>NW_026136714.1:25601100-26833600 GCF_905237075.1 Dicentrarchus labrax | reverse complement strand
TCATTGAGTTCTCACTGCAGGCTTTGGTTTCATTTAAATGTTTTTAAAAAGAAATGTGATTTTAATATTTCCTGAACTCACCCCCATGCAGCACCGTGCTCTTTATCAGTATGTTATGTAGCCATCGTGTTCTCAGTCTAGTTCCTCTATGCATGAATTGATGATGCTGTTATGAAACCTGAGTCAATATGCATTTACACTTCTTACAAGTTTCTTGTGCAAACTTGCTACTGATAATTATATATATATATATATATATATATATATATTAATATATATATATATATATATATATATAATCTCTTGAATGATTTCAAAGGAATTTGAAACTTCTTTACCTAGAACTCTGAAACAGAGCGAGCCCATCCTGTATATATGGTATCTGACTAACATGGCTTGTCCCCATGGTTTTGTGATCTGTAAATAGCTGCTAACGTGTACAGGAAGGAGATCTTACCTCTCACTCAGTGTGTGTGTGTGTGTGTGTGTGTGTGTGTGTGTGTGTGTGTGTGTGTGTGTGTGTGTGTGAAACATGTTCCTGTAGATTCCTGAGTGCTGTGTCAAATATTGAACTTCTGTTTGTCTCCTTATCGTTGATTATATTTGCAGGGTTCCTACACATGTGGAAAGGACAGGAAATGTCGAGGTTTCAAAAACATATTGGACCCGGTATATTTGTCATTGTGCGTTAAAGTTTTTAACTCAAATGTAATAGTTTTGTAGATGAAGGGGGAAGCAGAGAGTATCCGCACATTATAACCATCGTTCCTAAACTTTTCTTAGAAGGGACCAGGCAATGTTTCTGTCCTTTTTTCTTTCTTATGCTAGCTAACTAGCTAACAATTGATCTTTTGACTGATTGACTAGCTACTTAGCTAATCTACAGTACAGCATCAGTGGTAAGCTAGCGAGTTACATCCAACAGCTGCTAGCAAATCGCTAAGTAAGTTGCTAATTTACATCAATCATTAGTTAGATAGTCAGCTAGCATTTCGCTAACATTGGCTGACCGTTATCTTTAAACCGTCCTCGGTCCTGGGCATTTGGTTTTCTTTTCAACCAGCTAGCGCCAGTGTTGGGAGTAATGTAATATTAAGTGACACAGTACTGTAATTCCACTACTTGGCAGTAGTTCTTGACTGAATGAACAGAACAGTAGAAACAACGTAGATTGGTGCATCCCTAACTGATATTCTCTGCTTTCTCCTTTACTGAAGCTGCTATCCTCGCCTGGCCTAAATACGGTCCTGGATTGTGCACAACTACCTTTCTCTAGTTTGTAGAAAGCCATGTTGCCCCAAGACATAGATCACAGGTCGAATGACACACCCAGGATGATTCTTGAGTTCAGTGACAGATGTTTGGCAGGGAAACGGTGCAGGAACCCTGGATGTAACTGTGGCCTCTCGCTGTCGTCTCTCAGGAAAGTCGCTCTCTGTGGCTCCTCTCTTCGGCCTGCTCCCTCTCTCTCAGCCTCTCGGCTCTCCCACGGTGGTGGAGGAGCACGCTAAACTGTACTTGACCTGCACACATACACATACATGAGTGTCAATATGTAAAAAGAAATAGCAGATACCAGGGAGTATTAACACTGGAGATCTTTAACTGTGTTGTAAAGACTGTTTTATTTAAACCTACTGAGCTTGTGGAACAAAATGAAGGGCAATTTATCGGCCTGAGAGATGAGGGATTAGCAGAAAAGATACAAATACTCATGTTTGCCTTTTTTTAAATGTTAAATAGCTCTGCTTTCCCTTCACTAGTGCTGAGAGCTATACAAAAACCGAGCAGGTTGTCTTGTTTTGGTCATTCTCTCTCTGATGATGAATGGGTATCATGAAGGAACTCTAGAACAAGTAACTACCTAGGTTAGCTATCTTTGATACAGACTGTTTTGAGACTACATATAATGAGTTCTGTACACAGAAGAGAACTTCTTTACCACTATGTTTAGCATGCATGTGGATATACCACAGCTGAAATGAAGGAAATAAATATTTATATAACCTGAAGTGAAACATGGTTTGTTGTGGTGTCTCTTTTTTTCCCCCCAGAAAATAACTGGGGAAATCACATTTTTAAAGGTCCAGTGTGTAACATTTAGGAGGATCTATTCATAGGTATGTTTTCATTAGTGAATAATCACCTGAAAAGCCATTAGCCCTGAGGTTTGCGACCATCGTAGTTTCTCCTACACGCTTCACAGCCCGTGTGCAGGTTTTCAAATAGATGCGAGTGGTGTTCAGTTAGTTGCAATCTACAACTTTACCACTAGATGCCACTAAATTCTTAGTATGAGAAACATTTCAGTTATATTTTACAGGGTTCATTCAGCCACAACACACATTTCTTTGGTACAAAGTAGTTCCAAATAAAACAACTGACAGCGTCTTTTATAAAGAAACACACCAGTTGCACTGAAAGATGCACTGATTTTTTTGAATGCAGTATTTCACTGCTGTGAGCACCACAATATACCTCAATGTGCCTCAATCCATGAGATCTCAAAACCTGTAAAACTATGACAGTAACACTGTATAATCATGAAAACCATGACAGTAAAAGACTATCAATTCTAAATAGGTTACATTTATCCCTAACAGTAAAACACTGTGGACAAATAAATTACTAAAACTATCTGCATGAAGAGGTAGTACTAGAAGGAAGTGAGAAAATAGTTTTTGGTAATTTGGGGTGAGCAACCAATTGTTTTTGTTTCACAATAAAAGCAGTGTTTTCTAAAGGGACCTTTTAAAATCTTTCAACACTGAGCATCCTGCTATGTTTGGTCACATATTCTGGTCGTGCAGTTCCTTACGTAGCTTCTGGGTGAATATTTTTGAAGCAGTCTTTTACATTTGCGGTACGACAGCAGATTCTAGCCCTATAATTTGGGGTGTCTGAGTCAGAAGGGCAATTTAATGTTCTCCAGCCGAATGCTATAGCATTTGCAATGCTGCTCTTCTGCACTGGAAGTCAGTGAAACCTCCCTCATCAAAGAAGAAGTACTCTTTATGATTCCATTGGAGAAGTTGAGATACAATCATTTAAACCAGAGCTCCATCTATCGAATGCAGACCTTTCACTTGACACTAACCCACTTTTTCTAATTCACCAGTACACACGAGATAGCCAGTCGAATGTATAATCTCATATCATGATGTTAAGTTATGTATTCTCATCAGGCATATTATTTACATTAGATTTAATGAATGATGAAAATATATTACTAAAGTGTGTGTTTTTTTTTAAATAAGATGTTCTCTGAAAGAAAACAGTGGGAAAGAGCGCCATCTGCTGGCATAACATGGTAACGATCAGTGCTCTAGAGTGGGGTTAAATCTCCTTTTTGAATGATCAGACATGTGATTCTCCACTCCAAAATGGCAACTCTAAATTCTGAAGTATTATTAACACAATAAAAAAACATAATTATATGTCCTGCATTCAAACGGCCCCTTCATAGTGGTACGTGTCAGTGGGGATATTGAGCAGTGGTGGAGGAAGTACTCTTACGAGTTAAAATCTTGCAGTCACAATTTTATTCAAGAAAAAAACAGAGCAAAGTGTTCTAGAATGAAAAGTACTTATGCAGAATGGGTCCTTTGAGTGCTGTTAATTATTAAATACATGTTCTACAGGGCAGTGGACACAGGGCCCTTTGTTTTCAGCCTGTATGTGGAAAGGAGAGCTGCCACAACAGCAACCATGCAGACCACATTCTGGCAATGATGTGAACATCTGTGTATATATTTCAAAAGTGACATTGAAGGCAAATTACGTCTAAAAAAAGATTTCTTTATTTCTCAGCCAAAAATGTACAGCATATATTTTCTTGATCAAATTAAAGAATCCCGTTGTTTCTGAGGTATAAACTGTGCATTATTTCCTTTTCTTTGTAGAAGTGAAACTGAAATAAAACCCTGGCAACATTTAGGAGGACCTATTGACACAAAGGGAATATAATATCATATCCATCTATGTTTTCATTGTTGACTAATCACCTGACTATAGGAATTGTTGTGTTTTTGTTACCTTAGAATGAGCTGTTTATATCTACAGAGGGAGCGGGTCCTCTTTAAGGAAGTGGCCATGATGAACCTCCATGTGTCTACAGTAGCCCAGAACAAACAAACCAAACACTGACTCTAAATGGGACTGTTCCTTTTTCATACGTTTTGAAACCATCGTAGTTTGTCCTTTGCAGTTGGTTGATATAAGGGGTTACAGGTGGTTGCAATCTGTAATCTCAGCACTAGATGTCACTAAATCCTACGCAGTAGTCCTTTAATTTAATACGTTTTTCTTTTAACTAATGGGTTTACAGTATTCATGATCTCTTGTGTATATCATTTGCATTCAAATATTTGATCTTTTTGAGTCAATAAAATGACTAACGAGGATGTCGGAAAAGCAAAGTCTATCGAGTGTCATGATTAATTTTTCATCTCATCGATTTGAATCTTCACATATTCCCGAAATGTAGTGAAGTAGTAAGTAGCAGAAAATGGAAGTACTTACAATAATTATAATGAGTACAGTACAGTCTATAGAAAATGGTTGTTAGTTCAAACAGAGTAGCACATTATCTACAGGTTTTTCTTGTTACAATTATGAAAGCTGTTATGTGTTGATCTTTGATTTGATAGTCTCAGATTTGTATTAATAAAACAAAATGTCAAATATCTGTTTAAAATCAGAGAAAAGTTTTAGGCAAGTTCTATAAGCAAAATGCATATAGAATGGAGTAAATGTTCTGCGTGAGTATGTGAGTGTGTGTGTGTGTGTGTGTGTGTGTGTGTGTGTGTGCAAGTGTGCGTGTTTGTGTATAGACATTGGGGGATATTTGAGTATTTCTGTTCAAGATGATGACTGCAACGATATTGACTCTTCTCGTCAGTCATAACGGAAAATAGCTGGAAATATTGCTCTCGGACGCTTTTGTCACTATACACACCCCAGTGATTTTCTAACGTGAAGGTGTTTGCCAGAATGAAACCTGTGAGCTTCAAGGGAGATAATTCTGCTGACTGCTGCTGTAGCAATGCAAATGCAGAATGTAAACCAGTCTGGGGACTAATTAACCCAAACTGACAACAGAAACTAGAGAGGTTTCATACTCATGTGACAAACATGGGGACTGACTACAAAAGTCAATCTCCTTGCCTCCAATGCACCCACCACCACCAGGCCTCTAAATGTTCTGACTACTTTTGCTGATTTATATGATGTTTCTAAGGTTTGTCCACTTTTCCAAGAACAAAATCTTATGGGAGAAATTACATAACCCCAGAATAAATGTTCATTTCATTTTTAAAGAACTTATGTAATGCCCTTCATTCAAAATTGTACTCAAGTAAAAGAGTAGTATTATCAGCAAAATGTACTTCAAATGTATTGAGTATTATGCACATTGTCAGGTGAGCAGGAGAGCAGGGAGACAGAGGCTACGTTCACACTGCAAGCCTTAGCGCTCAGTTCTGATAAATTGCTCGGATCAGATATTTTGTAGTTGTTTGGCTGTTCACATTGCTTTTAAATGTGGCCCATATCAGGTTCCAGTGTGAACAAGTCAAGGTCCTGAAGTGACCCGGATGACAAATGTCAATCTAGACTAACATAAAGAAGACATAAATTCTGATATGACTGTTTACACTGAGGTCACACTGAATCACACCTGAATCTGATTTCGCCCACATATGAAAGAACGTAAAAGATCAGATTCCATTTGATTTGTGCTGTTCACACTGTCATAAAACAATCAGATCATATAAGTCACATAAGATTAAAAACATCAGATTTGGGCCAGAGAGAAAGGTAGAGACACAGGTGAGCCACACAGGAGTGTCTGAACCAGGGAGCTGAGGAAGTTTGGCAGGGGAAGACAGACAGTCGTGGATGAGTCGGATGGGACGTGGAGGCAGAGTAAAGTAAAGTGACCGAGTAAACCAAACTTGTGTGTGAGAATCTCCATTTGTTGCATATTCAGGATGACCAGACCCCAACAAACCAAATGTTGGCCAAGGAGTGTGTTTGTGTGGGTCTAACTAACTAAAATCTATCTAAAGTTTATCTAAGTTAATTTAAGTTTATCTAACTAACTATATATATATATCTTAAAATATAAACATTTCTATTCTGTCTCTTAGCCTGCAACCTCAGCTTTGCCCTCTGGTTGATTCAGTAGCACACAATAGACTCGCAGGTTACAGGTTAGGCCTTCAGCATGTGAAGGACTTCAATATATTTTACTTGAATGTAACTAACTCTCACACTAAATAAATACAATAAGCATTAAAAGCATAAAAAGTATGCATTTCCTTTTCTTTGTGGTTTATAGCTCACATCATATCGCACCCAAATCTGCATATTGTGGCTTTGTGGTGACTTGCGATTTTCCCTGTTGGTGTTGGATAAAAATGTTCAAACCTGGGCCAGAAAAAGGTCTGGAAATCTTGCCCACAGTTGCTAAAAAACATCATTAAAAATACGTATTGGAGTAAGAAAATTACTCAGGACAATGCTCTGGAGTCCACAGAATCTGATGCATAAGAGTTTTATTGGAGTCAACCCACCAACAAAACAATGAGTGTGGTCCCGTCTGCATTCAAACACCCTATGATATATTGTATAGGAGCTCCTCCTTAATCAAATCACCACACACTGTTTTCTCAACATTTACTCTTTTGGCAAATCAGATCCATTATTATAATTTTTGAGTGGTGACGTTTTGTTATGCCCAAATTTAGCACCGGATCTAATGGAAGTCTTTATGAACTCCATCCCAACTTACTATAGTTTGTATGTGGCGTGCTGGTCATGTGGCATGTACACCCCTCTCCTCATCTTCTGCTGACTCTGCACTCCGGCTACTGCTGGGGACTTTCCACATACCTGGTATTGTTAGGTGTTCTTGAACTACCACTACTATCTGGTGGTGTCTGCCATCCATACCTCCAGCCTCACCTCTTGTAATAGCTGGTGTCTTACATCCACACTGTCAGTGCTGCCTCGACACTAACAGCCAATGGCTGACTGTTCCTGATCTTTTTTAAAAATCGTTTTAACTAATTCAGAGGAGCTCCCATACTTAACACAGCACACTTGATAAATATAACAGCAAACATGCTATATAATAGAATATTGATTAGTTTACTTACTTCTTAAACATGCTGTATAATAGAATATAGATTAGTTAACTTATTTTTCAACTCATGAAAACTGCACTCGACCAATGTGTGCTCAGTTATAACGCCCTTTCCTGCTTTCCTCAAAGCCATTGGATAAAAAACTTCTGAAAAATACAGCCAATCAAAATGTGGGACATTGTCTCAATATGTGGGACAAGGGATAAAAAGTCCCACAAAAAAGTGAGACACCTGGTCACCAGGACTGAGGGTGCGCTCTCATCTATGCAGGGGTGTATCTAGAGGGGTGGCCTGGCTACCCCAGCTGCCACACACAGGACCAGTGTATGGGATTTAGTGTCATCTAGTGGTGAAGTCACAAATTGGTGGTTCAACATCTTGGCCTTCATGGAAAACGATGTTGCTGTGTCTGTAGGTATAGAAGTTTTATTCTAAGGTAACAAATACACAACAGTTTCTATATTCAGGTGAAAAATGTCTGACGATTTGGAAACTTTTCCGATGATTTGGAATTAAACCAGTTAACTGATTTCTAATGCCACCTTTAGATATGTGCCACAATAATGTAATGTTTTTGACTTCAGACTTTTGGTCTGTCCTAGGTTTCTGCCTCTTAACAGGCAGTTTTTCCTTGCCGCCTTCACCAAGTGCTTGCTCATGGCGGTACTGTTGGGTCTCTATAAATAATGTTTTAAGGAGTTTGGTCTAGACCTGCTCTATTTGAAAAGTGTCCTGAGAAAACTTCTGTTATGAATTGGTGCTATACAAATGAAATTGAATTGAATTGAAAAAGGGCTTTTCCAAGCAAATATTGAAATATATGATTGTTTGCGATTAGATCCACATATATTTCTGTCATCGCTTAAAGTCTTCATGCTACTCTTAAGCCACCCCATGAGTATTTCTCTAGATCTGCCCCTGCATGTATGGGGTTTACCCTAAAATTTCTTGGTCATGATAAAACTAATATAATAAGCTGCACTTTTGTAGATTTGGGCTGCAGGACTCTGACAGCAGTTCCAGATGAATTCTAAACGAGCTTTAAACAACCAAAAAGTCCAGACTCATGTCAAATTGTCAACTTACTAAGCTGGGTAACTCCAGCCTGTGAACAAGGGGGCCCATCATGTATTTTGCTGGTCTGTGTAGTTTTGATCTGATGAATCACCAACAGCACACACTTTCAGTCTCTACTTGAAAGAGTTCAGTACTACACTCTGTCCTTCACACAAGTGACGGAAGTAGTTATGTGAAGAGAGAACAAAAAAGGTTGAGAGAGAAATTCAAATCCTGTGTACTTTCACACCTCCACACACAGACATTTGCGGCATGAAGTGCGTGTGATTGTCAGATTGACTACTTCAAAGGTTGGAAAAAGTCCCTATTTGCATAGATGGAACATACACTGATCAGCCATAACATTCTGTTCACCTGGGCACCCTGGTGGTCAGAATGGCTGATCGGTATAATATTCATAGGTATGTTTTCATTAGTGTATAATTAACTAAATAAAAGGATCATTGTGTTTTGGTTACCTTAGAGTGAGACGTTTTTATCTATCTACAGAGGGAGCAGTTCCTCTTTTACAGAGTCCACTATGTTGAACTGCCATGTTTCTACAGTAGCTTAGAATGGACCAAGCAAATTCTGGCTCTAGATTGAGGTGCTTTTTTCGCAGGTTTCACGGACGCCACTATGCCACTAAATCCTATACAGTGGACTTTTCACAAGATTTTTCCTCAAAAAGCACTAAATCTAAACTAATTTTAACTGCAAGCACAAGAAGACACTGCATTAACTGTCATGGCACCTAAAATGGAGAAATTATCTAGTTTTACTTTTTCTGGTAATTTCTGCCACTAGGGGGTCTCTGTCAACAAAGAAATAACAAAAGACGTAGTCATGAAGTAGCACTGGCTCATGGGAGTTGTTGTTTTCGTTGTTACAACCCCCATTGCCGATTTATCTTATGAGAAATCATGCTCACGGAGGAGGATATGTATTAAACTTTTATTCACATTAAGTTTCATGACTTCCTCTCACTCTCCACCATGTTACCCGGGAGTTATAGCAAATAAAGGCAAGTAATAAACACAGCATTACCTAAATAAAATGGCAGATTTGTAACTCAACAAAATATATAACAATTACATAAAAAGTATAACAACAGGTCTAGTTGTTTGTTTTTACATTTTAATGCGTAATTGTTACATGTTTAAAGTCCGTTGTAAAAATTTTAAAATATTAAGAAAAGCGCCACACAAATGTATGTAATGTAGGGATGCACCAATTTATCCGCCAAACATCAGGGTCAGCCAATATTTGATTGACATCAACATAGCGGCAAATAAGATGACATTCTTCAATGTCAGTGGCAGATGTATTTGTTGCACTGGTTAAACGCTGTGCTGGCTATTTCCAACTTGAATATTGGAGAAATAATAAATAATCACCTCCTTTTTCCAGCACTGAACCGCAAGAAGGCAGAGATTCTTCTATCTTTGTAGATTTCTTTTTTCGCCTGATAACACAGGGGAAATAAATAAGAACAAAAACCATCTGTATCAGCAAAATTGTTATTATAAACAAGCGGTAATGGCCCAGAATTTCGTGATTGGTGCATCCATACGTTATTATTATCTCCTTACTATTTAAGTTATTTTTGGGTAACCATGTAATTTCCTAATACTAAGCAGGAGATCTAAAAAGTACTTCTAAAGTAGTCTAAAACACACTGGGGCCCTGAGCAGACATAATCATATGTTCCTATCATAATCAAGGAAGGAAAAACTAAATGTCTGTTGTTTTGGATGAGCAGACATTTCAGGTAAAGAATAATTACATATCCTCACTGTTTACAGTAATCAATGGCCCATTGTAAATAGGACCTTTCTTCCGTGGTAACAGCAAAGACAACATGCTTATTTATGGTTACTCACAGGTTCCCACTTCCGCTTTTTTTGAACAGCACATGACCAACCTAACAAACCACTTGAGATTCGTTTCTGTGGTGTGCAGTTCCTCACAGTTTACCAAAACTACATGCCTGAATGTAAATCCCACATCAAATTGTCACTGTTTGGTATTTCTGATTTGCATGTGGTAACCTAACAGTATCAGCAGTCCCAATCAAAACACCTCAGTGACCTGAAAGCATGAAAAGATAAAAATCTTAGCTGTAAACCCAGCCCTCCAGGTCCTGATAGACTCTGTGGGCTGGTAAACTGGGATACTTAACACAGATTTGACAAAGCCTTTCTCTCCAGTCTGTGTAGGTTTTTATTCTGTGAGTATGCCGCCACTGGAAGTACTTCTCATAGGCCTGCTTGTCTGCAGCCACACGCTTCAGATAGGCAGCCAGATCCGCTGTGCTCTTGAAATCAGCCACATGGATAAAGGAACCAGCTGGGGCCAGGGCCTCGTAGGTGGTCCTGTTTGGGCCAAGAACCACAGGCACAGCTCCAGCTTGGAAAGCGTTCCTCCACAGCTTCTCACTGATGTAGTCCTTTGCCTCAGAGTTCTCAAAAGACAGGTAAAAAAGGCAGTTTGCGATGGTTGGCAACAGCTTTTTGTTCGACAGGGGTTTCTTGTTCCACCTGCCGTACACCTCTATGGGAATATACTTCTTTAGACTTTGGTAAACCCTAGCCCGAGCCTGGTGAGGCCGGTATTTGCTTACCACCCAGCTGACAAAGCAGGAGCGGTTTGGAGCAGCCTGGAAGTTGAGCTCATCGCCTCCTAACACAGTCTTTCCATAGGGAATGGATATGTCTGCATCGCGTCTGTAGCTCATGGTCCAGTTGAAGAGGCCGTTGAGCTGCGAGAGGTTCACACTGTTGACAGGAGGCTCCATGGACAGCCACACCCAATGCTGGGTGGCCGGGCGTTCCTGGTGCAGGGGCAGCGGGGACATACCTCTGCTTACCTCATGGTGGTGGAAGACAACCACATCAGCGGTGGAGAAGGCGGCGGTGTTATCAGTGAGGAAGCAGCGGCTGATGTTATACATCTCGAGGCACTTGTCTCCATCAAGACTGTAGGAGCGGCCAAACGGCCAGTGCCACAGCAGGACACTGATGTTCCTCTGGGGAGCCTTCAGATGACATTTCTGCTGCTCAAGCTTCCGGTCCAAGAAGCTGTAGTAAAGCAGGTGCAAGAGGGAGCCGAGGAGGAGGAGGAAGAGGAAGAGGAAGAATGCTCGGGATCCAGATGTTGTCATGGCTGGCGGGCGTATTCCAGGTCAAAAGGGCACAGATCACTGGTATGGAACTTGAAAGGAAGGAAGGGTAGATCAGAGAAGTTATTTTGCTTTCATCTGTTCTCATCAGTGCAGGAACTACAGAGGGCAAGGTGTTAAAGACAAAAACATATTCTACTGCAGAACATATTTAATTTGAACTCCCAAAATTATTATTTTTTAATCAAATGTTGTCACAAGTTAATTACAATTGATTGAGCTTGTATTAGATATGTAACAGACATAAATTAAATACAACTAAAATCCCAAATAAATAGAATTATAAATAGAATAGAATTACTGTAATCCTTGGGGTTTCTTTACAATATGTTCAAACTTTTGTAAAATTGGTGAGTTTGTTTTAACAATGAAATTCAGAGCATGTTGTGAAATCGATACTGCTGTCTGTGTCGCAAGTTCTGCTTCTGCTAGAAGTTTGTTCTGATTTCATCATATTGCACACTAACTGCCCATATAAACTATTGTTAAAGGTTTTGTCTTGCTTATACCTAATTAAACAAATGAATTAAACTTTATATTTAATTATCATATGGAAAAAAACTACAAATTGAACGGTCTGTGACTCATCAATTAATTACAACAGGTGGTCATTCCTGACTATAGCAAAGCGTAATATCATCAGCATGTTTTTGCAATAATAAGTCACTTTCTGTCGAGCATATTCAAATAACCTTTTCTTGTGGGTTCATGACGAGGCAGCTTGTGAAATGAAAGTGGCAGCAACAGGTTTTTGACAGGTTTTGAAGATGGCACACGCTGATGTTTGCTACGCCACAAACCAAACATAATTTTAACATTTCATAAGAAGGAAAAAAGAAATTCAGAATGAAAATGGAAACTATAAAAATTAGGTCTTTCAGGGATTTTATTTTCAATCACCCAGAGTAGCCATACAATAGCATTCTGTGCATTATGAATCAGCAGTAAAAACTTTTATACCAGCTTAGCAGGATTTGAATGATATAAAAGTGAAGTTGGCAGAGATGTTGGCACTTACCTGGGTGACATGATGTCGGGCTGTGTGCTGCCCGTACAGCTTTGTCCTACTGAAAACACATCCTATAGAATATAAAGGAAATCCTGCCCCTCACAAATTTTTTGACTCATCTGTGGCTTACACACACTTACACACACACTTACACACACATACACACCCAGCTTCTCGATGGCAGTGTGTGACGGTTGATTTACAGCCTCAATCAGTGGTCAGTAGAAAGTAACAAGCTGCAACAAACAGGAAAAATGGCCATTAATTAAATAATTTCAAGGTCATTTATATACATTACATTATACACATAGAACACAATAAAACAATATATGCAATTATTTATATTATATATATATGCTCATATACACCCAGGAAATACGGAAATTCTGCAGTGCACTTTTTGAATTTGCATCTGGTTGAATATAAACAGCAGCAACAAGATACTAATCATAATATGGTTTCATCTTCACATAAAAAAAAAACAGTATCCACCTACTTTGACTGCGTTTGAGCACCAAACGTCATGCATGACCATCTGCTAATTTAAAAAGAGTTTTTACACTTCATCCTCACATTAAGTTTGGGTGTGTTCACCCATGTTTATCTGGGTGTCAGAGGTGGTTAAACCCTCACCAATCACCACAGCCACCTGCCACAGTGCCACCCTGTGTCACACTCATTTATCTACCTGTGAAATTACTCATGCATCTGCAGAATTGGCACAGCCGCAGGTGGCAAACATGGCTGATTTTAGATTCATAAAACCACTAAAAGATGGCCTTCCTGTTTCTGTTCTCACAGCTCTGCAGAGGAAAGGGGTACATGGTTACACAGCTTCTGTAGGCACAGACCACATCATAACCGTTTGAACAAACTGTTTCACACGCTGCCTCCCAGTTCACAGCTTGGCTGTTAATGTACAACCTGATGCAAAACCTGCGCCCACTCCGTGCTCCTAAACTCCAGCACTGCACTGCTTTAACTCACAGTTTTAATTTCATTTTTATGTTTCTGAACTTACAGTTGTATCAGTAAAATTTGCCAAGAGCTGGATTCATGTTCAGTGATGTTTGGAGCTATCATCAGGCCTTGCAATGGGTATTAGGCTGTGCCGTCATAAATCTACTCAATGACAGGGACACCATACTCTAACCCTGACTTAACTGCCTTTCACCCTATACTTCCTTTCAATTAAAGAGTAGATACCCTGCCTGACCTTATATCTACATTCTATCTACTTAGGCTAAAACACTACTGTCTGATGAGCATACTCATGTCAATGCTAAGGCCCACTCTGTTGTCCAAACACCAAACTATTATGGAACAACAGTGCTGAGTTGTGACCTGAGGCTCTATTGCCACATTGATGCAGAGAGCAGTGTGAAACTGGTATTTCCTTGGGTGGCACTGAGGTTATTTCCTCGCCTGCGTCGCTTTGTTATCTCATCCGGCCCAGTGGGAGGACAGGCACGATGTACGGTAGTGAAGTGTAGCAGTGCCATCGCCACATTCTGTCAAGAATACTCCTCAGGGCACTTTAGTTCCATAATAATTTGGTCACATAATTTAATATAAAATGTTGTTTGAAAATGAAAATCACACAAATACCTAATCCCGACACTGTGTAGCCTACACTGAAAGCTTTTCTTTTCTTTGCTTTGCTGTGCCAACTCTCATTGCAGCCCTCTGAAGGCAGCAGGTATCAGTACCATCTGTAGTCTCAGGAGGGATGTTGCATAATATCAAAACCACAATTATGCACGGCAGATCTGCTAGTTAATATTTGTGCAACTAGCAAAAGACTGTTGCACAATAACTACATAAATCTGCTTATGTGCACATCAAACTTTTGATCAGTTATTTTACGTTTCTATAAATCAACAGGTGGTTTGAAGACGGGTGCATTCAAAACTAATTGATCTTTGATCTTTTATATATATATATAGTTATATATATATATTTATATTTATATTTTGTTCTTAATAGATGTTTGTATAATATATGTTGTTTGTATATCTGGAGTTTTGTAACAAAAATAATTTCCCCCTGGGATTATTAAAGTATTTCTGATTCTGATTCTGATTAATCACACAGTCCCACAGATCAGTCTTGCAGATTCCACGATGCCCAATTGTAGATAAAATATGATAAAGTGCCATCTACGGTGCTAATCCTCCCTACTGTTTCACTATGAATGCATCGCAACTTTCTGCATACCTCATTCATTTATATATTATAGGATGACTGCAGTGATATTCTTCCTGATCTTACCCTGTACCTAACTGCCCCACAGGTGCGCATGCGAGCCTGGCCATGAAAATGTCAAAAGGTGGATGGAACGATATACAATATTATCACTTATCGAGATAAAGACATGGTGAATTTGCATTTTCAGGATAGTCGTGAGGACTGAATAAGCTGTCTAGCGCACACTCCTATAGTCCAATATCCTGATTCATTTTGAATTGCCTCAAGAAGGGGGAGCCCACATCTTTCTGCTCCTTCCAAAATCCTAATGCTTTCACCATGACTGAAGGCTTGGCTTGCTCACTGTACCCCCCACAAGAACCCCCCACAAACTGTGAAAACATAATGGCTGTGATGGCACTGCATGCAAACATGAAGAGTGTTTATGCTTCATGTTTTTGGTTTCCTCCCACTGTGGCGGATGCGATGACAAACCAGCATAGGCAAGGAAATAACCTCAGTGCCACCCAGGGAAATACCAGTTTCTACACTTCTCTCTGCCCCAACATCACAATAGAGCCGCAATTCAGGGTGTGAACTACAGGAGCAAGGGGGTGCTCCCCTGAAAACATGATTTGTGAAAAATTGGGGGGTCTCTCAAATATTGACAATATGCTATTTTTGCCATGCATTTCTTTTTGTATCTTCATCATGGATCATGTGTTAAATTGGGCTATTATTGGGCTATTACTGATGTATGATTTATACATTAATGTGATCTAATTCATTATATACCAGCATGCATGCTTTTCTTGCAATCACCATTGAAGCGTAGTGGCGCAATATAATAAACCTCACTTATTGTAACTCAAAGATGAGAAAAAAGCTTTCTCAATCCGCGCAGCAAATTGCCATTATTCATTTCTGTTTTGTAGTCAGCATCCTGTGAATCAATCAGTCAAGCAAGACAAAAGTAAAGTAAAAAGTAAGACAAAGTGAACACCAAAGGCAATGGCGATCTGCGCTGCTGGGTTCACAAAAATAGAGCCCTTGCTCTGAGCAGGCCGGCAGCGAACCGTGCAAGGTGCACTCATTCTTGACACCATTGCAGAGGATCCTCTCTGAAACTTTCTTCCAGAAATCCACATCTCCTGGACTCTGCCCTTTGAGGACAGTGTAGCTGTCCCTCTATGCGTTGTGTGTGAAATATTACATTACATACATATTAAAAAGCTCAGATTAGCTATTACAGTACAAACACACTGACTCAGTCATGTAGACATCCCAGCCTCAACATACTGTAAGTACTGATGCCTCATGCTTGTTGTGTTGACAAATTTAACCAAATTGACAAAGACTAAAACTGAATACGGTATTTAAATTCATTTTAGTTAGCTTTGTGAGTACACAATATTGTTTCAGTCCGTTTTTACTTTTATTTCAGTTAACTAAAATGCTTCACACCTATTTTTAGTTTAATCTTTAGTGAACTATAATCCCACCTTCAATCCATGCTGGATTCATCATCCTGATTGTTAGCATCAAAACTATCCTAATCTGAATAACATCTCAATCCCAATTTTGAAATCTAGTCCTATTCAGATACTTCTGATCTAAATCAGTGCTGTAAATCTAAAGCTGTGGTAGATAACTTTATAATAATACCCTTTTGTCATATTTGCTGAAGTCCTCAGGCTCCTCCTGCTGCTCCTAATGGCATTTGCAAGAATCTACCACAAATGAAGTCCAGTCAGCACAGGCAGCAGGCTCACCAAACTCAGATCAAACAGTTAAACTAGGCAGTGCTGATCAAACATGAATCAAGATTCTGTTACTGTGTTGACTATTTCTCGCTTAAAATGTTTTCAGAAACGTATTTTAGTGTACTGTTTAGCTGTAATATGTAAAAGATTCTGTGTCAGCCAACACGTAGAAGATGGCAGATCCAAAACCAAGAACCGCCCAACTTGCTGTTTCGTCAGCCACCAGCTGAAGAACACACATATCACTAATATACTTCATGGTTTTTATTACTTTTATGAGGACATCAGTTTAAATGAAACACACACACTTGCACACAGGCATGGATTACGTAAAATTACATAATTTACATTATTATCTAGGATAAACAGTTCTGTGGCCATAATAATATTATATATAAACATTAAATATTTCCATTTGGTGTAATAATTACATGGTAATTTCTATATTTTCTCTGGGTTTTATTAATGTTGATTTTGTAAATAATATTATTGTTTCTTCACACTGGGGCTTGTGGGATCGCAAACAATGAAGAAGTAAAGGTAATGTCAACCAAACACAATAGTCTTAATGTCACAACTGCACTAGAGGGCAGCACAGGCTCTCCTTTAGTCTACCTCAGGACCATGCTGTATAGCAAGGGCCACATGTAACTCCATAGCAAAAATATTTGGCCCTCTTTGACTCTCATAGTTTACATCATACATTTTTCATCAATTCTCTGTAGGTAATAATATTAATACAAGGCTAATCCTGATAAATATTAGTTACTTATACCTAACAAACTTGACTGTGCCTTCGTTCTGCACCAGGTTGTTTGAACAGTACACAGTGCTGACATGGACTCTAACAGACCAGTATTCGACTTGAAGCTGCACATTGTTACAAACACTTTACAGTACACCTGCACCTTGTCCCCGACACATAGCCTATTACCAGGGGCACCAGAAAATGTGGCATAAACACATTCATTGGTACAAAAGATCCCATAGAGTGATTGCTTTCCAGTTGTGTTTTCAGACTTTTTTTACTGTGGGGTACAAGTGGAGCACTGACTTATACAGGGGTGGCATAAAGAATGTGTCTCAGGTTTCCAGTCATTCCCAATGTGCAGAAATACTCAAATACACTAGGCAAAAATAACACATTTGTACCACATGCAAAATACTGCAAGGTTTTTGCCCCACGGAACCCATTTTCATTCCCTGTTGCAGGCTTTCAGAATTAATCACTATTTATACTGAGTAACAGAATTGAACTTGGATTAAATTCACCTGCAGACACCTTCGAAAAAAGGAAAATGACCAGTGTGTAGGTCAGTGTAAAAATACTACATTAAATCTCTTATTTTGTTTTTTATTTAATTCATTCAGAGCTCCCAAGTACTTGTTTTCTTACCTCTTATCCTGTGCTGTGGTATTTTCACTTGGGAATCATAGTTTTCTTTCTTAAATCTTTATAAACTTACCAGAATAAGAAATAAAATAGAATATAATGTTCTTCTTTAAGTCCTTGAAATCAAAAGCAGCTTTGATTCAATGGCTTTAGTCAGTTTGCCCAGGACAGGTTGTGACAGAGAGGATTTTTAAATTACAACAGCAACAACCACCACCAGTAGCACCACTGTTTACCATGTGTATAACCTATCAATCACATCTCCTGCCATGAAGTGCAACAGAGAACATATTTGTTCAAGTACATGAGTCATTTTTTGCCAAATGAGTGTCAGCATTAACAGCTGGAACTCTGGGAGCTCTCACTCACTGATGGGGAAAATGACATCTGCTGTGTAATAAACATTTTGAAATGATTTAAAAGAGTGGAGCAGACAGCATCTAGGCCCATGTAAATGTGCCTGTAAAATGTTGGCCTCCCAATAAAAATTGCTTAATTGCTGCCCCCTGCTGTACAGGCTGTAAAGGCCTTTTCTTTAAACTTGTGATTTTGGGATATATAAATAAAATGAACTTAAATAGCCACTTGCAAGTTGAATGACTTTATAAATGTATAGATAAAATTTCCTGGAATGTCTCATCTGAAAAGTTAATTCAGGTTTTACAAGATACAAGGGCAGTTTCAGAGGAAAAAGTGGAACAACGTTCTTAACTCAAGCTTAATGTTTTTTACCCATACTGTGTCAAATTACCAGCGTGTTGGTATTCCTAAAATCTGCATCAGTGCAGTAGTAAATGGTAGTAAGTCTGGGCAAATCGCTCCAGACACACAAATAAATTCAGATTTGTCTGATTTAACACAATTAGTCATATAACTGAATGTTTTTTAAAGGTCTCAGAGGTTTCAAGCAGCTGCCCTGCAGCTGGGAGGCTTCAAACTCCTCAGAGCGGATAGTGACACGGAACTCTCCGGCAAATCGAAAGGTGGAGGTATCTGTTTTTACACCAACAGTAGCTGGTGCAATGATGTGACAGTGATCCAACAGCACTGCTCTTCTACTCTGGAATATTTGATCATAAACTGCAAACCTTTTTACTCCCCCGTGAGTTCGTTTCATTCATTCTGGTCGGTGTTTACGTTCCACCGCAGGCCAACGCGCAGGACGCACAGCGCATGCTCTCGGACCAGATACTGTGTGTGGAGCGGACTAACCCGGACTCCTTAGTTATTGTCCTTGGTGACTTTAACAAAGGAAACCTCAGCCACGATCTTCCTAAATATAAACAGTTTATTAAATGCCCGACCAGAGAGAACAACATACTGGATCACTGTTACACTACAGTCAGCAGAGCTTATCACGCTGTCCCCTGCGCCGCACTGGGCCTCTCCGACCACGTCATGGTCCACCTGATCCCTTCATACAGGCAGAAATTAAAGCTCGGTAAACCTGTTGTGAGGACATCAAAGCAGTGGACCAGTGAAGCTGTGGAGGATCTCCAGACGTGTTTGGACTCTACGGACTGGGATGTGTTCAGGACTGCTACTGAAAGTCTGGATGAGTACACAGAGGCTGTGACATATACATCAGCTTCTGTGAGGACTGCTGACTCAGACAGTTACGGTTGCAGAAAGAGCAAGCGTTTAGGAGTGGAGACAGGGACAAGTTTAAGGAGTCTAAGGGCCTGTCCTCACGAATACGTTTTTCTCGATTCCGGATAAATACTTTATCGTATTTTTTGGAAACGGGTCCCAGAGTGGGAAAATCCGAAAACGCCGGATTGCCCGGAGTCGTCAGGACGGCGAAACAGATTTTTTCCGAAACGATGACGTATTAGCCCCGCCTCTCTAGACCTTAACCTCAGCCGCTGCCGTTGGATGCGTCATAACAACAACAACAATGGCGGACTACTACTACTTGTTTGTAAACAGCGCATGCTCCATGGCTTCTTTTCCGGTTTTAGTGAATTGGTGTGGCGGCGTCACAGCGCCACATACAGGCCTGGCATTTGTACTACAGCGTTTTGGGTCGTTGTCAGTGAATTCGTGTGGATGCAGATATTTCTGGAAACGACGGTGTGTTTACAGAGATTTTTTTCGAAACAACATCGTATTGAGTGAGGCCGCGTATTCGTGAGGACAGGCCCTAAATACAAGTTTAGGAAGGCGGTGAGAGAAGCTAAACGTCAGTACTCTGAGAAACTTCAACATCAGTTCTCAGCCAACAACTCTGGTTCTGTTTGGAAGGGGCTCAGACAGATAACAAACTACAAGCCCAAAACCCCCCACTCCATCAATGACTTGCGCCTGGCAAATGAGCTGAATGGGTTCTACTGCCGCTTCGACAGACAAAGGAACAGTCCTGACACCTTCCCCCGTGACAACCCTCAACAGCCCCACCTCACCAGTCCCTCCCCCCCAGCTCAGCAGGAGCTTCACACCTATGTGAATCCCTCCTCCTCCACCACAGCGTAAACTCTCTGCCTACAAGAGAGGGACGTCAACAGGCTCTTTAAGAGGCAGAACCCCCGCATAGCAGCCAGACCAGATTCTGTCTCTCCATCCACCCTGAAGCACTGTGCTGACCAGCTGTTCACGGACATCTTCAACACCTCATTGGAGACATGTCATGTGCCAGCCTGCTTCAAGTCATCCACCATCATCCCTGTCCCCAAAAAAGCAAGGACCACAGGACTAAATGACTACAGACCTGTTGCCCTCAGCTCAGTGGTCATGAAGTCTTTTGAGCGCCTTGTGCTTTCCCATCTGAAAGCCATAACGGACCCACTCCTGGACCCCCTGCAGTTCGCCTACAGAGCCAACAGGTCTGTAGATGATGCAGTTAACATGGCCCTGCACTTCACCCTCCAGCATCTGGACTCCCCAGGAACCTACGCCAGGATCCTGTTTGTGGACTTCAGCTCCGCTTTTAATACCATCATCCCAGCTCTGCTACAGGACAAGCTCTCCCAGCTCACTGTGCCTGACTCCACCTGCAGGTGGATCACAGACTTCCTGTCTGACAGGAAACAGCATGTGAAGCTGGGGAAAAATGTCTCTGATTTCTAGACCATCAGCACCGGATCCCCCCAAAGCTGCGTTCTTTCTCCTCTACTCTTCTCCCTGTACACCAACAGCTGCACCTCCAGTCACCAGCCCGTCAGGCTCCTGAAGTTCGCAGATGACACCTCCCTCATTGGGCTCATCTCTGGTGGAGATGAGTCCGCCTACAGATGGAGATTGACCATCTGGTGACCTGGCGCAGCCAGAACAACCTGGAGCTAAACGCTCTAAAAACAGTAGAGATGGTTGTGGACTTCAGAAAGAACCCAGCCCCACCCGCCCCCATCATCCTGTGTGACTCCCCAGTTGACTCTGTGGAGTCCTTCCGCTTCCTGGGTACCATCATCACCCAGGACCTCAAGTGGGAGCTGAACATCAGCTCCCTCACCAAGAAAGCCCAGCAGAGGATGTACTTCCTGCGGCAGCTGGGGAAGTTCAACCTGCCAAAGACAATGATGGTACACTTCTACACCGCCATCATCGAGTCCATCCTTACCTCATCCATCACCATCTGGTACGCCACTGCCAAGGACAAGGGCAGACTTCAGCACATCATTCGTTCCGCTGAGAAGGTGATCGGCTGCAACCTGCCATCCCTCCAGGACCTGTACGTCTCTAGGACCCTGAGGCGTGCAGGCAAGATTGTGGCTGACCCCTCCCACCCCGGCCACAAACTCTTTGAACCACTCCCCTCTGGCAGGAGGCTGCGGTCTATCAGGACCAAAACCTCTCGCCACAAAAATAGTTTCTTCCCGTCTGCAGCTGGCCTCATTAACAAGGCCCGGACCCCCCACTGACACTGACTCTCATACCCACCCTGTATATATGCATTACATTAATGCACTCCTGTCTTCCGTACAGTTTTCCTATATTTTATTATCTTTCTTATCTTTATTTATCTTTATTTTTTAAAAAGTACTTTAGTCTTGTGTAATTTTTGTTTGACTTGTATATTTTTTGTGTGATTTATATATATATCTTTTTATTTATTTTTTGTGTGATTGTATATTTTAAGCACCATTGCACCAAGACAAATTCCTTGTATGTGTAAAAACCTACCTGGCAATAAATCTCATTCGGATTCTGATCTGATTCTGGTATTGCTGAGGCCACAATTACATAGTCTGTCCACCAGAGAGCATGACAACTTCTTACACTGTAAAACATCCAATACAAACTGTCAGTACATATATTGGTCACAATTCTCTTCTCATATGAGAGCCCATTTATGCCAGGAGAAGAAACATTTTTATGAAAAGTTAGGGAGCATAAAAATAAACAGTTATGATTAGTCAAAATGATAAAATACCAAGTCAGCAATTGAAATTGAATGATCACAGAGTCATAGAATCTAAAATAAAGTTTTGTGTGTTGTTTTTTTTGCCTGAACAGCATGATTTTGTAATGATGGAGATCATATGGAAGCCCATGATGGAAATGAAAAATGCAGAGATATGACCACGTTGACTGCCTAAGTCATACATTTTGACTCTATAAGTCTAGATACTAAGTCACAATATTGAGGTAGTAAATCAATATGTCAAAAGTTAGGGGTGAAAAAGTGGTCTAGGGGTTAACAATGAGCAAACAAATATGAATATCAGATCTCTCTGTAGCAATAAATAAGTGGTGGCAGGAATATTTTATCTCTCTTGAAAGTCTATTAAAATCCATCCTCAGATTCTTTCATATGACCCTGACAGGCACAGACACCTCTCATCCCGATCTCTGCGTTCATTTCACAGCACTGGGGAAAAAAAGCCGCTCTTGGAAACAGTTCTGCTGACCTTGCAATCCTGGAAGCATGTCAACCTGGCTGCTTTTCAAATTTGCACTAAAGCTCCTGAAATCTGTCCGAATAAGCACAACATCTGGACTGAGAAATCTTCCTGTCTGGAGCTCAGGGATGGAATTAACCAATGGGGTATCCCTGTGCCCAAATGTAACATTACCAGTTACTGTAGATTAAATAATTACACCACAGGGGGGCGCCCCAGTAGCTCAGCTGTTCCAGTGCTGAGTCCTTACTGCAGCAGCCATGAGTTTGAGTATGACCTCTTGCCCATTGCTGCATGTCATTCCCTCTCCCCTTTTCCTGTCTATCTTGCGCTGTCCTGTTAAATAAAAGAAAACAAAAGCCCCAAAGAATTATACCACAGGCAGTCCTGTACTGTAGTTAAAGGATCGGTGTGTAGGATTTTGTTGTATCTAGTGCTGAAGTTGCTGATTGCAACCATTTAAATAGCCCTGACTTTCCAAGTGTGTAGAAGAAACTATAGTGGCTGTGATACTCTCGAAAACAGCGACAGGCCCTATCTAGAGCCAGTGTTTGGTTTGTGATGTCACCCATTGGTTTGGAGTACCATTTTGAAGAATGGCAGTCTTTTTTTTTCAAACCTAAAAATAAATAATATTATTATTCCTTAAGTCTGTGGTCTTACAAGCATCTACAGCTTCCTTTATGGCAAAAGTACGGTATGAAGTACGCTTATTCTATGGAAGCCCATTTCCGCCAATGTGACAAAAAAAAAGATTCTGTTAAGTCATTATAATTAGAAACCTTCGCAATATTTTTACTTACCATCTCAAAATAATTATTTAGTATTGCCAAACTAATATATTATCTGATTATCTACAGTCATAACAGGGTTCCCACTCATTTTAAGAAATCATTTTCCACAGTCCAACAGTTTCCTTGACAATACAAAACAGCACTTGATGTTGACAAATGATAACTTGATGTTGACAAATAATAACTTGATGTTGACAAATGATAGGCCCAGTATTTTCACATCTAACTCCAGTTTTAATTATCCTTTTTTACTCCACATTAGCTTGCTTTCATGTGTTCTCACCAGAGATATTTTTTCTGCAAAGTAGTACAGTTTACTACAGTTTTCCTCTAACCTAGGTTTATGTAGACGATCTAAGTGAGGGGCTGAGTGAGGGGCAAAAACACAATACTATTATTTCCTGGATATTTAGTCATTTTAATCAATTTCCAGGTGTTTCCAGGACTGGAAAACAAGTCTCTAAATATCCCAAAAACATTTTGTAAAGATTTTTTTATTGACAGATGCTCACTTTACAATGCAGTTTCAATATATAGAAATTATAATAATAATAATAAGAAGAAGAATACACATACTTAAATATGTATATTTCTAATGAACCAAAAACAAACAACAAACCCCCCAAACCCCAGAACCTATAATAATAATAATAATTACAAAAATAATAACAATGTCAATAATAATAACAATAATGATAATGACAATAATAATAACAATGACAGTGATAACAATAAAATAAAATGAAATAAAAGTAATAAAGAAATATGTCTAAATATTTATATATATATATATATATATATATATACATAACACTTGCCAACAAGAAGTAAAAGTGCAGCATCAACTATCAAATTCTACAAAACCCAACCACACCCTCCTCCCTTGTATGGTTCTCGATTTCCTTTTACTTATATACATACACACATGCATATATACATATAAGCACAGATGTAGAATGTTCACATGCGTGTACATCAATGAGGAAGACCTAAACTGTATTAATAGGTTGAAGTTGATCCAGGAAGAGATACACGTTTGAAGTCTGTTATTTTCAAAGAGGGCAGAATGCTGATGAAGAGCCCCCAAGTGTTCTGAAAGGCTGCAGGTTTCTTTCTTACATTATACAATATCTTTCCAGGCGTGCAGTAAGACACAAGTTCATTAATCCAGTGCCCTGATGAAGGTGAATCTTCAGATTTCCAATTGGTTCGAATGCATTTTTTCATTGCAGTAAGAGTTCACATTAACAGAACTCGTGTTCCCCAATATCCATAATTTTGGATCCTGCTCAATTTGAGATCCTATTATCTTTGAGGTTAATGCAATACTATGTTTCTAAAATTCTTCTATAATGTGGCAATTTCACAGCACACGTAGGAGATCACCTTTTGACATTTTACATCTCTGAAACATAGGGGAAATGTTGTCAATTTTATGTAACCTGAGGGTAGTGTTATATGTTCTATGGAATATGGTGAATTTAATTTGTCTGTGTTTCGTGGAAAATAATACAAACTGTGCCTGCTCCAGCAGAGGATTCCAGCACAACCTAAATCCGTTTCCCATTTTTATTATATGGATGTTTTTTCATTGGCAGGCAATTTGCTATTAATGATACCATATATAGAGGAGGTTAATCTTCTAGTTGTTGTACATAACCTATTGTACAGGTAAGTTTCAAAAGGAGTTTCTTTTGGAGCTCAGTCTATCTGGAATTTTAAAATGTGTATAGTATTCTAGAGTTCTTTGTGAGTGTGGACTACATTTAAAGGGGTAGTCTTCATCTCATATTGTTCTATTGAGAGCCATCTGACCTCACTTTTCTCCGGGTGAAGCCAAAGCCAAAGTGGTCGGAACTGGGAAGCAAGATAATAGTTCCTAAAATTTGATAGATTAAGCCCCCCCTTTGAATATGGGGCCCGTAAAGAAATTAGTTTAACCCTAGGAGTTTTCTTTTGCCATAAAAAGGGGGTCATAGATTTATTAAGTTCTTTAAAGAAGCTCTTGGGAATTTTTATAGGAGTACACTGAAATAAGTAAATTCATTTACAGTGGAAGACGCTCTTTAAATAACAGTCCATCTGTTTTCAATGCATATACCCAAATATTTAAAACCATTTGTACACCATTTCAGTGGATCAGTGACAGATCTAATATTGCTATCCTGTACATTTAGTGGCAGTATCTCTTCTTTTTAGTGTAATTTAATTTTGAAACGGCACTATATTGTTTTAGACTTTGCAATAATAGGGGTACTGATGTGAGCAGGTCAGTTATATATAACAAGAGATCATCAGCATAAAGGGATAGTTTGTGTTCACTTGTACCAAATTTAATTGGTTAGAATGAATGGCAATGGCTAATGGTTCGATGGCAAGTGCAAAGAGCAAGGGCCTTGATGAAGAGAAGGTGTTAGAGAGAACCTTGTTTGTTAGAATATTGGCTTTGGGTGCATTAAAGAGTGTTTTAATATAGTTGATACATTTTTTTCCAAAGTCCATAGCCTCAGGCATTCAAAAGAAAAAACTAGGTTAAATTTTGGGGAATGCCTTATTAGCATATTTAGATATTATTAGCATTGGTGTTCTTTTTTTTGAGCCACATCTACTATGTGTCACCACACGTTGTCTGATCCGTACCTATTATTGTGAAACCTATTTTTTGATCAACATGAATTATCTTCGGTATACTATCTTCCAGTCTGCGAGCAATTAGGTTGGATTATATCTTGTAATTTGCATTTAGGAGACTCAAGGACCTGTGTGAGTCACATTTCTGTTTGTCCTTGCCTGATTTTGGGAGCAGTGTGAATGTTGCCACCTCCAATGATTCTGGTCATTTGAAGCTTCTTTAATCATATTTGTATGAGGGGTCAGTAACTTCTTTGAGAAGGCCTTAAAATACACTTTTGGGAAGCTGGAAGACCATACAAAACCCCAAAACAATAACCTAAAAACCTGCCTAATAGAACCCCAGTAACAAAACAACATTATGTAGGTAACTCTTTCACACAAGTCGTGTAACACAACAATGGTGAACTGGCCACTGCTGAAAACTGGTTGGCCACTAGAACACTTTAAATGTTAACAGATCTGAGATAGGAACCTAACAAGTAAAGGAAAAAGGCACTGGCCAAATATAAATGTAATCCTGTTTTACAGTTGGTGTGTAAATAAATATCAAAATGTTAAAATGTTATAAATCTTCCAGGACAATATATATTATTTCAAGGATATTTGGGTAATTTAAATAGATTTCCAGGTGTTTCCAGGACTAGAAAACAAGTCTCTTAATGTCCCAATGTCCAAGGTCTTGCAGGATGTGTGGCAACCCTGAATAACTACAGTGGTAGAGTAAAAGTCTGTATAAGACTCCTATTTCCATAAATGTTACAGTCACACCAGAATATTCACGTGCACTTTCTAGAGCAGTAGGGGTCGCCAAAGCTACATGGGGGGGTCGCAAGGCCTTCTTGATTTTAAGGTGCGCTAGAAAACTTCAATATACACAGTATCCCTAAATGTCAGCATTGGTTCACTTCTGAGAACAAAAGAAAAGTCAATTGTCTAACAGAACAATGGAATGGCATCAGCGACAATGAAAACAATGAATTTCTCGAAAAAGAAGCCATTAGGTCTGTATGACTGTTATGAAATATTAAATAATACATAATACAGACAGAGAATTGAATAATAATAAAGTTCCCTAAACAGGAAACAAGCTGCTCAAAATTCACCCAAATCACTGGTTTTACACAAACTGCTTGCAGTTACTGAGTTCACTGTTTGGACCCATTGTACAGTTTTGGATATAATATATAATGTACATATTATAAGTCACTGAGTCAGGGCTCGTCTGTTTACTCAATGATAGAAAAGGGCTCCCTGAAGGAAAAAGGTATTTTCCATCAGGTGGTGCTTAGTTGAGTCTGAGTGTACAGTGATATCTTGCTATAGCCCACCTGTTTTGAGGTTAGTATGAGTCATTTCATCGGATATTATCTTATGTTGTCAGTCAGGCCTTCAACAGTTGTTTGCAGTTTATGGATGTGACAGAATAAAAACTAAATGACAACACATCCTGAGCTTGTGTTCAATGCATAGGCCTTACCAAAACACTGAAACATTGAGGCCAATAAACACGAACTGGGATTACACAACTGTTGTTTACCCACGAACAACAACCTGTTCGACACATACAGAGAGCAGGCTCCTGCTTGCCAGCAACACCGTGGACATCATCATCATCATCATCATCCTCCTCCTCCTCCTCCTTAAGCTCACTGCGGTGTTATTCTGATGGAAACATTTGCAGACAGACAGGTGCTGCTAGAATCAGCCCGAGCATTGGAACCAGCAGCGGAGCGGGCTGAACCTCCGCCCGTCTGCTCTCCACACACACGAACCACCAAAACACGGCTTTCCGCTCTTTTTTTACATGATGTCACACACTGGCATGTGAATAAACGTCTCGTCTTACCGGTCCCCTCCTCTTCAGAGAGATGTTCTTCCACAGCAGGAGGTGCAGCTGGTGCAGGAATCCCATTTTGCCTCCCACTTCTTCAGCTTCAGTATGTCCTAAATTTTACCAAATTAGCATACCGGCGGTGGCCTGTGACTGGATTTAAATAACCGGGGAATTTCTATCCCGTTCCCAGGCATCCCGTCCGAGCCTGTCACGGTGCTGAAATGTGTCGGCCTTGGCTAATAATGAATATTACTCAGTTTGGACCAAGGAATGCTTATTTGCCAGCGACTGGCGGTGTCAGTGGGAACGGGACTGTTTGTGTTCCGTCTGTCATCCTCCGTGTGTCGGTGGAGCACCGGCTAGCTTCTCCCGCGGAGTCCGTTCAGTGCAATGTTCCGAGCTGGAGCAAGAAGCCAGTGAGGATAGCTCGTGTAAAGCTAGCCAGAGTAATTCAACTGCACACTTCCGGTCTGGCCTTTAAAAACAAAAGCCCTCCGGCCAAACTGACGTAGGGGGGAAAGTAAGTCATCATAATGAGTGGGAAACGTTCTCAAAATATTGACTTAACATTAATATCTCAAAATAATGAGAAACTTTCTCAATGATTTGACTTAACGTTATATCTAAAAACTAATATATATATATATATAATATACAGAGCGTTCTCTGTAGCTGCCCCCTCCCTCTGGAACTCTCTCCCCAAACACATCCGTGACTGTACCGACCTTCCAACATTCAAATCACTGACAAAAACACACCTTTTTAAAATTGCTTTTAATGTTTAGCTTAGTCTGATGTGTTTTTAATGTTTTACTATTTGATGTTGTTTTGCTGCTTTTATGTTTTTATGTAAAGTGTCTTTGAGTATTTAAAAAAGCGCTTATAAATAAAATGTATTATTATTATTAATATGGAAGTACATCAATGCATCAACGCCAATGTGGTGGAATAAGTCATTATAATGGGAAACCTTCTCAAAATAATGACTTAATATCTCAAAATAATGAGACCAAGCCAATTTGGCCAAAAGGGACTTCTATACCTTATACCTTCTTACAAATTAGGAGGGCTTTTGTTTTTAAAGGCCAGACCGGAAGTGTGCAGTTGAATTACTCTGGCTAGCTTCACACGAGCTATCCTCACTGGCTTCTTGCTCCAGCTCGGAACATTGCACTGAACGGACTCCGCGGGAGAAGCTAGCCGGTGCTCCACCGACACACGGAGGATGACAGACGGAACACAAACAGTCCCGTTCCCACTGACACCGCCAGTCGCTGGCAAATAAGCATTCCTTGGTCCAAACTGAGTAATATTCATTATTAGCCAAGGCCGACACATTTGAGCACCGTGACAGGCTCGGACGGGATGCCTGGGAACGGGATAGAAATTCCCCGGTTATTTAAATCCAGTCACAGGCCACCGCCGGTATGCTAATTTGGTAAAATTTAGGACATACTGAAGCTGAAGAAGTGGGAGGCAAAATGGGATTCCTGCACCAGCTGCACCTCCTGCTGTGGAAGAACATCTCTCTGAAGAGGAGGGGACCGGTAAGACGAGACGTTTATTCACATGCCAGTGTGTGACATCATGTAAAAAAAGAGCGGAAAGCCGTGTTTTGGTGGTTCGTGTGTGTGGAGAGCAGACGGGCGGAGGTTCAGCCCGCTCCGCTGCTGGTTCCAATGCTCGGGCTGATTCTAGCAGCACCTGTCTGTCTGCAAATGTTTCCATCAGAATAACACCGCAGTGAGCTTAAGGAGGAGGAGGATGATGATGATGATGATGATGTCCACGGTGTTGCTGGCAAGCAGGAGCCTGCTCTCTGTATGTGTCGAACAGGTTGTTGTTCGTGGGTAAACAACAGTTGTGTAATCCCAGTTCGTGTTTATTGGCCTCAGTGTTTCAGTGTTTTGGTAAGGCCTATGCATTGAACACAAGCTCAGGATGTGTTGTCATTTAGTTTTTATTCTGTCACATCCATAAACTGCAAACAACTGTTGAAGGCCTGACTGACAACATAAGATAATATCCGATGAAATGACTCATACTAACCTCAAAACAGGTGGGCTATAGCAAGATATCACTGTACACTCAGACTCAACTAAGCACCACCTGATGGAAAATACCTTTTTCCTTCAGGGAGCCCTTTTCTATCATTGAGTAAACAGACGAGCCCTGACTCAGTGACTTATAATATGTACATTATATATTATATCCAAAACTGTGCAATGGGTCCAAACAGTGAACTCAGTAACTGCAAGCAGTTTGTGTAAAACCAGTGATTTGGATGAATTTTGAGCAGCTTGTTTCCTGTTTAGGGAACTTTATTATTATTCAATTCTCTGTCTGTATTATGTATTATTTAATATTTCTTAACAGTCATACAGACCTAATGGCTTCTTTTTCGAGAAATTCATTGTTTTCATTGTCGCTGATGCCATTCCATTGTTCTGTTAGACAATTGACTTTTCTTTTGTTCTCAGAAGTGAACCAATGCTGACATTTAGGGATACTGTGTATATTGAAGTTTTCTATCGCACCTTAAAATCAAGAAGGCCTTGCGACCCCCCCATGTAGCTTTGGCGACCCCTACTGCTCTAGATAGTGCACGTGAATATTCTGGTGTGACTGTAACATTTATGGAAATAGGAGTCTTATACAGACTTTTACTCTGCCACTGTAGTTATTCAGGGTTGCCACACATCCTGCAAGACCTTGAACATTGGGACATTTAGAGACTTGTTTTCTAGTCCTGGAAACACCTGGAAATCTATTTAAATTACCCAAATATCCTTGAAATAATATATGTTGTCCTGGAAGATTTATACTGTATTTCAGCCCCTCACTCAGATCGTCTATTAAACCTAGGTTAGAGGAAAACTAGTAAACTGTAGTCAAATCACTGCAGACTTAAAAAAAATCATCTCTAGTGAGAACAGTCCCATAAACGCTGACCACCTACCTGTCATGAACCTACATCACTTCATCATGAACTCTTCATCATTAAAAAAGGAGCGTTAAATGTGGAAATACTGGGCCTACCACTAGATTTTATGACCATTTGTGAGCAAGTGCTGTTCTGTATTGTCAAGGAAACTCCTGGAAAATGATTTCTTAAAACGAGTGGGAACCCTGTTATGACTGTAGGATTTAGGTCATCATCAGACAGGATAATATTGTTTGCAGGACTGAGTGGTCAGGTGACAGCATTTGCTTGTTAAATATATTTTTTGGAGCTTTTTGCCTTTATTGGAAATGACAGCTTGAGATAGACAGAAAAGAGGGAGAGAGAGAAGGGATGACATGCAGCAAAGGACAACAGGTCAGACTCGAACCCGTGGCCGCTGCAGTAAGGACTCAGCCTCCGTACAGCATCTTAAAGGACCAGTGTGTAGGATTTATTGGCCTCTAGCAGCGTAGTTGCAGATCACAACTCTTGCTTCATCCTCCACTTCCTTCCCGGAGGAGAAACTATGGTGGCCATGCAATGCACGACAAACACAAATATCTACAGCCAGTGTTTGGTTTGTCCCTTTCTGGGCTGCTGTAGAAACATGGTGGCTCAACATGGCGGACTCCACGGAAGGCGACACACTGTAGGTAAAAACTCATAGAAAGGTAACAGAAACATAATGGTACCATTAGTAATGATATTGAGTCGTTTTCTAAAAAAAGAAATTTCAATATTCTCTGATTGTAGCTTCTCCAAGGACATCACCTTGGGCTTTGGGAAACACTGATCAACATTTTTCACCATTTTCTGACATTTTATGGACCAAACAACTAATGGATTAATCGAGAAAATGATCGAGAGACTAATGGATAATGACAATAATCGACTAATGATTATTATTGCAGTCCTACATAGTTGTGTCATCGTGTGATTGAAGTTTTAAACATGGTGATAAAGGGGGGTTAGTGGTTAGAAGGACTGAGAGACCCAGTTGAAAGCTCTTGATAAATTCTAGGAAGTAGACTTTGAGTTAATGTTTCAACCATGCCTCCAGTTTGGAATGCAGGCTGTTAAAAATGATTAAAATGGACATTATTGTTTTCACAAGGTGAGTAGTTCTCCCTGTGATTGACATGTCAAATTGGTGGAGTAATCCCCAATTTAGTAACTTAAGCAGAATATACTGAGGACACATCGGTTAGTGAAGGACAGGACCTCTAAAAGAAAAACCAATGCTATGATGAATTTTAAAATATACTCGTATCACGATGAAACCAGCCAAGCAACCGAGGACTTACAGGTAATTATGCCTACCTGTGTTCATGTTTTCCTGTTAAGAGACTTCTTGTGTTCGTGCAAGCAGTGACCGTCCTTTATCAGACGCAAAGACGGAGGCTGTTCCAAAAACCCTCTCAGGAAATCAGCGTGGATGGTTATGTACAACTAAAGTTGTTTTATTGCCTAAACTTAACCAAACCAAAGCTAACTAAAGCTGCATGGATTGATTATTGTGGCAATTTGGGGGCAGTACAAGCTGTAATTATTGGAATTGTTATTTCTTTTATAAAATTGCAAATGAAATGAATTCATTTAAAAGTGATTTGGCTCTGATGTTCCCGCCTGTCTCTGTCCTTAATCACTGCTTTGTAGTCTTGCTGAGTGACCCGCCCACTGCACTGTCTGATTGGTTACACATCACGAGTAAAAGCCTGTCAGCACTGAAGGATGCTGTTCCACATTTACCCAAGTACAGTACTTGAAAGATTAAACATTTTACTGCAAATGTTCGTCCAAATATCTGTTATTGTTATGTTAGCAAACAGCAGACACACAGAGGAACATAAGCATTCACTAGTAGTCGTGTCTGTGTCCATCCGCTGAATGTTAGTCCAATATTCACTCTCCTTTGGTCTCCTCCAACTCGTGATAAAATATCTGTCTCTTCAGCTGCTAAATGCTCCACTGTGTTCACCAGTTAGTCTCTCACTGTGTCTGTGTGCTGTTTGTGCTGAGCAGGTAGTGTACAGTGGGTTCCTCGGAGCTTTTTCACTGGACAACAACAATGAGACTGAGCATTTTGTTTGGATGACTTGTTGGAATGACGTTGGTGAAAGACTTGCGTAGCGTGACAGAAGCCTTTCTTTGTTCAGAATGGAAACATGGACTGTGCCACCAGTGTTTCTGTTTCTGACCTGACCTTTGTCTGACTTATTTTTTTGCCATGTTTCTGCACTGCACTTCCCAGAAGTCACTTGTCTTTCAAACAATGTTGCCAGTAGCGAGCTCAAGTCCTGATGTCACCTTTGGTCTAGCTTTTTGTTTCTTTCATCTATATTTCTGAAAACATGCATTCCGGCTGTGTTATTCATATTCTATCGACATTACATCTCCCATGAAACATTTTCAGCACATATTCACCATTGTAACGGTTTCCCCCTTCACCTAAATCCAACATTTTGTAAAGAAGCTCATAAAAAGAACTTAAGAAAACATAATGTGAACTAGCTATTTTAATGTGTGTGAGCTGAACTTGGAGCTAGCTCTTGTAAAGTGTGATGAACACTGAATGGAAGTTGCACAGGTCTTTTTTTTTCTTTACCAACTCCTCTCCCTTCGTTGTGTGCAGGCCAGCTCTACTGGTCAGCAGTATAGAAAAATTCGTACTGACGGGTAAATTCATACTGGTGTACTTCCTATATCGTTCACCTTCATGTTACACACCCATGCCATTCAACCCTCCACATTCTAATATGTCATCACTTGACTGGCCTCAGTCTGCTAAGCTAGTGATGTTGAATAAGGCCATGTTCCATGTCATTTGAATAATTAAAAATGTCAGTGTGGTTTTGGACTTTTGGAACCGAACCCAAGAGTTCTGGTGTGACTTCAGTTATCTGTACTGACATGGTTTTGCGTAGATTATCTAATGGTTGATACACTTTTGTTTTGCTGCGATGGTTATCAGTAGGGCTATGTATTGGAAAAGAATCTGGGGAATCAGAAATACTTTACTGATCCCCAGGGGGAAATCTGTCTTGTTACAGTTGCTTAAGGAGCTCACAAAAATGAAAGAAATATAATAAGAATAATAAGAACGGTAAAAATATGCATTATATTAATAATATTTAACGACAATATATATAGAAAAATGAAAAATATCTGAACTATGTACATTATCATACAATGTATGGCAATATATAGAAAATAGAAATAAGACATGGGAATGTTTGTACTACAGTATATGACACACACACGTAGACACACATATATTTATATTTATATACATAATAATGATATATATCACTATACAGGGGTTACGATTCAGTATATTGCGATACTATACATTTAAAAAAAGTTAACAACCAGAACAGTGGGATCTGCATTCATATAAATGAGCCCTTAGTTTATGTTTAAACATAACAACACTACTATTTAGCATTTTAGTAATTTATTTTTGAGAAAAGATACAGTATCACAAAACAAAATATTGCCATACCATATTTGTCAGTATTTTCTTAACCCCTACTTTTAACAGCAAAAAACCCAGACCTCACAAAACCAACTAATACAACACGTCTGTGTACATATAGCCTCATCATTCTTATATATCATCATTGTCAAATTTACTGTCAGTCCGTCAAAATACAGGCAGGCAAGTACACTGAGAGACATTCAAACGTCATTGTCCAGATGTGCTATAATCTACGTGGTGACCTCTACAACCGTGCCATCTGAGTATGCATATTGTGAAGCCTTTAATCCTTACGGGGTCTATTATTAGCCATCAGAAATCCTAATGCCTGTTAGCTGGTTTATTTTTGTGATGTTTTTGTTGTTTTTAAAAGCAGAGGCTGGATCTGTCCTCATACAGCCGGATTTTTTTATCCCCGCCTTTGCTGGTGTCCTGATAGAGGGGTTGGTGTGTGTACGGTTTGTGTGGGGTGGGGGGGGTGCAGCTATTTTTAGCCTATCTACCTTCAGACATCAAACTCAGGAGTCACGAGAGATGTATCGGGGAGCCTCTGTAATAATAATAGTAACAGCTGCGTCATTTCTGTCTATAGATTAGTAATCACGCTGCCCTGGTTTGTCCTCACTTAAGCTGTCCATTGGATTGATGGTCAGAAGAACAGTCTTGTCAGCACTTAGCTGAGATAGCATCAATCACACATTGGTCCCGACTGACAGACACAAGCTCAGGCATAAATTAGAGGAGCACTGTCGGCAATGCATAGTTGCATTTATTAAATATGGATTTTTAAAAATAAAATTATCATATAGAATTTTTCAAAATAAAGCTAATGAACTGTACTTCATTAGTATTTCAAGTATTTCCATTTTAAGCAACTTTATACTTAGATTTTTGACACAAAGCACATGATTAGAGGATAAAATATGAGGCATTGTTATAGATTGAACTACCCAGCAGTATATAAAGTAGTTAAAGTTTGGTGCACTGGCCAGAAGGCAATTAGCTTAGGCTCAATTTAGCAGGGCAGAGCTTGCAGTTTGCTTGACTTTTGTTGTCATTGCTTATCTTAACACTGTTGCCTTGAGTGGTACTAATACTAAAAGGTACTGTACACATGGAGCAACATGCTACCATCCAGACGACCTCTTTGGAAAGTTGACAGGAAAAGTGAGCCCCACTTGATGCTACAGCATTGTGTGTATTAAATATATACTTTCAGCATGAATCCAGTAACTAAACTAATACTAAATATTAAATAAAGCAACCTACTAAGTGATCTGCCATCATTAAAGTGAGGTGAGCATATGCAATAACTATCTTCTCCTGTAACAACAATGGATGATTTTGTCTTTGGTTCAGTCCAAATTAGCCAAAATACAGGTGTGCAAGCTAATGCAAACACTTTGTAAGATGAGTGAAAACTGTATATTCAGTGTCATTCGATCCATTGTTAAAGCTGCAGTAGGCAAAACCTTCCATCTCTGTGCTGCACCTCACTCTGCACCTCACTCTGCTAAGCTCCTCCCACCAAAGTTTGAATGGGAGCAGAAGGAGTCTGTTGCCCTGCAAAGTATTGCAGTTCTGCAGAGATACCCTCGCCTACAAATTTTGTTCTCCAGATTAAAAAAAACAGACCCCAAAAAAGTCATGTTAGTTAAATGTTCGCTGCATCAAACATTTTCAGTCAAAATGTGTGACGCAAAAATGGACATTTCCACTCTAAAAGTGAATCATCATTTATTTTGATTAATCATTTTTCAAAGAAAAAAAGTCTCTTTAGTGCTCTATGACAGTACACTGAATATATTTGGGTTGTGGACAAAAACAATTGGAGGACGTCAGCTTGGGCCTTTGGAAACAGTGATCAACATTTTTCATTTTTTGACATTTTCTGGACCAAACAACTTATTGATTTATCAAAAAATTATCAACAAATGAATCAACAGTAAAAATAATAATAGTTGCGGCACTAGTGCAGGCATTCAGAGGCAGAAAAGTTCCCAATTTTATTAGTGAAGTAGGGATCCAAACACAGCCTCATGCATGCATATGGTAACTAATTTCTGTTGTGTAGATGCAAAATAAGGAAAGTCAATCAGAACTCAAAATAAATGCAGCATACAGTAGACAGTAACCAAACACACTGGCCAGCTGTACAGAACAGTTAGTCTCCAGTGGCAGCGAGCAGTGTGTTTGACCTAGATCTGGTCTGTCTTTGAATGATAGTCTTACAGTGGGCTGGGCAAAACCTACTGGCTGGGTATCTATGGATACTGCAGAGAGACAGGGACGCAGACAGAGATTTGTAATGAAGAGAAAAAGTAAAAACAACAGGAAAATGGAAAAGCATTTGCTAAGGACAAAAGAGAGAGAGGGGTTGAAAGACAGGGACAGAAAGCGTTTAGATGGAGGGGATGAAGGATGAAGCTGCTGACTGATAAGAGAGCGTGCAAATCTGTAGCAGAAGGTTAACTGACAGCTAAATGAATTATAAATGCTATCTGTAAAGTCTAATAGACTAGCAGCTGGTTCACTGAGGCCTGGCACTGCAGACAGGAGAGGTTATGTATAAATCCTGTGAGGTAACTGTGCTGCAGCTCTTCCTCTGGAGGCCACTTACATGCAGTTTTTAACCTTTTATTTATGGTCTGGAATTTCAGGATTCTGTGTAGAATGAGTGACTCTAGAATTGTTGGTTTCCTTAAACACTTCCATTATGGTTTTCAGTCAAAACATTCAAAAACACAACACTCTTCTTAGTAGGGATGGACAATGTGGATTTTTTTTTTTACCTGCTTCTCATGGCTGATACTGATACAATAATTGATCATTTCACATTTTTGTGTTTTAAAAAAAGAGTTCACAACCTTTAGTTTATGCACTATTGAGCGTATGAAAGGTTAAGATGTAGAGAGAGAGCGGCAGAGCGGGTCGTCCGCTAATCAGAATGTTGTTCGTTCGATTCCCAGCTCCAGGATACTTCATGTCGAAGTATCCTTGAGCAAGTTACTGAACCCCAAATTGCTCCCGATGTGCATTGGTGTGTAAATGTGTATCAATGTGTTAACAGTGTAACAGTTTCTGTTAGATGGGCTTTGCCATCGCTGAGTGAATGTGCTACATTATTTGATGTTTTGGCCACCTGGGGGAAGTTTAAAAAGGTGTAAACACAACATTGACATTGGCAACCATGAGCTGAACCTCAAACAATGAGATATAATGAAGATCTCATGTCCCGTTTTATTTAGACACATGAATGGTACGTGGTACACCTGTTGCTGAGCACAGCACTTAACACCATGGTAGCAGCAGCAATCAATCTGACATTATGACAAAAGTGTTAGCAAACAGGGGCCCATTTACACATTCAGCACATTAGAGCAACATCATCACTCACTTGGAGTCGTTTTGTGTCCACCTGATGAATTTAATTCCAATATTCACCCTTATTTAGTTATTTAGTCTCCACCGACTCCTGAGACAAATATTAAATATCTGTCTCTTTAGTTGCTAAATGCTCCACTATATTCACCAGCTAGTCTCTGCCTGCTGTCTGGTGCTGAGCAGGTAGTGTACAGTGAGTGTATCAGAGCTTTTTGGCAGCTGCTGTTGCTGCTGGAAACCAGATTGATGACAGCAGAGTTTGTGGGCCATAAACTCAAAACCAGAAGCTAAAAGGGGAACTGCAGAGTTGTTGATGAGTCTAATAATTAACTGCACAGTCATCACTATGAGTGACCCATTTCATGTTACATAAGCCGTGTTTCGATGTATGGAGAATTTTAACTGCATTGGGAGTTATGTAGCGAAAGAAAATGCAAATGAATGCTTGTTTCTATCCACTACCATTATGTGATAATTAAGAGTTGGTGGTGGCAATTCTCCAGTCGGAAAACCAGAAGAAGGGTGCTAAACTAGGTGACATAATTTAAGGACCAGTGTGTGGCATCTAGCGGTGAAGATTCAGATTGCAATTAACTGAACTATGCTCGCGTCTGTGTTTGTCAACCTGGGAATGAGAACGGGAAGTGAAGTGTGTAAGAGAAACCATTGTTGCACAATTAATTAAAATATTATCAAGATTGCAATTTGGCCAAGTGCAATATCCAAATCACAGAAGCTGCAGTTTTATTAATAAAGGTAAAAATGTGCAACAAACAGCATTATATTAAAATATATAAAAAAAATAATAATAAAAGTTCTGAAGAGATACCCTGACCATTTAGGTTTAGGTTTTTTAAATTAAATTTGTGATGCAAAAATGGATCATTCCCACACTAATCATGAATCATATTGCTATATCTGTCAAAATAATAATAATAATAAATGTTTTTATCATATCATGCAGCCCTAGGAGAAACTATGGTAGCCGCGAAAAATGCAAACGGCCCTATGTAGAGCCAGTGTTTGGTTTGTCCGTTCTGGGCTACTGTAGAAACATGGCGGTTCAACATGGTGGAGTCCATGGCAGACAACCCATAGCGGCTGTACAGCTAATTCTAAATGAATAAAAACACAACAATTCCTATATTCAGGTGATTACACACTAATGAAAACATACCTATGAATATTATATTCCATTTCTGACAATAGATCCTGCTAAATGTTACACACTGGACCTTTAAGAGTGCCAGTCAAACCTCAAAAAACAATGCAGAAAACAGAATGAAAACATGATAATTCTGTTAGTTTCCTGTATTAATATGAGGAAGGTTCCATCAGATCAGTGCGGAAGAAGATATACTTTATTAATTATATATATATATATATATATATAATATAAAATAAATTCGTTTCTCACCTTTTCTTATTTTTATTTTTTTTTTTACATACACACAGAAATGAAATACAATCATGCACATGCAAAGGTGATGGGCTGCCACGTAAGCAGCGCCCCAGGAGCATTTAGGGGTTAGGTGCCTTGCTCAAGGGCACATTGGCATTGCACAGGAGGTGAAACTGGCACCTCTCCAGCTACCAGTCCACACTCCATACTGTGGTCTGAGCTGGACTTGAACCATAGTATGGAGTGAGCAATCATGGATGTATTATAGAGCCATGGGAGCAATGAGGATACTGTGGAAGAGGAAACAGCTCATCAATCACGTGAGTTAAATGTTTGCGTCAGTGGCATAAATCTTTTTTTGCTAAATTATTGCAGCTTCTATCAACCTTTGCGAATGCGAAACTTTAAAATGCACATCAAAATACATTGATGGAATCATGGTTATAGTCAGTTGACCCATTTCTCTTATAAACATATTGATCAGTGCAGCTTTAAGTAAATAAAAATAAGCATATATAATATATATATTGAGCGTGTACGACTGTGGCTCAGAGGCAGAGCGGGTCGTTCCTTAATCGGAAGGTTGTGGGTTCGATCCCCGGCTCCTGGTGCCACATGTCGAAGTATCCTTGAGCAAGATACTGAACCCCAAATTGCTCCTGATGCTGTGCATTGGTGTGTGAATGTTAGTTTCTGTTCGGTGGACTTTGCCATCACTGAGTGAATGTGTGTGAAAGGGTGAATGTGGCACGTAGTGTAAAAGCGCTTTGAGTGGTTGGAAGGCGCTATACAAGTACAGGTCCATTTACCGTTTAGTGTCGTAGATCCCAAATATTACTGGCACACACTTATCACACATAAGAGAGGACATTATGCTGAGACCGATTTGTTTACCAAAAATTCCTCTAATGGTGACTAAGTCTTGGACAGTTAGGATTAATATAAGTGTAGATTTTGGCAGGCGTATCACTGAATAGTGTAAGCTGGCTAGTGCTAGCCTGGAGGTACAGTACCTAACAAACTGAGTTTTGGGTCTTTCTGTAATCTTTCCAATAAGCAAATCAATGAATTAATCCTCAGGTTCATTCATGTGACGTATTTGAAATTCTAGAGGATACATTTTGTCTGACACATTTGTTGTATTTGCTGGTGCTTTCAGACAGACTGGTCTGGCTTTTAGAAGAACACACCAGGCAGGAATACAATTTTGAGGTTATGGAAATGCTCTGACCTAGATAATGGCCACTCCTTTTTAGCACAGTGCTGCGTCATATTGAAATACAGGAGCTTCCCAGTACAACCACTTAAACAAGTCTAAGTAAATCCAAAGCTTTAGTTGGTTACACTCAGGCATATCGTGCTGAATTCAACAGAACTAACAAGGTACTACAGATCTTCACTCAGCAGCTCAGATCACTTATATCATGGTCTGGGTGAAGACTTGATTCTCATTGGCTGCAGGGTGTCCATTAATTCCTAATGGACACTTTATAAGTAGTTCCAGTGAAATAAATTGAATGAAAACAAAATCGTGTGCAGTCCTTCAGTGCCTCTTCCTCTGAACACCACAGGATGGCGACTGTAACAGACAAGCCCTTACACTGCCCCTCTGAACCCGCATCCCGTCTCCTATTCAGCTCGCTACTTCAGCCTGCGGCCGTCAGCTGATTGTTTGTTGGTGGTCGTTTTGATATTGAATTACATGGCTGGATAGCTAGCTAGTCTTGTTATTAAACATTGTATTATAGTAAATTATATTATATATGTTAGCTTTCTGACTCGTAGTTGAGCCAAAGCGCTCTATGAGTGGAGGGAAACACTTCCTGTTGCCAAGTTGTATGACAGATTCTAATAATTAGTACAATGGACAATTCAATAATGAATAATTGTAATATCTGATAAATATTAAATTCATATTGTTTAAATAACTAAAAGCAGGAACTAGCACATACATATTTAGAGCTATTCATTTATGTGTATAGACTTTTTTTTTATATTGAAAGGCTGATTTCTCTCATTGAAATACAGAGTTTTCTCATCCTGGTTATTAATTATTCATGACAGTTACAAAAGGCACAGTTACATTCAGTGGAGAATTTTTCAATATAAATGTGTCATCAACTCTTACCTAGTCACACACAATCAAGTCTGACAAGAGTCCAAGCTGCAGGTCTCCATTTACAGTTCTGTTTTAATGTATCAGTCATGGGTTATTTAGGCTGTTGCTGCTCTGTCACAGTTTAGGGAGGCCTAATCCAGTACTTTTCTAAAATGTTGTATGATCATTTATGAACTATGAATAAGAAGTTTATGAATATCTTCTTAAAATGCAACAGACTTTAAACGTTTTTCACTTGTCTTTCAGTTTGTATAACATTTTAAAACTGGTCTGTGTTTTTTTTCTCTATGATACTTCTTTGTGTTTAATTTATATTATGAGAAAATCACTGTGTGATTTGGCATGTCATGAAATTATGTCATTGCTTGCACACACACATACGCAGGCATTCAGAGGCAGCTGCAAGGCTAAATGATGAGGTACCACAGATTAAAATAGCAATGGCCTTGGCTGGAGGAGACTTAGCCGGCAGCTGACTGTATTTACCTACCCTCACTGTTTGCAGCCACTCTAGCAACGTGGCTCTACCTGTCCACCAATTTGGTCCAAAACCATTGGATAGATTGCATAAAATTTGGTACAGGCATTAATGATGAAGCCTAATGACTTGGTTGATCCACTGACTTTTCATTTAGTGCCACCATCAATTATTTTAAAGTATCGAATACGTTGGTTTCTGACCTAATAACTGCAAAACGCATGCTATTTCCATCGCCGCTTTGTGTTTAGTGCTAATTAGCATATGTTACCATGCAAAATGACAACAAGGTACCCCTCTGTTGTCAAAGTCAGGTGACGCAGTATAAAGAGGGAGAAAGTCTGTTGATGGATGGATATTTGGGATGTTTTTTCAGGTTATTTACGTGTGCACTTGTAAAACTTAAAACAGTGACTAACTAAATATGTAAACATTAGCCTGGGTTTACTTGAGATTATTATCATCAGACAATGCATGTTAGAGTATCCAACGGAAGCCTCAAAGTTTGGGATGATCGGGACCGGCGGAGGTTGCGCTGGACCATGAACCCGCCATAACATGATGAGACAGTCTTCAACTGAGTGAGTGTTTCACAAAAGCAAGACATAAACTTAATCAAAAGTTATCGTGTGTAAAGCCAACATTCCGAGGAGTGGAAGTCGTGCTATCACACAATACTATTTATTTGATTATGTTGTATCAGTGTTGGCAGATCTCCAAATTCAGGTTTAGGGATCAGATCAGAAATGAAAAATAGTGGATCGGTGCACCTTCAAAGCAGTCCAACAGTCCAATCTTTAAAAATGTTCTGTTTAAATTCATTACAACCGTCCAACAAAAACAGTTAATTGTTTTAGTTTGGCAATGATTAAGGGTTCATGGATTATCCGTCTCTAGAAGAATTGTATGTCAGTGAATATGATGAATTTCCCTTCTCCATTTGCATTGTCCCTTTGTGCCAGAGTAATTCTGTAAGTGTATTTTGGTCTTCTATGTTGACATATTGATGGATTTTTCATTTTGCGCCACATGCCTGTGTTGTCAGTTTTTGTTGTACTTTTGTATGAATAAAAAAAACTGATAACTGAAAACAAAAATAAAATAACAAACGAAAAGTTCCATAATCTCAATCTCTTAATAAAAACTCTTCACTAAGAAGAGATCATTATACCACTCACTCTGTTTGATTATTTCTGGAAGTGCAGAAGAAACACTGCAGTTGGCAGTAGGTATCCTCAGTGGAGTCAGAATAAAAAGAAAATAAAAAACCTCTGGCAGAACTCTCAATGTCTTTAGCTCAAATAACATAGTACAACATATTTTCATGAAAGTGTGGCCAGGAATTTGATTGGACTTTAAATAGCTGCTCCAGCTGGATTAGATGTGACTTTGATTTAAAGCAGACGGCTTTTTCTGTTATAAAATGTGTCCAGCTAAGATAAATCCTGCTCACAATCACCAAGTAGGCCATCCACGCAGCAAAAAACACTATTCATTATAGCCCATTTTGGTAGAGCACAACTGCTGGCAGAAAGTCCTTCAGTACCCTTGGCTGCCAGGCTGTCCTAGTAGGCTTTAGCTATGGCAGACGGGCAGCAGCAGCAGCGATGGTTGGTGCTGGAGAAAGAGGCTCAGGCAGCCTATGAATTATTGAGAGCTTCTTCCTTCCTCCTGGGAAATGCACCAGAGACAGAATAGAGAGTCTTAGATTAAATCTACAGATGAGATGGAGGGAGAAAAGAAACAAGGGTAGAGAGGAAAACTCAGCAACAGCATGTGTTGTGTTGAGATATGGCGTTAGTTCACCTGCTGAGCAGAAGAGCAAACATGGAGTAGGCTACAGGAAAATGAAGCAGATATGGTTGTCCCCACCAAAACATACAGACAGTACTTCTGCCTGCTGAGTGTGGCAAAGCCACTAACTTCCAGATTTGCCCTCCACTAACTTGAATGGGGAAATAATGAGTAACAGTAGTCATGTGGCCCTTCTAGACTTTCCAAATGTTACCGGAGCAAATGGATCAAATTCTGATAGTGGAAGGAGTCTTCACTATCAGAAGCTTCTTTCATAATGTAATCTTGTTGGGAAAAGTATTTTTGGGCCAATGTGCATCAGGTGACGGAGGCCATTTCTGTAATTACATGGTTTGGCCACTATGTCAAATTGGCTTTAAAGCCTAGTGCTCTTCGTGGGGACTTGGCAGCAGTACTGAAGTACATGAAGTAAAAAAAAATTAACAGCTTAGATTCAAAAAATGCTGTCGATTTATCAAAATAATGCTGTTGGCATTTTCAGAGACCCTTTACGGACTAAATGGTAAATGGACCTGTACAGCGCCTTTCTAGTCTTCCGACCACTCAGAGACATTCACCCTTTCACACACATTCACTCAGTGATGGCAAAGTCCATCAAACAGAAACTAACACATTGATACACACCGATGCACATCAGGAGCAATTTGGGGTTCAGTATCTTGCTCAAGGATACTTTGACATGTGGCACCAGGAGCTGGGGATCGAACCTACAACCTTCCAATTAAGGAACAACCTGCTCTGCCTCTGAGCCACAGCCGCCCTACATAACAGCTAGCTCTAGTTAAGTTAAGGTGGATGTTTTGTTTTTTGTATCAGGCATTTCTTCATTCCTAAATACTCTTTAAATCAATAAATTTAAGCATAAGATTAAGATAAAATCTGGAATAAAAAAAGAACAGAAGACGAGTAGGTAAGGTTTTACCTGCAGGACGTGGGTTGTGTGTATGTGTGTAGGATGTGTGTTTGTTGCTGTATATAAGTTCTGCAGTTAAAGCCACACATTGTTTCATACCACTGAACACTAAAAATGCTTGTGAACCAGTAAATCTCGACCTCGAACTGAGATGAGTGTGTGCTACTTTATCCAGTGGGTCATACTGACCTGGGTGGTGCTTTAGTGGGATGGAAATAGCAACTTCAGGGGGCACACAGTTAATAATGCCATTATTTTGCTATGGCCAGTTCTGTTAAGCAGCTCCTCTAGCCTTTTAGCTGAGGTGAAGGCAAGCAAGTCATCTTTGGATACTGAGGTATAAAACCATATTTGCATTTATCCTTCAAATGTGCTACTTGAACAGTAGCTGTTATAAAATAGTTTTAATGGGTGATCATTGAATGCCAGTGCCAGCCGCTGTTCATCTGATTTGCATAAAGTGCAACTGAATAAGACCTGATGGTAAACCAGCCCCCATTCTGTTTGTAATGTGCATGCACAGGAGGAAGTATGTGACATTGTCAGTTGTGGTTTGCACTGGTCTGTTAGTGAACAGCCTTGTACCTCTTTGATTGTAACAGGAAAAAGAAGCAGAGACTCCTGTGTCGCTGAGCTCTTCCCCTCTGCTGAATGTGTGATAAATGGACAGTAAGATGAGTTAGTTAGAGGATGGACAGCGCTGCGCTCTCTATTCAGAAGACGTTTGTTTGTTTCTGTGTGTCTGCTGAGGCTAAAGAGACACTGCTTGCAGATGTAACCCTGACAGTGAGAGCAGGAGGGGAACTGTGACAGAAATGGAAACAAACATTTCTCTTGAATCAGACAGAGGAGATTTCTTACTGTAAACAGATGGCTGATGAGCAGGCCAGCACCAACCACTGACTGATTCACATACTGCACACACTTCTGCTGAAAGTTTGTAGGTTGTGGATTTATATGGTTGTGATTAATTACTGGACTTGATACTGCGGAGTGAGACACTTGTCATAAGAATTACATATTAAAGCAGCAATAATCAGTATTTATATTAGGCATGGGACGATATGAAAAGTCACGAATATTGAGATCAAATAATTGCGATACATGATATTATCACAGTCTTGAAAATATACTTCACACTTTTAAAATGACACTAAACATACTGGAATCACTTTACCCTACATTTAGTTAAAAAAAAAATGTATTTATTGCAACAGAGCTCCCTGTCCTTTATTTTGGAATTATACCAAATAATTTTTGGGGGTTTTATTAAAAGCAAGGCCTTTTTTTTTTTTGAGGGGTTTGGGTTTTTTTTTTGGGGGGGAAAGATAGGTACTTCTTTTTTCCCTTTTTTAAAAAAAAATTAAAAAAATTTATTTTTTATTTTTTTTTTGAAAAATAAAAATTTTTTTTTAATTAAATTTTTTGTTTTTTTTTATATTTTTCCCATTTTTTTAAATTTCACAATAAAAAATAAAAAGAGGATTTTATATATTTTCCCCCCCCCAATTTTATACTGACAGTGTATCAAACTGCTAAAACCCACGACGGGCGATTTTTAAAAGTCAATTTTGACAAGTATTATATTTTTTATTTTTTTTTTTTTTTTTTTAAAAAAAAAAAAAAATTTTTTTTTTTTTTTTATTTTATTTTTTTTTTTTTTAATATAAAATTTTTTTTTTTTTTTTTTTTTTTTTTTTTTTTTTTTTTTTTTTTTTTTTTTTTTTTTTTTTTTTTTTTTTTTTTTTTTCCTTTTTTTTTTTTTTTTTTTTTTTTTTTTTCCCCCTCTTTTTTGGGCCAATTTAAAAAAAAAAAATAAAATCCCCTTTAAAAAAAACGGTTTCACCAATCCCCAATACCCAACCCACCCTTTCCACACATCCAGTATAAAACTGATGTCAAAGTGTTAATGTTTTGTTTTTTGATATCCTTTTTGACATCTGGCTTTGTTTCAGACACAGTCAAAATTGTGCGTGCTTGAAATGGATGTAGGTTTAATAGGCGTAAATGCAGCCATCCAGAAGGTGACATGTGTAGTGAGTGTGTGCATAACAGTGTAACATCTGAGAACGAGGGAAAGTGAGGATGAAGGGTGTGTGGGTGTGTGTGTGTGTGTGTGTGTGTGTGTGTGTGTGTGTGTGTGTGTGTTGTGTGTGTGTACTGACTGAGGACAGACGGCAACATTTAAACCTGTTTTGTAGATCTTTGTAGACCATTTTCTTGCTAATCTTATTTAACTGATTTTTTAAAAACAGTTTTATTGTGCTCCTCCTGTTAATTCATCCGTCCTTTAGGTCCATTACTGGAGGACACATTCATACTCATCAGCTCTAAACTCTTAAGCCAAATGAAATTGCGCAGTGTTGGTTTTAATTTGGGGATTCACGATAAATCAGTCCTGCTTTTTTTTGGGTGAAGTGCCCCTTTAAAAGACAAGTGTGATTAGAGGGAGATGCTGCATTGTGGGGCAGCCAGACTGAAGATGACATATCCATTTAGACAGAGGGAGTGATTCCTCCCTCCAAGGGGAGAGGAGGGGGAGAAGTGGAAGGCTTTTAGTCAGGGTTCAGACCTGACTGCAGCAGGATTACATCAGGTTGTTGTGGATGTTGTGGAACAATGGTGTGTGATGACTGATGTGTGAAAGGGTGTTGGATGCTAAGTAGCGTTAATGTCAGCTATTTTTTTTGTCTTAATCTTAGTCCTGAGATTAATTTAATTCACATTTAGTCAATATCACACTGTTTGCTTTAATCTAGTTTTAGTGGACTAAATTTTGGACAAAAATAGTTGACAAAAATGTTAAGAATATGTTAAGAATTAGCAGCATTTTAATCAAACCTTGTCAAAGAAGTTGTATGATTAAGAATGTGGCGGCAAATTGGCTATAATAAGTAACATTTCCACATTAAAATGTCTATAAACACTATGTTCTGTATGTAGTTGAGTTGTGTACTTCCATCATCCCAAATTCCAACAATGTTCAAATCTGTCATGTTATTCAGGTAACGCTGCGTTTCACCGGTCGCCTGTCCATGGCGTCATATCCCCTTTGTGCCTGTGTCAGCGTTGTGGTTGTCTGCCAGAAGCTATCCTGTTTATCCAGTCTGAAGCCACATTCATACCATCCACTGTTTAAATCTTGGTGCTTTTATTTCTTAAGTTATCAGGGAAACAAGCTGAGCTAACGTTAGCAGCAGCCCAGCTCGCAGCCCCTCCAGGACGTCCTTTGTCTGTCCAACAGCGAGGGAGAAGCAGTGATTGTTAAGGTGGAACTGCTTTATTCAGTGTTTCTAGCGGTTTTAATCAGCAGGTCAGTTTGTTTTGGAGAGGAGGAGACCTCTGTGGATCATTAGGCTTCTTCGTTAGAAAATGGTATATGTATATGGATATTTAATAACTATCCTAGAAAAGTCCCAATCATTAAGTTACAAGATAAGAAACCAGGCTATTGCAGCTAAAGCTGTTCCTCTTCCTCTTTGAGACTCTCCTGTTTCCCACATAGACACACTAGACAAATTATGACTTTATTATCAACGACCTGCACACTAAAACAAATGTTTGTTGAAGGTATATCAACAGAAGTCATCCTGAAGACAGCAGAGGTTCAGAGTCCATGATACCAAACAAGGCCTGCCACACACATTAAACATGTTCTACCTTGATAAGCCACAATAACCTACGCAGTAGCAGTAAACCGTAACTGACTGCATGTCAACTCATAACCGTGTTACAGTACTTGTTGTATGAAGACGTGTCATTTACACTTTATCAGTATTTGAGTCCAGTATATATCAGTGCTTCCTTATTGTCTTGTATGCTTGTTTAAACATTTCCTAACAGCACCTCATCTGCCTCACCTTGCCCTGGGGAGGCACTTTTTTAAAAAACAATGTTTACAAAGTTCTTTATATACACATAAAAGAATACTAGCAATAAAAGATTAAAAGCAATATGTGAGGTAGACAGAATACAACCTAAAACACACCTAAGAGATTAAAAACAAGACGAAAAACTACTGAAATTAAATAAAATAAAAGATTATAATAACAAAAAATTTAAAAGATTGAAATTCAAAATAAATTGTCGTAAAAGCTGATTATAAAAGTGTGTCTTTTGGAAGGGATTTAAAAGATGAAACCAGAAGATCTGAGGTTGCGTTCTGGCTCATAAAGAGCAGCTTTCATTGCATGAACTCACATACTGGTTTTCAGGTGTGCAAATTTTGATTTGACATGTTTTGATATGGGTGTCTGTTTTGTTATGTTTTGCACAATATTCACTGATGCAACTGTAACAAAAATATAAATGTATGACTTTCTTAATTTGTGATTTGTATAATTGGATTTATGCATCTGTAATAGAGAATTTGAGAAGGTGTTATTGTTGGCTGTGGGACAGAAAAGAAATTCTACAAGTTTGCAACTCTTTTATTAGTATTTTTCTCTGTTACTTCAAATTTACTGATACACGTGTGTGACCCTTCTCTACAACTACAAATACCTCTGTCACAGTTGTATAGTTGTTTTGCACCAATAATATCTCCATACGAAAATAAGTATTTGTGATATTCCCCCCAATACCTTTTTTCATCCTTTTGATAATAAAAGACTATGAACTAAATAAGTTTTCAGTGTGAGAAGGCATGCAGCTAAAAGTTAGGAACCAATAAATGAGAAAGTTACCTTGAACCAGGGCTTATTATCTACCAGAGACATGAAATTAATTGGCTGTGTTCTCATCACTTAACAGCATATTTGACCAATTGGACTATTAACTCAACTCTGGCTGTACTTTAACTGGCAGGAAAGTCTGTGTCCTGTATCAGTTGTAGCAACAAGGACATGAGGACACCAGTGCCTGTACCAACACAGCCAATCTCCCTGTGGTCTGTACCTGTCTGCTGAGTGTTCAGTCTCTGGCACTGTGTGTGTGTGTGTGTGCGCGCATGCTCATGTCACCCCGGGGAGATGACTTTGTCCTCACGCAGCGGAAGTTTGAGACAGTGTGGTGACACAGCGGGAATGCAGATGCCACTCCATACACCTTCACACATACAGTGTGCGGACCCACGGCCAGTCTTTGAAACCTGCATCCAATCAAACCCAACTTTAATATGCCTCTGTGTATTTTATACATACCTGATCCTGAATGTATGGGTATATTTGAAGATTGTATTTTTGGCTTGGCTCCTCTAAAACACAGTCACACACACACACACACGCTCACACACGTACAGTATATGCAGCCGACACTCGCTATTTACATACTGCAGCAAACTTTAATCTGGGTGAGAGCTTGGTTGCTTACTCCCCAGCAGCTCTTTCTAAATCTGCTTATGTTGGATGTACAAATACACAAACCTATGCAGTACTGGGTTTGACTTTGGTAAAATGCTATGGAACTCCATACCTAGGCCTTTAAGATAAGATAGACTTTATCGAACCCACACTGGGGAAGTGTACTCGCACAGCAGCTACAGATACAACACAACACAATAGATAAGAAAATACACATTAAATAAAAAATAGAATAGAAAAATACAAGATATAATGAGAATAGAAAAAATAGAATAAGAGTGTACACTATATACAGCTTTTTATATACAGATGTGACTGATAAGGAACATTGCACAGGTCACAGCAGGAGGTAGTGGCATGGTGTAAAAATACACAATCGCACAAGACAAAAATATATCCAGCAGTGTAGTTTAAAAGTAATATAGGCTATAGACATAGGCCTAATAATATACAGTATTGGTCTGCTCCAATAAACTCGTGTTGTTTTAATAAAGATATCAGTCACAAATTGGAACCTGATTTCAATTTACAGTCTGATTAAATGATGCACACGAGTAGGATGCAGAAAAGTTGGTTGGCTTGATGAGGAGTTGGAGTTGGTCTTCATCACTTAGCTCACTGTGGCTGCTCCTGACTGTTCATTACTCCCTGACATAAAACTGATCCACTGACAGCAAAACATCACCAAAATAACTTGTTTTGTAAGAGCATTTTGGATGAATAATTACTGTCAGTCCTAACCTTGATAAATACATTGCATTTCCTGTGGCCATTCAGCCGCAAAAGCAGAGGTCCAACTCTGATGCTGGGTGATAGGTCTGGCTCATCAGGGTTCCAGTTCATCCCAAAGGTGTTGGATGGGTTTGGGGTCAGGCTCTGTGCAAGGCAGTCAACTTCTTTCACACGAAACTGGAAAAAACATTGTTTTATAGAATTGATTGATTTTCTTTAGCCTGAATAGGCTTTATTCAGTTATTATTCAAAATATTTGCACTAGATGATCAAAGTCACATAGTTGGATATCAGTGTTGTGATCAAAGTAAGTTATTATGAAAATGTTGGAGCTGATGTAATGTTAAAGTGATCTCTAATCCTGACGAACCCAGACAGGCTTCTGATGAGAGAAACACAGAAGCACAAGGGTGGCATCACTTATGACTATGATGCTCTAATGTGTCCACCCTTTTACACTTGTACACTCGTTTGTGTGTGTGTGTGTGTGTGTGTGTGTGTGTGTGTGTGTGTGTGTGTGTGTGTGTGCTCCTCTTAGAAATGGCCATCTCAGAAATGACCCACCTTTTCTTACACACCCACATAATTTTAGCTATTTATCCAGCTATTCACAGGCTGATGTTTCTTTTTCAGCACCGGCTAATGGGTCCATGTGCTCATGCTGAACACACACACACACACACACACACACACACACACACACACACACACACACACACACACACACACACTAGTGTAAAAAAGTGGACACATTAGCATCATATGAAGACACACAGAAATTACATTTCCATCCCCCTGTTTTATGCAGATTTAGTAACAGCATATTGAAGAAATGATGGCACTGCAGGACCTACTTCCATGAATGCCACTTCTGGCGTTAAAAAAAAAAATGTCTTATTTATATGGATATAGATCCATATAAACACTTCAATTAGAATAAACAGCCACAACATTTTTTTTTTATTTCAAACTGTTGCAGAGGGGTAGTTCAACTGAGCAAAATAAAAATAGTACCATGTAAACAATTTAACCTGCGTTCTTTCTGTGCATACTCAGAAAATGGCAGCTTCCAAGTCTGGACTGGACTGGACTTTTTCACTATTTTCTGCTATTTTAAACACCAAACAATAAATTGATTACTTGAAAAAATGGTTCACAGTACAATTAATAACATTACTGCTCCAGAAAAATGCTAGCATTTCTGGTATTGAGTAACATAAATGGTATGTTACTGGGGAAGCTGCTGTACTGTGACTTACTACTGTGACTCTGGATAATGCAAAGCACTGTGTTTGCTTTGTTTCTTGTACATCTTGTGTCAGAGATGGGACACGTGACTATACATAACTATCAACTATCCTCCAACAGGCTTTATCTACAGGTCCTCAGTGTACTTCTATAGACTTTTAATTCCATAAGATGATCTATTATTTATTAATATGGGGTTAGTTTTGGCACTGGTCTATATTTGTCGCCCCTCAGCGGTCTCTGAACCCCCAGCCTCATTCAGCTCATTGCAGAGTCATGATCAGCCCTCTTCATAATTGAACTGTGAATGAGTGATAAGCATCTGCTTAATAATACATCAGCAGCAGAGTAGATCCTTTGTGTTACAGCGGTGGCTGAATGTGTTGGTGAATGGTTCACTAAAAAGGCCCGGGGTGTGTCTCTGCAGTGTTTATGTGTTTGAGTGTAGAGAGGTAGAACCGTTTTATGTTCATAAGCTCAATGCACCAAACTCAGATCACACTGTCAGACTAGGCAGTGCTGATCAGATATGGATCCAGATTCTGTCACTGCATTGACTACTTCTCGCTTAAAATCATTTCAGAAACATATTTTAGTGTACTGTTTATCTGGAATACAGGATCGTGTGTGACCAGGCGAGCCGCCATTGTTTCCTGCTAGAGACAAGTCGAAACTGCGCAGCCAATCAGAGCAGCTCAACTTGCAGTACGTCACCTCCGCTGGCTCCAAAAAACTGACATGGCAACAACCGTAATGCCAAACTTGAGGCTTAAATTGTACTAACAAACCACAAACCAGTGGGTGACGTCATGATAGGTTCACACTTTGGCCAAAGCCTGATATCAGACTGAACTGCCATTTTGTTTTGTCTGGCAATGTTAGGGGTTGCTATTTATATATATTCATATATTATATTTTGGCACCATTCCCTCACTGGCTTTATGTCAACCAGCAATGATTGGTTTGCCAGAGCTCAAGGGATGAGCAGTAACTAGGATTATTGTGTCGACAGTGTTGGTGTAATTACTGTCGCTGCCAGAAAGGGGGGGACAAAAGTTCCACACTTCAGGTTTAAAGTTTCAGGTGCTATCAGCAGATTTAATATTAACACTAAATACAGAGGTAATACATGTAAAGAACAACAATCCGACCGTACTCCAACTCTCTACAGAATACTTCCTTTGAGACATACGTCTTTGTGTAAGTCAGTATCTACAAATGGACCTTTTTCCAAGTCTGTGTGTGTGTGTGTGTTGTCCACCCTCTGACCCACTCTGACTTTGTGCATCTCAAACATTGGCTTCATTGTGATTCCAAATGTTTTGAATGGCATCACTGGTGTGCAGCACAGACGTCTGCAGATGATGAATAATAATGATTCGACAGTCAGCAGAGGCTTTTGTGTGTGTGTGTTAGTGTGTGTGCCAGGGTGTGCCATGTTTGCGTGTTAACATGTTACTGCATATGTGAGTGAGTATATGCTAACAGACAGTACAGTGTGTGTTTGAATGTGTGTATTAAGTTCTTAGTAGCACAGTTGTCCATTTCTGACTTCTGCCAATCAGAATCCAGAATTCTCTGTTGCCATGGTTGGTTATAGACATCTAAAATCTTTGTCTGGTTGATGTGCTTTCTGTAAGACAGTGTCTGGACCCATCCAGAATGTCAGATGAAAGATACATCACTTTGTAACACCACTAGAGTGAAATGTGTGTTTCTGTAGTTCACAAAGACCAACAGAGTGGTGACTCCTTCCTCATGTCAGTTTTAGGAGAATCTCCCAGTTTAATATTGCATAAACATAATTAGCTTGTGAAAACTATTGTAACGTATAAAAGTCAGTAGTTCACAGCTGTTATTTCAATGTGTCAGATGCATTTAATCAACATTTCATATACTCTGCTGCTCAAGCTGTACAGTAGACAGGTCGTGGCCATTCATTAGGCTATAGCACCGCTAAAGACCAGTGTTTCTGCTTTCTTAGCTAATAAAAAGTGAACACTGATGAGTTTTATTCATAACTTTAGTTACTTGCAAATGTTAAAAGCTGAACCTGATTATATTTGATGAGGGATAAGAAGAGATTCCAATTTGATAAAAGGCTGTTAAAGCTCCACTCTCATATTGCAAGGTGTTGGTGGTGACCTGAAAATATGTCGTTATGCTGCTTTGTTGTTTTTGTTTGTTGCTTTGTTACTGAAAATCTGTGTGCAAATAATGAGAAATACACAGTTTTTATATCACGTGTAAACTCGAGCATACAAATGTTGGACTCAGTTGTTATCTATTACAGCCTCTTCTCACTCCCGGGTTGTCGAATATGGCAGCTTAGTCAGTGGCCCCATTGGGCGCTGTAGGTAACCTGTAGGTAATATTTTAGCATAATTTCACAATGCGTGTCTGGCCTAATGCTTCGATGTAATGTTGAAGTGAGGTGATGTCTTATAATAATATAATATAATAAATAGAGTGAGACAGTCCGCCCCTGGAGGTGGTGGGGTGGATGGAGGGTCAAACAAACACAGGACTTTTAGTTATATTTCTTAAATTACATTACATTACGTACTTCTTTTAATCAAAACAACCTTTTAAAAGTCTTTGGATGTTGTATATTAATTGTTGCTAACTTGACCTATGCCCTGCATGCGCAAAACTGCAGGCGTGTAGTCATTAAGTGCATTGTTCTTCTTTCCATATTACTCTGCTACGTGCTGACAATATGCTACAATTATTTATCCGTTGTGTCAGTAAAATGTAATGCACAGATCTATGCTGTGCTGAGAAGACAGAGGCACCAAATGCAATCCATCTCTGAGGACGTCCTCTTTGCCACGGTGCTGGATCACACCGCTCTGATGACTCATAAAGTGTGTGTAGGCACAGTGTGAAACATGCATGAGCAAATCTTTGTGGCATGTTCTCTTTTAGGAACACCAGTCTCTGGTGTGTTTCTTTGTGTGGATGAAATTATTTGTTATGTTAGGTCTGCTTTGTAATGAAGATTGTTCATCACAAAGGAATCATTCTTGTTAAAGGATAATTCCTGGTTATTACAGCATGGTCAGTGCCTGATATGGGTCGGTACTCGTCAGTACTGAGTATCTTTGTCTACATGAGTACCCTTACTTCTTACTGAGTACCGCCACCTCTGGTGAGCATCTCCATACCCACCATTGAGGGCAACAGTATTTTTTTGTAGGTGTAGACAATAAAAGTTGTGAAATAATTGTATAAAAATGACTATTCTGATTCGTTGATGCATACTTCTAATCCCCCTAGATACATACAGCGATCAGCAATAACATTGTGACCCCCTGGGCACCCTGGTGGTCAGAATGTTCTGCAGCCCCATACCAACAAACTGCTCTGCACTGTGTGTTCTGACCCCTTTCTATCAGAACCAGCATTAACTGTTTCAGCAGTTTGAGCTACAGTAGCTCGTCTGTTGGATCGGACTACACGGGCCGACCTTCACTCCCCACGTGCATCAATGAGCCTTGGCCCCCCATGACCCTGTCTCTGGTTCTTTTCCTTGGAGCACTTTTGATAGATACTGACCTCTGCAGACCGGGAACACCCCACAAGAGCTGCAGGTTTGGAGATGCTCTGACCCAGTCGTCTAGCCATCACAATGTGGCCCTTGGTCAGTCGCTCAGATCCTCACGCTGCCCATTTTTCCTGCTTCTAACACATCAACTCTGAGATGATGACCAGATAATTAGTGTTATTCACTTCACCAGTCAGTGCTCACAATCTTATGGCTAATCGGTGAAGCTAGCTTAATACTAACAGCACTAAAAATGTCCTTGTTAAAAAGGATAAAAAACACCAAAAGAAATATTATTATATTTATTTTTGTAGTTTTGTCTATCAGTCTATCAGATACAGCAGCAATTTCTGAGAAATGTGGTGACATCACTAGAAAGTCCGATCAGCCAAGAAAGCCAAGAAACAGTTGACCAATCAGGTTTGAAAGCAGTTGCTCTAAACCACTTTATTTGGACATCAAAGAGTGAGTGGAAAGAATGAGTATAATTACGTTATTACTGATAGAAATAACAGAGGTAACCCAAGTTAAAACACAATGCTGAGGTGGGAGATGAGGTCCTGGGCAGCCGTGATAGTGAGTTGGCCTCTAACATGTACATTTGGATGTGGAGGGAAACTGCAGGACCAGGCACTCTCACAGCACTCTGCTGTTTTATTATTCAAATCAGACGTTTGCTTTTGTTCTTACAAGACATGGAAATCAATACAGGAATTTTAACTAGAGAGCATCAGTCCTCTCCGTAGGGGTTTTTTTTAGTGAGTGTGTGTTCACAGTCTACATTTACATCAGTAGAAATACTTTGTTTTCTAACTTTGTTGTTTCAGTCATGTTATGCTTAATTTCTAACATGTGGGTGCTTACATTTATGCAGCTTTTATTGATTTGTAATACAGTGTTTGTGTGCACAGTCACATGTATCATTTGAGTGTATTTGATAATGTGAGAAGGGAGGTATTGTTTTGTGTGTGTGTGAGCTGTCTCTTGTCCCTTGCCTAAAAGGCCTGTTTGTCTGTCATGACCTTCACAGAGAGAAACACACAAACACCCGCTGTGTATGAGTGCCTGTGGACGTCCGAGAAAGACACACAAAGACATCATGGTTCTCATGGTTCTGTGTGGACAATGTAACAAGATAGCACTGTGTCACATCCAACACACACACACACACACACACACACACACACACACAGAAGCTTTGTCATCGTGATGGCTGACAGAGGGTTCGGTGCCCTCGTCTGGCCTCGTCATCACTTAACATGTTAGTGCAATTCATTCCGTTCAGCCACTAGAGGTGCACTTCCAGGTTGAACCCAAGACACTGGATGATGGCGGGTGAACTTGTGTGAACAGAGAAGAAAGGAGGGAAGTTGACCTCAGGCCAGAGGGTTTGTTTGGCTTCAACTCTCCGCAGCTGGTCCACAACCATGTGATCATGTGAGCTGTGGTTTTAATTTGTACAGAGCTGCATGTTAACCAGAATACATGGTCTGATCTTGGATTTCTCTCTAATTATTGATGGACTGGAATTAGGAGTTAGGGCTGTGTGGAAGGGGGTCAGAAGGGCCCGTTATTTTCTCAGGTTTCACATGGAAGAGTTCACTCTAAGAGGACGGAAACAAAATGCACACCTTCATTACATTAACCTCCGATATTATTCATCACATGCGATTGTTTCTGAGCACTGCTCCTGCTATTGAATTTGTGTCTCTGGAATACAGTACATAAATTGTATATATATTAGTCGTTGCGTGTATAGTGTGTATATTGTGCAGTTTTAACTTGCACTAGCCATATCTATGTTTGAATTGTTGTATCAGCTTGCCTCTTGTCGCTGCCTCTTGCCCAGGTCGTCATTGGAAATAAAAATTGGTTCTCAATGAACTAATCTGGTTAAATAAATGTATCATTATAAAAAAAAAACCAAAACATAATTAGTTAAAGGTCAGTGTGGAGAAGAGTGAACACTTATTTTTCATGGAGAAAAGCCCTCAGTGCTGTTCTCTTCTTTTGTTCTGATAGAACTGATGCTAGCAGCATCTATGCTAACCTTTATGATAGCCGCCATTGTTCTTAGAAAGTGAACAGTCACTTCTCACACAAGTCATCACACACACACACCTCATGTTAAACCACGCCCGTACCTCATGCTGTAGCTGCCAGCAGTTCCTCACAGGACGCTGACTGGAACCACTGTGGTTGGACAGTTCATAGACTGCAGCCTGGCAAGGTTAGCTGCATTAATGGATACCTGATCATTATTGTCAAATAATTATTACATTCAACCACTGAGAATAAATTGGATGGAAATTGTGTACTGCTGAATCATCTAGAATGAGTGTGTGCAGCTACACAGTGATGTGTGCAGCTAATGCTAGATCATTTATGCAGACAGACTCATCACTCTGTTGCTGATGTAACTGCAAAAAAGACCCCTCCTATCCTCTTCTCGTGTCCTCTCCTTTCTACTCCCCTCTTGTCTTCTTCACTCCCCTCCCTTCCCCTCTCCTCTCCTCTCCTGCAGCCTAAATATGATTTATGAATTGCCGGTTTTGGCAGTCTGCTGTGTGTCCAGTTGAGAGGCTGGCTAATTGAATTATTGGCTACTGATAGTATTTTTCCTACAGTGGGAATAAGGAGCGACAGAAAGCAGGAATACAATTACAGGCTGAGGATGGAAGAGGAACATTTATATGGTTGAATTCACTTGCTACTTTGCAGTATTGATCAGATATCAAATGTGAGCTAATGATCAGGCCCGGTGAGGAGGTGTGTGTATTAGGGCAGAAGGTACTGTAGCCAGTATGCGAGAGTCTTTATCTATGTGCCCACTGTGCACACTAAGTGGGCAATGACACACACTTGCAAACGGTGCAAGATGTACTCTACACATCCTGTTTTAAAATGACTGCCACTGTGGAAAGGCTTTGGCTGTGGCAGCCACTGGCAGATACTGCATGTTTAGCAGACTGGACATCCCTCACACTCTCTCCCTGATGTAATGGATCGATATGTGACAGTAGGCAAACTCTGTTTCACAGCGTGATCCACAAGCAGGGAGACGGGAACTGACAAGGATAGTTTCATGGTAAGGAACCATGACTGAGGTTAGCCTTGTAGCAGGATCACTGCACTAGAACTGGACTTGGATTTGGTCAGGTTTCATTGGAAATGCAGCTTAAATAATGTTGTCAATGTTATTGTTTTTTTCCCCCCTCCAGTGGGTGCTGGCCTTTGAGATCTTCATCCCGCTGGTCCTCTTCTTCATCCTGCTGGGTCTGAGGCAGAAGAAGCCAGCGATTCCTGTCAAAGAAGGTAGGCAGACACAGTAGGACGTGGACAGAGAGAGCAGGGGGATGTGTCCCGTTGCTATGCCTGTAAAGGTCTCCTCTCGCACCACACATATTCTGTTTACAGTGATTAACAGGGCAGAAATACAAATTGAAATTCTTATTCATTTTTTCATTTTTTTTTAAATTATCTTTATTGCGGTGAAGGGATCTAGTGTAATAGATTTTTGCTGCACTAACACTGAAAATACAAATAAAGCTGCTCATCCACCCGTCTCTGGGTGTGGATATTTAAATGAAAAATGCCCAGTTGTAGTTATACAAGACCTATGTGCATAAGAAATATCTCTTTAGATAATTAAAGGTTAATGTCATGAATACTATTTTGGTATGAATATAACATGTCTTTAAATAGCAGTTGCATTCAATAACTGCAGTGTAACTGAAATGGAAGTGTAAAGGGCCGTCCACACCAACAACAATAACTACAACAATAACTATAAATATCTTTTAAAAATCTGTCCACACCACAACTATAACGATCACTTTCAGAGCTACATTGTGGTATACAACCCGGGCACTGCACTGATGGGGTCTCTGCAGTCCTCAATAATTTCCTAATTTTTTACCAGAGTATGAGTAAAAGATGATAATGATTGCTTATGGTCAACAAATCCCATGTGCAGAACCAAATCCAACACTGAACAAGTACTGAGTGTGTATCAAAACCTGATATATCTTCTTCTTCTGTGCCATAGAGCTCCATTAATCTGCATTACTGTTTTATCAAATGAGCGAAGGGTGAGAAACTATACACAGGGGAGACACTAACTAACACTAATTAACCAGTCCTTCCAGGAAGTTGTGATCGCAACACAAATTCATCCCTGTGATTTCTGCCCGACTTGACATTAACTTAACATAACATTTCTGCCAATTTGACCAATCATTGTAGTTTCCCATGCAAACTGGTGAGCCCTTACGTCACCAAACTCATTCCCTTGTTTCTACTGGCAGGGCACATGTACCCTCATAACCCTAAGCCAAAGAAATTCTAAAAAAGATTGCAATACACATCAACATTTAGAAAAGCTGAAGTGAAAGTCATTTTTCTGTGTTTCATGATTGCCTTGTGCCTATTTTTCCTGACCTTCAATGACTCACAGCAGCTCCGATCCAGAGTGATTGAGTGTTATTAAGTAGCCCGTGATATTTTCTGTTTACTGAAATAATCAAAGGAGTTTTAAAAATCTCCCACTGATGAGATAAACTGCAGCTGGCCTCATTTAGTTGCAGTCTTAATAAATACTGTGTTAAATTAGAAAAACAGTGCGTGACTTGAAACATTATGCCCCTGATGGTAATTAGCGACAGGCAGAGTAAATCTCAGCAAATTTGTGCATTAATCAACAGTCCTGAGCATTTCTACTGCTGTTTCTGCACCACATCATATTTGAAAAGATATATTTGATAAATCACAACTTCATCATCAATAAAACAATACACATTCTAAATACTTTATAAATGAAACAAAAAAATTGCATTGAGGTTAACAGGTTCTCGTTTTATTCTGTCAGCTAAATACACAGAATGTCCGTTCACTTTATGAGACAAAATATGTGCATTTAGGAAAAGTTAAGGCTCTTGTTTTTCCATCGTCAGTAAAACTGTACACATTTTAAAATTTAAAATACTTTTTTAAATGTTCACATTTAATGAGAAAAAATAAGTGCATTTAGTACAAGGAAGAAATTCTGTATGCATCTGCAACCCAAATAAAATCTCCCATGACCCAGATGTGGGTTGCTACCAGTTCCTGGGAATGGTATAGAGAGACAGATTTGTTGGTTTTGGTCTTTTCATGGGATTGGTTGACATTAAAACAACTATAGAATAAACGTGTTTAATCTCTTTTGGAGACTCAACTGTGTATTGTACATACACTGGATGAGGTGATTACATTTTGATTGATTGTAATGATGGCAAAAGCTATCCGGTAAAAAGACAAAAGGCCCTACTTTAATCACGCACAAGGTTGTTGGTCTTGGGTGCACAGACTGTGTGGGCGTCTCCAAGCTCACCCGTTAGTCCGGCTCATGCATGAGCAGCAGGACAAAGTGGAATATAGATCAGAGGGTGTGGTGATTAATTGATGCACTCTCAGTGATGAGACTGGATACAGTGAAACATGAGGACAGCAGCTCAACAAATGGAAAGACTTCTACCGGAAATCACATTCAACACACGGGGACCACAAATCTGCAGCAGATGGTGTGTTCTGTTTCACAGTCAATTAGTACAATGATGATAGAAGAAAATAATACAAAAAACAAGCCATTTATATGATTGCATCAATCTGATCCTAAATGTTTATATCATATTATAATTGATGTGACCGCAGCGCTTGGACTGCAATACATCACAAGGATAAAACTGAAAAACAAACACATTTGAAAAAAAAGTTGGAAATTAGAGAGTGATTAATAAACCCCAGTAATCTGACATCTCCCACGTCAACAAGACCAATGTTGAGTTTAACCGAGCAGTCTGATGTGTGTATACATTCATCTGGTTATTATGTAGCAGCCTGGTGCCATTTGCATGTTATTTAATGGAGTTAAACACAGTAAACAAGGAAAACACAGTAAACAGCTGTGTGTAATGGTGCTGTGCGTGAATCGAAGGCTGCATATTTTCAACATATGTGTCCTGCTGCCTCCACAGGCTGCAGGAGACTTTTCATACAGTATAAAGCAGCTGTGGACAGCAAATACAGGAAGAATCATTTCATTTATAGAACAACACAGACGGATTTAGCAACGTTCCAGCTTTAACCAGATCAAAAATAGCGTTTAATTAAAGAAGATTATTTACATCTGAAGCATTATTCCATGATGCTGTGCATTTGTTCCAAGTATTTAGTTTGCCCTTATACCTTGTACAACCTTGTATCTTGTGCCAGCTCTGCAATTGAGTATTGCAGGAAATAGGAATTCAGTAACAATGGGGCCTTCGATCAACTTTTGGGAAGATTTGTACATATTACGAGTGGCCAAAAAATAATTTCACAATTTATTTAATTGCAGTCACGATCCACAATCTAAACTGCGATCTTCTCAATTTTTGAAATGCCTTGTAGAGTTAGTCTATAAATTTCTCCATTTGCACCATTAAACACAGTATTGCATTAAATACAATACGATACGTATCACGATACAGGGCTTATGATTCAATATATTGCGATACTGTAAGCAAGGTGATATTTTGTTAAATACATAAATCGATTGTATCGAATTGATACAATAAAACACAACAAAATATCGCCATAATGTATCGATATTTTATACACCCCTACAATACGTCACAGGTAGATCAACATAAAGTAATTTGTCCAATCAGCAATATTTTTTCATATTTTCTTACACCCCTAGACATTAAATACCGCAATCTTTACAATTCGCCTGAAAAGTAGATTGCAGACACCTTGGATCACAATCTTGATCAATCTTGGTACTTAGTACGAGTATCCTCTCAGTATCTCCAACAGTGATCGCTACAAGAAAGTTATGAGGAAAGGAGTAAATCCATGTTTCATATGTGTAGCTGTTTGGAAGACACTGAGAGGTGAGGGACAGGTGGGTTGAAGGGACAGATGGTGGAGGACTGCACTGGTGTACTGGTTTACTGATGTTAGAATGACGTCTTCTGTCCTCATTAACATGCATTGTTGTTTTAAATATAGAAAGTGATGGCTACTGCTGACTCATGTTTGCCCAGGTCTCCCTGCAGTCTAGAGATGTGACGTAGTTCTGTTCAGCATCGTCATGCATTTAAAACAGGCAAATGCATATTTTTTGATCAGCTGCTGTTACAAATATGGGATTTGCCTTCCACCATGTGTCCTTAGTTCACCTTTTAGTCTTGTGTTGCACTGTTTTTTTCATGTTTCAGTTTGTTCTCAGTGCATTTGCTTCTGCCTTTAGCCGTTGTAGCATTTGTGCCCAGTTTATTTTGATGCTTTTTGTCTTTGTTCATTTTCTTCACCTTTGTTGTCTTTCTGCTGTTCTTTCTTTGTTTCTCTCTTGTTTCCGGTCGTGTTTCTTTCTTTCCTGTGCGTGATGCTTGTTATCAACATGTTGGATGGACCAGTGTGTAAGTGTCACCATCATTCATTTTACCCTGACAGCTGATCCTGGCTGACATTAATAAAAACATCTCCTGGTTAATGTAACCAGGATGTGTTAATCTTGTTGTGGGGTGTGTTTCTCTGTCTGTGTGTATACACTATATGTTTGCCTAACCCTGATCCATACTGTATCGTGGAAGACCTTCTCCCAGAACCTGTACATTCAGTCACTCTGCGGCTCAACGTTTTTTTTTCTATGTTGAAAATACAGGCTGATAGGAAATCTTCTTAGCAACTAATCAAGTCCTGAACAAGAAAGGGCTCTTCCCTTAAAGTCAAGAGAAGTGAATACTTAGTATTATAATATAACTGATACCTCCCACCTCACTGTGCATACACCAAAGGTTTTTCAGGCTTCCTTATGACTTCCTGTTAGCCTCCAGCACACATGAATGCATGACAATAATTTACTGATACAGCTCTGCAAGACTTCAAACTTTACTGGACCTAATGGCTCAAATATTTTTGGGCCAGTTTTTTGGGGGGGAATTGTGGGTTTAATACAAAGTTATTAACATCATTTATGTATTTAAATTATTACTTTTTTCTTATTTTGTGTTGTCCCATCCATCCCAACCTCCTCCGTATAAGGAGTGTCACCTGACTCTGTCACTTGAATGTAAACGATGATGCTGTTGTTTTTGGAAGGACAGTCTTGAAATCAAAGATGGCGCAGTAGGTCCATATGGAATGAAGCTGAGCAGCACTCAGTGCTCTTTTACAATAATACAACCAAATATAGTTTGAGTCTCCTTTATGTGTAGCTTCTGGACACTTGGGCTTTTACATGGTTTGTATTGACTTCAGTGGAAGAGCAGTTCATGTTGGGTTTCTGTTTTTTCTACCTGCCTGTTTTTTGAGCCACCGAATGACTGAATTAATGGTTTCCACTGTACCTGTGTGTGTACGAAAGTGACAATGAATATATATCTACCTCCCCCTGCGAGTGTGCTTCTCTCAGTCCTGACACATCCTGTTTGCTGGGTGCTGACTGAGCCAGTGACTGAGCTCCATCATCACCACAGAACAGCATCCTGTTTCACACTGTTAAGGATTGATGCTAAAGAGCCTCATTCTGTCCAGATTAGCGCTGCCATCCAAAAACACTGGCAGCTGGACAGAGGGGAACACACTTGTATGAATACTGTATTTGGAATAATCTAATCTGTAATCCACACTTTCACCTTAATAAACAAACGGGCTGCGCAGTAGAGCTAACAAATCATTCTGTGATTATGTTGATTGCATTATTTATTTGAGCAAAAAGCTTCTAGCAGGCCTTTGCTGCATTCAGTCTCTCTGCTGTGTCCTAAAATCTGCTGAATTATACAACACATTTCAATGCTTCCGGTGACTTTGAATGTGCAGTCCCCACCCGTGTGTCTTCCTGGTGTGTGGTTTTTGTGTGTTTGGATGATTTGAAGGCGCATAGTCTGTGAAAGCAAGTTAAAGAATTAATTTCATGTAATTCTTGCTCCATACAGCGGGCTGTGTACTTAACGCTGTCTATCAATAATTCATGTTTAACTTGATGATGGATTCTGACCTGTGTTTAACACTTTAACCTGTTGACCTTTATTCTCAGCTAGCTGGTCAGAGAGGAAAGATGTCAATGAACTGATTAAATACCTTTTCCTGTAACCTCAGAGACCCACTTCCATTATTCAATCACACTAAATTACATTATATACTGTTGAATTATCACTTCATAATTGATTGCTAGAGCCTTTTATTGATAATACGACACATGTGTATTATTCACAGCCATTTTTTGAGACCAAGGGTAGAAAGTCTTAACCCACATAAAGCAAACCTGGGTTTGGATAAAGACGGCTGGGTCTCTAACTTTAATGATCTCTTCATTCCTCCTGGGGTTTAACAGCAGGCGTGTAAGTGCTGGCAGTTCAGCTTTACTTTCTATTCTGGGATCAAATGCATGAGCCATTACTTTACTTAATTGCAGAACTTTTAATAACTTGAATACGTTGAAAAAGAGAAGAGCTATACAGACAACGTAAATAAGGGCCCTAAAAATATCTGGTGCACTTTTTAACAACAAACAACCAACTTCAGTTAACGCATAAACAAATGTATACTGCGTACAGTTCTAATTATGCAGATGGGAGAGTTTAATTTCTCCTGAGAATTAATCAAGCTCTAAAACTACACACTAGCTTTATTTTCCCACCTTACAGCATGCCCTTCTGTTCTGCATATTCTCCTGAATTTTTGGAGGCTGTTAAAAACACATTTCAAGATGTTTATTATACTCACTCTTTTAACAGCAGGCTGTCTGTTTACCAGATAATAATTCATTGCACTCCCACTATAATGGTTAATGTACTCTGACAACCCTGAGTGGTTTCTTTGTTCCTCAGATGATAGGAGGTGTATGTAACTTAATTTAATCAGGGAAGAGCGGCAGCACATAAGGCAGAAAAATGTAAAATTGATAAAAGAACAGCAATCACTATCCTGAAGTTTTATGCTCACACAAGTATTTTGCAGTCAGAGGGAACAGCAAAGCCCTTTTCAGACACGGAATATGTAACACGGCAGAGTGAGAGAAATGGATGAGCTGTTTCAGGAGGAGTTTCGACTGATGGATTTCAAGAATTATTTTGCTGTTGAAGCAATTGTCATTTGTACTTGGAAGTAGGGCTGTGTACTGGCAAGAATCTGGCAATACGATATCACGATATAGGGGCTATGATTCATTATATTGTAATACTAGGCAATATATGGTCATATGGTTAAATGGTCATAGGATAGTCGCTGTAACATCTAACGTCCTAGCCCTCAGTAAGCCTCAGGTTCCTGTAGACGTACAGGTCCTGGAGGGATGACAGATTGCAGCCGATCACCTTCCGAGTGGAGCGAATGATACACTGCAGTTTGTCCTTGGCAGTGGCAGCAGCGTACCAGATGGTGATGGTGTAGAAGTGCACCATCATCGTCATTGGCAGGTTCCTTCCTCAGCTGCCCCAGGAAGTACATCCTCTGGTGTGCTTTCTTTATGAGAGGTCCTGGGTGATGATGGTACCCAGGAAGCGGAAGGACTCCACAGAGCCAACTGGGGAGTCATACAGGATGCTGGAGGCAGGTGTTGGCTGGGTTCTTCCTGAAGTTCACAGCCATCTCCAATTTCTTAAAAGTGTTGAGCACCAGGTTGTTCTGGCTGCACCAGGTAGTAGGCATCTCCACCAGAGATGAGCCCAATGAGGGTGGTGTTGTCCGTAAAACAAAAGGAGTTCAACAGGCTGATGACTGGAGGTGCAGCTGTTGTAAATATTGCTGTTTAAAATGTGTGTTCGGCTCATAGTAAACTCTGCTGCAGATCAAATCAAGCGTTTCCTGAACTAACATCCAGTTCTGGTTTCATTTTTTTTTTTCCCCTGCAGCCTGGATACTTTTATTACTTGAAAACATGCTTTATTAAGTTACTGCTAACGAAAAGCAAAGATTCCCTACTGCTGCAGCTTCACATTAAAAGGCTTTAATTTTGAACAAAACTAGACACAGGAAGTGTTCGCCAGGTTGGCTTGACACTGGCTGCTATCTTTAAAAAAAAGAAAAAAAAAGCGTATACAAAACAACCCAATCGTGAGTATAATGTTTGCCATAATGGCAAATAACAGCCCTAATTACAGCTGTGTTGTGTAATATTGTTAGTCGTTATACACCTGCTACAGATACAGATGTGTGCATACACCAGGGAGGATCCTTAGCCCTGTGCTGTATTTCTCAGAAAGGTAATGGTAGATAATACAAGAGGGAGCGTGGTGGCGGACAATAGGAAGTGCTTTTGTGGGCGAATGTACAGGATCCACACTCACAGGCAAGCTTTGGCTGCACAGTAACCATGGAAACATTGGACTATTAGCAATATACGTTTCTTTTTTTTCCTGGTTGAGAGCTCGTCCAGACAGTATTTATGGACTGCTAAAGAAAAATATCATGCCATTTTTTCGCCCATTTTGCTACAACATAATGAAAGGCCTGTGTATTCAGCATTGACATCTGGGACCCTCTCTGGCCATTAGCTGCTGTGCTGCCTTTTAGTGGGCTCGTCTTGACATCTTTCTTCCTTTTCCAACTCTAACACACAATCTCTCCCTCTGCTCATCCTCTTTGTCCTGTTTGATCCTTTGGTTTTCTTTTCATGACACACCCCCTCCTACCTGTTGGCCCTCTTTTTTTCCACATCTGTATCCTCGTCATTCCCTTGCCTACCTCTGCCACGACCTCTTCCCTTGTCTGTTGTTATGTCCCCCCCATGTTCAGCCTTTTACAGTGCAGCCCCTCTCACCTCGGCTGGCATCATTCCCATCATGCAGTCGCTGTGCCCAGATGGACAAAGGGATGAATTTGGTTTCCTGCAGTACAAGAACTCCACGTGAGTAGATTTTGTCAGCAAGTTGTTTGTTTGTCTTGAATGATTGGTTTATTTGTGCTTACACTACTTCCGCGAGAACACTGAGATCTGAGTTGAGACAAATTCATTTTGATTAGATTTGATTATGTTATATGGTCATTGTAAAATAAACACTCAGGTACAAGTGAGGATGATTGATTGATTGATTGATTTTATTTATGGATTATTAGACACAGGAACAACAACAACACAAATCCAAAGGATAACAAATTAAAGTAAAAACGCTTATTTCCAACATGGTCCCAAATTTTAGAAGACAAAAAAACACAAACACACACTAGCTAGAATAACGATGCTGCAAATTTCATTAATCAATCTGTTTCAATCTGTTCCATACAAAAAAAGTCGTTTTATAAGCCCCTCTTGATGTGTAATGGAAGGCTGTTCCAGAATATGGTACCAGTGTGAAAAAGGAGCATGAACATGCACTAGCCCTTGTATTATAGTGATGATGAGTATGGACCATTGTTATCTGAAAAGTATTGAGGAGCATACCCGTTGATAAAATTGTACATCTAAGATGGTGTCAATATAGATAGAGTAAATGAAAATACATTTCTAGGTATGTTAATAAACCACAAAATGTGCTCTAAACCTCACATAAAACACGTGCGAGCAAAGCTAGCAAAGAGCATTGTGGTCCTGGGAAGAACAAGGCACACTCTGAAGCACAAAGCACTGTTTATTGTTTATTGTTTGCTGATATTGCCATTCTAAGTTACTGGTTAATAACATAGATTTTCACTCTAATGCATTTTTTAACATCAAATGCTGTTAGGTTTATGGATCTAATTAAATTTAACACAAATAATGTATAAAGAAATAATTTACTACCAGGCAGTGTATAGTGTATAAGACAGTGAAACCTTAGAAAAGAAAATGTAAACCAGGATTTTTAGCATTAAAAAAATGGTGATTGTATTTTTTAAGAAAAACTCAATAGACAGTAGCCTATAGACTACTTTTACAGAGGAAGGCACTTGCACTGTACTGTAATGTAGTTTTAAAATTATGATCCTGCTAATCCTCATCTTTATTGAGTGTAACTTTTATCTGATTACGTAGTTTTCTCTGTAACCGTAATGGATTAGAGTTCCTGATTACATGTAATCAAATAATTCCCCGACCCTCTAAACCACAATAGCAACAACATTACAAGCTGAATTAAATAGTGGTGGCATAATATGACCACATAAATACCCAAAAAAGGTTAAGATAATAAAGTCATAACAATCACCATCTTAACTTGCACTGACATCATAGTCATCAACAACATAATCATGATCATCATCACAAACCTCAACATTATATCATCTCAACTACACAAGTAGCCTTAGGACTCACATACTGTTTCCCCAAACTGCATTTAGAAGAGAAATGGCTGTGGGGATGAAGGAGTACTTGTACCTGTTGGCCTTAACAGGAGCGATCGGAACCAGAAGCCAGAGGGCAAAATCTGGATTTCAGAGAATATGGGATTGCTGCTGTCGGATAGGATCGCTTTAACCTTCCTCCCTATCTATTTAACGGGTCAGATAGCATACTTACTTTTACTATCCTGTAAAGCATTCTTAGCCTTGATGCCGAGATTCTGGAACCAGCAGATTAAAGAAAAAGTTAAAACGGACTCAGTGTAAGATCTATAAAATACAGTCACAAGGGGCATGTCAACAGGAAACAGACAGAATAGATGTTGCTGGTTCTTTTGCTCAGCATTTGGGCGTTAGAATTAAAATTCAGCTGGTTGTCAATTAAAATCCCACTGTACTTATAGTTCTCTACCGCCTGTCTCTTAATGATAGCACTGAGAGATCGCAGACACAGTACCCATACAGTTTCTCCTGACTGTCCCTCATTATTTTAACATCAGTCCAGAATGCCCCAGCCTGAGGTGGTAGACACTACAACATGATCAGCAGCAGCAGTCCATAGTAAAACGAACACACAAAGATTATACATAATCAATGATATTTCTAACAATATAGCATACATCAATATACATCAGGTCTGCATATGTCCCTCCCGCCACTGAAAATAACAGATGAAGAAGTTTTGTCCTCGCGAAAGTAAAACAAGCAGTTGTCCGACCGGCTGTCACCTTTTTACGTCTGCTGCTCCTGACCTCGTCCCTTTCCTCACCCACCTCATCAGTACCTCTTTGACAACTGGTTGTCCTAATAGCTATTGAAATATTTCACAGGATAAGTGAAAACTTTGACCTGAGGAAAAGTCAGGGGATCATCAAAGCCAGTAGGATTTATCCTCCGGGCATCACCAATGTCTGTGTAAAATTTCATGGCAGTCTGCTGCTGGATTGACTGACATTTCCATCAGTAGAGCCATGCTTTGATCCATGTTTGCAAATGTTTTAATGTCTAAACCTTCCTCTGTTAGTGTCACCCAGCTGCTGGAGCGGATCAGTGAAGTGGTTGAAAAGAATCGACTCTTCACCTCCGACTGGCCTGGTCTGGGTCAAGAGCTGGAGACCCTGCAGCAGCATCTGGAGAGTCTAAGCTCCAGCCCTTTACCACTGGACTCCAACTTTAACAACAGCCAAGGTCCAACATACAGCCATTCTTTAACTAATGTGCAGATTGCAATCTTCCTATACGAGCTTATCACTTCATTTGTCTAACTTAAGCCAGGTCCACACAGAATCTCACAGCTCACAGCTTGCATGCCTCTGTTGCCCACACAGTGTTTCTGCTTCAGTGCTGCTGCTGCCAGCCTTATCTTTCTACACTGAGTTTGTCTTTGATGACATATTTCTGTGACATATTCTACAGTTATAGACAGTGAAAGGTGTATATGTTGTTGGTATAATGTTGATATGACTACGAACAGACCTTTTCACTGTCACTGTTGCTGGGAACCGCTTGCAGGAAAAATATGCGAGCCCTGAACTCTCTAGTGAGGCATCGCTGCAGCCGCAGCTGAGAGGAAAGTGTGGCTGCTCTAACCTGTTAATGGGCACTAAAAAACAAAACGAGACATGTTGTCAATGCAGGCAGTTTGGCCCGGGCCTCAGATTGCAAAAGCCTTATAATAATTTCAGCTAAACCTCCAATTAGAGCCCTGTTTTTGTAATCCCGCGGATTGCAACTAACTGAACCTGCTCGCCCCAATCCAGCGTGTAGGAGAAACTACCGTGGAGAAATGCAAAAGGCCCTATCTAGAGCCAGTGATTCCGTTCTGGGCTACTGTAGAAACACGGTGGTTAAACATGGCAGCCTCTGTTGAAGAGGACCTGCTTCCTCTGTAGATAAAAACAGCTCATTCTAAGGTACCAAAAACACAATGATTCTTATATTAGGGGATTATACACTAATGAAAACATACCTATGAAAATTATATTCCATTTATGACAATAGATCCTCTAAATATTACACACTGGACCTTTAAGTAACCTCCCTAATTAAAGACTCATTCAGCATAGGCTGGAAAAAAGGAAGGGGACAAGAAACTACATTTAGGCAAGATTCAAGCTTATACAATATTAGAAATGATAAAAGGAAAATAAATATACAAACTCCTGTTAATGACATACATAAATAGGCAAGTCCATGAAATGTATAAAATATAAGTCACAATAATAAATAGTTTGTATCAAAGTGCTACTGTAAATATCTATACCACCCCCCTAATAAGGAACTCATCAGCATAAGCTAGAAGAGTGGGCAGCATGTAGAAAATATTCTATGATGTCAATTGATAAAAAAGGACACATGTAAGAGATGTATGTATAAAATAACATTCAGCACCAAAACACACATCATATTAGTGACAATCGTAAATAGCCTGTATCGAGCAATATGACAGAATAAAAGACAAGTAGGGCTTGACTTAAGCCAACAACAAGCTGGCTCCTCATTAAGTCCTACTAGTCCAACAGTGTTAAGTTCCTAAATCCAGAAAGCTATGTATCAATCTATTGATAATACCTCTACCTCCAGGGGGTGCTGTCATTTTTTTTATTTGAGAGATGCAGGAGAACTGCAATAGATAGATAGATACATACTTTATTTATCCTGAGGGAAATTCAAGGGCAATTACACTGAACACATTGAATGACAAGCTTGCCCTACCCTGAGCACCAGACAGGCCCCATACCTTGTGAGTTGGTTGAAGCACGCTCAACATTTTTTGGCAGAAGGAGTTACCTTAAATCTTTGCTCTGTCAAGATAAAAAGAGAATCTAATTCCAAATGAGCCTTTACAATATCTGATATGCTATCAAAGGTACTATTCTACAGAGAAACTGAAACAAAGTAGTAAAGTATGAATAATCTGCCTGGCATAAAACTGCAGTCCTCAGGGTCCGCTGGTTTGTGTATATCTGAAGATGTTTTCATGTATAGACTGGCCACTGTTTGGAAGTTGGTTGGAAAGCTGATCAAAGCTCTCATTTCAGTGAATAAAACATGCATCCACTAACAGAAAGATGAATTTGAAATAATTGTGTGTGTTTTTGTGGTGTGTGTGCTGAATGCAGGCTTCACACTGGCCAGTGTGTTGAAGAACCAGTCGGATTTCCAGCAGTTCCTGCTCAAGAACCTTTCCCTGTCCAACTCCACAACCAGCATGCTGCTCAACACTCCAGTCAGCCTCAGAGAGGTGATAAACTCTCACTTTACTAAAACAAACACACACACACACACACACACACACACACACACACACACACACACACACATCAATTCTTGGTCCGTTCTGCTACATGTTCCCCCATTCTTTTTTTCCTGTTTACAGCAACAAGGACAGACACAAATGTGTTTTGTTCTGTATTCAAAGGTATTATAAACCTTTAAAATCTCCCGGGTTGATCTTTTAATCACAAACCACTTTGTTGAAGTGACAGCATTACAACACAGTGGAGCATTTAGCCGCTAAAGAGCCACATGTTTCTCTCAGGAGTTGGTAGAGATCAAACCAGAGCTGAAAGGAGAATGAATATTGAACTTACATTCATCAGGTGGACACAAACAAAATAATATATTACTCTGTGTCTGCTGGATGTGTAAATAGGCATCTGCTTGATAATCCCTTATAACAATGGTTCCTACGAGGGGTCACCAAAGTTTCATGGGGGTTCATGAGGCCTTCTTGATTTTAAGGGGTCTAAAAAATAATAAAGATATACAGAAGGCTAATGTTTCAGCATTTCATTCATTCCTGTGCAGAAATCAAAATGAAATTGCACTGTGGCACTGCCCTAATGCATATGACTATTACTATTCATTTAAATCTATAGTGATAGAAAAGGGTCCCTTAAAGAAAAACGGTTGGGTCCCACTGGGTTAAATAAAAGTGACCAGGGTTCTTATTCTGACATGAAGCCGACATGTAAAAATGCCATCAGATTAACGTAAAGAAGCATGTCTGAAAGGGGCTGATCATCCACACCTAACATCCACTGAGGTAGCCATTCAGTGTTGAAATCGCCTTGTTTTCTTTAAATAAAAATAGTATGCCACTATTATGTTTACTGTACACCCAGTTCATGAGTCCAGGTGTGCATTAAATAGATGAGAAATGTTACACAGATTAGTTTGAGTCCAATTTTAAATCTGTTTTTATGGGCTGAACCCAATAAAGAGCTGAAGTCCATCTCAGCAGATGCAGCATCTGAACGGGTTGATGAGCAGCTGAACTGCCGCTGCGCTAATTAAAATCCTCAGAACTGAAGTGAAAACATCGACACTGAATTCTGCAGTCGTGATGGTAATTGAAGGAGGTTCAGTGAATCAACCCCAGGGATCCTCACATCTTTAGAATAATCAGTGCAGCAGTGATAGCAGGCTGCTTTCTAATAGTAACACCTGCACACATCTGTCCCAGGAGGAGACACACAGCTTCACCCACTACACTCTCAAGACTGATGTAAACAGGAAATGAAAATGCTGATTACAGTGCAAATATTTGTCAGCAGGAGGCTGATATCAGTCACTGCTCTTTCTCTTCTCTTCATTGTACAATAGAAGTCATTTAGGCAGGATGGTAACTTTATATTAAGGTATGACTCTCAATAGATTCTCATTTTTTCAAGGTATAACCCTTCACTTAAAAATAGAGGCTGTTAATCGCAGTCATTTTGTGCTACAATGGAACTTGTGTGGGTTAATAAGTGTCAGACTACTAGTAAATTAGTTAAGAACAAGAGCTCACTGGGGGAACATATTCTGACTATATTCTGTTATTTGAACACTATTAACAGTTGTGGTTTTGTGTTTTTTTACATAAGCATAGACCACATTTATTAAGTGTTTTTAAAGGCTACTACTACCTTAAAGGGCCATACTGAGCAAAGCAGAGTCGGATCATAATTTATGTACAACAACTCCCTTACTTACTTAAGCAATAAGCAGTAATTAGGAATAGTGATAGACCGATTAATCAGTTGGCCGATTAAGTGGGCCAATTATTTGGCATTTTGAGATAATCGACATCGGCCAATGTCTGTGCTCAGGAAACCGATGAACAAAAATGTCTTCAGACACATCTGCAGGCGGTCTCGTCACTGTGTAAAGTTTTACCAGAAGAAGTAATTCACTGTGTGCTGCAGTTAAAGGAGAGGGTAAATCAGAGGATGTGTCATTGAACATGTTTCACACTGAGCTACTGACCAGCTCCAAGCTCCTGTGGTCTGACATTATTTGGTTTAGTTTATTTGGTGAATTCTTACCTTTTAAGGATTAAACCTTCAATCAACTGACCTGTGAAATTGTTTTTTCAAAGGTTTTAATCCAATGCTGACATTGATGCCGGTGAGACAGAATAAAGATGAATGGGTGATTCCCTAACCCTAACCCTAACCCATTCATAACAGCATTCTTGTTGCATGTTATACTCAGCTCCATATTTTGTGTGTGTGTGTGTGTTCTGTAGGTGCACAGTCTTATCTTTGGTACATCTCTCAGAGATGGAGGAGGGGCCCAAAGTTTGATTCAGGGCACAAAAGACACCAATCAAAAACCTGGACACAAAGTTCTTCATCTGGGGGTAAGTTCATATACCCAGACTCACATTTATATACACACAGTAACACACAGAGGTCCTGGAGCATTGCCTGGGTTTCTTCAGCAGTTTTATTATTCTACAAGGGAAACTTAAGTAAAATTAGTTTCTAAGTTCACCCTGACAAATTAACACACTTTGAAACCCTCATACTTTACCGTTTCAAAAGTTCTGCTCAGTGGGGCAGCGTGGTAGCTCACCTGGTAGAGCGTGCACCCCCATGTACAGGGGTTGGGTCCTTACCACACAACCAAGGTTCTAACCTGCAGCCCTTTGCTGCATGTCATACCCCTCTCTTTCTCTTCCCACTTTGTTGTCTATCTTCAGCTACTCCTGACTAATAAAGGCAACAAAACAAACCAAATAAATAATATTTTAAAAGACGATCTGAGCAGCACTCCGCTGGGTTGGGTGGAGAGCCAGTGTATCTGCAGTATGCATAAGAACATCTAAACTGTTCTTGAAAAAAACCACTACACACATATTTTGAGTATTTTGAACATTCTGGCTCAGAAAACGTTGAGGTGACCTCATTAAACCCAGTCAAAGAGCATGAGGGAGAGCATAAGAGCATGGTCAACCAGTGCTGATCCACATTTCTCCATCAAGAGTAGCACTGGGGTCAAGTTCATTTCAATGTGCAAGAGTTATGGAAATAACTCTTGCACATTGTGTGCAAGAGTTATGGAAATAACTCTTGCACATTGAAAAACTTAAAAAAAAAATTCTAACAAAAATCAACCCTGGTGACTGAATTCATAGAAGTACACTGAGCATCCTAGACCTTCTATTTGTGTCATCGTCAACATTGCTTTATAGAAAGTGTTTTTATTTAGTGAGGTGATACCCTCGTATAGTTTAACCAGGGGCGGTCCTAGACCATTTGGTGCCCTAGGCGAGCTTTACTGATAGCGCCCCATCCCCACGAGAAAAGAACTCATGTCCAAAGAATTGCACATTTATTTAAACAATGATAATACAAACAATATAACAATATGTGCAAAAGAATAAACCTGTTCAATAATAAATATACAAAAAATATACTTTTAAATATTTTTAACAGTAGTGCAACATCTGAGAACTAACCCTTATACTTATCTCTGTTCATCAGTATATAACATATGCTCATCTTTATCACCTCTGTCTATAAAGTCCACATGTTGATATCCTCATCTGCATATTAGGCACTGACTCACTCAGCACTTTACTAGTTTGCACTCTGGTTAGATGTAAAACTGTATTTCACGGTACTTGAACTTGACAGTAAAGTTAAAACTAATCCAAAACTGAATCTAATCTAATTTTGCTATATGGACAGTAATAATAGACTTTTCACATCCACTCAGTTTTAATTTCATAGCACACAATGAGATGCAAAGTGCTATATACTGTAGCCACCATCAACTTGTATAGTGTTTTTCTCGAAAATTAGCCAGCCAGTCAAGGCCAACCCAGGCCAGCAGTCTGAACCAGACTTATGTAGAGGTGTTGAAATTAATCAAATAATCGATGCATCACGATGCAGACATGGACGATGCTGCATCGATGCAGTGGCCAGCCATAATCGATTATAAGGCAATGATGTTGCTCGTTAATTTTCCGGCAGCGCATAAACATTCAAATGGACAGCATGAAACCAAACAAATTAAGACGGCACCTGGAGAACTTACACCCCAGTTATGTCAATAAGCCACTGGACTCGATGAGTATCGACAACAGGCCGGTCATTTAGTGAGCGCAGCATCAGTAAATAAAAACGCACCGTTAGCCTCGTACAAACACCGCCACATCGCAAGGTGCAAAAAACCATCACACTATAGCAGAGGAGCTAATATACTCCGGCAGCATTGGACATGGTCACAGTCATAGGTGACAAAAGTGCTGAGACACTGAATACTGTCCCTCTGTCTAATGACACGATTGGGAGACGTGTGTGTGTGTGTGTGTGTGTGTGTGTGTGTGCTGTCTGCTGTGTTCAGACTGTTAAATAAAAAAGATTGTTTATATGTTACTACTTGTATTTTTGGATGAAAACAACCATATGAAGTAATATAGAAAACTGTATTATATTTAACTATACAGTATCTTAATGCATTCCGTCAAGTCAAATATCTTATATGGCTTTAATAGAAAGTCCTAGCAGTAGCAGTTTAACCTCTAATCCATTGATTCTGTAACTGAAATATTTATTTCGCCCTGTTGTGCAAATGTGGGACCAAGTCATAGTTTTGCAAATCCCAAATCAAGACTGACAAGTCCTAAGTTCTGAACTTTGTGTCCCAAACAAGTCATAATGCGCTCTACAGCAAATGTAATGCCATTTTAATGATAATATAATATAAGTGCGACTGAACTGATGTCATAAAAATCTAATCATAAAAAAATTAGTGCTGACAATGCACTTTCATAGCATAAAGCACTATTAACCAGTACCACAACAGAAAGAAATGTTTCTGTCTCGTTTTGGTGTATTTAACTGGAACAATGTCTTTCTCTTCCCAAATAGGTAGGGTTTTTGCTGTAAGACTGTTCTGCCTTTAAAGTGATATTATATGTTGTGTAAGTCTTTTTTGATATTGATACATTTTTTGTAAAGTTAACAAATTTGTGACTCTAGTCAAAGTCAGCCTCATGCCAAAAGTGCTCTGGAAGTTGAGTTTTTCTAAAAAAAAAAAAACCCTGCCCAGTATGCTCTCTGGCTAGACATAACAGCAGACATTATGACTTGTCAAGCAGGAAAAGGAGAAACTAATAATATGATTTTGTTGTGTCAGTAAGCCAGTCACCCTGCATGCATAATGCATCATTAGTTACCCCTGTGTTTGACCAATCAGAATGTCCACAGAAACAGCGACACAAAGGTCTGTTGCTCTTCACTGTAGTTCAAACAGACTCAGTCACAGCAGGCCTAACCCAGCTGTAGACAATGCATTGAATAATAAGTCTGATTTACTGTAGATGTGCCAATTAGCAAGCATTGACTCGTCCATGATTCGTTTATTAGCTGTGTGCAGTGTTTCAGACTGCTGTGGCACCTGTGAACAATGCAGTGAAAATGTGGCCAGTGATGGCAGACATTGCAGCTGTGTCAGTTGGTATTTTGTTGGAATTGGTTTAGTGAACACTGAGCAAGTGTGTATCATTTTCCTTAACAGTGATGTCTTCCTTGCCTCCCCTTTCCCCCACCCCCACCCCCAGGAGGAGCTGCTGGGAGACGTACACAGTCTGGATGGAGGTCTGATACACAAAGCCTTGCGTGACCCAACAAAAGCAGCCCATCGGCAGGCTCTGCTCAAACTCATGTCCCAGGCTTTAGGTCTCACTGACGTCACAGGAAACCAGAGGAATGACCAACAGGGGCTGAAGGAGGTGGAGGTATACCTGCTGATTCAGGACACTTTGAGCCATGGTTTACATTTACATTCTGAGATTTGGAACTTAACCTACTGCATGCAAGCACTCGGATCTTAAAACCCACACAGGTTTTTCCTAATACTTTACTTAAGCTATTACCACTGGTTAGATCTCTGCTTACCTCCGCTACAGAAACTATGTATTGGTTTAAACGCACAATATGTTGTACGTGCATTAGAGAAAAACATAGATAGAGTTTACTGCCAGGCTCGTTGTCTGGGATTCCTTTTCGTTTTATTGAAACCTGGGTTTTTATCTAGTCATTACACAGTTCCAGTCACCATCCACTACCATTACAACGGTTTAAGCAATAAATCAGTCACAGTAGTGAAGATGAATGTATCAATATCAGGAGCAGCATACACCTTAGGAATAGTAATTATTTCACAATGTAAGAATCCACAAATGAACACTTAGCAACCATTTGAGTTAAAGTTTTATTTATTATTTTGTATTAGTACTGCCACACCAATACTTTTACTATTAAATGAAGAAAAATACTCTCCTGCCCAAGCTTTTTATGTTCTTTTTCAGTTAAATGCGTCTCTTGTAACATTGCAACAGAAGCATTTTTCCCTCTGAAAAAGGATGATATCCTATTTCCCTTTACTGGACTTTAATATTAAGGGGCCAGACTGTAACAGAAGAGCTAGACATGGTCATGGCACACTGAAAGAGGGCCAGCCAAGAGGCCATTTGCAAAACCGCAAGCAAGTACCAGTAATCCCAGAATGAATCTCCCCACAGAAAAGGTCATGTGCCAATCTGATTGAGACTGATGATAGCCACATCCTACTCTAACTAAGACTGACACCATGTCTGCCTTTGTAGCATAATGTAAATTCCTTCTTTTGATTTCCCTATTACTAGAAGAGAGAGAGAAAGAAAAGTATATGTATATTGTATGGCTCTTCACTCTGCATATTCTTATCCCTGGGCCAGTGGTTGATCCTGGGATAACTTACAGTATACCTTTCGTGACATCACCCATTGTAGAGTACTATTTTTCTTTTTATTTTCTCTTTATTTTAGCCCTGTTTCACACTGGCCAGTAACCCAGCCACCTTCTGGGTTTGAATCCAGGCTTGGGTGTGCTTGTTCTCCCTATGTTTGTTTGCGTGCGTTTGCTCAGGGTGCTCCGGTTTACCCCAATGTCAAAACATGTATGTTAGGTTCATTCTCCAGGTTCAGATCTGGAGTAGTACCCAGGGCGCCACACGGTGGCTGCCCACTGCTCCTAACAATTAAGCTGGGTCAAATGGAGAGTTTCCCTATGGCGATTTATAAAGGATAACCACTTAACTAGGCTAAAGTTGAGTTAGCCCACTTTGGAATGTGCCAGGATTGTGCCAATGTGAAGGTTTTCTTAGACTGGGGCTACAAAGGTTCTAAGAAGGCTTTCGCCCTGGGCTAAGTGCAGTGTGAAGGCCATCTCTAATAACAAGGTAACATCTTGTACAATGTCTTCTGTGGTTCTGCATTGTAATCTTGAGTATGTAGGTTATTATACCAACTAAAAACTATGAACCAATCTGAACTCTGATCTTAAATGACTAACTGTTTGCCATTTGGTGCCATCATAACAGCCATTAGACATTCACATCATCAAAAGACCTGATTCTGTGTTCCACAGGGGGTCCTCCTGACTGGAGCCATGCTGGAGGTCCTCACCTGTGGGGAGGGCGGGGCCAGCGCGCTAAATAAGATCCTGTTGGTGCCTGAGAGGCAGCGACCGGTGCTGCAGGCCTATCGCAGCACAGTGTGCGGCGGAGGGGAGGGTCAAAGGTCAGAGCGCTTCAGGCAGATGAGCCTCGAGCTGAGGGAGCAAATCAACACAGAAAGTGTCACTGAGAAGGTACAGCAGAACCAGTTGCTGATATAGATCCACTGCTGCCATCAAGTACAAAGAGAAATAATCAGACAGAAGTACTGGATGTGTTTCTCCACAGTATGTGTGTGAGTTTGACACAAACACTCAAATAAAATGGTGAAAGGTTGATGCACTATAGGGCAGCGGTTCCCAACCATTGTCCTTAATTGGCCCCCTTTTCTATCATAGACTAAACTGAGTAAGTGACATATTTTATGGATATTTTATATTATATTCAATGCACAACAATAACAGTAGAGAACAACTGACAAACTGTACAATGAACCCAAAGAGTGAACACAATAACTGTAGGAAACCAGACATTTGGATGAATTTGAGCAAGAGATGAGTTTTACTGATATTTTTAGGAAGAGTTTATACAATTATGTCTGTATTGTGTATTTTTTATTTTTTTTTCAATCATACATGCTATTTAAATTATCTAAATTTCATTAGGGTCTCCTTACAGAAATGAACGAAATGCTGAGATATAGGCCTACTGTGTATATTTTTTTTCATATGTGTATAGTTTTCTAGCACGCCTTAAAATCAACAAGGCCTCGGCCAGGCTTTAGAGAGAGAGAGGGCCAGTGTCTGGCTCCAATCCAGCTCAGCTAATGTAACTGTAACTTTCTCTTTTGAGACTGTTTTCTTGGCATAAATAAATGCAACAAAAATGAACCTAACATCTGAAACTGATGGAGTCAAACACCTATTGTGTTAATCCTGTTAATTACTGTTGTTCTACTGTGTTCTAATAAAAGTTACATTTATATTTATGATTGGTCATTAAAAAGGTAACTTTTTAAGAACCTGTACAACAAATTTAAATGTATCTTAAAAGTATGGGGAGACAGTGAATTGAACATTATATGAATGAATGAAAAGAAGCCAGTACCAGAGTACAGTGTACATATTGTGCGACCTACCAGCACCTGACCCTTGTTGGCAGTGCATGTGGATTTTTGTTTATGATAAATATTCTTATTTTCAGGTGATTATACACTAATGAAAACATACCTATAAATATTATATTCCATTTCTGACAATAGATCCTCCTAAATGTTACACACTGGACCTTTAAACACTTCAGAATTAAACAGCAATTCCAATTTTTGCTCATCTGAATGCTGGAATATTTCAGAGTTTAATCAAGCCATTTCATGGAACATTAACTGTCTTAAATAATTACAGAAAAGACTCACTTTCCACTTCACCCGAATCACACAGCTCAAACAATCTGTTTTCCTGCTGAATAGTTTTGAATCGACCAAGCTTAACAGCCAGAGGAACAATACCAGCTCTCAACTGTGCAACTAAAGACCTTTGGCTCCTAGATAAACGAGATGTAACATTTAACTTCTTTATATTTGCTCACTGGCTCTCTCCCTCCATCCTCTCCTCCCACCAGCTTCACCTGGAGCCCAACTCCCTAGTCCCTCTCTCTCAGTCCCATCTCGGGGCCTTGCTGAAGGACCTGGCCGATGTAGAGAGGCTTCTCAAGGACGTGGACCTGCTCTCTGGCCTGGCCCGCCTGCTGCCCAAAGGAGCCTGTATTGGTCGAACTCCGGCCTCCCCCACAAACGTGACCTGGCCCCTTAACGCCACCACCTGGGGCCCTAACACGACCGAGATCCCCGGAGAGGAAGTGGAGGAAGGAGCAGAGGGGGGCGGAGGAGCAGGAGGAGGGAAGGGGAAGGAGGAAGCAGAAAACCCTCATTCTCAGTTTTCAGCTTTTGTGCAACTGTGGGCCGGACTGCAGCCCATTCTGTGTGGGAACAACAGGTGGGTGAGACAAGAGAGGCGAGACGATAGCTATGTCCGTGTGAAGAACGTTTTTCTCATGTTGCTGTGGAGAAAATGAACTGAAGCACAATATAAAGGATTGTTCCTGTTTGTTACAACTTTGGTTGTATTTCCATTGTTGTCATAGGAATGTCCCGATGCCAGAAATGTAGTAGTGAATATCAGTACTAGTGAAAATCCAACACACTCAACATACAGTACTCTTTTCTGCCTGTCAGTATCATCCTACATGGGTCTCATCTTTTACCTCACGTTTTACTGCTTGTCCTTGTCATCTGTGATGTGAAAACATCAGAGTTCCACACAGTCTGAGCTTCCTGCTCATAATTCAGTTATAAAATGATTTTTTCATAGTTATAGTTCTGTGGTTTGTGGTCAGTTTGAAGTTGTATTGATATCAATACAAAAACAGTCTACAAGAACACATCGTGTTCATATGTAAAAACAATTTAACTGAATTTCTTTTTGACGAGTTGAGGCGGAGCTGGCGATCCAGTGTGCATCGTGTGTGCATCGTGATGTCACCCATTGGTTTGTGTACCATTTTGAAGCCTCAAGTTTAGCATTATGGTCGTCACCTTGACAGTTTAGTGGAGCCAGTGGAGATGACGTACTGCGAGTTGACAATGAAAAACTAAACAGCTGCTTCAACATTCATTTACAACACTGGGACTACTGTACATTAAACTGAGAAGTTGTGCAATTGGTCTTACTCTCAAAATAATAATAGCTCAATATTAGCTGTAATATCTTATTAAGACAAAGGTAGATATATTTTCTTAAAACCAGATTACTTTTCTAATACAAAATATGTTTGACAAGATTATTTTTCTTTTTAGACAGAAACTAAGACTCATTTCCCAGAAACAATGCTTGTTTACTTGAGATTCCTTCTTGCAGTGTGTAGTTCTCACTTTCTTTTGTGTATGTATCATATTTGCATTGGATATCAAGTGCAGCTGCTTCTCAGCTGTAGAAACAATATTGTGAGCAGTGAGATATGAGCACAGTACGCTTGTGGCCTGATTTGTGGGGTTTAATTTTTATAACAACCAGTGACAGAAACTGAAGATCTAACTCCCAATTAATGTGACTTGGGAGTAAAGTTAGTGAACTTTAACCCGTGACTCTTGTTGCAGGATCATCGAGCCTGAGGCTTTGAAGCAAGGCAATATGAGTTCTCTGGGATTCACCAGCAAAGAACAGAGGAATCTGGGCCTACTGGTTCACTTAATGACTACAAATCCCAAGATCCTTTACTCCCCCATTGGCTCCCAGGTGGATAAAGTGATTCAGAAGGCAAGTAGACAGCGCTGTTTTTGGTGTAGGTTTATTCTTACTGAGCTCTTTCATTGTGCTCCATGCTGAAGAATTGCCCACCTGGAGGCAGGAAAACAAGCTTTAAACACAGCACTGAAATGTTATCACCTCATAAAGTTGTTATGTTGAAAGGTTTAACAAACAGTTGCCTATTCACATGTTAGCATTCATTTGGAGTCATGCTCTTTCACTATGCTCACTGTTACCTTTCTCTGCCATTTGGTGCTGGGCAGGTATTGTAATCTGCAGTTATCAGAACTCCTGAGCCAAAAAGGCAACACCTGTAAAAACAGATCAAACTGTTGTTCATCGCTATGAGCAAACTGTTTCCACATTATGCATCGTCATTTCATACAAAATAATTTTATAAAAACCAAAACACTATCTCAAGTCCCATTAATTGTTGAATTCTTCCACAACAATTAATTATGCAAATTCATTTTCATTATGAGGTTGACAGTTAGGGTAAAAAGTAGTAACTGGACCATATTTTAAGAAGATTTTATTTCCAAAGTCAACAATGAAGGAAATAAAGCAGCTTTAATGCAGCTTAAAAGGACAAAGGCCTGGTCACACCAGCATTTAAAAGGGTACAATCGTAGAAACAACATGTTAGCAATCAAGCTATGCTAACTGAGAACAAAATGCCAGCAGGAAATGAACATCCCAGCACAAAGCTGTGTACTGATGTCATCAGTTAGCTCGCCACCTACAGTATAGTTCAGCAACTAGCCCTGCAACTATAGTCCCTTTGTCACCAAGCTACTAAAAGCAAACATTTCATAAAGACTAATGGGTGAATCTTGCTGTGATCAACAAATAATATGTGCAGACCCACAATGAATTAATCCCTGTAACGACTATTGTGTGTCTATCAAAGCCGTCTTCCTCAGTTCCATAGAGCTCCATATTTGTCCAAAAACTATTAAAAACACATCAGTGAGCCACACTGTTGCACTGGCTGACATGCTCCTTCATTACCATGAACACACACACTAGTTTATTCTGTCTCAATCCGTACACCAGAAATATAACTGGTGCCAGAAATTCTCACTATAGCACCAAATGTGGGTTCATCCGCTGCTGAAAATAGTCCCCAACAAATGCTCCTTGCGACAAATGCTTCCTCCTGTTTTAGTAACATCTGCTAAGAACTAGTGACCAGTTATTTTAGGAAACTGAGCTCAGCTTTTTTTTAAAATGATGAAACCGTATTATTCAGCTGTTTTTAAAGATTTACGTCATCAGTTTTAACCAGTGGCGTCAGACAGGTAGGGACAGCGTAGGGAAGTCAGTTAGGGAAGTTGTTGGTTTTGGTCTTTTTATGGGATTTCAGCAAGAAAAACATAAAATAACGTCAGCTGTGTCCTTTTAAGGTTAGTTCTGTTCTTTTATTATTCCCTGATATTAATAGTTTACTCTTGATAACGCTGCGTGTGCGGTTTCATTTACACTGACGGATGCTGCATTCAGAGACTACCTGCATGATTTGTGTGAGACCATGGAGCAAACTGTGGAAATGTTTTCATCATATGTATTCTATGCAAAAAACATCAACCATGCACTGTCTAACATGTTGGACTCACATGAAGCCACCTGGTTAACCTGGCTCTGTAGAATGTAATGCAGCTGGCCTCTTTATGCCTCAACATTAGCACAAACGTCCACTGATTATCTGTGGGTTAGCACAGACTGACTGTTGGCAGTAGCTATTTAGATCTCTTATCTGAGTGAGTGGGCTGAAGACTGTGGAGAGAGCAGTGAGTGTGGGAGGGTGAGAGATGGAGGGACGAAGAAAGAAGTGAAAACCGTGTGGACAAATGGCTATATTCAGTTGTTAACTTTGTTCACTTTTTGCACTCAGGCAAATGAGACCTTTGCGTTCGTCGGGAACGTGACACACTACACCCGTGTGTGGCTCAATATCTCCGCCCAGCTCAGGACTTTCCTGGAGGAGGGCCGGCTGCACAACCACCTGGTGTGGTTACAGCAGGTAGACTCACACACTCAAGTCATCTTTTGACATTGTTAATGATACCTATAGGATGTGAAGAAATCATCTTGTAATGGTGCACACGTTGGGCTCCATTCATCCTCTTTCTCGTCTCTCTCCAGCTGTCCTCAGAGCTTCAGCAGCACCCGGAGTTGTTGAATGGCACAGACAGTGAGCTGATGCAGGGTCTGATGGAGGGAAACTACAGTCTTCCCAACACATCTACCCTGCTGGAGCAACTGGACACCATCGACAACGCTGCCTGCGGCTGGACCCGCTTCATGTCTAAGGTCAGTATAGTGTAGAACCAAGGTTGCAACAAAAGTAGGATTAGAAATTGTGTGAGGCAGCTCTTTACCGATACCAACACACCCCAGCTACCACCTGTTTGACCCCCCGCCATCTGGTGGGAGATAGTAGACCTTGCAGTCACACAACAGCAGACTGAAGGACAGTTTCTTCCCAAGAGCTGTAAATCTACTGATCGCCCACCCACCCCACACACTGATTGTTAAGCATGACTATGGACATTATGCAGTAACAGGATTTTTTAGTGCCACTTTTCATCATGTCTATGCCAATGTTTCTCAAACTTTTCACATTGTGTACCACCTCAAATATAAGGCTTGCATACCACTAGTGGTACATGTTCTATAGTTTGAGAATCAGCCATCTGTGTAATATTACCCATGACTGAAAGGTCCAGTGTGTAGGATTTAGTGGCATCTAGCAGTGAAGTTGCAGATTGCAAGTAACTGAACACCACTCATGTCTGTATTTAACTAAACTACGAAACTACGGTGGCCATGAAACTCAAGAAAATGCGAACAGCCCTATTTACAGCCAGTGTTTGGTTTGTCCACTCTGGGCTACTATAGAAAACAACTCAACATGGCATAGTAGATATTAACGGCTCGTGACAAAAACATTCTGATTCCTATATCCACGTGATATGATGCACTAATGAAAACATACCTATAAATATTATATTCCATTTCAGAAAATGTCCTCACATGCCAGAGTCAGCTTTAACACCTGAACACCACCTGCTGCTGCTGAGAGCTCATGAAACGAGTAAGAAAGCAGAGAAATCGAAAATAATTAAAAGTAATCAGTTGAATGCCCAAGACCAATTCAGCCCATAAAGGAGTATTAAAGTGATGACTCTGGGCATTAGAAACTAGCCAAGCACTTTCTAGACAATGCCACAAGAGATTAGCTCAACTGCTATATGAATATTAATAAATTCTTAGTCTTCATAAATGAGATGTTTAGATGGGTGGGAAGCTGGGTGCAGTGACTTCCTGGAGTTTCTGCTTGACACCATGACGACAAGGGTTCAGGAAATCATAGTTTCTTCCATGAATGCCTTTCTGCTGTGGAACATTATTCGTGTCTCTGCCCCATGCTTCCAGGTCAGTGTGGATGTCTTCAAGGGCTTTCCTGACGAGGACAGCATCGTCAACTACACCTTGAACCAGGCCTACCAGGACAACGTGTCCGTGTTTGCCAGTGAGTCGTCCCTCTGTGTCAAGTTGTGATCGTGTTACCTCAGTCCCATGACCACGAGCTGCTCAGTCATAAACATGGTTGTAGAGAAAGTGCTGGTTCTGTTCTTACGCAAACCCTGTGAAGCTTAAGAAGCGGACATATTTCACCTTTTTTAATTCGTTTTTTGGTTTTATTAAACTTTTCGTCTTGAACCTACAGTAGGATGCTGCTATGCTGCTTGAGCCACCAGAACACTACTGACCTCATATATGATCTTTTTCTTTTTCAGGTGTGATTTTCCAGACTAACAAAGATGGCTCCCTGCCACCCCACGTTCTGTACAAAATTAGGCAAAACTCCAGCTTTACAGAGAAGACCAATGAAATCAGAAGGGCCTACTGGCGTCCTGGGCCCAACACCGGGGGGAAATTCTACTTCCTCTATGGTTTTGTTTGGATCCAAGGTAGGTGATCTGAATATAAATCTATGATACAGGCTTTAATATGTATTTGATACATCATTTATAATTAATTTAGTTATATTTGAGCTTCAGGGTCTGAGGCCAATGATTGAACATTGAATCTTTTTGTGCAGCACTTTGGAAACCTTGTGTTTGTTAAAATCGTGCTATATAAATAAAGTGGATTGGATTGGATTGAATGTACCTTAAACCTGCATTCTTTCTGATGGCCAGCCTGATCGGTTGCAAAAAGAACCACGGTTGCGTTTGATGTAATGGCAAAATGACTTGATTTGTGAGCTTAAACAGTTTCCTAATGAGGTTATGGTCTCAATCTTTAGTTTCAGTCTTCTTCCATACAGCATGATATTCTTGTAGTAAATGATGGTCACATTTAGAGTAAAATAGATGATAAAGCAGGGTATGGTTTTGGGCATGGCTACCCTATATCTCGCCTCAGTCTTTTCAGAAATATATTTTAGTGTACTGTTTATATGTAATGCGAGAACATGTGCTACCAGGGAAGCCACCATTGTTTCCTGCTACATACGAGTTAAAAACAAAACAAAAATAGCAACACAACAAACTCTTTTATAACGGTACTCTTCAAACCAATGGGTGACGTCACGATTGGTTCATACTTGGTTGCACTCCTACTGTTCTTTCTTACAGTGGACTCTTTGTTTTAGTGCAGTCTGCAGGTGGCAACAGCCTGTGCTATAAATCAAGACCCAGACACACATCCACAAGGGAGCCAGACTGTGGTGTCAAATGCATTGTTTAGTTTGTTATACTAAGAAAGGGATTTATTCTGGTAAAGTGCTTACCACTGTGCACTGGGAAGTGTGTGCACCTGTGAGGATGTCAATGCAAGCTGCAGCAGAAGCACTTTCTCACTGCAAGTCATCTTTTATTCAGGAAATGGGGAGCAGAGAGGCTGCTCATCTGACACAGAAAGTTGATCCACGATCCAAACTGACAGGACACAGTCTAAGTTGGTACACAGTCGGCCAAGAAATGAACAGCTAATTTTAGCCATGAGCGGTTGACTGACAAGGTTGCATCACCTAAATGACAAAAGTTTCATCAGACTGGGAAGAGTTGGGGATAATTCTCTGTAAATTTGTCATTGTAATGCTCACATGCTCATCTTAATCAAGGCATCACACACCATGCCCAACTAGAATCCTATGCCTCCAAGCTTATCAATTCCTTTTATCCATGCCAGCATTTTTTTATTTTGGAATGTTGACGAGCAAAGAATACAGTGAGCATGTACTAATATTTCCTCCCTGTACCCTCCATTTACAGCAAACAACCTATCCACCCACCCCACCCATCTGAACAAGGGATACACTCTCCTAGAGCAGAAAAAGAAAACAATTATATGTCTGTATAGGATGTATGCCCCCTTCAATCTACATAGTAAATACATAGTGAATACAACATACTTACATAATAGACACTTACATTTGTAACATCTGAAGTGGCACATGGAGAGAAACAGAGAACCAAAACCATTCCTTATCCGAGCCCTGTTGTAAATAAATAAGTAAAGTAAATAATAATTCCCTGGAGAAGAATTTGTTCCTGGACCCCATACCAGCATGTTTTTGTGACAGTTGAACACAACAAACAGTGATCATGGTGGAGAGGAAGAAATGGTCCAAAGCGTGGCTTCATTTTACAAAGAAACTTAAACTACTATAACTCTACTCTTTTTCTACAATGTGTAGAGAGTCAACAAAAAACGTATCAATAAGCTGATAAACAATACTTCCTACTACAACTCCCATGCCAAATATTTGCTGCTGCTCATTTTAAAGGGTAGAACACACTTTAGACAGAGAGGAGCCTACCCTTAACTTCACACCATTACAGCAACATGAAAAGACAAACTGAGACTATATTTTTTAACACAAACAAAACAATAACTACTAATAATTACCTTTTTGAATTCACAAGTGGTGACAAATCATGCATTTAGGGTATTGATCTAGCCTTGATTAAGTGCAACAGCTTTCAAATTACAATAAAAATATTGATTAGAGCAGCTTTAAATAAATATTGAAATGGTAATTCTGAAAAGAGGGTACGATATTAAAAAATACCCAACTGACTAAAAACCAATAGTAAGGGAAGGAAATTGAAAATTCAGAGTGTCAATAGGGACTGTTCACAAAAACAAGACGAATATAAGACCAGAATTGTCAATGCAATGCACATTTATCATAACTCTCTCTGACTCTCTCTCTCTCTCTCTCTCTCTCTCTCTCTCTCCTCTAGATATGATAGAGAGAGCCATTATCAACATATTTGTGGGCCATGACGTGGTGGAGCCTGGTAACTACGTTCAGATGTTCCCCTACCCATGTTACACCAGAGACGAGTAAGAGATGTTATGTTCTCTTTCTAGTGTTTCTGTTTATGTAATAATGTTGAGCAGGGCAGTGACCTTTAACTATCAGGCAGAGATGGGTGTGTCATAAAAATATTTTATGTGGAAACATTATATGAAACAGTTTATATAAACTGCATTCTTCATATTTGATGAATATATTTCATACCTGTTTCTGAAGATCCCATGCAATTGAAATGCAGTGTGGTCTAAAAATATGTCTATTTAGTCTTTACCTGATGCCCTGTTGTTGTTGTTTTTTTCAGTTTTCTGTTTGTGATTGAGCATATGATGCCTCTGTGCATGGTGATCTCCTGGGTTTACTCAGTAGCCATGATGATTCAGCACATTGTGGCTGAGAAGGAGCACCGGCTCAAAGAGGTTAGACTGTATGATTGTACGTCTGTCACCAGTCTGGGGTGTCAGACCACAGCTAGAATGTTGCTGTTGTGTATTACTATTATTATTATTGTTATTTTAAAAGGATAAGTCTGGTGATATTCAATATTTTCTCAATGCCAACAAGTCCCATGTTCAGAAAACAAACCAACACTGAGTCTATTTTGACTGTCCCACATACACCTTCCTGCTCCCTAAATACATTACATTAATCTGCAGTTGAATAGTCCCCCAACAAATGTACTATTTCCTCCTGTTTGAGTTATGTTTGCTATAAACTACAGTGAGCAGCTGTTTACAGAAATTACTAACCCTTTTTGAAAAATGAAACTGTATATTTTGGGGTGTTTTCAAAGATTTATGATTTATTTAGGAACCAGTGGACTGGAATGGTGGGGAAGTTGAGAGGTGGACTAACACATTGTTGGTTTTGGCCTCTTCATGGGATTTGTTGATAACAAGAAAAATATAGAATAACACCAACAGCATGCATAAATATTTATTGGTAGGAGAAGTAGTTGCAGCACATAAAATGTATGAGCAGAATTAAGAATGTAATGAGTATAGCTTAGAGATCCAGTATGTAATTAAACATGGAATACTGTTTGAGTGGTGTTTCAACCCTGTGAGGAAAGAAATTGTTGGGGAAAGTATTTTTGGTATAAAAACAATGAGAAACAATTACCATGAAAACAGTCAAATGTACAATATCAAATATCACAGTATTATCCAGCATACCTAATCCATTAAATGACTACTGATCTTTCAAAATCCCACACCTGTTCAACACTACCACTTTTTCTCTGTTTCTGGATGTTGTCTTACCTCATGCTAGCACTCCTGCACCTCCTCCTATCGCATACAACCTGTTACCACAAGCTTTTCAGTCGCAGCCGGTGATAGAGTTCTCATGCCCCCTGCAGGCACAATGCTCAATACTCAGCCTGGGAACATAGGTTTTTTCATGTTTTTGGCTGTGGAGATAACATTCCAAAGCCAGAAAAAATACAATATAATATTATATATTATAATATTATATTGTATTTTTTCTTTTATTGGCTTTGGCCTGAAAGCCGCAAATTTATGCTAGAAAGATTGTGTTACAGAGTGGAGAATTTAATATGGTAGACTCAGTGTGGATGATCTAATCGAGAGGGTCTGTCATTATCAAGTTGCCTTATTGGAAGTGTAGGATCCAGTGAAAGACATACTGAAGACACTGACTTATACTGGAGGTAAAAAGTCAGGATATCTCTGCTTCTGCTGCACAGATTATTTTATATATATATGTTTTTCACGAGTCCTCCAAAGTGCAGCACTAAATGGCTGGAGTACCTTTAAAGTTGCATTATTTTAAGTCTGTGTAAAAATGTCAGACAAAGTAGTTACAAGTTCTGACATGTAACTATCATGCCACTTCCTCAGGTGATGAAGATGATGGGTCTGAACAACGCCGTCCACTGGGTGGCTTGGTTCATCACCGGCTTCGTCCAGCTGTCTATCTCTGTCACCGCTCTGACAGCCATCTTGAAGTACGGCCGGGTATTGCTCCACAGCGACCCCTTCATCATCTGGCTCTTCCTAACCATCTACGCTGTGGCCACCATCATGTTCTGGTGAGATGATCTCCCAGTTCCTTGAACTACCCACAAATCCCTCACTTCTCAAAATGCATCTATACGTATAATCTCTGTAGAATTAAAAAAATATATAAAATACTGTGCTCTCACCACAGTCTTCATTATCTGAACACACACATACACAAAACCAGGAAGTTGCAAAGCAGCATCTTGCATCACCAATATAGATAAGATAATAACAGCCATCCTTCTCAAATCAAGTCTGGGGTAGGGGAGAAATGTCTAACCTGCTTCGTATATGTATACATGGACTTACACAGCATCTACATCAGTGTTTCCCAACCAGGGCTACCCCTCAGGGTGCTTCTACAGTTGCCACACCACTGTGTCCTTTAGATTCACTCCCCACTCCTCGCCAGCTACATCCATAAGCTCCACCCTTTTGTCCAAATATGGTCACTTCTGGCTCCAAAAAAACCAGAGGGCAACCCTAATAATGTCAAAATCGATGCTTCAAAATGGTAGTCCACAGACCAGTGGGTCCACTTCTCTATGTACAATCTGTAATTAGGTTTGTTAACTTTGACCATAAGAATATCTGAGATTTAATGAACTACTAAATGATCAGTTAAAATGATAAGTTATGGAACTTATGGAACTAAAATGATAAGTTATGGAACTTATGGAACTAAAATGATAAGTTATGGAACTTATGGAACTAAAATGATAAGTTATGGAACTTCCTTTTTCCCCCAGTTTTTTGGTGTCAGTAATCTACTCCAAGGCCAAGCTGGCTTCAGCCTGCGGTGGAATCATCTACTTCCTCAGCTACGTGCCCTACATGTATGTGGCCATTAGGGAGGAGGTGGCCCACGACAAGATCACTGCCTTTGAGAAGTGTATTGCAGTAAGGCCTTTTCTCTCTTTTTTCCCACCTTTTCACTTGAATCTAACTACATTTGGCCTCTAACCTCCTCTTCACCTGTCTCCTCCAGTCTCTGATGTCCACCACAGCCTTTGGCCTCGGCTCCAAGTATTTTGCACTGTATGAGGTAGCAGGTGTTGGCATCCAGTGGCGGACCATTAGCCAGTCACCGGTAGAGGGCGACGACTTTAACCTGGGTCTGTCCATGATGATGCTCATCATCGATGCCGGTGTGTATGGTGTGCTCACCTGGTACATAGAGGCTGTACATCCAGGTATGAAACCCCACCTCCATGTTCTTCATTTTTAACACATATTTTCAGATAGATTAGAGTAGTTACGAAGTTAAAAGGTTAGATTTGTTTATCATACGGGACAAAGTTGGGGTTCCCTTGATTGGTACTCACAAGACCAAAAGTTAAACACAAAAAATCATATACAGTAGATGGGTGAATAAATAATAAGTTATAAGTTAATAATAACTTTACTTACTTCATGAACCAGGAAGATAGCTCAACCCATCCATAAAATCCATTTGGATAAATTTGGGATTGGATAAATGGATTGCGTGATTTGCTGCCTCTGGAAACTCACAAAAAATGTTTGAACTAACCGTAGTCTATCTAAACGGATAGACATATTCCTCAGCTGGATGGCAAATTTCTTGCTTAAAATATTTTCAGAAACACAGGTTTCTAAATGAGCAGCCATGTTGGTACAGTTTGAAATCCAGGATCAGAAGGCATTCTTTCTGTCAGGGTGTAGCCTTTTGTTGGTCAATATGACTACAAGAGTCCAATGCTGGGAACCCCTCATGTCCAAAAACAGTCCTGTGGATACGGACCTTAAGAAAACAAATAGATTGATATAAAACAAGTGTTGGTAGGTGATTATCTGGAGTGGTAAGGTCAAGTGTAAGGTTGACATAAATGTGGAACTGAGAATCTGTGTGTCTATAAATTCAATTCAGGGATGTGTGCATGAGTTAATGTGCTTAAGTGCAGTAACTCAATTTTATTAAAACATCTTAGGAACCCTTGCTGGCTCCAAAAATGAATAGAAAAAAGAAAGACAAGATTAAAAGCTGCTTATCCGTTCCTTTGTGGCAACAGTGTCGGTTTCCTGTTTGTTTGGGATTCAGCTCTCATGTTCACTTTGCTAGCATCAGCCGAGTTGTTCCCTGGATATCTGCTCAAAGCGCTCTTTCACTCTTTCTGAAGTCTGAAGCAGAATGCTGTGCCTGCTCAGGCAGCACATATGATAAACTGATGGTCTTTCTCTCATTCTGTAGTTTATGTGTTTTCCCTTTCTTATAGGAATGTATGGACTGCCCCGCCCATGGTACTTCCCCCTGCAGAGATCCTATTGGTCAGGCAGTGGGCGAGTTGAGACCTGGGATTGGCCGTGGTGTGGTGGTGGGGCTGCCAGGCTCAGTGTGATGGAGGAAGATCAGGCTTGTGCCATGGACCAACGGAGAACTGGTACGGACAAACGATGATTTGGGGCTGAAGAAGACACCTCATATTCTATAGATCCCCTTCAAGTCAAACTTTAACCCACAGTGATCTATTAACTAGCACACATTGGTCCATTAGTTTTCCTCTTATACAGTAATGACTGACCTAGTTAGATAGATGCCTAGTTGTTTCTTATGCCGGTCGACACGGTCATTTTCCTTATACATAAGTATTTATGTGATTGACACCATCCTCTCTACTGACTTTATTTCCTCATTTAATTCCTGACTATAAATGAAACAAACTGCAGGTGTTCAATTCTCCTAGTTAACATTTGTCTATGTCAAACCCATAGTAATGACTAACCAAACATTTTCCGAAATGCGTTTATTTACTTTCTCTCAGAGAATATATAATATATGAATAAATGTCTGTTCAGTCAGTATGAACTAACTTAGCTTAGCACAAAGACAGGAAACAAGACAAAAAAGCTAGCTAAAGTCTGAATAGGATTTTCTTTGCGTTGTGCTTACAGCATTGAAGAGTTACATTTATTAAAAATTCAACAGTGTCCCTGTTACTCTGGATAATCCACACAATGCTTGTGTGTCTATCAAAATAATTTATATTCTTATCTTATCTTCAGTAGAAAGTAGATCCAATGAAAACAATTCACAGTGAGGTCTGTGAACGAGACAGGGATGCGATTTTTGAGCATGACAAACCAAATTTAGGGTAGAGGCAGAAATCTCAAATACTGGACAAATAAAACCAGAACTATTTTTATGGAGAGTTGCCACTGAAGGCATCTTTAAGAATTTACCATAGAACCTCATACTGTAGCTATCAATATAAAAAGTCATATATAAATACATGGTGACTGAGGATCTTAGGGGAGTGACACTACATCTATGCTCTGTTTCATTATAAGTTTTTGATCATTCTGAATATTTTGAATAGCTTTTGACTGTGTCTGCTTAGTGTAAGCATGACTGAGACAAGTGGAAGTTTCTTCATATCTATGTATTTCTATATTTAAGTATTATATTTCATACATCATTTATTTCTCCCTCTCATTGTAACCCCAGAGGAGATGCGGGGCATAGAGGAGGAGCCGAGCCACCTGCCATTGGTGGTGTGTATAGACAAACTTACCAAGGTGTACAAGACCGGCAGCAAACTGGCCCTCAACAAACTGAGCCTCAACCTCCATGAAAACCAGGTGGTCTCCTTCTTGGGACACAACGGCGCTGGCAAGACCACAACCATGTGAGGGGGAGTAGTGGAGTAGTGTGTTTGCTTGTGTGTGATGATAAGAGTCAACACTAAAGATTAGTGTTCAACTAAAATACTGGTATATAAAAATGTCTCTGGATTTAGTGTCACAAGATGGTTTAAATCCATTTAGCTTTCACATTAAAATCCCTGTAGATTGAGGGAATTTTGGCATTTTGTCATATTTAAAGCCCTAGAAAGTTTGGTGTCAAATCCCAGGTATTTCTCTACAACATTGCTCGAGCCTGGCAGGAGGGGCCAACTTTATATGGTGTATTTACAAACAGCAACGGACAAATCCTGCATAGTATGCGTTTTAACAATGCAGGTCCCATTGTTCCTTTGAAAATGAAAAATGACAGGTAATGGTGGGTCAGTATTGTGTTTCTACTGATCTCAAAATGAAAAAAATAAAACATTTTATTCAAGTAAGTTGTACTTAGATTAAAGTAAAATGTAACAATGTACTCCATAGCATTTTTAAAAGACAGCACATGACAGCAGTATTTAATGAACAAGGCAATGCAGTGGTTGTTTGGGATGGTTATCGTTAGGATTTACTGCGTATCAATACCAATACTTAACAATACTCTTATTGGTACTAGTTGGCATAACTTGGTGAAAAAATTAAAATAATGTGCAAAGATTCAACAGTTATTTTATTATTCCTTTTTTGAAAAATAAGAAGTTAAATGTAATTGATTAAAGAGTTAAATGTAGTAAAGTGAGCCCATACTAATGTTTGAATGAATGTTTTTCCCCATCAGCTGTTTATGTGACGTTAATAGTTAATAGTACCAAGTATGGTAGAGCAGTATTGGTACAGGGTCTCAATACCCATCCCCTGTGGTTGCTGTCATTAACCTCTGGAGAGAGACTTACAACAATCTGACAATAAGTGAGTTACTTGTTGCACTGGCCTTTTTGAACAGCATTCTGGGAGCCTTGAGCACTGGAATGTCCTCCACTATCTGCTCTAGGTTCAACTTCTTTGCTCAATCAACCAGCTCAAGCACAAAAACACTGGAGCATCTGTCATCTGTTTTTAGGTTACAGTTACATATTTGGATAAAGTTATCTACTGTTAGAGCATTTTATGCTAACAACATCAAACAAGCAGCACAGGATCCAACATATTGAGGCATGCAACATACAAATTCCTGCTTTACTTGCCTGACACTAATGCTACTTCTGCTCACTACCAACACTGAATTGTCACAGGTCCATCCTGACAGGCTTGTTCCCGCCCACATCTGGCTCTGCCACCATTTATGGTCACGACATCCGCACGGAGATGGAGCGCATTCGTCAGAACCTGGGCATGTGTCCGCAGCACAACGTCCTGTTTGACAAGCTGAGTGTGGAGGAGCACCTGTGGTTCTACTCCAGACTCAAAGGCATGGCTGAGGAAGACATACGCAAGGAGATGGACAAGTTAGTAAAAGTCTGCTAGACAGCCAAACCACATATTGAACAGCAACTGAAAAAAACTGCAAAGTAGAGTAATCATAGTTTGGATTAATTAGAGAATGAGAATGTGTCTGTTAAACAGCAGCAGCAGAGTGGTGGGTATATGACCCTGTTGTTGCACTGATGGAAATGTACATTATACTGAATTGTGTTAACTTTTACAGTGCAGAAAAATAGTTACACAATATTGTAGTTATAGACACTGATATGGGTATCAGCTCTATGGCAAATAACAACTTGCTTTGCTGTGTGTGTGTGTGTGTGTGTGTGTGTGTGTGTGTGTGTGTGTGTGTGTGTGTGTGTGTGTGTGTGTGTGTGTGTGTGTGTGTCTGTGTGTGGTGTGTGTGTGTATGTGTGTGTGTGTGTGTGCGCTTGTCCAGGATGATCGTTGACCTGGAGTTATCCAACAAGCGTCACAGCTTGGTGCAGACTTTGTCTGGCGGGATGAAGAGGAAGCTGTCAGTGGCCATCGCCTTCGTTGGCGGCTCCAGGGCTGTCATCCTAGACGAACCCACAGCGGGCGTGGACCCCTATGCTCGCAGGGCTATCTGGGACCTCATCCTCAAGTACAAACAGGGTGAGCGAATGCTCAGTATCAGATGAGATCTTTGCATTCTGCTCCAACACAATAGTTGTCATTGCATTCCAGGGCTGTATTGAAGAAAAGAAAGTCATGCCAGTCTTTTAGATATATTTCCCTGTTGCTATCTGTTCATGCTTCAGCAAAGCTGCCTTCACCTCGGGTATCTGCTGTATTAAAGCCTGTCCCTCAGTAATGCAGGATCTTTTCCACATCAAGGAACTGACCCTTCTGTAGTCCCGCCTCTTTTTGCTCTGTGCTCCAATAGCAGTTGAGCAAGCCTAAGTTAGAACTTCTGTCAACTTTCTCCTGCTTACTTTTCTTCATTGTAGAGGACGAGGCTGCCTGGGGTCAGACGTACGTACTTACTTGCAAACTCATATGTTTAAGACTGCAAGAAGTGTCATGGATATAGTTATGGTAATTGTAGTCCACATCGAGCTGTCCAGTGTCTGTTCTGACTTGTGCAAGACGTGAAAAAGCAAAAAATGCTGAGAGCTTCTATATTCAGTTTTCACATTGTTGCAGTTGGACTTCCTGTCTCTTTTCGATTTTTGTTTGATGATTGCAGTGCATACCAACTGCCGTATGTGTGTTTTATATGTCTGCCCCAGGCCGTACCATTCTGCTGTCCACCCACCATATGGATGAAGCAGACCTTCTGGGAGATCGCATCGCCATCATCTCACATGGGAAACTCAAGTGCTGTGGCTCGCCACTCTTTCTGAAGAGCACCTATGGTGACGGATACAAACTAACACTGGTCAAAAAGCAGAGCGAAGGCAGAGGTGTGTGTACATGTGCATGAGTTCTAAATGGCTCTTGTTTTCAGTTTGTCCACCTGTAAGGCTGTCCGACTGCACATCATCAACAGCTTTATCAGCTTTATGTGATGATGGTCACCTGTTGATGAATTCCCTCCAATCTCTTCTCAGTTCATCCTAACTGCCTGTGGCTTTATACTGACAGCACTGTGTTTTATTTTCCTTTCCTGTCTCCTCCATCCATCCTTCATGTTGTGTGTCTTCCTCTCACCCTGCAGGCCAGGGCAGCCAGCTGCAGCCTCCCTCGTCTCTGTCTCCCTCCTCCTCTCTGTCGCCTTGCTCAGAGTCTCGGGTCACCCAGTTTATCCGGCAGTTTGTGGCATCCTGCCTGCTGGTGTCCGACTCCAACACTGAGCTGTCTTATGTCCTGCCCTCTGAGGCCGTCAAGAAGGGCTGCTTCGAGAGGCTGTTCCAGGTACACAGCGGATGCAAAAACTAGATCTTGTTAATGGTCATTTGTTACTGTATATACAGTGGAAAAATGCATATGTATATAGCATCTTTCAAACTGAGTAATATTGATATGAATAATAATATTTATAATTATCGGTCAGACATGTTGAAGATTTACCTTGAAGACATTATTTCATTTACATCTTTGTCATTTTAAGGTTGCTTTAAAACAGGCTGTCATTTGTAGTCAACCCTTAAAAAAACAAATCCTCCTAAAAGCGTTCAAGAGGGAACACAAGCAATTTTTCCATCAGCTGAAAGAAATCCATTTCATTCAACACCACAAGTTCATGGCCCAAAAAACAATAATAACAAAAAATGGCACACAAGAGATGCCTCAGGGCATCTAAGATGATGTGCAGAACAGAACAGTTTGACAGGGTTTGTACATTGCAATAAAACAAAAGGGGTATGAATAATATTAACATTTCAACATATTTTTGAATTTTGCCGCGAAGTGCAGTGTATGGCCCCCTATCAGAGCTACACGCAGAACAGTTTTAATGTCAGCCAGCTCTTAGTGGCAGCGGAATGTGGATGATTACGTTTATTTAAGTGTGACACACAAATAAAACACTACAAAGTTGGATGTGTTTGATCCACCATTATTTTGATAATGCAGAAGATTGTGACAAATTGCACAGCAGGTGAGCTTGTTGTTTACAAATTAATGGTTCGGTTCATATCACGGTTCTGGCTAATAACAAAAGGAACGCACTTCACACACACAAAGAATAGGTTTTCTAATTAGTGCTCACAAAAACTACAGCTTTGTAATTTTATTGAAAAATGGCCACATTACTAATCATAGATTGAAACCCTGCATCCTCCACAACTGCAGGATAGAGATTTGTTAAATTTGTTATTGGTGGCATGTACAGTCATTCTCTTCTGTTGTGTGCCTCCAGGCTTTAGAGCAGAGCTTGGACAGCCTGGCCTTGACCAGCTTCGGGGTAATGGACACCACCCTGGAGGAGGTGTTCCTCAAAGTGTCTGAAGAGGACCAGTCTCTGGAAAACAGTGACGCTGGTGAGACCATGTTCCTCCCCCTCTGTCTCCAGATAGCTCCACCTCCACAAAGTTTTTAGCTTTCATAAATAAGTTATGACTTTCTCAACAAAAATAGATCTCTGCAAAATGTGCACTGTCTGAGGAAAAGTTCTGACTGAGTTCATTCTTTTGCTGCAAGCTGAGATAATAATCTTCTCTCTCTCTGGGCCTGGCAGACATGAAGGGTTCTCCGGGGGGCAGCTCTGTGGGGAAGTCCTCAGTGGGTTCAGCAGACCTGGGGGCATCACAGGGTGAGACTGGACCCTCAGTAAAGAGCGAGAAGCCAGAGGTGGAGCTGAGTAATCTGGTGATGTGCTCCAAGCTGAGCCAGAGCCAGTCCTCCCTGAAATCCTCCTCGTCCATCGGCTCAGTGAGGGGGGATGAAGGGGGACTGTACGCAGACTTCTATGGAGATTACTGTCCACTCTTTGACAACGGCCAAGAGTCTGACTCTGCCAGCCTAAGGGGTAAGACATTAAGATGGCAGGTGTGTCATCCCAGTCAGTGACAGCTGCAGCCAGGAGATGCTGGGTGGGACAGCATACTATATACAGTGGGTACGGAAAGTATTCAGACCCCTTTAAATTTTTCACTCTTTGTTTCATTGCAGCCATTTGCTAAAATCAAAAAAGTTCATTTTATTTCTCATTAATGTACACTCAGCACCCCATCTTGACAGAAAAAAACAGAAATGTAGAAATTTTTGCAAATTTATTAAAAAAGAAAAACTGAAATATCACATGGTCATAAGTATTCAGACCCTTTGCTCAGTATTGAGTAGAAGCACCCTTTGAGCTACTACAGCCATGAGTCTTCTGGGAATGATGCAACAAGTTTTCACACCTGGATTTGGGGATCCTCTGCCATTCTTCCTTGCAGATCCTCTCCAGTTCTGTCAGGTTGGATGGGAACGTTGGTGGACAGCCATTTTCAGATCTCTCCAGAGATGCTCAATTGGGTTTAGGTCCGGGCCGGCTGGGCCAGTCAAGAATGGTCACAGAGTTGTTCCAAAGCCACTCCTTTGTTATTTTAGCTGTGTGCTTAGGGTTATTGTCTTGTTGGAAGGTGAACCTTCGGCCCAGTCTGAGGTCCTGAGCACTCTGGAAGAGGTTTTCCTCCAGGATATCTCTGTACTTGGCTGCATTCATCTTTCCTTCAATTGCAACCAGTCGTCCTGTCCCTGCACGAAAAACATCCCCATAGCCTGATGCGCCACCACCATGTTTCACTGTTGGGATTGTATTGGGCAGGTGATGAGCAGTGCCTGGTTTCCCACACATACCGCTTAGAATTAACGCCAAAAGTTCAATCTTGGTCTCATCAGACCAGAGAATCTTATTTCTCATAGTCTGGGAGTCCTTCATGTGTTTTTGGCAAGCTCTATGCGGGCTTTCCTATGTCTTGCATTGAGGAGAGGCTTCCGTCGGGCCACTCTGCCATAAAGCCCCAACTGGTGCAGGGCTGCAGTGATAGCGACTTGTGGAACTTTCACCCATCTCCCTACTGCATCTCTGGAGCTCAGCCACAGTGATCTTTGGGTTCTTCTACCTCTCTCACCAAGGCTCTTCTCCCACGATTGCCAGTTTGGCGGACGGCCAGGTCTAGGAAGAGTTCTGGTCATCCCAAACTTCTTCCATTTAAGGATTATGGAGGCCACGTGCTCTTAGGAACCTTGAGTGCGCAGAAATTCTTTGTAACCTTGGCCAGATCTGTGCCTTGCCACAATTCGTCTCGAGCTCCTGGGCAGTTCCTTCGACCTCATGATTCTCATTTGCTCGATATGCACTGTGAGCTGTAAGGTCTTATATAGACAGGTGTGTGCCTTTCCTAATCAAGTCCAATCAGTTTAATAAACACACTAGACTCCAATGAAGGAGCAGGACCATCTCAAGGAGGATCAGAAGAAATGGACAGCATGGAGTTAAATATGAGTGTCACAGCAAAGGGTCTGAATACTTAGAACATGTGATATTTCAGTTTTCTTTTTAATAAATTTGCAAAAATTTCTACATTTCTGTTTTTTCTGTCAAGATGGGGTGCTGAGTGTACATTAATGAGAAATAAAATGAACTTTTTGATTTTAGCAAATGGCTGCAATGAAACAAAGAGTGAAAATTTTAAAGGGGTCTAAATACTTTCCGTACCCACTGTATATTGTTTTTGCTTTTGCTGCTCACATTGGGTCTTATGCAAGAACAAATCTTATGAAAATATAAGTTCTTAAGTGGCAATTACAAGTGATTAAGGAGAACTTGAAAATAAAGTCCACACTCCACTGGAGTATATAGAGATATACTGTATGTTCATCTTGCTACCACTACCCTTATGCCACTGAACACCTTTTACTACAGTGCCATTTTATTCATTACTCAAGACAGTTATATAAAAGTTATATGAAAAGGTCAGATCACAGACATCTAGAAGGTATTAGCATACCTGTGTTTTCATTTGATGCCATGTACTTAAGTAACAAGAATTATTATTCCTCATACAGTAATAATAACTGGGGAAGACTGGTTTCCAGTGCTATGCACCTTACCTACTGCAAAACAAATTTTAGGAGGACATTTTTTTTCTCCGGTTTTGTGAATATTTTGTTTGTATGTGTTTGTGTATGTTTGTGTATGTTTGTGTATGTGAGGACTGTAATTCTAGGGTTGTATATATTATTTTTTCTCAGGACTCAGGTTTTCATTCTCAATAAGACTTCCTGAAGCGTATTGCTTCCACTCCAGAAAAAGAAAATCAGTATCATGTTACAATGGGAAAATATGTTTTCCACATTACAATAAGAGGTTTTTATGTTAATTTATCACTTTATAAGAATCCTTTCTGGCTATATCAATATACCATTTATCTTGCTATAACATAAAATGTTTCACGTTATAATGTGATAACTTGTATTGTTACAAAAATATACTATCTTGTTAAAAGTACTATACTAATATATATACTAGCATATATTAATATGCTATTTATCTTGTTATAACATAACATAACTTATTGCATCATGTTATGACAATATCAGTTATCATTTATAACGTGAAACATTATATATTATAACAATGAGTTATCACATGAAACGTTTCACATTATAAGATAAATAGTATAATTTTCTAACAATATAAGTTTATTATAATAATGTGATTAGTTTTTATATATATATATATATATACTGATATGTTTTTATTTTTCTGTTGTGGCAGCAATATGCTTCCATATTGAACATATAAAGCTAAAACTATAATGATTATCAAGATGTACTCCACAAAATGTGTTTTGTCAAGTCTGCAAGTCATCATTCACACAGGCAGACATGCATTGTGACTGCTATTCATTTCATTATTAATCCATTTGTGTCGTCTTCCTCCAGGCGATGCAGAAAACCCCTCGTCCCCAGAGCCAGAGGTCCTGGAGGGGCAGGGCAGCTTTAAGTTGGAGGGTTGGTGGTTAAAGCTGAGTCAGTTTCATGGCCTCATCGTCAAGAGGTTCCACTGTGCTAAAAGGAACACCAAGGGCCTCTTCTCTCAGATCCTCCTACCCGCCTTCTTCGTCTGTGTGGCCATGACTGTGGCCCTATCTGTGCCTGAGATAGGTGAGCTTTTACATATATTGTTAAGAGTTGGTTTCTATCCTGCTCCTCAGGACAAAGATAACCTCTGTTTGTCTGTCCTACCAGGCAGGTAGTAAGTGGGTATGCACACCATACTATTGGTGAGGTGTTTAGTGCTGTTAAAACCCATCTCGCTAGGGGAAGGGGAAGCAACATAAAGTTATTTATTAAGGATTAGCAAATGTCACAAAAGAGACGAACTGCACTGGAAAATGGCCCTATTGCCATGTTTGTGCAGTTTCTACAGGGCACTACCTTTCACATTACATATATAAGTCATTGCTGTCATGATCCAGTGCTGATATAAAAATATTAATTTCTGCAGCTTTGATAAATGAAAGCATTTAATCAATAATTGGGAACAATTTAAAATAACATAAAACAATGTCATCAAATAGGTAAGGCTTTCTGATCCACAGGGCTCTTGCTTAATGTTGACAAAACTGTTGATTTCTTGCAGTTGGTGCTCTTGTTCAGTAAAAAGAAGTGATCTGCATTGTCAGTAAATGCTATTTTTAAAATAAATAAAAGTATCTCCAACTTGTGGATTAACATTACATTTGTCTTGTTTTACAGGAGATTTGCCACCCCTGATCTTGTCCCCTTCTCAGTATCATAACTATACCCAACCTAGGGGCAACTTCATCCCCTATGCCAATGAAAACAGACCGCAGTACAGGTAAGATAATGTGTTTTATGAATACCTTTATTTGGAACTTATTTTAGTGCAATTTTAATTGGATATATTCACTGTTAAAGTGAGAAAAAACAATATATTTCTGTCTGGACCATTGTGGTGGACATACAGCTCTTGCCGTCTCTATGCTGTTGGTACTGTGAAAGCACTTTGAGTGGTCGGAAGAAATCTGTAAACAGATGGCTAAACTGAATATATGGTTGAGAGAAAATTTTGCAGTAAGGCTGCCAGTGTCTCACATTCATAACAAAAGCAGGGAATAACTAATTCTGCAAAAAAACAACAATATCTTAGAACTTTAACTGTTAACTGAAAGCACAGACTTCGTCTGGTGACAGAAAAATAGTGAAAACAATATGATATACCAAATGCTGCAGTTAACAGACTTAAAACAAGCAGCTATTCCTTAAAGGAGCTGCACTACTCCTATAACACACTGTACCACATTCCTATAGCACAATGTAATGGATAAGTACATATTTTAAGTTTGTCTTAAAACAGTACTAACATACGCTGCTGATGGTTGCTTTAGTCATTCCTCCTGCCCATATTGGCCTTTCTGCAGTGATTACAGTATAAAAGATGGGGGACAAAATCTACAGTCCTCATTCTTTGGAAGCTAATATGAGGATTCTGTGGTCTGAAAATGTCAAAAACAACAAGTTATTTTTAGTGCCAAATTTCAGCTTTGTGCTTCCACAGATGGAACCTAATCCAAGTATCACAATATTAAAGTAATGTTACTAGATTTCTTTCCATTAGTTTTGGATTACCTCATCTCTAAATATGCAAATTTGTAGCATCAGAAATGTGTCCTTAATAATTTTTACCAAATATATCTGTAATCTGATTACATGTTTTCTCTGTAACTAATGGATTAAAGTTACCTTTTTTTGTATCCCGATTACATAAGTAATTGAATCCGTCCCAAAGTCTGGTAATAGGTAATATGTGCTTCAGCAATAAAGAAAAGAATAAATTAAAACATAAATGTTGCAAATTTTAAAGGAGCTACTGGCCGCCGCAACTGCACGTGCCATCGCACACAGATCAAGGAATTTTGTCCCCTTTCAGTTGCACTGAAGTCGCTTTAGGGAGATATCTCTAAAGCAACTTCAGGCCATGTTAACAGTGGTCTCAAGGTACATAGGGGCACCTTTTAAGACGGACATGAATGAATGTGATCTTTTAACATCTCAAAACTACATACCCTGGTTTATATTTATTGGTTGCAAAAGCTTTTTGACAGTGCAAACCTCTTGCAGACAGGATGTTGTATACATAAATGATATACTGGCTTTATAGAAGATTTATTTATTTATTTTGTTTTACAAAAGGCAGTTGCTTCTGCACAATTTGATTTGAATGCCCTGCAAACTCATAGTAAACCCTCACAGGTTTTTGTCACTTGTTTTGACTTTTTTGACCTCTTTGATTAAAATTACCAAAAGATCCTGGAAACAATGTTGTCCTGGAAATTCTTTATTGTATTTTAGCTCTTCACATCGCCAAATTTTCTGTAAAACAAGATAAATTCTACTTGATTTCAACTGGGATGTATGGGCTGTGGCCATACTATTATAGTGAGAGGAATACTGTAGTATCACCAGAGACTGAAATTTGGTTGTGGTGAGAACAGCCAAGCGCGGCACTAATGTGAGCCAAAACGGAGCGTCCATGCTTTACACATATTAGGGCGGCACAGAGCAGTGGTTTTGTCAGAGTCAAAATGGACAAATTTTGGTATAGATCTCTTCGGTCCAGAAACCCACCGTAACATCTCTGGCCTCCCCTCTCAGGAGTAAGCTGTCACCAGACGCCAGCCCGCAGAAGATCATCAACACCCTCCGTCTGCCCTCGGGGGTGGGCGCTACCTGCGTCCTCAAAACCCCCTTCAACAGCACCCTGGACCAGCTGGCCCAGACCCTCAACCCCAGCGCCAATAACTCCAAGACTCTGGCCGCCCGCTACTTTGACTCCATGTGTCTGGACTCCTTCACCCAGGGGGTCCCGCTCTCCAACTTTGTACCCCCACCTCCCTCACCGGCGCCTTCAGATGACCCAGAACCTCGCTTTGAGGACGGACTGTGGAACTTGACAGTCGCCCCTCCAACCACAGTCCATGGTGAGTCCATCTCATATGGCTGGTGTGCAACCCACTTAAATATGTTTAGTTTCAAATATATCGTACAGTTCAGGCTGAAATACAGACAGGGGATAAATTAAAGAAAAAACCTGAATAAATGAGGACAAATGCAGACACGAAGGATCATTGGAGAGGATGGAGAGGGTTCCAGAGACTAGGAAGTCTGGGTTTTTCATTTAAAATGTCACCAATCTGTATATCAGCATATTATAATGTTCTACTGGAAGCAGTACCACCTTTAGCCTAGCCCTGCAACCTATAGCCCTGTGATAAAGGAACACCGTCAGGTATTTTGTCCGCAATGGATACAAAGAAACTGCAACAAGATGTAATTTGTGCTTCTAAGAAGACCCGTCTCTATACATCTTACAGATTCCAAACTGAAATGTTGTTCCTCCATCAAACATCATCTGTTTATAAAACCACTGTTAATGTTACTAATTCCATCTGTGCTTTTCCTCTTTTATGTATGTCCAGAGCCTGTGACATCTCCTCCCACCCTCCCCCTCTCCGTCCACGAGCCGGTGCGTTGTACCTGCTCCATGCAGGGGACAGGCTTCTCCTGCCCCAGTGGGGTGGGAGGGCGGCCCCCCCTCATGAAGGTGGTGACAGGTGACATCCTGGTGGACATCACAGGCCGGAACGTCTCTGAGTATCTGCTCTTCACATCGGACAGACTGCGCCTGCACAGGTAAGAATGCTGTGGGAGTGTTTCATAAGGGAAGCCTCATTTCCAATACCAAAGCTTTTTCATTACTTTGTATTTTTATTCAACCTATACGTTTAGTCATTAAAACAATGATTCTCAACCACCGAACCGCAAACCAGTACCAGTCCACGCAATGTTGGCCACCAGGTCACAAAGGTGTTATCTTACCACAAAGACACTGGGTCAATGAATTAACATCACACTGTAGATCCTCTACAGTGAAAGGAAATGAGCCACTATGTTTAGGAAGATCTGGGGAGCCTTTATAGATGCCTTACCTCGACTCAAATGTTTTACTGTTTTACTTCCAACTGGACCAATTAATATTTTACATTCAAACATACTTTCAAACAGATTTTTCGCTTGTTTTTTTAAAGGAGTGTACCTTATACGATTTTTTTCAGCATTACAGTTTTCTCTTTTTTTCTCTCCTCTTTTGTTATTTGTATTTTTTTGTTGGAAAATGGGAAATACAGAACGAGTCTGCTCTGCCTGTATTTTACCAATAAAATTATCATTTTAAAAAAAAAGATGTAATCTCACAAGAACCAATCATCCATCCACTCCCCTGACACCCTGCCACCTCCTCGATGCCAGTGCCAGCAATAAAGGATAGATTTAGCAGTAGACTTAATGTAGGAAACACCCTGATAGGGGGTTTTCCCCAAATTACATGTGTAGAAACAGGCCTAAATTCCTCACTTAGTTGTTTATTTATTTATTTTTCTTTGTAATTCTTCTTTGCAATTTCACACCATAAAGTCTTAGTGATGGGAGCATAGGATCAGAAACTCTTGACTGGGAAGGAAGCAAAGAATCCTGCACACTGTCCATCACTTGTACTTTATTAACAAAGTTTTGGTCCAGATCTCATTTTGTTTTTTTTCTGACTACATAAACTTTACCTGATATCGGTATGAGTGCTGAAACATTGTTAATAAAGCAAGTACAAGTGATGAACAGTGTGCAGAATTCTAATACTTGGTATTAGAGGCGACGATAGCCTAATAAAGTCTCAGGTTTATTTCACAACCTATCTTGACTGAGTGCATTTGTTAAAGTCCCGCTGTTTTCACAATTATCTGCCGAAAACACAAATAATAAAATGCACTATAACTACATTTTGTCTTGATTTTGTACAAATGTACTGTAATACCTGAGCAGAACATTAAAATGTTTGTACTGACTTTGCTCTCAATAGATATGGTGGTTTAACAGTGGGGAACATCCAGAAATCTATCCCAGCATCCTTTGGCAGAAAGATACCTCCAATGGTTCGCAAGATAGCGGTTCGCAGGTCGGCTCAGGTAACGACTCTGAACTGGACAGGAAGTTCACAAATACAGTAAAAACAACCACTGACATGGTGACTGTTTGTGTCCAGGTTCTATACAACAACAAAGGTTACCACAGCATGCCAACCTATCTGAACGTCCTTAACAATGCCATCCTGCGTGCCAACCTGCCAGCATCCAAGGGCAACCCTGCCGCCTACGGTAATGACAGAAGATACAACATGGAGAGAGATTTGTTTGAATTTGAAGACACTGATGTTTCTTCCCAGTTAAATGCCTAATAACTGACTATTGTCTACATATATGAGGTTGTTGTGCTGTGTGTATGTGTTTTGCAGGTATCACACTGACAAACCACCCAATGAATCGAACCAGTGCCAGCCTCTCATTGGACTACTTGTAAGTTGCTCAGCAGCGCTGATGTTTAGTGCCTTGAAGTATGACTTGGAGCAGTGCTTCTGAACCTTATGGAGTAGCGACCCTCCAGAAAAATCAGGTTGAGGGTAACGTAACACATGAAAGCTACCAAACTCACACAGGAAGATCATTGCTTTGCCCACAGACAGGACAACAACTAATTCATGTTTTTAGATTTATTTATATATAGATAGATTTATTTATTCAGTCAGTATGTCTGCTTTAGGCCTAAAAACACAATAATAGATAGAAATATATTTATTAGTAATTGTAATTAAGTATACAGCCTATAGTATACTGTGTTTTTGAGTTCCTGTCCCCTGTTTTGAATGTCATTAAAGGGGTGACATTGCTGAGAGCTGCTTCCTGTCTCATTCCACGCTGCTCACCACTTTTTTTTTATTCTCCACAACTATTTGGCAACCCCTGGAAATGATCTTGTAACCCCCAGGTTGAGAACCACTGACTTAAGAGGACTGTGTTACAACTCAGGGCTTTTTTGTAGTTTTGGCCATCATTAATAGTACGAGTAAGCAAGTTAATTGTGGGCAGTGGTGGCCTAAAGTTAAAGGTGTCTGGAAGGCTGGTTCAGTCCCCTAGACCAGCAGGATAAATCTGGTTGGGGAAAGTGAAAAAGCAGCACTTGCCCCTGAGGTTCCACCACTGAGGTTCCCTTGTGCAAGGCCCTTAACCCCAACTGCTCCAGTAGAGCTGCTCAGTGTTCAGCAGATCAGACTGGTGTGAATGTGATCAGGGTGTTCCTGAAAAAGAAAGCATTGCTCAGCTGAGACATCACAACAAACAATCTGACAAATGTTTCTGGTGTTTAGACAATTTCCAGGGTCATTGAACTGTACTGTACCATTTATTCAGAGGTGTGGACTGGAGTCATACATTTGATGACTTTGGACAAATTTTGACAGAATCAAAGAAGACCTGCAACTCAACTTGGACTTAAACACCAATCACTCGTGAATTCACTTGAATTTGAGCCTTTTACTTGATATGTTCCCTGTTTAGACAGACAAATGTGGCAGATTCCCTCCCTGACTCGTACTTTGATGTTCACCTTAAACAAGATGACAAATTAGATGCAGCAGAGGAGAAAGTGTTTTTTGAACATTACAGCATGTAACCCTATTCTTGTAAACCCCCCTTCTGAAGGAATTTTCCTTCTTTATATTAGACTGAAATGTTAAACTTCTCCCCTGGCCACTGTGAAACACATACACACCTAAAGGAGGTCACAGGTCACAGCCTGTCCTCCTCTCTGTGAGTTTGTTCTCCTCTCTGTTTGGATGACTAGGTTATGCAGAGCAGCTGATAAGGTTAAACACTGAGCACCCAACATATCGTAGTTCTACTCTGTTATTGAAGACCATGGTGAAGAACAATGTAACAGACAGACAGACTCTGGGTGTCATTCAAGTCAGGTGGGCTTAGAGATTGTTTTGAATCACTTCCAAATTGGATCTTCACACATATATAGCTGCGTACGTTCTGACCGTATTTGCAAAGCTTGTTGGTCACGAGGGTCTGGGAATGTGTTAAATATCCCATGACAAGAGATCACCTTCAGAATTGGGTCGGCAACCGCACTGTGTTACACATATATTGCTCATCTTGTTCTCTTTGCCAGAGCCTCAATAAATTCTGCTGTGTAAGTCATCAAGGTCTCCTGAACTCTTCGAGTATGTGTGGTCCATCTTCTTCAAAGTTTTTCCTTCACACCCACCATCTAAAAGTATGAACATGAAAAAGAAATTAACATGGCCTCTTTAATTTATTGTTACCCTGTTGTTAAAACGGCATTACATTTGGTGAGAGCGCATTATGACATTATGACTGAATAGTTAGGACTCAGGACTTAACTTGGCCCTTGCTTGTCTTAACTTGGGACTGGAGTGCAAAGACTTAGTTGTGACTTGCAAAACAATGACTTGGTCCCACCTCTGCCATAATTAATTCTGCTGGTTTCCAGTATTAGCAAGGTTTGTCAGTGTAACTTGAGCAGTATTGCCCCTGTGAATTCAGCATTATGGAGTCAGTTTAGTGTAAGTGTAAATGTCCTCCCCTCTCCCCTGTGTCTCCAGGCTCCAGGGGACCGATGTGGTGATCGCCATCTTCATTATTGTGGCCATGTCTTTTGTGCCAGCCAGCTTTGTGGTGTTCCTGGTTGCAGAGAAATCCACAAAGGCCAAACACCTACAGTTTGTCAGCGGCTGTGACCCTGTCATCTACTGGCTGGCTAACTACATATGGGACATGGTGAGGAGGACACAATGTGTGTGTGTGACTGATGCTAACAGAGGGCTGTGGATGTGTAGCTGTTAGTCACTGTAAATACCGCAGTGTGTGAACATGTTCTGTCCTCTCCTCTCTCCTCAGCTCAACTACCTGGTACCTGCCACATGCTGTGTTATTATTCTGTTTGTGTTCGACCTGCCGGCCTACACCTCCCCAACCAACTTCCCTGCCGTCCTCTCACTCTTTCTTCTCTACGGGTGAGACATCTGACTGCACACACACACACACAGTTTTACTTCTTGCTTATCAGGTTTTAAAGTCTGGTGGTTGAATTTGAATGCAGTTACCTAATTCATAGCCATTCCCTGGTTGAGGTCTAATTGCAGTGTAGTTTAGTGGTCTCACAGCTTCAGTTAAAGGATCAGCTCACTGAAATGACAGAAGAGTGAATGAAATTCAGTTGGCAGGGTGTCCACACAGGGTCTTAAAAAATCTAAAATCCACTAATCTGAATTTGAGGCCTTAAAATGTAGAGGTTTTGTATAAATGTATTGTATTAATGACGTTAATGTAAAGTTAAATTTTTCAGTCTCTGTTACGACCACAAAATGAAACCGACGTGGAACCAACAATGATTTTTCTTCATATCCTTCATACTTTTTTTGCCAGTAGGGATGTGAAATGGGTCTTAAATTGCATTCATAAGGGTCTTGAAAATGACCTAAAATTACCTTTTAAAAATTCAACACGGTTTCCGAAGAAACAGGGTTCCTGTTTCTCTCAATAATCCACAGACACTGTCACTATGAACAGCTTTCACCAGAACTACTTTCTTTTCTTGAACAATTTACTCACATATTTATCCAATTTGAGTAAGAAAGTGTTAACAAAACAGAACAGACCACAACAACAGGCAGTTCAGGCAAAGTTACACAACTAATGCAAACACTCCATGACTAAAGTGTAAGACAAATGGCCACAGGTTGAATCTGAATCTGGACACCCCTTCTTTATATTTTTTAAGTGATCGATTGAACTTCCTCAGTTTAAACACATAGCATACTCTTCTGGCCTTCCATCAAATAACAATGAGAAACTACTTTCTTCTGGTCAAAAATAGTCCCTGTGAAAACAGTGTGTTCTGTGGACTATCTATAGAAGCAGGGACAGTGTTACTGTAAAGATGAAAAAATGAAATTCCATTCACATCCATTGTATTGAGGTGTAGGTGGAAATGTCAGACAGAAATCTCCAAACCTGGGCTGATAAAACCAAAGTTGTCTGACTGGAGATATACCACTAGAGGGATGACATGAAAGAATGTTGGGATGTTTTAATAATATGTGTAAACTGTCCCTTCAATTAAGAAAACATTAAGGGAATATTTATTTTTCACATACCATGATGGTAATCAAGAGTAAGTTCTGCTTGTGGCCATATTTTTGCTGATATACTTTGTTGGCCCATATTGCTGTTAGTTTCATGTTACACAGATGGTGAAAACCAAAAGTTCCAACCACAGCAACTTGTAGTTTCATGTGAAAACACCCATGGTTGCAGCAGTTTTGATTCCTAGATAACCAAACTTGCAAGCAACCAAAAAATAAAGAAGGCTGAAAGGTCTGTGACCGTAGTGCTTTTACTCTGGTCTAAAACTGTTTAACAAAGACAAAGAAGAAGAAGATTTAAGGCATCTCAAGTAGACAGCTGACCACACGCCCCACTGCTTTCATTCTGATGATGACAAATAGACTCACTGCAAGTGTGACCTAGAACAGAGTTCCCAAACTTTGGAGGCTTGAGGCCCCATACGAATTCAGCAAAACCTCAGAGGCCCTCCGCCTACCTTATTTTGTTTTTGGACAAAATAACATTATTTATTAAATAGTAGCAAAAATACCAATGAAGCGATGGAACATTACTACTACACTACTGTCGTCACCTCGGTTATGCTCTTGGAAGGAGGTGGTGCACAGATGTAAGAAATCTCAACACCCTGGCTAGTTAATGTCAAATGATGAATTATTTTGATTTAATTACATTTCTAACCCTTTTTTTTCCAGAGTAAGAATATTTTGATGAATTTGCTACATGAAAGACATTTTTATAGCCCAGGCTGCAGCCCACCTGCAGTACCTCCACCAGTGGGAAGCTCTGACCTAGAAAAACAGCAGCAGTGCTGACTGTGGCTTTTAATGCAGTCACTATCACTAATGTGAAATTATAAATGATGTGTTTGAGTGCAGTTTCACTAAACTCTCACTATGTGTGAACTGATTTATTGCATCTTCATGGGTTTGTATTTGGGTGTAAACCAAGTGCCCTTCAGCTTCTTTTTGTCTCTCATGTCCTGAAGTTTTGGACATCCTCTGTGATTTTGTTCTTACCCTCCAGGTGGTCCATCACTCCCATCATGTACCCAGCATCTTTCTGGTTCGAAGTTCCCAGTACAGCTTACGTGTTCCTCATAGTCATCAACCTCTTCATAGGCATCACTGCGACTGTTGCCACCTTCCTGCTCCAGCTCTTTGAACATGACAAGGTCAGTTTGACTCTAACTGCCAAACTCTAACCCACGTAGCTACTAGAGCTTAGCTGTTACAGTCAGACACACCATCTCTCTCACACACTTCGGTGAAAATAAACGAAGATAGGAAAAAGAAATGCTACTTTTGGACATTGCGATTCAGATGTGGCTTTTGGATGTTTCTGTATTTATTCCTTCACTGTTTTCTTTTCCTCCAGGATCTGAAAAAAGTCAACAGTTACCTGAAGTCCTGTTTCCTCATCTTCCCGAACTACAACCTGGGCCACGGCCTGATGGAGATGGCCTACAACGAGTACATCAATGAATATTACGCCAAAATAGGTACGCTCATCACCAAACGGCCTCACACAGAATGCATGAAGATACAGTCCCACATGTTGACCATCGGATTATTACCTTATCATTCAGTGTTTGAACACAGATGTTTGCTACTCTAAATACTAGCGTGTCTCTCACCACAGATTTAAGTATAGACAGTTTTAAATTTATTTTTTTTGGGGGGGGGGTTTATTGCCTTTATGATAGAGACAGCTGAAGATAGACAGGAAAGGGGGTCAGAGAGAGGGGATGACACGCAGCAAAGGGCTGCAGGTCGGATTTGAACCCTGGGCCGCTGCAGCAAGTACATGGGTCGCCAGCTCTACCCACTGAGCTAACCGGGCGCCCAGACAGTTTTACATTTAAAGGTCCAGTGTGTAACATTCAGGAGGATCTATTGTAAGAAATGGAATATAATATTCATAGGTATGTTTTCATTAGTGCTAGATGCCTTACACTGGCCCTTTTAAAGCATGTGCACATACACATGTGATGTAGATATTTATGTACCAATTATCAAGTGCAAACAGGATGATTTCAAGGTTTTGTTATAAAAATGTGCTTTTTATTTTATTGTTGTTTAAAGGCCATATCCTCAAATTTGAATCACAGACAGAAATATGGTGTCACCTTTATTTAATCTACTTTATATACAGAAATATTAAATAAAAAAAAAAATGTAACATGGTTTTTGTTATTGTATTTAATATTTTTCAACCCGTCTCTCAATGCTTCCCTTTTCCACTGTCTTTGGCTCTCAGCTATAAGGCCATTGGTTCTTACTGAAGATGTAAATGTTTAAAAACACCTCACAACTATAGTTTCAGTTTTAAAGAAGGCCCAGTAATTTTCTATAACAGCTGATCACTGTTACATTAGGACTATTTTTTAGTGGTGGATTAGAGAGATAGAGATAGATAGATACTTTATTTATCCCGAGGGAAATTCAAGTACTATACTAAGTACTAGTATTAATCCACATTTAGTGCTCTAGTGAGTATTTGGGGCAGCAGGACGGTGTGTGTGGAATTGAGTCAAAATAAACTACAGTGTGTGGATACACATGCAATAGTAGGGTAAATGTATCGTTGCTTTGGGGCTTGAACTTTAAAGTAGGCCTAAACAAGGTCAACCTGTGATTCTTTTACTTTTGACACAAACAAATGTTTTTGAAAGACTCTGAAGAGAGTGACGTGAGGAGATATAAGTTGTTGTGAATGTGTGCTTTCAGGCCAGTTTGACAAGATGAAGTCTCCGTTCGAGTGGGACATTGTGACTCGAGGACTTGTTGCCATGACAATCGAAGGCTTTGTTGGCTTCCTTATCACCATCCTCTGCCAGTACAACTTCCTCAGGAAACCCCCGTGAGTGATGTGTGTTTCTGTGTTTCTGTGTGAGGTGTCACTTTACTTTATTTTCTCTCTGCACTTACTAGGGATGTTAACAACCACATTACTCTGACAATACTTTCTTTGTCCTTGTCACCCAGCTGACAAAATTTGGCACAAACATCCTGTCACTTCTTCTCAGATTGATAACAGAGTCAAGCACACATCCACACACCACTACAATCAGCAGAACCCAGTCTTCACAGCGATATTAGGATCTCTGATTCAGGATAAAGCTCATTAAAAAAACATCCTGTCTCATAATCATCAGATACAAAGAAATACTTTTTTTCAGTGTCAAAGTGAAGGTAGGGTTTGAATAGATTTGTATTTTTTCTGATTAATTGAAGTTCAGGTTATATTGTTGTATATAATATATAAACAAAATATAGCAGTCTAGACAAATGTCTAACAACTCATGTCCTATATAGGCCCAGTGTAAATAAAATACAAATGTTTTTGTTAAATAAATACAGATAGATACTATATGGTTCAAAAAGTACCCTAGGGAATGTAGAATATCACTATCTGAGGTAGAACACAGTGGGCATGCTGAGGGTAAAAAGGAACACATAACTGAAATCTGTGTGTGTGTGTGTGTGTGTGTGTGTGTGTGTGTGTGTGTGTGTGTGTGTGTGTGTGTGTGTGTGTGTGTGTGTGTGTGTGTGTGTGTGTGTGTGTGTGTGTGTTCAGGAGGGTGCCAGTCAGCTGCCAGCCTATAGACGATGATGATGTAGATGTGGCCTGTGAGAGACAAAGAGTGCTGCGAGGAGACGCCGACAACGACATGCTGAAGATCGAGAACCTGACAAAGGTTTAAAGATCCCCTCCAGATATATATTGAGACATATACAAATAGTTGTGACCTCGATCTAATTCAATATGAAATGCACCAATTATGGTCCAATTGTACCCCACTTGCAATTGCAATCAATCAATAACTCTTACATTATGTGTCCAGTTATGCCAGTACAGCAAATGAACCTACCAGTTACAATGGTCCTTATACATGTTAAATATATGTAATGTGTAGTTAAAGAACCAGCCTTGGTGTGGTCCTTTAATGTGCTGTATATCTACATGCACTCTTTGCGTCTCCCTCAGGTGTATAAATCCAGGAAGATGGGTCGTATCCTGGCTGTGGACCGGCTGTGTCTGGGCGTCCGTCCTGGGGAGTGTTTTGGATTGCTGGGAGTGAACGGAGCCGGAAAGACCACCACCTTCAAGATGCTGACGGGGGATGAGTGCACCACTGGAGGAGAGGCCTTCATTAATGGAAACAGGTCAGTGGCAGCAAAATAAAAAACGTACTCTGAATGCGCATATGGAGCCATCAAAGCAGTGTCCGGAGAGATGAATCATACTTACATATCCAGTGGTCTGATGGATGACTGTGGAGTTAGATTTTAGAAGTTTTCCTGGTTTGGTCTCCTTAGTTCAAGTGAAGAGAAATCTTCAACATGACAATGCCTCCGCCACAAAGCCAGCTGCATAGAGAAAAAATGATTTTCCCTGTTTGTGTGGAAGAACTTGACTGAGCCCAGGCCTTAATCCCATCCAATACCTTTGGGATGAACTAGAACCCTGACTGAGAGCCAGACCTTGTCAGCCAACATTATATAAACAGCAACCTATTGACAACTATAAACAAAAGGAGCAAAACAGCATGAAACAAAAAAAACAAAAAGAAAACAGGTGGAGCAATGAAAAGGAGGGAAGGGGGGGTGAAAGATCACAGACTAAAAGCAGCTTTAAATAGGTGAGTTTTGAGTGCAGTTTTAAAGGATGGCAATGCAGAAGGCCATGTCCCCCCAGGTCCGGTGCTTAGAGTGGGTGAGAGGGGTGAGAAGGTTGGCGTCTGTGGAATTGACGTTGCAGGTAGGAGTGTGACGCTGCAGGAGGTCAGTAAGGTAGGAGGGGACAAGATTGTTGAGGGCTTTTAGGTGATGAGGAGGATTTTAAACTGGATTCTTTGTTGAATGGGGAGCTGATTTTTTTGTGTTTAAGTCTGAGCAAATCTCTGCAGCTGGGTTTAACATCTGGAGGAAAGCCTAAAACCAGAAGAGTGTTTGGATGTCCACATATGTTTACGTAGTACTGTTAGCATGGGTTTTGTGTTGCAGGACCACTGTTGGGCGGACACAATACAGAAATGTAATTTTCTTCTTTGTCTTGACCTGACTGAAGTCCAGGTGACATGAAGAGTCCCTTTAAGTCATCAAGTCAAAGTCGTGTGTGTGTGTGTGTGTGTGTGTGTGTGTGTGTGTGTGTGTGTGTGTGTGTGTGTGCGTGTGTGTGTGTGTGTGTGTGCGCGCACAGCATCCTGAAGGACCTGTTACGTGTGCAGCAGAGTATCGGCTACTGTCCACAGTTTGACGCTCTGTTTGATGACCTGACCGCCAGGGAACATCTGGAACTTTACACCCGCCTTCGTGGCATTCCCTGGAAGGACCAGGAGAGGGTTGGTCTCATTCACACACACACACAACCTGGACTAGTTTTAGGCTACAGGACAAAGTTATACAATAAAAACCCATCTATTGTATATAGATCTTATTCAAATAAATTATCAGAGTGATCAAAAGACTAATTGTGGGAAATCCTGCCCCCCCCACCAGGTGGTGCAGTGGGCATTAGAAAAGCTGGAGCTGTCAAAGTATGCAGACAAGCCTGCCGGCACTTACAGTGGAGGAAACAAACGCAAGCTTTCCACTGCCATCGCTCTGATTGGATACCCCTCACTCATCTTCCTGGTAAGAAGTTTGAATGGATGATTTATATTCTGCACAAGTACACTCTGAATCTTAAGGTTTAATTTTCCAAAAATGTACCCAGGATGAACACAAGGATTCTCAGCACAGTCTTTTCCCATGTACCCTGAGGAATGTAGTTGCACATGTCAGTACTACATCCACAACAAGGATATTTGCATACAGATCACTGGGGCTAAATCAGTGGCAAGAAGCCTAATTCTGGTTTATTACTGGTGTCTGTGTAGTTTTAGCCATCACTCCTATTAGTATCAATAAATAATCAGGTAAAATTAATTTATGTAGCACCTTGCAAGAGCGGGTGTCACAAAGTGCTTCACAAATGAATAAAAACAATATGATAATGATAATACCAATCTAAGGCCTCCCTGTTTAAGAAGGTTTTTAACATTTGAAACAGTCCACATTGCTGAGTGAACTGATATCCATAGGGATGTTGTTCTGGAGCCTTGGGGCCACAACAGCCAAAGCTGTCACCCTTGGTTTTAAGTTTTGTTTAATGCAAGCCCTCTGCAAAAGGCCAGAGAGACCTGACTGAAGAACCGGAGGTTGAAAGTGGTTGGATGTGTGTGGGAGCCTTGCTGCAGCATTGTGGACCGGCTGCAGTCTGTCTACTGATGATGTACTGTAGCCTGTAAACAGTGAGTTACAGTCACTCAATTAGGATGACACTAGGCATGGGATCAGGGGGTTCCTGGTGCCATAGGCCAGATATCCACTGGCACCACTGAGGGAACTGATCTGTTCATTATTATATTTCACAATAACATAATGATTACTTTATACTATTTTATTATTTTAAACAAATGTGGTGTTCATGCTAATTCTGAGTAATGTGCTCTGATTACAGGGAAGAAAATATGTGTATATTTTATGTTAAAGGTCATAATGGCATTTTATATGTGTTAACTAGCCTATTTGTTTATAAAATAAATTAGCTTGATTTGAATTCTGTGAATTCAGATTATGCAACTGATATTTCTGCTCTAAAAACTCCAGAACTACATTTTGTACCCTTTCTTGATACCTTCATTCCCAATAGAATGAATAAGGAGATTTAATTTGTTGTTTTTTATCAAGTATTGGTGTTATGTATATATATGAGTTGTTGTTTACATGTCTTGGATATCATGTGACTCTGTGCCTTTGCTTGTAGCTCCCCTTGTTGGAAAGTACTTGTAGTGCCAGTTGGGGTAACCTATATATTAATTCCCCCTGTCTAGATCCATTGTGAACTTGCCAATACATACTGAGGAAGGGCGTCTTGCCCCAAACTTAAAAAAGTTGAATGGAAGTGCTGTTCTACTTCTTTACTTTTTAATGGGAGAAGTGACATCTTCATGGTGTAATAAGTCTTTAATCATGGACACAACAGGCGTGATGCCCAGGCAGGGAGTTCATTAGTGATTAGCTCTCATGTTTTCCCCAGGAAACAGAGAGCAAACTGTAAATACAGTATCATTTCCAGCCACCTATAAGCTTCTTAACTGTATTCTTTGGTTTTTTTTCAGGATGAGCCCACCACTGGGATGGACCCAAAGGCCCGCAGATTCCTCTGGAATTTAATCCTCGACATAATCAAGACTGGACGCTCTGTAGTGCTAACGTCACACAGGTGAGACAACTCATGTTTCACTGTCGTGGCTTATTTTCACTTCTTTTCACATCCGTGTACTTAATATATTATAATTATTAATATTATTTTATGCTGTGGTCTGCAGCATGGAGGAGTGTGAGGCTCTGTGCACCAGACTGGGCATTATGGTGAATGGCAGGTTTAAATGCCTGGGCAGCATCCAACACCTCAAGAACAGGTGAGGAGGATAAAGATCCACCTTCATTTTTCCTCCTGTGGTTTATTGATGTGATCTAATGTGCAACATTTTGAACTGCAAAACAGTCATTTTCTGGTCAATTTTAGCAGCTACTATCATCATATGTATATAAAAGAGAACTTTGGCAATGATGTTCCAGGTTTGGGGATGGCTACATGATCACAGTGAGGACCAAGAGCAGCTCCAATGTGAAGGAGGTGGTTCGATTCTTCAACAGAAACTTCCCTGAGGCCGTGCTGAAGGTACGCCACTGAAGCGGCCTCTGTCCTTTGTACCCGTAATACACAAATTGATAGAGGAAGTTCTTGTATTCCGTAAAGTCTTAAGATACATCAGATCAGAAATTTGATTGGGAAGGAAGCACTATCCATAACATGTATTCACTTTATGAGTACAGGGAATTAAATGTGTAAAGATTTTTCCTTCGATAATGGCAAGACATTAAGAAACAGTGATTTGACTGAACATTGTTGTAGTTGAATTTTTCTTGCCTCAGTGTACCTCAATTGATGTCTATCTGACTTAAACTTTTAGCTATCTGACTCTAGTGAGAGACCACAAACTCCTACTGAAGGTACCCAGTATGGTGACACAGACTCACAGAAAGCAAAGAGAAGTGACAGTTTCACTCCACGTGCAAGATTTATTTGCATCACAAAGGATACAAGCTAACCGAGTTGTCTCGAGAATCAACTGACTTGAACAAAGAAAATCACTCTATTATATGCCTCTTTCCCAAAGAATGTAGCCTCTTTCCCAAGGATGTCTATTAGTGACGTCTAATGTCTGATAAACAGTAGTCATAACACATCTGATGCCTAACTCTCCCCGATCCTTGGTCTTTGGAATGTAATTAGCTCATGGCACAATGAATAACAATTCTTCTAACATGGGTGAGACAGCCAAATGTGAATACATGAGGATGAACATACATGAACATAAAATACTGTACTGTTTGCATGTAAAAATGAACATGGAATAACACAACATAATATAGTTGTTTACAGATCCTTGTACCTGAATGCATTTTTCCTTTACAACATCCAGGAGGATCAGAAGTTTTCATTTCACACATATTAGACTAATTTATTGAAGTGTTAAGGTGAAAAAATATTGCAAGCCACTTGGTCACAAGTTTCTAGTGCGTGATGGACGATCCTTACATCCTCACACAACAATGGATCATATGACTTCTTATGTTTGAATGTTGTCACTCAAAGTAACATGCCATTAGAGAATCATCCCCAACCCTGCAGTATCTCAGCATTTCATTCATTTCTGTGAAGAGAACTAAATTAAATGAGTGTTTTTATGGTTTAGATTATTATTTAAGGTATAAACTTTAAAGACCTGTTATATTCACAGAGCCTTCACTCTCTGATAAACAGCCTCGTCCTGCATTAGAAACAACCAAAGAGCTAATAGAACAATGAGAAGAATACACTGAATCTGTCAAATACATATGTTTGATTAATTAAAAAATTACACAATACAGACAGAGAATTGTATAAAAAGTTCCTCAAAAGATCAGACAAAATCAACAGTCAATATTTACAGGAAATAATCTGCTCAAAATTCATCCAAATCACTCATTTTACAACACCATTAAATATGTCACCTAAGGGTCGCCAGTTTACTCAAAGGACTCCCTTCTGGAAAAAGGTTGGGGACCCCTGATTTAGAGGGGTAACAAATTGGCCAAATCACTTTTTTCTATTCATACCTCATAGCACTGGTCTCAATACCAGAGAATGCTGGGGAGAATAGATGGTATAAAAGGCTTTGATAAGTTCATATTATTACATTTATATCAGATTCTTCACCTCACAGTGGACTTTCCACAGCAAGAGAGGACAGCTATGTAACAGTCATGAACCCCTTTCACACATGCACATGATTGGGACCAGGGATCAATATTCAGGGAAGTCTGTACCTCCAATTTCCCACCACAAGATCAAAAGGTTATCCCAGTAGTTTATTGGGAACTATGTGTGAAATATATTATCATTCAAAGGCCATGTAAGAGGTCAAATGACCACATACAACAACAGTGTAGACATAGATCAGCTGTTAGGCCTACTTAAAAGATAAAAAGTAGCTAAGTTTAATAATAATTGAATAATGTTAGTACTACAAAAATAATTACTATTCGTATAGCTTGTTAAAATACAGCTTCCATTTGTTTAAATCCCAGCACAAGTCCTGAACAGAGCAGACTGAGGTTCAGTATATGTCGTTTAATATTATAATAAACATAACAACATAGCATAACATAAAAAACATCTGTTGTCATATTTTCAGGAGCGTCACCACACCAAGGTCCAGTACCAGTTGAAGTCTGAGCGGATCTCCCTGGCTCAGGTCTTCAGTAAGATGGAGCAGGTGGTGGAGGTGCTGGGCATCGAGGACTACTCTGTCAGTCAGACCACTCTGGACAATGTGAGCCCACGTGTGACACAGCACATGCAGCACATCAGCAAGAAAAAGGGGAATTCATTTATTAAATCACTTCCTTGTTCTGCCCAGGTGTTTGTCAACTTTGCAAAGAAGCAGAGTGACAACCTGGAGCAGCAGGAGGCGTCGCCCCCGGGTGGCGGACAGTCCCCCCTGCAGCGCATCCTCAACCTGCTGAAGTCTCGGCCAGCCAACACGGAGCTCAGCGCTCTGATCAGCGAGGCGCCTGAGGAGCTGGAGAGCGACGATGATGAAGGACTCATCAGCTTTGAAGAGGAAAGGGTGAGTGCATTTTAATTTTTTGTAACAGTTTTCATTTTTTAGTACACATGAGCAACAGAAGAAGTACACTGGGATTTAGGTGCAGCAGCCACCAAAATATGAAAAAGGCATTAAACTGTGTTTTCCTGAGAGTCACTCTTTTTCCAGTGTTATTCACCCCTGTCTTTCTGTAGTCAAAGGGATGATATTATCTATATAAAGGACCATGAAAGTCAGCATTTGGTGATAAAAAATAAAAATAAAAAAAACTACAAAGTTCCTCCAGAGCCAAAGAAGAAATTATATACTGTCTTCACACCCTTCCCTATCAGAAGCATCTCACAGATAACCTGTGTGTGTGTGTGTGTGTGTGTGTGTGTGTGTGTGTTTTTTGGCAGGTGCAGCTCTCCTTCAACACAGACACCCTCTGTTGAATTGAGCCACTCACAGAGCAGAGATGATGAGAGTGACAGAGGGGGAAAAACCCAGACCCGTCTGTCTGAGCTCTGAGGCCTGGAGGGGGAGAACAGAGCTGCTGATTTTACCCTGAAGAGGACCAAAACTCTCTGCACCATGGAACATAGGACCAGTAGTTCAGTATTTCAGCCTCAAATTCTTCATCCCAGGAGGGGACTGAGGTGGGTTAGGGGACACCATACAGACACAGGTGATGGCCTGCAGAGCCTGTGATGCAGGTAAAGACACAGCAGCAGGAGGGTGCTTGCATTTGGATTGAAGACTTTGTCCTGGAATGTTTCCATATTTATTTATATGTTTTGAGAATGTATCTCACTAGATGGCTGATGGGTACTGTAGGTTAGCTGCCTTTGTTAGCGAATGAACATATCATTGGTGATATGTTAAAAACCAAGCGTTTGACACCACGGGTTACTTTGATTTAGTTGTACACGCTCCCTGCCAAAGGGGCTTCATGTAACCTAGAGCGGGCCCTCGTTGCTGTACCAAACTAGACCTGCCTTGAGAGCATGTTGTGATGAAGTCGACTCCCAGTGATAATGTAATACAGTATATTTTTCTGTGGCAAGAAGAATGATTTATTTTGGATATCGAAGCAGCTACGAACGTGTGCGATTTATTTTGCAATAACAAATGATTTAAAGAAAGTACTGGGTGCAGACGCGCGTGCAAGCTGTTGGCCTTTTGTTTGTACTTGATGTCAGAGACACGACAAATGTACATGGCATGGTTATTGTCCTGATGGTGCCTCCCTTCTATCAACTTGTTTTGACACTGTACACTTTCTACTGAATGCTCTCTTTTGTGCTTTTAACATATCATTATGTTGTGGACTCTGCCAAGAAGATCCTCTATAAATCGGACACAGTGTATAATAATATTAATAATAATAATAACTCCATCCAATGAAGGTAATCAGCATTCTAACAGTCTGAACTGAAGTGAACTCGGCTCATATTCCCTGACAATAACTGCACTACCATCACTGTGATACTAAAGGGAACTCTCAGATCAGAATAATCTCTTGTTTAACTTGGGTACAGCACACATTTTATGATTTGCAGACGATGTTGTCATTTTTAATGGAGTTTGGAAATGTGCAAAATGTCCACATTTACAAAAACATGGATGTTTATCTGACTGTGCGTTGGCATGTGGTTTTAAGTGGTCTCTCTCAGTTTTGTGATAATTGAGTTGTAACGTGTCCTGTCAAGATAATTACTGTTTCACTACTTCTTTCACAGCTAATTGCAGTCATATTTTTTGGTGATTATTATGGCACTGGTGGGCTGTTTTCCTACTTGAAGGGGTTATCATTAAACGAGAAAAACTGACTGTTGTAATTTCTTCTCCTCTGTTCTCTGAGAATGTAAAGCTGGAGGGTTGACCAAATAGGTAGAGGTAGTTCTATTATAAAATGCAGTCAAAAACAAACAATGCAAACAAGGCTAATTTTTGTTAACATTTACGTTCTGATCTTTTAAAGCATGAAACGTCTTGTTAAAACAGTGGGGCACAGAGCCACTGCAGGGGGGGCTTGGATAACTTTAGTGGAAATAATCCAGAGTATATCTACAAGGGCTGCCCCCAAATACACATTTTCCTTATTGACTATTTACATTTACTTACAAATGAACTTGCTCCTCATCCTCTGTTTCATGCCTCTGCTGTCCCCGCCTTAACCTGCCTTCCCCTGAGTCAGAGTCCTGGTTGGAGCCGCTGGACCTGGCCTCCGTCAGTCTGGAGACTGTGAACCCAGTTTTGTTACCCATTGGCCTGGCTCCGGTTCTGGTGCTTATTTCCCACTAGTTCCTCCCTCAAAGCTCCTATGCTAGTAATGCAAACAGACCTCCACCCACCCTTCAAGCTGCCAGTCCTGGTCGAGTCAGATAATAGCAATTAGTACAGTAAGCACATGCAGCAGTGCACCTCTAAGATACTTCCTGTGTTAGAGACAAGGCCTGTGATGTAACAATCCTCTGATACTTTCGGCCCAATGACATGGTGCAGCTCCCGAACAGAGTTTGACAGGGTTTTTTCTGAAACTACCCGACTTTGGCTATAACGGTTTAGTCGACTATCAGGGGGTAGCCCTAATTTCCACACATCTGGCTTATCGTTTTTGTGGAGGATAGAATACGTAAGATGCAGGCTCCCCCTTGTGGCAATTAAAAATACATCAATATAGGACTGTGTGTTAGATAGACAACCTTTTGAAGTCACTCGTGAGGACATTCACAATTATCCCAATTCACAATTATCTTAATAATAACAGTAAACTTGTGGAGTGTTATTCCGATATTTTCCCATCCCTAGAAACAAACATTATGGAGTCAGACACTAAAGAGGATACTCGTGTCACCAGCAGCCACTGGAGTGCAATCATTCGCACTTTAAAAAAAATATTTTAGAACTTTGCTCTATATTTAATATGGATTTTTGGGGGGATGTGAAGCGTCATCACAGTTTCGTTTGGACAAAACATCTGACATTCGCCTTGAAGCTCACATATGATTAAACTGTTATTTCTGAACTCACAGCGTGTTGCTTTGGATGCTTTCACTTTTAGTTTGCTTTGAGTGAGAAAGAATAACAGTCAACCTCCTCTCAAATGTGTTTTGCTTATTGTTACTTCACATGGATGTTTGAGCTTCATATGCACAAAGAGACAAAGAGTCTTGGTCATTCAAGTTTCTCTGTGCTCGAGTTTAAATGACTGGTTCAGATTTTTTCAAGGCTGTATTAGAACAGTGTATTCCCTATATACATTTAATGAGGTTTTTGTTCACTGTCATATCTTTTCTTGTTCATTCTGGCCACAATCCCGTGTTAAAGGAATTTTAATGTTAGAGGTGTGTAAATGATTTATATAATTTGTAATATATGATAATTATAAAGTTCAGCCAGGGCTAATATGAGACTTCGGCAGTCAGAGTAAGAGAAACATGCAACAGGATTAAAAAAGTATTTTTAGTGAAGACCCATCTTTATATAAAATTACATGTTTGTGTCTATACCTCTGCCATAGCTCAGCAAGAAAATACACTTATTCCTATCCTTAGCCTTGGCTAAACTTAGGAAAACGTATTCACACAGAACTAAGACTGTGGCTTTCACATGCATTGGAATCACTTGTAAGACAGGAGCTCTTTGGGGCCAGATGAACGAGAGAAACGGAGTACAAAAAACTTTTTCATTGTACATATGAGTACTGCATTAAGATACAACTGAAGTGTGAACCTATCCTTTTATAAAAATAACTAATATTTTCTAAAACTTTCACTATATACTGACAGTATACATGAGACAGATAATCTGGCTCCTCCTAATGCTCCTAATGGAATTAATAAGAATCCACCAGGCCTGGATGAAAACAACCCATCAGAACCAAGAAAACTAGTTGAGTCTCATTCCCAGGGTTGTCAAATATCGATGCTGTTTTTCACAGATTTTTCTCATGTTCTACTGTCAGGAAAATATGATAAAAAGTTATTTTCATAAATATTATCTGGTGCAGCTTTAACACGTGTACCTACGAGCAGGATGTGTATATATGTATGGTTGTAACGTTACAATACTCACATGCCCATATGTACATTGAAAGGTTTTGTTCTATCTTTTTGTTAATAGAATATGAGGAGTTTGGCTTCTTTAACCTTTGTTTGTGTAAAGATGTAGGATAATTTGTTCTAAATACATTCTAACACATTCAGAACTAATTTGTTGCAACTTATTCTTTATTTAATTTCCGGATAAACCCAATATCATAAAAGTTACATCATTCACGAGGAAGGCCTGAGAAGAAACATTCATCACAGTGACAGATATTAAAATAGTATTAAAAATCATTGTTCAAGTTTTCATTGTGGTTGAAGCAATGTGTTACTGTACCACACGAGCTGTGATTTAAATAATATGCATACATTTCATAATGTTGTGTTAGTGGATTCCTAGAACCTCATTGTTGCAGGAGCAGTGTGAGCATGTGGAGGAGAAAGAGTGTTTTTGTCGTCTGCAGGATCAGTCTTCGTCTGCATCATCAAAGGCCACGCCGGTTGCCAGCAGCTTCCTGCGAAAACAGCTTTTGGTTAACACTGAGATCAGAGCGATGTAGGTACTGCTGAGAGGTTTATCAGAAACACATTGTACTTCTTAGATCCTGGGTTGATGAGTGAAGTCCCTGCAAGTCGTTTCTTTGCCATCCCTGATGGAGCACAATTTTGCTGCTGTCGGGGCTCAAACTCTGAGAAAAAACATCAGCTGGTGAACTGAACCGCCATTAGCACCATCAACAGTTCACCCAGAGTGTCACAGGTAAATATTTAAAGTGATCTGATTTGTTTGATCAGTATACTGGCACACGATCACAACACAGCCACCCCCATTACTGATGATGAAGACTGCGAGATTGGGGTGAAGTGGACCTTGAGTTCAATTATTTTGTCAAACAATTTTTCCCAAGGTCAAGAATGAACTTTAACCCTTGAATGTATAAAATATGTACTTATTACATGATGCTGCATTTATATACATTCCTGTCAATCTAGCACATAACACATAATGAGTTTGGTCATCATGCGTCTAACAATACCCAGCTAATTCTTTATTTCATTTCTGGATAGAAAATGATTTTAAAGCTGTTATTTTAAGGCAGAAACGTTAATGTTGCTTTAAATTAAATGTTGTATATTCTAAAATCTTTGAAGGTCTTTGAAATTTGTCATTTGTGTCACAAAACAATGCCCACCCCCTCAGGGAAAATGACACCCTTTGGAATACAGCTTTAGAAACATACCTGAGGGCCACCTTTGGTGATTTTTCACTGGACTAATGGAGGGGGATCCACCTGGGGGGGAGCGACAAAACGCAGTCAGCATTGATTCCAAAGTGACAGTGAGTTACAAGCTTTTATAAGCTGAAATCCCACAATGAGAGAGTGAGACAGTGAGCCAAAAGAACAACGTACATTTACTGTCAGGCTGAGCGAGGCTGTCAGCCATCCTGAACAGCAGCTCCTTCAGCTCCGCTGTGGCCCGCAGGCCCTCCAGTCTGGATAGGCTCACACTCAGGTCACCCGGACCGGAGCCCACATGGAGCTCTGCACTGGTGTCATGCACCACAACAGACAGGTCCCCACTACCACAGGCTGACCTGAGGGCGAGACATATTCAGCCTCAGTTACCCCAGGATGGTTTTCATGATCCCACTCTGACATGTAGAGCTGGTCTGTATGAAGGATGTTCTGCTGCTGGCTGTGTGGCTTCACTGGCACTACCAAATTCTAGTTTCAAATAATGTGTCCTCTCACCTGAGTTTTAGGATATAATCCTCTGTAGATTTCAAGGCAAACATCTGTCTCTAAACAAACAGGTACAGTTACAAACAATGCCACAGCAGGAACAAAGGCAGCACCTCCACTGGAGAAAATCCTGAGGGTCCAACTTACCAACTGGTTCAGTGCGTCCTCTGTGTACTCTGTGCTCCAAACAGCAGCGGCATCTGTCAAACTGCAGCACACAACATGAACATGATGAAAACACAGATTAAATCTCACTCAGTGGCAGCGGACATATTGGCATTAATACACGGTGAATGAAAACCTTCAGAGAGAGATAATGTCCTGGAGGGACAGCGGACTGGATTCATTACCCTGTTGTTCCAATTTCAGTTTTTTATTATAATATTTGTCAGAATCGGTACTACAGATATTTGATCTGCTTTTTTACGTACACAATATGGTTGGAGCTAGTTTGAGTTTATTTTTATTTCAGTTAAATCAAATGTTTTATTGAACTTTAATAACCTCTCCCTGTACATGTGTTTTTGTTTTTGTTTTCATATCATATAAAGTTCCTGATGAGCACCGGAATGAAACGGTTCTCTCCGTTCGGTAGCAGACTCTCATTACACTGAGCTTCCGTTTGTGACGCAGCCGACTCACCAAACACTGAATGTTCCGTTTTTTCTTCGTGTATAGCAAATAAATTTAGACTGGCTCTTCTTGTCCAGCACAGTGCAGTATGACGTTTGGTTCACGTCCATGTTTCCTTCCACAGTTCACTGACAACTAACCATCACCGAGGGAGCAACGTCTTCTTCTTACGGTCACACCTTATACGCACATCATCGCCCCCTGCTGGACTGGAGTGTGGAGCGTTAGCTGCAGGAAGAAGAAAACCACTCAAGGTCTTCTTTAGTGGAAGCCTTCTGGTTTCTGGGATCCGCAATCTCCCAAGACCTAAAGTGGGCATCCAGCATTTGAGTTCTCTGGACACAGTTCTTATGTAAAAAGAATTTACCAAGAATAATAATTGTTAATTGCTAAGTCATATGTCCCATCTTTCATAAACATACCAACAATCACATTTTCTTTTTAGTTAAATCAGGGAAATTGTCAAATTTCAGAAGCAATGTGGTAGAATTGAATTTCTGTTTCTGTTTGATGAAACTGGATATAATTCTTTGACATAAGCCTTCCATGGTGTTGAGAGATTTTAGAGTGAGAGCATTTCCATTCATCAGAAGCTCAGGAAGATCTGGATTTACATCAATTAAACACAAGTTATAAGACATTGTAATTACAGACTGTCGGATTGCTTTGACCACAATATCATACTGTTCCCGGGCATTTCATTTAAACTTGGATCAAAAGAGCTCATAAGGGACAATGCTTCCAGTATTTTCCAGTAAGTGTATTACAGAACATGTATTCTTTCTCTGACCAGCTTTTGAAAAATAAGGATTATTTCCTAAAGGTTACATATCTGTAACACACAATGGGGTGTTATTGGGACTAAAATTATGCTTGTAGATCATTTTCTATTTTCCCTATCTTTTTTCTATCACATCTAAGAAGGAAGTTCATACCTTCAAGTTTTGTAAAGATGTGCTTTTTTTCATTTTTCAAAAAGGATCTTAACCAGTTTATTTGAATAGTACCATTAATACAGTCAATATCAATGGCTTTTAGCCTTCCTTCCTCATACTCTTTAACCATGACTCCTTTCCTAATATAGTGTGTTTTTCTTTTCCAAATGTAGAAGAAAGTGGGCAGTCGCTCATGAAAGACTGTGGATCATGGACACAGTCAGCTAACGAGGGCAAGCTTTAGTCTTTAAATCCATACATTAGGAAGGGAGACACCATCATAGGCACCAGAAGATGAACGTGCCTCAGGAGCAGCGGCCATGGATTTGAATCCAACCTGTGGCCCTTTGCTGCATGTCATCCCCTCTCTCTCCCGTTTTCCTATCTTATAAAGGCAAATAGCCCCCAAAAATATATATGTCAGAAAAATAATAATAATAATTACACAATTTATACCTTTAAATGTAGTGCTTTTCCACAGCATATTCCTCTTTTAAAGTCTGGAAATAATGTCTCTTATTTGTTATTGAATAAAATGTTTTTATGCCTTTACCTACCCAGTTAAAATTTTTAGTTTTAGTTAAGTTTAAATTATATCTGGGGTTTTGTTTATTAGGCTTAAAGCTGCAGTAGGTAATTTTTCTTAAAAAAACGTTTTGTCATATTTCCTAAAACTAACTATATCCTGACAGTAGTGCATGAGACAGATAATCTGTGAAACAATCAGGTTCCTCTGGCTCCTCCCAGTGCTCCTAATGGTATTTTCAGGAATCCACTGGGCCTTAACGAAAACAACCAATCAGAGCCAAGAAGCATAGTTGATTGTTGAGTGTCAGTCCCAGGTCGTCAAATATCGATGCCAGAAATGAGACTCAACAATCAACTATGTTTTTCTTGGCTGTGATTGGTCCAACATTGGCCCTTTTTGTGTAACTGACCCACACTTTTGGGTTAGGAATCACTATATCACTAAAAAGCACAAGAAGCATACAAAATGCTTCTATATTGCAAGGTTGATCCTTTTCAACATTAGCAAAGCCTTTTAGCACTGTCCCAATCTCCCAAAATCATGCTGTCCCATTCAACCAAGCTGTGGGACAAAATAAATCAACCCAATTCCAAAAAATTGAAATATGATATGAACACATTTTGTGTTGATGACATTTTTATTTTACTCACCAGGAGAGAAAATGAACCCCATATAGTTACACTGTCCCATTCAGCCTTATGTAACAATCACCATTAATACAAGGAATCTGACTCCAGTTTTATGCTGCTCTCAGTGTACATACACAGAATAATCATAAAAAAACAGGACAATGAGATCAACAAAATAGACATAAACTACTATAACAGATATAACATAAACAACAATAACATTTGTTGACAGTAAGACTTTGGTGCAGTGGGGCAGAGCGCAAAGGATGCTGGATGTTTTTGTGCAGGTATTTTTATGTAGCCTACATGAGGTATGTGGATATGAGTATATACAATATGATCATAGGTGGTTTTAGTGATTATAAGTGCTTTCAACCATGAAAATAAATAATTTAGGAGAGGAGTCACAGGGGTTTTGCTTTTAAATTCTTTATACCCTGTGTGTCTGGAGTTAACTGTTTATCAGAGTGATGGCCTATGGGTAGAGACTGTTCCTGTGCCTGTTTGTTTTGGTGCACAGTGCTCTGTAGCACCTACCAGAGGGGAGGAGTTGGAACAGGTTGTGTCCAGGGTGAGCTGGATCTGCAGTGATGTTTCCTGACTCTGGATATGTGTAAGTCCTGAATTGAGGGCAGGTTGGCACCAATGATCCTCTCTGCAGTCCTGACTGTCCGCTGTAGTCTGTTCCTGTCCTGTAAGTTGGCCGATCCAATGTGAAGACAACAGACTGAATAATGGCTGTGTATGGATCAGCTCTATACAATCTATAACAATCTTCTATGGCCTCCCTTTTAACTGCATTTATTCTTCCCTTTGTAGTAGGTGTGTCCCAATACAAGAATTTTAGTAGTCGATACCAATAATAGTGACATTCCATGATTTTTGATTCCCAATTGGATACCACAGTGAAAACCAAAACATCTCATATACTTCAACATACACTCATTTATTAAAACATTTGAATTTTACAAAAAATAAAAACTGTGGGCTTTTTTCTAATAGACTCATTTCTTTTTATTCACTACCTAACTCACAAACTCCTGGTCTTTGTCTCTCTCAGAAACACACACACACACACACACACACACACACACACACACACACACACACACACACACTCTGTTGACCCTTTTTTTTAATCTAAGCTTTTTTTAATGCATTTTTGGGTTGCTTTTTATGCTTTTATTTTTTGATTGGACAGGTGAGGATAGACGGGAAAGCGGGGAGAGAGACGGGGGAGAGAGAGGGCGAACGACATGCCTACATGGAGGTTTTTTTTTTTTTTACCGAGCTCCTACTTTGTTTGAGCAGATACAATCTTTTAAAAAGGATAGAACTTTTCCACCTGATCTTTCAAACAAAAAAGTAATTTTCTTGAGCTATAAACTGTGAAATATTACTCTCAGCAGTGAAATCTAGTCATTTTCGGCAACTGGGGAAACTGGGAAACTGCTGGTTGTATTGGCTCTTTTAAAGGTATTTAAATTGAGGGCTTCAGTATGTGATGACTTGGAAATGAGACTCAACAATCAACTTGGCTCTGATTGGCTGATTTTGTTCAGGCATGGTCTTTCTTGCAAATGCCATTTGGAACACTAGAATGAGCCAGAGGAACCTGATTTTTATTTTATTATTATTTGGAATAACGATTACGCTATTCACGTGATTATACATGAAAACACACCTATGAATATTATATATTACACACTGGACATTTAATGTGTTGTTGTGCATTTCACACTGCACAACATAGAATGATATACATGACTCAACATAAATGAAAGACTTGATTGTCTGAGCAGGTGGAAATGCAGACCATGGTGGGAGCTTCCACCTCCACAATCTACACATATCACTGCAAAGTTTTTACATATTCCTATCAGTTATTTGCATCATTATTACAGTACCCTGGCACCCCTGGCATTTGTCTCTATACATAAAGACATTCTCTATCAGCACCAACACTTATTGGCTACATTCCCACTCATATGTCTGGCTGCTGCTGTGTCGTGCTCTGATTGAACCACTGCTCCATCACCGGGGTTCACATGTCCACTAAACATGTTTCAAAAGCATCAACGTTTTGGTGATGTAGTGAATTTGTTTTGATGAGACCGTAACTCTATTTTGTATGTACAGTATATGAGTAGGAGGTTGACAGAAACAAGGAAGCAAAACTGTTTTTCCTGTATGTATGTGAAGAGTCCATAACAAATCAAATGCAACTTATGTCCACTGTCAATAGATGTTGGTTATTATATACATTCAAAAGCTGCTCCTGCAAAAACACACCTGGCATGACAGCAGATCTCTGGCAACACAGCCCCATCTGGTGGACACTGGGATGAATGTTTTTTGTCACTGAGTGTGGTCCTGTATCCACTGACAGAACCTGTGTGAATATTTGGCAGGGTTGACTGTGGAAAAGGCCCTGCCTGGGAAGCGGAGGCTTTTCCACAGGTTCTCCAGTCTTTTCTTCCAACCGTAGACGGTGAAAATGTCTATAATTCCCACAAAGTAGCGACGCTCTAGCCCGTCTATAACATGGATAGCATTTTTGCAGTTGGGCAGTAGCCTACGATGATGCTCGTGGAATTCCTGCAGTTCTGAGTCAGTCCTGGTATCTTTTGCACGGCAGTTTATCTCTTGGAGGGGGATCCCTTCACCTGAGCCCTCAGCTGCTGCCTGTGGCTTGCCCGACCCACAGTCCACCTCACCCGTGGTCCCTTCCAGTAATGGAATGGTGGGGGGGTCTGACCCTGTGGGACTGTCATCCAAGTCCAGAGACCTATGGGAAAGACAGAAAAGAACCCATAGAAATGAGTCACAGGGGTGTTCAAGGTTGCTTCTTTCTAGAGTTCACTGGATCAACTTAGATAAAAAAGAAGACACATTTGCACAGCAGTTGGTTTTGCTCTTGCTTAAAGCTATATGAAACCTACTTTGTGGTGCGCATAACAAGGTTTGCCAAAGAATGTTTCCCATCAAGCTCATCTTGGTGCAGAGGTTGATGTGCCAGCAGGAGACTGTAGTCCAGCACATTGAGCTCTTGAAGGAAGGCAGCATCCATTTTCACTTGATGGGCAAACCACGATTTCTCTTGATCTGCAGCAACCACACAAACCTTTCCGTTTAGTATGCTTCTGCTGAAACAATGAACTTGCATTGCTCAACAGCGTCAGTCGTTTGACTACAGAAATAAGTAGTGTTATCCACATTGACAAAACCATGCACAGTTTTTCTTATTTTAACCTGCATTTACCTTTTTTACCTTATTTATTTTAGTGTTTTTTTAATTGATCTCTCTTTGTAAGTCCTGATTTTTAGAGCACTTTTAGCTTTATCATTATCGTGTTTGTATCATGTTTGTGTCGTGTTTGTATCATGCTTGCCTATTATCTGATTTCTTTTGTTTTTATATTTTTGTCAAGAGGAACGTCTTGTCTTTTAAGCAAACCAAATCTACCTATGGGCACAAATAGAGGAACCTTGAAGTAAGTGCTGAGGAGAGGAGGCTTACCTAATGCAATGTGCTGCCCTTCGAAGTTATTGTCCTTCAGCACTTTTATAATTTGTTTCCCACCGGTGTCAGGGTTGGTCCATCTGCCCACCTCACAGCCTTTAATGTCGAATCTGTGCGACAGAGACATCACAGCTTTCATACCACCATAAACTATATCAGAAATCTACACAACTAAACATGGGAAAAACATAGATTCCGTACCTAATATTGATCCTCTCATCAGGGTAAAACACACTCTGCATCACGATGAAGTACTTCTGGAGTGCAGATACAAAATTACGTAATAATGTAAGTACTGGTACAGTTAGAGTAAAGTGGATATAATGGTTATCATGTTGATAAAATACCTTTGTCTCATTCGGAATAACAATCCTGTGGACACCTGGGAAGTGGAAAGAAGGATGTATATTATTAATATGACTCTTTTTAACCTCTGCTATAAATTGTAACTATAAATATATTTTTGGGGCTTTTATGCCTTTATTTTGATAGGATAGGTGAAGATAGACAGGAAAGGAGGGACAGAGAGAGTGGGGACAACATGCACAAAGGGCTGCAGGTTGGAATCCAACCTGGGCTGCTACGGTAAGGACTGCTCTACCAGTTCAGCTACTGTCCACCCCGCATTGTCGCTTTTTATAGAAACGGACACATCAACAGGTTGACATTAGTCTTTGAAGCTTAAAGGTCCAGTGTGTAATTATCAATATGATCTATTGTCAGAAATGGAATATAATATTCATAAGTATATAGGAACGGACAAATCAAACCCTAGCTCTAGAAAGAGCCCTTTGCATTTTTCACATTTCGCAGCCACTGTAGCAGAAAGTAAATCCTACAGACTGGACCTTTGAGTTACCCCAGAAGTATCAGTTTGAAAAATGTTTCATTCCTTTAACAGTATATGTTTCCTGATGTGAAGAGGTTTCAATGTATTTCGAACTTTGCATGAGCTGTGCGTCTGCAGCTGCAGTGATGCTTCACTAGACAGTCAAGGTCTCTGAACCTTTAAAATTGGCAGAAAAGTAAAAGAAAAACCACCTTTATCAGACTTACCTAGAAACCTTACTATCAGTGAATGAGGGTATTTCTCCAAGTGGTCCATGTATGCCTGCAGATTGGACAGGAGAAACTTGACCTCGCGCTTGCTCTGGGTCTTTAGGAAGAACCTCTTGTCATTCCTGAAAACAAGAACAGATTTATCAGGGTGAGGACAGTTTGGGTGTTTGAAATTAGAGTTAGGATGAGATAAGGTAAAGATTTAGTCGATGGAAGGTCCATGTGTGTCACAAAGGATTATGCTTACGTGACAAAGAAATCTGCCTTGCTCTTGGAGTTGCTAACAAACTGGAGGTAGCACCCGCCTGAGCAGAGGGAGTTCATGTATTCCTCCTCTGTGATGTCCAGTGAACGCCTCAGTTTGGCAAACACTGGTGCTGCAAATGTCTGCATCTCAAACCCCTGGAAGGCAAGGATTAAATTTGCTTGCTTTAAAGCTGCAGTAGGTAACAATTATAAAATAACTTTTTGTCATATTGGCTGAACGTTTCACTGTGTTCTCACAGTAGTACATGAGACAAATAATATGTGAAAAAATCAAGTTCCTCTGGTTTGTTCTAGCACTCCCCATGGCATTAACAAGAATCCACCAGGCCTGGACAAAAACAACCAATCAGAGCAGAGACAGATATAAAGACGCTTTGGGTTTGTGGCTTGAAGATAGTTGGTTGTTGATTCTCCCAGGGTCCCAAAGTGTCTAGTGTATTTGACATCCTGGGAATGAGACTCAACAATCATCATTCTCAGCTCTGATTGGTTGTTTTTATTCAGGCCTGGTGGATTCTTGCAAATGCCATTAGGAGCACTAGGAGGAGCCAGAGGAACCTGATTGTTTCACAGATTATCTATTCTGCTTTCAGGATACAGTGAAAGTTTCAGTTAATGTGACAAAAAATGGAAAGGAACTTTGAATAGGTAATCAGAATGGACAGCATTATGCAAGATAGCAAGGTAAAGGTTTAGAAATTGCTGTTTCTAAAATAGAAAAAGATTTCAGGTGAGAACACCATCACTTGCCTCATGGCTTTTAGTTTCCTCTGCCTTGAAATGTTCAGCTGTGAGTGTATCCTGTGCAAAAACAAAGTGTTACTGAGTGAATGTATGTCTTCAGTGTTTCATGTTGAGTGGCCTATAATCAGAATATTCTTCACTTCGTCTGGTGTGTCCATAGTGGTCTGAATGGAAGCATGCATGCCCTCTTTTATCATGGCTGTTAGATGGTAGAACTCATGTTCTGCGTTGATCTCAAACACCCCTAGCATCCTCCATCGCTGTCTCAAATGCCACCAGTGTCTCCGCCTCGTAGCTCTAGAAGTGCCAGTAGCTTTTCTCCGCGCCATCTGTGACACCAGGCGGAAATCAGTTTCACAACTTAAAGAATTACATTCAGCTGTAATATAGCACATACATAGGCTTTTCTAAAGTATATGGTCATATGCCGAGTAGGGGATCCAATACACTTGAGTATCACAATATTTTCTTTTGTAATATTGTATTGATTCTAAAAAACACTGTATTGATTTTTGTGTTCATACCATCAACCACATTCAATTTTATGCATATGGTGGTGGGTTCTATGACATGTTTTCCTAAAATTACAAAGATTGCAAAATTGATAGGATTTTTTTGTGGCCGATGCTGATATTTAGAGAGCAGGGCTGCTGATGGCCGATATATAATATTGATATTAAAACAAAGAAAAGTATAATTCTATTCTGTTCTATCGGAAATCCAGGTATATATTTACAGTAGCATGAATCAGAGTTATAGTACAGGGCTCAAAACTAACTTTTTTACTACCTTCCCAAAACTCACAAAGCTAATATTCTTCCACAGCAGTCACACTGACAATGCTGCCTGTAGACCTTTTTAATTTATCGGCCTTGTGAGCAAAGACATGGCCTGATGATGATTATCTCAAAATGCAAGCTAATTGTCCTGATTAATAGGTCGACCGACAGTATAGAGTAATATATTGAATCGTAACCCCTATATTGTGATACATATTGCTAGATTTTACAGCCCTAATGCCAAGAGAAGAAATCTTTAAAATTTGAGGAGTACTACTAAGCTTAAGGTCCTGATGTCAATGTACAGTGTCACAAAAGTATTGTGGGGTCCACTAGGAGTGCAACATTCGTCTCCTATTTAATAGTTCCTCTTTGTACTAGTTGTAACCCACTCCTGGGTAAGTACACCTTACTCTAGGTTTAGGAGGAGCTTTGAATTTAAGTGTAATAACCATAAACACAATACAGTGAAGCTTTTAGTTTGCTTATGAATGGCAACAGACTTTAAACCAAAAACTAAAATACCCTTAGGTGGGCTTCTAGTTCTGTGTCTTGCATGCACAGCTCTTTTAAGATCTACCCACAGATTTTCATGATATTTAAGTCAGGGGTCTGTAAGGTCCATTCCAAAATCTTCAGCTTCAATAAAAAAAATCACCAAAATGTGTTATGTGTCACGAGGTGGCCAAACATAAATGCATATGACTGTACAATCATTATTATATTGACTGAGAATACATGAGCAGCATGCATAGGAATAAATTACAATATCATATAGTTGTGTATTTCTCACTTTCCCACTGAAAAAGACCCTGTGGCTAAAGAAAAAATAGCCAAAAGCCCAGGCACTAACAGACACACTTTCTTCCTGACACTGTGGCTGCTCATGGTGCAGATGCCTCACAGACTCTACTGTAAGGGCGTGCTCAGGGGCTCCCAGGCACGCTTAACCTGGAGTGGAAGCACGTTTATTATGGACATCCGGAACAAGTGGAATATCATGTCACATGGAAGAGGGTTGAGTTCAGAACTGAGTTTTTGCGTTCATCTCAAGTTTACAACTTTGACAATGTTTAATGTGTACATCCAAAAACATAAATGAAAATCTCCAAATGCAGAATATATCCCCTTTGACTAACACTATTATGTATTGATGTATTTGGTTATATTGTTTCAGTCAGTATTTATTGTTATATGTACATATTCAATGTCTTGTTTTCCTAAATTAAACTATATGGTAAGTCTGGAAACAATAGCATCCCTCTGGATGTGAACATTGTGTTTGTGAACTCAGTAAACAGAGATGAACCAAACCAACATACATCTCGTCGTCTCGTAGAACTACAGTTTTTTTTTTTACATCAATCTCAGATATCTGTATATGTTATTCTAGCTGATTCTTGTATAGTATGTTTAGAACAGGTACAGACAAACAAAACACGAACGAAATGCTAAATCATACATAACCATATTCAGGTAGTTCTTACCTTGGCTTCTTCGTTGGACTAAACCGTAAAACAAAGATAATGGTTCACACAATTTGTCTTCCCATACAGTGCGTCTGAAATTAGCTTTGCCTTTGTGTATGTTACCTCCCATTCTACCGCATTCCAGACAGGTTATGCAAGCTCTGCAGGGTGTGCCACATGGAAAAGAAAAGGTGTGTGGCGTAGGCGTTTCATTACAGTACTACAAAGAGGAAACCCAGAGGAGAGCAACCACCCAAGAATGTGTTAAACAGAACAGTTACTGGTGCTGGTACCATGTTCCTGTGGTACTCAGAGATCTGAATTGGATTTAGTTAGAAAATGACAAAGTCTCTTGTCAACTTTTCTGGCCATAGCCCTTTGCATCCTCGGTTGATGTTAAACTTATCTTGTTGGTTACAATTGCAGGAAACACAAATGTGATGTTAAAGGTGCTGCAAGTGAAATCAGGATTACGGTTAACTTCCTCTACGTTCTTGCAGTTGGCAGTGCCTTCTCCCCTCCACACTACACCACGTGGAATTCTGCTGCACTTGAGGATCTCTCTCCTGATTGGATAAAGTCGATACCGGAAAATGTATTCTCTTTAATGCAGGAAGGAGGGACTGGGAGACCCATGTTACTGAGGTAACACTCTATATCAGTGATGGCAGTCAGAATGTAGAGCTATTTAACACTTATTATAACAGAAAAATATCACATACAGTCGCTTTAACTGTTAAATTCCTTTCAGATATTATCAAATGTGTATATTTAAAGGTCTAGTGTGTAACATTTAGGGGGATCTAATGGCAGAAAGGGAATATAATATTCATAGGTATGTTTTCATTAGTGTATAATCACCTGAATATAAAAATTGGTTTTGTTACCTTAGAATGAGCTGTTTTTTTTTTTCATTCAACAATTTTTGTGATTTTCCATTAGTTTCGTACATTCATTTGCAGCATATGTTGAAAGTAAGAGTATTCACAGAAAAGGTAAAAAGATGGTAGCTGCATCAATCAAGTGATTATAATTGTGAAACTATAACCAGTTCACCCCCCTCCCAGACCCTCCCAACCATCCCCACTTGTCCCCTTAGTGTTCGAATCAGTGCAAGAATGAGTGTCAATTGGGTTTGTTCAATTCAGGATGCCAGAAGGATTGCAATAGCAAATGCAGAATCATTCAATGATAATGAAAGTAACAACAACAAAACAAAACAAACCTCAGAATAAATAAACAACAGCAAAAACAAAACAAAAAAAACTCTCACTCTGATATTGGTATCTCATTTAATGGTATTTGTAAGTCCTCATAATACTCTAGGAAAGGGGTCCAACACGCAGCAAAGGGTCTGATTTGAACCCGGGCCCGCTGCATATATGGGTCGCCAGATCTACCGACTGAGCTAACCAGGTACCCAGCTTTGCCTTTGAGGGAGCAGGTTTCAGGGGTGAATCCAAATAGTGCACATATGGGGTTCAGAGTAACATCTTTTTGGAACATTTTACTGTAGGCTGTAAAGATGTTGACCCAAAATGTGCTGAGTTTGGGGCAGGGCCAGAACATGTGTATGTGATTTGCTGGTTGGCCTTTACAGCGAGCACATAAAGGATTCACATCAGGGAAAATTTTCGCCAGTCTTGCCTTGGTCAAGTGTGCTTTCAAAACAACTTTGAGTTGTATTAAGCTGTGTCGAGCACAAGGGGAAGAGGAATGTATCAGTTTAAGCACTGTCTCCCATTGATCATTTGTTATCGCCTCTCCAAGGTCATTCTCCCATGATTTCCATGATCTTGCAGTGAGTGAGGAATGATATCACATATATTATTGTAAAGAGTGGAAATACGCCTTTACGATATGGAGACAATGAAAGAATATCATCTATCATATTATCCAGTGGAAGGTCTGGAAATGAAGTGATACTTTTTCTGGACAAAGACTAAGCTGGAGATACTTTAAAAAGGGACACTTTGGTAAATTAAATAGTACTGAGAGTTGTGCGAATGATCCAAGTTTGCCATTCACATATAGGTTGGAGAGAAATTGGTTTGGGGGAGGGGGCATCGGGGCACATAGTACAGAGCTTAGGCTAAACGGACTACAGGCTTTTTCCATTTGCACCCAGGCCTCACATCTATCACCCTGGTCTCTTTCCATCCAATGTAACATAACTTTTATATTGCATGCCCAGTAGTAATGAGTAAAATTAGGTAGGGCCAGGCCAGCTAGCTTTTTAGGTCTTGTGGTTTGCCGGTCCAGATAAACGATAATATGCTGCTGTGCAATGAATTAAAGAATTGTTTTTTAATCAAGATTGGAATGTTTTGAAAGAGGTAAATAAATGTAGGTAGTACAATCATTTTAACGAGATTATATCCGGCCAGTTATGGACAGAGGGAGATTCAGCCATCTGATCATGTGTTTCTTAGATTTTTCAAATAAAACGGCAAAGTTCTTAGTAAAGAGGGAGGAGAAAGCGGGTGTGATCTTGACTCCTAGGTATTTAAAGCTCTTTCTAACAGTTCTAAATGGAAATTTAATGCAGAGATTTGGGTAGCGTGCTGGTTAGGAGGAAACATTTAGCTTTTTTCAAAATTGATTTTGTATCCTGAAAATTTCCACAAATTGAGTCAGGGTGCTGAGAATGGCAGGAACAGATTTTAATGGGTCTGAGACGTACAAAATAATGTCATCAGCATGTAGAGACAATTTGTGTGTAAGGCCCCCTCGTTCTATGCCCGGGAAGTCATTGGATTGTCTAAGAGCGATGGCTAGAGGCTCGATGGCAACGGCGAAAAGTAAACGGGATAAGATGCAGCCCTGGCGTGTGCCCCTGCCAAGAGGGAAGTATTCAGATTGCTGTCCATTAGTAATTACTGAGACTAGAGGGTGGGAATAGAGTTTGGCGAGAGTGGCAGGAGCAAGATGGCGCCAGTGTGTTTGTTGGCTTGCCGTCAGCTCCGTCAACTCTTTCCTGTCCGTTTTGTGCTACGTTTGTCTGTATTGGCACTCATGCTATGTTGGCGCTGTTCTGTTGCTGCTACATGGACCTATGATCAGCAGACTTTGCTGCATCTCAGAAACGCACTGGTGACCCATACTAGTGGGTCTCCTGTCCCTTACGACGGATGTCACCCTCTGTTTATCTACCCCACCGCGGAGTGTGCCCTTCGGCTACTTTGCTGCATCTCTTGCAAGCTGCAAGCGTCGGAGGCGCTGAAGCAAACACAGAGATGAAGATCAGGAGAGGAGCGAGTGTTTCTCCCGCACAACTAGGGGCCTGCCAGCTCCCTGCAGCCCATCTTGGTCGGAAAGATCTCTACCTGGCTCGTCATTCATGGGATCTAAGGTACTCCTGCCATGTATCCATCACCCTGCATCGACCCCAAACGCCTGTTAGCCCTGCTCGACCGAGACTGCGTATCCATAGCGGTGGGGTAAATTCCCTGAACATCCGCCCTTTGGAATACTCTTGATGCCCCCAGGCTGCGGTTCACTCCAATGTGAAAGTGGCCCTGGTCAACAGCAGGTCTGTGTCTAATAAGACCTTCGTTCTAAATGACTTTTTCTCTCGTCACAATCTGGATTTCTTGTTTTTAACCGAGACATGGATTGGCGCTGGCGTTGGCCAGTCTTCTGTTTTTGGTGAACTCTGCCCAATCAACTGCTCATTCATTAGCACGCCGAAGTGCGTCGGAAGAGGAGTTGGTGTGGCTCTTGTTTTTAGGAATAACTTTAAATTACGGACACTTTCTGCAAGGGAGTTTTTCCACCTTCGAACTGCAATGCGTAATTGTAGAATCTGCAATATCCCCATTGGTTTGTGTACTGATCTGTAGGCCCCCTAAGCCTGACAAAGACTTTATAACTGAATTCTCTGACTTTCTCTCCCATTTTGTGTCACTACATGATCGTGTCCTTATACTTGGTGACTTCAATATCCACATCTGCTGTCCAGATAGACCGATGGTTACCGAATTCTGTGGTGTAATAGATGCCCTTGGCCTTACACAACATATAAATAATGCTACGACACATACTTGATCTCATTTTATCTTATGGTTTTACCGTTGATAATATTGTGATTGAGGATGCCACTTTCTCTGATCATAAGCCTATTATATTTGACATCACCCTCTCCAGTTCCCTGCAAACTGCCAGAACTCAGGGCCGTTACTCCCGCCACATACACTTTCTTACCGCAGCTCAGTTTTCTAATAGCTTTCTGAGTAAAACTGTTGCATCTACCGTTGCAACAGCGGCATCATCCTCCTCTAGCCCAGATGAACTAGTTACCCTTTTCCACTCATCTTGCTCTTCCATACTTGACTCCGTAGCTCCTCCCACATACACCCACCCAAAACTAAAATCTCAATATTGGTTAGATGAGGCCACACGCTCTCTCAGGCAGGCCTGTTGTAAAGCTGAAAGGAAATGTAAAAAGGATCATCTCACTGTCTCCTTTGAAATTTTTAAATCTGCATTAGCTTCCTTCCAGGCAGCAGTAAAAAAAGCTAGAGCAAAGCATCTTTCTGATTTGATCAGAAAACACTTAAACAGACCCAAAATTTAATTTAGTACTATAAACTCTGTTATCAAACCCCCAAATTCCCCAGTTGCTGATGTATCCACTGATACCTGTGAGAAATTTCTCAAGTTTTTTACCAACAAAATTGAGAAAATTAGATCATTCTTTACCCCCAACTCATCTGTTACTCCGCCTGATTGCTCAGGTGTATCAGCTATTTTTAACCAATTTCAGCCCATCACTTTCAGTGAATTGAGGGACTTAGTATCGCACATGAAACCTACTACATCACCCCATGATGCTATTCCATCCATTCCTCCATCCTTGCTTAAAAAACACAACCTTGATGCCAACTGCCTAAAAAACTACCGCCCCATCTCCAAGCTTCGTTTTATTACTAAAGTTCTGGAAAAAGCTGTTCTGTCACAGCTGATTCCTTTTCTGACCACTCACAATCTACTAGAACCTTTTCAGTCAGGTTTCAGACCCCTTCATAGCACTGAAACAGCCCTGCTTAAAGTAACTAATGATTTGCTTCTCACACTAGACTCAGGTGATAATGCCATCCTCATATTACTGGATCTTAGTGCCGCCTTCGACACCGTTGATCACAACATCCTCCTCACTCGCCTTGATCAGCAGGTGGGCATTAGGGAGACTATGTTTGAGATAGGTTCTGCTCCTATCTCAAACATAGGACCTTCTCTGTGTCTATTGGTCAGTTCTCCTCATCATCCCGTCTCATATGGGGTCCCTCAGGCCTGTATATGCTCCCATTGGGTGACATTATAAGAAAGCATAACATCTCTTTTCACCTCTATGCGGATGACTCACAGCTATACTTGCCTCTAAAATCTAGGGACTCCATACAATCTTTTCTGGTCTGTCTTGAAGACATCAGAAATTGGATAGCTAACAACTTCCTCCAGCTAAATAGTGACAAATGGTAAATGGACCTGTACAGCGCCTTTCTAGTCTTCCGACCACTCAAAGCACTTTTACACACACACATTCACTCAGTGAATCAGAAGCTAACATTCATACACCGATGCATGGCATCGGGAGCAATTTGGGGTTCAGTATCTTGCTCAAGGATACTTTGACATGTGGCACCAGGAGCTGGGGATCGAACCCACAACCTTCCAATTAAAGCACGACCCGCTCTGCCTCTGAGCCACAGCCGCCCAAGACAGGAGAGGAGCTTGGTAACTGAAGGCTCTGGCTCCTGTTCTACTTTTAGAGACTATAGGAACCACAAGTAGCCCAGCATTCAGAGTACGTAGTGTTCTAGAGGGGTAATAGGGTACTATGAGCTCTTTAAGATATGAAGGGGCCTGACCATAAAGAGCTTTGTAGGTGAGGAGGAAGATTTAAAATTCTGTTCTAAATTTTACAGGGAGCCAGTGCAGAGAAGCTAGTACAGGAGAGATGTGATCTCTTTTTCTAGTTCCTGTCAGTACTCGTGCTGCAGCGTTTTGAATTAATTGGAGCGTTTTAATGGACTTATTGGGGCAACCTGATGCTATGATATGAGCAAGAGGTAACATTTGCCAATAGCCTATTATCTAGAAGAAAGTAGTTGATCCGGGTGTATGTATGATGGACATTTGAGAGCTGTTTTTTTATCTACAGACGCAGAGTTCAAGTGTTTTTGCAGCCACCATAGTTTCTCCATTGTGCTTGGAAAGGGAAGGTAAAACGAGTTAGTTGTGATCTGCGACTACACCGCTAGATATCACGAAGTCCTACACACTGGACCTTTCACAGTTGCCTTTACTTTTCTTCAAAATATGTTCAATAAACAGCTCACATCATCAGTCAGACGTCATGATGTAATCTAGCTTTGTTTGCCCCAGTGACTGCAGCAAACAGGTGTAGCAATGCATATCTGATTGACCGGTCGCCATGGTACCAACATGTCAATCACAAGGTAGCCCTAAAGCATACCCTGCTTTATTGTCTATTTTACTCTAAATGGGACCATCATTTACTAAATGAACATCATGCTGTATGGAAGAAGACTAAAACTAAAGATTGAGACTATAAACTCATTAGGAAACAGTTTACTGCCCTAATAGGTACTTCCAAATTGGTTTAACTTTTCAGGTCCGGAAGCTATTTCCATTTTTTATACAGTCTATGCCTATTCCCTGGATATTCGGGGTTATGATCTAACGTCACCCACCCACAGCAGAGCAATCAATGAATCAGCATTAGACTGCACACAATAGCCAACAGTTCAGGAAATTTGAGCTTGCTTTGAGTAAACCGACACCCCCTGACTATGTGACATGTTTTATGGATATTTCATATTATATTTGATGTATAACAATATCAATAGAGAACAACAGATCAACTGTACAATGAACCCAAACAGTGAACACAATAACTGTACGAAGGTTGTGTAAAATGAACAATTTTAATTCATTTTCAGCAGATTATTTCCTGTGAATAATGTATTGGAGATGAGTTTTACTGATATTTTGAGAAACTTTTTATACAATTTAACAATCATACACACTTAATAGACAATTTCAGTGTTTTCTTCTCACTGTTCTATTAGCTCTTTGATTGTTTTAACTGTGTACTTCTACTGTAGGACAAGGTTGTACATTGTTGAAAATTGTGTTCAGGTCTTCAACCTTTAGATCTTAAATAATAATCTGAACTTTAAAAAAGAAAAGAAAAATCATTTAGTTTTTTCTTAACAGAAATCAGCAAAACGCTGAGATATACGCCTACTGTGTATATTTATTGAAGTTTTTTATACCCCTTAAATTTAAGAAGGCCTCGTGACACCCCCGTGAAACGTTGACATCCCCTAGTGGGGGTCCTGACCTCCAGTTTGGGAACCACTGATAAAAAACACCCAAAAGACCCCTGTGCTAGCTCCACTGACCAAGGAGGAGCCATTGCATCCAAACAGCCAAAGCTGGAGGTTAAACCCATGAATTTGTCTGCACAGCCTGTTAGCCAGGCAGAAGTTAAAGACTGAATGCCAGATATGTCATCAAAGATGTGCAACCTATGTCAACAGTTGAGCCTGTAGTCCTGAGACAACTAATTGGCAAAATACCTGTAAATAGAGACAACAACCTCAGGCTGCAGCACATGGAATGGAATATAGGGGGAGCTGGACAGCCAATGGTTGGGTGTATGATGTCCTTCCGAGACAAACAACACCATCTGCTGGATGAATGTATAAAAATGTATAAACTAGCCAACAGTAGTGAAGCGTGTTCACTCTGTAGCAGCAGGTTTATGTCCATAAGCTAGGCAGCATTGCTCTCTACTGGCTGATTAATTATGTGCAGAGTAATTTTACTAATGGCCACCACTGGTTTATATACAGTATATGTATATACAGATATGCTAGAAAGTATGTAAACCATTTTGGAGTTTTCTGTTGTTTTACCATTCTTACTTTATTTAATCAGAACCAGTATTTTTATATGAAATAACAGGTGTATGTTTATCAATTCCATATACCTTTTTTGAGGAAAGCAATTGTGTAGGCACCAAATTGTTAGTAAAATTAACCAATGAATTGAGAAATCTTTAGGGAAGAAATTTGGCAGCACTGAATGTAACAGATCAAACCAATTCAGTTTCAACCTACCAAAGTGGGCCCATACAGGTCAATCATGCTGAGAGTAGGGCTGCACAATTAATCACAATATTACCAATATTACAGTATGGTCAATTGCAATATCCAAATAGCAGAAGTTGCAATTTTTCCAACATAAAATGTAAAATGAAGTACTGTAGAGCTGCAAGAGATGTCCTGGCCTATAATTCTTGTTCTCTAGATTTGAGAAAAGATGTTTGTTTGAAGCCATTCCACTCAGTGTTCACTAACTTTTGCCTTTACAAAAGTTTAGAAAAATATATTTATAATTTTTTTTCGCTACACAATTGATTTCCTCAAAACAAAAAAAATGGAATTGATAAACATACACCTGTTCTTACATATAAAAATACTGGCTGTGATTAAATGCATATCCCTCACCCATAACCATAACCCCTTATTTGTGACTTTTCTTCGGTATTTGAACCCAGTGTTAGCCTCACCAATCCCTAAACTAAAGGGAGGGGAATTAATCCATACTGAACTACCATTCTAGGACTGAGCTTAAACCTAAGTCTATCTATAGATAGATAGATAGATACTTTATTTACCCTGAGGGAAATTCAAGTATCCAGTAGCAGCATACAAACATACATTAGACCTACATTAAACATACATTAAAATTATTAAATTAAATTAACCTATTTCTATACAAATAGAAAACTATACAAAAAGTAAAAGTATAAATAAAATAGCTTTTATAAAAATATGAAATAGAACTGCGGATAAATGTAAACTATGTGCAATTAAAATTAGGTTGTCGACCAATGAATGAAAGTCACAGCATTTAGCAGAGGTAGTGCAGATGGAGTCAAAAATTACAGTGAATTAAAGAATGTTCAGGAAAACAGTGCAAATGGAGGAGGAAATTGTCCATTGTCTATATTGTCCTCCCTGCCTTGACTAAGAGCTGTTGTACAGTCTGATGGCCAGGGGGACGAAAGAGTTTTTAAGTATGTTGGTGGAGCTGGATTGGGACAGCAGTCTGCCACTGAACACACTCCTCTGCCTGGTGAAGGTGTTGTGCAGAGTGTGGTGGGGGCTGTCCAGTATGGACAGCAGTTTGTCCATACCAATCTAGGACTTTTGTAACCCCTATAAGTTCGTTTTTTCCTAAACAAACTCCCAATACCCACCATGCAAATTTTGAATAAACTATTGGTCCTACATTCCTTGAGGATATCAAAAAAAGAACATGAGCCGCAACCAGATAAACCCCAGACAACAAAGTGCCCGGGTTCCACCCACAGAGGGGGAGTTCTTTGAAGAGGATGAGGAAGACACACATACCACTGCTGAAACTGATGTAGACAAGTACCTCAGATCAGGAGCAACAGGAATAGACAATCAATTTCCAGTAATAAATAAAGAAAATTGGCTATTTCTTAAAGAAAAATGCAGCCCCGTCCAGTGCCACAAAGATTCAGATTATCTCCCCAAAGAGGTTATCAGGTCAAAAGTTGGAAAAGCGGCTCCTCTTGAGGAGCAATCATTGGTTTGAGGGCTAGGAATGTTGTAGCTCACTGGCCAGAGATAAGGGAGCAGTATTTTGTTTACACATTTAAGGTTGAGCACCTTTTGTTTAGCATTGCACATCCACCCGACTGAAAAGCATCTCCAGGTATCTGTATTTAACTTACGAGGTTTCTACCAGTCTACCATTATTAAAGATGAAGTCTCCAGTTGGTGAGTGAAGTTCAGTTGATTTGAATTACTGTTAAGTTTACAAAGGATGAAGAACGTAAGAGAAGAAGAGAAAATGTTTTCTCATGATAAATTATCTCGTTTTCTCAAAAATTGTATGTAAGTATGGTCATTCTCGGCATCCGTACATTAGGCCTATTGTGATAAGAACTTACTGTGAAATGTCTGAGACATTATTTCATTTTATTCTGCCAACACTAAAATATTATAGCTGAATAAAAGAGAGAATAAAAGCAATAATTTAAAAGTAACGCAAAAATGTCTTTCCCTAGTTACTAATTACTTGGGCTGTAATTGGCTAATTACTCTTTTTCAGTAACTGCCCAACAGTATATTAAATAGGCATCCTTTAATGAGAACATTAAAACATACATTGTAACAAAATTTCCTGTTAAATTACAGTAAACTACTGGCAGCTACAGTTGCCAGCTTGAAACTGTTATTCTACAGTGTACCTACTGTGATCTACAACAACAGTTTAGTACTGTAAAAATATTACAGTACTGTGCTGTATGGAAAATAAACATTACAGCTCTTTGGTTGCAATTATACTGTTATTTTACAGTTCCTACAGTATTCTCCATTAACAACTTATTGCTGTAAAACTGTACAATGTGATCTTCACAGTGATATAAACTAATGGTTTAAAAGTTTTACATTTAAAAATGAAAACCCCTGAAATAATAATAATAATAATAATAATAATAATAATAATAATAATAATAATAAATGAAAATAGCTGTCACAGAAATGGTTCAGACAAGAGATGGCCGTACAACATTAGGCATTTATTAAAGCTGAACATTTCCAGTATCTACAAAATCCATAAAAACACCATTACTACTTGGTTGTCAGAATTTTTTCCTGAACTATGACAAGTGATGGCTAACATTACATTCATTAAACTTTGTATTTTCCTCCCCAGGTCAAAATTGACCAGGTCAGGTTTGACTGGTTGCAAAGCATAGAGTACAAATTATCAGCCAATTCAACCTAATTTAACCTAACTGCTAGTTTTTTTCCTTCTTCCTTCCTCCCTTCACCCAAAGACAGCAGTTGGGTTAAAGTCACTGCATCAAATGCATAGCAGCTAAGAAAACTAAGTAAAAGCTAACTAAATTACACACATTCCATTAACAATAACAATTAAACATATCAAACTGGCTCTCAACAATGGTGGGTCCAAAAATGAACCTGGACATCTGAGACAGATGGACTGAACTATGCTGGCTAAATAAAGCCCCACTCAAAGTCCATCACATTTTTTAGTAGAGTGGCCACATGGGGATTCACCGCTGTTGCCTTTTTGTGGACCACCTTCCACTGGCTGGTCTTTCTTCACCTCTCAGGATTAATCCCAATGAGGCGCCTAAAATGTAATAATAGAGAAAGTATATAAGATATTAGGTATGGTAAGTAAAGATCATTTGCATTTAATATGGAACCCTGTAACAGTAACTGAATAAAAAATGAACACCTATGAGTTCCCATGTGCCTGACATGTGCAATGTACTCCTGCAGGTTCTACCACATACTGTATGTTGCAAGTTATCATGTTTTCACTACAGGCCTTCACAGCAAAATAATCTTTAAAATACTTTCTCAAGAAAAAAAAAAAAAACTTGTCAACTCACTTTTAGCTACTGTATATTACATTAGTGCATATTTGAAGCTCCTTTTTAGCTTTTTGCATCAACCTGCATAACAAGCTTCTCCCTATGAACTCCCATAACCCGTTTTACTTGAAAAAGTGAAACAATAAATGGTTAAATAGAACCTTGTAGCCCACCTCAATTAGATCTGACAACAAATCAAATGCCCAAGCCAACTTATGCTAATTGAAGTCATGTGCTTCAACAGAAAGCGAAACTTTAGTCCACATAGTTGCTAAATGAGAGTAACGTATGCCAGCGTACGGCACGTACTTTTGACTCAATCTTTTCGACAAAAAACAGTCAATAAAATGTTAATCCAACACAAAATCACATTAGCATTATGCTGACTTTTGCAAGATTATATTTCCGTTCTTAAGAAAGCCACGGGGACAGGATGATGAGGGTGCGCTGCAGCTGACAGCACGGTGAGGACAGCAGCAGGTGCTCCATCTGTCAGCGGATGAAAACTAGTTCTTCATCTTCTTGTTATTGTGTCCTCAATCTCAAATAACAACGCTGATGTGTAGGCCTATTTTTAATTTCATTTAATTTTTAATTTTGCTCAGATGAACTATTAAACGGACCGAAGATCAAGTCTGATTTAAAGTTAACTGAAAAAGAAAAAAATACTATATTATACCGTAACAATATAGGTAGCTTGCTGTAAAAAATACATAAATACTGCTTTTTACCGTTTTTACAGGAGCTTGCCGTTAATATTTTGTTCCTCAAAGACATCAGAATTTACAGTATTCAACTGTATTAATGGAAAACGGTACACTACTGTGCAAAATATCCAGTATATTTACAGCAATTTGTTACAGTGTAGTCAAATTCAGTTTAGAACTGCAAAGATTAGTCAGTGAATCAATTAGTATGCAACTATTAAATGATTGCGTTAGTCATTTTTTATGATAAATGTCCAAATTTCAGCCCCTCCAATGTGAATACGTTCTGCTTTCTTTAGTCCTCTATGACAGGCCTATAAAGTTTGTATGATTGTTCAAAAATTAAAAATAATAATAGAGAATTGTAGAAATTGTTGTGGAGAATTTGTCAGGAAAACTCATCTTTGAAGCAATAGTCACAGGAAATAATCTGCGTTTGTTTTACAATGTCTTCTTGTTCACTGTTTGGGTTCATTGTACAGTTTATCTACTGTTATTGTTATGCACTGAATACAATATGAACTACCCATAACATAAGTAACTGAGTCAGGGGTCGGTTTACTCAATGACAGAAAGGGCTCCCTGAAGGAACAAGGTTGGGACCCCCTGCTGTAGGGGGTTACATTGGATAATAGTTTAGTTACATAAGGCAGTTGGAACAGGATTGGCCTGAGCCGAGCATGCGCAGAGCGTCGCACCTAGCAACATAATAAACCCTAAGCGTGTTTACGGAATTTAAATTGAACAGAGAGTTTTGAAGGAAAGGAAAGGCTTCCTGCGAAGTAGAGGTGAGTTCGTTTTTCTTCATGTTTCTTCCCGCTGCCAGGCTGTGTGTGTGTGTGTGTGTGTGTGTGTGTGTGTCTGCTCGCTGGGCATTTTCTTTGTGCACTTATTGGAATTAGGAGGGAGAAACGAGGACGGGGCCAGGGCAGCATCTGCCGGAGCGGAGAGCAGGCAGGCATTAAATATGTGTCACCGCGGGTCCTCCACTTCACACAGCCCCACTGTGGACGCCGCCGACGGCCGCTGCCACTGCACCTTGCGAGCTGGACCCAACGCCATTAACACAATTATGTCCTTTTAATCGGGAACAAAATGTTCTAAATTGTAACAGCCTGTCCGAAGATGAAGCTTCCTCACTACACTTTCCCACAGTTCCCCATGAACTTACTGTGTGCCTGCAAGCTGTCATTGAACAAGTGTAGCCATTATCTCCTCAGATAATTAACGTTAGCTGGGATTTGTTGCGCATTCCTTTTATCTGCGTTGTTATGAACTTTATCACACCTCTCACTTGTTGAAACAATGAGTTATTCTAATGATTAGTTGTTTCAATGTTAGAAACTAAATGGAGCAGGCTCGAGCTTTAATTTCCATTTATTTTGAGTTGAGTTGAGTTTGCGTGTCTGAATATGTGTTGGAAATGGAAGTTTTCACTGTCCTGTTTGCTGCTGCTGTTGGGACACAGTTTCCATCAGTGGCAGCGTGGCTACAGAGCACACGCCCCCTCCCCCAGACCGCTCTCTCTCTCACACACACACACACACACACACACCCTCTGTCCCAGCTACCGTGCCTTTGGAACTCAGTGTTCCCTGTTACTTTTTCACGGTTTCAGACAGTCTGTGTCTGTGTTTGTGCTCAGTGTTAGTCCGGTAAAGTCCGCTCTGTGCTCCGCTCTCGTTGGACGGGTTGTGCGCTAATGAGAGAAAAAGTGCGCACTCAGCGTTTGTGCAGCCGCGCTCCTTGCCTCTAGCTGTGTCTTCACTTTTAACGAGCCTCTTTATTCAGGTATTTACAAGAAAGTTTCTGATCGCATGTGATTGTTATCAGCTTTGAACGTCCACACTGTCCATGTGAAGTGAAATAAGGAGCCATACAGTGTATCTACCCACATTCTATGCAGCTCTTGTTATCGGAACATCATGTACCTAAAAGTGTGCTATCTGTGTATTTCTGTCTCTCCCTCTGTGTGTGAGACAAAACGACCCCAGCAGTTGTAGAAATGTAGCACAAGCTTGTTGTTTATGACAACTTTTGAGAGTGCTGGGCGAGGTAAGAGTCAAATGTCTGGTTTATACATGCATGTGTGGTATTCACTGCTCCCTTACCCTGAGGGAGCACTGGGCCTGCTTTCACCAGAGCTATGCATGCATCTGCACACAAACACACAGTCAGCTGCCAGCTTTGTTTTTTCTCTCTCTCACACACACACACACACACACTCTCACAAAAGACAGACGGGACTTTCTGCTTTGTTGGTGATGTTCAGTGACTGTGTGTGCATGTGTGGGTGGGTGGGTGTCAGTGGGAGACATGGTGGGATAAAGGGCCATAATGGATGTGAGACTGTACACATGGCCTGTGTTGGTTTTGTATCTAATAAATTAGACCTTGACTGATAGATCGGTCAATATTGGCCCACACATATCAGTATCATATCGGAATTGGGGTATATGTTATCCGATATGGGCCTATATTAAAAAAATAAAAAAATAAAAATACATATAGAATATATAATGCAGAAAAAAATGCTTGATATATCTTAATGTGTGATTTACAAGCAGCATAGTAAGAGGAAAGAAGGAACTCTCAACAGTGTCAACTAGAGTTGGTTGACAATATAAATGTTCAATTATTTAGCATGTTAAAGAATATTAAGTTAAATATTCTTTAATAAAGATATTTGTTTAAGAAAGCATCCTTCTGAGTACCTTTCACACAGTCATATCAGTGCACAATCTACATAGAACATATCTGTAATCTGTGAATTTTTCCCCTCTACAATCGGTATTGGTCTCAAAATTCCGATACTGTATGGGCTTTAAAATAACTTAGGTCATGGTCAACAAAGTCTGTAAAATGACTTAATTACATTAAAACACCCTGACAGACCTGCAGCTGATTGGATATTTCTGACCTAGATGGTCAAATTCTCAAAGCCATGGGATTAAAACTGTCTAGATGATGATGATGTTGTTTCTGCTCTCAATGCAGTCATAAGCCTGACAATAAATTCCCTGCATAAAACAGCTGCAGAGTGCACTACTCAAAGTCATTAATGACCAAATAGCTCACAGTATGAAAGTAGGAATCTGTGCAGCAGAGCAGACTACCAGTCAGCTGTGTCAGAAACTGCTGAGGGTTGTGTAGTTGTTTTGTTAGAGCTTGGGGTTGTGTCTGAAGAATTAATTAAGTACTGTCAACATTAGAAGCCTCTGTAATTGCGTGGTACGCCCCTTAAATGCTGCTGGCATACATGTATGTGGTTATACATTAATGAAAACATAGCTATGAATATTGTATTCCATTTCTGACAATAGATCCTCCTGAATGTTACACACTGGAGCTTTAAACCAGCTCAGACTGCTGTACTATACTGTGTATACTTTGTAGTGGATAGCCTAACTGTGGACAGGAGTGTTGTGTCTGATTGGTTTACGGATGGATCTGTGGTATTCAAACTCCCTGCCTCAAGGGAATGACACACACACACACACACACACACACACACACACACACACACACACAGGCATGCAAACATAACACAAACTGGACTTCATGCTTGGCTGGTCATGCTCATGACAGTGTGCTGCTGGGAGAAATAGAGGGGTAGGGTACAGTACAGTGGGATAATGTGTTGGCAATGGATGCTGCCTCCAGTTAAACACCACAGCTTGTCACATAGAAAGGGTGCAGACTTTGAGGTTAACATGTACAGTCCCATGATCATCTTTTAAAAGTTAGTAATGTAACATCTGGACTGTGTGAAGTACTATTTTTATAATTAGTACATGGAAGTTCCGTTTGACACTAAGGTGTAGAGTAACAGTGAGCAATGGGTTAACATGAGCGGGTAGGTAAAGATGTAAAAGGAGATCACTCTTGGAATAATATGGATGAGGTTATGCCTCCAGGTTGTTTTGAAGTTGTTGGTATTTATGTGGTGGCATTGATCTCCCCTCTTGGGATCATTTACTTAATTGAAACTGGTCCTGCAGGTAGCTCACACTAATCAGATCCTTATAACTGTGTGTGAGAGAGCTGTGTTATTGTTGTGCAGGCTGGTGTGTGCATATTTCCTGGTCTGAAGTTGTGTGGCTAGAGGTTTGTTTCAGCCTAAATTCAAATCCAATGGAAATTTCCATTTTATACTACTGTCATACACACATGCCGTGCTTGACTCACAATAATGAACACGTGTTCAACACTCTCACACCAGACTGCTGTCACTGTTAAAACACATAATTAACCAGAAGATGATGGATTTTTTATAGCTTTGCATTTTCCCCCTTCCCTCTCTACATTTTGACTCTTCTGTATGTGCATGTTAGCCCTGTGTTACTAGGGCTGGGAATTGTTTGAAATTTGTGATACTAGTGCCAATATGGTATCTGAATTTTTTTTCTGGAAAAAGTGACATAAGTGGTCATAAAATAAATCTTCCTTAATAAAATATAGTTTACTTTAATACACATACCTCCTGACCAACCAGTATGAGCCAGTGGTGCAGTAGGGGTAAAAAAACAAAAAAACTTTTTAAAAAATATTTTTTTATATATATAAATTATTTTTTAACAGATTTGTACTATTAAGCTTGTACGATTGCTAATTCTAGATAGTGTTGAGAATGTAAAATTAGGGCTGTGATGTTGGATTTTAGAGAGAATACAGATCTTACTCTTCTGGTTGCATAACATTTTTTTATGCATATGATGATCTTTATACTATGACACTTTTCCTAAAATGTAATTATTTTTGTAAATCGAAATATGTCGCCTTGCTTGTAGTATTGCAATATATCAAATTGTCACCCCTGTATTGTGATATCATATCCCACACAGCCACTGGAGGCTGTGCAACCAGGTCTTGAACTTTGGTTGCTGCAGTAGTGGGTGTTCTTTAGATTAGTTTTCTTTCTTCAGTCTCCTTATGAGAAGTTGAAGCTCACGTTCTGCAGTTATGTTCAAGTATGCTTGCAATATCGAAGAGTGAAGTTTCTAGCTGAGAGGGCTCCAAGTCTGAACAGGATGACTGAGCAAAACACGGAGTGAAGGTTTGAATGAGACCCTGTGTTCATGCATGTATTTCTGTCAAGCGTGTGTGAGCAGACAGCTGTAGAAGCCTTGTGAATGAGCATGTGTGTCCCTGAAGTGTTAACCGTGTTGGCTTCCTATTACAACCTCCTGTAACTGACATCGGTCGGGCAGTTTTACATTATTCTACACTACCCTGCAGCAATGGATGCAAAGTTTGTTTCGGGGGTGGAAAGTTGGCCAGGCCAGTTCACGTTGTTGATTGTAGCAGCTGTAGGCTAGAACCCTATAGGGGTTTTTGGGAAACCCTGGGGGTTCAGGGAAAACCCTGATCCTAAAGTCACCAGGTAATATGATATATATTATATAATATAATTTAGAGTTATTTATTTTACATTTATTAGGCCACCTTGGAATCCAGATGTCAAATCATCAACAATCAAATCAAACTAATTGTAATTATACACCTATACAGGTTTGATTTTTCTGAAAACATAGCCTCGTAATGCTATGCAGTGCTGCAGGTGACAGTGTCGTTTTGGATATGTAAATCTTCACAGCACATGAACATGCCACAGTCACAGCCATGGCCCCCTCCAGGTTACTATGTGTTATGTATTTAAGGTCTTCAACTACTTAAGCCCTGCTGTTTCATTTTACAAAAACTATTAAATGACTTGTTGGTGCAAGCTGATTGGCAAATGCCAAGTCTTGTTCAGACGATTGTGGCACAGGCTCAAATAGTGATGGGAACTACGGCTCTTTTAAGTGAGCCAGATCATTTGGCTCAGCTCAGCAGCTACGGCTTTTCACATAGTACCACTTCTGACTTTGAGAATTAAAGTCTTATTTGGCAATGTTTTGACCTATCACTGGTATGTGTGCACATATATCACTTAAAGGTCCAGTGTGTAACATTTAGGAGGATCTATTGGCAGAAATGGAATATAATATTCAGAGGTATGTTTTCATTAGAGTATAACCATCTGAAAATAAGAATTGTTCTGTTTTTGTTACCTTAGAATGAGCTGTTTTTATCTACGGTTGGCGTGGGTCGCCTTCCATGGAGCATGTCATGTTTCTTTCTATAGTAGCCAAGAAGGGACAAACATTGGCTCTGGATAGGGGCGTTTATGTGTACATGTGATTTTATTTTTACTTTAACTCTGTTCCAAGAGCGGATCTAGAGGGGGTGTGTGGGATGCCTGGCCACCCCAGTTTGGTGTCAAATGTTTAGACCAAGTGATCAGTTTAAGATTAATAAAAAAGTCATTGACCGGCTCATGAATGACCCTTCTCCAGGCTCAAACTGAATCTAAATCAATCGGAACTGTTCTGCCTGTGTCTGTACTCCAAGAACAATAACAATAAAACAAAATGGTAAGAAGAAACTAAATTTAGCTTCTTATCCTAATTACAGCTTAATAAGGTAGCTCTCACAGTTTATTAGTCTCACAAGAGATCACTGGGGATTACCTGGGATTTGTTGCTGGTGGATTAAATGAGGTTACCATCGTCACGTGGTGGAGATCAAGTCTATCCCACATAGAGACTATGAACTGAACTGCTGGAGACTACTCAGGGCTCCAGACTAACTTTTTGCATTGGTTGCACTGGTGTGCCTAAGGTTTTTTTTTTTTAGGTGCACCAGCACAAAATGTAGGTGCATCCAAATTTTTTAACCTTTAACGCCATAAGGTCACCTTTTTATCGCTCACCATAACTTTCATATAATGTGAATGATTTTTAAACAAGAATAAGGTGTAGAGAAATGCTTGTCTTTATTTGAAGCACAATTATATAAAAAGAAAATAAAGTGTTTAAAGTGCTGAAAATTAAACATTTCAAACCAAAACACTAAGCAAAATAAAAAAAATTGAAATAAAAGTTCGATACGAAACGTTGTTGACCCGCTCACGAATGCACTATTTCCGGCCATATTCTGACCGCACTGCTGACAGTACACGCAGTGCATTGCGTTACGTCCTTTGTTGTTCCTCAGCCAGGGAAATTGTTTCAGCCAGTCCTGTCTGAAGGAATGTATTTTGACCTTTTTAATTTGGGTCTCGGAGCCGGGCTCTATCCCAGACTCGGTTGTCTCCTCCTCTGGTTCCGAGTCTGATGCTGTCGCCGAAGGACCGGGGCTCAGCAATTTTTAAACACACACAATTTAGCGCAGTGAACAGGACCACAGCCAATCAGAGGCAAAGACCCGCCCGAGCTCTGTCTCTTATTGGTTTAGAACACGATATGATCCTACCATGAGTGTGTGAGTTCGGTCACAGGAGAACAGAGAGATGATGCGCTTGCGAAATAAATTTATGTTTTCACCCGGGCAGCGTCAGGTGCACCAGTGCGACCTAGAAAAGGGTTAAGGGCAGGGTTAGGGTTAAATAAATTAAAAATGCACTACTTTGTGTCTGATGTAGCCGCCTCCCTTACCACTCTGTATTCTCGCTCAAAAAAAAAGCAAAGCATCCAGTTGGTTACACATCACAAGTATTGGCTTATCAACACTGAAGGCTGCTGTTCCACAGACGGGCAAAGAGACCTGAGCTGCTCCAGTGGGCGGAGCTGTGTGTTGATGGGAAGGTATTGCAATAAACCTAACAATCTTATGACCCATTTCTATGATGACAAGCATGCCCAGTTTCCCAGTCACACCACTAAAAATACCAAAAGTCACAGCCTACAGGATTTCACTCAATGGAGGCAAAAGCAACAGGTCACTCTTCACTAACCCCATCATTGCACTTCAGAGTAAAACAAAGCACGCAACTGTGTTGTCTAGTTTCTCACTGCAACTCTGCATCAAGATTTAACAGCAGTAACAGTTGCAGTAAAACATTCTATCTGTTGCTTACATGCATACAGCTATGTGGGCACTCGTATGGATCCTGGATCAGCTACGTTCCGTACTAACTGTTACACATAAAAGCTAATCCTCTTTCGGGGACAGCACACACCTTACAGGCCTTCTCAAGTCCACTCGTCGACATAAGTACTGCCATGTTGCACACATTTTGAAGCTGAATCTAAACATGGCATAGAGGAACTGCTTGTTAGGGTACTTATGGTGGTGGTATGTAATGATACATTCACTACATTTTTAGAGCAGCACTGTAGTTTATTTCCTGCTTCCTTTTAAAAGACCTATCCTATCCTGTCCTATCCTTAAAATATCGTGGATCAAAATTGGTATTTTATTCAAAGGTTTTATTCTGTCTGTAATTCCTGCAGGTGATTTGAAAGTGGTTCAGAAAGTGTCATTGTTACTGCTTAAATAATGTTTGAGAGATCATGTTGGGGCAACGACAGTAGTGGGTTTGACTGAGAGTCTGAATGCTGCTCTATCTCACTGCTGTCTGTTGTGTGTTGTGTAGGGATGGAGTTCCCCGTGGATCTCCTGGCTGATGTCAGCCAGGTGGAGCTGGAACAGTCGGCCCACAACTACATAAACAACCTGCTCTACAGCAACCCTGATTTACCTGAACACCTCATCCTCTCGGACTCTACCCAGGTAAAACACAACACACGCTGGACATTTGTGAGAGCTTGATTTAGTGTCTTTAAATACAGTGTTTTGTAAAGACTCCAGGGCCAGGACCCGTATGTATCATGCATGTCAGAATTACTACTACTGTAGGAATCACAGTAGAAGTTCATTTTGGACTCAAAATCCTAGACGGATTACATCATAGAAGAAATGTAGCTACTGTATTGTATTTGTACATGTATGTATACAGTGGAATAAGACACTTGTTAGAAGATAAATCAAAGAACTGGTCTTCTCACCACTAGTGTGGGGAATGGGGGCTCCACCGCCCCCTGCACGCCACACAGACACCTGTACAAATATATCAGCAATTGCAGGAGATGTTAGTTATTGAACCAGTGTTAGAGCAGCTTCTGGGTTTACATGTTTTTTATGGGAGATATATATATATATTTAAGCAATGCAGATGGGTATGTATGTCTGGGCATGTTTTCTAATGCAGGTTTTCTCATTAATTAAACCTTATGTGTGTGTCTATAGAAGTATAAATCCAGCTTTATTCTCTGGCTTCAGTTTTTAGACCAGTAGCAACATCTGAAGCTCCTGAATGCAGATATCATCAGAGTATGATGATATAGATATGAATGGAGTTTCAAAACTAGTAGAGGTTTTTTTCAATATCAGTGTATCATCAAAATCATACATCACACATGACCTTGTGTACTGGACCATCTGTCTGTCCTCAGGTCACCATAAACATCTCTAGTGTGGGCTTCACCCCCCTGTATGGACTGAGTGATAAACATAAGATCCTGGCCCTGTTCTCGCCCAGTGACCCAATGACTGCTGTGGCTCTGTACCTGCTGGACCAGTGGTGGACAGTGGACGACATTCTCAAGACAGCAGACCCTGATCGAGATGGAGCGATGGAGGTACGAGGAAATGTTTTACTAGTTAGGAATTCCACCCTCTCACTATTCATATCGATTCATTCTAATCAGAGAAATCTGTTGCGCGTGATCAAGTTTCCCCACCGACTAGTATGAAAAAGTGGTTTCTTATAGTAATAATTAGTTGTATAGTGCTAGTAATTACCTACTACTAGTAGGTAAGTACCAGTAGGACTTGTATAAAGTTGCATTTTTCAGTCTTGCTTTTAAATGTTTTTTAGGAAAAAATGAGATTGATAACACTGTAACCACTGCAAAACAAAACCGACGTGGAACCCCTACTTATTTTCTCTCATATTCTTTGTAATTACCAGTATGGATGTAAAATAGGTCTTAAATTGCATTCATAATGGTCTTAAAAAGGTCTTTAAAACATCTTAACTCAACTTGTTCAAACCTCCACAAGGAAAGTAAAAGCGTGCGTTCCCCGCTCGTAGTTCATCCCAATCCCATCACACCACAGAGCGTCTCTTCCTGCCTGACTGCTGAGAGCTCTGTCAGACAGAAAATCAGCCCCAGGTTGTACCACTATGTGGTTCAAAAATGGTGAATTCAATGACAGTTGTCTCCGGAGCAGAGAGCATCAGAGCAACCAACATACTGGAGTCGTGCTGCTCTCCATTTGTATTACTCTTCTCCGCTTCCATCACAGTTAGTTTTGTCATCACTTTGAGACACTTTTAAGATAGACTTCTGAACATAACCAAGAATATTCACAACGAGGATAATGGAAATCTATAATGTCTGTTGCTGATTGGGGGAACCTTTGGGGTTGCAGATGGCTTCTTGTTTTAAACTGATCATAAGCAGGAAAATTTTTTGGACAAACCTTGAAAGAAAATGTTGCCACTGTCTTCAGTTTTGTTTCTGATACAAACAAATTGAAACAAATACTATGTGGCAGGCTACTATCATATTAAGAATAAATTATTTTTTGTGAATTTGTTTCTCAGGTGGAGACTCTAGGAGAGAGAGTAGTTTTGTACATCCTTAATCGTATCATCTATAGAGCCAAGGAGATGACCTCTGAGGAGCTTCCCTTCCTCTGCCATGGAGAAAAAGATTGTGCAAAGATCCTCTGGAATAAAGGAGAGGCTGTTGGCTTCTACTCAGTCAAACCCTCAGGTAATTTATGTGATTTTAAATACATTTATCTCTGTAGATCAACCTCAACTGTTATCGTGTTCCTTGGTCTGCAGTTTGCTTTCAGTTGCTATCTATTTAGAGCTGCATCCGTTAGTTAGACTAAATAATTAGTTGTCAACTATTACATTTTTTGAAATTGAAAAAAAAGGATTTTAGAGGAAAAGTGTGCGCTGACATTACAAATGGGTTGTGCTAATTCTGTTGTTTCAACCACTGTGTGCTGTTTGAGACTGAGCTGGTTTGGTCCCTGTGTGAAAAACTATTAGTTCATCCCTTCTTGACAATGTCCGAAGGAGTATGCTTATTTTGTTTTCCTCGTAGGCAGCATCTACAATTCCTCTTCAACCAGAAGCTATCTGCTCCCTGTCATGGACTCCATATTTGTCAGAAAATGTCATCGTGGTAAAGGCTTTGGCTTCCAGATGCTGGAGGACTTTGTGCTCAGTTCCCATGAGGACTGTCTGGGGTTGAGGTACCCCCTCACCAAATCCATGTATAAAGGTAGACGAGTCCACCCTGCAGCTAGTACACCTTATAGATATGTACAGTATCAATCTACTTTTTCACAGTCAGCAGTGTTTGTGCTGTTATTTCATAGAAAAAGAAACAGTACATTACTGTAAGTTCAATGCACTGCTCTTTGTTTCTAGTGTGTCAGAAGTACCTGTGTCAGTACCCGGAACACACAGACCTGCTGTGGGAGGTAGAGAGCATAGGTGGGCCCAGCCAGAGGACCAATATAGCCAGAAAGATCCAGGCCATGGATCTGAGTGGTAAGAAATAACAGAAGCTACATTGTCGAGCAATACTGATAAATCCCCTGGGACAGTGACACCATAAAGATTATTTTCTATCATCTTGAAATTGTCCAATGTCCCATCTAATTATGTTAAAGATCCCCTCCAGACATGCATTATGAATTATACAAATAGTCTGCTTGAAACAATGATGTGTGGCTGATACAAAAAAGTATAATTTACACATTAAAATCTTTAAAAAGTCATCTCCTCCTTCTACCTCATTAAAACTTCAGTGTAAAGTCCATTCTCAGTGGATGTGCACTGGTGGCTTCAAGTTGTAAACTGGACCAGGACTGACTGACCAAAGTGTTTTTTGATGTCACAAACCCTGCTGGTAGGCCCCACCCCTTAAAATCAGGTGTTCAATGAGCACAGAGAAACTTTCCACTTTCAGCAGATGAATGTGAAAACATCCTTCTAGAGTCAAACTCTGCACAGACAGCATTCAAACAGCACACTGTAGGAACACTGATTTCTGGCTGGAGGGGGCTTTAAGAACACACACAAATGATCCTTTAGTGTACTTATCTAAGCATTCAGATACTGCATGTCTTACTCTGTTTCTCAGCAGTATCCAAGAGTCTCGTATTCACGGAGGAATCAGTTGTGATTACTGAGATGACTGAAACGGATGTGGTGATGGAGGCAATTCCCACACAAATAAAAGAAACTGAATCTGTGGAATGCACAGTTGACATTGTGGTACATTATTATAACTTCTTCCATTTGAGAAACATTAATTTGAAAAATAAATCAATTATACAAGTGAAAACAATCCATGTGATTTTCATTTGTAGGAGGAAGTGACAGTACGGAGAGCGACCAAAGGTGAGCATTTCATTTCATTTATATGTACATTGTAAACTTTTTTAATGAAATAATGTACATTGTAACAATTATAACAGTTTCAGAGGCTGAATTGCCTGTTGCAGCCCGGGGAAGGAGTGGTGGTTCAAAAAGAAGGAATGTGGAAGAAAGGATCACAGAGGAAAAGTCTGAAAAAATTATCAGGTGTGCATAAGTAAATCATTTTACTGAAAACTCACATTTTAGGAAAGTAAGAATAGATTATATTACTAATAATAATTTTAGATGCTGAGTATTACCTCTCCATTTAAATTGCCTGAGATAAAACATGGCTCCTGATTCACAGTAAAATGTCAGTAGTCTGCTGTAGGCTGGATGCCATCATGGTCCACTGTGAAACGTCCTGAAGAGAACTGTATCCATTTCACCGTGTCAGGGGTGCAAGTGCATCACCCAGTGCAAAGTGAAAGTACAGACCTGCTATTTTGGTTCAAGTATGTGCAGCAGCACAAAGTGCAAAAGGTCTGCATGGCTGAAAGTGGAATATAGATCAGAGGGTGTGGTGATTAGGGTTGGGTATCGGTTGGGTTTTATCCGATACCGGTGCCTACTCGGTATTTTTTAAACGGTTCCGGTGCTTAAACGGTTCTCGAACCGGTACTTAAAAAAAGAAACCACACACACTTTGTTAAAAAACAATACCCTTTTATCTCCAGGGCCAAATTGAACACAATATTAAGTTAACGACATAGCACACGTTTTTGTTTCCTACTTGTGTGCATGATTTGGGTTGTCACTAAAACACACAAAGAAAGGCTGCTGTATCTCCATATGTCACCACCACACTGGCTGGGCTGGGAGTCTCTTCAATTTGTCTGGCGAGGCCGACACTGGCTGCGGCTGCTGAAGTGCTTGGCCTTGCCTCACATAGGTTATCAAACACGATGCATTGTTCGGCTTTAAATAAACTCCACGTGTCGCCAGATGTTTCATCAAATTCGACGTGTTACCTCCCTTGCATGCAATTGTTTTATGGCATCTGTTGCATGTCGCAGAGTCTGCATCCTTAGACGTGAAATGCACTGACTGACGTCACGCAAGTTGACACCGGAACACCAGGGGGCGGTAAAAAAAAAAAAGTCAGGCACCGACAGGTTCGTTCTTACTCGGTCTGGTTACTACCGTTAACGTCGGAACCGGTGCCCTATTGGTACTGCGTTTCGGTACCCAACCCTAGTGGTGATTAATACATACGAAAAAATAATAGTATGGTGGAGTGGATAATGTTTTGTTCTGTTTTGAAAGGAGAAACAAGCTCTGTATAAAAATGCAATAAAAAATGTTAATTGTCAAAGATGTTAAACAACAGTTCAACATTTGGTAGGACAATTTGCCATTGAACCAAATTCTTAAGTACTGTATTTATAATGCTGTGCTGTACCATTTAAAACATGTTTGGAAACTTTAATGGTTCACAGTCTTGAGAAATGCATAAATTTTGTGTTTTTGAAGTTTTAACTTAAACAGATAGGGTTGGGGGGCATCAAAAGCAGCCTGTGACTTGGAGAACACCTGGTTTGTGTTAGATCTGATGGCAGACAAGATGGTATAATCAGCATAAAAATGGATATTGTGTAAAAGGTCATCGACCTGTCAAATATGACAATGCAATGGTATTTAGAAGGCTGCTTTCAAAAACAAATAACTAACATGTTATATAATTGAACATATACATTGTCAACCGAACCTAGTTGATTGAGTGAGGGAAGCTGCTTCTTCTCTCTTACACTGTGCTGCTTGACACAGTATTATAAATCACAGCACTGGATAAACTTTGCAGTGTCAGCAATATATTACCATAAACATTTTTTCTATTCAATTCAAGTCAGTTTTATTTGTATAGCGCCAATTCATAACAAAAGTTATCCCAGGACACTTTGCAAATAGAGCAGGTCTAGACTGAACTCTGTATAATTATTACAGAGACCCAACAGTTCCCACCATGAGCAAGCACTTGGCAACAGTGGAAAGGAAAAACTTCCTTTTAAGAGGCAGAAACCTCAGGCTATATCTTTATTACATACCAAAAAAAAAGTTTGCATATTGGATTACATATACACTGATACTAAAAAAGTTTAATACTAAAGATAAAGTTTCTCTGAAGCAAATATAAGGCTTCCAAAGTTAGAGTGAAATTCCCTCTTCTTGTTGCTGTTCCTCCTACACAACTCAGTACAGAAGGAGGAAATTATTATTATTTTTGTTACAAAACAAGGACTGTGGTTTGCGTTTCACATCTCTTCCATTGGAGGCGTGTCAGGAAGGAATCTTTTAATGGCCACTATGAACACTAACTGTAAATTAAATAAAATAGCATTGTTGTAGAGATACACATTGAAATGTCAATTCATAACTGCTGAATCATGAAACATACATATTTGTAATTCTCATCAGTAATTTATGTAATACAAGACATCTAGGCAGAATCGAATTTTGAATGATTTGTGCCATTTTCTTATAAGCTTATGAGCTCTTTGTTGTCACACCATCAAATCCTTACACTATATAATGGTTGAAATTAACAATTGATATCCAACATCTTTCAGAATCGAGGATATTGAAGCAGAAACCCCAAGAGATGAGCAACTTGGTGCACAACAGAAGACAGAACTGAACGATGGCTCCGAGTTGGTGCAGACTGAGGTGTGTGTGTATATGTAAATTCTTATTTGTAGCGTTTGTCTATATGACCAGCACAGCAACTTGTTTGTGATTCAATTTTCTATGTTTATTTTTAGGGTATGTTTAGTATTGGAGAAGATGTTGTTGATACTGCACCTAAAGAAGCAGCTACAGCTACTATCTCAGACACACCTGCCACTGTCCTACCATCTCAAGACCTAGAAGAAGATGATGTTACTGCAACACCTACGACTGTGAAGCCACAAGTAGAAGATGATCTGAACACTTCGCATGACTCACAGATAACAGTTGAGAATGTGGCATCAGAAATTGAGGAAGCAGAAGAAGAGCATAAGGAGGAAGACTCTGCAGTGCTGGTAGCACAACACGTAGTAAGTCTATCAACACATGCAACATCAGAGGGTGGTGAGGCTGGAAAAACAGGAAGAGCCGTTGTTAAGGCCATAAAAATTGTACAGAGTGAAACCCCCAGACGGAGATCTCAGCGCCACAGAAAGCTAGAGGAGGAAATTACAGCCCAGGATAGAGGGAGAGTTTTGAGAGCAAGGACTGTTATGAGCACTGCCACGCCCAAACGCAATTCTACACGACACAGCCATAAAGTGAATGAAGAATCAGAGAAAGAGGTTGATGTGGCAGAGGAGAATAATGTTTCTTCAACTGAAGTATTGGAGGAATTAACCGTAACTGGGGGGAAAGAACTAGAAGAAATTGCTTCCATAAAAGAGGATGTAACTACTGTGGAAGAATTAAAAGAGGAAGTAAAGCAACAGGTGGAAGATGAAGAGCTGACAAGTGCAGAGGAGACAGAGAAACAAGAGGAGCCTGGGGTGAAAGACACTGTAGTGAAGGGGAGTTCCACAGAGCTGCCAGATACAGCAAAGAATGCTCTTACAGAGGTAAATGTGGATGAAAAAGTAACAGATGAGTCTGAGAAAGAACAAAAGGGTGAGGAGGTAGAAAAATCAGTGGTAGAGGATAAACAACAGGTCTCTGATGATGAGATAGAGGAGCCTCCTGTTGTACAGAAGAGAGCTTCAAGAGGCAGACGTAAAGTTACTCCTAAGTCCACACAACAAAGCGAGGGACATAAGAAACAAGAGGAAGAGCGTACAGATGAAGCTGACCTGGGAGCAGGAAGTGCTGCTAGTGAAGAGAAAGCAGATGAGAAAGCAATGGACAAACAGATGGAGGAGGAGACTGTTGACAAAACAGAAGAAAATAAATCCACTGAGGAATTAACTGTTGTGGAAGAAGGTACAAAGGCAGAGGAACCAGCAGAGGATGTTACACCTTCAACTGAGGTGAAAGTGGAGGAGTGCATGGAAGTCCAGGAAGACAAAGAGACTGAAGGAGGAACAGAGACCGTATCAGTGATGGAGGCAGATAAGGACAAAGAGGAAGATGACATGATACAAGACCCTAACACTGTTGCTACTGCTTCAGAAACAGTAACACCTGATGAAGTAGATGAGACTGCCATATCAGTAGCTGAAGAGCCTCAGGAAAAGGACATTGAAATCCCCAAGCTCCAGAAAGCCACTGTCATCTTAGTGGACCTAAAGACCTGCAGTCATCTAAGTGTGAAGGAGGCAGAAGAAACACCAGCTGATGGAGAGTGTTCTGCTCCAGAAAAGGAGCTGATATCAGCTGAAGAGAAGGACATTTCTAGTTATGTTGCAGAGGAACAAGCACCAGAGCCAAAAATGCTGGTGTTGGAGGAGGAAGATGGGGGGAAACAGGAAAACAATACAGAAGAATCTTTAGATGCAACTGCAGAGGCAGAGACTGTTGAGAAGCAAGAGCTTGAAGAAGATAGTTCTGATAAAGAAAAGAAAGAATCTGCCAATGTGGATGGGGAAATGAGTGAAGCAGAGGAAGCACCATTTGTTGAAGCAAGAGTTCTCAGAAGTGGAAGAAAGTTGGTGAAGGAAACCTATCAGCAATATAATATTGGTGATGTTGTTACTGAAAAGGAGGTGGATGAAGCTGAACCAGGCAATGGTGAGGTAGAAGGAGAGAAAGAAGTTACAGGCAAGGATGCTGTGGCAGTAACAGTTCCAGTGGAGGAGAAACCGTCTGCAGAGAGTCTCTCAAAAATATGTGCAGATACAGAGCCAGACATTCCAGTAGTAGATGACACTGAAGACAATCTTCCACCAGCCGAGGGAGATGACGCAATAAGCTTGGAGGAGGACGAAACACCAGGTGGAACAAAGACACCAAGATGCAAAACAACAAGAAAGCAAGCAGATGAACAAGAAGCAGAATCCAGTGAAGAAGAAGAGACAGCAGTGACAACAAGAACGCTGAGCAGAGGGAGGGAATCTGCCTCTGCCACGCCTAAAGGCAAATCCAGAAGATCCCGTAAACAGGAAGAAGAGCAAAAGGGAGCAGAAGAATCTAAAAAGATCGAGGAAACAGGAGGGGATGAGGGGAAAGCCCCAGAGGAGGATCAAATGGAGGTGGAGGAGGAGGAACCCCTTCCTGTAGAAGTTAAAGAAGCATCTATAGAAGAGAGAGGGGAAAAAAATGAGAGAGAGATAGAAGCTGTTTCTAAAAAAGAAGAAAGTGTAGAGCAGACAATAGATGTGGAAGAAGGGAAAGCTGTGGCAGAGGAAGGACAATATGTAGAGGAAGAGCAGTTAGAAGCCATAGTGGCATCTGCAGAAAAGACTCTCCAGGAAGAGGAAGATGGACCAAAGGAATCAGCTAAAGAAGCAGAGGTAGAAGAAGAAAAAGAAGAAAAGAAGAAGAAGAAGAAGAAGGGCTGCGGTCAGCCAAAGAGCCTCTAACAGAAGTGGATGAGGCCCCAGAGGAAGATAAAACAGAGGTAGAGAAGGAGGAACTTGTTCCTGTAGAAGTGGAAAAAGGAGTATCAGAAGAAGGAACAATGACTGAAGAGGAGGAGAACACAGCTGGAGAGGCAGCTACTGCAGATGACTTAGTTCAAGAAGGAGATATGGACACACCATCAACCAAACCTGCCGCTGACTCAGCTATACGTACACCCAGTGAAGAGGAGCCAACACCTTCAGCAGAGGAGCAACACAGTGAGGAAATTTTACCCAAGCTTCCTGATCTCCAAAGAGTGTCTGTGGTTGTAGTAGACCTGAAAAAAACTAACCATGAAGTCCAGGAAGAAATGGCAACTGTAGAGGAGGGGGTTCCTGGAGAAAAGACTGCTGCTGAGGAAGAAGAGAAGGTGGAAGAAACTACAAAAGCGGAAGAAATAATGGCAGAGGACCAAGTTCCAGGTTCCCTTGTTGGAATAGAAAAAACTGAGTCAGAGAAGGTGGTAGTGGAGGAGGAAGGGTTTGAGGAGAAAGCGGAAGATGCAGTTGCAATACAAGATACAGCTGGTGAGACAGCTAAACAAGATGAGGCTAAAACTGTTGATGCTGATGATGAAGAGGAGGAACTTACAGTTGCCGAAATCAGAGCACTGAGAGGCAAAAAGAAGGCAGTCAAAGCAACACCAACACGCAAATTAGCACGAGGCAGACAGAAAAAGGGTGTGGAAGAAAAGGAGGAAACTACAGAAATAAGGGAAGAGGAACCAGCAGTTGAAGTCAGAGTTCTGAGGAGGGGAAGGAAGTCTATCCCTGTCACACCAAGATGTACAACGAAAAGAACACACAAGCATATCCAGGAAGAGCAGGAGGAAGAAGAAGAGGAAGAGGGAGGAGAGGAATCTACAGCAGTTGAGAGACAGGCAGAGGAACAAGCTGAGGAACAACAGCAGACGATTGATCAGGAAGAGGGGGAGAGAGTTGAAGTAAAGAATGCAACTCAACAGGCAGAAAATATAGAACCAGAGAAAGTGGATCCTGTGTCAGAGGAGGGACAGGCCAGCAGTTCTGAGACAGAGGCTCCAGTTGGTGCTGATGAGGGAAAGACCTTGGATGATGCTGCAGAGGAAGCAGTCACAATGCCAGATACTGTGGAGGGGGAACAGTCAACCTCCATAGCTGAACCGGCACCGTTGACCGCAAAGGATGATGAGGCAGAAGGCGTTTCTGAGGAGGAACCACCAGTTATTGAACCAAGAGTTCTGAGAAGTGGTGAAGAGACAGTTAAAGCCACGGCAAGAAGCAAAACCACAAAAAGAGATCAGCAAGATAAAGAGGCAACTGGAGAGAAAAGCACAGAAGAAGAATCAGCGGTAGGAACAAGAGTTCTGAGGAAGGGAAGGAGGACTGCTCCTGCCACACCTAGACGTAAATCTAAAAGACCCCGCACACAGTGTCAGCCAGAGGAAGAGGGAGAAGAAGAGACTACTCATGCTGAAGAGACTGAAGGAGAGGAAGAAGAGGCAGGGCAGGAATTGCATGAGGAGAAATGTGAGATGGCTGAGGAAGAAGGAAAGAGTGTGGAAATGGGGTTAAAGGAAGACAAAGATGTGGAAAAGGAAGAAGCCGAGTGTGTGGCAGGGAAAGAATCCACTCCAGCTGAAGAGATGCAAGCAGGGGAAGTCAAAGCAGCGCTGGAAAAATCTACAGAAAAAGAGGAAAACAAAGATGAGAAGATTGAGGATGAAGCTGCTGCTGAGAAAGAAGAAAACACAGAGCCAGAAGAAGATAATGAGCAAGAGGAAGAGGCAGCTGGAGAGAGAAGCACAGAAGATGAAGTAGCAGTAGAAACAAGAGTTCTGAGGAAGGGAAGGAGGTCTGCTCCTGCCACACCTAAGCGTAAATCTAAAAGAGCCCGCAGACAGTGTCAGACAGAGGACGATGGAGAAAACAAAGCAACTCTGGCTGAAGACATACAAATAGAGGAATCTAAAACTGATGAGAAAAAAGACAACAGTGATGAGAAAACACAAGAAAAGGATGGGGAGGAACCTGTAGCCAATGAAGAAGACAACACAGAGACAAAAATTGAGATTAAAAAAGTAGAAGCTGTGCTAGAGGAATCACTTCCAGAACAAGAGACAGCTGAAGAGGAACAGCCTGCTGAGACACATGCACATGGACAGGAAGAGACTCCTGTTGTGGAAAGTGCTGAAGAAACACCTAATACAGATGAGGGAAAGGTTACTGATGAGGAAGAAGCATCAGTTGTTGAAACAAGAGTTCTTAGGAGTGGCGGGAAGGCAGTGAAAGCCGCACAGAGATCCAAGACTGCAAAAAAACAACAAGAAGAAACTGAACAAGAAGGGACAGTGGTGGAAAAGAGTGCTGATACAGATACAGAACCGGCAATAGAAACAAGGGTTCTGAAGAAGGGGAGGAGGTCTGCTCCTGCCACACCTAGACGTAAATCTAAAAGAGCACGCACACAATGTCAGCCAGAGGAAGAGGGAGATGGGACTACTCCTGGTGAAGAGACTGAAGGAGAGGAAGAAGAGGCAGGGCATGAACTGCCTGAGGTGAAAGGGGAGAAGGCTGAGGAAGAGGGAATGAGTATGGAAGTGGGGGTAAAGAAAGACAAAGATGTTGAAGAGGACAAAGTTGAAAGTGTGGCAGGGGGAGAATCTGCAGAACAAATAACAGATACCTTGACAGATGAAGCAGCTGTGCTTGAAAAAGAGGACAACAACATGGCAGCTGGGGGTGAGACCGGTACTGACATGGTTGAAGTAGAAGAGATAAAGTCAGCCAAGGAAGAGGGAACCACTGTAACAGAAAAATCTACTGCAGCTGCAGAAATGGGATCTCACACTGCCATTGTTGAAGGAGAGGCACTAGCTGCAGATGAATCTGTGGTGGCAGAGGAACAAGCTCTAGCTGTAACAACAAGAACACTCAGGAGCAAAACAAAAACTTCACTCGCCACATCTTTACAAAGATCCAGGAAACAGAAAGGCCAAGGAGCAGTGGAGCAGGAAGAGCAGGAAGAGGAAACCCCTGAGGATGAGGAAACAGAAGAAGTGCATCAATTTACTGATGATTCTCCTGAAAACGGAGAACAAGAAGAAACTGATGAAACATTACCTACTGGACAAGAGGCAGGGCCTCCAGCTGAAGATAATGCAGAGGACCAGGCTAAGGAAATAGCTGACGACAGATTGGTCGAGTCAGCTGGTGAAGAACCAGAAACAGAAGAAATGGAATCATTGGAGGAAGAGCCATCAGAAAGTAAAGAAGATAAACCTCAGGATTCCTCAGAGGTCGAAAGCAGAAGTCTCAGAGGGAAGCGGAAAACTGTTGCAGACAAAGAAGACATAGCAGAAGAAATCCAACTTCCAAAACGAAGATCTGTACGGAAAAGACCAAGAGTGGATTACAAGGAAAATGATGAAGAGGATGAGGGAGGTGAGACTGAAGCAGCCACTGACAAGGAGGAAGAGAATACAGTGGAATCGGATAAGGACAAAGACGACAAGGAAGCTGAAGGTCCTGCTGATGAACCGGAGCTGGAGGAAAGCAGCAGAGAAGATAACTTACAGAACAATGTGGGAGCTGTTGAGAGTACTGGTGAAAAGGGGGACATCATAAATTTAGTATTGGATATAGATGAAGAGGTAGAGACAGCAGGTATAAGGCCAGAGGACAAGGAAGATGAGGGGAGTATGTCAGAGGAAGAGGAGCCTAAAGTGATTGGAAAGAGGGTTTTAAGAGGAAGGTCAATTCCCTCAATAATAATCACACCCCACTCCAAATCCAGACACCGCAGCCCTAAAGTTAAAAAAGCAGAGGAGTCTTTGTTCGATGAAGAAAAGAGTCCTCAATCATCTCAAAAGAGAAGCCTCCGCAAGAGAAAAAGCACTGAGGTAACACCAACTCGCAAATCTAAGCGTCACAGCAGAGTTTAGGATGTTGTGGATATGAATGGCATTGGCACACAAAAGTAGTGCGTAGTCACAAAACTAGGAAAATGCAGAAACAAACAAACATCCTTTTATATAATGAATGTTTTAATGCATCAAATTTTAATGCATCAGAACATTTCTTCTCCTGATTACAATGAGATTAAGTGATATTCTGTGAGAGCACTGGATGGGGCCCAGCCGGGTGGGGGCACAGAAACAAAAAAAGTCATGGCTCAACTTTTGCTGCAACATACTGCTTAGGCCAACCAAATATATGCAAGCACACATTCCTTATTAGCTTGTCGAGATCGGAAGACTGCACACAAATACATATACAGATTTGAACTTTTGACTTAAAAAGCCATAATAGACCTTTTTCACGGCAGCCATTTTGACATAAAATAGTAGGGTAAACACAGGTGGTACCATTGATACTACCGTAATCAAGGTTCTGTTCCATTCAGGTCAAACAGAGTCAGGGTGCTGCTGGTGGCTTACTGGAAAGGCTTTGCTAGACTAAATGGAACAGAGCCTTAAATATTATTATTAGTAACACCCTTGTGTACCCTACTATTTCATGTATAAATGGCTGCTGTGAAAAAGGTATATAAGTATTTTAATAAGATTTGTGTGGTGAATATTTTTATATTGTAAATATGTTCTTACATTTCAGTAAAAATGTGAATGTCTAGTTTGCATTGTGTAATGTAGTGGCTGAATATAATGTTTCAGTCCCTTTTCATTTGAGATGATTGAGATTTTTATTACTCAGAAACATGCAACAAGATCAAATTAGAAATATTGTGAAATAAATTGGTCTTATTTAAAAAAAAAGTTTAAATGTCAAACTTTATTTTTTACATTAGTAATTTTGGAATGTTTTTTTAGAATTTGTGTACTTTGATAAAAAAACAAAAAAATTACCAAAACATGTTCTTGCTTTGCAATTATCAGCAGAACTCAGGTCTTAATATTTACATGTTCTTTTTTGATACACATATTACATGTATGGATTTTAGCACAGGGACCTGTGGGTGTTAATGTACTTCTTATATGTAATCCCCTCACATGTTACACTTTGTGAACTTGAGCATTATAACCTGTAAAGAGGACAGTTTTCTCAAACCATCATGTAGCCAACGTCCTCAATCATGTTAATGTTTTTAATGATGTATTATTTAGTTGACATCATGCATTCACATCAAATGTCTAAGTGTTTATTTTGTTTTATCATTTGGAAACCAACGTTTATTTAGCAGTGTTTTTCGCAAATTGTTTGTGCTTTATAGCAGCAGGCATTTAACAACTTAACTGCATTTATTTTTCTTTTGTGTGGACTAACCTTTCTCTGTAAAGTTATTTTTCCATTAACTGAAATTCCCTTTTTTGTGGAAAATAAAGATTTTTGAAAAAAATATTTCAACTCCTGTTTAATTGCTTATTGGGTGGGGGGGAGGCAAAACAGTAACCAAACCAAACAGGAATAAAGGAAGAATTCCACATGGTTCCCAACCTGGGGGACCCCCACTATGGATCGCCAAAGCTTTATGGGGGCTCGCAAGGCTTTCTTGATTTTGAGGTGTGCTAGAAAACTTTAAAAATATACACCATAGGCCTGTATCTCAGCAATTGGTTCACTTGTTTGATAGAACAATTAACAAAGTGTCAGGGATAAGAAAACACTGTATTTGTCATAGATTCCTTATTAAAGGAATAAACACCTAGAAGAGTAACTTTCATTAAAAGCCAGTGTTCCACTTTCTGTAAGCAAATGTACGACAGGATTGCCTTATGACGATCACTGCTGCTGTAGCACATAACTTAGTAATCAGTCAGTCAATAGATCAACAATAAAATAACTGGGACTTTTATTATCCAACTTGATAGCAGAATGGGATACAGCTATGCTCTGGCTCTAGCACACCTGTCTCAATTCAGACACAATCAGACACATACAGACACACGGAGAGAGCCACTCGGGGAGTGAAAGCAGGTTATGGAGACACGGGATCATGGAATGATGTGATTAGGGTAAGTCAACTTTGCATGACAGTAGTGAAATTGTGTGGCTGTGGCCACAAAATGTCTGAGTGCTGATATGTCAATATTTCAGTAGCCAATGCATGTATAAGTGGAGTTGTGTTGCAGCAAGGTGGTGGACAGACAAAGAGTTAGACAGACGCATGGATGGAAAACGGCATCCTTAGGCCGCTCTCACCAGTAAAGCAAATTTTAAAGCTGCAGTAGGTCCTCCTGGTGCTCCTAATGGCATTGACCAGAACGAAAACAACCAATCAGAGCTGAGAAAGCCAAAAGATTCTTTGGGCTGGTGGCTTGAAGATAGTTGATTGTTGAGGTGGCCTGTCTGCTGTTGAGGCTGCTTATTGGTTCTAGGTCCAGACCAATGATTTTGCTGCTCATTTGATGATCTTGTTTAGGGGGTTGAGATGGATGTTATTTCAAAGCACCAAACCAATCATAGGGCAGAGGACAGAGGACATCTGTGGTCTGGCATAACCTCCTTAGCCTGTTAAACTGGCTCTGGGGCCACCCTTCTGAAGTGGCATCCCCATTTTATATCATCACATGTCAAAGGAAAGGTATTTTTTTTTTTTTGCTAAACTGATTATTAGGAGGATCTCGATTCTCCAAATAGTAGCTTGATGACCATAGATCTTCATCATGTGATATATTAGTATAGAGACTAGCCGCATCTAACGTAAGTAATAATGTTCTCCAGGGCCCAGTATTTCAAAATCGTTCATCAAGATCAGATTTTGTAATCCCTTTTTTTTTCTCTCCTGGAGAAAACTGACCTTGTAGGTTCTGGTCTTTCAAAGAATTTTTTGATAGGATGATTCTGATCCAGAAAGCCCAAGATCAGGATTACAGAAACTAGATTTTAATCTTCAAATAGGCTTCTATCTGTTGGTCAAAGTAATTCAACATGTTGGGAATGTTGGGAAGTGTAAATCAGTTTGCATATTATTCTTACTCATGTATCTGCATTGTTGTTTAAACATGTTTAGTTTTAGTTTAGTTTTTTATTATATTATGGGGGATTTGTCAGAGGCAAGATTTAAGCCGTTCAGAATAGGTGTTACAATGCAAACACACTGACTCACAGTCATGGAGACATCCCAGTCTCAATATGGACCAATGCCTCCTCGTGCTAGTTGTGATGACACATTAGGCCAAACTGACAAAGACTTAAACTAACTAACTTTTCTATGTTTCACTTAGATTTTTTATTTTTATTTTTTATTTTATTTCAGTGAACTTTTTCTATATGTGTGTGTGTGTGTGTGTGTGTGTGTGTGTGTGTGTGTGTGTGTGTGTGTGTGTACATATGTGACTATCTCTATGCAAATGAATGAAGAAATAAATGACACATTGATAAAGACATTGGTTGATGTTGTTGACAAAAATCCCTCAAAATACATAAATGGAGCAAAGCCTGCGAGCTAGTTCAGGCAGTCAACTGGAGCTGCACTGTTATACACATATGACATGCCTCTCTCCATAATCACTAACCAAGCGCACCCTTGTGATGCGCAAATACCTTAACCCCTAGCCGGAGGTCCGAGCCTAGATGCCAAAATCTAAATATGCTATACTGCTTTAATAAACATTTCAAACATGAGTTGTCTGATGAATGGGGGCAAAAACAAAAGTGTTGTGTTTATAATTTTGTTCAGTGTACACACACACACACACACACACACACACACACACACACACGCACACACACACACACACACACACAATAAATACAATATTAATTAAATATCTGTATGACACTGAATAAATCAAAAAACTAATTAAGAATATAAAAAAGGATGGAGATACATTTTACCTATACCTATATGTAAATAAATTAATGAATGCACTAGTTGGTGAGCAGATAGGAGGAGGTCAATTTTGGGGAAGTTGCAGGTGTATATTTACAAGTTTGTATGATAATAATGTTGATAGTAACATGGTCAGTATTGTCAAAAAATAAAATTAAAGGTAACAGACAAAAACACATTCAATAATAATAAAATAAAATAAAACCAAAACAAAAGTGATAATGTGGTGATAATAATAGCAATGCAATATGTATGACTATGATAATAATCCCAATACTGACAATCTGACTACTAACAATGTTCAAGGGTAGTGTGGGTGCAGACACTGAGTGTGCTCAGACTGATAGTGAGGGAGATAATGTGGCATGCTACAGCGGAGCAGGAGGGTGCGTCTGCCCCGGGCCCACAGTTATCTGCCTGACTTCTGCATGTTCACATGCAACTTTGTTGTTTAGTTGAATATTTTGAAGAAAGTTTGTTTGTGTGTCTCGATGGTCTGTGTTTTCTGCAAAGCAGAGATAAGCCCTCACAAGGGGTTCTCGAGACGCTGGCAGACGTCTTTAAAATATACAAAAACATGTATGCATTGGTGGATTACAGAGCAGGAGCAGAAGGAAGAGATAGACACACATGATTAAATCATACACTTCATATCATAGGCAAGCAAACCCCAAACTGTCAAACATGTGCAGCAGGGAATTAATATCAACTTGGAAAGAAATCATGGAAAATATATAATCGTTTAATTAATAACTTAAAAACAACAGGAATAATAGAGAGAATTTAGTTTGCTTTATTTATTTTTATTTTTTCCTGCCAATCTGCTGCTCCACACTCCAGTCCAGCCGGTGGCAGTAATGCACCTACAAGATGACAGGCTTGTCATAGCTGCTGACTGTCTGACGTTTTTCAGAAAGTAGCGTTGTTTGCTGCTGCTTTTGTTGTAGAGCAGTGTCTGCTGGTAATTGTTGTAATTGCAGGACACACATTGCTTGCAGACTTATAGTTTAATTTGTTTTCGTGTTGGGTGATTATATGGCTGTATTATTCAATTCAATTTTATTTGTATAGCTCCAAATCATAACAAAGGTTATCTCAGGACACTTTTCAAATAGAGCTGGTCTAGACCGTACTCCATAATAAAATTATTTACAGAGACCCAACAATTCCCAACATGAGCAAGCACTTGGCGACAGCGGCAAGGAAAAACTTCCTTTCTTCCGTCGTCCTCGACCATTTGGGGTTAGACAGAAAAAGAGGGAGAAAGGGGGTAGAGGGATAGAGGGGTGAAAGGATGGGTGTACATATTGTGTAGGCTATATGGCTGTGTGGCTGTATAGGCATTAAGAATCACTGAAGGTCAAATGCTGAAAGGCATTTTTAGTCATCCCAGTGTATTGCTGCTATGCATAGACTGTGATATTATTCTATATATTTTGGATGGGATATTTTTTCAGGGAATGGATATTAATTAAATCTGCAGTTGAGGAATGAAGATCTATATTTAGTGGTCATGATGTTAAAGCTGCTGTAGGTAACATTTTCATATATATATATATATATATATATATATATATATATTTTAATGTTGGCATCTTTACTGAAACTTTAACTATATCCTGACAGTAGCACACCCTGGGGCGTCAAAAACAGACACTTTGGAATGAGGCTTGGTTGTGTAAGGCCATGTTCATTTCTGTGAAGAAAACAAAAATTGTTATATTTATTATTTAATATTTTTATATTGATTATTTAAACTTAAAAGTTACAGGCAGACCTGGACACAAGCTAAATTCACAGAGCCTTCACTCTCTAAAAAAAACAGCCTCATCCTGCATGAAAGTAAAACAACCAGAGCTAATAGAACAATGGACAGGCATCCAGGAGAAGAAAACACAGAATTAAGAATTTATGATTGTTATTAGATTAGAAAATAGAGAATATAGACAGAGAATTGTATAAATGTTCCCTAAAAATATCAGGAAAACTCATCGCTGATGATACAGAAAAAGATCTACTGAAAATTCATCCAAATGATCAAATCTCTCATTTTACACTTACTGCAGTTATTGTGTTCACTGTTTGGGTTCAGTTGTTCTCTACTGCTGTTGATATTCACTGAATATAATATCAAATATCCATAAAATATGTCACTAGAATAGACTAGAGACTGGTGTAGGCTATATGGCTGTGTGGCTGTATGTGTGATCCAACATCACTGAATGTCCAATCTTCAATGCCTGCTGGTTTAGTCAAGCGTTTTGGTTTTTTATCCTTTATCTGATCATGTCATCAGCATCCATGGCCCTGTCCATGCTGATGAAATAGCACACCTCAATCTAATCCGCATTTGTCTCTGTTCGCCTATAGGTTGTATAAGGGCCCCCTCTGCAATGAGCAATGAGCATTCAGAAGTGCGAAAATTGTGTTGTTGTTGTTGTTGTTGTTGTTGTTGTTGTTGTTGTTTAGATGTTTTTAAACTACTTTCGCCTTTCTTACTGTAAATTTACATTTTGGAAATGCATGACACTATACCACCCTACAAAGCCAGACGTTTTGTCTGCTTTATCTTGTCACAAATTGTCTGAGTCTAGTCTCTATCTGAGAGAAAAAAACAATGTAATTGTCAATTGCAATATAATTATAAATATTAATAACATTAATATCTATTTGCTTCATTTAGAATCATTAATATCTAGTAGCTTCGTAACCCCCTGCTTACACTGCTCTAGAAACTCTTTCTGGTCATGACCAAACCCTCACACTCAAAGCCTCTCTCTGAGCACTGTGTTCTCCACTTTGGCCGCTGGACTACAAAAGTCCCTCATTAGGGAATCAAACTCACAACCTCTCATTTCCTCACCACTCTTCTATTGCTCTGTGCTGATCTGATCTCAGACACTTCATTTGCAATTCTCAGAGCTTTTCACTTTTCTCTTCTGGATGTCTAACTTATTGAGTATAATGAATATATGGTGAATATTTGTATGGTTGTGAATGTTGTCAGATGTTCATTTTGAAGCACACTGGACAAAGTAACCTTAAGTTATAACAACTTCCTGTTTCGTGGCGAAACATACATTATGGATGCTTCCTTTGACAAAAACTCAAGATGTTCATAACTTTTTACTCTAATGGTGTTTAGAGTAGACTGACCAAATTTGTCCATCCAATCAATTCCCTAGGTGAAGTTCATTACAATAGCCAAATATCCAAAATGTCCGACTTCCTATTGGTTTTCAGGAGTGGGTCCTTGAGGCTTTTTTGTCCGTCTGGACAAGATGTATGTATGTATTTAACGCAAACTTACCCGTACATACACATGTATATGTAATAAAGTTAACATTATAACACACACACACACACACACACACACACACACACACACACACACACACACACATATATACATATATAAATACTTTTCCTTGGTATATGGATATAAAATGGATATTGTCATATCACCACCCGCACCCGCCAACATGCTTTAATAGACATGTTAATTTGATTCAGATTCAGAATCAGAAATACTTTATTGATCTTCAGGGTGAAATTTGTTAATTGCCACAAAGTCAGTGCCTGTGCACTTCTGCTTTTTGTCCACATGAGTACCCTTACTTCTTACTGAGTACTGCCAGAGCCATACCCACAACTGAGGTCGCTAGTATTTTTTCCAATACAATAAATATTAGTATACAATAAAAGCTGACATAATTGTCTAAAAATAACTATTGTGAATCTTTGATACATGCTCTAAAGCCCCCCCCCCCCTTGCAAGTACAGTTTTTGTAAACCCTGCGTACAGCAATGCTGGTGAGGTACTCCTAAACAGCTGCGGACTGCAAATGTCAAATATCAGTCACTTGCTAGACTTAAAGAGACTTGACTTGCTTGAGCCTCACCGCACTGACTTGGGACTTGAAAGTTAAGACTTGAAGACACATGTGTGACACCTCTGCAGCACTGTACCCTGTAGGTACCCAGTATTCAGAAAAAACACTGAAAGTATTTCTCTTTTCCTTTTAAAATTACCAATTATGGGCTGTATTAAAAATGTTCCAGAATTTCTTTTTTGCAGAGAATGTTTATTTTCTATTTTAGAAACAGTCACAATAAACCATAATAAAGAGACTGGAACAAATGCTCACTAGCTTTATTGAATGAAGCTGTTTAGATCTTTCTTGGTAATGTGAATGTGGTTTGTCTGATCAAAAACCTGAATAATGAATGGTGACAATTAAAGCCATAAATTAAGATGTACCCATGCTGTGGTAAATAAAGGCTGCCTGTACTCACATACATCTATACTAGCCAATGATACAGTGTGGCAGAAGTTCATTTATTTTTTATCATTAACTATTTTTCTGATCTAATCCTAAGTGTTTTGGGACAGAGAACCTAAGCACTCACAGTTAGTCGTTTAGAAATCATTCATTAGGATGAAAGAGCCAGTTTGAGAGATGAGCAAGCCGCCTGTAAAGACTAAAGGTCAGATACATCTATACAGGGCTAATAACTGTCTCAACCAAGGGTATAGGAGTAATGGAGGATCCCGCCTTTCTTCAGGAAGCAGTCGTGCTTATGGGTTCCCAGCTTGATCTGTCTCTGGCAGACTCCCAGCAGGTCATCGAAGAGGTAGTCACTGTCGTAAACCTCGAGCCTCAGTACGTCATTCTGCTGAGCCTTGAAGTGGGTGAACTCCTCCTTCCACCAGGGGTCAGGGGTGTTGTTTCGAATGGACGTTTTACCCAGAGAGGCTGAGCCGCAGAACACCTTGACATAGCCATCTGCGGTTCCCATGAGGTTGGAGGGAAGATCGCTGGCTCGCAGGTTAAACAGTTTCAACTGGGCTTTAGCCACATTCAGACTGCACAGTACCAACAGGAGGATCGGAAGACTGGAGGCCATAGTGTCACAGGAGGCTGTGGATGACAACAGATTAGTGTTTTAATGTAGGTACATGGATATATGCTGCATTGTGAGAGTCTTATGATGCACTCTTAGCTTTCAGTGCTTGTGAACTAGTTTACTATTTTCCTCCAATCCTGTCTACTTTTGAGACAGTGGACTACAACGTTCAGATGAACTGCCTTCAGAATAAAGTTGGTATTAATAGCATAACAATCGTGGGGTGGTTTGAGTAAATTTTTCAAACAGAACTTTTCCTTTCAATATGGGAATCATTCAAAATTATTATTTTGACTACTATGCAATTGCATAATTGACCCTTCCTAAGTCCCGCCCCTTTTTGCTCTGTGCTCCAATAACAGTTCAGGAACTCAGTCAACCTCCTTCCTGTACTTAGGTATGCTATGTGCTATGTTGAAAAGGCATTTCATTTTAAGAAGACAGAAATAGAAAATAATACTAAATGGAGGGCACATTTATTATTTTAAAAACATAAAATCATTTAAAAAATGGGCTATGCCTTAAACAAGAAACAGAAATGATTTTTTAAGAAATGTTGGTTATCACAATTCATCCCTACAGTGTTAATCTAACGTCAGACAGAAACATAAGACAAGCAATGGCAAATTAAGGTTAAAAAGGGGATAACTTGACATAAAATAAAAATATGAAGCATATTTTATTTAGCAAGTGGGGAGACTTGTGGGAAGAATATAATTAAATTAAAGCATAATAGGGTGATGAAAAATATGGGGATTACAGAATGCAAATTATTTCTTTCTTCTATTCAAGAAATTATGCTACTCTTAAGCTATTTCTTCACTATTTTTACTCATAAAAACATCAGATTTCTTTATGTCTTGTCCTCATAAAACTGTTCCATTGGGGTTCATCATTCTGGACAGCGGAGAGTATCTGGTATACAGATTATTACAAAATTTTACAATTCAATGAATGAAGCTGTGACAGGGCCGACATGCGCGACATGCTATCACAATACAGTAAAAAAAAAAACATGAGCAAATATTCCAGTTTGTGAAACTTACAGTTGCTTGACCAAAGGGGACGAGGAGTGCCTCCTGACAAACATGCAGGGCAGAAATGAGCTGAGAGTATGGCATTAGTTGGAAGAAATTTAAAGGGAACTGAGCAAAATTACAGGTGCAGTCTTACCTGGTGTCCTGATGTCTTGTTTCTCACCACACTGTTTGCTGTTCCATATGTTTTTAAAGGGTAGCAGACCTCATATCAGCCTCATCTCACCCTCCCACAGCACAGCCTGCTACACTCTCAGCATTGCATAATACCACTGAATCTTTGGCTTGTTTTGCCCGTTGGTAACCTTTTCCAATATCTGATGGGCAGGCTTGGGGAGTAATGGATTATATGCGACTGAGTTACGTAATCAGGATACAAACAACGGTAACTGTAATCTCTTACAGTTACAGAAAAAAATACTCAGATTACAGTTGTGTTTGGTAAAAATGGGGATCGCATATAAACATTATTTTCTTTTTCCATTTTCTTTTCAAAAGGTTACATTGTTCTGTTGTCTTAGAATAGAATACACTTTCTATCTTTTTTATTTTCTTTTATTTTCATATTTGGTGTTTAGGTAATTAGATTAGTACAGATAATACTCTTATATATGTACATGTAAATATATGTACTCATAATAATAATAATGATGATACTACTACTACTACTAATAATAATAATAATAATAATAATTTCAAAACCAGAGTAACAAGGTGTTACAAACACAATAAATAACAATAAAAAACAATAAATAACAACAATAAAAACACATTACAGGATAAAGTGCTAACAAAACAGGTGAGTTTTAAGCAGTATTTTGAAGCTATCAACTGATTCTGTGTTATAATGAGGGGAAGGTGGTTTCAGAGGGTGGGAGCCATAACTGTAAAGTTTCAATCACCTTTGGTTTTAAACCTAGATTTTGGGAGTGCCAGAAGGTCTTGGTCAGTATATCTCAGACAACTCAGAGTGGACACAGTAACTCAGACATGTAAGGTGGTGCCAGCCCATGCAGTTCTTTATAGGAGATTTAAAATAATTTTAATATCTATTCGACATTTGATGGGTAACCAATGTAGATTGGCCAGTACTGGAGTGATGTACGACCTAAAACTTGTGTTAGTGAGAAGTTTAGCGACTGCATTGTGTACCAACTGGAGATTAGACAATGAAGAGTGACTCAGAGTGGTAAACAGTGAATTGCAGTAATCAAGATGGGAAGAAACAAAAGCGTGGAGGACTTTTTCCAGATCCTTAAAGGATAATATGCCTTTAATTTTGTGGAAGAAACAAGATTAGGCCACTTTCTTTACAGTCAAAGCACTCCACACGACAGCTGAGCAGATGAAGAGACATAATGATCAATGGCAACAGAAATACTCTTAATAATAATAATAAATGCTTTATTTTTGGATAGGGACAGTGCACATTAATTAACATCAATATTTAAACATCTCTGTAAACATGCCGGATTATAGCAAAGCTGCTAATTTGCATCTGCAGTCCCTAATAAATAAATAAATAAATAAATAGAAAAAAATACAAATAAAAGAGACAGCAAGTAAATAGATAAAATACAAATAGAAGAGACAACATACACCGCACAATACATTACACAATCAGAAGCACTCCAGACCCAGACAGGATATAACAATGCAATAAAAAGTAATGTTCAATTAGTCTCCAGTCCAGTTAGTGGTCGCACTTATGGTTTGATTTGAGCCATTGTTTTAGTTGTCCTTTAAAAGAAGAGTATGTGGAGCATTCTCTTATTGTGGAGGGAAGACGACTCCAAATGTCCAGAAAAAACAGGAAAAAAATGGTACAGGAGGAGTGGCAGGGTTCACCAATCTGTCAACTGTGCAAAACAAGGCTCTGGGATTATTCTTATTGGAATCAATCAGGTTGGAGAAATCAGCAGTTCTTGACTCTTTTGCTTTTTTATTAAAAGATGAGTAATTCCTTCATAGGAATGAAATGAACCCCCAATTTAGTGTTTTTCCATCGGCGCTCAACCTTTCTACACTCTCTTTTAAGACACGTATGTCATTGTTGATCCAGGGGGATGAATTAACAGAACGAGAGGATTTATTTTTACAAACAAAGGTTATTGAATGAGCAGACTAGATCATTGGTCTGGGAAGGGAAAACAAAATCTTTAGTAAGGTCTGCAAAGTCAGCGGTTGGGTGTTATATATGTATTGAGGACAGTATGAAAGGTAATACACTTGTGATCAGACACAAAAAAGTCATCATTGCATAAAGTATTAAGGTTCAGACCTACAGTAAAAAACTAAATCAAGAGTATGACCCTGATTGTGGGTTGGCCCAGACACATGTTGCATTAAGTTAAAAGACTGGGTTGTGCTTAACAGCTCAGCAGCAAATGTATCTGCAAATTCAGTTAAAAAGCCATTGTTAGGGCCAGGTGAACGGTAAAACAACACACAATAAAAAGGATTAGCCAATCCAATTAGCCAGCATATGCGCCTCAAAAGTGTTGACATCACCAATGTTTACTGAGCGGCCTCCTCCTCGACCATACAGCTGATGGATGGACCGGTGAGAGTGATGATGCCAGGGAAGGACAGTAGGGGGAGCTAGCACAATCAGAATCAGAATACGAATCAGAAATACTTTAATAATCCCAGGGGGAAATTACTTTTGTTACATATACTCCAGATGTAATAGACATCTAATATATTAAGAATATATATATATATATATATATATATATATTAAGGTTTAAAATGTAAAGTTTAAAATCAACCTGTGCACAGGTGTGACAGTAAACACAAAAAGTCAGCTTGTGTTTTGATAGCTACATTACATCATCCATACAATAACTGTGTCTACCTAAAACTAATTAACAGCCACCGTACCTTTAACCCAGCCCTGCATTCAGTGCCAGTGTTTTTAAAAGTCTACTTTTCTACTGTTTCTGCAGATGGCAACTACAGTATGGTTGAAGATTGTACAATTAATACAATTATTAATGATAATTGCAGGTCAGTGACTACAGTCCACCACCCCAACGTCAACACTTGTGTTCCGCCTTGCTACATAGGCTACTGTGTACGGCCCCCTACTTCCTGCATTGGCAATGCTGGTGTAGGAATGTAAATCTTGATATGGACAAAGGACACCAGGCAGTTTTTCCTGTTGATGTGTGGGGTTTAATGTATTTTGGAGTTATCGGGGCTGGGTTCGACAATGAAAAAGAAAAAGTCTCAGCAGGGAAGTGTCCAAAAGAGCAAAACATTAGATTTTGCTGCAAGTCTCCAAAATATGTTGAATGTCTACTGGCTTGCCAGAACTTGTATGGGGTCCATAAGGAATTTATGAAACTGAGCTGTGTCGGCCTAAGAAGGTAGTAAACTCTTTTAAAATAGTAAACTGATTTATCTCTTTCACTTTCACAATGTAATGCTAAATGACTGAGCAAACAATAAGTTTGGTTGTTGCAGCACAGTTTATATTTTATTGACAACCTTTGCAAACAGGGTAAAATAGCCAATGAAAAACATTTATTGATTAAGTTAATGAGTTTGAATTCCATTTTTTCTGGTTTAATCCTACAGGATCAATTACAAATTTGGGACAGAGAAGCTCAGCACTCAGAGCTTGGCTAATGACTCTCAGCCGAGGGTGTAGGTATAATGGAGCGTGCCACCTTCCTCCAGGAAGCATTCATACTCATGGGTTCCCAGCTTGATCTGACGCTGGCAGACTCCCAGCAGGTCATCGAAGACGAGGTCACTGTCGTGAACCTCAAGCCTCAGAATGTCATTCTCCTGAGCCTTGACGTAGGCGAACTCCTCTTCCCACCAGGGGTTGGCTTCATTGTGACGGATGGACGTCGCACCCAGAGTGGCTGGGCCACAGAACACCTTCACGTAGCCGTCTGTGGTCCCAAAGATGTCAGAGGGAAGACCTGTGGCCCGCAGGTTAAACAACTTCAGCTGGGACTGAGCCACACTCAGACTGCACAGGGACAGCAGGAGGAGAGGAAGACTGGAGGCCATGGCTTCACAGGACGCTGTGCACAGGGAACAATAAATCTAGATTATAGCTAGCATTCTGAAAGGTTTTCTCACGTCAAGGTTTTAACTATTTAAAGTCCTTGTGTACTCAAAAATGTGTTTCAGTGCTTGTTCCTACATTGTGATGTTTGAACTTCACTGTGCAGAATGTAGGGTTTGGCTGGGTTGGGTTAAAGGTAGCTGTTAATATTACTTTTAGCTTGGCACAGTAATTCCATAGAGCAGGAGTCTCAAACTCATGGTGTGTTATCTCATAGGAGCGTCAGCTCAAGGTTCAAGAAACACACACATACTCTGAAACATATTTCCACATACACATTATACATCACATACAAACAGAAGTTCACTTTACTAATATTTTATACATTTTATTATATACTCTTTTACATATTTTAAAATAATGAGCAGTTGTATGTATAGTTGTATTACACACACACACACACACACACACACACACACACACGCTTTTTTGGGGAACTATTTTCAGCTAGTATTGCTTAATTTTAGTGAGTATTTCAGGATTGGGGCAAAAGTATGAAATTATCACTTTAAATGTACAAATCCATGAGTGCTGAAAACACACAATGACAATTTGCTCTCATGAAAACTTTTAGATGAGATCTGGTGAGTTTGCAGATAACACAGGATTATTGTTGAGACACTATAGCAACTCAAAGTCATTCAACACTAAATACATTTCATAAAATAGAATTTAAATTGTAAAAGGAAGTGTGGATTTATAAACTCTACGAATATGAGTGCTACTGTGAAACATCCATGTGGCACCAGCTGCTTTTACCTAAAAGAAAAAAAGATAAGACAAACCTCTGTGGTGTCATTGACTGACTCAAGTTAGACATTGTGGAGATTTTACATGCTGCTCAATGAAGGCGTGTGTGAACATTTTGCTCCATAAACAGGTGGATTTGTTTGGACTGTTTCTCTGCTCACAGTTCTGCCTGTATACATTCACAATATGCCAGTCATTTGAGACACGTACAGTCTGGGTGGCTGCATAATATTTGATTTAATTCCTTTTCTGTTAGTTTCTGCAAATTTATTTTATTTTACTGTAGCACTTAGAGCTAATTATGTAAATAGAAAATGAACCATATGTAGCAACAATATGGAGTATTACTGGTCTAAATGTGTTAATAAGATTAGCAATATGATATTTATTGGAAATGGCTAAATATATAGTCTGCAGTGTGTTGAATTAAAAAAAGAATTTTTGGACAGGTAGAGGTAAAACTATGATAAATCCTTGGCAAGATGGCTGAAATGAATCACACCTGGAGCCTTGTATCTTTTATATCGGTGTAAATATATTAGGTCATCATTTAATTTACTATTTTATTAAGTCATTTCTTTCAATTTGATCTTTGGATTTGTTTATTAAATTGACTTTATATGTTGCAACTTCAGGTTATGGAGGACAACAGGTGTCACTTAAATGGTTCTTTTCATTAGAACAATTTAAATATCAATGAAATAATTAAATGACCAATAGTATATTGTCTTATATACATATATATACACACACATATATATAAAGGGTCTCAGTCTTGTTTTTAGTGTCCAATTGCATACAGAAGCTTCATTTGTCACTTTAATTTATTGTTTTATTGATTGATTTTAAGACCAAAAGATTTTATAAACCAAAGTGAAGAAACACCACTTAAGGGCTGCAGAAACAGCTTGTGAACACTGCATCCTTTTAACTTGCTGACAAACTTGTAGAAAACCCAGGGACAAACAGATGTGAATTAGCTCTGGTGTAATTATTTGTAACTGCATTGCATTTGGAAAAATAAACAATAAAATAATAAAATAAACCGTTGCTTATATTTACACATCCAGCAGTGCAGGAGCAACATTCATTTGGAAGAAGCCAGTGCTGTAAAGACCCCCTTCACATTGTCACATCATTTTCACTGTCATGTGATTTGTTATTATAAAAATATTATAGCTGCATAAAGCTGGGAAATCATTAAAAGGCAATGTAATAAAAGGGGAGTAGAGGTATCAGTAGCTGCAGTATGCATGACATTAATTATAGAAGAAGCAGTACATAAATATTTATTCAATATAATACAATGTCATAAGATAAATGGGAAGAGTCAGGGCAGCAATGGGCTAAGAACATGGATCAGTCTGAAGAAATGAAGAGTGAAAAAAGATTAGAGTTGAGAGTCTTACCTGTAGTCTTGATATCTTTAGTCTCACCTCGCTATCTGCCGCTGTGCTTTTTAAAGGCCTGCAGAGCTTTTATCAGTTTGATAAAAGCCCTCCCATAAAACGCTTACTGAAGTACAACCTGCTACACTCTCAGCATTATGCAATATGACAGAAATAGTACTATCAAGTTACTTATCAGGTTTTCCATTTAAAACTCCTTTATTTGCATGATTTTCAAAGCAGTTTGTCCAACTTTTACAGAGTAAGAATAACAGTTTAACAGTAACTAATGATCCGGCATACAGGTTGTGCCGAGTACAACAATCATTTTTGCACTTTTTGCACATTTTAAACTGTACATTTGACCTTTTTAAAAAAAAAAAAAAAAAAAAAAATATATATATATATATATATATATATATATATATATATATATATATATTGTATGTATATCTGGAGTTTGTAACAAAAGTAATTTCCCCCTGGGATTATTAAAGTATTTCTGATTCTGAACTTAAAACATCAATAATTCTAAATAAATAATGGAATAAATGACTAACATGAAAGCTGTTGCTGACAGTGATGAGCCCACAGAGAATGATCACATGTCTTTTAACTCATTGTGTTGGTTTTACCACCTACAGCTCTACTGTGCTGGTTCTCCTTGCTCACATCAGCCTCGTTTCCAGCAGCAGCAGCTTTATTGGACAAGTACACATACACATACAAGGAATTAGACAGATTTATCATTGCTCCCAAAAGCTCTGATAAACCCACAGTACACTACCTGCCCAGCAGAAACAGCCGACAGTGACAGTGAGCTGGTGAACATCTGGGTTCTAGTGGCACCCTTCAAAGCTGAAATGTTCATTGCACCCTCTATGGAGAAAATGAAAAACAGAAGGAACAAGAAGAAACCCAGTACAGTCATTATAATCCCAAGAGTTTATCACTCTGGGAGGATAAATTGTGTGCACAGTGGACATTTTGGCCACAGGGGTGAACCAGAGGAAGGTTCAGTAAGTCCAAAATGAAATGGATTTATCTTCCCCCACATAATGGAACGATGGGAGCCGCTTTCTGTCTGAGAGCCTCTTTCTCTCTTTTTTTCTATATAAATTAGGCTAATACTGAGACAGAATAATCACATAAGCCTATAACATATTTAACAGTAATGTCTAATTTTGATAATAACATTAAGACCCAAGCCTGGTTAGCAATCACTAAAAAGAACCCAAATTCCCATCACTACTCCATAAGTCAGCACCTTTTAAGTGAACGATGGGAACCGCTTCCTACCTGACAGCAAATTTATTTTTATTTTTAATATTAATACAAGACAGAATAATTAGATGATCCTATAAATGTACTTTACTACTTTGTTAAATAGAATATAGAAATGTCTCTCTTTGGTAATACTATTACGACACAAAAATGTGTGTTGCAGCATTCACCAACATACAAAACATAGTTATATCTAAATAAAATATATCCGAGACATGGTTTAGTAGATTGAATAATTTAAGTGATATACATGCAAACATACCAATCATAAGTCAAAATATTTAAGAATTTGACTACAGGTTTAACTGGGATAGATTATAAAAGCCATAAGTGGTACTAAATGAAGAGCTGAGTCAAGTGATCTGGAATTCCCATCACTACTGAGTGGAGTGAAGTTCAGGGGTGTGTGTGTGTGTGTCAGAATCTCTTCACTGCCCTCCAGTGTCACAGTGAGGGACTGCAACACAATGCAGCGTACCACGGTGCCGCTCACTCAGACACATTTTTTGCCTTTAATTCTGAAGCACATATTACTAACTAATAATTGAATATATTAGTAACTGAAAAGACTACAAGTAATATGTGCTTCAGAATACACCCGTTGACGTCGGAAGAGGAAGAGCAGGGACTGGATTTAGTGCAGCAGTCACTGCGAACAAAAAGATCAAATCAAGACCATCTTCTGCTTTCTGGACGTGAACCACTACTTTACTGCAAAGGTCAGAAGATTAGAAAACGTACTTATTTTCTTGAAATGTGTGATGGTGACATATGTTGTACTGTCTGTCAAAAATATTAATAAAAAAAAAAAAAAGAAAACTTACTTATTTTATCACAATACATAATATTTCGTTCCCCTTTGAATGAGCAAAATACTACTTGCTCTTTTATTTCGAAAACTCCTAACCGGAAATGTGGTTTAGCTTCCTGCTGCTAACTTAACGTAGCTCTGTAAACATTGTTTTGACTGTTAAAATGAACGATGAAGAGGAGTCTTTGGTTTAACTTTCGCAGTGCTGCTTTAGTTTTATTCGGGTGTTTTACAGTTTACACTGTTTGGAATTTAAAAGGTAAAACAACTCATTTATCTGAAGTGTGTGAATTATTACTTTTCAACTAACTTACGCTCCATGTCATTCATAGCAATGTAGCTAGCTAACATAATACCTATGAGTCTTTACACATGATAACGTTACATAATGTTTAACATTGTAAATACCGGGAGATTGTAAAGTGCTGAGTGTCTGTTGGCAGGGAGGATGTCTGACCAGACGTTGGACTATTTCTTGAGTCGGATAAAGAAGAAGGACGCTGCAGAGGTGAGGTGGTCGCACGCTGTCAACAACCGGAGCCGGTTGTCGGAGGTCCTCTCAGGTACGTTGTTTACACCGAGTTCTTAGTGAAGGTGTCCGGTGTGCTCCGGTACTGTGGACGGTTGCGACTGAACCTCATTATGCTGTGAAGACATGCGGTTTCCTGCTTTCTTCAGTAAACAACACACGACTGTCCATATTAAACAGTGTAAACACAGGCCTTACCAAAAATACTTCTTATATAAAACCAAAAGTTGCCTGTGACCGTGCCAGTACCCGTACCCACTGTTGCAGTGCTCTGCCTGTGTGACATATTCCCAGTAAGTACCACCGTGCTCAAGGGCCTTCACACTGCGAGCTTGTGGAGTAGAACTGGAGCTATCAGTCAGTAGATCAGTAGTAAAAAGAAATGGTCGGCTGTTGTCCGATGTGAGGATTTGCTGCTTCTCTCTGTTTTAAATCTAAAATGTTTGGGTTAGTTAGACCAAACAACAAAATAAAACATTGTAAGACATCACCTTGGGCCCCAATGGACATGTTTTATTATCCTGACATTTTATAGACCAAGCAACTCATTGATTCATCAAGAAAGCGACTTGCAGATTAATCTGTAATGAAAATAATATATTATAATAAAAAGGTTTATCAGAGCTCAGTGGGATAGCTTGAGTAATGATGGTACATTAGATAGATACACCGTGCTAAAACACTCAATAGAAATGTGGTGCATAGAATTGTAGGCGTTTCTTTCTATGCTGCTGTACAATTCAACAGCCTCCAAAATAAGCATTAACCTCTCACCAAGGACCCCGTAGCTGAGAGAGATGGAGTAGGGACCCCCTAATACATATACTGTTTATATTAAACTGGGCTTGTATATTAAACTGGGCCTACAATAACGTGGACAATATATATGCTGGTTTAACTTAAATATGTTGGATTCATGTTGATATATTTTCAGGCATTTTCACAAAAAATAAAAAAATAAATCAAACCTCCTGCACTAACTTAGAGGACCCCTGTGGGTTTTGGAAACCCCTCTTAAGACCCAGGCATTAAAGGATAACACCAGCTACCTGGGCAACCTTTGATGGCCAAAACCAAGAAAATCAGACTCAAGTTGTCATAAACTAGAATTTAGCCTGAACTGAACAGACAGGACTGCAAGTTCATCAGTGATTACTTTAACTTTCATCCTTAGGTGCCACTCATATGATTGAGGCAGACATAATCATGAGAGGTTATGACCCCAAAGAGCCAATCATGGCCCATCCCCCTGACACAGACAGTGACATCACACTGAAGGAGTGGCTGGAAGGAGTGAAGGCGCACGATAAAGGAATAAAACTAGACTTTAAGAGGTGAGACCCAGCTCTTTTTTTTTTAAGTGATGGTGTGAGATGCCAACACTGACGTGTGCTTTCCATGCAGCCTGGAGGCGGTGTCTCCGTCTGTGGTGCTGCTGGAGGCGGTGCTGGCAGAGCAGAGTCGTCCCGTGTGGATCAATGCGGATATCCTCTCTGGTCCTGGGGGGCAGGCTAGACCTCTGGAGCCTCAGGCTTTCCTTTCTGCTGTGAGAACTCTACCCAGTCACACTGTGCTCTCTCTTGGGTGGACTACAGGATGGACCGCTGGGACAGATAACCCAGGTAAGGACACTAATGTCCTCCCTGTTTCACTGATCTTTTTACTTTTCTTTGTTTTTTACACCTCACATTACAGGGTGTCAGTTTCTTTTGTTCATAACATAAATATTCAGCAAAGTTTTTATTTCACACCTTTCATTACTTATGTTTCCCACATATATTGTGACGTTGATGTTAAAGGACGAGGCTGGTAAGGTTTTACATTTTGGTTTGTGGAACCTGTTGCTACTGTGTGCAGGAAGCTTTCTGATTGATTTCTTTTAATATGTTTCAGGTTACAGCTGGGATATGGTGCATGCGATGGAGGAGATTTGTAGAACCCTTAAACATCCAGTCACCTTCCCAGTGCGTGCAGCTCTCCTGCCCCAGTCATTCGCCCAACTCGCATGGCTGCTGAAGCAGTCAGACAGGTGATTATCAACACTGATTTCATCTCCGTTTTTAGTTCCACATGACTTATACTGTCATTGTGCTGTAAATGAAAATTATGGTTTATTTCAGCCTGCCGTGTTTCCCATAAACGCGGCTACTGTGGCTTTATGAGTCTTGCTAACTTAGCATTTGCCCATTGTTGCCCAGTGGCTGTGGAGACACTGACCACAAGCAGAATTACCAAGATTTGTAGAATCCAGGCAACTACCAGCAAATACCATTTATAACCTCTAGCCAGTGAGCTTTTTCTGTTGTCACAACAAGGTCATATTGTTTGAAATGCTTGCTTAATTTCATGCATCACTGACCACTACTTCGTTAGGCTAATACGACACACTGTCACTCTTCCTGCTTCCCAGTAGCATTATGCACTTGCGACACATGACATGCAGACAGAGATAAAGAGAGAATTTTTGTAATCCAGCCTGAGGCCGCAGAAAAACCAGCCTGAGTTCCATCAAAAAACAAAATGCTTCCTTTGTTCAATTATTGTAGCTAGCAAGCTAGAGTGAATAGTTATTTTCTGACTTTTACATTGGCATGTAATATGGTAATACCTTTTGAGCTGTTCGTTAAATGTGTATGCTTTCCCCTGTTGTTCACAGGTACACTTTAACAGTGTGGACCGGCCAGAGTGATGAGTTAACACTACAGGACTTACTGCCATACAGGCTAGAGTTTGATAGCAGTAAGATCTACTATGACTTGCCGGACTCTCTAAGGACCGAGCTCAGTATGACCTTGCGTGACAAGAACTGAACGTCCACTGCAGACACATTCTGACAGCAGTAACTCTGATGCCCACAGGTGAAGAGAGGAAAGTGGAATTTGCTCTACAAAACTTTTCCTGTTGTTCATCTGCCATTGACCAGAATCATGATACAGGGGTCATTTTTTAGGGGTCATGTGAGGATTAATCAAATAGAAGTGTAGCAAGTCTCTCTAAAACTGTGGGCTCCCCCAGCACACAATCTAGCATCACAGGTCAGTTACTCAACACAAATGTATTGCCTCCTCAGCCACACACACCATCAATACAAAATACTCAGCTTTACAGCTCTTCTGAGGTTTCTATAGTCCTGTTCCAAAGTCTGTGACGGTTCACTCCAGCCTTCCTTTCTGGTTTGTGTGTGCCAGCCAACTCTGGTCCACAACACTACTGCATTAAGAGGAGAGAGTGAATACTCAATGAGTACCAGCTGAGATCATCAACTCACCTGGTGCTGCTCTCATCATCCGTCCCCACACCTTTCTGTCTCCTGCAGTGGAGTGTAAACCACACCCACCTCCACAGAAAAGATGAAGAAAAAGTATTTCCACTGCACAAAGGATGCTTACATTTTATAACTTTTCTCTAATGGTTGCTTTTCCTTGTGAAGTGGCCTCTAAATTTGTTACAGTGACTATGTTTACATGCACAAAATATTCTGGTTTTAGCTCCTACTAAGGTCAGAGATATACTTGTGTATGATTGCTACTTTGCATAACGTGTTCTGTTGCACCCGTTATCACACCGCAGCAGTGATGGATATCCTGTATATGTATGAAAATGTATACTATGTATACTATTGATATTCAAGTGGTTCTTACTGTAGGACTTTTAAGACTGCCCCTTGTTTAGATCTAGAGGATATGACTGTATAAGGATAAAAGGAGAGGGTACCAAGACTATATAAGCGAGCCCATCTTTAGTAGAAGAGACTAGATTCCGTACTGTTCTGTTTCCTGGCTATAACAATCAAATCTTGAGTGTGCGTTTAGTGAAAAGGTAAACCACTAGTAGTCAGCAAAGAACAAGATTTTGAAATGTTGATCTTTGTACGTCAAATCTTAAAATGTAAAGTAACTAAAGCTGTGAAATAAATGTAATTGAGTGAAATTTTCTATCGCTGTTTTTGTTCATTCTTCTTTTCACGTGAAGCACTCTACCATACTGATGACAGAAATAGAAAGTTACTTTAGAATATTTTAAAAAACATTATAGTGACGTTAGACAGTGATGGGCAAATGAAGCTTTTGTGAAGCACTGAACCACTTGAGCCAATTGTTTCCAAAATGGCTTCATTACTCGAAGCTTCATTTCCAGTGACCTCTCCTGGCAAAGTGCAAGGCTGCAGTCAAATTAGGCAGGCTGGTTGGTGGACAGGAGGCTTTTAATTACATATAGGCATTCATGGGTGCACGCACGCACTCTCTCACACACACACACACTCTCTCTCTCTCTCACACACACACACACCTTAATGAGCAGTGTTGGAGAAACTGTAGAAAACACCTTTTGTTCTGAAGCATCTTTGCTTTGATCACCCTTGGATTTAAAGTATCTTTGCTTTGAAAATTCTTATCTATATCATGTTCTATTTACAAATAAAGATGATGAATGTGTGTATTGTGTTACTGAGGAGAGAATGCTGGGAAATATGGCATAGGTTGGGTATGCTTGTGTAACTATGGCAGGGGGATGGCGAACACTCAAAGGTTTTTATTATGGTACATCATTTATTCAACAGTTTTTGGGTTGAGCCGGTTTCTTTTCTTGCTCACAATTTCTTCACATTTGCGATTATAAAGTGTTAAAGGCGCTCAAATTTAAAACTGTCTCAACCTGTCACCAGAATCGCCTGATTGGACCGCGAACCAGTCAGGTGATTAATTCAGGCAATGAAGCGGTTGCTGCTTTGGACGGCCTATGTCACGTGATTTTTTTAGCACCAAAGCAAGCTTTGGAGCAGTGGTTTATGGAATTGTAGTTCAGGGTTTGAAGCACGTATCGAAGCTTCAGTGTCGCAGTGCCATCACTAACGTTAGAAGTTACATACGAGACTGTAAAGTATCTTTAGTTCACTGTGAAATTTAGAAATGACTAAAAAAGTTATAATTATACATGGCTTGAAAAGTATGACTTAGTCTGACAAATATATATTTTTATGTTTTAGTATTGTCAAGTACTGAATTCATGCTGAATAATATATCACATCTGGTGCTGCATTTAGGCATATTTGTATGCACACATTATGGGAATTAATAAAAATGAGACACAGACAGTTTCGTGGATTTGTGCCAGCAGCTGGCAGTAAATATTAGTTTGTCTGAAGGCTTAAATACACAAAAATACACAGGTTATACTACAATGAGGTTAAAGATATAAGTAGCTGAGACAGATGAGACAATCTTCATTATTTTTAATCTGCTTCAACTGTTCATTGTCTAATGGATTTTCACATACATGCAGCTAGAGGCCAAGAGTTATTTCAATTCAGAGTGGTGAACTGTCACAGTCCTTTCCTGAGAGCTGTAGTGATCACCATCATTGAGCAGATTACCTTGGTATTCTATGAAAACAAACAAAAAACAAATGTCCAAAGCAAACAAGTTTTCCCTGCCTGCCTCTGACCACATTTAACTTAAGTGACACATGTTGATACTAAGTCACTCAAATATTTGATATACGGTTTATTGAAAATAGACAGACATATAATACAGTGAAGAACACTGAAGGTTGAGTGTACCACTGAAGTGTTGCCAATGGCAACTCTGTACATAGTGAAAGGAGTATCTGAGAATGTCTTAAATTTTCAAGGATGCAGATGTACTGTTTGGCAATTTAGATAAAAGGGAAGAATAGTTTTCCTCACTGTGCAGCTTATGTTGATGAGTACCCTTTTATTCTAACTGATATGCAGTGCACTTAAAATTTAGATCATATACACGGCCATCTTTAATAACTGAAAACTATAATTAGGAAGATTAATTAAACACAACACTGTTAAAGATGCTGAAAAGGGGCTCAAAATATAATTCACACTTTTCTAGTCCAGAAATGGGTTTTAAACTAGTAGGTTAGAAGTGAATGTTTCTTAAGTGGTATTTCACCCTGCACTGTACTTTCTTTGATCCAAGGTCATTCTTAAAGCTTTCTGTAATGTCACAGCAAGTCTCAAACTTCTTTGGCTCACACTGTTGCTGTTAAATTAGGTCTGAGTCATGAAATTAAGTCCTGGTATTCAGCATATTGCTTAATGCCACTATAAATTGTAAAAGTATAGACTAAAATAATTATTTTTATTTGAACAACCATGCAACTCGAGCTTGAAGGTTCATTCTTGACCTCGTGAGCAGCAGTTTGACAAAAACATTCTCAACACAAGATCCCATTTGCGTGTCGCTTCCAAATCTTTTAACTACATCACATGGCCTTCCTCAGCAAATTGAGTTGCTCAGTTGTCATGGAGATGGTTTAGTTGTCAGAACATGACCTAAGTATGGATGATAACAGGCGGTCATATAGGGGATTATTGAAGGCCCTCCTACACCAAGCACTACATCTTATTATTGAGGAGGAGGATAGAGGGGGGAAGTATAGCATGTCTGAGGGTCTCTTAGAGCCAACAGGTACGAAGAGTGGATGATGAAAATCACACCCCAACCAGCAAGAAACAGACACCAGCTGTCTGTAAACACCTGACCAAAACCGCTCACAGCATCAAATGGATCAGGAACATCAGCCAGGAGTCAGGAAAAACAAGGAATGTCTTTGCTGGCTAAAAAAACAAGTTTACCATCTCTTCCCCATACACGACAACCTATTAATATGACCGGAATGCATAGGTGACATGATTAAAGCTAACTTATGACAACTAGCAACTCCATCCACTGAGGAGGGAACAACATGTTGAAAGCTTTGGAAACAACACGTTGGACCTTGTGTTAAGAACTTTTTTGTGCAATCATCTAGCTGTTCTGGAAAAGTGCTACAGTAATTTTAAAAGTTTTCTTAGGTAATTATTTCACACTAAAGTTACATTTTGTATTCTTTATATGTATTCTTTTGGTATGTTTCATTACATGGAGGTCAAACTGTCCCTTTGGCTGGTATGAAGATATGAGTCATGAGAAATCTAAAAACAGAACATCAATGCAGCCCCAGAATGTCTAAACTGTACTTTGTCTTAAAACTGCACATGAGCTGGTATCAGTGATGGTATGATAGGTATAGTACAGCAATGTATGTTACTGGTAAGAGCACATGCATTTTCTCCTGATACATGCAATATTTCCTTCTAGTGGCCAAAGGTTTCCTTGAAGTTAACCAGCTCTTTTATCTGCTCACTCTGCATTGAGTGTCGTCTCCACAGAATTTTCTTGGCTTTTAGATCCTTCAGAAGAACAGGTGCACAGGGTAGGATAGGCTTTGACCCTGTAAGAACACCATTCAGTGTCTTGCTACTTCCACTCAAAGGGTAGGAAGAGCTAGAGCTGACCCCAATATCTGGTATAGGAGCATGGGGATTCAGAGGAGGGAGGTATCCAGGACGAGTGTGGGCAATGTGATCCAGTAGAAGGGCCCCTGAGCCTCTTCGCTCCAGCCCGGCAGCACCTCGTCTCTGGACAGAGCTCTCCAAGGACTCCCTGGATCCTGACAGAGTGGAGGATCTGCTGTTGACCAGCTTGAGCCTTTCTGGTCCCGTTCCAACTCCACCACCATTCTTGGAGCTATTGTCTCGGTTGCCAAACTGTGGTAACTGAGAGTCAGAACTGTAGTGGTCAATACCAATGTTCCGTCGACGGACCACATTTTGCAGACTGGAAACATTCAGTTGTCTGAGACAGTCAGAGGAATCTTCATCTACAGGACAGGATTCATGAGGAAAGGGTAAACTGTCTTGATGCAAGTTTGGGTGTGAAGCAGCATGCAGTGAACTTGTAGTACTGTCATATGACATCTTTCTACCGAAGCCTCTTCTTCCACCTCCTCCCCTATTTTCATTTCCAGACATGTACTCTAGTGCCTTTCAGAAGCCCTGTTGTGTCTTTGACATCAATGCTGTGGTGGCGTGAAACAGCTGGAGGTCTTCCGTGGAAGGCGAGGCTATTGTTGACTCTGAAAGACAACTCCTCTTCAAGTGTAATTTGCACTGGCTCTTCTGTCAGAGAGGTGGCCTGGGTCTGCTGGAGGAGCAGTGAAGGACTTTTGGACCACTGCTCAGAGTGTAGCCTCTGGAGATTAAGTCGTTTATCCACACCAGGGACACGTAAAGGACTAGGATGTTGGATTGGAGAACCTGGTCGAGAGGTGACTAGACCAGGTCCTGAACCTAAACACTGGGGATCCCTGAGGCCAAGAAGGGGGCTACCAGGTTGGGGTGAAGCACTTGCTGAGGAGCCCTGTGGAGGAGTTCGTAGCTCATATGGTGACATGCAACAAGATGTTGGGGTATAATGCATACGTTCCTCAAGGTCTGGAGGTGGAGGGACATTGAGGTACTGCTTTGTCATCTGATGGCCGGATGGCAGTTTGTTGGTGGTGATGATGATAACCTCCTTACCCTTCGCTTTACAGGCATCCAGGAGGACCCTGAGGACATCCCTGTTGCCTGAATTGACAGCGTAAATCAATGCTGATAAGCCTGAATGATCCTCCAGAGTTGGATCAGCTCCACTGCTCAGCAGGAGTGACAGAATTTCAGCTCCAGCTTGTTCGAGGCATGCATGCATCAGAGCTGTTTTTCCTGTCTTGTCTTGGATGTTTGGATCAGCACCATTTTCCAGAAGATACCTGTTGGGAGAAATATCACATTTATTACACCAGGAAACTAGTAATCCTCAACAAAAACATATGCTGCCAAGAAGTATCCTGTTAGAACATACCGAACCATCTTGTGTTTGGGTACACTCTGTGAATCTGTATGGCGTGTCTTGCAGGCCACCATAAGCGGTGTCTCGCCATGTTCATTACTCTCATTTATGTAGGCCCCTCCCTCCAGGAGCAGCCGAGTCAGACGCAGACGACTCAAATAGACAGCCTTTAGAAGAGAATTGCCATCTGTTCGAACCTCTGTTGACTCATCCATTGTAAGGATCTTGGCTGCCTCTAATCCACCTTCAGTGTCTTTGATGAATAATCGTTGCTATGTTCAAAGGTGCACAAAACCCAGTGCCTGCAATAGAAGAAAAGGAATACTAAATAAGTGTTAAAGTGCTAGTTAAATATATTTTTTTAATATATATATTTAAAATGGTGAGCTTTTTTTCCCACTAAGTAGCGGGGCAGTGTGACAAGTGCTACATCGCCGAAAAAATCTCTTAAATGATTAAGCTGCAACCTACAATCTATTTTTCTCGGATTTCCTTCCATTTTCTGATTCCGGTGGGAATCAACCAGTTTTTTTAGGTATGGCGCAGGCCGAGAGCAGGACCAGCAGCTGACCTGTGGTCCAGGGTGTACCTCGCCTCTGATCCAGTGAATATTTGGATAGGCTCTAGCCCAATCCTAACCCTGAACAGGGTAAGCACATTAGAAAATGGATGGATGGTAGCCGTAGCAACAATATTTGATTAAAAAAGCAGGTGAGGTGACTGTAGCACACTCACAACAATCTATTGTTAACGTCTCTAAGTTCTTTGCTCACTGAAATGAATTCATACCGATGGCAGTCTGGAAGGAAGGGGAAACACATTTTTTAAAATCTGAAAATCAGTAACATGCTTTACAAAAATGTCCATAGTTTCTAGTTAAAGAGTACAAACATACAAAAGCATGAGCTTGAAACCAATATTCTGATAAGTGTCACTCAGTGTTGGGGAGAGTCTACTTATGGCCACTGTTCACCTTTACAATCACAGCTCTGCATCTGGCATGTGTTGTCATGACATTTTTATGTGGATGTTACATAATTTTGCAGTGTTTGTGAAGCAGTAGGTATCTGGGCACTTGGTAACTCTGTAAGAAACCGAACTGTATGTTGCCTTGAATTCTCACAGTCATTGTCAGACCTCTGATGGAGATGATGCATCCACACGTCTGCATTTGCGCAGTACATACAACGATAAGTGAATATTGCATGATACAATATTCACTTATCGTTGCCACTATGATCTATAATAAACAGGGTAACACAATGGCAACCCAAACATCCCATCAGCTGCTGTATGTAGAGAAGTGATAGAAGTCAGATGGATAAACGGTATAACTTCCATTCCTTCCTCTTTCCAGCCCAGATGTAAGAACACAATGTGTTCGTCATCCTCTTCTGGATTGCCTGTATTCACTTCTGCAGCCTATTGTGTGTGTGGCCTTGTGTTTCTATCATCCAAGTCTGTGAAATTGTGACCAATGACTTATTTTAACTACGTAGGTGTGTGTGTGTGTGTGTGTGTGTGTGTGTGTGTGTGTGTGTGTGTGAACGTGTATTACTCATGTTGTGGGGACATAAATCTGCTTACACAGTGACATTGTGGGGACTTGCTTAGTCCCTATAACGGCAATCATTACATTTTTAAGTTTAGGGTAAGATTAGGTGTGTGTGTGTGTGTGTGTGTGTGTGTGTGTGTGTGCAGTAGGGTTTAAAGCACATACATAAATACAGCTGAGGACAAAGTGTAATGTACTTTTAAGTGTACATACTGTGCCTATCGGATCCTAAGTTTGGGTACATTACAGAGGTCAGCTGACGAAATTGATTATCCTGTGCTTCACAACGTCAGAACAAGAGAAAGAGGAACGATGTTTTATTTAATCTCAGTACACATGTAACTATCTGACTAGTACGTCTGTTGATCACACACACACTCACACTCTTTCTACCCACTCAGTGACTATGAACAGTTCCATCTTAACTTTCACTCACAAAACCCTGAAAGATGTCACACTATAATTGGCTGGCAGTGTTGTCAAGGATCTAAGTTGTTTGATTACATCTTTAAAATATGGCAATTTTAAGAATGAAAAACTTTTTTCTTAATAAACAATGCTCTCTTAACCCTCTCATGTTATTCTTTGTGTGTCACACACCTGCCCACTAAGCCTCTGAGTGGTCAACAGACCAAGGCATCATGGGATTGCCAGTGGATGGCTAACAACTATGCAAACAACAACACTAGTTTTCAACATGGAAAAATTGATCAATAATCACAGAAGACATGGGGTGTCATTTGAGTTGACTAGGTGTAAATGCTGAAAATTCTAAATAAATTATATTTGCACTGAAAATGTTGTGAGATGTTTAAAGTGAAAAAATAATATTTTTGCAACAGAATTTTTTGTGGCTGCATCAATTTCTTTAGTGAAAGGTGCAATACTTTCAATGTTTGATTTTAAAGTAATTCAAAAGTATTTAGGTTAGATTAAACTCCCTTTTGGTAATCTAATGGATTACATTTAGCCATATAATTTGTATTTAGCAATTGACTACATTTAAAAATAATCTGCCCCAACACAGTTGGTTGGGGTCCAACATGTAGTCTGCAAATATTGGAAATATTAGTGTTATAATCATTGACAGTATGGTTGTAATGTAGCCTAATGTAGTGTAGGCATTACACTATTACACAAGCAATGACATGGGCTAAAGGTATGGTGAGAAGAGGCTTCAAAGTATCAAAAGGAAAGGTATGTATGTCATGTAAAATGGCTTCTTTTCCCTAATAATATCCAACGTACTTATATAGTAGACGGAAAACAACATTTTACTGTTGTAGTTGGTGGTGGTGGAGCAAAGCACCCAATAACTATAAAGTGATGGAATAAAAATAACAATATTTCCATCTTAAATGTATTGGAGTAGAAGTATGAAATATTATAAAATGTATAATAATAAAAACAAAGTACAAAATCCTTAAGTGCATTAGCAAATGCACTTAATTATTTTCCACCACTGGGTACAAACTGGGTGCTTGGAGCTTTAAAGACATCTGTATTGAACAGGCAGGGACAGTATAACACAAAGATACTATTGGTTGCATTATGGGAAATTTAGGAATTAAGCATTTTATGGAGTTTTAACCCATACTAGCAGCTAAAAATATTACTGCTGGACAGATTTTGACCATTATTCTTTTAATATCTCTCTTGTTATTCCCTTAACTTTATGGATGAGCAATGCTTAAACTACTAGAGTACTTTTCATTTCTCATTGGTACAAGGCTGTTATGGTTCAATTGGGAAGACTATATGTGTGAGGAGCAGGAGGTTTTAACCTCTGTTTGCAGCCTTTTCTGCAGAATGACATTCAAACCCCCATCTGTGCCTCTTTGAGGGGTCAGGCCTGGCCTTCAACCAGCACCAACACAGACAGAATAGCTAATGAGAGGCAGCAGACAAAATGTCATTCCTTAACATTTTATCATTCTACATGTAAAGGCCAGACATCTTTCTTCATTCCATGCTCCTATGCAGAGAGTGAGATATTATGATGATGATGATGATGATGATGACAGTCAAAACCACTGGTGCTTTATATGTATGTACATGTATTCATGACTGTGTTAAGAGCTACTTATAGATGTGGAAGGCTAACATAGGTGCCTGACATAAGAAACCCATTTAGTCACAGGTAGCAATGGAACATGCTGTCAATTCAAAATATGACTTAAAAAGGAATGAAAAATGTTTCTCTGAACAGCACAGTAACAACCCTGCAAGGACACATTTAATCAAAATCTTCAGCTGCCTGTCTCCCAGCGCATAAATATGTTCTAAATGATGACCAGTTATAGCTATTAAAGCAGATCATTTCATTTCACTCATGTATATACAATGTTGTTGTCTCTTACACATCCACACAAAAAACATGGCATAAATACTGTAAATGGAGTAGGATGCAGAAGATATACTGTAAAAAATACAATAATAATGACAAATATATGAATTGTGTCATCCCATCCTGAATGTGCTGTGGTATCTGCTTTCCTTAAATATCAATATTTCTACTGTCATTCATTTATGTCATACACTGCAGCAACAAACTGTAACGAGTTATTTTTAAAAGCACAACTGTAACTTGTAGCTTAGAAATTCATCTTAATTTCTACACTACAAGTTATTGTTGGTTTGTGCACAAACTTACCTGAACGTGTTTCATTCTTTACTGTGTGGCTGTTCAAACTGCAGGTCTCCCTCCAGTTGATAGGTCAGTGTGCAGGCTGAGGAGAAACCAGTAGAGAGAGCAGACATCCATGCAGGGGAGTGACTGATGAGAGGAGGGAGTGAGAACCAATATATACGTCAGATGAGAGTGAAAGGCAAGCCTATGGTAGCTGAGAAGCAGGAGGCACACAGCCAATGACAGCACGTCCCATTGTGAGCAACCACAACAAAGACATGGGTCTCTGGTAAAGCATTTGCGCAGGTGAGATTCAGACTGTTGATGTGTGGAATGACAATAGTGCTGCCGACGTCACCAGAAAGTTCAAGGCTGTAGACAGGTTTATTTTGGTGAAGATTGCACAACAGAGAAGCTTCGCTCACTTCATGGACATATTACCATATTCCGAAGTCAATGACGGAGAAAGGCTGAGAAAATAAGTCACTTGATTCTATGGTTGGCTGAGAGGGATTCAGCAATAGTTTTTTAAAGGGCACCTCCAACCTGATGTCCTTGTGTCCAATGTGGTAAAATTAAAAGCTGACAATGTCTGTCTGTGTTACGTTAAGAGTCAGTATGATGAAGAGCTCACATTTAGTCTTCTGGTGCACTGTTCTTACGCTCATATTGATTCATCTGTTCCAGGTTGTGATTTCCTGTTTGCTGTGCTTAAAGGTCCAGTGTGTAACATTTAGGAGGATCTATTGGCAGAAATGGAATATAATATTCATAGGTATGTTTTTATTAGTGTATAATCACCTGAAAAGAAGAATCATTTTCGTTACCTTACAATGAGTCGTTTTTATCCACAGAGGGAGCGGGTCCTCTTCCACGCAGTCCACCATGTTGAGCCTCCATATTTCCAGTGTTTTAACATTACTCGTCTTCGCCTATCACTCTCCTTCTCTACTGCTGAAATTCTGATCCAATGCCTACTGCAACAGCATTTTATATGGCACATAAGTCATAAAGTCACAAATAAGCTCCACTATATCCAAAACTCTGCCACTTGCCAGAGTCTGTCTTCCAGAAACTCCACTGGCTCCCTGCCCTCCACAATCAGTCCGCTCCTACTTCACCGATCTGCGCCACCACAATGCCCTATCCCGCAGCCTCCACTTCTCTGTTGCTAACCTCCCATCTCCACCACTCGGGAACAAGCACTAGACCTGGGATGACAGAGCCTTCTCCATAGCTGCTGCCTCCCTCTGGGACTCTATCCCCAAACACATCAGAGGCTGCACCGATCTGTCAATGTCTAAATCTCTAATCAAAATTCACCGTTTTAGAGTTGCTTTTAACCCATGGTTAATGTTGTGTTGTATATTTCAGTGTGTTGTTTGATGATGATTTTAACTTATGTAAAGTATCTTTGAGTGTCATGAAAAGTGCTCTATAAATAAAATGTATAATTATTAACCCAGTTTCACAGCCACCGTAGTTTCTCCTTCAGGCTTGCGAGCAGTATTCAGTTGGTTGGAATCTCCATTCTCACTGCTAGATGCTACTAGATCATACACACTGGTTCTTCAAGGCCCCAGTATGACTCCAACTAATACTGTCCACCACATCTAAAGGTGCTATCAGACAGATAAGGCTGTTTATGATGTTCAAATTGAAAACATGCTGTATTAACCGTGTCATATTGCTAACCATTTCCTCTGTTTTAAGTTACAACCTTTCTACAGTCAGTGTTTGGTTTGTCCGTTCTGGAATTCAATTCTTATTTTCAGGTTCACTAATGAAAACATACCTATGAATATTATATTCCATTTCTGCCAATAGATCCTCCTCAATGTTACACACTGGACCTTTGAGCCCCCTCAAGCATTTTGTATTTTTAAATAAAGAAATATATTAAAGTTAGTAACTAGTTGTGTTGTTATTAAGTGTGGCTGCTGAAGTCTTTGCCCAATATGTTTTTGTCATTCCTTTGTGCCTTGTAATAAGCTTATAGCTATTTTGTTAAATATGCTTTGGCCAAAGTCAGTTAATAGCTACATTTATATTGAATGTCCTGCGTGCCATATCTGCTTTTATTGAGAAAACAAGAACTTAAGCAACTCATGAAAATTGACTATTTTCCTAGCACCCTGCATATTGGACAAGCTCTACCTTTTGCACCAGGAGAGAAAAACCCCTGGTTTTGGCTTTGTTTGCTATGTGTCAAACTAGTTAGTGGTAACTGGATTAACTACACAGGCTCACCTCGTAGTGCATGCAGCCATGTACTAAGGCCTTCTGCTGCATGTTGTCTCCTCTCTCTACCTCCTTCCCTGTTCTTATTCTCAAACAAATTTGCACATAAAATCCCTCTCCCTTTTCAGTCCTATTTCTGTCACCCTCACTTTTATAGTTTCAGGCAGATTTTCCCCCTAAAATCTCTCTAAACTTTCCAACTGCCAAATTCCACTCAAAAGAAGATAGGAGTTGATAAAAATGTTAAGTGAGTTGCTTTTAATTTTTACTGCATGCAATAAACTTAACAAGCAGCGAGTGAGTAATGATTCTTTAGCCACGTGTTTCTCCTCTCAGGCTACTTACACCCTGCGTTCTTGCTGTAGGATTTTGGGGAAGTATGTGGACTGCCTGAAATAAGCGGCTTCACCTTCTCTGCCATTCAGGTACAAAAAAAGAAAACTTTTGTCAGTTTTATTTAGTTATATATATAAAACCTTTTTTTGACACTAAACCTTGTGTAGATGACGCACTGTAGATCACAGTAGACCCAACTAGTACTTGATGAAACACACATTATTAACATTAATATGTTTTATTGCTACCCCATCTACAGCAGTGCATTGGGCGATTAAAGAAAAAACTAAAAGCATCCATCATCATTAATTAAGGTCAGAGGGAATCAAAAAATCAATGTCTGTTGTCTTGTAAGTCTTGTAACTACCTGGATATGTGCATCAGTTCAAAGTGTTTATCCATTACAAATAACTGGCAGATGGGCTGAGATGAAGCATCATGTAGCAAAACCTGAGCTGAAATGGCCATCATGATCAGAAGAAAACTTGGCCAAAATTGTTACCTTGTGTGGTTTGTGCACTTCATCAGAAAGGAAGGATTCAGCTGGTTGTTATGTCTAAAACTGCCAGACAAAATATGTGATCATATTAAAGCTGAGGTATTATGTTTTTCCTTGGTTTAGCAGAGCATAATAGGCTCCTTTAAGGATAAACCTTTTTTTTTTTTTTCATAAATAGAGGGGTTCCCCCACCTGTGAATAACTACAGTAGGAATTTTTGCAACTGAAATGTCATGTTCATTTCAACTCTGAGAAAAAGAAAAAACATAACAACTTAGAATGACTCAACTGTACAAATAACTTTTTAAAAATCACCAAGTCCAGCATTTACATTGTTCTGGTGCCCATTTACAATTTTTTTGGAATTCCTCTTCACTGCTCGGTGCTCTCATAGACTTCAAATCTGTATTGGATACCATTCTCCTCCTGCAGCTCTTGTGACACTCCTGGAAACCTGTAGGAGAAACAAGCCTTACTGTATGTTCCTGTAGTAGCTGTTGAGCAATTTACTTTTATAATGTAAAGTAAATCACCTTTAAAAGGACAATTACAGTTTATTACAACTTATTTTCCACAGGTTAATCAAACTTGTTTGGTTGAGGTGTACTCACTTTCAGTTTGATTTTCAAATAAAGTGGTTAACATACTCTTGATATATTGTAGTTTGTTCCCTGATCATCTGACTTCAAGAGTTTCTTGACCCATCTGATGTCACTGTGCACCAAGATCTCAGCAAATAACTGGGTTAGTACAAAAACTGCTGGGCCAAAACTACAAAATATGAGAAGTTGTAATAAACCTAAATTACCCACAAGTGACCCACTGATCTTACTCTGGCAGCAGCTGATATTTGTCTGGACAGATTTCAGGGAGGAACGTGTCACACTCAAACTGCTTCAGGATTCTTGTGACGAACAATCTCCTGGTCCCCGGGCTCTCCATCAACTCCTGGTTAGCCCAAAGCAACCAAAACATAATTAGAGAAAGAAGAAGTCTATATGACTGAAGAAGTGTTGATCATCATCACCATGACTGATAGCTGCAACCAATAATTGGATATTATTTTCCATTGTAATTTGTTATCAGATACTCTATTGGTTATTTAAAATGGCCAAGTAGAATAATTAAATCATGTGTGAGACAGAAGTAAAACATGTGAGCAATGGACACTGAGTGTTCCATACAGTACCTTGTAAAGAGAGCTGCCTCCTATAACCCAGACCTGGTCAGCCTGGTCCGCCAACTCCGTCTCGACCAGCCTCAGTGCCGAGTTGAAGTCTGCTGCCAGGTGGTGTGCTCCTGCAGGGGGCACTCTGGAGGAGAATTGGCACTTTATCAGGTGACTGCGACAATTGTGCAATACTTGACTCCAACGCACACAGACAGCTGAGAGTTGTCACAGCGGAGAGCCTGAACCCAGGGGAAGCAAATTTTATTACTGGAGTTGAGCAATATGTAACTATGCTTGTTACTGTGTGCAATAAAACCTCAACAAGCAGACCCTTTCAGATAAGCACCTGTTTTTTTACCTCTTATGTCTGCAGCTCATTTTGGCCAATTGCCGACGTGCACATATTGTTTCAACCTAATTGCAGAGAACATCAAGTCTCTCCTGCAGTGAAATTTACATATTATTATGCCTACTCTAATAGTGGTGGCCATTTGGCAGATGCAGACATAAAATAAACACACACATTCACATTCAAACTGTAAAATTCATCCTTGACATCTTCAACAAAGTCAAACAGCAGGTTGTCTAGAATAATGTACACCATGATGCTTTTAGCCCTTTGCTATCTGTTTCAGAAATGTTAGAAGACCTCCACGCTGCAGACATTCTTGTCCCTCTTTAACGCTGACAGATAGGGTCATCAAGCATTTAGCCTAGCTAACAGTTAAATTTAAGCGGCGTCTTACTGGCCTGTCACAGTGGAAGAAATTGCAGATGCAGGTGTTTCATCTTAAAGGCTTCATCGACCAATACCAATATCATTGTGCATCCCTATATTTAGTTTTTTTTTTATTGTCAAACGTTGTGGATAGTACAGTAAAGTCTGAGGGCCATTTAAATTATGGGTATTTCCCAGGAGAAACAAACCGAAACGGGAGGGCGCCTTGAAATACGGGAGAAACCCAGGAAAGACCTGATACAGTCAAACATTACATTTCATTTGCACACACTGTTGTGTAGCAGTATTAACTGTGTGTGACACATACTTGCACTCCCTGCTGAGGACGATGTTGATCCTGTTGTTCAGAGGCCTGTTCTTCTCTGGGATGGAAAACCATGTCTTCCTGCCCATGATCACCACATTCTGCTTGCCTGCAAGACAGCAAGGTTTGAATTCATTATTCATTAATCAGTACTCAACTCTCCTCCATGTACAGATTTAGAACTTCCTCTATGCAAGGTTCAAGTATATCAACTATAAGTGTGTAAACTGATGTTGATATCAATACAAACTGACTAGAACTGGGATAGAAATGGAGGGCAGTAAGACGCTTTGTGGTGTGCTGGGGTTTTATCTAAATGAACTCAGAGCAGGATGCACTGACTGTGTGAAAATCTGATGTCACAGATGACGAAGAATGTGTGTACATTAGTGTATATGAAACCACACCATCAACTACAGAGTGGAAAGCAGAAAAAGGTACCTTGAATAGTTGTCTCTTTTAATTACTTGAAGGCTACATGCAATTGTTGCAGTTTTTTGTTTGTTTTTATGTTCAAATGTTTTTCATAAAAGGAGTTTATGTTCAAGTACATGGGTTTTATTGTTTTGTTTTTTACTGTAGTATCAAATGAATGTAGAGAATCAGGGAATTTCACTGGTATTTACTGGTATCCACTACTGCATTTATGGTATTGCTAAATCCCCAGTGTTGAGTGTGAAGATCTCAGGGTGTCAAAGCAGAGCCCCAGTAGGGTAAACCAATAGTGAAGCCTGTTAGAGGACTATAATGGACCCATTGAGTTACATCCAGGTAGCTACTATTGTATTACTATAATGTTGTATGAAATGTTGTGTTGTTTGCACCATGAGCTCTCCAAAGTAAGTTCCTGATAACTTTTGAAGTAATGGCGACTTTTATGGGCAATGTAAATATTCAGTGACTTAAACATCTTTGCCCATCCTAACATACATCATAGTCTGCAGCTTCTTTATTCTAACCCATCCTTCTTCCTCTATCTGTTTTACAGTTCTAGTAGTCTTTGGAGGAGTAGAATACCATATAGTTCACGTTGGTCGTTGTACACTGTGTGACTAATAAATCTTTGACCTCTGGACCAGTGGACGCTATGCCTGTTTCCCTTCATTAGACCTTTTTCACAGCAGCCATTATGACATGAAATAGCAGGGTCAACACAGCTGTTAGCAATGATACGAATTAAGGTTCCGAGTGCTGTGCATGTTCACTGTAAAGGCTCTGCTGAACTAAGTGGAACAGAACCGTGGTTAATATCATTCAGTGGTAACACCTGTGTTTACACTACTGTTTCATCTCAAAATGGCCCTTGTGATAAATGTCTATTAAGCCTAAAACATGTAATTCAGTTACCTTTCACAGACGGAGTCGCTGTCATTGTTCGGAAGTGTTTGAATTCGTTACTATAAAAGAAGAAGAAACAGAGTTAATACATTTCTAGCGCTACCACGCGACCTGCGATGTCTCGTGCTCTTCGTTGCGTAAAGACAGAGCTCGAGCTCAGTTAATGTACAAACCCTGTGAACTGCTGCGTTATTCCACACTAACAGTGTACAGTGGACTTACCCGAGTCTAACGGGGTGCCAGGGCAGGTTCCCATTCATCCCGATACCCAGGTCGGGACACACCGCCACGATACCGTTCAGGATGCGGGACATTGTCAGAGGACTGGGGACTGGACACTGGACACTACACTCTGATTTGTAGTTGTGTTACAGCTTCCCGCCTGCAAATATTATGATGACGATTTCTTCTTCTTCGTGTTTTACGGCAGCTCACAGCTCAATGGCTCTGATCACTGCCATCTTATGGATTAAATGGCTCCTTCCTCCACAACAACCCCAGGATCTCTGCAGATCAAACTTACTAAATGAACTTTATTAACATTTCAGCAAAATATATCCACAGAAGGCTTAAAAGATGACCTTCCTTTTATACTTTTAAAGATACCTATTTTAATACTATTGCAAAACCTAAAAATCAAAAATCATAAATTGACAAAAACTATTATTTTATTTAGGCATGAATTTACTACAGTGGTTTAGCAGACCCTGGAAGTTTTTGTTTTTATTCTCCTATATTTTATTTGTTGTATTTATTTATTTTTTTTAATATATATTTTATATGTGCATGAATATACACTATAGTAGGAACTATTTATAATGTAAATCTATCTGGAACTTTGGTATACTCATATAGTTCATGCACTGCATAGTTTTTTTTAAACAGTCCTGTTAAAACCATACAACTACTATCTGTGTTCAGACTGGTTTTAAAATAGCAAGGCTCAAATGCATCATTGTATCCTCATCTTGCGTTAACTGTTAAATTGTATGTTCTGTACATTTTATTTTTTCAACATGAATACCTAAATGCAGTTTCAAAGCCAAAATGTGTATCCAGTGTGGTGGTTTGTAACCGTAAAATGTTAACTTGTTAAACAACTTGTGGGAGTTTACCCTCAAATTTCCATTAAAAATACAAAACAAAATCTCAATGTCCTGCTTCCAACCCCGGTCTTACTGATCATGGGAAATGTCCTGTCTGAATAATTTTTTGTAAGATATTTTCTTTTTCTTAAAAAAATCATGTATTCTATCCTTCTAGCTTTCTGTCCACATGGCCCAAACTGTAGGGGCCTCCACCTTGGGACTAGTAGCTCATGAGCACTGAAACTAGACTAGTCTAAAAATCTAAACAAGCATTAATACAAAAACAAAAATCAGTTTTATTGTAACTGCCATGTTACAAACAGAACTGTAGTAGAAAACTGTGTATAAACAATGCAAATATAAAGCGGTGTGCTATTTAGGAAAACAGTGCAGTGGCTCAGATGCAGTTCTCAGAGTAGACAGGAGCTTTGGCACTGAGCCCTTATGAGTTAGCCTCTCAGCTTCAGGGGGCGCTCTGACTGTGAATACAGCAGGGGCAGCAGTGCAGAGAGTCATGGATGAAGAGATCACACTCCACACAGAACACACCGCGACATGTTGGACAGGTGAATATCTAGAGCCACAGGAAGGGAGAGAGAGCAGAATACAGATGGCTAGAGGGACTTAATACGTAAAGGTACACAAGTTTTACACTTAATATTACTGTATTTCTTTTTTTTAATAAACCAGTTAATTATTTATTAGCAGTTATTACTCCAGTCCCATATAGTGTAGGACTAAAAAGACAGACTTAAGAAAAGAATGTTCACAGTTAAATGAAGGTTACTGGTAATTGTTACAATACAATATGATAAAAGGGTGTCCTGATGGCTAAAGATGGCCACACAATGTACAATTTTAGAAATGTTAACCCAGTTTCTGCTGTATGACTAAAAATGGGAAAGTGACCCTTTAAAGTGGAAAACTCATGTATGTTCTTCTCCATCAGAAAGGCCTCTACAGATCCTCTGGACATACACTCACACTGTACTCACACTTTTATCTTTCAGCTCCCCTTGACAAGCTTGACAGAACCTGAAAAAAAACAATGTAGGTTTTAGATACACAGCGGCACATAATCTGTGTGTGTGTGTGTGTGTGTGTGTGTGTGTGTGTGTGTGTGTGTGTGTGTGTGTATCACAGCCACCTGTCTTCTTGAAGCTCCTCCACAGGACCCTCTATAAAGGCTTGGAGGGGGAAGAGGTGGTGGAAGGATCTGGCGAGATGGGGGGCCAACACCAGAGTCAAACCTAGGAGACAACACACCACACACAAACATACCAGTCAGGGCTATGGTACTTCTATTGGTTTGAACACACAGCACCTTTAAAGCAGCAGAGTACTTTTTCACTGCCACAGAAATGGAATGAAATCCTCCCATCACACATACCACAGACTTTACACTCCACGGGAAGCTCTGTGTACTTGGCATGGCACTGCGGACAAAAGTATCCTCCCAGAGACAGACCTGGACCACTGCTGCTGTCCAGATGACTAGGAAACAACACACCAGGAGCAATACATGACAAAGAATATTCCCTCTTGTACACAGTGGCTGCTCACAGTGTACTAGAGTGCCCACAAGGTTTAAATCATGTTGTTTTCTACTTACGCCATGCTGAATGAAGGCTTGGCATCCTGGTCAGTGGGAGAGGCGACGGTGTGCTGTGGAAAACCTGAGCAAACACAGGATTCCAGTTAGGTGTGTCTAAGACAAATATTCAGTAAATACTTTTATGGTTATTGTGATATTTTGATGAGGAGCAAGAACAGCCTTTATGGAAAACAGGGAAACATTTTATTAGTGGTTTCAAGTGTTCAAAAGAACTTTTGTCCAAATCTTAAAACTTTTCAATCTAAGCATTTCAACATGACAACAATTTTCACAGCAGCCAATTTGATGTGAAATAGTAGGGCAAACATTGGTGTTACAAATGATACCAATTCTGCTCAACTGTATTTAGTGTAGCAGAGCCTTTCCAGTGAGCCAACATGGACAACAGCAGCACCCTGACTCTGTTTGAGCTGTCAGTGACCTGCATACTGACCCATGCGTATTAAAGAGCATTCAGATGAGGAACTGGCTGGAGGAGGTTTGACGTGCAGCATCAGCAGCTCTTTGAAGTGACACTCATCCAGGATAACATGGTACGAGCCACCCGTCTCCCTGGTCAACACCGTACACACCCTGACCTCTGCTGACAGGCCGATTACTGACACCCGCACCTTTAGAGACTTCAGGGTCTGACAGAGGAAGAACACGGTTAGAGAGAGTTACATTCAAGGTAAGTTGAAGATAAATGTCACTGGTACAGTAAGCCTAGCAGCTGAATAAGTGGACATTGTTGCACTGTGCACCCCTAGGGAATAGGACTTTTAAGTGACTTCACCTTAATCAGCTCATAGATGTTTGCTGGGTCACATGTGGTGAGGCTGCTGAGGATTATCAGGATCTCTCGGCTCGTATGTCCAGGCATGTGCCTTCATATAAAGACAGGCACCAGCTGAGTGACATTCAGTTAAATTACAGACACTGATCTAAAACATAAGCACTGCAGGACCTACTTGAGGGTCTGTATGGCCAGGTTGAGGGAGTTGTACAGGGACGGCTCTCCTACACACACAGTGTCCACTGCTTTCTTCAGAGCAGCAATGTGCTTCTTTGGGTTTCCTGGTGGTGAAACAAAACATCACATTATATTAAAGTGTTCATAGCTGACAGCCAATGGTAAGTGGTAAATTGAAGCTTTCTGTGGATAGTGTGATACTTGCTGCTGTTTTTTTTTGCTTTTATTAGATAGGACAGATGAAGATTGACGGGGGGGGGGTTGAGACACCCAGGCCACAGGTCAGAGTCAAACCCGTGGCCGCTGCAGCAAAGACTCAGCCTTGGTACATGGGGTGCCAACTCTACCAGGTGAGCTACCAGGGCGCCCCATTGCTGCTGTTTAAAGGTTCTGTATACAAGTCACTGGCACTAGATATCACACTAGAGCACCAAAATCTCAGACCAAAACAAATGGGTGCTACGGCCCACCAGACTCCACTGACAAAAACAGTAATTTTACCTTGCACATCATTGTACAACAAACTTGATTTAAACTCAACAGAAACAAAATAAAACTCACCAACACCAACTTTGTTAGTCATTCAACTGTTCCTACAATCACCAACTCTGGTTTGGTAAAAAATAACTTCTTAATTCACCGACAGTCATGAAACAAGCTACAATGGCTGCAGTGTCCAAGTACTTCCACTAACAGCCTGTTGTTGCCCCTGACTGGCTCTGGTTGTTATGTGACTGTCTGCCAACATTATGGAAAGGATCCCTAAAGTGATAGAACTTTTTGTTTAACCAGAAACAGCTGTTATATCACAATTGCTCACAACCATACTCCACTGACAACAGTCATTTTAGTGGATCATCGTAACTGAACTTCATTCAAAGTCAACAGAAACTAAGTAAAACTAATTTTCTGTACAGTACATGGAGCTCAAGAAGAACAAAATATAGGCTGAAGTTGAAAGATAAAGCCTTCCTTCAAGTATCACATTGAGGAGTGGAGTCTAACACGAGCAGTTCATGTGATCCTCACCTGCCAGGTCAGTCAGCTTCTCAGCCCTTTTATTCTTCGTGGTGATAATGCCCACCTGAAGACACACAACACACACAGTGTTATGTCATATAACATATTGTTGCAGGTCCATTCCACAGCTTAAACTTACAAGTTCCCCATCACAACAAAATGTAAAAATCCTGGCTGGTGCAGACCTACACTCACTACTTGTGTCTTTGTACAAGAATATGACTTTTTCTCCAATGAGGGGATTTAAATGTGAAGTCTCAATACAGTCCAGTGTAAAACATGCACAGAACTCATTACTGTATAAACATACCTGACTGATGGGGTTTTGGTCAAAGTATTCATCGACAAACGCTTCAATCAGCTGAAAAGGAAAGAAGAAAGGAGATGGTGCTTTATGGGTAATCCTACGGTAGGGCTGCTGGTGTGCAGCGTGACGGCTGTGCTGCTGAATCTACCTTTAGAGTAGAAGTGAGGCGGTTCGGTTTCAAGTCGTGGTCTTCCATACTCCTTGAACAGTCAACCACACATATATCAAAGGCATATACATTTAGTTATGATACATTCTTATAGCAGTTTTTTTCTTACATCCCAGCTGCACGCCCGGGTCTACGTGGTCTTTCTCATACTCAAAACCTTCCTGTCCTCTTCAAACATAACAGTTTAACAATACCACCAATACTACACTTACATATAGGTGACGTCAAATCTAGATGGCCACCAGAGACATCTACCATAATATATTAAAGTTAATGATACATTCTTAATAGCAGATTTTATTTTCTTCATAGCAGGGAAGAAAGTTGTATAAAGTTGTTGGGAGAGGTTGTATCCGAAAAAGGTTTTTTTAATTGAATGACGCAGGTTTCCCCAAGCTCTTGATTCAATATGAAGCTCAAAAGGTTCAGAAAGGCCCAAACATGAGGTCATTATTTTTAGGGAATAACGCATGATGCAGTTTTATGGCTGGTGACAAATAGTTTTGCCTTGTAAACTTTGTCAATGGCCGAAACCCTGGATGACATGATCTCAGATCTATCAAAACAATTATATACACAATGCTAACTGAAAGTGCAATGGGGTATTTTGGTCTGGGAGGGAAATTACTGTGGTAATAATAATGTGTTTTTCTTTATGGAGAAACGAGTTTAAGTGGGCAGTGTAGACTGTCACTGGGCCAGAACAACCTATGTGCTTCAGAAACATACAGATAATGAGTGAAGCACAAGGTACTGTAGGAAGGAGGCAGAACACACTCACCATTCCAAGCCTGACTTGTCCATGGCTCTCTATCACCCTATGAGGTAAACACAGTTGTAAATATGTTATTAGTATAAACAGTAATAAGCTTTTAGAGAATTAACTTTACTGGGACTGCCCAGTGCAGAATTGTGATATTACAAAATATGGGGAATAAGGGAAAGTGTTCCACAGACATATTAGTAGTGCATACATTACTCTTTGGAGCATTCAAAGAAAAATACATGTACCTAATGCATTCAAACATGCAATAAAGATTGTGTTATAATGCTTGAATTATAACTCCAGCAGGAGAGCGTAGGTCTCGTTCACATCATAACAGAGAAGAAGTTCCAGCACCGTGTTCAGAGTAACACACCTTTTCCTTTTGGACTGGAACAGGATCTCTTCCACTGTGGCTTTGAGTGAGCCAGATTCGTCCTCCTTCAGCACCTCCCTGTAGGAGAATGCATACATTACACAATATTGGATCAAATGACAGCCCCCCTCAAGTTACAAACCGTCCACAGTTTCACAGTCTTACCATGTCCTCTCATAGCCCCCTTCCCAGCGCTTGGCCCTCTCCGGTTCTTCATCCATTTTGTCTACCACACCAGAGATTCAGCTAACTAAAAGCCAAAGAACTTGGAAACAACAGGTTCACATTAATACACATGTCTACTGCACAAGGTGTCGAATCAGCATTCATGGCCAGGGAATAGGAAGGAGCTACTTGTTCATACTGATTTTATTACATTAAACCTGTTTTGTGAATTATTCATCTGCCAAACAGATTCATAAAAAACTGCACTCTACAAAGTTAGGTAGTAAAGACAAAACAGAAAGCATTATGGGAGATTCTAACGAGCCCACAAACAATACAGCCAAACTGTACATGTCATTATCTGTGCGGGATATTGTATCATTAGAAAGCACTGCTGATTCATCAAAGACTGTTCGCTATTCGTTATTCAGTTCCATGTATTCTGAACAGAGTTTGACATGATACAAACATAACGTTATCAGACAATAACTCTATAAACAACAGATAACGCTGTCCGTACAGTTAGTCAGCAGCATTGTGAACATCTCGTTATGTTAACGTTAACGTTACATCAAATGAAACCTTACAGCTCATGACACAGCTAGCTAACGTGAGCTAACAGGTCCATTCAACGAGCATTACTGGGGCTCGTTTAAGGAACCATTGCGAACCTTTATCTAGTTACTGTGTGTCAGACAGCTTACTATACACTCATTAGAAACAGTCAGCTGTACCTACAGCGCCGGTGTAGTGAGTGTAACGCCAGCTGGTGCAACGGAGATTTCTGTCCGGAAAGAAACATGCTGTACAGAGAAAAGTATCCGCTCCGTTAAGAGTCCCGAAGCGGTGTCTCTTCCGCCCCAGGAACGGACGTGCAGTAGATAGAAGCTCTATTTCCAGGCAAAGTGTCCTGCACCTCCTTCTAATGGCGGTTTGAAGTGACAGCATGTGAAACTTCAAACCATAACTACATTGGTAAAAACATTGGTTTTCATTGGGTGCAACGGAGTTTTCTTCCGGAAAGAAACACGCTCTGCGGAGAAAGGAGCCACTGAGCTGTGATTGCCCTGCACATACTGCTACAGTTAACAGCACATTACCATGACGGGCTCTATTTCCACTCAGCAGTGCAACCCATGTTAAGATGTTATTTCAAACACAGTAACACAACGAACTCATTAATAACTGACATTTTATTATTCAAAGCGTACAGCCCTGCTTTCTCCAAAAGGTACTATACAAACGGACTTTGTTATTGCACACCAAAATATACATGTTGTATACATCTGTCTGTTCAGAGAAACAGTCCAACAAGCATTATTCCATCAACGGAAAATCTAATGAATAATAATATATTGACACGGTGGGAGGAATTGTTCATTTGCTTTTGAATAATGTGGAAATAAGAAATTAAATTCAGTATAGTGACAGTATAGACAGTATACACAAATGTTAGAAAAAATTGAATGGCACACCTAAAGGGAATGGAGCAATCATTAATCAGTTAGTTACATTTCAGCTTTTCCTTCAAAAATCCACCACGAGAAGGGTCTATAATAACAATTTACAATTACATGTACAGAGAGGTTTCATCATTTACAGAAAAAACACACAAAAAAGTACAGAGAAGCTTACCGCGGAACAATCTGTAAAACATTATTTACAAGGAATGATGATGCTAAGCAAATTCATGTCTCGTCTCATCTTAGCTGGGCCTTCATTTTAGAAACGATATTTTTGAAAAGCCTATAAAAGAAAATAACTGCTTTATAGAAGTCACAATACTACTGAAACTAAAATATATTACATCTTAAAAAGAGAAACAAATAAAATACAGTTATACACCTACATAGTTCTTCATGAAACTCACAGAGGTTGAAGAATTGCTCAAAGACAATAGTAAAAAAGTCAAAATTTCCTTCACCCCACTCTCTTCTCAAAAACATCTCAGTGGATTGGCTTGATACAGTTGTAATATAAAGGCAACAGGCTTTCACCAGCAATCCCACATTAGTGTGTGATAAACTCAAACACAGCGGTGTGGGAAATTGCAGATTTGTATCTTTCCCAGCATGAGCGGGGTCAGAGGGGAAGGTTCAAGGTCGTCGGTCATATTCACTGATCTTCCTCTTGATGTGCGACAGTTTGGACCTGAGGTATTTGCACCTCTTCTTCTTAATCTCGTAGGTTGGGGACTGCAGAGGTTAGAAAATAATTCAAAACAATTAGATTTTTTTCACAAACTAACTGTATTTCAGTGTAAAGAACAACACTGCTGGAAATGACGCCATACTGAGTGTCTTACCTTCTTGAGATTCTTTAGTCTGGTGAATTCATCCATGGCATCCTGAGATCAGAAAGATAGTGGTCAATGTTCTAACTCAGACCATCCTAGATTCTCACACGCATATGTTTTATGCTAAAACAAGGTTTATCAGCCTTTTCTGATCCATGTCATTTGCCACACTCACCAGAAACTGTGGACTGCCTTCAGGGTGCCGGCCCATCTCTCTGTCCAGGTCCGCCAGGTCCTGGTTTATGCTGTCCAGCTCAGCCTGCAGGCTCTTGTATTCCTGGTGATCGTGGTCAAATTCCCGTTTGTAGTTCAGACGCCCTTCCTCATCCACAATCAAAGGAAACAGACTGCAGACAAGAACAGAATGAAATTAACTTTATTGGGTGGCAACTTGATATCAATAATAACACTATCATCAGTAGAAATGCAGATGAATATCTTTCTCATAGTCATTACTATCATTGGCAATTAGAGCTCTTCACATCTACTCACAAGCTGAAGTCCTCTTCCTCCAGATCATCTCCAGACTCCACACCAGTGTCATAGTCCCTCAGCCGGGGCTTCAGGACTCCCACAGAGCTGCTGATGTCAGAGTCTCTGCAGATAGAATAATTGATTTATACATTTTTGTACTTTTCTTTTTCTTTTTTGTCACTTAGATCTTTATTGACAAATTGTTACAACAACAAGAACACATACAAACAAAACTAAAATAAAAAAAAAAAATAATAATAATTAAATTAAAATATTATAACAGCCTGGGAGAGCATAATATTCTCACAGTCTTACAAATTGGTATATCTATCAGTTATAAATCCAGTCCAGTATCATCATTTAGAGCTTTGTATAGGGTCAATTTTTCCCATTTTTGGTCCAGTTGTGCTTCCTGTAGCCTCAGTATATGTGTCAACTTTTCCATTAAAAAGACTTCTTCCACAATTGTTATCCATTGATCTTTCGTTGGTGGCGTTTCCTTTCCCCAGTTCCTAGTGATGGCTTTCTTGCCTGCCATCAGCAGTATTTTGATCAAGTATCCATCACAGGTGATAAAAAATCTCTTCTGAGAATTTGCATAGATAAAGCACTTAACAGGTCTTAGGCACTCTATATCCTAATATTTTATTTACTTTTCATTTTCGGTGTAATAAAAAAAAATTCAAATTCTCTCCAAATTCGTGAATTAGTGGATGAGTGATGTATCTTCCACATTTTATGCCACTCCTCATCTGAAATTTCCACATTAAGCTCTTCCTCCCATTTCACCTTAATGTATTTAGTCGAATGTTTGTTGTTAGTATTCAAACCTTGATATAATGATGAGATTATTCTTATGTTACTTTCCTGATATGCTTTAACTATGATTCGGATGACATCATTCACTTCTCTGGAAGAATCCGATTTGATCTCACTTTTATAGTAGTCCCTTACTTGAAAGTATCTAAAGATTTCGTGTGCATCTAATTCATATCTTCCTCTGAGATTTTCTGAAACTCATCAGCTCCCCTTTGTTTTTTACACACCAAGCAGTTATTCCTTTCCCTGCCCATTGTTTAAATCTTTGATCATATTTTGCCGGATTGAATTTGCTGTCGTAAGCTACCCATTTTAATATTTTTGCATCATTCTGGATCTTGTACATTTTCAGCACCTTAAACCACAGATCTAATGTGTGTACTGTAATTGGATCCATATTAATTTTATGTTCCTTATATAGCTGACTATCACCAACCATATTTTGAATTGGAATTTGGTTTACTTCTTTTTCTATATCTTTCTATTTTGCTCTAAATTCTGATTTACACCAACAATATACAGGTCTCAGTTGAGCAGCATAGAAATACTCCATCAGTTTCGGAAGACCCACACCACCTCTTTCTTTGGGTAGCTGAAGAGTTTTATGCACATGAGTGCAGTCAATAACCCCAATAGTATTGGGCATGTTCCCCAAAAGAAAAAACTTGTGCTTGGTCTGGGCAATCTGGTCATCCTTTGGAAGTGAAACAAACTGATTGACCAGGCTGGCCAGTGCAATTGACACAGCTTTCACTACATCACACAGTTAATTTGTCCACTCCTATTTTGTCACAAACAACTTGGTAGAAAGTCCCAGATGCATAGAAGCGCAGACCAATGAGGACCTGTTCTTCCACAGACAGACTGACTCCTTCGGGTTCTCCTTGTTGAAGTTTTGGCCTGACAAGGTCTGCAATGTACTTAATATCAGCATTCCCAAAGCGAAAGCGAGCATACAGTTCTTCAGTGGTGTATTGCTCCAGTGGTTTTGCACGCTCAACATACACCCTTTGACGGTATCCTCTTCCACCAAAATGGTGGTAGCGATGGACAATACCTGCCATGTCAGTGCCTCTCTCTAAGTCCTCTGAGAAAGGCTGAATATAAGATGGCTGTCAAATACCCACCCACCCATTAGCTGACGTGCTTTGGCTTGTGTTCAATTAAATCAATCATGCCCAAGGCCTATAAATACTATGTTTACTACAACAGATGAGGTGGAACCATGGACTCAAAAGGACCTAATTTCACTGTTGCAGAAACCCATGCACTGCTGGAGGGTGTTAAGTGCCATTATGCCTCAATAGTAGGAAGCTCTGTTGCGGGTGGAATGGTGACTAACAAAAGGAAGAAAGACATTTGGGTTGAAATCACCCAGAATGTGAATGCAATGGGGTCTGGCCAGAAGAGGACCTTGGAGCAAGTGAAATTCAGATGGAAGAATCTGAGGGCCAGAGCAACAAAGGACCTTGACCCAAACAGGCAACAAACCCTTTAAGAAAGGTGAATACACAGATGTGGTTCTGGACATTATTGGAGGTGAGAACTCTAAAGCTCTGCACAGGATTCAAGGTGTTGTAGGGGATGGTGAGCCTACGATTGTAGAGGAAAGTGAGCCAGTTCCTCCTAATGCAGAGGAAACATTTATTCTGGATCGAAGAACAACCTGGATCCTCACTGGTAGAGCCAGCAGTCACAGGAGCTCAGAAAAGAGACTTGAAGCTTCCTTGGCCAAATAATAATGACGATGCCTATGAATCACTTCTTAAACGAGAAACTGAAAGAGCAGAAGCACAGATACTCCTGGCAGAGGAACAAATCAAGCTGACCAAACTGCAGCAAACCAAAGTGAAACTTCAGATCTGCCTCCTAAAAGCAGGGCTTGAAAATGCCGGTCTCTCCTCCTCAGATGAAGAAGAACCCTTTTTTCCCCATTCTTTATTTTGTTAACTATTGGACATTTAGCCTTTTTTTTAATTTAAGACGTTTTCAAAATATCGACAATGTATTTGTTAATGTATACTTTTTTTATTTGTTGTGGCTCAGACGAGGGGTCATAAAAGAAATTATGAATGGAAGTGGATGTTTATGTTATTTTTGTGTTTTGTCTCAAAATAAGAAACACTTACAGTGACCCCATGTTGGCTCTTCTACCTGTTGTTCTTAACATAGCTGGTAGCCCACATTGTGATGTGTTGTCCCATTTAGAGCACTGGTAATCCGGATTTGGTAATCTTGAAAACTGTGTATCTGGATCAGGGTGATCCAGTCCAATGTTGCTTTGAAAAACCGGCATAAAAGTAAGACGGATTACCTGATCTTGAATAGCAAAAAAATGGGATTTCCAAATCCGGATCATTTTGATCCAGATTAAATGTTTTGAACAACTGGCCCCTAAAGATAGCTATAGTGTGGGTTTAGGCAGATTAATCATTAAAAGTTCAAGGTCACTAGTAAACCTTCCCATTGTTCCTTCACAATTTGGTTTTCTGGTATGTAATGAGTTCTTATGGCCTCATGGGGCTGCTAGCATCCAGTCTTGTTTTTTTCTTTCATGTGATCCTGTGTACACGTCAGTGCTGTCAGATAATATTTATATTTTAATATTTTTCACATTAAAAATTGACTCCCATTTTAATTTGATCCATTTGAAATTGTTTTTCTATTGGACAGGTGGACGCCAATTCAGGTTAGGCTACCGTAGACAAGGTTCAGCTCAGTGGCAGAAGACGGAGTTAACAATGACCTACAGTAGACTCCTGGGGCACAGTGACAGGCCCTTTTGGGGTGTGCTGTAAGATGCATAACTTACCCTGGCAGGTAAAGAGGCTTGCTGTGGTCCAGCTGGTCCAAGTAGTCTCTGGAACCCCCAACTCTAGGATTTGGGTCATTCACCAGCGTCTCTGGGACACCAGACACATTCTTCACCTGGAGAGAGAGACAAGGTCAGACTTTTTTCAGCAGAGTTTAACAGAAAACATTTTACTGTAGAGTTCTGTATTGTCTGTTTCTGAATTAAAAGTCAAAAAGTAATTCTTAAAAGCCACACTATCAACAAATGAAGATCATTTAAATATTGATGGGGTAGTGCTCGGCCTAGAGTCTGACTATCTAGTTGCATTATGGGAAGTATAGGATCCAGTGTTTTTAACTGCTTGAGCCAAACTAAAGAATAAACATCAGCATATCTTGGCTTCAGTTGCTTCAATTGTGACCACTCCTATTTTGAACAGCCTCTCACAGCTCATCCAGCTTTATAAAAGTGCAATATTAAGAAACTAGAGTGCCCCTCTAAGGCCCTACGTGTCATGTGTAAAATAACTGTTATATTGTTTGACTTTTTCACCATGTCACAACCTGCCATTTTAAACTACTTTAATGACTTTACTTTACTTTCTTGTAAAGACCATATTGTCGATTCATATTTTTAATTCACAACTGACCTCACTGAAACGAGAAAAATATGCATTTGCACATTAGCTTTACTACATTGTTAACCATTAATACTAACTATTATAATATAGATTTCTATGACTTATTAATCTTCTTTACTGTATTTTGTACATATAGTGTATTTTTAGAAGTATGTAACTAGTATAAAGGGAACTGCAACCTAAATTTCATTTCAGCATTGCAAAATTCAGATTAAATTACCTTGTATCCTATTATGTCAGATAAAATGTATATTTTTTATGTAATGACATTATATTCTTGAATTTTAGAATAGATGTTTTATGTTTTATTTCTATTTACTAAAACGAATCGTAATAATAACACATTAGTCTTAGATTAAAAAAACAAATCCCTGTACCCTTGTATTACAAAGATCTCCATTTTTAATAAACTCTTCTCCAAGAAAAGTTTGCTGCCCTGGGTTTCGGTCCGGTTTCCTTCGCCTCCTCTCATACTTGTACTAGTTTACACTTAAGCAACCTGTTCTCTCCATTTGATAAACACGCTGGTTGTATGCAGTGTTCACCAGGACCAACCGGTTCCACTGCTTCTCCCTTCTCCCTGCATGCCTGAATACTACCGATACCATCAGTACCATCAACAGGAAGCCTGACACAACGGCTCTCAGCCAGTACAACTGCTGAGAAAGTTCACACACCTGGAATGAAAACAATGCGCCAATGGAAACAGTTTTCAGGTGAATACTTTCACTTGTTTCACTGTCCTCAGAACGCAAACCATGTCATGTAAGAACACTTGGGATTGTATTAATGTTGTTTGGTGCACCTACTCCTCAGGATTTGTTGTTTAGATGTTTTACGTAGTTGCTGGATAAGTTTTTTGTTTTTAGAACAATTGATCCTGACAACACAGCACATCATGCTGCAACTAAGAGTGGCTTAACAGACCACACCCAGAAACTCTCCTGCCACACACACACACACACACACACACTCACACCTTTATCACTTCTCATCTGTTTTAACTACATAGTCATGTGTATCTGTGTATGGGTTTGGTTCCTTGAATTACAATATTTTCCTGTGTAACCATTTTCTGAGAACAGTTGTACACACCTAACATGCCTAATATAGCTCTAGTTTTTAAAGACTCGGAAGTCTTTCACAAGTCTATCTAGAGATCACATAAACATCACACACCCGCAAAAAGAAAAAACATGTTGCAAAGTAACTAAATAAACACTTACTCTCGATAAAACGAGACAAACAATAGTAATGGAACCTCTTAACATCCATTTATTTTCCCCTTAAGTAGATTTAAGGTTGTTGAAATGCTTAAATGTTGTCGTAAAATCTGCTTAAATACTCTCCTCCACCTACCTGCCCAACCAACAAGAGGTTGGTATCGGAGTAGCACAACATCGGACCCGATACTGGTTTCGGTGTATCCCTATGTGAAATTATCGTCTATATCGTGTATCATCTTGTTCCAGCTCTTCATTGAGGCTGTATGATGTTTATGAGTGAAATATTAAAACCCAAGATTCCATGTGTTTATGCCAGCACCATCCCATCAATGAAAACATTCTACATGCTTGTGCATCAATTTACACACATTCTGACCCTCATTATATTTGGTATCTTTGGAAATGTTGAGTGTTGATTGCCCAATTGAACATTTACCTTGCCCACTTAAAAAAGTACATTATGTTATGTTTGATTTAGTGCCCCAAGTTTAAAATGAACAGTAGGTCCATAATTTGTTGAATTGACCTCATGTACTTAGTTAAGTCTTAATTTGTTGAACAAATGTGTATTTATCATCAGGCTTTTGCTGTTAAACAAACATGGCAGTTAGACTTTGTCATACACACATACACACACTCACCCACTCTCCAATGCTGTTGTGTGGACCGTCATTAATGACCTTCACTTCCTCCCAGAGAACGCGGTCCCGGCCCCAGCGTCTGATACCAGAGCGAGTCTTGACTGCAAACACCAGCAGGATGATGAGGGCAACAAACACCAGTAAGCCCAGGACAATAGCTATAACCTGCAGAAACCAAAGGACTCAGTCAGTGGGCTGAAATTACATCCACTAACATGGATGGTAAATAACAGGGAGGGCTGTGGGATCTAACACAATACTCCACAGACTCCACAGAACAGGATAGCTCCAAGCTACTACTGGTCATTCTCCCAAAATTACAAAGTCACGTCTGCTCCTGCCCCCAAACAATCAAAGTATATCATAAGGTTTAAGAAGCTCAAAGCACCCAAAATTACATTTAAAAAACTGAGTAGCAACATGTCGTCTGTCGAATTTTTTAGACAGACATCACATCAGAGATAGATAACCATGCCTGCTGTCTATCTCTGATGTGACCTGCGCACCTTCTAATCTACTTAGGCGTCTAGCAGAGCAATCATTATGTCAGCTACAGAGACATGTTGTCGAGTGTATCAGAAAAGTTGGCAACTGCTTTTCTTTCAATCTACTAATGAATTAATTGACTAATTGTTGCAGCTCTACTGTTGACTACTTGGATAAAACAGAAAAATCTGTAATCTGTGATTGGATTCATTGCTGGCTTTCTGTTGGTAAGAGAGATATAAAGTATACACATCTTGCCCCACAGACCAAAACAGCCTCCCAAAAAAAGCAAGTGTATCGCACCTCTTGGGGCTCCACCACACAGTAATGGTACAGGTATTGGTTGAGGAAGATGCCCTGGGCCTGGTTCTGGTTCTGGTACTGGGCACACAGCTGGATGACCTGGTTGTACATCATAGACCCTGAGGACTGGGCTGTTGGGTTCACCGCAACCAAGTACACAATAGTGGCGATGACCATCAGAAATGCTAGGATGGCACAGATGATGATGACTGCTAGGTAGAACTTTGGTGAGCGGGCAGTGTGTTGCCTCGAGATCACCAACACAAATATGATGAGCACAGCTATGAAGGTAATGGCGGCGATGGCGATGATGAAGGCTTTGCCAGCTTTGGGATCCATCTGCGTTTGTCCATAGCCATAGCCACCAATACCGCCACTGCCGCCACTGCCGCCCCCATACGAGCTGCCGTAACTGCCGCCGTAAGAGCCACCGTATGAGCCGCCGTATGAGCCGCCGTATGAGCTGCCATAACCTGGCAACAGGCTACTTCCTCCGCCCAGACCCATGAGGCTCATGTCGTAGTCCCAGGCCAGCGTAGAGGCCACACAGGCAAAAACAGCCACACACATGATGATGATGATAATACACAATATCTTCATCACACCTGGGGGTGAAGTCCAGCGATAGAAGTGGAGCATCTCCTCTCCTGGGTAGTAGGTAAAGGCTGGATTGGACATGAGCCCACTGTGCCTGTGTCTGCTACTGTGGCTGCAACAGAAAGGGGGAGGAGCTGTGGTCACTGTGTGCAGAACAGAACAAACTGCCGAGTGGTCTGTAACCTCCTGGCTGATGCTGCACTTCACATATGGCAAAGTAAACACTCACACTAAATACTGATACAGAAGAAACCCAGCTAGGCCAGTGATACTGGACAAAGATAACATGAAGCGAGACAACTTACAATACACGTTTTACTGATAATAAAAACTTTTTTAAGATGCAGTAGGTCATTTTTATAAAAATAACTTTTTTCATATTTACTGAGATTTACACTGTGTCCTGATTCTAGTGTTCCTAATGGAATTGGCAAAAATCTGGACCAAAACAACCAATCAGAGTCCTGAAAGATGTAAAATAGCTTTGGGTCGGAGGCTAGTCGATTGTTGAGTCTCATTCCCAGAGACCCAAAGGATATTTCATGACTCAGGAATGAGACTCAACAGGCAACTATCTAGCTTGGCTCTGATTGGTTTGTTCCGGCCCAGTGGATTCTCCCAAATGCCCTTAGGAGAACTAGGAGGAGCCAGAGGAACCTGAATTTTTCACAGATTATCTTTCTTGTGTACTACTGTCAGGATATAGTGAAAGTTTTAGCAAATATGACAAAAATAGTTTTATAAAAATCACCTACTGCAGCTTTAAAATAACCTGTTCAACATTTTATGAAATCCTCTTGCTAACTTAAAGATCACTTAACATTACAGGGGAGGTCAGGAATAAAATATTCACTGTCTTCCTGTTCCAGACAGCTTTGTAACTGTCGCAAAATGACAGGATGTGGTCTGTGATAGACAAAAACATTCAGAAGGACAAAGCCAGTAGAGAATAGCATTACCCGCCTGTATCTGACATTACAGCAAAGCATTCAATGAGCCATTTTTTTCTGTTGTCGTATTTGTTCCTAATATATTGGTGTTAGTATGTTTCCATCTATTTTAGCAGAAAAAAGTAAAATTTCACACTGAAAAAGTCCATGTATCTTATCATAACAAGATAAAACTTCCAAATCCACTTTAAAATACAATGACGTCTCTCTGGAGGACCAGCCGGTTTAGTAGGTAATTGTTCCTGGGGTGGAGATGAAAAGTTACCAACATTGTTTACCAACATCAAACTGTTTAACCTTTAAACAATTATATTGCTAGTTCGAACATTAAGCTGCTACAGAACTATGTGCACTGAAAGGTAAAAATCATCACTGAATAAAGTGTAAAAAGTATATCGGTCGTTCAGTCAGCCAACTCACGTTTGGAATGTTCATTAAGCAGTATAGCATATTTAGATTTTGGCGTCTAGGCTCCGACCGCATCACTCCCCGCAGATATGTTTACATAGAGATATTGGGGAGTGATGAGCAAATACCTTAACCCCCAGTCGGAGCCTACAGGTGGATGCTGGGGTGGTGGTGGGGCTTACAGCGCAGCAGGCAGCAATAGCTTACAGAGCAGCAGCAGCAATATGGATGCAGGGCAAGAGCGGCATTGACAGACCAGAGGGAGAGCTGGGAAATTGTGCAGTTTAAATAGACCGCCAGATTGGAAGGGAGCACTTGGTTAGTGATTATGGAATAAGGCATGTCATATGTGTAATCAGCACAGCTCCAGTTGACTGCCTGAACTAGCTCGCAGGCTTCACTCCATTAGTTAGGACTGAGACATGAGGATGACAAATATAGGTCAACTTACTGTTTGCTACCACTTGAGTGGTGTTTGTTGTGTGGCATATTGAAATGCAACTGGAACTGCTATATCCTGCAGAAAGAACAATCATTTTGTCACAACAGTTGATTTAGCAAAAAAAAAAAAACAGGCTGTATGTCTATGGCAAAAGTATAAAAAATAGACTTTTGTATAATGTTAACAATCAGCATCATTGTTCGATCAACTATCTACCATTACGCAGCAGCCATCCATCAAATTTACCAGCAAACTCAATTCACAGTTGCATAAATGAAATAGTCATTTTCTTGATTAATCGATCAGTGTCCAGAAAATGTCAGAAAATGTCAGAAAATGTCTGCCAGTGTCTTGTTTTGCCCACAACTCAAATATATTCAGTTTACCGTCATAGAGGACTAAAGAAAGCAGAATATATTCACATGTAAGAAGCTGAAAAAATGCTTAAGAAATAACTCCAAATGATTAATCAATTGTCAAAATAGTCAGTGATTCATTTAGTCGACAACTAACTGATTAATCAACGAATCATTGCAGGTATTGCAGTATATGCAGTAGGCTATATCCAGTGGGCCTGTGCGATGTGGTAAAATAAAAAGAATCATATTTTGACAGTTATTACAACAGCCACATGATTCATGATTAGTAGGAATGCTCATTTTTGCATCACAATTTTCATTTTCACTCAAAAAAAACTATTAAAAACGGGATGATGTGGCATTAGTTAGAGTCTGTACCAAACAAACATGTTGGCTTACATCTGGATTTGTGGGCCAGTACTTTATTATAATGCTATTTTGTCATACATTTTACCTTTAATAAAAATTTCAGCTTCTGCCATTTGGATATTGATAATGTTCTCATTCATTGTTCAGCCCTAACACCCACCCATACTGATAACCAGTGGCTGCCTGCAGGCCATTACAAATGTAAAACACTATGTTGGTGTTTAACTAGTAAAGTATCCAGTGTGTATTTCATGTAAAGAATGATGGATAGCTCGCTTCATTCAAAACAAATCTTCAAATATTGACCTTTAGCAGTCTACTGCTTGGAGTTCTGGTTTGTTTGTGGTGAAACAAAGTAAGTGGGTGGCGATACACTGGCACACAAACTGAGACTGCCTGTTCTCAAGATAGAGCAGCTGACAAGTCAAAGTGAGCTGGGTCAGCCAGTTTCACAGAGAGTGAAACTACAGCCCGTGCAGTCATATATGGACTACAATATTGTTCCAGTAGGCTCCACTAAGTTAACATGATGCCTTACTATTTAACGTTACATTCCATCCTATCTGAAGTTACAGTGGGAATTTCACACAATATGGGAAAAACTAACGCCAAACAAATATTAATTATTCATATTTGAAAGTAGATAGGCCTTTACAAATACTAATTTAAGGCAAAAACACAATGTAGCCTTGCTTAGCGATCAACAAACGCAGCAACAAACACGGGAAAATGTGCATTTTAAAATGGCGCAATTAAACTTGTGATATTTCCTCACGAATGCTATTACTATAACCAAAGATTAACAATTCAAAAGCTTTACCGTGTAAACTCTTCGCACAGTAATGAGCTAATTTGTCTCTTATTACATTCCACCCTCAAAACCCGGTAATAATGTTTGAATTGACCCACCTAGTGTGATGAACCGTCTGGTCCGGATGAACACAGCAGTGACGCTGCTGAGGTGATGAACGCAAACAACACACACACAGGAGCGCGCGGCCACATCCCCGGTGCTTTACGTCGCGCGCTCCTCAGGTAGTAGAAAGGGACGCGCCCACAGATGTGTGCTCATCACGTGGGCTCCTCCCCAGGTTGTACAGGACTAACCTGTCCTCAACCCGCCGCTTCCAGGACAAGGCGGTCTGGAGTCCCTGGAATTCACGCCCTGGAGTCCCTGGAAAACCATGAGTGGTGTGGAGTATCTGCCAGCTCTGGGTTCAGCTGTGAACTGGGATGAAACAGAACTAACTGTGTAAACCGGTATTTTTGTGTAATTACAGATAAAGCTAGCTAAAGTTTCCATACATTTCATATTTTTCAGTATCATCAACTTTGTTTTAAAATCAATTAAAAAAAAACATCTGTACAGATTTGTTAGGATAAACTTACAAATTTGAACTAAACTAAATCAAAATGTGAATTATTTCACAAAATAAAGAGAATCAAGTGGGTGAGTTCTATGAGGTATTACTTGCTCATTTTAATATATACATAGCTACAGCTTTTGTTATGTACTGATCTAAAGTAACCCGAGGCTGACATGCTGGTCCAGCCTTCCTGCTGAGTAAAATGCCTCCAGTGTTGCAAAACCTGACACCAGGAAAACAAAACAAAAGAAAATAATGCACCTTGGCTTAGAAAAACCAGTCCTCCCAGCTGTATAGCCTACTGGCTGAGCCACAACAGCAGCCATTTTACCAGCTGTTCATCTACATGGACTGCAGTTTAGTTCTTCCGGATAATGGCAGATTCAGTGTCCATGAATTTGTCAGTTTTGACACTCAGATGTTGAGTATTTCCCTACAGGATGTACCAATGATCAGAGAGGAGTCACACCTCTTCAGTAGTAAAACGTGGATGTTTAGTGAGGGATTCATTTGCCTACAGTAACAGCCAGGCCCGCCCCTGAAAAGGTCCAGTGAATCCCTCCTACATAAACAGACACATGTAAACTGAGAGAGACTTAACCTACTTACTGATGGGAGCTACATAGGCATAGGCGCACTACCTAGCTACCTCTTGGCCTCTTCAGCCTGGCTGGGAGCAGGTTTCTGAACTGACTGAAAACAGTTGGTCATTACGTTATTATTTGGGTCTAAAGTCCTTGCAAGCTCCCTCTTTTTGTTTTCTTTTCTTTTCTAGCATCCCGATTTATGTGCAGGCCCTGGAATAGCAAGCAGTAGTTTAGATGAGCAAATTTCTCATGTGGCCGACCATCCGCGTTGCAATTTTGACATTTTAGTGATGTGTAAATTTTCAGGAGAGGGGCGCCTGAGCCCCAGGAGGATAACCCCTTTTCCCACCCTTATGGGCAGCCCTATACTAATCCTAATAAAGTATATGTACAGTATATAGACATTCTGTTCATTCTACTCTGTGGTTCTAATTATTATGATTATTTTAACAATTAACCCTCAACATTTTAAGTAAATTAGGATCATAATGTTTTAATTAAACATAAATCCAAGCATTAATTTTTCCAGAAAAAAAGATTGCTGCTGTGATCATTTCCTTGATAAACCAGATAATAGGTACCATAGATTATACCTTATTCATCAGACTATATATACTATCAGAAAAAAAACTTATGTTTCACATTTTATGTAGTTGCATAAAAAGATAGACAAGGATAAACTTACAAAAAGTTACAAAAAAATAACAAAAATGTATAAAAAATATAAATTATAAACATAAACTTGTTATTTTTTGACCATTTTTATAGTAGTCTTAACAGTGAGTGATTGGTGTAACAGAAGTCAGTGCATTAGCTTCATGGCTAAAGTCAAAAAAGGCAAAATACAAGTATGTAAAAAAGGTGCTTCATTGGTGTAAAGCAGTAGTACATATATGATACAAAACATACACATATCAAACATATCAATGTACATATAAAGAGTTACTAAAAGGAGTGAATAAAACTCATTTAAAGACACATCTGTTGTGATTTCAGGTAAGTGTGAGGCAATTCTTAAATACCACTGTGGACAGCTTTTAGTAATTGTTCATATTTCAAGAGACGATTACACGGCAGAAGAAACTGCCACTGTATGACACATAAAGAAGTATCTGACAGTATACGTAGTTAAACTAACCTATAACAAACCTCTCCTCTATCTGCTATGGTGCTATTCACACACATTTTCGGAAATGTGCTTGATTGTCATCTTACCCACACTCAGATGAAAAGATCATTTCATTTCTTGTATAATTCATTTTATAAGGAGAGCAAACACAAATATCAAATGTGGCTGATAAAAATGTCCATATGGTCTCTTCTGATGCAGCTGGTCTTGCAGTTACCTCTTCCTCCAGTCTTTGTTAAACAAACATCTGACAGGACACAGTGATGAAACTTATAATCATCTTTTTTATCTCAAATGGCAAAAAAAGTAAAAAAAACAAAAACAAAAAGGCCATTTATTGATCCATTCCAGCTGTCTGTATTCTGTCCATGCATTCAGATCCCATTTTGGGTGTAGCTTACTTTTCCCTTGACCTTTCCACTCTCTAGAATTACATTTCCACTGATGATGTTTCTACCTGTGACAATGATCTTTGACATTACTGACAGCATCAACATATTCTAATGTGATAATGGCATATCTACATTCAGCTATTAGGGTATTATCAACAATGAGGACATTCTCTTGTTCCACAACACTGTTGCAGACTTCGTGTCAGTCTTTGACATTGTACTCCTGAATCTTCTGTTTGATGTGAGAGAGCTTGTTCTTCAGGTACTCACACCTCTCCCTTTTTTCCAAATACGTTGGGTCCTGAAGACAAGAACAACAGAAATAATTTCAATGTTTTGCTTTCTTTCCTAGTGTTATTATCAGGGTCATTGTTGTGGTAGCAACACATAGAGAATTGTACTCTTCAGTAAACCAGACAAACATTAATAAACCAGGTAGAGAGAACATTTTGGGTAACTGGGGGCAAATCAAAATCCCACATCAAAACATACGACTTATTAAAAGGGACATTCCACTGATTTAGTATTCCATAAGATTGGGGGGATTGAAGGACAGATAAGTTAAAAGCCTGTAGTCTTTAAAGCCAAGCTGAAATACCCCTGATGACATCGCCAGGCTTATTTCTCAGACTTATTGATTTGTCCTCCTTTAAACAAGCTCTACTGTTTTGACTTCTGCCTCTAATTTATTTGTCATAGCAAGTATTAAATAAACCTAGAAAGGTAAAAAGTTTATGAGTTTTTATTTTACAATCTGATTTAATTGCAGTTAAAATTCCACAACATGCTAATGTTCAGAAGGGCATTAGCTCATCAGTAGATGCTCACAGTATCTGAGCTGTGTTACATTCTACCAGGAATAAACAACCAAATACCTCGTAATGGTTTCGGTAGGTTGATGACAACACGGTCACATTGACATGACTCACTGGTTAGGATAACAGTGTGGAGAATTCCTTTCTTAATTCAAAGTACCAAACTGGTTTTGGTTGCTGCAACTGGGACAGAGTGACCTCATTAGCCTCTACTTTCACTCTAAGAGCGTTTGTTAGGATGTCAACGTTACTACATCATCCAAAAATCTTACCTAACATTGTGACTTGCTAAAAAAAAAATCTGTTTACTATGTATACTATTTCTCTCTTTGCTGTCCCAACTTCCCAAATTATGTGATAAAGTTAAAATTTTCTGTTCTTCCTTTTGCTGAGGTTAGGGCCCAGTCAAGGACTGAGTTATTCCCTGGACCCCAGTTTTAAAACCACTGAACTAGACTGCTTTTCTGTGTTTGATTGTTTTTTACTTTGGCATTCAAACTCATCATACCATATATGTTTAAGTTTAGCAGCTCACTCAATATACATAATAACAATATTTTACCTAAATCTGCCTAAAGTAATTGAATAATAATTCAAAAAAAGATTATTTCAACCTAGCTCAAATAATGAATAAAGTAAAATGAAGAAAAATAAAAGTTGGTCTGATAAAAAAAACAACGGTACCAAAAGTACCAAAGCAAGCTCTTGGTAGGTGAAATGCAGTGGGGCAATATCTTTTGTTGCACAGGGGCATCAAGGGTTAATGGGTTAAACAGAATTATCATGAGGCACACAACCAGGCCCTCAGTGAGTGACATTGGATGGATCATAAATCACATTTTAGGATCTCTACTTACAGCTTTCTTCCTCTGATACTCCATTAAAATGCCATTGATCCTCTCCTTCTCCTGAAACACAATTAGCATCACAACATTAGCATGTTACTGGACAGTTATTGAGTGTGCATCCATCTGTATCCCTCTGTGTGAGTGTGTGTGGAGTGAGGGTTGTACCATTTGGCTGGAAGGCCGGGAGGGAAGGGTCTGCATCATCTCGTCCATCTCTTCAAACTTTTTGGCCATGACCTGAACCTCAGCGTGTAGCTCCTTGTACTCAGCGTACTGGTCATTGAACACAGCCTTGTACTGGTCCCTCTCCTCGTCCGAGTGGATGCTGGGATACTTCCTGTGAAAACAGGACAGCAGACGACACATTTTTTTGGGCCGCTGGCTACATTCACATTATAGCTGAATGTGTCTCAGTCTCTTAGCAGTAGGTCCTGAGGATGACAATATTAATCTGTCCGTCCAGCACAACTACTAGCCAGATTCAAATTTGCTGTGGATATTCATGTTTCTCTGAGGTTTATGGGATAGGATCACAAGTCTGTCTTAAAACTATAGTCAGGTGCCTGTCCAAACACTGAAACTGTTGTTGTTTGCTGTAATCATTCCTCCTGTTCATACTGGACATTAAAAGATCCCTTCATAATGTGCTGCCAATGTAAGTAATGGGTGTCAACATCCTGTACAAACTATATTCTGTGTAAAAATACATTCCAAACTTTATCTGAAGTTACTATGAGGCCTCAGTTAGACTAACCAAATGGATATATATTTTTTTTTAAAGTTACAATCTTTTTAGTACAACATTCCTGCTTTGTGTTTCCTCAGAGCTGCAGCGGAGGACTAATAATAAACACATGGACTTGGTATTAGAGCTGCAACTAACAATGATTTTTTGTTTGCGATTAATCTGTATATTGTTGTCTAGTCCACAAATTGACGTAACGTCCTCAAATGTCCTGTTTTGTCCACAACCCAAAGATATTCATTTTACTGTCATAGAGGAGTAAAGAAAGCACAAAATTCCTCATATTAGAGAATCTGAAATCAGAAAATTTTGAAATTTTTTCTAAAAAAAATTACTCAAAATGATTAATGAAGTATCAAAATAGTTGGCAATTATTTTTTTTTAAATTAATTTTCTAAACAGAATTAATCATCCGATCATTGTAGCTCTACTTAGTACTTAAAAGGCTCTAATTTTTATATAATATCTGCTTGATTAGATTTACTCAGAGATAGATAGATAGATAGATAGATAGATAGATAGATAGATAGATAGATAGATAGATAGAAAGATAGATAGATAGATAGATAGATAAGAGCCAAATATACAATATGTTAGTCCATCAAGCAATACTTTCTGACTTCCCGTCTGTCGCACTCAACTGCTGGTTCCTATTATAGACGTTAATCTTTAATAACACATCATAAATATATAGTTTATATATAGTTTAATTTTTACTTCATTCAAAACAAGATGTTGGCCAGTGTATTCTGTATCTTTTCATTTATTTATTTATTTCTTTAATATACACATTGTGAGGATTTCTGGTCCTGAATCTCTGTCACTGTCAATTTGAGGTTAGATTTATTTGGTCTATCTAAAGCTCTGAATCATGTAGCGCAGTGTGATATAGGACCACTTTTTGGAATGATGACAACAGATTTCCTCACATCTCTCTCAAGATTGGCCACTTTCCTCTGGAGCCCTCTAATCAAGGACTAAATGAAGGCTTAAAAACAGATGATGAAGGTTTAAGTTCAAATGTATGCTGTGTGTCAATGGAGACCTGAGGATCTGCATCAGAAAAGTGTTGAACATGAACACTAAATAATTGTTTCCCAGACTGTTTTCAGATGTTCAAACAACAGACAGCGAGTCTGAAAACAGTAAGGTATTTCCCTAAAATTTGATACTCACGCCACATAGTCGGCTATAACAACAGGTTTGGGGATGTGTCCGGCTGGTATGTGACCTTGGAGGATCTCTGGCTCCAGCGCTATCAGAGAAGCGGCTGCAGAGTTTGGAGCATCCATGATGTCTGGTTGGATGGTGGGCAGAGGAGTCTGCTCTGAGGCCCTGGAGGATGGACCCAGCTACAGTGGAAAGTCATGTGTTCAGTTCACGTACAGTGCATGCAAATTCAGTGTCTGCTAGAACATTTCAAAAAGTTATCCTGGATACTTACAATAGACAGAGGGACCGATGATCCAATGGTTCTCATCTAGGGTGTATTGTTAAAGGAAGAAGAGACAGGCAATGATTCATTAGGTCTTCACAGTGTTCAAAGTGTTGAGAACAATTCAATGTTACAGTTTTTTAGAATGTTATACACTACGTAATACAAGTCCCTATACTTTAGTTTCAAATCTCTGCAATTTAATTACCATACTGAAGTTAACAGAAAGCAGTAGCTAACTGAAAGGTAGAAAAGACAAACATTGAGCATTTTTATGTCTATGGCGTGTATGTGGGTTGTTTACTGCCTTCTGCCAGGTGGGTGGCTTTTTGTAGTTATATATGACATATTACTTGTGGCTATATGCACTTTAATGTAAAGCACATTGAACTTTCTTTATAATAAATTGTACCATATTAATAAAACTGCTTTGCATTAGCTAATGGTTTGAAAATATAACAAATATTAGACAGGGTGTCAGTGGGATGTGTCTCTATCTCAAACTGTGATAATGTTGGTCCGTGCCAGTGTTTATGTGACACTTTATGATAAATTATGAAATAAATAATGTTACATTTGCTAGAAGATTAAATGAAATTAAATGAAATACTAGTGGAAATAGAATAAGAATATGATCCAGTGTGTCTCTGCACCATTATGCTTTTAGTTCTGATGGTTAGGGGACAGGCAATTCATGCTGTCTTCAAGTATAGAAAGACAAATATGTGTTTTTCAGACCTCCTGTGCCAGCCCCATCTTCCTCATCCTGGCTGCTTCGTGCCTCCACAGCTTCAGACACACTACCGCACTGATGAAGTAGAGCACCATGGTGATGAAGAGGAAGATGATGGCTGCTGTCTGGCCGGCCTCGGTGCGACAGAACGCTCCATTTACTCCATTATTGAAGACCGGCATGTTGCACAGCCCCCCTCGAGTGGTGTCCCTGACATACATTATCCCTGCTGCCAAATAGAGCACCGCCAAGACCAGGTTGATGGAACACTCAGTGAGCGGCCACCAAGAGGAGTCTAGAAGGATGGCTCTGTAGTATAAGGTCATCCCAATGACGACCAGAATAACAGTCACGATCCACGCAAGCCCAGCCACCACCAGGACGAAAGGCGTCTTGGGGCCCGTGTAGTAACCGGCCCCAGATCCATATGCACCAGCACCTCCACCGAGTCCCCCATACAGCTGCGGCTGGGAGTACCCATACATATTGAACCACTCGTTGTCCTTATGAACATAAGCGCAGACACAGGCGAACACAGCAGCTCCCAGCAGCAGTTGCACGCAGCCCAGGAGCCTCAGCAGGCCAGCCCAGGACTTCATGTAGGCATAGCGCTCGTGGTACTCCTCCACCCGCTCCTGGTAGGTCTGGACTGACAAATTGGTGGGCACTGCGGATGCAGAGTCGAGGGCTTCAGCACCCAACAGCAGTCCGTCTCGCTCCTTCTCCGTGGTGTAGCTACCCCCGGAGCCGCCATAGGGGTCCCGATAGGACCCAGGAAGGGACGGAGATGGAGGAGCGGAGTGGGGAGGCGAGCAGGGGACTCCCGACGTAGTGCGGCAGTTACCACTCTTCCTGGACGAGGGGGCGGGGGAGTGAGGGGCAGGTGGAGGAGGGGGGATGGACCAACCCTTGCTGCCACGGTTACCACTGTTGCCACGGAAGAAGTTCTTGACAGAGTCAGGGATGAAGCGGCGCACCGGCTTAATGTCCATGGCGTCACAGTTGTCCTCCATTGGCTCATCGTCGCTGGGGGGGTAGAAGGATACAGACCCAACAGCTGGCTGATCAGGTAGAGGGGGAGGGGGAAGGGGGTCTAAGCTGGTGGTCGGCAATGTTCCATACATGGATGGTGGGGGCAGAGGGAAATCTGTGTCCCGCCATAAGGAGCCCACAGGGACCTGGTCATAGTGTGGGATCTCCCGCACCCGGTCGAACCTGGTGGCAGAACCAACTCCTCCTGAAGACATCGGGACCTGGACTCTGTGTTTGCTACAGAGAGAAAGGCAGAGGATTAAATCAACCGTTCGACCTACAGCGGTTTCAAAGGAAAATGTTGATCTTAGTTCAACAAACACAAGCAGTCAGACGATCACATTATGATTTGTTCCCTGCAATAGTTTTGCTTTCTTTTTGTTTCCATTTCAGCCAATTTCCTTTTATTTGATCATTCCTTTCTAAATATTAAATTGCTCTTAATGTCACATGTTTTCTACTTGATATATTAAACATTTCACACAAATACAATGTAGGCTACTTCTTAAAAATCTAATCATATAGAGTTTTGAAAAAAGGACCTTTAAAGAATAAAGAATGAGGGAGATGTAGGGTATATGCTTGCGTCTGATTGGCTATTCCTGCATACATAATATACATGTAAACAGGATAACTCAAACCCTGGATAAACCCTGGATAAACACAACAAAACTATTCTGCATGAACATCCTCAATTTCTGCAATTCCAAATTTCACATAGAAATGCACTAATACTGAACCTTCAAAGATGAATATACTACCGCAATAGCCAAGACTTACTGCCAACTCTCAAAAAATGGAAGTGGTAAACTGGGTTCAACTAGAACCAACAACACCCTCTGTCACTCAGAAGGCGTACACAGCCTTGCCGGAGAGTTGAATCAGTGTTGGCATGGCTAATTTACGTCACTTGGAATGTAGAAGGACTGACTCTCAGCCACGGTGACACACATTCAGTTAGCACAAATTAAATACATATTCTACAGTAATCCATGTGAGTGTAGATGTCAAATCTGACTCTACAGCTGATCAGCTATTGCTTCAGAACAGTGAGGAGATAATGGAGGTGTAACAAACGGAGGCCTCACTGTGAACAGCTGTCAATGGAGCTGAGAAAGAAACAGACCCAGCAGCAGCGGCTCGGTCTGTGGATCATCCACAGTAACAGGGACACTGTTTCTGTGAGCCCCACACATTCCATACACCTCCATTGTACATAAAGAAAACGTGTTTGCATTCTCTAGGTAGCCTGGTTTCACACACTGCTTCTCACATGCTTCAATGATGTCACTGCCCCATCAGCTTTTACATGTATGTACAACACTGTACATATCTTTAAAGGCTGTTTCCTCAAAATGAGTTTTCCACTTCAGTAGCACTTATTTCATTTATTAGTTAAACTGCTGTCCTGTTTACCTGCAGTATCTTTAAAAGCCCCTTTCTCTCAGTCTGAGTAGCACTGACACACACCAAACCTTCCAGTTTTATTCCTATCTATGTCCCGAAGCTTTTTTTATTCCTAAAAACTTGTATTAAAACAGTGGAGTGATAATAAGACGTGTAATGTTGCTTTTTACTAGATACCCTATTCACCTGTAGTGTCAGGCCTTAATGTTGGCTTACTGTTAAACAGCGAACAAACTTTTTACTGAAGTAGTAGCCTGATACAGAGCAGGTGTCTGTGTGCAGCCGCTTGCGTTGTAAACCGGTAAAATCGGATAAAATAAATAAAAACAAAGCGCCGCAGTTTATATTGAAGAACACAACAAAGCCAACTTATGTCGTTCGTCATGTTCAAACCTATGTTCCTGTCATTAAAAGCGAAATGACACAAAGAATTCGACATTGGGACGCTGACTTACCTGCCGATAACTGTGCGTCTATTGCCTCAAACAGGTAGCAGCGACATCCTGCCCCCCCCGCCCTTTGTTCTCCCTCACTCTCACACTGATCCCAGGTCAGACATCGCTGTGAACTCCGGTTTAGCTGAGGGGAATTAGCGAGATGGAAAACTGATCCCAGATCCCGGTCGCGGTGAAACTCACCTGGCCAGTTTGACCAGCCTCACGATGCGTTCAAGGCCTCCCTCCGACTTCCCAGTTTCCAATTCTTAAAAACAACATCCGTTCACTAATTGATATCATTATTTTATATTATTTAATACTGTGATTTATCTCATTCTCTCCTCCTCCTCCTCCTCCTCCTCCTCCACCTTCTTGTTTTTCTTAGGCTATATTTTCTTCCAGTTATTTTATTTATTTATTTATTTATTTATTTATTTATTTATTTATTTATTTATTTATTCCCTTTTAGGTTCCATTCTCAAATGCTCAGCATGTGTTGATTTGTTTTAATGGATTTGTATATTGAATGGCGGTCAATGAAGCATCAGTAATTCAAACATAATGCTGGAGCAATCATACATTCCCTCTGTGCTCAACATATTGAAACATGTTACCAATAGCGCCACCATGTGGTCACTTGTGTAGCTACATGTTTCACATTGTAACCTCTCCCACGCTAGGAACTTTATTTTTTTTATTTTACATTCAGCTTTTTATATACTACATATTAAATAATAACGAATAAGTAATTTTCATTTTATATATATTTTTCAATTTTTAAGAATATTTATGAAAGCAGCATCAATAGCCTATCTTAAATGCGAAAAAACAAACAAACATTTCCCACTAATTATTCACAGTTACTAGAGTCACTGTAGGAGAACCTAATGTACAGTTACTCAGCAAAACTCAGCATACAATTTAAAGTCCCATGCAGGGATGCAAAATGTACTTTAGTAGTAGTAGTAGTAGTAGGATTACATTTCTTTATAAGCCTATAAGCACAGAGACTATAATCACATTGTACTCTGGCTTTGTACTGTAGCCTAGCCATTACCACAGTATTAACTATGGCTAGCTCAATGGCGACAATGCCATAAAACAGGAGCAGCTGCATGGACGGCTGCTGACACTTTTTATGCTCTTTTTATCGTAAATTTGCAAATGACATACAACAGAAACAGTAGGCCTTTAAAATAGATAGATAGATAGATAGATAGATAGATAGATAGATAGATAGATAGATAGATAGATAGATAGATAGATAGATAATTTTATTAATCCCACAATGGGGAAATTCACTTGTCACAGCAACATTTGAGTGAAATAAATACAGATTTGCATACAGCAGGTCAAAGGTCTTATTGTCTCTGGTGGTGCATGCGACAAACGTGGTTGAAGTCCCCTGTGATGATGATGAAGTCCCCTGTGATGATGATGAAGGCCTCTGGGTGTTTCGTTTGTAGTCCTGCAGTCACAGTGTGGATGACGTCACACGCTGCTTCTGCTTTCCCAGACGGAGGAATATAGACAGTGATGGCAATAACACTGGGAAATACTTTTTAAGCATTAAGCAGTAAAAAAAACTATGACAACCAAGTCAAGTCTTTTATTGTTTTTCAGAGAAACTTTATTTAAGAGAAGACGACTATTTTGTGCACCACGGAAAGCTGTGAAGAAACACTTGAATGTAAAGATTGAATACACCTGTTACATGTAAAAAATGTAATGTAAAAATTATTGAAATGAATAAAGGTAATAATCTAAAACCTGTAAACTTTTCAAGGAAATTTCTTTCAGTTTAAATAGACAGCTGGACATTTTTTCACCTGAATATCACTAAAAGCACTCTGACGGACCCGGGCTATTAAAAGTAATAATATTTGAAAAAAGTGGAAAACACTGAGAGCAAAATCCACACACCCTCCTACATGAAATCAATTTCACTTTGATCCATCTCAGTTGCATTGGGTGGTATACCGACAACAGATCAGCTGGTATGGAAGCCCATTTCTGCCACTTCAAATGGTTTTCATTATTAATATGAAGTGTTTTTTTCCCTCATAATTATGAGGCAGACACTTCTAGGTTTTGAGAAACTTTCTCACACATTCTCAATGAGTTTAATTTTATTTTCTGTTGTACTGTTTACCATAAATACTTAGATGGAACATAAACTGTTTTAAAAATAACAATAGTTCATAAGCAGCACAAAGACTAAGTTGGCTCTTCACATACAGTGGGAAACATTTAATTTAGATTAGATTAGATAAATTAGATGGATGACATAAATACTTTATTCATCCCCACCATCTCTTTGGTCTTGGTGGTGTTGAGGCGCAGTTGGTTGGAGTCACACCATGTGACAAAGTCCTGGATGAGTTTCCTGTACTCCTCCTCCTGGTCACTCCTGATACAGCCCACGATAGCCGTGTCGTCTGCGAACCTTTGTACGTGACAGGACTCTGAGTTGTATTTGAAGTCCGACGTGCACAGGATGAACAGTACCGGAGAGTGCTCAGTCCCTTGCGGCGCTCCCGTGCTACTGACCACAGTGTCAGACCTGTAGTCCCTCAGTCGCCGTTTTTTTGTAATAAAAATGTAGTTTTACCCTTTCTTCTGCCATTTGATGTATAATTTATGTATTTTCCAAAAAAACATGTTGCCTGAAATGATGTATATATTGTGTTTGTTTTGTTTACATGTTGTTATTATTAGAAGATGTCTCATTACAGTTTTGATGTTTGATATACATACATGCCATGTGAGATGGGCAAAAGTTTGGAAATACATTAGCTGGCTAACCCTCGCCCCTTTGGAAATTGTGCAGAGCAGTGTGAAGGTACATGGGGCGAAAGAATAACAATAGCATAACTTTGAAGCACTAATGGTGGCCCAAAGGTTTGAGAGTTGTGCTTATGACCAGGAGGTTTGTAGTTTGATTTCTGGACTGGCAGGATAAGTTTGGGTAGTCAAAATAAATTATTGTGTTGATTTAAAACAGAACTGACAGAGGAATTAGAATGCTGATGTTCTGTTCTCTGACATCATAATGGACTCACTTGCATAACTGCAGCTGAACAGAATTCTGGCCTCATTCCTAAATCAACCTTTGGAGAGGTAAGACCACTTTACATCTGTGATAAAAAACACTTTTTACTTTAGTTTTTATGCTTAGTAGAACTGTATTGTGCTGGAGAAGAAGCACATTAATTTCCCTGCATTGTGCTGTCAGTTAAATTACTTTTTTCATTAGCTTCATTACAAATACCATTACAGTCAAATGTGCATCTTTTGCTGTAATGAGATGCAAATACATATTTTGTCTTGCATAACACAATTGTAATCTGTAATCTTTATTTTACTTGTTTGCATGTGTGCAAAATGGACCGGAATTGTAGTTTTTCTTAGCAGTATATAAAATAATTCACATTGACTAAAAGGTTTGCAGTCTTGATATCATGCCCAGACCTATAAAAAAAGTCTCTTTGAGCACTACCCTAAACCGTAGTGGAAACAGAAAATGTCAGATTTCCTCCCTTAATCTGCTACACCTACTAGATTAATGAGATCCACCTCATATGTGGTCATCTTAGTCTTAAAACTTTGATGATGCTAAATAGTGAAACTTGTGATTTTTCATCAAATGCTGTTGCCATAACGACGCAATATTCACCATCAACAGGAAATTGTTGTACATGGGCAAATCTGCCCAAAACTTCACCTTGATGAGATTCCCGGCCTGAGCAGGGGCGTGTGTAGACTTTTTTGACTGTGGTTTTTGACCTCAGCCCTCCCACGATCTGGAAGGAGCACAGACGAAAGGGTGAGAGACTTTTGTCTAGTGAGGACATCAACCCTTTCATGATCTTGGAGGAGCACGAGCAAAGGGGTGAGAGACCTTTGACACGAGGCATTTTTTCATTTTGTTTTAAATAAGCAAATGTATCCATGTTAGTTACATGATTCACATAAACTTTTAAAAACTAAAATAATAATAAAATGTATGGAAAAACTTAATTTCTTGCCAAAAAACTAAATTTCTTGCCAAAAGTTAGACAGAATCAATACCACTCTCATATCTGTGCAATAAGCACAGGTTTACATTTTTCAGTGGTGGAATGTAACTGCATAAAGTTACTCAGTACCTATACTTAAGTGCAATTTTCAGGTATTTATATTTTGTGTTTTTTTATACTTCAACTCCATTTTAATTTGCAGGCAAATATTTTACATTTTCCTCCACTACATTAAGCTACCCAGCACTATATGAAGTAGTTAAAATTGCCACAAAATTAATGTTTACACACGGATGAAATAATACTCCGATTATGCCATAGGCCGATATATTATTCTGAAATGGGTCTTCCTGCATGATGAGTACTTCTTGTAGACTATTTTTTAGTATATTTTGATGCTTATACTTGTATGTACTCCTGAAGTTAAAATTGTACTGGTGTCCATATCGGACCATATAACTCATAAGAAAGGGTCAGGTATGGAAGACTGATTCATCAGTGACGGGTAAGATCCCCCTGTTAAACCTTGGGACAACCTAAGACAGGTACAGCCACAGTACTTGACCCCAACGCCCTGTGAGCAGGCACAGTGACACTGTCTCATGACCGGTGTTTTTGTACAATGTGCAGGAATACAGGACATAGTTTGACAGGAGATGTACAGATGGATAAAAACATAAAAAAACAACTGGCAAGTAGGGAAGACTGGTTCGCCTATGACGGGTAAGATCCCCTACAGAACCTGGGGACAACCTAAGGCAGGCACAGCCACAAGTACTTGGCCTATTTTTCCATGTTGGGCAACATGATGTATCATTTTTGCTGAAGAACATGAGACTTGATTCATCAAATAGTAGAAATTCTCCTTAAAACTGTACTGGTGTTGATGTGTTCCATATCGGACCATATAACACATAAGAAAGGGTCAAGTATGGAAGACTGATTCACCAATGACGGGTAAGATCCCTCTGTTAAACCTTGGGACAACCTAAGACAGGTACAGCCACGAGTACTTGACCCCAAAGCCACTGTGAGCAGGCACAGTGACACTGTCCCGTGACCGGTGTTTTGTACAATGTGCAGGATACCAGGACATGGTTTGACAGGAGATGTATAGATGGAGAAAAACATTAAAAAAAAAAATATGGCAAGTAGGGAAGACTGGTTCGCTATGACGGGTAAGATCCCCTACAGAACCTGGGGACAACCTAAGGCAGGCACAGCCACAAGTACTTGGCCTATTTTTCCATGTTGGGCAACATGATGTATCATTTTGCTGAAGAACATGAGACTTGATTCATCAAATAGTAGAAATTCTCCTTAAAACTGTACTGGTGTTGATGTGTTCCATATCGGACCATATAACACATAAGAAAGGGTCAAGTATGGAAGACTGATTCACCAATGACGGGTAAGATCCCCCTGTTAAACCTTGGGACAACCTAAGACAGGTACAGCCACGAGTATTGACCCCAACGCACTGTGAGCAGGCACAGTGACACTGTGCCGTGACTGGTGTTTTTGTACAATGTGCAGGATACCAGGACATGGTTTGACAGGAGATGTATAGATGGAGAAAAACATTAAAAAAACTGGCAAGTAGGGAAGACTGGTTCGCCTATGACGGGTAAGATCCCCTACAGAACCTGGGGACAACCTAAGGCAGGCACAGCCAAAAGTACTTGGCCTAGTAGAAATTCTCCTTAAAACTGTACTGGTGTTGATGTGTTCCATATCGGACCATATAACACACAAGAAAGGGTCAAGTATGGAAGACTGATTCACCAATGACGGGTAAGATCCCCCTGTTAAACCTTGGGACAACCTAAGACAGGTACAGCCACAGTACTTGACCCCAAAGCCACGTGAGCAGGCACAGTGACACTGTGCCGTGACCAGTGTTTTTGTACAATGTGCAGGAACACAGGACATAGTTTGACAGGAGATGTATAGATGGAGAAAAACATAAAAAAAAACTGGCAAGTAGGGAAGACTGGTTTGCCTATGACGGGTAAGATCCCCTACAGAACCTGGGGACAACCTAAGACAGGCACAGCCACAGGTACTTGGCCTATTTTTCCATGTTGGGCAACATGATGTGTCATTTTGCTGAAGAACATGAGAATTGATTCATCAAATAGTAGAAATTCTCCTTAAAACTGTACTGGTGTTGATGTGTTCCATATCGGACCATATAACACATAAGAAAGGGTCAAGTATGGAAGACTGATTCACCAATGACGGGTAAGATCCCCCTGTTAAACCTTGGGACAACCTAAGACAGGTACAGCCACGAGTACTTGACCCCAAAGCCACTGTGAGCAGGCACAGTGACACTGTCCCGTGACCGGTGTTTTTGTACAATGTGCAGGATACCAGGACATGATTTGACAGGAGATGTATAGATGGAGAAAAACATTAAAAAAAAAATATGGCAAGTAGGGAAGACTGGTTCGCCTATGACGGGTAAGATCCCCTACAGAACCTGGGGACAACCTAAGGCAGGCACAGCCACAAGTACTTGGCCTAGTAGAAATTCTCCTTAAAACTGTACTGGTGTTGACGTGTTCCATATCGGACCATATAACACACAAGAAAGGGAACACAGGACATGGTTTGACAGGAGTTGTACAGATGGAGAAAAACATTAAAGAAAAATGCTTATTGATATCTGTGACTGGGAGGGACACCCTATCACTGATCTCTAACACACTTTCTTCAGGGTCTAATGCACACAAAAATATTGACAATAACTGGAGGTGAGATTGAAGAGTGCAAACTGTGCGTCTATTGCCTCAAACAGGTAGCAGCGATATCCTGCCCCCCCCCGCCCTTTGTTCTCCCTCACTCTCACACTGATCCCAGGTCAGACATTGCTGTGAACTCCAGGTTAGCTGAGGGGAATTAGCGAGATGGAAAACTGATCCCAGATCCCGGCCGCGGTGAAACTCACCTGGCCAGTTTGACCAGCCTCACGATGCGTTCAAGGCCTCCCTCCGACTTCCCAGTTTCCAATTCTTAAAAACAACATCCGTTCACTAATTGATATCATTATTTTTTATTATTTAAAACTGTGATTTATCTCATTCTCTCCTCCTCCTCCTCCTCCTCCACCTTCTTGTTTTTCTTAGGCTATATTTTCTTCCAGTTATTTTATTTATTTATTTATTTATTTATTTATTTATTTATTCCCTTTTAGGTTCCATTCTCAAATGCTCAGCATGTGTTGATTTGTTTTAATGGATTTGTATATTGAATGGCGGTCAATGAAGCATCAGTAATTCAAACATAATGCTGGAGCAATCATACATTCCTGTGCTCAACATATTGAAACATGTTACCAATAGCGCCACCATGTGGTCACTTGTGTAGCTACATGTTTCACATTGTAACCTCTCCCACGCTAGGAACTTTATTTTTTTTATTTTACATTCAGCTTTTTATATACTACATATTAAATAATAACGAATAAGTTATTTTCATTTTATATATATTTTTCAATTTTTAAGAATATTTATGAAAGCAGCATCAATAGCCTATCTTAAATGCGAAAAAACAAACAAACATTTCCCACTAATTATTCACAGTTACTAGAGTCACTGTAGGAGAACCTAATGTACAGTTACTCAGCAAAACTCAGCATACAATTTAAAGTCCCATGCAGGGATGCAAAATGTACTTTAGTAGTAGTAGTAGTAGTAGGATTACATTTCTTTATAAGCCTATAAGCACAGAGACTATAATCACATTGTACTCTAGCTTTGTACTGTAGCCTAGCCATTACCACAGTATTAACTATGGCTAGCTCAATGGCGACAATGCCATAAAACAGGAGCAGCTGCATGGACGGCTGCTGACACTTTTTATGCTCTTTTTATCGTAAATTTGCAAATGACATACAACAGAAACAGTAGGCCTTTAAAATAGATAGATAGATAGATAGATAGATAGATAGATAGATAGATAGATAGATAGATAGATAGATAGATAGATAGATAGATAGATAGATAGATAGATAGATAGATAGATAGATAGATAATTTTATTAATCCCACAATGGGGAAATTCACTTGTCACAGCAACATTTGAGTGAAATAAATACAGATTTGCATACAGCAGGTCAAAGGTCTTATTGTCTCTGGTGGTGCATGCGACAAACGTGGTTGAAGTCCCCTGTGATGATGATGAAGTCCCCTGTGATGATGATGAAGGCCTCTGGGTGTTTCGTTTGTAGTCCTGCAGTCACAGTGTGGATGACGTCACACGCTGCTTCTGCTTTCCCAGACGGAGGAATATAGACAGTGATGGCAATAACACTGGGAAATACTTTTTAAGCATTAAGCAGTAAAAAAAAACTATGACAACCAAGTCAAGTCTTTTATTGTTTTTCAGAGAAACTTTATTTAAGAGAAGACGACTATTTTGTGCACCACGGAAAGCTGTGAAGAAACACTTGAATGTAAAGATTGAATACACCTGTTACATGTAAAAAATGTAATGTAAAAATTATTGAAATGAATAAAGGTAATAATCTAAAACCTGTAAACTTTTCAAGGAAATTTCTTTCAGTTTAAATAGACAGCTGGACATTTTTTCACCTGAATATCACTAAAACCACTCTGACGGACCCGGGCTATTAAAAGTAATAATATTTGAAAAAAGTGGAAAACACTGAGAGCAAAATCCACACACCCTCCTACATGAAATCAATTTCACTTTGATCCATCTCAGTTGCATTGGGTGGTATACCGACAACAGATCAGCTGGTATGGAAGCCCATTTCTGCCACTTCAAATGGTTTTCATTATTAATATGAAGTGTTTTTTTCCCTCATAATTATGAGGCAGACACTTCTAGGTTTTGAGAAACTTTCTCACACATTCTCAATGAGTTTAATTTTATTTTCTGTTGTACTGTTTACCATAAATACTTAGATGGAACATAAACTGTTTTAAAAATAACAATAGTTCATAAGCAGCACAAAGACTAAGTTGGCTCTTCACATACAGTGGGAAACATTTAATTTAGATTAGATTAGATAAATTAGATGGATGACATAAATACTTTATTCATCCCCACCATCTCTTTGGTCTTGGTGGTGTTGAGGCGCAGTTGGTTGGAGTCACACCATGTGACAAAGTCCTGGATGAGTTTCCTGTACTCCTCCTCCTGGTCACTCCTGATACAGCCCACGATAGCCGTGTCGTCTGCGAACCTTTGTACGTGACAGGACTCTGAGTTGTATTTGAAGTCCGACGTGCACAGGATGAACAGTACCGGAGAGTGCTCAGTCCCTTGCGGCGCTCCCGTGCTACTGACCACAGTGTCAGACCTGTAGTCCCTCAGTCGCCGTTTTTTTGTAATAAAAATGTAGTTTTACCCTTTCTTCTGCCATTTGATGTATAATTTATGTATTTTCCAAAAAAACATGTTGCCTGAAATGATGTATATATTGTGTTTGTTTTGTTTACATGTTGTTATTATTAGAAGATGTCTCATTACAGTTTTGATGTTTGATATACATACATGCCATGTGAGATGGGCAAAAGTTTGGAAATACATTAGCTGGCTAACCCTCGCCCCTTTGGAAATTGTGCAGAGCAGTGTGAAGGTACATGGGGCGAAAGAATAACAATAGCATAACTTTGAAGCACTAATGGTGGCCCAAAGGTTTGAGAGTTGTGCTTATGACCAGGAGGTTTGTAGTTTGATTTCTGGACTGGCAGGATAAGTTTGGGTAGTCAAAATAAATTATTGTGTTGATTTAAAACAGAACTGACAGAGGAATTAGAATGCTGATGTTCTGTTCTCTGACATCATAATGGACTCACTTGCATAACTGCAGCTGAACAGAATTCTGGCCTCATTCCTAAATCAACCTTTGGAGAGGTAAGACCACTTTACATCTGTGATAAAAAACACTTTTTACTTTAGTTTTTATGCTTAGTAGAACTGTATTGTGCTGGAGAAGAAGCACATTAATTTCCCTGCATTGTGCTGTCAGTTAAATTACTTTTTTCATTAGCTTCATTACAAATACCATTACAGTCAAATGTGCATCTTTTGCTGTAATGAGATGCAAATACATATTTTGTCTTGCATAACACAATTGTAATCTGTAATCTTTATTTTACTTGTTTGCATGTGTGCAAAATGGACCGGAATTGTAGTTTTTCTTAGCAGTATATAAAATAATTCACATTGACTAAAAGGTTTGCAGTCTTGATATCATGCCCAGACCTATAAAAAAAGTCTCTTTGAGCACTACCCTAAACCGTAGTGGAAACAGAAAATGTCAGATTTCCTCCCTTAATCTGCTACACCTACTAGATTAATGAGATCCACCTCATATGTGGTCATCTTAGTCTTAAAACTTTGATGATGCTAAATAGTGAAACTTGTGATTTTTCATCAAATGCTGTTGCCATAACGACGCAATATTCACCATCAACAGGAAATTGTTGTACATGGGCAAATCTGCCCAAAACTTCACCTTGATGAGATTCCCGGCCTGAGCAGGGGCGTGTGTAGACTTTTTTGACTGTGGTTTTTGACCTCAGCCCTCCCACGATCTGGAAGGAGCACAGACGAAAGGGTGAGAGACTTTTGTCTAGTGAGGACATCAACCCTTTCATGATCTTGGAGGAGCACGAGCAAAGGGGTGAGAGACCTTTGACACAAGGCATTTTTTTCATTTTGTTTTAAATAAGCAAATGTATCCATGTTAGTTACATGATTCACATAAACTTTTAAAAACTAAAATAATAATAAAATGTATGGAAAAACTTAATTTCTTGCCAAAAAACTAAATTTCTTGCCAAAAGTTAGACAGAATCAATACCACTCTCATATCTGTGCAATAAGCACAGGTTTACATTTTTCAGTGGTGGAATGTAACTGCATAAAGTTACTCAGTACCTATACTTAAGTGCAATTTTCAGGTATTTATATTTTGTGTTTTTTTATACTTCAACTCCATTTTAATTTGCAGGCAAATATTTTACATTTTCCTCCACTACATTAAGCTACCCAGCACTATATGAAGTAGTTAAAATTGCCACAAAATTAATGTTTACACACGGATGAAATAATACTCCGATTATGCCATAGGCCGATATATTATTCTGAAATGGGTCTTCCTGCATGATGAGTACTTCTTGTAGACTATTTTTTAGTATATTTTGATGCTTATACTTGTATGTACTCCTGAAGTTAAAATTGTACTGGTGTCCATATCGGACCATATAACTCATAAGAAAGGGTCAGGTATGGAAGACTGATTCACCAATGACGGGTAAGATCCCCCTGTTAAACCTTGGGACAACCTAAGACAGGTACAGCCACGAGTACTTGACCCCAACGCCACTGTGAGCAGGCACAGTGACACTGTCTCATGACCGGTGTTTTTGTACAATGTGCAGGAATACAGGACATAGTTTGACAGGAGATGTACAGATGGATAAAAACATAAAAAAAACAACTGGCAAGTAGGGAAGACTGGTTCGCCTATGACGGGTAAGATCCCCTACAGAACCTGGGGACAACCTAAGGCAGGCACAGCCACAAGTACTTGGCCTATTTTTCCATGTTGGGCAACATGATGTATCATTTTTGCTGAAGAACATGAGACTTGATTCATCAAATAGTAGAAATTCTCCTTAAAACTGTACTGGTGTTGATGTGTTCCATATCGGACCATATAACACATAAGAAAGGGTCAAGTATGGAAGACTGATTCACCAATGACGGGTAAGATCCCTCTGTTAAACCTTGGGACAACCTAAGACAGGTACAGCCACGAGTACTTGACCCCAAAGCCACTGTGAGCAGGCACAGTGACACTGTCCCGTGACCGGTGTTTTTGTACAATGTGCAGGATACCAGGACATGGTTTGACAGGAGATGTATAGATGGAGAAAAACATTAAAAAAAAAAAATATGGCAAGTAGGGAAGACTGGTTCGCCTATGACGGGTAAGATCCCCTACAGAACCTGGGGACAACCTAAGGCAGGCACAGCCACAAGTACTTGGCCTATTTTTCCATGTTGGGCAACATGATGTATCATTTTTGCTGAAGAACATGAGACTTGATTCATCAAATAGTAGAAATTCTCCTTAAAACTGTACTGGTGTTGATGTGTTCCATATCGGACCATATAACACATAAGAAAGGGTCAAGTATGGAAGACTGATTCACCAATGACGGGTAAGATCCCCCTGTTAAACCTTGGGACAACCTAAGACAGGTACAGCCACAAGTACTTGACCCCAACGCACTGTGAGCAGGCACAGTGACACTGTGCCGTGACTGGTGTTTTTGTACAATGTGCAGGATACCAGGACATGGTTTGACAGGAGATGTATAGATGGAGAAAAACATTAAAAAAAAACTGGCAAGTAGGGAAGACTGGTTTTTTTTTTTTTTTTTTTTTTTATTTTACCAAGTTTTTGTAATGGCAGGTACCAGGACTGTTTGACGGGAGAAATAAAGAGAAAAAAAAAAAAAAAAAAAAAACTGGAAGTGGGGAAAACTGGTTCCCCTATGACGGGTAAGATCCCCTACAGAACCTGGGGACAACCTAAGGCAGGCACAGCCAAAAGTACTTGGCCTAGTAGAAATTCTCCTTAAAACTGTACTGGTGTTGATGTGTTCCATATCGGACCATATAACACACAAGAAAGGGTCAAGTATGGAAGACTGATTCACCAATGACGGGTAAGATCCCCCTGTTAAACCTTGGGACAACCTAAGACAGGTACAGCCACGAGTACTTGACCCCAAAGCCACTGTGAGCAGGCACAGTGACACTGTGCCGTGACCAGTGTTTTTGTACAATGTGCAGGAACACAGGACATAGTTTGACAGGAGATGTATAGATGGAGAAAAACATAAAAAAAAAAACTGGCAAGTAGGGAAGACTGGTTTGCCTATGACGGGTAAGATCCCCTACAGAACCTGGGGACAACCTAAGACAGGCACAGCCACAAGTACTTGGCCTATTTTTCCATGTTGGGCAACATGATGTGTCATTTTTGCTGAAGAACATGAGAATTGATTCATCAAATAGTAGAAATTCTCCTTAAAACTGTACTGGTGTTGATGTGTTCCATATCGGACCATATAACACATAAGAAAGGGTCAAGTATGGAAGACTGATTCACCAATGACGGGTAAGATCCCCCTGTTAAACCTTGGGACAACCTAAGACAGGTACAGCCACGAGTACTTGACCCCAAAGCCACTGTGAGCAGGCACAGTGACACTGTCCCGTGACCGGTGTTTTTGTACAATGTGCAGGATACCAGGACATGATTTGACAGGAGATGTATAGATGGAGAAAAACATTAAAAAAAAAAACTGGCAAGTAGGGAAGACTGGTTCGCCTATGACGGGTAAGATCCCCTACAGAACCTGGGGACAACCTAAGGCAGGCACAGCCACAAGTACTTGGCCTAGTAGAAATTCTCCTTAAAACTGTACTGGTGTTGACGTGTTCCATATCGGACCATATAACACACAAGAAAGGGAACACAGGACATGGTTTGACAGGAGTTGTACAGATGGAGAAAAACATTAAAGAAAAATGCTTATTGATATCTGTGACTGGGAGGGACACCCTATCACTGATCTCTAACACACTTTCTTCAGGGTCTAATGCACACAAAAATATTGACAATAACTGGAGGTGAGATTGAAGAGTGCAAACTGTGCGTCTATTGCCTCAAACAGGTAGCAGCGATATCCTGCCCCCCCCCCCTTTGTTCTCCCTCACTCTCACACTGATCCCAGGTCAGACATTGCTGTGAACTCCAGGTTAGCTGAGGGGAATTAGCGAGATGGAAAACTGATCCCAGATCCCGGCCGCGGTGAAACTCACCTGGCCAGTTTGACCAGCCTCACGATGCGTTCAAGGCCTCCCTCCGACTTCCCAGTTTCCAATTCTTAAAAACAACATCCGTTCACTAATTGATATCATTATTTTTTATTATTTAAAACTGTGATTTATCTCATTCTCTCCTCCTCCTCCTCCTCCTCCACCTTCTTGTTTTTCTTAGGCTATATTTTCTTCCAGTTATTTTATTTATTTATTTATTTATTTATTTATTTATTTATTTATTCCCTTTTAGGTTCCATTCTCAAATGCTCAGCATGTGTTGATTTGTTTTAATGGATTTGTATATTGAATGGCGGTCAATGAAGCATCAGTAATTCAAACATAATGCTGGAGCAATCATACATTCCTGTGCTCAACATATTGAAACATGTTACCAATAGCGCCACCATGTGGTCACTTGTGTAGCTACATGTTTCACATTGTAACCTCTCCCACGCTAGGAACTTTATTTTTTTTATTTTACATTCAGCTTTTTATATACTACATATTAAATAATAACGAATAAGTTATTTTCATTTTATATATATTTTTCAATTTTTAAGAATATTTATGAAAGCAGCATCAATAGCCTATCTTAAATGCGAAAAAACAAACAAACATTTCCCACTAATTATTCACAGTTACTAGAGTCACTGTAGGAGAACCTAATGTACAGTTACTCAGCAAAACTCAGCATACAATTTAAAGTCCCATGCAGGGATGCAAAATGTACTTTAGTAGTAGTAGTAGTAGTAGGATTACATTTCTTTATAAGCCTATAAGCACAGAGACTATAATCACATTGTACTCTAGCTTTGTACTGTAGCCTAGCCATTACCACAGTATTAACTATGGCTAGCTCAATGGCGACAATGCCATAAAACAGGAGCAGCTGCATGGACGGCTGCTGACACTTTTTATGCTCTTTTTATCGTAAATTTGCAAATGACATACAACAGAAACAGTAGGCCTTTAAAATAGATAGATAGATAGATAGATAGATAGATAGATAGATAGATAGATAGATAGATAGATAGATAGATAGATAGATAGATAGATAGATAAAATTTTATTAATCCCACAATGGGGAAATTCACTTGTCACAGCAACATTTGAGTGAAATAAATACAGATTTGCATACAGCAGGTCAAAGGTCTTATTGTCTCTGGTGGTGCATGCGACAAACGTGGTTGAAGTCCCCTGTGATGATGATGAAGTCCCCTGTGATGATGATGAAGGCCTCTGGGTGTTTCGTTTGTAGTCCTGCAGTCACAGTGTGGATGACGTCACACGCTGCTTCTGCTTTCCCAGACGGAGGAATATAGACAGTGATGGCAATAACACTGGGAAATACTTTTTAAGCATTAAGCAGTAAAAAAAAACTATGACAACCAAGTCAAGTCTTTTATTGTTTTTCAGAGAAACTTTATTTAAGAGAAGACGACTATTTTGTGCACCACGGAAAGCTGTGAAGAAACACTTGAATGTAAAGATTGAATACACCTGTTACATGTAAAAAATGTAATGTAAAAATTATTGAAATGAATAAAGGTAATAATCTAAAACCTGTAAACTTTTCAAGGAAATTTCTTTCAGTTTAAATAGACAGCTGGACATTTTTTCACCTGAATATCACTAAAACCACTCTGACGGACCCGGGCTATTAAAAGTAATAATATTTGAAAAAAGTGGAAAACACTGAGAGCAAAATCCACACACCCTCCTACATGAAATCAATTTCACTTTGATCCATCTCAGTTGCATTGGGTGGTATACCGACAACAGATCAGCTGGTATGGAAGCCCATTTCTGCCACTTCAAATGGTTTTCATTATTAATATGAAGTGTTTTTTTCCCTCATAATTATGAGGCAGACACTTCTAGGTTTTGAGAAACTTTCTCACACATTCTCAATGAGTTTAATTTTATTTTCTGTTGTACTGTTTACCATAAATACTTAGATGGAACATAAACTGTTTTAAAAATAACAATAGTTCATAAGCAGCACAAAGACTAAGTTGGCTCTTCACATACAGTGGGAAACATTTAATTTAGATTAGATTAGATAAATTAGATGGATGACATAAATACTTTATTCATCCCCACCATCTCTTTGGTCTTGGTGGTGTTGAGGCGCAGTTGGTTGGAGTCACACCATGTGACAAAGTCCTGGATGAGTTTCCTGTACTCCTCCTCCTGGTCACTCCTGATACAGCCCACGATAGCCGTGTCGTCTGCGAACCTTTGTACGTGACAGGACTCTGAGTTGTATTTGAAGTCCGACGTGCACAGGATGAACAGTACCGGAGAGTGCTCAGTCCCTTGCGGCGCTCCCGTGCTACTGACCACAGTGTCAGACCTGTAGTCCCTCAGTCGCCGTTTTTTTGTAATAAAAATGTAGTTTTACCCTTTCTTCTGCCATTTGATGTATAATTTATGTATTTTCCAAAAAAACATGTTGCCTGAAATGATGTATATATTGTGTTTGTTTTGTTTACATGTTGTTATTATTAGAAGATGTCTCATTACAGTTTTGATGTTTGATATACATACATGCCATGTGAGATGGGCAAAAGTTTGGAAATACATTAGCTGGCTAACCCTCGCCCCTTTGGAAATTGTGCAGAGCAGTGTGAAGGTACATGGGGCGAAAGAATAACAATAGCATAACTTTGAAGCACTAATGGTGGCCCAAAGGTTTGAGAGTTGTGCTTATGACCAGGAGGTTTGTAGTTTGATTTCTGGACTGGCAGGATAAGTTTGGGTAGTCAAAATAAATTATTGTGTTGATTTAAAACAGAACTGACAGAGGAATTAGAATGCTGATGTTCTGTTCTCTGACATCATAATGGACTCACTTGCATAACTGCAGCTGAACAGAATTCTGGCCTCATTCCTAAATCAACCTTTGGAGAGGTAAGACCACTTTACATCTGTGATAAAAAACACTTTTTACTTTAGTTTTTATGCTTAGTAGAACTGTATTGTGCTGGAGAAGAAGCACATTAATTTCCCTGCATTGTGCTGTCAGTTAAATTACTTTTTTCATTAGCTTCATTACAAATACCATTACAGTCAAATGTGCATCTTTTGCTGTAATGAGATGCAAATACATATTTTGTCTTGCATAACACAATTGTAATCTGTAATCTTTATTTTACTTGTTTGCATGTGTGCAAAATGGACCGGAATTGTAGTTTTTCTTAGCAGTATATAAAATAATTCACATTGACTAAAAGGTTTGCAGTCTTGATATCATGCCCAGACCTATAAAAAAAGTCTCTTTGAGCACTACCCTAAACCGTAGTGGAAACAGAAAATGTCAGATTTCCTCCCTTAATCTGCTACACCTACTAGATTAATGAGATCCACCTCATATGTGGTCATCTTAGTCTTAAAACTTTGATGATGCTAAATAGTGAAACTTGTGATTTTTCATCAAATGCTGTTGCCATAACGACGCAATATTCACCATCAACAGGAAATTGTTGTACATGGGCAAATCTGCCCAAAACTTCACCTTGATGAGATTCCCGGCCTGAGCAGGGGCGTGTGTAGACTTTTTTGACTGTGGTTTTTGACCTCAGCCCTCCCACGATCTGGAAGGAGCACAGACGAAAGGGTGAGAGACTTTTGTCTAGTGAGGACATCAACCCTTTCATGATCTTGGAGGAGCACGAGCAAAGGGGTGAGAGACCTTTGACACAAGGCATTTTTTCATTTTGTTTTAAATAAGCAAATGTATCCATGTTAGTTACATGATTCACATAAACTTTTAAAAACTAAAATAATAATAAAATGTATGGAAAAACTTAATTTCTTGCCAAAAAACTAAATTTCTTGCCAAAAGTTAGACAGAATCAATACCACTCTCATATCTGTGCAATAAGCACAGGTTTACATTTTTCAGTGGTGGAATGTAACTGCATAAAGTTACTCAGTACCTATACTTAAGTGCAATTTTCAGGTATTTATATTTTGTGTTTTTTTATACTTCAACTCCATTTTAATTTGCAGGCAAATATTTTACATTTTCCTCCACTACATTAAGCTACCCAGCACTATATGAAGTAGTTAAAATTGCCACAAAATTAATGTTTACACACGGATGAAATAATACTCCGATTATGCCATAGGCCGATATATTATTCTGAAATGGGTCTTCCTGCATGATGAGTACTTCTTGTAGACTATTTTTTAGTATATTTTGATGCTTATACTTGTATGTACTCCTGAAGTTAAAATTGTACTGGTGTCCATATCGGACCATATAACTCATAAGAAAGGGTCAGGTATGGAAGACTGATTCACCAATGACGGGTAAGATCCCCCTGTTAAACCTTGGGACAACCTAAGACAGGTACAGCCACGAGTACTTGACCCCAACGCCACTGTGAGCAGGCACAGTGACACTGTCTCATGACCGGTGTTTTGTACAATGTGCAGGAATACAGGACATAGTTTGACAGGAGATGTACAGATGGATAAAAACATAAAAAAAACAACTGGCAAGTAGGGAAGACTGGTTCGCCTATGACGGGGTAAGATCCCCTACAGAACCTGGGGACAACCTAAGGCAGGCACAGCCACAAGTACTTGGCCTATTTTTCCATGTTGGGCAACATGATGTATCATTTTTGCTGAAGAACATGAGACTTGATTCATCAAATAGTAGAAATTCTCCTTAAAACTGTACTGGTGTTGATGTGTTCCATATCGGACCATATAACACATAAGAAAGGGTCAAGTATGGAAGACTGATTCACCAATGACGGGTAAGATCCCTCTGTTAAACCTTGGGACAACCTAAGACAGGTACAGCCACGAGTACTTGACCCCAAAGCCACTGTGAGCAGGCACAGTGACACTGTCCCGTGACCGGTGTTTTTGTACAATGTGCAGGATACCAGGACATGGTTTGACAGGAGATGTATAGATGGAGAAAAACATTAAAAAAAAAATATGGCAAGTAGGGAAGACTGGTTCGCCTATGACGGGTAAGATCCCCTACAGAACCTGGGGACAACCTAAGGCAGGCACAGCCACAAGTACTTGGCCTATTTTTCCATGTTGGGCAACATGATGTATCATTTTTGCTGAAGAACATGAGACTTGATTCATCAAATAGTAGAAATTCTCCTTAAAACTGTACTGGTGTTGATGTGTTCCATATCGGACCATATAACACATAAGAAAGGGTCAAGTATGGAAGACTGATTCACCAATGACGGGTAAGATCCCCCTGTTAAACCTTGGGACAACCTAAGACAGGTACAGCCACGAGTACTTGACCCCAACGCACTGTGAGCAGGCACAGTGACACTGTGCCGTGACTGGTGTTTTTGTACAATGTGCAGGATACCAGGACATGGTTTGACAGGAGATGTATAGATGGAGAAAAACATTAAAAAAAAACTGGCAAGTAGGGAAGACTGGTTCGCCTATGACGGGTAAGATCCCCTACAGAACCTGGGGACAACCTAAGGCAGGCACAGCCACAAGTACTTGGCCTATTTTTCCATGTTGGGCAACATGATGTGTCATTTTTGCTGAAGAACATGAGACTTGATTCATCAAATAGTAGAAATTCTCCTTAAAACTGTACTGGTGTTGATGTGTTCCATATCGGACCATATAACACATAAGAAAGGGTCAAGTATGGAAGACTGATTCACCAATGACGGGTAAGATCCCCCTGTTAAACCTTGGGACAACCTAAGACAGGTACAGCCACGAGTACTTGACCCCAAAGCCACTGTGAGCAGGCACAGTGACACTGTCCCGTGACCGGTGTTTTTGTACAATGTGCAGGATACCAGGACATGGTTTGACAGGAGATGTATAGATGGAGAAAAACATTAAAAAAAAAATATGGCAAGTAGGGAAGACTGGTTCGCCTATGACGGGTAAGATCCCCTACAGAACCTGGGGACAACCTAAGGCAGGCACAGCCACAAGTACTTGGCCTAGTAGAAATTCTCCTTAAAACTGTACTGGTGTTGACGTGTTCCATATCGGACCATATAACACACAAGAAAGGGAACACAGGACATGGTTTGACAGGAGTTGTACAGATGGAGAAAAACATTAAAGAAAAATGCTTATTGATATCTGTGACTGGGAGGGACACCCTATCACTGATCTCTAACACACTTTCTTCAGGGTCTAATGCACACAAAAATATTGACAATAACTGGAGGTGAGATTGAAGAGTGCAAACTGTGCGTCTATTGCCTCAAACAGGTAGCAGCGATATCCTGCCCCCCCGCCCTTTGTTCTCCCTCACTCTCACACTGATCCCAGGTCAGACATTGCTGTGAACTCCAGGTTAGCTGAGGGGAATTAGCGAGATGGAAAACTGATCCCAGATCCCGGCCGCGGTGAAACTCACCTGGCCAGTTTGACCAGCCTCACGATGCGTTCAAGGCCTCCCTCCGACTTCCCAGTTTCCAATTCTTAAAAACAACATCCGTTCACTAATTGATATCATTATTTTTTATTATTTAAAACTGTGATTTATCTCATTCTCTCCTCCTCCTCCTCCTCCTCCTCCACCTTCTTGTTTTTCTTAGGCTATATTTTCTTCCAGTTATTTTATTTATTTATTTATTTATTTATTTATTTATTTATTCCCTTTTAGGTTCCATTCTCAAATGCTCAGCATGTGTTGATTTGTTTTAATGGATTTGTATATTGAATGGCGGTCAATGAAGCATCAGTAATTCAAACATAATGCTGGAGCAATCATACATTCCTGTGCTCAACATATTGAAACATGTTACCAATAGCGCCACCATGTGGTCACTTGTGTAGCTACATGTTTCACATTGTAACCTCTCCCACGCTAGGAACTTTATTTTTTTTATTTTACATTCAGCTTTTTTATATACTACATATTAAATAATAACGAATAAGTTATTTTCATTTTATATATATTTTTCAATTTTTAAGAATATTTATGAAAGCAGCATCAATAGCCTATCTTAAATGCGAAAAAACAAACAAACATTTCCCACTAATTATTCACAGTTACTAGAGTCACTGTAGGAGAACCTAATGTACAGTTACTCAGCAAAACTCAGCATACAATTTAAAGTCCCATGCAGGGATGCAAAATGTACTTTAGTAGTAGTAGTAGTAGTAGGATTACATTTCTTTATAAGCCTATAAGCACAGAGACTATAATCACATTGTACTCTAGCTTTGTACTGTAGCCTAGCCATTACCACAGTATTAACTATGGCTAGCTCAATGGCGACAATGCCATAAAACAGGAGCAGCTGCATGGACGGCTGCTGACACTTTTTATGCTCTTTTTATCGTAAATTTGCAAATGACATACAACAGAAACAGTAGGCCTTTAAAATAGATAGATAGATAGATAGATAGATAGATAGATAGATAGATAGATAGATAGATAGATAGATAGATAGATAGATAGATAGATAGATAGATAGATAATTTTATTAATCCCACAATGGGGAAATTCACTTGTCACAGCAACATTTGAGTGAAATAAATACAGATTTGCATACAGCAGGTCAAAGGTCTTATTGTCTCTGGTGGTGCATGCGACAAACGTGGTTGAAGTCCCCTGTGATGATGATGAAGTCCCCTGTGATGATGATGAAGGCCTCTGGGTGTTTCGTTTGTAGTCCTGCAGTCACAGTGTGGATGACGTCACACGCTGCTTCTGCTTTCCCAGACGGAGGAATATAGACAGTGATGGCAATAACACTGGGAAATACTTTTTAAGCATTAAGCAGTAAAAAAAAACTATGACAACCAAGTCAAGTCTTTTATTGTTTTTCAGAGAAACTTTATTTAAGAGAAGACGACTATTTTGTGCACCACGGAAAGCTGTGAAGAAACACTTGAATGTAAAGATTGAATACACCTGTTACATGTAAAAAATGTAATGTAAAAATTATTGAAATGAATAAAGGTAATAATCTAAAACCTGTAAACTTTTCAAGGAAATTTCTTTCAGTTTAAATAGACAGCTGGACATTTTTTCACCTGAATATCACTAAAACCACTCTGACGGACCCGGGCTATTAAAAGTAATAATATTTGAAAAAAGTGGAAAACACTGAGAGCAAAATCCACACACCCTCCTACATGAAATCAATTTCACTTTGATCCATCTCAGTTGCATTGGGTGGTATACCGACAACAGATCAGCTGGTATGGAAGCCCATTTCTGCCACTTCAAATGGTTTTCATTATTAATATGAAGTGTTTTTTTCCCTCATAATTATGAGGCAGACACTTCTAGGTTTTGAGAAACTTTCTCACACATTCTCAATGAGTTTAATTTTATTTTCTGTTGTACTGTTTACCATAAATACTTAGATGGAACATAAACTGTTTTAAAAATAACAATAGTTCATAAGCAGCACAAAGACTAAGTTGGCTCTTCACATACAGTGGGAAACATTTAATTTAGATTAGATTAGATAAATTAGATGGATGACATAAATACTTTATTCATCCCCACCATCTCTTTGGTCTTGGTGGTGTTGAGGCGCAGTTGGTTGGAGTCACACCATGTGACAAAGTCCTGGATGAGTTTCCTGTACTCCTCCTCCTGGTCACTCCTGATACAGCCCACGATAGCCGTGTCGTCTGCGAACCTTTGCACGTGACAGGACTCTGAGTTGTATTTGAAGTCCGACGTGCACAGGATGAACAGTACCGGAGAGTGCTCAGTCCCTTGCGGCGCTCCCGTGCTACTGACCACAGTGTCAGACCTGTAGTCCCTCAGTCGCCGTTTTTTGTAATAAAAATGTAGTTTTACCCTTTCTTCTGCCATTTGATGTATAATTTATGTATTTTCCAAAAAAACATGTTGCCTGAAATGATGTATATATTGTGTTTGTTTTGTTTACATGTTGTTATTATTAGAAGATGTCTCATTACAGTTTTGATGTTTGATATACATACATGCCATGTGAGATGGGCAAAAGTTTGGAAATACATTAGCTGGCTAACCCTCGCCCCTTTGGAAATTGTGCAGAGCAGTGTGAAGGTACATGGGGCGAAAGAATAACAATAGCATAACTTTGAAGCACTAATGGTGGCCCAAAGGTTTGAGAGTTGTGCTTATGACCAGGAGGTTTGTAGTTTGATTTCTGGACTGGCAGGATAAGTTTGGGTAGTCAAAATAAATTATTGTGTTGATTTAAAACAGAACTGACAGAGGAATTAGAATGCTGATGTTCTGTTCTCTGACATCATAATGGACTCACTTGCATAACTGCAGCTGAACAGAATTCTGGCCTCATTCCTAAATCAACCTTTGGAGAGGTAAGACCACTTTACATCTGTGATAAAAAACACTTTTTACTTTAGTTTTTATGCTTAGTAGAACTGTATTGTGCTGGAGAAGAAGCACATTAATTTCCCTGCATTGTGCTGTCAGTTAAATTACTTTTTTCATTAGCTTCATTACAAATACCATTACAGTCAAATGTGCATCTTTTGCTGTAATGAGATGCAAATACATATTTTGTCTTGCATAACACAATTGTAATCTGTAATCTTTATTTTACTTGTTTGCATGTGTGCAAATGGACCGGAATTGTAGTTTTTCTTAGCAGTATATAAAATAATTCACATTGACTAAAAGGTTTGCAGTCTTGATATCATGCCCAGACCTATAAAAAAAGTCTCTTTGAGCACTACCCTAAACCGTAGTGGAAACAGAAAATGTCAGATTTCCTCCCTTAATCTGCTACACCTACTAGATTAATGAGATCCACCTCATATGTGGTCATCTTAGTCTTAAAACTTTGATGATGCTAAATAGTGAAACTTGTGATTTTTCATCAAATGCTGTTGCCATAACGACGCAATATTCACCATCAACAGGAAATTGTTGTACATGGGCAAATCTGCCCAAAACTTCACCTTGATGAGATTCCCGGCCTGAGCAGGGGCGTGTGTAGACTTTTTTGACTGTGGTTTTTGACCTCAGCCCTCCCACGATCTGGAAGGAGCACAGACGAAAGGGTGAGAGACTTTTGTCTAGTGAGGACATCAACCCTTTCATGATCTTGGAGGAGCACGAGCAAAGGGGTGAGAGACCTTTGACACAAGGCATTTTTTCATTTTGTTTTAAATAAGCAAATGTATCCATGTTAGTTACATGATTCACATAAACTTTTAAAAACTAAAATAATAATAAAATGTATGGAAAAACTTAATTTCTTGCCAAAAAACTAAATTTCTTGCCAAAAGTTAGACAGAATCAATACCACTCTCATATCTGTGCAATAAGCACAGGTTTACATTTTTCAGTGGTGGAATGTAACTGCATAAAGTTACTCAGTACCTATACTTAAGTGCAATTTTCAGGTATTTATATTTTGTGTTTTTTTATACTTCAACTCCATTTTAATTTGCAGGCAAATATTTTACATTTTCCTCCACTACATTAAGCTACCCAGCACTATATGAAGTAGTTAAAATTGCCACAAAATTAATGTTTACACACGGATGAAATAATACTCCGATTATGCCATAGGCCGATATATTATTCTGAAATGGGTCTTCCTGCATGATGAGTACTTCTTGTAGACTATTTTTTAGTATATTTTGATGCTTATACTTGTATGTACTCCTGAAGTTAAAATTGTACTGGTGTCCATATCGGACCATATAACTCATAAGAAAGGGTCAGGTATGGAAGACTGATTCACCAATGACGGGTAAGATCCCCCTGTTAAACCTTGGGACAACCTAAGACAGGTACAGCCACGAGTACTTGACCCCAAAGCCACTGTGAGCAGGCACAGTGACACTGTCCCGTGACCGGTGTTTTTGTACAATGTGCAGGATACCAGGACATGATTTGACAGGAGATGTATAGATGGAGAAAAACATAAAAAAAAAAACTGGCAAGTAGGGAAGACTGGTTCGCCTATGACGGGTAAGATCCCCTACAGAACCTGGGGACAACCTAAGGCAGGCACAGCCACAAGTACTTGGCCTAGTAGAAATTCTCCTTAAAACTGTACTGGTGTTGACGTGTTCCATATCGGACCATATAACACACAAGAAAGGGAACACAGGACATGGTTTGACAGGAGTTGTACAGATGGAGAAAAACATTAAAGAAAAATGCTTATTGATATCTGTGACTGGGAGGGACACCCTATCACTGATCTCTAACACACTTTCTTCAGGGTCTAATGCACACAAAAATATTGACAATAACTGGAGGTGAGATTGAAGAGTGCAAATAATAGTTACAAGAAAGTATGCTACTTATTCTTAGTATAACTAAATCTTATGTTATCTGTCATATGCAAGGCCTACATGCAAGAAAAGTTTTGCTGAAGATCTAAAGACTGTGTTGCAAATGCATGTACATCTACTTACTGCAGTGGCAGAAGATGAGTGGGTGCACTGTTATAATGTAACACTCCATTTGATATCATAACATGCAGTCACAAGTCAAAAGTACTGTTGAATAAATGTCTTCATCCACTGCAGGCACAGAAAACTAAGGTTAGGTCATTGTAAGTGTTTAAAGGCACTGACTGTTGTTAAGCAGCATGTTAGGGAGAGGTTAAGGTTAGGGATAAAAGAAGCCCATGCTGACTGTTGGTAGGAGATGAATTGCAACTACAATCACTATGGTGTCAAAGTCAGAAACTTTGTACAGCCAGCTACCAAGGGTTGTGATGACAACATCACACTATATGTTGATTGTTAGGGGAAAAAAAGGTTGTTTTAGGCATTTGAATGAATTACTTCGGTGATTCAGGTGAGGCCAGTCTTTGCTAACACTGTGGCCCCAGACTCACTGCATCCTGACTGCATAGTAGATTCATTTGTTTAACCGTGTAAAGCCAAATGTATCATATTTGATACATGAGTTGTTGAGACCTCTACATCATCGGTGTAATATTATATTTAATGGATTGATGTAATGTAAAATTAATTAATATTTCATAACTTAATTTATAGTAAAACCATGTTGAAAATGTGTGTATCAAATTCGATACAGCAGGTATTAAAGATAACTTATTTATATTATGTTTGAGGAAAATTTTAAAAGGAAACTCAAAATTTCAGCATCTTGATCGTTCAAGTTTTCTCTCCACTGCCCGACTATGAGGTCAGGGACCGACAAACTCAGAAGGGGACCAAACCTTTCTGTAAAAACCTGATAATGAATCGTCCTATCCCTCCCTCCTGTCAGTACGTTTAAATCTGTCCTGTGAAACATCACAATCCTCTGCATCACTTTGTGAGTAACACTTGGAGGATCTAACTGTTGCTGCCCCTGTAAAGAGAAATCCTCACTGTTAGTCCACTGTCCTGCTATCAAGACACTGATAGTTTGACAATGTAGACATAACCTCTGACACAAAGATGGGCAAAGCTTCCCATGAACCTCCAAGGTCCGTGTATGTTTTGGTCATTGGATTTTCCTTTCAGAAACGGGTATTAAAAAACAGAAAACGAGTGGTTATTTGATTTTCGTTTTAAAATACAAAAATTTAAATTTAAATACAAGGCGTTTTTCTTTTTCATGGTCAAAAAGGGATGAGCGAAACTAAAAAAATTATTCGATTTTCATTTTCTATTTCATATAACAAAAAATAAAATCACTAGAAAACAGAAACGGAAAAAAGGCCTGTTTTTTCATATTCTGAGACCGGATGTTGTCATTTACAGGACGGTGCTGTGTAGAAGAAACAGTAGGCTAGTAGACTGCGGTCAATCCAGCCGTGAGTCCGATCTCCGTGGTCAAAACAGCCGCACTTAAATTTCGAGTGTACAAGTATTCTCAACATTATGGTAAATGCGGAGAAACAGCGTATTTACTTCCGGTTTTCAAAATAAAGGTATTTAGAACAGTACAGGTACAGTACAGTACATTGACGGATTGTCAATCCGTGTATCATTCGTTCTTTTCATATTCAATAAGATTCCAAAAATCGAAAAATGAAAAAACGGTTTGTTATTTCCTTATTCGTTTATGAATCTGATACCAAAAAACAAATAACGTTTCATTTTTTGTACTTTAGATTTATTGCTCAGATCAAACATAGGAAATGAAATAACGGGCCACGGAAAGATTTTGATTTTGATATTTAATGTTTTCACTTTGTGGAACCGGAAGTTATTGTCTTCTTCGTGTGTTGCACTTGGAAGTTTGCAGCAGTTTCGCAAACCCTGAAAAAACTCAATCCTGCAGTGATTTCGTATCGACACCATGGCCGCACTGGAACCATATGCCGATTTAATTGAAGACTTATTTAAAACTGGCAAGACACATGTCGAGATTTCTACTACACTGCAGCAGATGGGTATCCAGCAGTGTTCTGAAATGAGTGTAAGAAGATTCTGTGTTCAGCATGACCTTAAGCGAAAAAGACATGTATCGGACACAGAACTAGAGAGGGCTGTGGTTGGATCAATATATGAAGTAAGTTTTTAATTAGGTTTTCACATTTTATATCCTGCCCGTCTTTTAAACATCATGTCCTCATAGCTGTATTTTTCTTAACAGACGGGCCCATCTTATGGCCGCAAGTTCATGACTGGCTATCTGTCTTCAATGGGAGTGCGTGCAGGAGAATGTCGAGTTGGGAAAATCCTCAGAGAGATTCATCAGCCATACCACGAATTCCGACACCAGGTAAGTCATATGCTAAGAATTCAATGAAACATCAAGTACAGTATATTGTTATGCAGTCTAATAATAATATTAATAATAATATTAATAACATATCAGCTATGAGGTTATGATGTTTACTTGCTGCCTAATATATCCCAGCCACCGACGGGTGTCATGGTAACAAGATAATGAGTGTTATTCACATTACCTGTCAGTGGTCGTAATGTTATGGCTGATTGGTGTAGATCATCTTTCGAAATATCTTAAATATATTTAGGAGTTGAACTTAAAAGAATAATAGAATAAGAATAATATAACCAGCCCATGCATATAAGAATCTCTTTGTTGTAAAAATGGTTCGTGAATATTCTGTGCTGATGTGACAAAGAGCTGCATTAATCAAATATAAACATTTTCTTCAGGGTGCTCGTAATCTAAATCCCATCCCGTATCATGCTGAATATATGGGCCATAAAATTCACCTGGACCAAAACGAGAAGCTTGTGATGTTTGGAGTGACACACGTCGTGGCAGTTGATGGCTACAGCAGCAAAATTGTTGCCAATGCCACCATGCCAGTGAAAAACAACCTTGTGATTTATGAGGAAGTTTACAGGTGAATACATTCAGAACCAATGGTATTGTCATAATATTTTCTGTGCAATGTATATTCTCTTTTCATTGAGTGTAATTTTCTTATTGGATCAGTTAAGTTCAGTGCATTCCTTTGCACATGTACACATTGTTTTATCCCAGATCTGCAGTGGTTAACCATGGCATGTGGGACCAACTCAGGGTTGACCATGGCAGGGAGTTTTACATGTGCTTGTACATGCAAGAGATGCTATCAAGACATAGACACAACCCTAGCAGGCCACCATACCTTCAAACAACATCAACAAGGGTGAGGTCTTTGTAATACGGACAAACAGTACAACCAATATAATCAAACATAGTAAAGAAAGAAAGACTCTGACCATTTTTTCTTCTAATAAATAAGAAATGAAAGCTTTTAAAATGGGATTGAATTTCCCAAACTAATCTATAATCTATTACATTTTCATACCATCTGAAATCATGTTTTGTGTTCAACAGAATCTTCGAGTGGAAAGGATTTGGCCCGAGGTGAACAATCGTGTGAACTACCCATTGAAACAGGCCCTGGTACACCTGCTGGACCAAGAAGTCCTCAACATGGAGGACAATATGACTAAATTCTGCATTTCAAACCTGACATGTCAATTAAGCCAAATTGGACTAGGCAGAGTGGTACAATCGTGGAATGCACACAGGATCCCAGGTATGCTAAACTGAATATGTACAACACTTTGAAGCAGTTATTTTTTCACACTCCAGCCACATACAGCATAAATAGCATTGTTTTGTTAGTTATTTGTTATCTTGTTTTAGGCCGTGGGATACCCAATGAACTCGCTGCAGGTGGCTGTCCAGCTAAAATCTCCGAAGAGCTGCTGCCCAATGCCTCTGTTGTGGCTAACATGTATGAGCAAGAGTTTGGATCCTCGCTGACTTGGGTGTCAGTTTTTGGAACTGACCCATTTTCATCTGAGGAGGATAGATGTCATGCAGAACAAGACTTTGCAGAGAACTACCCTGACATCTCTCTTCTTTTTAATCATGTGGTAAACAATGACTATACACCTTTCCAAGATGCCTTGTTGTGTCTCATAAATGTCACCCAAAGATATGTGAACTGAACTGAACTGCTGTGGTGTTGTTCAGTAGCTAGGAAAACAGTTGTTATGCTACAGTGCTGATTCAAAGTTTGTCAACCCTTTATGCAATTATAGTTTTTGTACAAAATCTCAATTGGCCTCCACACTGTTGGAATCAACTATGGATTGGTCTCAGTGTGTTTGTTCTTTACTTTATCAAACAGTAATCAGTCTGCATACAGTCTCTATTGATACCCTCTTAATTGTTGCACTTTTTACTGTATGTTGCCAGAGAGCACCCTGGATAACCCTGGTCTTAAAAAAAACCAAGGAATCCAGATTTATTTAAAAATTGTATGTAGCTGCCACTGTGCCCCCAACTTGTCAGTTGAATAATTAGACAAATAAATCTTTGCTTTAAACTCTGTTGTATTGAACTTTTTTAGTTAAATAAAATCTTGCATACAATGAAAAAGTATTGCACCAGTATTGCCAGAAGGGCAGACTTTTTATGCTTAATTCAAACTGTTAACTTTAAAATTCTGAAAAATATACAACATAAAATAGTGCAAATTTGAGATTGTAACTTAGCTTTCACATCATTGAAATATGGGTATGAAAACTAAAAAGACCTTATAAACTAGACACATGAAAGAGTGCTTTACCTGTAGACTTGTTGTTCAAGGACAAATAGAACACAAAGCAGAAAAACTACACTTTTGTGAATAGTAAGAGTTTCCAAATGCAAACAATTTAAGAAAATATCCAACATAAAATAAACTTAAAAAAACCTAAATGTACATGAAAGACTGCTTAAACTGTAGACAACACAGAACAGTAAAACTGCAATTACTCATGATTGCATTCTGTACAGTATTACTCCCAGAGTATGCTTCCCAATGCAGCCAATGCATCAGAGAGTCCGTTTAGTCTTTGAATGTTGTCACCAAAACCATCAGCTCGACACTTTGGGCAAAAGGCAGAATTTCTCTGCCACTCTTCAATGCAGCTCCTACAGCCAACAAGGCTTTGGCAGCACGATGAAACCATGGGCTCAACCACTGGACCTGTCAATTTAAATCAGAAAACAGTATTTGAATGAATTGAATTGCTATATTTGGTCTATGTTCTTCATGGAAAGAGTTAATTAGTTGCACTTATATCTGTGTTAAGTAGACAAAACTTTGTCTATGGTACCATCTGTTTATTTACTGTATCCACATTTGTGGTTGTTAGAACACCTGACCTGGGATTTTCCATACTTATCTAATTATCAGCAATTGTCATTCACTGCTGAATAAGACATTGCAAAGTGTAGATTTTTTAACAACTTCCGAATTATGGGTAATACAGGTTTTTAAAGAAAACAATATTTTTAAAAAATTACTTTTGCAGACAATACAGGCAAAGGCATCTCTAATAGCTTCTGCTTGGGCCTCAGTCAGGGACAGTGTTGTCCTGCGGTTGGAATTTGCAAACTCCATCAGCTCCTTCATTGTAGTGGACACTTCTTGCAGTCCCTGGGCTGCCAGGACCACCTCTTCAATTCTATCAAAAACGCCTTCGAGGCCTGTATCTTCTCGTCGACTGAAAAACAACACAATATACAAGAAGCAAATTATATTCAACAAATGCAAAAATTTAACCGTGTCAATAGCTACTACGATCATTGTAGACCTAGCATTTAATAGCCAGATGGTTTTATGCACAATGTTACCTGCTGTTACTTCCATTAATCTAATTCGTTATTCAGAATTATTTTTGATTAACACATTAATCCATAAATAATATCAACCCTAAATCTCATGCAATCCCAGAAACTGGACAGAAAATGAAAGTGAACACCTACACTAAAATCAGTCAAGTAAATGTGTGATTCTCTATAGAGTCTTTCCCTGGAATAATTTGTGACTATTTGTAATGGGGCCTATATTCGCAAAACATCTTACAGTTACTCCTCACCTATGAATTTATGAGAACATACAAATTTGCAACCATAAAAATGTGCGTTTTCCAAATTAAGTACCTCAGTCTCCTCTTTTTACTAGCTTGTAATTGCAAGAAGTGTTCTTCCTGCACAGCAAAAACTTTCCTTGCATTTTGCTTCCAAAATGCTGATCCTGTATAGAAAATAGTCCATTAATTGTGCAAATGGCATGACATGTCTCAGGAGATGGGATGGTTTTCCAACCACTGGGCAATAACGCCTAATACAAATAAGTTAATTCTAAGCATACATAAAAAGTATGTTGGTTTTAGACGTACAATTTCATATTTCTTTCTAATAAACAATACAAAGCGTTCAGCTATACCTCTGGTTCCTTCCGAGTCCAAGATTTTGTTTCCCTGGCCGTCAGTGAGGATGCGTGAATCCTCTTCTTCAAGAGCATCATTGACTTTGCTGAGGATGCCCATAACAGAAGCCTCAAATTCTGAAAAACGCACAGTCAGCGTTTTGCTTGTCTCCAAGTTGCCATTCACAAGTTCAGCGATGAAGATGTTCCTGAATATTGATATAAAAAAAAACATTCATTTTACACATTTTATATTGTTTAGGCCTTATTCCTATAATACAGCCATATTCATAATACAGCCTATACAATGCATCCAGGTGAATTATATTCCATAATAGTGGAGTAACTTGATAGCATAATGTAGCCATTTCATTGAAAGTCATTCTTCTGCAGATGTATTATCAGTGTCAAATTTGCTAAAGTCACACGTGAATAATTGTTATAAGTCTTATGTAAGTCTGTATGTAGTTATGGCTAGCATAAAAAGCAGATCATTGCCTTGAACACAACTGTAATCGTTTAACATACTCTTAACTTTGGTGTGATGGTGAAAGCTTTATTGGGTCACCTTTGGAATGTTTTTGCCAGGGTAGCTCTTGGATTTGCAGAAGCCCTTGCACCAGAACCTGCAGCAGCGCTGGGTGGGCGGTGGAAGGAAAAGCGGGTAGGGTTGTGTGTTACTGGCACACTGCCGGTAGATGAGTCCTCCACGCTGATACTCTCGCCGTGCACCTCGTAATGCCCCCTTACTATGAGGTCTAAAGTGCTAAAGTGGCCATCAGGCCCAGGAAATAGGGCTACGTTGCTGTCATCGGTGATGTAGAGACTGGGGCCATGTACCTTTTCAAATGTAAACAGTTAAGGACGGGGTTCAGTACAACGTAACGTTAAGTAACGTTAACGTTAGCTATAAAATAACATAGCTAACAGTTAACGTTACGTCAGTGCAATTTTACAGAATAAATAAGACTTATTTTTAGATTAAACTACAATAAGTTACCTGGAAGATCCTGCCGATTTTTTCGGTCGTCATGTCGTCTTCCTTTACAGTCACCCGTTTACTTCCTCTGAACAAGATGAAACTCTCCATCCTCAGTTTTCAAGGCTAACGTAAACTTCGAAGTGCAACACACGAAGAAGACAATAACTTCCGGTTCACACAAATCGGACAAATTAAATATCAAAAATCAAAATCTTTCCGTGGTCCGTTATTTAATTTCCTATTTTTGATCTGAGCAATAAATCGAAAATACAAAAAAATAAACCGTTATTTGTTTTTGGTATCAGATTCATAAACGAATAAGGAAATAACAAACCGTTTTTTCATTTTCCGATTTTGGAATCTCAATTGAATATGAAAAGAACGAATGATACACGGATTACGGACCATACACGGACCCCACCCTGTCCTCTTCTCCAGTCCAGTCCTTCTGGTCTGAACTGGACTGTGGCCTACTCAGAGACCAAAATTAGTTAAATATTATAGTTTGTATGAGGTGTGTAATATGTGATAAGTGAAAAGTAAGTTCCATCTTTTTAAAACGCTATGATGACTTAAGAGTGTACATTGTTTTATGAATTTGTTTGACACAGATGAAGAAAAAAATGGAAATGTTGTTCTTTAAGGGAGCTAACTTTGTTTCAAAAGTTTGTCATATCAGGCATATGCAGATCTCACTATGGTGACAAGATTAGATCCACATTAATTGAGATGCTTCTGGACCATTACCACCTTGCTGAGGACACTCCTGCTCTCCAGGAGGCGCTACAGGAGCTTCTGTTCCAGTTCCAGCAGACATGCAGCTGCTGTTTTTCATATTCCACACTCTGTTTTGGGTCATGATTCATGATAATGATGAAAATAAATAACAACAAACACACAAATGTTGTTTAATTTCATGGATTGACATTTATGTATATTTGATGAATATTTTATCATACAGGGCTATTGCTATTGTTTGTTTAAACATGGTCATATACAAATATGTGACAAACAAAACCAAAAGATACAGTATATGCCTATAAGAACTTTCCATACAGGGCTAGAAGGGTCCCTGAATGGTCTGATGAATATGAAAATGATATGAATCATATGTTAATGCCTCACAGTAACAGGATCTTAACCCAAATGACAAAACAGCAAACAAAGGAATACATTTTGGAAGAATTATTATTAGTATTATCAGAAAAAAAATACTTTATCCTCTAAAGTAAAAGTACTCATTTTTCAAAATAGCCTTTTTTAGAGTTTTAGAGTGCAACTATATCAATAAAAGAGTATAAAGTACTATAAAATTGAGATATTTACTTTAAAACTCTAATTAGACTACTGTACTAGTTTCCTCCACTGAGAGGAGGAAGAAGAAGAAGAAGAAGAAAAAGAAGAAGACAACAATAAAAAACAGGTGAAGAAGAAATTAATCCACAGATTCAGTGATTTCAGGGTTAGTGTTAGTTTAGGTTGGGTCTTCTGTTGGGTTATTTCAGTTCTGATCTTGTTTTAATTTCAATTTTACACTTTACACTCATCTCTCCCGTTTTGTTATTCAGCAGAATAGATTTGTTTTCAAGAACTGTCTCCCAAATTATGTCTGTCAGTGGTTTTTTCATTTTTATTTTTTGTTGTCATGCAACCCACTGTAAACACATTAATCATTGTTTTAATCTGAAAATCATCCTTTTAAAGACTTTGAGCCAGAAAATGTTTTTTTGTATTTAATTTGTCCAAAATTCATGAAGTTAGAAACTCCTGCTTTTTCTTTTCTGTTCTTTTTTAATGGATATTATCACAATATTTGATTATGTTAAATACTGAAACTGTATCACATCATCAGGAGACAAACATTACAAATTAAAGCTGTTAATTATCCTGATGATCATCTTGATTTGAGTCAAACAACATTGTATTTCAGTAGTATATATCCACTGCACAAATGCTTTAATCTAGCTTTTTTTCTTTTTTTTAAATCATTAGTCATCAGTTTTAGTTTTTGATATTTTTGGATCATCTGATGAGTTATTTCAGTTTTGGATCTCTTGTTTATTTTTTTGTTTTATTTTAATTCAGTCTTTAATTCTTACAGTGCTTCTTCACACTATATGAGTGTATACATGGTTAATAACATGAATGATGAATGGAAATGTCCACTTAATGACATGGCAAAGACCCAGCCTACATGGGTTGTGCGATCCTCCAGGTGAGCTACGTGTGCCCTGAAACTAATTTATGAATATTTACTGTTTTTGACTGATTAATAATTGCATATACAGAAAGTTATGATTTGACCCCTCAAGTTTTAGAAAATACTTCACTTCACACAAAATACATACATTTGGCTGCTTTGACTTGTGATGAAGAAGGAAAATCTAAAATAAAAGCTATGTTACCTGACAATATATATATATATATATATGAATATGCAGACATATTAGCAGAACATGTTTCCTTTGACTGAAAAATAAAAATGTTGTAAAACTGTTTTAGTGTCAGTCAGCCTGTTAAAATGTTCAGTCCTCGTTCCATTAAAATACTACAATCCTCTCCTTGTCAGTTTGTGACCATTTCTGTTTTTATGTTGCCTTTTATCTTATTTTTGTCAACTGCCTGTACAAAGAAATTAAATTGTTCTGAATCAAAAGAAAAAAAATTAAACTTTGAATGACATCCTGACAACTCCATCTGCTGGTGGCAAAATGACATGACAGCATTTCTTACAGGTAGAAATTCACCTGTGACTGGTAAAAGTAAGTGAAAGCAGATTTCGACATTGTTGAACAGGGTTAGGGTTAGAATTATTACGCCATTACAGGGTGTGAGATCTTCACTGAAAACACACGTCTGGAATATTTTAAACAATCAAGAGACAGTAACTTGGTGAAACTATCTTCAATAACAAATGGCTGAGAGAGCTCTTTTTGAAAGTTTCCTTAACTGCTATTAGTGTTCAGAGACTTTCAGAGATCCGGTGTCTCTGAGCTGCAATCACAGCTTCTGTTCAAGCTGCCTGCAAAAATTATGGAAACAAGCTAAAAACAAAAACTGTCCCATTTGTAAAAGAAAACCTTCAAAAGAAAGCTGGGTGACTACTTTGCTGGGAGAAAGAAATCTGGATCATCCGAGACAGAAAAAGGAGAGAAGAAGGTGGAGGTGGTGTGTGATAAACATCAAGAAGAGCCTAAATTGTTCTGGAAAGATGAAGATAGAGCTGTGTGTACTGTCTGTGATTTTCCTCACCACGTCGGTCACAAGGTGGTTCCTTTAGAACAAGCAGTCAGTGACCTGAAGGACCAGCTGAAATCTGACTTAAAGTCTCTACAGGACAAGAGGGACAAATACAAACAAGTGGAGAAAACGTACAATAAAGTGATTCAGCACTCCGAGGAAGCAGCTGCTGTCCACACAGACGCAGAGTAGAATTCAACAAGCTCCACCAGTTCCTGAAAGAGGAAGAGGAGTCCAGACTGGCAGCTCTGAGGGAGGAAGAGGAGCAGAAGCAGAAGACTAGCAGCAGAGAAATGAAGAGGGTTGAGGGGCAGTATCAGACAGTATCTCTGCTGTTGAAGAATTCAATTCAATTCAATTCAATTTTATTTGTATAGCGCCAATTCATAACAGAAGTTCTCTCAGGACACTTTTCAAATAGAGCAGGTCTAGACCGAACTCTTTATAACATTATTTACAGAGACCCAACAGTACCACCATGAGCAAGACCTTGGCGACAAGGGCAAGGAAAAACTGCCTGTTAAAAGGCAGAAACCTAGGACAGATCCTTCAGCTCTAGGTGGGTGGTCGTCTGTCTCGACCAGTTGGGGTGAGAGAGAGAGAGAGAGAGAGACAGACAGACAGACAGACAGACAGACAGAGACAGAGAGAGAGACAGACAGACAGACAGGTGCACAGCAACAACAGTATTGGCAATGGCAATCTAGCAGGACCATGGCAGGAGGCTCCACCAGGATCTAAAAGAACCTGCGAGACGAGAAAGCACAAGAACGAAGAAGAAGTGAAGTTAGTAACATGCATTAATGGAACATGAATGAGTGCAGAAAGAGAGAGGAAGAGAGGAGCTCAGTGCACCATGGGAAATCCCCCGATAGTCTAGGCCTATAGCAGCAAAACTAAGGGATGGTTCAGGACTCACCTGATCCAGCCCTAACTATACGCTTTATCAAAGAGGAATGTCTTAAGCCTACTCTTAAACGTGGAGAGCGTGTCTGCCTCCCGAACCACAACTGGAAGCTGGTTCCACAGGAGAGGAGCTTGGTAACTGAAGGCTCTGGCTCCTGTTCTACTTTTAAGACTATAGAAACCACAAGTAGCCCAGCATTCAGAGAACGTAGTGTTCTAGTGGGGTAATAGGGTACTATGAGCTCTTTAAGATATGAAGGGGCCTGACCATGAAGAGCTTTGTAGGTGAGGAGGAGGATTTTAAATTCTATTCTAAATTTTACAGGGAGCCAGTGCAGAGAAGCTTGTACAGCAGAGATGTGATCTCTTTTTCTAGTTCCTGTCAGTACTCGTGCTGCAGCGTTTTGAATTAATTCAGAGCGTTAATGGACTTATTGGGGCAACCTGATAATAAAGAGTTGCAGTAATCCAGCGTAGTTGGTTAGTTTTTCTGCATCTGTCTGTGATAGGATGTGTCTAATTTTTGTAATATTACGTAAATAAAAGAAGGCAGTCCTAGAGGTCTGCTTCATGTGGGAATTAAATGACAAATCCTGATCAAAGATAACTCCAAGATTCCTGACAGTGGTGCTAGAGACCAAGGTAAAGCCATCTAGAGTAACTATATCTTTAGACAGTGAGTCTCTAAGATTTTTGGGGCCAAGTACAAGAATTTCGTTTTTGTCTGAGTTTAACATCAGAAAATTGCAGCTCATCCAGGATTTTATGTCCTTAAGACATGTTTGTAATTTAGATAATTGATTAATTTCATCGGGCTTGATTGATAGATATAACTGCGTATCATCTGCATAACAGTGAAAGTTAATGGAGTGATTCCTAATAATGTTGCCTAGAGGGAGCATATATAAAGTAAATAGTATTGGTCCAAGTACAGAACCTTGTGGAACTCCATGACTAACTATAGTATTTATTGAAGATTCATTGTTAACATGTACAAACTGCAAACGATCTGATAAATATGACTTAAACCAGCTTAGTGTGGTTGCTTTAATGCCAATTTGATGATGAAGTCTCTGTAAAAGAATATTATGGTCAATGGTGTCAAATGCAGCACTAAGATCTAATAATACAAGTACAGAGACAAGTCCATTGTCAGAAGCAATCAAAAGGTCATTATTAACTTTAACCAGAGCTGTCTCTGTGCTGTGATGAACTCTAAATCCTGACTGAAAATCCTCAAATAAACTATTGTTATGTAGAAAGTCACACAACTCTTTGGCGACTACTTTCTCCAGAATCTTAGAGAGGAAGGGGAGGTTAGAGATCGGTCTATAGTTGGTTAAACCCCTGGGTCAAGAGTGGGCTTTTTAAGAAGGGGTTTAATTACAGCTACTTTAAAGGACTGTGGTACATATCCCGATAATAAAGAAAGATTAATCATATCCAGTAAAGAAGTGCCAATTAAGGGTACGACTTCTTTAAGCAGCCTAGTTGGGATCGGGTCTAACAGACAGGTTGATGGCTTCGATGTAGAAATTATTGAAGTTAACTGATGAAGATCGATATCAGAAAAACAGTCTAAATATATATCTGAGTTTACATTACTTAAAGTCCCTGAACTTGGAGAGCCACTGATAACTGTTGATGGCAGTTGGTGATTAATTTTCTCTCTAATAGTAATCATTTTATTATAGAAGAAGCTCATAAAGTCGTTGCTACTTAAGTTTATGGGGATATGTGGCTCAATAGAGCTGTGACTCTCTGTCAGCCTGGCTACAGTGCTGAAGAGGAACCTAGGGTTATTCTTATTTTCTTCTATTAGTGCTGAATAATAGGCTCCTCTGGTGTTATGGAGGGCCTTTCTATAGGTTTTAAGATTATCTTGCCAAATTGAGTGATATTCTGATAATTTAGAAGAGCGCCATTTCCTTTCAGATTTTCTAGCTATTTGTTTTAACTGGCGGGTTTGGTGGTTGTACCACGGTGCTAGTCTCCTATGTTTTAACAATTTCCTTTTTATAGGAGCGATCTAATGTTCTTCGTAGTGAGCCTGCAGCACTATCAACAAGATTATCAATTTCGGAGGGACTAAGGTTATTATAGGACTCTGTTAAATTCAGACATGGCATTGAATTAAACACTGAAGGAATATCCTTAAATTAAGCTACTGCACTGTCAGATAGACATCTGCTGTAGGAAGTTTTGCCAAATGGCTTATAATCTAATAGTATGAATTCAAAAGTTATTAAATAATGGTCAGATAGGAAAGGATTATGTGGGAAGACTATTAAATGTTCAATATCAATGCCATTTGATAGAACAAGCTCAAGAGTGTGATTAAAACAATGAGTTGGTTTATTTACACTCTGACAGAAGCCAATTGAGTCTATTAATAAGATAAATGCGTTACTAAGGCTGTCATTGTCAACATCCATGAATGAATATTAAAATCACCTACAATAATTACTTTATCTGATTTAAGGACTAAACTTGATAAAAACTCTGAGAATTCAGATATAAAATCAGAGTACGGTCCAGGAGCGTGGTACACTATAACAAATAGAACTGGCTGCAGTGTAAGAAGTGCTGCAGAAACACAACGTGCCATTCCTCAGCAGTTATAAACCCACTCAGACCAGAGCCAGAGTCCATTGCTCACTGTCAGATCCACAGCTGCTCTCAGGAGCACTGTTAGATGTGGCCAAACACCTAGGCAACCTGTCCTTCAGAGTCTGGGAGAAGATGAAGGACAAGGTCCACTTCAGTCCTGTCCTGTCCTGTCCCAGGACCCCCCCTTTTATTATTGGTCACTTTATTGAAGATTTTACTCTGACGTCAATGCCTGTCTATATCACATTAGAAAAATCAGAGTAAATAAAGTTTAAACCAGATTAAAATATATTTACCAAATACTGAAACTCTATTATGTTATATGAGCTTTAACTTTTACACTGGTACTAACAAATTCATAAATTATTTTCCTGGTTGGCAGCATCTTGGTTTTCTTTCCAGATCATTAAAATCAACAAAGCAATGTAGCCATTGAAATATGGCTAAAATAGGGCAAAGAAGTATTCATCAGATTCTGCAGGACAACTTTCCCTGCTTTAAGTTTGTTTTACCATCATGAGAAGATTAGCTTGATAGGAGGGCAGCAAAAATGAGTTTAGGCCCCTTTAATCCCTGCTCCTCCCACTCTCTGCATGCACAATATTAGCAGGTTTCCTACGCTAGACGACCAACTGGTCCTGGGTTTCCTGTGTGGTAATTTGATTAAAACCCTTCATTTTTGAACGAGAGGGCAGTGGTGGTTTGGAAAAGGGGAGGGCGGGGGAGGCTTTTTATTGTTTTTCTCAGCCATGAGAAGATGACTATTTTGTGCACCACAGAAAGCTGTGAAGAAACACTTGAATGTAAAAATTGATTATCTGAACTAAACTTTTGTGGGTGTGTCTATTTCTTTTGTATAAGTATTCAGATTAGAATAAATTCCTTTTTGTAATCCAATGGATTACATTACTAATGTGCATGGGACAATATAAACATTTTATGTCACAATTATCTTGGCCAAAATAACTGCGATATACGATATTATCATCATCAATCATGAAAATATACTTCATACTTTTAAAATGGCACCAAAACATACTGGACTCACTTTACCTTCACCGACAGGCACCTCATCTCCCTGTTGTTTATTTTGGAATCTATACTATTTTAATACAAATTGTTTAGCTTTTTTTGGGTCACATGGTGACAGGATTAGGATGAATGGAATGACTGTAAAGATGTGGGCTCCCTCTTGTCCCCTTGTTCAAAATAAATAAGGAAAATCAATTTAGGACTGAGTGCTGGCGAGCTAGACAGCCATTTCAAGCCAATTATCACGATAATGGAAACACACCACTATAAATTTATCTGAGTGCTTCTTATTGTGATACGCAATTATATCATGTATTGTCCCATCCGAGTTCTTGGTTTAGTTGTTATGATTAGCAACTAAGCTGGTGCACTAAACCCCTGACCTGTCTCTAGGATGTACATTCATCAAACTGGTAATGTTCTGATTTGACTCTGGGCTTAATGGAAATCAAACATGTTTTCTTGGAGATCAACTGTTTCTTTAACTTTCTTTTCCTGGATATATACACTGAATGTATGTGGCATCAACACTACATTTCATTCTCTACCTGTTTTTTTCTTTTACCTGTCATTTCACATTGTTTCCAGCTTTCTTTCTGAACACAGTGCATCTGCTTTTGATGTTAAAAGAGTACTTTATGCATAATCTCTCTTCTTCTCGATCATTTCATTGCTGCTACATTAACACCATACAGTACAATTGGATGCTGAAATATTAGTCATAAATATCAGATCCCCACTTCCGGCTTCCCACTTGCCACAACCATGACCGCACATACACGTACTTTAACCAATCACGTATCGACTTTTAGTTCCGTATTTTAGGACTTGTCAAGCTGTGATTGGTTGAACCCAGCAGTAACGTTTGAAAGTGACTGTTCATCCTCCTCAGTGTCTGCGAACAGAGACACAAAGATGGAGATAATTCACGCTGTCCATGTTTTTGTCAGATCTCTGCTGTTTGTGCTGCTGTGGTCAAACTGTGAAGGAAGAGAGTCGGAGCTCAACTATGTGACCTGCGGCTCGCTGGTCAAGCTGCTCAACACCAGACACAACGTCCGCCTGCACTCCCACGATGTCAAATATGGCTCAGGTAACTTCACTCGAGTAGCCTATAGTCTGTCTGTACTTCCATTCACACACATGAGCTTTAAAGCCCGCGACAACAACCAACAACCAACAACCCGTTGGTTGTTGGTTGTTGGTGTTTAGAGGACGGAATGTTGAACTTCATTAAAAATTCAGACGAATTAAAATTGCCTTGCTCATGTGCAAACATAACACAAACCACGACTCATACTAAACGCAAGGCCTCTTATGTTTGGACTTGGTGGTGGATTCGGCATTAAGAAGATTTAGTAAGCAGTTGTGTATTTCTTAAAACGTCAACCGGTATCGTTATCTGACACCGGCTCACGACAGCCGCCGCCCACTGCGGTCTACCGGGACGGAAGAGCACTGTGGGAATGACAGGTGGTAAACAAATGCTATAACTTCAAATTGAATCGATACAAACATCCTTGTCCCACGACGAAATTAACAAGAGTTACTACACATTTTTGAAATGTATTAGGTAATCTCTCAGGGTTTTTTCTCTTGATGTGAAGCAGAAAAAATATTCAATTGTCATTTCTGTCAATGCAGTTTGGCATTGTTTTCCCCCAAAACCTAATGACAGGATGTCAGCTAAGCAACCAGTTCAATTTTTAGTCCAGAGAATCAAATGTGTCAACTGTATGTCTCTATATAAAATATACCAATAGTTTCTCCTCAGGAATGAATTTAAATATATTAGTTTGTCTTTTATGCCGGTGTCAATTCTTCAAAAATGTAAACCACCGGACTTCCTGTCAAACCTGTCAAAGTAAAGCACATTATAAAGTTAATACTGTAGCAAGTTGAATATCATGCCTTAGATTGAGATTCGATTGGGATAACTGCTCTCTTGACTGTCTTCTTATGTCACACTACATATTCTTGGAGAGATGTTCTGTTCATATATACATCTCCTCCACGCCATGGTTATAATTACCATAATGATAAAAATGACTATTTATTCACTTTTATTTTGCAGTTCTGTTAATCCTGCTGTTTTGTGTTCCTCTGTTAGTTCTGTATTTCATTTTCCCATCTTGCATCTGCTCATTTCCTGGTCATGTGTTTGTAGTCCTCTCATTTACTCCACTGGCCTTCCATCTTCTCCTGTTACCATTTACCACTGCAATGACCTAATTTCCCCACAAGAATCATTATTTGGAAAGGTAATCCACCTGAACTGCTGTATCTCTTCTGTCTGCTTGTTCTAACTTGGAACTTGTGAAGCTCTACTGTCCAGGGCTTTAACTAATGACTATTTTCATTATCGATGAATCTGTGGATCATTTTTTCAGTTAATCCTTCAGTTGTTTTGTCCACTAAATGTCAGGAAATGGTGAAAAATGGTGATCACTGTTTCCCAAAGCCCAAGATAACGTCCTCAAATGTCTTGTTTTTATTTTATTTAGAAAATATTCACATTGGAGAAGCTGAAATCAGAGAATTTGGACAGTTTTTCTAAAAAAAAATGACTCCAAACAATTAATCAATTATCAAATTAATTTAATAGTTCAAAACTAATTGATAAATTAACTAATTGTAGCGGTGTATTATTACTCCCTGTATCTAACAGGCAAAGCTGTATATCTGTTCACGTACAGTATATTCACACACTAACGTGTTTTGCTGACACCCACTAAAGGTGGAGATAAGAGACGTGTACTTTTTTCAAGTAGAGGGCCTGAAAGTGATACAGGAACAGTCTGAAGGCAAATCAGCCTCCACCCACACAGGAAAACACAGAGCGCTGACACTGCAGAACTGGCTGATAACATTCCACTAATAATGACCGAAAACATCAAATATTCCTAACTAACAAGACCGTTAACAACACATTATATTTCTGTAATAAATTAGGTGCAATATGAAAGTTGACTTGCTAATATACTTTATCACACACCTGCTGAATCTTCTGGTGCAGAACAACAACTTTGATGGTGTGTGATAGTAAGTTAACACTTTGATGTACGTTCATCCAAAGTCACATGACTGTATTTAGAGTCCCCATAAGCTGATTGTGGTTTCTACCCTCAACTAATTGAGACCTGCAGTTTCAAAACACTAACCTTATTTGTATCTTTATTTCCCATCATTAAACTTTACCACTAAACTGCAAAAAGTTTTTGTTTTTAAAAGCAACTTTATAAAGAGGAAATACTTCATTATTATGTTATTATGAAGCTCAATTACTAAATGGGCATCCATCTAACAGAAACTAACTCATTCATACACATTCACACCGATGCACAGCATTGGGAGCAATTCGGGGTTCAGTATCTTACTCAAGGATACCTCGACATGCATCGGGATAACTAGAGTTCTTCAATCTGACATGCTAAATAGATCGTGTCTGTGTGTGTGTGTGCGTGTGTGTGTGTGCAGGCAGTGGACAGCAGTCTGTAACCGGAGTGGAGAATGCAGATGATGCCAACAGTTATTGGCAGATTCGTGGGAAGCCCAACCGCCCATGTCAGCGTGGGACAGCCATCAAGTGTGGTCAGACCATCCGCATCACACACATGAAGACTGGCCGAAATCTCCACACACACCACTTCAGCTCGCCCCTGTCTAATAACCAGGTCAGACAGTGGTACACACACTGTTCTTGTATTTGGAGTTCTGTGGCACAGAGACTATATGAGACTTTGATACAAACAATATGTAGATACATTCACATTGGTTTAGCTCTGCACACTTACTGACAACTGTACAAATCTTTTTCTTTTCCTCTACCTGTCTGCAGGAGGTCAGCGCTTTTGGAGAGAGCGGCGAGGGCGATGACCTGGACGTGTGGTCAGTGCAGTGCGACGGCGACCACTGGGAGCGTGACGAGGCCGTGCGCTTTAAGCACGTGGGCACCGACGTTTTCCTGAGTGTGACCGGTGAGCAGTACGGCCACCCCATCCGCGGCCAGCGTGAGGTCCACGGCATGAGCTCTCCCAACCAGCACAACTGGTGGCGCTCCATGGAGGGCGTCTTCATCCAGCCCAGCCAGGAGCCGCTGCGCCACGACGAGCTCTGATCGTCGAGAGACGAAGCATGGATTCCTGTTTTCTAGCTCGCCTGGACCAAATGTAGAATACTTGACTGATGACTCATGCGTGTACATGTGAAGCACTCAGGGTGTTCTGAGACGAGGGGGTAATGTTAACAGTTTGATTGAGGTTAGTGATACTGTATGTAGTGTAGACACATGCTCTATTTATTCTATCAGCTTCCTCGGAGAATTTCATAAGGGGAAAACACTTTATGTGAAAAATTAAGGCTGGATTAACAGCAGGGCATAACAACTACCATGGGGCCCCCAGGAGCCCAGAAAGCCCCACATTCACTGTTGTAATTTGATTGATTGTGTTCAGAAATACACACACCAAAGAACAATACCAACTGATATATTGAGGGTCAAATAAAACCTTTATTTTAGTTGATATTGCTCAAAGAAAATGTCAGACATTCTATGGTGTTTCTGCTTTCCTCTGTTTTCTGTCACAGTGAACAGAATCACTTACTGGTTGGCGTCACCTTGGGCCTTTGGAATGTGACGGACATATTTCTACTATGGCCCAACATTTTATCGACTAAACAATTAATCAAGACAATAATGATCAGATTATTTACCCTGGTTTGCAGGTCTAGAAAATTAGTAGTTTCATTGATAAGGACAATCCTTGGGTTTAAATGCAGAAGTTATTTCAAGGAAAGAGCCCATTTTTCCTCTAGCTACTCGTATTAGAAATAAATAATTAGAACATTTTCTTAAGGATTAATGAAACCTTTGTTTGATAACCTTTACAGTTATCTACCAATATTCACGCATTAGTTAAGTTGTACAAGTTGCACTGTCATAGAAATTGTAACTAAATTGTAAGTACAGTTTGGTTTGATAGAAACTGCAGATAAAGCTGACAACAGAGAGGGACTGCTGCTTCTTGAGTGGAATTGATGCCCACATGTGGATTTTTTATAAGTCCCTCCCTACCTGAGCAGCTTTAAATCTAGTTTCATCCTGATGTGGGCTCTTTACACTCACAGTGGACCAACACAGACGAGTAGATCCAATTTTTAAAAAACAGCCTCTAGAACAAACCCAATCCTGTCTAGTGTGGTAACGTGATATCTTCTCACCATATAACAGTTTCAAATCCCTTGTGTGACAGCAACTTGTATTTATGTCTTGGTGAATGTTTATGTGAAGGGAAGAGAAGTACATACTTTATAAAAATTAGTACTTTTTACAGTTTTTTCCTGCTTTTAAGTTTTGTATGTTGCATCCTTTTTAAAAAATATTTTGAGAGCTATCATTCACAAGTTTGTTAACAAATGGAAAAATCTATCAACAATGCATACAACAACCTCAGTCGACTCCTCGTTCTGTTAGGAGGACGCTGGAGAAGCATACACGAGAACATGACATCTGTTTGAGAGCCACACGTGTTTTTAAAAAAATCTGAAAATAAAAATGTTGGGTGTTTGAGTGGAATGAGAAAGGTGACTGGTTTTGCATAAAATGACTTCATGATGATGCTGTGGTTTATGAGCTTTCATTTATTCTTACGTCAACAAACCTGGATGGAGAGGACGCTCTGTGACGCAGGTAACATGAACTAGATTCATCTTTTCAAAAAGTACTATCTTTAACCCCTTAAGACCCAACATTAACTCAACCAATTTCTCAAGTGGAAGAATGCTGTTCACATGGTAATGATAATGGGAACAGATTATAATGCTCATAGTTTATATATTTCCTACATATGGAGAATTTTACTTATTTTCCCATCTATTCATATTTTCCCAATAAACATTTTCTCACGTATGCAGCTCTTACAGTGTTACCTAAAATGTGTGCAGCCAACATTTGTATTTGTATAGTTTAATTGGTAGATTTAAAAGCTGTCATAGCTTTTCAGTCAGTGGTGTGACAACTGCTGGAGCAGATCAGCTCTCTGACAATGTTCCATCCAAATATATGTCCCTGATGTTCACACACTAGTTTAACAAACTTACACTGCTGTATAGATTCTGGAAATGTATTTTATACCTGCTCATCAATGAATATACTGAGATGTAAATCAATTAGGTATTCTTTCTTTTACACTTCTTTTCATTGATTTTATGAATGAAGTTAGTTGCTACACTAACCTTTATGTTCTGGCTCCGGAGCCGATCTGCTGACATTCGAGCCTGTATAGTAACGTCTTCCTTATAATAAAATGTAACTTGTCACTGTTTTGGATATATTAACATTTAAACAGTATCAGTGTGTAACAGTATGTACCATCATGGTCATATAAAAACTTGAACATTATACATTTAAGGTATATGTCCATAGAAATACTCTGTACAGTATCTGGTGCCTCTTCTGCTGACATATATATAATGTATCTGGAAATGATGTGTTCATAGAGATTATGTACAAAAAACACTTTCAGACTTACAAAGGCTCTGCTCCTAACAGCTGCTTATAGTTGCACTTAATCCATGAATTTAGGCTTTTCAGCTTCAAAGGTTACACACTCATGTTGTATAATAACAGCTTGTTAATACTATAAAGGGTTTTAAAGGATGTGTCAAGTTGAGTTTATTGGCAATTAATAAGAAAATGTAAATAATGTGACCCCTTGATTAAACCCAAGTGTAAATCTTTTTTAAAATTTTTTTTATGAAAACACTGATTAAAATAAATAAATAGTGTAAACACCGGCTCAGCAGGTGGGGGTGTGGCATTCATATATAGGAAGCGTCACTTAAAGAGCGGCGAAGCCAGGGAAGGAGACACCAACCATCAACCATGACCACAACCAGAGCAAGGACCAGCGCTGACCACTAGCTGTTTCTCTTCTTGACATGGACAAGGTAAGTATATGAATCCGCTGAAAAAAACACATTCTTTAAAACCTTTTTTTTGTTGTTGTTTTAAAAAGATTTAACAGGGTTCATTGTCAAGTGATATATACTATAGCAAAAAAAAACAAACTTTTTTTATACTATATAATACTGTTATAAGCCACTGATACACACGTTGTTACAAAATGAAATGAGTTAATGTTATCAATTACAACAACTAGAAAGTTGCACAAACTAGCCAATAATATTTAACATCAATTGGAAAAGACAGAGCTGATATTGACTTCCTGGGAAATGTAGGAAATCCTTATCTGGACGAGACAAACTGAGGGAGTGTGAGTACACCACAGAAGTAACTCCTGGAGTGAACATCACAGATCAATGATATTAGTTACTCCTCTGTCCTATCTTGATAATACATTCAGTTATAGATTGATCCAACTCTACTGCACCAGTCTGAAAGAGATTTAACTGAACAAGGTTAACCTATTTCCTTCTTTTTTCCTTCTCTCCATCTGTCTAACAGGACGGCAACAAGAGGAAGAGGGAGCAGGAGAACAGCCCTGGAGCCCACGAGGAGCGTGCAGGTCAAAGATCACGCAACAGTGAGAGGAGCTTCAGCTCCCAGCCCTCCACCTCTGGCTCGCAGGTGATCCCTGTCCAGCCAGAGAGGAGCTCCAGGCCCCAGCAGGCCAGCTCTGGCCCACAGCGTCAAGCTCTAGAGGCTGCCTGAAAGAGGACTGTGAGTGGTTTCTGTTGGCAGAGTGGCCTCCACACTCTCTCTCAGCCCACACGACTTTCTCATTCTTCTTACTGAACTAGTTTGAGCAGTTTCTTCCTTTCTCTCCTCTGTCCATCTCTCCAACAGGCTTGGGAGAGGAGGAGGAGGAGGAGGAGGAGGAGGAGGAGGAGACAGAGGGAGCAGCACATGAGACCCTGCCGGCTGAGTGAGGGGTACTTTGCAGTTGAGGTTGTGTTCAGTGGGCCCACACCCTCTGTGCGCGTGCTCCATTGGGTTCCACCTGTTTGCACGGTGAAACTATTCTTCACTCAGTCCGGAGATGTAAGACCCCTCACAGGTAAAGGGCCGGGGACTGTTGCATCAGCAGGTACAGTATAATTATTGGCTTCTTTCTCTTTCTTTTCCTCCTTCAAAAAAAAAAAAAAAAATGAAGAAATGTCTAGTGATAAGTTAGGGATATAGATATAGTAATAAGTGTAAGTTATAAATAAGTAATGATAAGTCAGGGATATAAATATAGTCGCAAATTACAGGAAAAACCTGAATGAATGAAACATGACAAATACAGATGCTTTCATACAGAACATGAAGGATCATTGAATTTGATGAGAATGAAAATGATGTGAATCAATTGAACACCTATGGGCGAATGGAGAGGGCTCCAGAGACCAGGAGGTCTGTGTTGGTCTTTCTTTTAAAATGTCAGCCATCCATTGAGTTGCAAAGTTTTGATGACTAATCAATGAGTCGATGGCAGAAAATTAGTGGGCAACTGTTTCAATTATATTGATTAATCTGTTGTTTTAAAGTAAAATGCCAAATGTTCCCTGGTTCTTCTTTCTCAAATGTGAGGATTTACAGTTTTTCTTTTTTGCATCATTTGACATCGTCACTTTAGACTCAAATATGATGACAAGTTTTCACTGTTTTCTGGCATTTTATAGACCAAACTATTCATTGTTTAATCAAGGAAATAACTGTCAGACGTATTAGTAATGAAAGCAATTTGATTAGGTTACAGATAAGTGATACGATTGGGTTATAGATAAGTCTATAGATAAGTTTAGATAAGTAATTATAAGCCTTTAAACTCTTCTTATTTCTTCTTTTAAAACTAACAAAAGCTAGTGTGTATTGATAAGTTAAGTATATATTTTCAATTCAATTCAAGTCAATTAAATTTTATTTGTATAGCGCCAATTCATAACAGAAGTTATCTCAGGACACTTTTCAAATAGAGCAGGTCTAGACCGAACTCTTTAAAACATTATTTACAGAGACCCAACAGTACCACCATGAGCAAGACACTTGGCGACAAGGGCAAGGAAAAACTGCCTGTTAAAAGGCAGAAACCTAGGACAGATCCTTCGGCTCTAGGTGGGTGGTCGTCTGTCTCAGCCAGTTGGGGTGAAAGAGAGAGAAGCATGTATTTGAATGGAACATTTCCACAGGGTCAGGGTTAGGGAGGTTAGTCCCTCCTAAAGCCCTTTACTTCTCTTACTGTTACTGAGCATAACAAGACTTCCATATCTTTAATTTCCATTCAATACTTTGCTTTATTATAAAATCGTATTAAAACAAAAATTCTACAAAACAAAAAAAGACTTGTGCTCAATGTCCACTGATCTGGCTGCAGCAGGTTGTGCTATGGCTCCATCGCAGTTTTAATGTGCACAGGAAACTTTTCACACCAGGAGCGCTTGTTGTGCAGCAGCTGAATGTTTTATGTAGTTTAGAGGTTGATTAGCTGACATTTTTAGCATAAAACATGTTTGTAGGTCATTTAGATGTTGGAACAGAGGCTTTGTGCCTCCTTTACTCAGTTTGATTTCTTGACTACCCTACAGCATCGTTTATCTGAATGTCCTCAATAATGTAGAGTATTCCAAATCAAAGCTAGTAAGATTTAAGGCACATTTCTCGCTGAGGGAGAAAAGAGCCGTGCATGAGACGCTTTGGTCATGGACCCAATGCAGTCAGCAGATCGGCTCCAGAGCCAGAACCGGTGGACCGTTAGGCTGTATATTGAGTGAGTAAAGGTTAGTGTAGCAACTAACTTCATTCATAGAATCAATGAAAAGAAGTGTAAAAGAAAAAAAGAAATAAAGAAACCAACTGAAAGCCTTTCTAGATCAGTTTTACGTTATTATTGTTTGTTTGTTGTATTTGGATGGAACATTTCCAAAGGGTTAGGGTTAGGGTTAGGGTTAGGGTGGGTTAGACCCTCTTAAAATCATTTTCTTCTTTTACTTCTGTGACTAACAGTTGATGTAAACATATTTCTAATTCTACCACGCTTGTATGGGCACTCTTCCAACTGTATTTTGGGTAAAAATCTTAAAGGAGCCTGGTGATCAAACCAACAGTGAGTGAAGACAAGTATTGTCCAAAGTCTTTATACATTAGATCTCTGTGGCATTGTTGTCCAACAATTATTGAAACACATCAATGAGTGAGACAGCATCACTGGGAGACATGTAACACACACACTATAGTTCTTTTGAGTCAGTCCAGACACACTCCGTCCTGCTGCCAGAAATACTCACTAGTGCACAAAATGTGTATTAATGTGACGCTGAAAATAGTCCCTGTTGTTCGAGTGATGTTTGTTAAACACTACAGTACACAGCTTTTTCAAAATGAAACTGTGACTCATTGTTAAGTCAGAGGTCAGACAGTATTGAGAGACGGACTAATATGTTGTTGGTTTTGGTCTTTTCATGAGATTTGTTTCAAATATTAAAAATATGTCAAATCAGCTGCCCTATCCTTACATATATATAAAACAGGAAAGGGCTTCAAGAGGGTCTTTGGCAATGTTCCAGATCCTTTTGAATTAGTAATTAATTAAGTAATTAATAATACCTAAATGATTTACATCTCAGTATATACATTGATGAGCAGGTAAAATACATTTCCAGAATCTATACAGCAGTGTTAGTTTGTTAAACTAGTGTGTGAACATCAGGGGAATATATTTGGATGGAGCATTGTCAGAGGGTTAGGGAGGGTTAGACCCTCCTGAAGGCCTTTCTTTCTGTCAGTAGTCAGTAGAACCAGTTTACCAGCAGAGCAACCAGTTCAGATGGTTTAGTGCTTTAAACAGGTTAGTAATGGTGGCTGCTCCACGCCACCACACCCTGCACATCCACACACGTTTGCTTTTTTCTCTTGACGTTCATCTATCTAATCTCTCCAAACAGAAGATATGAAAGACAAAGATGTGACCAATCCACCAGTATGTATACAGGAGAGTCTCCAAATCTTTATTTTCCTTCTTTACATTGTTTGAGAAACAAAAAAAATAAATCATTTTGACTTTTCTGGCAGAAGAAAAGGACTTTAGGAGGGTCAAGGACAATATTCCATTCCAACTGGTTTTCCTACATATAAATTAGGCTACATGTTAATATAATGACAGCTCATTTACCCATGTTAAACCACATTTCATTTGAACGTAATACAATGTAAGACTCATTTCAGCCACAAGAGGTCAGCAGTTCACAGGTCTGAAGTTTTCATATGATCTGAAGTTATTAATGTTGCGGTTCCTGTAATGGAGCTTGTATGAGCACTTAACAACCTGTGGTCTGCTGATCTCTTGTGGCTCAACCTTGGAGAACACACTTTGATTTAGCTGCTTTGCTCCCAGCTGGTTTCTCTGGTTCATTAATATGAGACATAAAGAGCTGGATCAAATCAATTTTTAGCTCCAGACCTGTTTCCATTTCATTCTGAACAAAAGAAACATGTATGTGGATGGAGCATTGTCAGAGGGTTAGGGTTAGAGTGGGTTAGACCCTCCTGAAGCCCTATTCTTTCTGTTACTGAGTCATTACAGCGAGTACTTGTACTACCAGTGGTAGCAGCAGTGCCAGTAATAGTAGTACTAAAAGCAGAAGCAAAAGTATTTCAAAAACTAAAGGTCTACAATGTTTTGATGAAATAGAAAAATAAAATATTATTGAATAATGACATAAGAGGCAGTATTAAGAGGTGATATGAGCATTAGCAGCATGTGTCAGTGGTGATATTTCAGCTGACAGTGAGCAGTAAGTGTTTGTAGCTTTGTATTTTTCTTTGTGTGTATTGTGTGTGTTCTGCATGTGCTCCCTGATTGTCAACAGTATCTGCACTTGTTCACTTTGTGATTAAGCTCTGAAAGGACCCATCCCCACAGAGCCCGGGAAGTAGTGGGCCAATTGGGTGGCTGGGGAGGTGGACCTGTACCCCCTGAAACTACATTATAATGAAAGGAGGTGCACAAAATATGAGAAACTGTGAACCAGCACATATTTTAGTGACTACACATTGATAAACACATGTGTTGGACATGTTCCAGATGTTTTGAGGTTGGTTACCTTCACCCTTTGGGCAGCATGGTGACTCTGGGGTTAACACTTACTACGGGTGCTCTGGTTCTCTCCCACAGTGCATACATGCCAGGTAAACTGATGTGTTTGCTTTGAATTGGTATATTTAATTAAAATTTGCCTTTTATAACAATAAAGATATTCAACTGGAACTATTTTATCTGTGTGTTTCAGTCAATAAATGCACCCATCATTCATGCATCTTGCAAAGCAGTTCACTCAGACTGCAGTTTATACATCAACAACCTGCCTTTGGCTTTTTCCTACATCAACAATTATTAATCAGCAGCAATTACTCACTGTCCTGGTTGTTCTACAGTAAAGTCAATATAGACTTTCCCTTTACTCATTTACATTGATGAAATTGGCATGTTCCTTTGGGCATTCAAAAGAGAAAAAAATATTATGTATTGGTGTATTTTTGACCCTCAGGTTCAATTAAATAGCTCCAGTCCATCCGACCCAGACTCAAATTGAAAAATAAACCCAAACTGAACAACTTTTTTTTTAGCATTGTGACATTTAATGTAGACACAGGGAATACCTTTTCCTATCCAGCAAATAAGATCTACTATAATGGATGAAGAACACATAACACCATCATGAGGGTCATTTTATTTTATTTATGTTAAAATGACTAATGTTTTTTAACCTGTTATGTTAAGGGTGAAATTCACTGTCTGCCTGGCAACATATAATAAAAAAATAACACTGAAACTAATCAAAATTAAACTAAACTAAAAACAATGAAACAATAAAAACTAAAGTGAAACAAGCACACCCACTCTGGAATGAAAAACACAAAACCAATTGAACTGAATTCAGCGTGCTCTCTCCGCTGCTGCTGTTCGCTCTCAGTCCAGCAGGTGGAGACAGATCTCCATTAAAGACAGAGCGCGTCCCAGGGACGACGTTTATTCCCATAATCATCATATTCATCTCCGTTATCATCAGCGCCGCTATTCTCTTCAGCGTCTCCTGCATCCCCGCAGCTTGCCGCTCCAAGGTGGTCGCATGAAGTGAGTGGATGTTGGGAAGAGGAGAGCTCACTGGGTCTGCTGGGGCTCTGGATCCATACTGTGGCTGTAGTCTCAGTGCTTCTTCACAGGAGCTGCGACATGGAAGACTGTATAGCACCGTGTTTGATTCTGCGTCAGCTCAGACAGGAGAGGTGAGGACAGCTGCCAACCCTTAAAACCTGCATTATCTTACAGTAAATAGCGACGCCATACACCGCTGAAGGACTTTGGTTTTTAGTCTTTTACCGATCAGAAAGTCTCTTTTTAATAGGCATAATCTTTCTTTTTAATTTGTATTAATTTATTAGGATGTTAAATGAATGTCCAACATAAACGAAAAACAGAAGATGTGCCATCTATCCTGTTAAATAACGAGCTCTTTAATTGCTTTATATGTTCATGTATGTCCTATCATTTATGCAGTTTTATTCATCATCCTTAGTGTAGGTGAACTTCACAAATATTCTTCGACGTGGAAAACTAGTGCCGTTTAATTACAAGATGGAGATACAATTGTCCAATCAAGTCTTTAAATTTCCCTCTCTAAAACATCTTCAAGATTCAATTGAAGGGATTAGCTCAACTTTCCATACGGACACTGAAAGTTGGAGTGCTGGGGGGGGCTGCAGCACCCCCTTAAATCTGCCATAATGAAAACCATAAGTTGATAAAAAATCTTTCTACTTTTTTACTGGGATTCACACGCACACTGGCAGGAAAAAGAGATACTGCCTTGTTCTTTTAATCAGGTTTATCCTAAAAAGTTACCCAATTTGAGTAAAATGTTGATAATAGCTATTAAATTGACGATAAATGATCCTGGCCATTCAAATGTACCACCAACCATCCACATCCAGTGTCCCTGCATTGCAAGGTGAAAAGCACAAACCGTAAGCAGAGCATTGAGGTCTAAAGCTGCTTTTATCCATTATTAGTTTATCTCAAGATATGTGTGTGTACACTGAAAAACAATGAGCATTTTAGGCTCTTTAATGGATGTTGATCAGATACAAATCATTTCATTTAAATTCCTAATAGTTGTTTCCTCTTAATGTGATTTTTTTTTTCATTTTACAAGCAAAATCCATGCAGTGCATCATAAACTAGTGTTAAACTGGAGTGGGGAACCCAGAGGAGCATGTGGTGTGTTTCTGTGAGAACATCATATGTTTCCAAAGGAAGTTTTCCCTCCTTTTTCCTCCGGTGAAAGGTGCACTGCTGCTGACCTTTAATGGGGCTTTAGTGGTAGGGGTGGCGGTGGGGGTTGGGGAGGAGGAGTCGGGGGTAAGGGTGGTTGGGAGGACGGTGCAGCAGAGGGAGGTTCCCAGGCTCTCCTCCACGCATGAGTCCCAGCAGGCAGAGCAGAGGAAATGTAAATGTGACCACCCACCTCTGAGGAGGAAATGCTGTGTTGTTCTATTACCTCGCCTGTGTTTCTGCTGCCTTCACAGCACTGGCTCTCTTTCTCCACAGACTCACTGTTTCACTGGAGACTAAACTCCAAAATGAGTTTAAATGATATTGCTGCTACTGACTGACACTCCTGCACAGCCTCACACTTCTGCATCTGCTATTTAATGGCTGAAGATGAAATAGGGCCAGTGAGAAATGAATTAAAAATGAATTTATTCTACATCAGCTTCGAGCTACTTTCTATGATTTCTAGTTAAAAGATTCAGGTTAATAATTTAAGATGTATTTATATAGAATACTACATTAAGTCTTGGGTGGTTTAAATCATTTATGAATGAATTATGTTTAAAATTAAAAACCACTGTAGATGGTTGAATGCAGACGAACAATATGACATTTGGTGCAGTTTGATGGGATTATTTTGTCAGTTTGTTTGGTACTGTCTAAACACAAGCAGCTGAATAAGAATGTACAAGACCCTAAAATGGGCAAAAATTAAGACTTAAAACATCTAATAAAAGAAAAACACACTTGACACATTTGCTACTTCACAGTTTGAATTAAAAAAAATGACTGAGGCTCGATTCCGAGCTTGGGATGCATGCTCTGATATTTCCCATTAGGAAGGTGTCCATAAGTCTAAGACAATGGTAAACACAGACATTTCATTTTGTAGGCGCGTTATCGGTGGCTCCACACTGCTGATCGCCACAAATTGAATGAATTATTTTTGTTAAACATATGAGGAGATGAGACATTGTATTTGTCAAAATACTCACATACAGGCTGGATGTTAACCTGGATACCTGTGTGTCTGATCTTAAATGAACCTGGTCCAGTATGCAACTTGTACAGTGTGATGTAGAAACTTGAAGCCACCAGTGCACATCCACTGAGAATGGACTTTACAGTGAAGTAGGAGACATCTTGTGTCCAGCAGCAAAACTTTAGAAATGAACATTTGCATATTCAGAGACTCTGGAAGGTTTAATGAGGTAGAAGGAGGAGATGATTTTTTAAGGATTTGAATGTGGAAATTATATATTTTTCTGCAGTAAAAAACACATCAGACACACATTGTTCAAATTGTTCCAGATTATTTGTACATATGTCTGAATACATGTCTGAAGGTGATCTGTAATGTTCTACATGCCTGTCTTTCTGCATTTAAGGCTCAGTGTGTCTACATTACTCACACACTGTTTTCATTGGAACTATAGTTTTAGAAATAGTCCCATGATGACAGGGACACAGTCTCCGGAAAGACAAGTTGCTGTTAAGTTATTGAAACCACAATTTCCAGTCATCTCCATTATATTAGGTGGAAATCTAAAATGAGAACTCTCTACATGGTAATTTGGGTGAACTTGCCTTTAACAGATCCAATTCCTGTACATTGTTTTAATTCACATTTTGCTCTTTTCATCCATGTGTTTTAGGATTTTATTGTCACTTTGCATGTAGCTCTTTTGCTCAGGGGCGGCTCTCGTTGGGCAGGATTTCTGCTAAAATGCCACCACGTATGGTGTCAAATTTAACACATTCATTTTATTCTTTTAAATAATGTGTTAAGAAGAGAAATGTATTTAATGATCTGTTGTGGCCACATTTTGAGTTATAGGCTTAAGTTGAATGAAAAAAGGATTTGGAAATAAAACAATGTAGTGATTTGCAATTCCATCTTTAGAGATGTATATCCAATGTTTTACAAATGTGCCACAATGATGTAATGTTTCTTAATTCAGATATCTTCATTTAGGGGCTTTTCAAGGCAAATATTTATATATGGGATTGTATCAGCATATACTCTGGACAACCCATGAAAATGTTTTGAGATCTGTCTGCTTTTGTTCTATTCTTTCTGTATCGTCTCGTCTTTACTTGCTACTGTAACCTTGTTTTTCTCCACAGGGATCAAAAGAATGTCACTTTATCTTATCAGGAGCTTTTATTGCAGTAGTATAACCAGAGCTGTCCACTGTGCACGATGCCTCTGACCTATCGGGCACTTTAACACTTTATTTTTACTGTGACCACCCCAACATCCCATCATCGTCACAGCCGAGCTCAGAATAAAACACAAACACCACTTCTTCATTAATCAGTGCCTTTATTGAAGTAATCATCCTGATGACAAGATCGAGGTGGCAGTGCAAAGTTACTGTTGGGTTGTGGTGCCTTGCTCAGGGGCAGGGCAAGGCAGGGCAGGGCGAAGGGTGTGTGGAGGAGGCCTAGCCCAGCTGACCGATGCCCTTTCATTATTGCACTGCTTGCTGCAGCTCCCACAGTAGTGCAACAGGGAAAGAGTGTCAAGCAGAGAGCGATCCCGGGGCCGTCGTCCCGCCGGGTGACAAGAGTGCAACCTGAAGAGCAGGATTCACTCCTCAACCTGCCCGCCACAAAAATCCTGTCTGAGTCACCCGTTTGTCACCATCTCTGCTCAGTGAATCTGAGATCACTGCAGTCACACTGATCACTGCGCTGCATTAGAAAACAACTAATACATGAGACAAATTCTGACAGGAACATGAACATTATTCTATGGCTTCAGGTTTTAACACTATAGGAGCAGCATCAAAGAAGAAAGCTGCTTTTAGATGGCAGTGGAGGTCAAAACGGTAGAGCTGTAACAATAAATCCATTAGTAATTATTGAATTAACTACCAACTGATAATCGATTAACAGTTTTGATTATTTTATGATTTTTTTAGTCAAAATGGCCAAATTCTGATTTCAGCCTCTCTAATGTAAATATTTGCTGCTTTCTTTAGTCCTCTATGACAGTAGACTGAATATCTTTGGGTTGAGGACAAAACAATTGAGACAACAGACATTTGAGAACATCAGCTACAGCTTTGAGAATTCTGACAGTTTTTAGACCAAACACCTAATTGATCAATTTAAAAAATGACTGAAAGATTGATCAATAATTTGATTAATAGTCAGTTGCAGCCCTGTTGTATAACACCACTAATCAAGGCAGTTCCTAGCTATTATAGTCTGTGTAAAGTCCTTGTGTTGGTGACGTCAGTGCAGGCCCTCCCCCCTGTCAGTCATAAATGTTTCACTTTAAGGCAGTTTGAGATAAACAGTTCAAGTATTTTAAATCATATAAAAAGCTCCAACTTGAAACTTACTTCATAAAGTCAGGACTTTTTATTCTTCTCGTATTTAAAGGGTCGAAAAAAAGACAAAAGAACATACTTTTCCACCCACCTGTAGTGACCATGTGGATAGCTTTGCTTTTATTTGTCCAGCTTTTGAAACATCCGTCTCTGAGGTTTCTGCCTCCGCACAGACACAATGGAGGTAATGGAATTTCACTCACGGTGCTACAGACGTTAAAAAATTACATTAAAAAAAAACTAAAAAACATCTAAAGCAACATCTCTCTCCAGTCACACTGTCCCTGTTACTCTGGATAAACCACAGACCTCAGTGTGAGGTCTACTGAAGAAATGAGAGTGAGGAGTTACACAGACAGATGTTGGTGGTGAATTAGATCGATTTCTTTTTTTCACCTAAATGTTTGTGTCCATTCACCTCCATTGTATTGGGGTGAAGGCAGAAATCTAACAGATACCTCAGGACCAGAACGTATTTGTACTGTATGTATGGGAATGTATTGTGTGAACGCAAATTCGCTCTGATATGACATTTATTTTAATGTTATACTATTTGTCTTCATGCAGTCATTTTTCAGAAGGCAAACTAAAATGAATCGAGAGTCATTTAGGAACCATAAACCTCCGGAAAACACAGTTATACAAAAACAATCAAACTCCTGACACAATTATTTTTCACATAGAATGAGAGACTGGCTCACTTATTGTAGGTGTATTACAATGATCAACTTGTGAAATGACTTCATGAAAATACAGACAGATTTTAAAAAGTAGTTACAGCAGACAAACCCTTTAACCTGAGAGGGTTCATACAACTTCATTAGCGATGACATTTGAATGAAAACAATAAAGATTCAGCATTTCACTCACAGCAAAGCTACAGTGTTGAACATTCTCACACAGCTTGTATCACGCTGTAGATTGAACCCCGGGGAAAGAGGGGGGAGCAGGAGCCTGCCGGGGAAAGAGGGGGGAGCAGGAGCCTGCCGGGGAAAGAGGGGGGAGCAGGAGCCTGCCGGGGAAAGAAGGGGGAGCAGGAGCCTGTGTGACATCAGCAGCACAACACACCAGAGGAAGAGGATCATCCCTCAGAGTCAAGACCCTATAAGCAATATTGCACTACTCTGTTAACTCTAGTGAAAGCAGAGGCAACATTGATAGGGTCTCGTCTGCAAGGTGACGGTAGACTGACTTCTTCTCAGAGAGGGGGGGTCTCGGCCCGGGGCCACAGATGAGGATACAGAGGAGGGAGGAGGTAAACAACAACAAACACCACAAGGGGACTGCAACATCCTTCATTCTGAGAGAGGGAGTCAGATTTTTGGCTATGATGTAATGGTGTGATGGACTTACCATTTGCTGCTAGACTGATAAAACAACTGTACTGAGTGTCATAGAAGCCCTCACGCTAACACTGATTTGACTTTTTTGGTCCAAATTTCTTCCAGTAGTTTTTCCACCAATCAGAGATGCTGCTATTACCATAGAATCATTTTCTAATGTGCATTTCTTGGTAGCAACACCAAAGTCATGTAGCCAAAGAGACTCTTAATTACTATTCTATATACCACCACTTTAATACATGAGCTACACATGAGACGTTTAATACGTCAGTTTGACTGCCCTCCCTGTTTCTGTTTTTGTCAAATGTTCTAGGTGAGGCCACTGATGAGGACGATGCACGTAAAATAATAAAATGACAACCCTCTATTCACCTGAGGTTTTCTCTATACAGAAAAATGTTTATGCAAATGTGAAAACCCCACTTTTCAAAATATATGTTGAGGCTGTACTAGATCTGGAACAATGAATCATTCACAGAAGAGTGTGATATTAAACTCAGTATTTTCAAATGACTTTGATTGGACTGAACAGCTCAGCATGGCTTTGAACTGAGTCACAATTTGATCTCTCCAATGTGAGCGTAGCCTCGACTGTAGCTCATAGTTTGGTTTCAAACTGTAAACTTCAAGTTACCTGTCACGGTTTTTATGACTTATTAAAAATGCACTCAAATTCAAAGAGCTCCAGGGTTGTGCTACCCGGACGGGTTGGCAGTAGATCTGTGATGGCTGCAGTACAGAAACAGAGGAGAGCCACGTCTGAGACATGTTTTGGAGTAATTGTACAAAATATCATTAGAATAATATGTAGCAATAGTTATTAGCTTTCTGTTTGCATTTGAACATTTGATAGGTTTTTACAGCACTTTTTTTCACATGTAGCAACAATACTGGAACTGAATTAGTTTTCAATTGCGTTCCATATGTTTCCATTGTCTGCACTTGTTATTAAATTCTCATTACATTATATATCTGATGCACCTCGTCTACAAGCAGCAGAATTTTGTTCCATTTTAGCCAATTCTCTATTTTTATATTTCATTTTATATTTAGAATATTTTTACATTTAAATTATATCAAACATGTTATACATATATTGGAATAATATCACTGAGAATAGATCGATAGGGCAGATGTATGCTTAACCCTTATTGCTGATTGGCTAACCCTGCTCCGGCTCTACAGTATTTTCAAATGACTTTATATTTTCAATGTGATCAGAAATGCTGCCTCGCCTACATTTTACAGTTTCAGTTCAGTGTTTTTTTGGAGTAATTCATTTAGGCAGGGTTTGGTTTTGTTCCCATTTTATTTACCACACTAACAAAAAAGATTCTGGTTGAGAGCACATGGTCTGCTCTTTTTATTTTAATTTTAGCTGGATGTATAAAAAATTTCCAGTGAGATCAGCCGGAGGAGGTTTTGACCGTTCTGATGGTCCTACTGGGTTTGTTCTGTTTTCCAACCACCATCTGCACATAGTTTATTACAATACCTGGAAAACAGCACTAACTGCATTTGTGTGTTTTAGGGGGCAAAGGTCATGTCTATACTTAAGTTTCATATTTAAAGTAAAAGTATATATAATTTTTTATCTATCTATCTATCTATCTATCTATCTATTCTATCTATCTATCTATCTATCTATCTATCTATCTACCTACCTACCTACCTACCTACCTACCTGTATCAGGACTGAGGAAACAGTTGTGTCACATTAAACAGAAAGGGTTTCTGAGGAGCCTCTTTTATTTTCAGTGGCAGAGACGCTGCACTCTGACCCTCATTAAAACCAAATACTTTGGAGACAACAGACGTGATAAATTCCACTCTCCCCCCCCTTTTTTTTTTGCTCTTTTAAAAATGGTCAGGGGCCCTCGGCACATGTCTTTGATCTGCTCTGCAGCCACACAAACAGCTCACTTTATGGGTGAAAAATTATTCTTTATGGCTTACGCTGCCAGTTAAGAGTCAGAAGAAAAAACTCTCATTACAGAGATCTAAATCCAATATGCTGTACAGATTAATTAAACAACAAATTCAATTTCATGCAAAGTTAGATCACACATTTATAAGCATGCAAATAGTACCTCTGCCCCGTCATCATATCAATTCATTATAAACAATGCACCCTGAAATTTATAAACTTCTAATAATATTTCCACAGCAACATTCTTTACAGTGTTCTCTGTAAGGTCTACCGAGGCCTTGGGAGAGTTCATGCAGGATGTTTTACATGTTCTATTTTTTGGTCATTTTTGTATGATTAGTATGATAATACTCTGATTAATTTCCTGTTCAGCTAATCAAGTGATCAGCTTTGTTGGGACTGCAGGCAAATCCAGTTTGTTTCTCCATCAGATCTTTAAGACGGACTGTCCGCACTTTATTTGCAAGTGATTATTAGGGAAAATTAGGACTGCACAATTAATTGAAATATAAAAATCACAATATGGCCATGTGCAATATGCAAATCACAGAAAATGCAATTTTTTGATAAAGGTAAAATGTGTAGCAAACAGCGTAATAATGAAGTACTGTAGACTGTAGATTGCAGAGATACCCTGATCTCCAGTTATCCAGGTTTAAATTTGTGATGTACCAATGATAAATCAATGTTTTTATCATATCGTGCAGCCCTATTAAAAAATATATTTTTCTTTTATACGTTTCTTTATGTGCTTTGGAACATGCTCTGTACATGTAAGCAGTCTTTATTAAACATTTTAAAAATGGAGATCCATCATCTAGCCTTGTAAACAATCTGGTGGATAACTCCACAGGCACACAGTACCGTCCTGCTAACATGGATTCTGCTCAGCCTCTCTGATGCACTCTGGATTTGACGTTATCGCTGTGTGTTGTGATTCACGCAAGAGACAAATCCGATTTGAGCAGCTAGTGTCCAGACTGGGACGCATTTCTAGCAATCTGATCACCTCCAAATGTGTCTTGGATCCATTTTTTTTTATTTCTGGATCTATCTGGATATGTCGAAAAAATAGATTTGGCCTGCAGTCTGAACAAGGTCTAATTGTTCCAGCTCTAATACAGATCAGCTGTTATCACATTGCATTTATACTATGAATTCCTGAGCAATAACATATGACCATATTGCCATTTTTCTCTGAAACTGCCCTTGTCAAACTCTGTCTATTTTTGTTCATCATGGTAAGTGCTTCATTACATGTGATTTATATTAGCAGCTAATAAAGGCTGGAGGAAGACACTAAGTACGGAAGACACAGCAACATAGAGAAAATGAGTTGTATACAGCCAGTCATTGTGGCCATCACTAAAGCAGGAAATGTGACAATGTCTATGGATGATGCTCTGAGCACTAGGTCTGTTCTCAAACAGCTTCTGGAGACAGCCTGAGTGACAAGATCACTGTCTTAATGTGGTTGAGGTGCATTTTACACCTGGATCCAGGCACATACACTGCTGAACTGGATGGGGTCACTCAGGAGACACGTTAATGGCAGCTGTAATTGCAGTATTAGTCCCTCCCTCTGTGGACCGTCCCTATCAGCTACACTTCATATAGACCCAGTCTGCTCTGGTATTTGCCTGCCAGCACAATGAGAAAGACAAGCTTCTACATGCTGCTCATCCAAAAATTCACCCTTCCGCTCTATACTTTCCTTTTAGTTCTCATTCTGGACTGATAACATGCCACGATCACCTGATGGAGGCTGTGATTGTGTAGATGTGGAGCAGTGGTCAAACTAACAGTGCAGCCATACTGCTGCTGCTGGAGTAAGACCTTCTTTTTATATATATATATATATATATATATATATATATATAGTTTTTATATATATATATATAAAATAGTTTTAAAAAGCCTTTATGTACTGTTTAGACTTAAATTCCTCAGTCTCATGTCCAAGTTTTTATTTGTCATGGTTAATGGATTCATCTTCATTCTATTTTATTAACCGTTTTATTAACGTAGATAAAAAAGGTGAACCTCCGCTGAATGGCCATCATGACATAAACAATAAAACTATTTGACAGAAACTTTATGTTTATTTGCCACAAACAGCACTATCCTCATACTACGTGACAAATCAGTAGCTAAAGACATGACTGCGAAAAAGAAGTGGTTTTACCCTCCACTCCATCCCTCACTACAACACTTTTCCCCCTAAAGACACACAACAGCAAATTCCACAGTGGCTTGCAAAACAGTGGCTAAATATGACGCTACAGGCTCCAGTGCTCCAAGGCTTGCGCGCGCGCACACACACACACACACACACACACACACACACACACACACACACACACACACACACACACACACACACACACACACACACAGAGCAAAGGCAGTAACCGAGGACGATGAAAACCTACCCCCGCCCCCCACCCCCCTCACTCAGAGCGGCCCTGCCCTCCACATTCTTCACTCGGAGCCCCATCCCCCCATACGACCTGCCCCAAATAGGAAACTTACCCCATTTTTCCCACCCACACTGTGACTTCTTCAAGCCTGCACATTCAAATTATGCTTTCAAAAGCCGACTGAATGAGAGAGAAAAAAAAAGAGCCCTGTGCTCCACACACACACTGCACGGCCATAAGAAAACAACTGCAGTGTTAACCTATAGGTTCACATGTTCCTCTACAGGGAAGTCACACACAAAAATAATGCATGCTCACAAATTAAAATATGTATATGTTTTAAACAGCTGCAACTAAATTGTTTTCCATAGGGGATATATAATATATATATATATTTTTTTTTTTTAAATTATTTTTCACACATTAAAACACATAAAATTGATCGTCTACCAAGGCTAAATTATATTTTAAAAAGGCCTGGTTTAGATGTTCTGATAAATAATCAGCAGTAGTAAAATACATTACAATGGGTTGCATATCATTTCAGCAACGCAATCCAAAATCACAACATTACAAAAACAAATCTATTTCTACAGAACACTCCTTTTATCCTTTCCTGTTCATAAAATAGAAACCCTTTCCACTTGCTTCCACACACTATAAATTTACATTATGTCATTAAGATTTATGTAAAATAAAATGTATTTAATTTTGCAAATAAAAAAAGATATTATGTTACGTGAAGGATCCACTTCATCCTTGATCCTGATTCTGATCATTGTTAAATCAAAAAACCTAAAAAAGCCTTGTCCAGCAGGAGAATTAAAGCTTGATCTAAAATTTACTATAAATTATTTCACACTGTGGGCCAGCATGTAGCAACACATTACACTGTCTAACAAAATGTGTGAAAAGTTGGGAAAGTTGACCTCAAAGCATGTTACTTAATCTGACACGTGGTCTGCAATGCAAACCAAGACAGCCTCTGAAGTTCTGTGAACAAAATGTTCTTTTTTTTTTTCCCTAGGAGGCGTGGTCCAGGAGGCCTCTATCTCCCAGGGTAAAATACAGCCTAATAATGCAACACGGTTGAATAGAAAAGCCACAGACTCTTCCTGTCATAAGGACCTCTGGGCTCAGCCACCGGTTCCCAAACTATGGACTGAGGACCTCCAGCGGTCCTTGAGGGAGTTTCCAGATAAAAGAATCCTTTTTTGATTTCTGTCAATAAAAAAAATTAAATTTAAATTAATTGTTTTAGCCACAGGTTTAACTGAGCTTAATAGATACATGCTTTTTGCATGTTTCAACAGGTTCAATTTAATACTTTTTAAGATCATTATGAATGCGATTTAAGACCTATTTTACGTCCATACTGGCAAAAATAAAGCAAGTACAACATTAAGGTAAATCAGTATTGGTTTGTTACAGCATGATCAATACTAATTTTTCCCTAAAACACATTTAAAATGAGACTGAAAAATGCAACTTTATACAAGTAACATTAACTTCATTAATCCAAATACATTTTTGACCTGTCAAAATTATATTTAATACATTTTAAGATTGTTGGATTTTAACTGCAGACAGTTATTGAAATATATGATAAATCCGAACAAAACAACTAAAAACTCAAATGGGCTTCTTTTAAATTGTCTTCAAAATTAAACTTATATTAAACTGGGTCTATGTGGATCATTGAAATGCAGAACAGCCTCCCAATAGGTGTCAATGCCTCATTTAATACAAATTCCTCGTCAAAATATAAAGCAACACTCAGCCAAAGACTTCACAGACTTTACGTGTCTTGTATCAACAGTCATTGCTTACACTTGTCACTCTCTTCCTAACATAAGTTTAGATGCTAACTGACAATTTAAATTGGATTATGGGATTTTCCCTGTGAATTTACAAAGAGCCAGCAAAGACCAGCAGTGGTAAAAATGGCTCCAATCTAAACCTATGGCCTGCATGTGTCATATGACTGGTGCTGGAAGTGTGTGTGTGAATATGGGGGAAGAGGTGGGGCTGCCTTCCAATAAGAACCTACAGAGGCTCCTCCATGGCTTCTATTTCCCCCTCTATTTTTCTCCGTTTAGCAGCATCCGTCCTCCTGCTGCACTGCTGCTGTAGTATAGGGCGAAGGCCGAATGCTATGACAATACTATTGCACTGCTTTAGCGGATGGTACAGTAGTGCAACATCGTCAAAGCAGCTGACCTCTGCACGCTGGGACACACGCACACACACACACACACAGAATGTGAACAGCTCTTTTACGGCAGCCATACCACACACATACACCACACTAGAGAAATACCACGACGCCAAACTGTGTGTGGACAGAAATGAAAGCTATGACACAGCCGTATGCTTTACACACTGTGGCTATCTAGGCATCCAGTCCATTTATGGCTAACAAGGAGCCAATTCTATATTTTCTTGTCACGTTCAAATAAGATTTGTAAGTAGAGGAAGTGGGAGGCGGAGGAGGGAGGGGAGGCGCGGTGTGTGTGTGTGCATGTGTGTGTGGGGGGGTTGTCAGCCAATGCCCTTTTAATATTGCACTGCTCATCTGATTTCACAGTAGTACAACAGAAAAAGGGCTTTGGCCAACAAAGCTGCTCCTCAATCCATTCAGTTTCTATTCAAAACCCAGCATGCAAGACGTCAGCTCCAACGTTACTAAACTATGTAGACAGTACAGGGCCTATACATATATGTGAGCCTAGCACCAAACAACTACTAACATGTTGGAAGCCATATGCAACCAGCAGCCGTGAAACAAGCGAAGAGGCTTATTAGGTTTACAATACAATGTGGCCTATATGGCGTAAAATGCATAAATAGAAAAGCCTATTATCTATGCAAATTCGATAGGAACTGTTAAACTATGCAGACATTAACTTGTAAAAATGAAACTAAAATGTTTGTTGATGGTGGTTTCAGATGGTGGTAAGGTGACTACTCTTTCCTGTACTTTGTTCCGGTCAGCATTAGGCTGTAAGAACATGGGGGGGAAACATATTTACTCAAATCAAAACCAAGCTGTTCCTATAGGCTGCGCCTTACTCAAAACAGGCAGTGAACAGCACTTGGCCTGGAGGAAACGAGGGTGGAGAGAACATATATAGGGCAAAGAGCACATTCCGCCATACAATACCAGAAACCTTCATTTAATACCTACTATTCCTGTCCCTTTAGCCAAAGTGGCAATTTGAAACCCCCCTGCCTCGTTTAGGAAACCGAGGGGTGGGGGCCCAGGGTGGGCTTTGTTATTTACCGTGTCTAAAGAAGTTTACAATTAGCCAAAGTGCTAATTATCACACCAAAACTCGGATAAAACACACACATGCACACGGGTCAAAAACACAAACCGCCATGGCGTTTCAAACTCCAGCAAACCGAACAGGACCACCAGCTAGCTAACACAACTTTCCCCTTTTACTTTGCTAGTTTCAAATTAAATTATGCATAATTAGACTTAAAGAAATAGCCCCACGTATTCCTCCCTGACAGAATAAACGAGGGTTTACACATTTGTTTGAACGTCGAAAGGCCTCCACATGTTCCTGTTAAAGCTCGGTGTAAAATATGGGGCTGTTTTGAAAACGCTGCAGCCATACCAAGCACACATTCCTACGGTAAGGAGAGCAGCTTCAACCGCAACACTTTGAGACATAAGGACGTGTGGGTTTGAGGAGAAAACGCCATATAGCTCCCCTCTACTCGCTGTGAAGCCGTGTGAAATTGTACAGTTTGAAAAAAAGGAGGCTTTATGCAGACACATTTCACACACTACAGCTAAGCCTGGTGTATGGCCACTATTAGCTCACTGTGATTTAGCTTTACATGTTTCTTAATGCAAAATAAAACCACAGCTCAATAATCTACAAACTCATTTCAAAATAATTTATGGCAATTTTTTTGTTTGTTTTTTTTTACAAAATTGTCTCCTGTGTTGAGGATTTCCCGCAAAGCAGCCTAGTGAAAAAATAAACCTGCGACTGTAGGTCTAAAACTAATAGGCTTAATAGCTAGGTTATTATTATATTACAATAAAGGCTTATTAATGACTTATTAGTCGTCTTGCTGGGACCCACGGGCAGCCCTGGCGGACCCATGGGTGTCCCTGGACCCCACTTTGAAGCCTGCGGATTAGCTCTTATGATAGTAGCCTACTTAGTTTTGATATCTCAGTTTGCGGCCAGCAATAATCACTTTCATGGGCACACGCCTGTCTATCACTCCCTTTATCACGCGTGCCCTCACGTGTACGCGCACTCGTTCTGCCTCCACTTCTGTCTCTCTCTCACACACACACACACACACACACACACACACACACACACACACACACACACACACACACACACACACACACAATAGCCGCTATACAGTTTTAAGGAACGAGAGCTCGCGGAACCTCTCCGCGGCCAATCAGACCCACCGACATCCACGTCTGTCCGCGAGCTTCAACTACATCTCCGCCCCACGGCAGCAGCGCTTCCCTCGCGCAGGCAGCGGTTCTGGTGCACGGTACCTGGCAGAGGCAGGGCCGGTCCGTGCAGCCCAACACAGAGAAGAAGCACCGCGGAGCCAAGTTGCCCACTTTAACAGGAGGAAAAAACGTCCTGGCCCTTACCGTCTTTCTCCCACACATACGTCCGTTTCAACCGCAGTAACGGTTCGCGAGGCGTAGCGGCTCCTCGGTTAGAAAAACGGTATTTCGTCTGTTGGCAACCTCACGGCCTCCCAGCTCCGGACTCCATCTTTGACTAGTTGACATTCAGCTCTTGCGAGACAAATTCCTTATTTGCATGCCAGCCTGTCATTGGCCCGTTTCTGCGCTCGTCTCTGCCCTCATTGGTTGAAATTTCATCTCATCACCTTCGGGATTGGCCACATACCAAGGGGACGTCATGGTATAGTTTAATTTTAACAATGAACACAAATTCTCTCTTCCATTCACAAATTTCTCATTACCCGCCTTTGAGGTGCTACATCGTGTTATTGTGCTTCAAATGAACGAAAAAAAAAACAATCAACAATCAACAACTTTATCACCTGCAGGAGTCCTTTCAGTAAAACAGAAAATGGCAGCTGATGATGGACTAGCCTACCCCGTCCACACTGAAGACCACCCTGATTTCAAACAGTAGGCCTACGTGTGGATGCAGATCCTTCTTGTAGTCGAAGTGTAAGCCTTACGTCTAGCACGGGACACACTGTTTTTTTTTTGTTTTTTTTTACAGATTTCCAAAAAGCAGGAAACAAAATGGTCTGACTCCAGCAACCTTCAGTCTCAACATGTTGGCGCGCTGCTTATTCAAAAGCAGCTCCTGGTGCAAATGGATGCGGTAGAGGAAGTCCCACTGAGGGAAGAAGGTGGCCCATAGGTCGCAGTGGCGTTGTTGGGGCGTTGTAGTGCGGGTAAAGGACGGCCGGGGTGGGAAAAGGTTAAAGGCGACGGGACTCACTGGAGGTGCAGCGGTCGACGCTTGGAGGAGGGCAGCGGCCTGTGAAATCTGGCATTCCTGACCAATGGAGCTGAAATAATTGCATTGTCCGGCGGAAAAGACCCGCCTCTAGACCAACCACCCCTCTCTTCCTCTCCCCCTCCGGTACGGGGACCGACGGATGATGCTGCGCGTTTGCTGTCGGTTAGAGAGAATGTGTCCAAAGAGGATTTCTCAGGTTCTAAGAATAGTTCAATAATAAAACTCAATAAACTCAACAATTCTTCCAATTGAAGCCCATAGAGTGTGGCTCTAGTAAAAGGTAAAACATGCACTATTTGGACTAATTCGTTTCCAGTGGAGCCCACTGAGATGCATATGAAACACTGGCTTTTTCCTCATTCATGTCAACAAAGCCTGCTGGATTTGAGTTGAGGAGGCCTCCACCCCACCTCTCTTGCGCCCCCCCAGTATATTTTATTGTCAAGTAGCTTAACCCTAACCCACACAGGCTGTAAAAATATTAACAGAATCGAACTAGGGGGAACGAACTATTTTCATTATTGATTAATAATGAACACCTCTGTGACTATTTATTGTTTAGGCTACAGCACAGTGAGAACACACACACACACACACACACACTGGCTGCTCTCTCTCTCTCTCTCTCCCCCTCCCATTACAGCCAGCTCTCTCCTTCACTTTCTTTACTTTGCCCACGAGTTTTTGAGAAGAAACCTGTCTGCCATGACGTGCTTTAGATGCTATGTAAGGAATGCGCGTTCACGCGCGCCTCTGTTCGTGTGTAGTGCTGCCCGCACGTGCGCGCTTGTGCGCAAGGTAGCGGTGCCGAGCGAAGTATGTGGGGCCGCAGGAAGCCTCATGCCCATATTTAGCCGTGACGGCTGACTGATCAGGTTGACTTGCTGCCCACACTAAAGGTCTGAGTCGGACACTTCGGACCTGTTGTTGTTACAGTGAACTGTTGGTAGGTTTCTGTCGGGAGGCAGAGCATGCAGACGATGCAGAAAAGAACATTTTAAAACAGGAGGCATCTGAAAAATATACAGAAACTAATTGACAACATGTTTTTACCACTGGAAAACATGACACAACTCTTGATGGTATGTTTCTACTGTTGTGCAGGAAAGTGCGTTTTAAATAACACATACAACATGTATTTTCTATTTATCAAATCAAAGCTGCAGGTTCTTAGTATTTTTATAAACACCCCTATTGGGAGATGCATTTAGGCAGCTTTACAGGCATGAGAAGATTCCATTTGTTGATGGTGTAAAATAGTATTTATTAAACATTTAACTAAATCAGTTCTACTGAATACATTATATCTTTTATCAGTAAAAATCCTCATTTGGCTGGGAACTACCTTAGAAATATGAATGTGTAATATAGCCAAGCAATGTTCACGCCCACAGCATTTAATTTTAGATTCTTATACAGAATATATCCCAAAGTTTAAAAAAATCATAAATGTCAACCTGTATTTTCGAGGAATGTGAAATGATAAACAGACATGTAGAATATTTCCATTAGCTGGAATGGTGCAACCATTAAAACGTGTTTTTGGTTTGAATGTGTCACTTCATCTAGCTGCTTCTGTGCAGTATTGTGGCATGACAACAGAATACAGTGTATGTGAAATTTCTACACAGTGTGGGAAAGGTTTGAATTTTCTACCTCTTCAGGTTAAAAAGGTTGAACCTCATCAAGCAGCTCTGGATGCAGGCAAAAAGGCAGACAAAGAGTTAAGAGGGAATTTTAGCCTGCAGCCCTTGCATAATCAATATCAGATAGCAGGGTCACATACTGTGTCAAGAAAAGAAAAATAATTAAGATGTGGCACTGCTAATTGTCACTTTGTTGTTTGTTCCAAACAGAAACATGAGAGAATCACTTGAATTTTAAGGTTAATGGATGCTCTTGGTCCGCAATGGAAATAAGTGAAAAAAAAAAATGGTGGTGTGATGGTTTTAATGACGGCTCATGAAATAAAAATAAAAAAAGTATTTTTTGCTTTTGCAATACTTAACATTGCAGCTTCACATCATATTTAAATATGGTCTCAGCAAGACATACAAGGTAACTTACGTAAGCTCAGTGTGGAAGTAGTGCATTTTGCTGCGAGTGCAGGCTGTGTCATGCATGGCCAGGGTCCAAACTTGTTTGTCGGTGCAGGCTGCAGTCGGTTAATTTTTACTAAAACTTGTGCAACAGATTGCACAGAGCAGAAGTCAACATGGGTATCAGTATTTTAACTGCTCTCCCTTTACACATCTAACTGCACAATGAAGTGCTCTGTGTTCATCAGTTTTTAAAGAGACATTTATGTAAAGCAACCAAGACTTATTGGCTATACAGAATATGATCTTCACACTCAGCCCTTATAGCAGAGGGTTTTTGCCTCACCCCCCTTCAGTGAGGTGACCGTTCATATGAAGCAGACAGGCCTCTGCAAGTCTAGCTGTTGAGATAAGTTCCTACAGCTCCTGGACGATAGAGCACATGCTTGAAATAACCATGATGGTGTTCGAGGAAAGAAGATCTGTAGCAAATATTTTCCAAAAAACACCAGCCAATCACAAAGATATGTTTGTCTATAAAGGGGTATGTCAGTCTTGGTCTAATCAGAGTTACAGACTGATCCATTAAGTCTAAAAATCCTGTACTTGTTTGTTTCTTCACAGTAACAAATGCACCTAACCACAACTGACTAAATCAAAGGAAAGTGTGCTGTAGGTTATTCTGTGGTTTGCTAACAACATTATTGTGGAGCGAGAAATTAGGCGGAAAACCACAGAAACACCATGGACTATCAGTAAGATCTCATAATAATAATAATTATGAGGTAACGCTTGTTCAAATGAAAGGCATCTGAACCAGAGTATTTATTTTTATATTAAAAAAATAACAAAAACTAGAATCTAGCGTTAAAGATACACTCCCTGATTTTAGTGTAGTGCCCAATAGAACCCCCTCTAATCCACAAATGCGCATCCAGCTTGTTGTAGATGGTGCATCTCTATAGCAAAACAAGCCCAGAAAAAGAAACCAAATAGGAAAAGACAAAATGTCTTAGTAGCATTTGGATTAAGAAAGATGTTCCATCCCGAGTATGTAATAATAATAATAATAATAATTTTTCATTTATGCAGCACTTTTCAAAACAGTTGTTACAATGTGTTTTACAAGACAATAAAAGCAAAATAAATAAAAACAATAAAATAACTGAGACTAACTGAGCAGCACATAAATGAGCACTGACAATATGGTAGTAAAGTAGTACTAATATACTAAATGTACTAAATAAATATGTGTCAGATGAAAAAAAAACTTGTGCCTGTGTAGCCTTAAAGCAATGTTTCCCTCCATTCAGAGTAACCACTGTCCTGCTGAGCATACTGAGGGTTTTGTGGCCTTAAAGGAAGAAAAAAACTTTGACTATCAGGCACATTGTGACTCTGAGCCAATCATAGCAGAAAGAATTCAGACAGACAGTTGGTGTGTGTCCTGGCCCCGCCCCCCTGGTGCAGGTCATGTGACTGAAGCTCTGGCAGGAAAACAAGCAAGGTTTGCTTTCATCAGCTGCAGCTTGGGGTTCTATTACAACCTGAACACGGAAAAGATTGTGTGTTATAGACACCTGCAAGGAAGATCAGCTGTAGGACAACCAGAAGGAGCTCTTTAATTCAGATTAAAATGTACATTTCGTTCTGTACTGTCATAGCCTGGCGTGACACATGACACTGGGTGGGACAGTATGGCCCATAAACCACACAGTACTATATATAGAGAGAAATATATATAAAAAAGAAAAATATTTTTTTACAATGAACAGTGGTGGAAGAAGTCTTAAGATGCTTTACCTTAGTATAAAGTATAAATACAGCAATGTAAAAATACTCCACAAGTAAAAGTCCCGCATTCAAAGTGTTACTTAAGAAAAACTATAGGGAAATTGTACATTCTCATTATGTTAAAAATTATTATATTATATATACGTTATATATTCTATCACTAGATCATTATTAACAACGTATTAATAAGTAAGTAGCATTTATTGTTGTTGCTGGTTGAGGTGGAGCTCATTTTAACCACATTATTGTTGTGTTATTGAATCACTCATCGTATGTTTTGAATGTTCATCTGAAAAGTAACTAGAAAGTAATGGTGTTCAAAAGACAGAGGTGGGTAGAGTATTATACATCTGTATTCAAGTGAAGATTCTAAAAAAAGTACGTGGTTAATAAATGAATTAAAGTAGAAGTTACTTTTCATTGTAATATTTTTTAAGGTGTGATTACTACTGCAATTATGACAGTAATGTTGCAGTTGGCATTATGTTAGGTTAACTGTCTTCTACAGTCTACAGACTACTATAGCTAATGTATAGATAGATAATGGCCTTATTATAACATAAATATATATATATATATATATATATATATATATATATATATATAAACAAGGTACATGAGTAGTATTTGTTCCTTAAAAAAACAACTTTTTTACTAATTCTCTCAAAAGTACTTGAGCAAATGTACTACATTCACACTACCTACCAGATGATAAGGAACAGGGGCGGATCTATTCATGGGGTGGCCTGAGTTTTAGCATGAAGAAATATGTGCTCATTTAATCAATCAGAGTATCAATATTTGCTTGGAAAAGACCCCAAATGAAGATATTAGAAGTAAAAAACATTATATTATTATGGCACATGAATAGAAATATCTAAAGGTGGCATTAGAAATCATTAAATTGTTTTATTCCCAAATCTTCAGATATTTTTCCAAATACATGTCTTTTTTCATTGAACTTAAGCCTCAAATGTGGCCATAACAGATATTTCAATTCATTTCTGTTTTTAACACATCATTTTTTCAATATTTCTAAATTAATGTATTCAATTTGACAGCATTTGACACCAGACTGGGATGGCAAGGCATTCTTTCATCCGCCCCTGATAAGGAACCATCAGCCAAGTTCTTCATATCTTCACAGGAAAAAAATTAGAGAATGGTGTAATACAAAAACAATGTAGAATATGTACACACCAAGGTATAGACTACATAAGGCACTTTAGCATGTTATTAAATATATTGGCTGATCAGTAACACCATAACCACAACTGAAGAAAACAGTCTTGAAAACCTGCAATAAAAATATTCTTTGCCCAAGTCACATTTGCATATTACAAGAGTTTCCTTGCTAAGGGCTGGTAACCCTGAACGAGTTGTATAAGTCTGTGAGAGTGGAGTGTCTTAGAGCCTATTTACAGCATGCATTTTATTGTATATTATATGTATTATATCTATCATCATATGCAGATCTCATTTGAATGTAAGTGTGGTGCAAATGGAGTATCAGAGGTCTGTGATGTTTTTCCCACCCTCACAAGAATGAACAAACATTGAATACATGTGTCATTGTTGCTGTGCAGTTTTTGTTTTAAAGGGCCTGCACAACCACACAGGCGTTCAGTGAGTCTGTTTAACGTTTGGGGGAGTTATGTTAAGTATTACCTGAAGTCACCAAACTGTAATGAGACTGGTAACAGCAGCAAATGTAATATAGTGAAGTAGAAGTAGCATAAAATGGACTTCACTTAAATACCCTGCAGACACACTCAGACACACAGGTGCTCTCAGGTGTCCTCTGTGATCAGACCTGCTCACGTTGAAGTGAGATGTAGCTAATTAATGTATGTCTAATTTGTTTTGAGGGAAACATGATCGGTGGATTACATTCAGTGGTAATGTTACTACCCTGTTAGGATTATTCAGATTGAACAGAACTCCTGGGCTCTCCTATATTGCCACTCTTTCATTTAATTCATTTAAAAAAAAGAGTCAACCCTTGTTTGACTTTTCTGCCGTGGAGACATTCTTCTGTTTGCTTTTGGATTAAGGAATCAGCTTCTCACAATGCCTGAATACAACCCCATTTATCTCAGACTGTTTCATTCATCAGTTTGATGAGTGATGGAACTGTTGAGCTGACAGTGTCAGAAACATGTTTCTAATGTCTAGTATCTGCTCACATCTATCTGCAGACACAACACTGACTACATTACAAAAAACAAACTCATGCATTTTTCTCAGTAAATGATCTGCTGCACTGTGGTAACACTTCACTACAGTGGTGAAATAGTCAGGGGCCATTCCAGCATGAGTAAACATTAGAGGCTGATCCCGGAACAGGGGGGTCCCAGGACATCCGCCTCTGTCTTATTTCCACAACTTCTCTGTAAAACTTATATTGTTGTATTAAAGCAGCAACTAACAAGAGAATTTGTGTTTTGTAAACGTGTTTGTGAACTGAAGGTTTCATGGCATACTTAAATTCTAATTACAGTGACTGTCCTAATGTTTTGTCCTCTCCATAAAGAACTCCATATATCTGTATTAATAAGTATTATTGTAGCATGTTGTAAAGCTGTAGGAGGCTAGTAAAATATTAGAGCAGATGCTGTAGCAAATTAGCCATCCAAGAAGCAAGAGTAGGCTAATAGCAGCAGTTCCAGTTGCAGTAGAGATGGCAGTAGCTGCAGTAATACTTGTAATAGTAGCAGTTGTAGTATCAGTAGAAGTATCAGTTGCAGTAGAAACAGTAACAATAGCAGTAACAGTAGTAATAGAGGTAGCAGTAGAAATAGTAACAGTATAAGTAGTAACAGCACTAGTTGCAGTAGTTGTAGTGAGGGCAGTATTTTATTAAATGTAGTCCTTGTAAACACATGTTCACAGTTGGTACGGTCATGAAGAAGAGAAGAGTATCATCTTGTGTCAAAGAATATCAGCAATATCAGTTTCATATAGAGGTTTCTACCCATTCTGCTACCCGTCTTCCCCCTTTAATAAACCTCTCTCAGTGGCACTGAAAAGGAAACTGCTAGCTATCACCTCCCCCCACCCTCCCTGCCCCTCCTACCCCATCTGACCTGTGACCTCCAGGGGTCAGCCGGCACAGAGAAGCCAGATGTCAGGATGGGGGGAGTGGGCGCTTGGCGACTCGAGTGGGCGTTTGGCCACTCGAGTTACTCTGGGCAGCATGGCGCCAGGTCTATAGAGGAGGTGTGGGGGGGAGGGGGGGGAGGTGGTGCATCTGACGTTTTATACAAGACAGGAAGCAAAAAAGAGGGACATGGTGAGCACACAGCAGAAGGATGTGTACCCGACATCCAGCCCCCCCCCCCTGTTTCTGGACCCAGTATAGGAATCATGTACCCATCTTGTCTACTTTATCTGGAAGTCAGAGGATTTTAAAGTCTAGCCCTGACCATCATTACCCAAACCTAAAGAGGTCCAGTATCAACTTGTGCAGTGTGATGTAGAAACTTGAAGCCACCAGTGCACATCCACTGAGAATGGACTTTACAGTGAAGTAGGAGACATCTTGTGTCCAGCAGGAAAACTTTAGAAAGGAACAACATTTGCATATTCAGATATCTGGAATTAGAAATAGATGCCTTTTAAGGATATTAATGTGGAAATTATACTTTTTCTGGAAAAAACACATTAGACACACATTATTGTTCCAAGCAGATTATTTCTTGTTTTCTTTGTATTGTCTTAATACATGTCTGGAGGGGATCTTTAACCAGCTTGAGCAGATGATGACCGCTAATGACCAGCAAGTATCATAAGACGCTCTTAGCTGAATTTATGTGCAGCTCTCTCATGTGTAAATGGTGCCATTTGTCCGGTTGGTGAATTTGATGAAGAACCAACACAATGGACATGATTTAAAATGCGGTAAAGTACACTGCAGGAGTTAAGGGCTTGCATAAAATTAAAACAAAAGCATGATCAGATTTTAAACAGAACTGGTCTGAGTATTATGTAGTGAAATATGCTTAAGTTCCAATACGAACTGGTTTTTACAGATTTTGAACCATTAACTCCCACAATACACACATAAAACCAGATTTTGCACATCATTCTCAACCTCAATTTATGATCCTAACTGGGTAAAGAGGATGCGCACGGTTTACTGTCAGCCAGCACTGACCTAAGGCCAGTTCAGCTTCTCTTTGTCACTCAAACCACCACACTCTGAATCAGTCCCGTGCCTTCCTGGAGTAAAGTCATCACTTCCTTTCAAGCCCCGCCCCTCGCTGGCTGAGTCAAACTGAGCTCACACTCTATGATTCTTCAGTGTGTAAGCACATATCTGTCCTCCACATTGTGAGAATATTGACTCTTCTTGCCAGTAAAACACACATGTGTAACTGGGGAACACGAGAAATAGTCAGATCCTTTTTTCTTAACTTCACCCTGCTGCCATCTGGGAAGAGATACAGAAGCTTCTGCTGTACCACCAGACTTAAAGACAGCTTCAAGACTGTTAACTTCTTCCTCAACAACTTATCATACAAATGAATACTTTTTTATTTTAATGACTCATTATTAAAAAAATAAAATCATAGCATAAAGGGAACTATATCTGAATTTCATTCTACAACTTTGCATTGTAAATGACAATAAAATAACAGTGAAAGTAAATTAATCAATACAACAAAGTAAAAATACTCCATTACAAGTTACATTGTAGACATATATCTGTCTTGAATTTATTGTTTTGAAAGCAAGCTATGTTCCCTCACTGAATTTGTAAACTACAGTTGTTCAATAAAGATGGAAAAGAGTTACACTGTAGGCTACTTACAGAGTCATTGTAACTCATATGACTTAATTCATTTATTAACACTGCGTAAGTAGCTTAGGTGTTGTAAGTTGGAGTTTAGCCCAGTAGTTCCTGGCTCAGGCCCCTCCGAAGGCTCACAAGAGGGTTGTGAGATGATTGATGGGCTTGGAAATTAGAAATAACCTTTTTCACTAATTTAACTTTTGTGAAATATCCAATATATTTACCATGTTTGTTAATGTAAAATCTCAGTCTGAAATGTACAGCAAAACAAAAAGTTTTTTCATCAAAAGCCTGTACTTTCTAGCAGTGGTACTAGCAGTTGTAGTTACTCTGACCAGAGGTCAGATTGGACAGAGTGTCTGCACTATTAAGTACTGCGTCTATCAAGGAGGTGTTGTTCATCGTGGAGGCCAGTGGAGAATGTTTCCATGTTTTGCTAGTGATCTGTAAATTTTCTTGTTGACATGAATGTCTGAAACTCAGTGTGGGCATATAGCATATAGTATATAGCATTCTGGCTCTGGCTTATATGAATTTGTGACCGGCTATTGAGTCAGAATTTACAGACACCTTTTAGCAAAACTCTTATTTACTCCACAATTACAGTTCCAGTGCAAAGAGACATATTGACATTAAGGTTACTGAACTACACTGAAGTGTTATTATATTGGCATGGTGTTACAATAATTACAAATATAAATAAACAAAGTGTCCCATCAATGGATAATTATGATTATGATTATGATTACATCTACTTTATTCATTTATATTTTTATTTCAATATACCAGGGAGACATTTCAAGCATATTTTAGAGGATGTGTGTATATTATAATCCCCACCCTGATTTGTGATGTCTATAAGAGCATGATGAACGGTGTATTTGTGTGCATTATTGGATTAGATTGACTTTATTGTCTACCTCAGTGGAAATATGTCTCACAAAAGTACAGTTAAGGTACATACAGTCCATATAACACGGCAGTCCATTTAAAACATACAGAACATACAGTAGCCTATATAATAGTGCAAATGTATCAGCAATAAGTGAAATAATACAAGAGAGCAAATGTTGTTCTTTGATGCAGTCATTCTACATTAAAGCTTTGTTGTAAAGCACTTTGGGTACCTTAGGGCTATACAAATAAACTTGATTTGATTTGATTAAAAAACTTTAAAAAGTAATTTATTCAATCAAGGAATCAAGGAAACGTATTCATCATTATTCAACACAAAGCTGTATAACATTTATATTTATTTTAAGACATCATGTTTTATTGGGTTGTTGATCACCTATTGATCCCCCACTGTAATGTATAGTTTATTGACCTTTTATTTACCACGTTAAACTATTTCAAACACATTAAACCTGTGTGTCAAATACTGCATGCAATGTGTGACAGGGCCATATTAGAGCTATACCTCAGACATGAACATTTAAGGACGAGCTCGCCTGCATGGTCTGCTGCCACAGTCCATGCAGGCTGTTTGCTCCTGCCTCGCTGTGTGCTCCCCTCCCAGCCTGTGTTTCTGAATGTTATTCCTGCAGAGGGGCGGGGTCTGGCCTTCTGGCATTCCGGAGGGCGGGGCCTAATGGTGGAGCCCCATGCTGCGTTCACATGAAATCGGAAAGACAGGAAATCATGGAGATTGGAGACGATACCTTTCAGCTCAGTTTCCATCTCCAGCCCACAGCCTCCTGGTAAATAGATTTATCAACACCACTTTAATGGGTCATGCAGTAGTAGAAACACTCCTTTAGCCCATAAAAGTACTAACACCACACTGTGGAAATACTCCATTATAAGTAAAAGTCCTGCATTCAAAACCTTACTGAAGTAAAAGAAGTGAGTATTATCAGCAGAATTTACTTTAAGAAAAGTAAAAATACCCATTTTATAGTAAATGTCAGTGCTTTTTTATCTGTTGTTTTAGGAGTAATATGGAGTAATCGTTTCATCTACTTTATACTGTTGGGTAGCAATGCATCATATTCTATAAGATCATTTGTATCATAGTTTGTAGCGTGTTTGTCCTGTGAGAAAAGTGTATCTCTAAAAAGTCAGAAAAACTGCCTGTTTTCAGCTTTGTGATTGCATTGTGATGTGATTGCATTTTCCTGCTAATCCAAGAGGGTTTTTAGTTTATTTTAGCTGAAGAAGTAGGAGAATTTCCTCAACCCATAAAGGAACACTTTATTCACTTCAGTTTAAAATAAACACAACTGGAGATAAGTGGTTTCACTGGAGCTGTGCAGACAAATGTAGAGTAAAAAGGACAATATTTTCCTCTGAGATGTAGTGGAGTATATAGAAATATACGCAAATAAAGGACAATTTGAATGATTGTATTTAAATTTCCTACATACTTAGTTACATTCCACCACTGATCAGTAGTGGTCAGTAGTATAAATAAAAAAAGTTTCCATGTTTCAACTGTGAATGTAAAATAGGTGTCTAGTGGGTGGCATGGAGACTTTAAGGTGTGACAGAAATATGCTGACTGAATCACACACAATCACATAAATCAATATTTGGTTGGAAAAGCCCGCAGATGAAGATATTTGAACTCAAAGACATCCATTATTGTGGCACGTTAGTAAAACATTGAATAGAAATCGCTAAAGGTGGCATTAGAAACCAATAAATTGTTTTATTTCCAAGTCTTCAGAAATGTTTCTAAAAACATGTTTTTTAATTGAACTTCAGCCTATCACTGAGTTTAAAATGTGTCCATATCAGATCATCACGGTCATTTCTATTTTCTAACAAGTTATCTAAAAAAGGGAACAGTGTAGAGAATGGTAAGACTTAACAGCAACAATAATAAAGCCTTATGATGATAAAATACTAGCCTATATTTTGACACAATTATTCAGCTCAATTCTTTTGCTCTGAAACATGCCCTAAAATGTGCTCTAGGCTATTATCACGGTTTATCTTATCAGTGTACAAACACCCATCAGCTCACTAAAGCCCCAGATAACTTCCACCATGTGGTAAAAGACATCCACTCTTCTTTAATTGCAGGTGTTCATTTCAAAGTTTCCGCGGTTAATTTCGCGTCACTTGAATGCAACATTAACCTATGAAGACCTGACTACAAACACATATCAGTCCGCGTCGTGTAGACTACATTCTAGCTCAATTACTGACGTATAGCGATCGTAACCATAGCAACACACCAAAATGGCCTATGTCTGTAACGCCGAGGGACTATATTTCCCGGCGGAGTGATAGGCTATAGCAACGTCTGTATCAAATAGCTTTACGTAGGCTGCCGTGTCTCGCCGCCTGAAGTAAAGTCCACGCATTTTAAAGTTGAGCAGCCGGATTCGAACAGATTCAACCCGTTTCTGTCTGCGAGTGACACACAAATATCGGCCCTGCTTCCTTTCGGCGCCGCCGCGGTACGAGCCGCCAGTAAAAGGGTTAAACCGGGAAGCTGCTGGACCACACATGTTGGAAGGAGCAGAGCACTGACCAAACCAGTTTAGATCAACTAGAGCTTCATTTAGCCCGAGACAGGCCAAACTAATGGACTTGACAGGATTAACGCCGTGAATAAAAGTATAAAAGGTCAAAAAATAATTCCTATACAGCTTCCACAGCGGGGGATTTCAGTGTCAATATGTCCGACTGAATTATTCTTAACGAATTTCAAAACGCCAAGAGCTTGGCTCAAATGATTCAGCCTAGATAATTTTATAATATTAGGCCTGCTGCTTTTAAACTGTGTGTGAATAAATCAAAGACAATAAGGCTGTTTCTCTTCTGATTCTCTTGTGACAACTATTTTTATGCCTTAATGAGATTTACTCTAAATGGTTGACACTGTGTAATAAAGATGTTTCTGTTATTTCTTTGCTCAGTGAAATAATAATTGTTTTATTCCAGTAATCCTTTCTAGGGCCTGTATGCCTAACACAATTTATTACAGGCCAACCAGGAGGAAATAACATTCAAATGGTGTCTTTTTTGATGACAGAAATGCTGATTGTGTTGTTCATATTTATAAGAACAAGATGAGTACATTTGTGAAAAGTTGATCATTGGGCTAATCATTGTCAGTGCAGTCTGCGTCAAACAAATGAATAAGAAAGTGCAAATGAAACGAACCGTTCCATAAATGGCTGTGGTTAAAACTATACAATGAACATGAACAAAAAAGGGAGAAAGACTGGTAATGAATACATACAGTAGGCCTATTCCTCTATTTGTGCTCATTATTTAGCTGTCACAGGAATGTGGAGATTTGATTTATTTAAAAATGTGCTACATTATCTTCTATATGCCATTACAAATGAGAACTATTACAACCAAGTGACCATTGGCCTAAACTCTTATGTTTGATCAGATTTGATGACAAGAATCATTATGACACCTGATCACACACTCTGGAGTCTCCAATAAATGTCCAAAAAAAGCTTAGTTTCTATTTATTAATAAATGGATAAAAAAAACAACAAGGTCCTTGCTTTGAGTAAAAACAGTTACTTCTATCTGATTTCAATATGAACTTAAAGATATTTCTAATACTTGTACACAGCTGAAATGATTCATTTTTATCTTAAAAACACACCAATGAACACTGCTGGGAATACAAGAAAATGTTTTACTGGATTAGATATAAGAAAAAGTTTGTCACAGATCCTCCTGTCTGTTCTTCTCTGTTCAAAAGTCCTGCAGTCACAATTTAAATATTCATTTTAATTTTAATATTAGCAGTCAGTATGAAAAGTAAAAAAAAGTAATTCCCTTTCAGATGGTTTAGTTAGTGATCATTTTTTGACACACTGATATGAAAACTGCAGCATTTTAAAGTTGCGGCTGGAGCTGGAGTCTTATGATGTGTTTTGAATGCAAAATATTTATCTGTAAAGTAACAACAGGTAAATGTATGGAGTAAAAGTAATAGGGTGCACAAAATGGAAAAAGCCCAATATAATACATTAACAATGACTTTTTCTGTTATTTTCCACATCTGTACCACAGCTAGCCAGTGAGAGAAGAAGCACTGATATTCTTTACTGCAGTAAAAGAAGCAGTGCCCCAGTTCAAAACTATTCAACTGCAAGTTAAAAGTTTACTTATAATGTAAGTACAGCATTAATTTCAGTATTTTGAGTTCAAGTCAGTCCTGGTCCAGTATGCAACTTGTACAGTGTGATCCACCAGTGCACATCCACTGAGAATGGACTTTACAGTGAAGGAGGAGACAGCTTGTGTCCAGCAGGAAAACTTTAGAAATGAACAACATTTGTATGTTCAGAGATTCTGGAAGTTTTAATGAGGTAGAAGGAGGAGATGACTTAAGGATCGAGTAAAAGTAAACCATTTCCCCCTGAAATGTAATGTAGGATAAGTGATCAGTAACATGAAAAAGTGTGTTCTTAAGTAAAGTACAAGTACCTTAAAATCACTCTTAAATTTCTTCATTTGATGAAATATCTTTTCATTGCACCGCTGCACAGAGCAGACGTAGTAGAAGCAGTCATATCCAGTTAAATTATGTACAGTCAACTCATATCGTAATATTTTCAGATAAATAATGTCTAGGTGACCATGATTTTTGTGCAAGCCCATTGATGTAAGCAAGGGTCGGTTTGTCAGCAGAGTCGAGTTTACAGCTCAGAATTCCAGCGTTCAGCCATCACGCACGCATACCTCACTCACTCTGGGCCGAAAGGTCAGAGGTTGTCTGTGGCAATAGAGGGAGAGCTCTGTTCAAACAACCCTGGAATTCCAGGTTGGGAGGAGGAGGAATGCAGGGGATGAGAAAGGAAGAGAGGAACTGCTGGAACACGGCAATAAAGGGGAGGTGGGCTGAGGGGGGGTGATGGGTGATTAGGTGCAATCCCACCACGCACGCACACGCACACACACGCACACCTCCTGTCACCATCCCAAAACTTCATCAATACTCTGATGAGTATCAAATACAGTGTGCCACATATCCAAGCCTTTGCTGCTGGATGTCTCTTTGAAAAATTGAGCTGCGTGCCGAAACGTTTCTTTTAAGAGAAAATATAAGAGAAGTCAACTCCAGATGTTTCTCAGGTGTGCTCAATGATGAACCCATTTGATCTTAAATTGGAGGCGTGGCTGTTTGTTATTAGCATAGGTAATGCCCCCTAAACACCATATAAGGACAGGTGGTGTACAGTGTGCAAATACTGACACATGGCCAGGAGATAGCAGGCGCTGCACAGAGGTTAGAGTATGATGTTCGTTTATGACCAAAATAAAATAAGCCCCTGGTAGTCTTTGGGATGTGCGGGCAATAAAAGAAAAACAGCACCATTTTTATTTACCTATCATCATTTTGTAGCTTGCACCTGAATTCTTGCTGTTTGGAGTGTGGTTCCTCTGTTTCCATTCTTACTTTCACCAACAACAGATTTTTGCATTACTGTTTATGATGCAGTCAGACTTTATTTGCTCCAAATAGAAGGGGGGGGCAACAAGATAGGTGCAATCCAAAAAATGAACGAAATATGATGCTGTGGCAGGTGGGGTGGCCAGACTTTAGCCAATGGGAAAAATAATTCCTGAGAGCTTTCGTTTTTCATGCTTCTATATATTAAAGCATAATAACGTTAGACACGATGAATGATGGTAGCTGATTCATGACAAGGTGCCATGAAGCTATGATTCATTGCTCAATGTATTGCATTTTGGGTAGGCATAGAACTTATTGAAATATGGTTTTGGCAAATATTCTGTAACAACAAGCTTTTCCCTCTCACTTTTCTTTTTGTTGGGATTCCCTGCTCTTTCCTCTCTGAAATCTACTCCATAAATTTCCATTCCTATCTTCATGGGCCTATGTTCTAATTTCTGTTAACCTCAGTAAACATCCTTATACTCTTCCAGTTGAGCTCTCCTTATTGAACAGTACTTTAGTAAGTAGTACACTTTGCCAACATATATTTTCAGCTTCTTCAAACAAATCTTCTATGTCTACTTTTTGGATAAATACTGCAGTAATAGAGAAAAATACAACAGTGCAATCCCTGAAAGTCCCAGTGGTGAGAGAGACTGATGGAGAAATGTGTTGTGGATGCAAAACAAACACATTAAACCAGAAGATGAAATCTGAATCACAGAGAAATTTAGAATCCTTAGAATCAGAGATAATAGTCAAGAAGATGAATTTGCACAAGACTTAATCAGCCAAATCAGAAGACAAGTCTGATCTGAGAAAGAGGTTAAACAGTTTATACTGAAGAGCAAATTATTGTCTTTAATTTGGAATCATCCAAACCCCCACTGCAGAAGAGAAAGTCAGCATGAGTTAATCCATCCAATTATTTAAGGAAAAAAACATTTCTCTGCACCTAGTGGCTTAAAAACATGTACCAACAGTATGTGGCAGTTTAGAACAAGCTGTGTGCTGTTAAAGGTGCATTTACATACATACCACCATAACCCTGATGATGTCATTGCTTTTTTGAGTGCAGTCTTCACTTACTTCCTCAGGATACTTTTAAGCTTTGTTTATGCTCGCGTGTGCTTCTGAAGATGGTCCTTGAGGCTTATTAATAGTAAAAAAGAATGAACATTTCAGTTAATTTGCTTTTATCAGTATTTGTGGCAGCCATGTTTTCAGCTGTACTGTAATAAACTTTTGACCGTTTGAACAAAGAGAGAGAAAATGTTGCACATGTTGTGAAATTGTTAAAGATGTTAATTCATTTTAGTGTTGAGTGTTTTTTGTCCCTGCCCAAGTAGCTGTTGATACCAGGCAAAATAGTGTTTTCCTGATACTATAAATAAAGGCAGACATGGATGAAGAAGGTTCTTTATATTAGCATACAGTCACATGATGGCACAGCACCAGTGAAGGTTACTGCTGACACACAGCAACTTTCTTTCAGCTGCAGAGAACTGAACCAAAATCCATTCATTAACAACTTATAACAACTGCACACTGAATCGACTATTAACTCTTAAAAATGTAACCCTTTGTTTTTTTTTACTTCAGAATCAAGGATTTATTATTAAGTTAATCAAACAAAATACATTTTGATGTAGAATACAATAAGCAGACATATTAATCAATGTAATACCAAAATTACACGTTTGAAAGAATTTGTTTCAATACATTTTGAGATTCAAATTTTAAATAAATGTATGAATTTATTATTGGAAAACAGAATTATCGTGGCCAGCCTAAGGCACACCTGTGCAATACCCATGCTGTCTGATCAGCATCTTGATATGCCACACCTGTGAGGTGGATGGATTATCTCGGCAAAGGAGAAGTGCTCACTGACACAGATTTTGACAGATTTGTGAACAATATTTGAGAGAAATAGGCCTTTTGTGTACATAGAGAAAGTCTTAGATCTTTGAGTTCAGCTAGTGATGAATGGGGGCAAAAACAAAAGTGTAGTGTTCAGTGTAGATATCCTTTCTGTATTTTCTCTAAACATTATTTTGTGACTGATTCATTTTGATCCTCACGTAAGCAAGGGCCAGCAGCATGTCTGGCCTTAGGGTGGGCGCCCTGAGATTAGATGTAGGTATGCAGCAAAAAGAAAAGCAGGAAGACAGAGATAGGAACCTTTAGCCGTTTGACTGGGCTTAACTTGATACAAGCTGCACTCACTGTAACTCTGTGGTTGCCTGTCTCATTCACACTACCTCTTTTCTCCATCCACACAACGGTGCTGACAGCCAGTCCTCTGCTTCCATCTTCAGTCAGAGCACAATGAGGAAAACAAGGCGAATCATCTGTTTACTACGCCATCCCCAAATGTTTAACCAAACCGACACCAACCAGTTGAAATAGATACTACAGAAATTAATCAGCGCAAAAAAAGCAAGACTTAAGAACAAACAAAACGAAATACTTGCTTTGCTATGAAAGAGTGCTTCCCAATCACCCTCAGCTTCATGGGGGGTCAGGAGGCCTTCTTGATTTCAAGGGGTGTAAGAAACTTAAAAGGCCTATTTTTCAGCTTTCTATTCATTTCTGTGAAGAAAACTAAATTAAATGACTTGCTTTACTGCAGACGTTACTTACTTAAAGTTTAGATTATTATTTAGGATCCAAACTCATATTCACAAAACCGTCTGTCTGCTAAACAGCTTCATCCTGCATTATAAAATAATAAGAAAACACAGAATCTGTCAAAAAAAGAAACCTATTAAGAGTGCATGTTTGTTCCAAAATACATGACACTGACAGAGAATTGTATAAAAAGTTACTACAAATATCAGGAAAACTCCAAATTCATCCAAATCACAATTTTTTACATAATTTCCATAAAATATGTCACTTGCTTTAAAAGAAATACACATCCAGTTTGTTGTTAATGGACAGGTTGTGTTGGTAAACTTCCTTTGCAGAGGAGTTATGTTGTTAAATTGATTGTTCCCAGTAGAGCCAATTAGACAGCAAGTTCACATGGTGAGTCCACTGAGTGATGAAAACCTTTAGAGGACTGTTGGATGACACCAGATGCTTTAATTGATTTTTTTGGGCCACTTGGGGCCAGGAGAACAAACACAACATCTATCACTGTGTCCACCTGATAAACATAAGTCCAATATTGACTCCCCTTTTATCTCTGTTTTGGTCTCCACCAATTCCTCAGAAAGATATCTGTCTCTTTATCTGCTAAATGCTCCACTTCACCAGCTCATCTCTAACTGTGTCTGTTGCTGCTGGAAATGAGGTTGAAAAGTGAGACTGACCAAATTTGAACTGTAACAGTAAGCTGAAAGATGCTAAAAAAGTTTGAAGGAGCTGAGGGGAATAATTCTCTGTGGGTTCATCAATACAAGCCACTCCTTTCATATTTCATTTACAACCATTGTTTATGTAAAACTGTTGATCAGAGCAGCTTTACACATAAGAATGGAAACAGGCCTAGCTCACAGTAAAGTAAAACTTGTTGCTTTGACATAATCTGCTGAGTACTGAGTACTGGCACCTCTGATTTTAGTCCACATTAGCACCCTTACTTCTTTCAAGCATGCTGTTCCTCCTGGTAGGTCTAGTACGCACCCCTGAACACCTGTGTAATGTTGTATTTTTTCCCCACTGTCAGACTCACCCAGCAGCTGCAAAACCATTGTTTCGCCCGGCATGTGCTCCTTGCTTGCACTCGCTTTTTTTTTAGCAGTTTCTAGACGTGAATAAAAGCTAAAATATCCTTTTTAAGCACAAGGCGGACTTTACTCGCACTTTCTTCCTGTTTTGATGCAATTTACTCTTTTTCGTCCAATTCAGGTAATGGTATGATCCTTTATTTGCCTTTGTTTGAAGCCATTTCTATTCTCCTCATATGGTCAGCCAGAGTATGATTTTCTCATGGGTGCTCACAATTACCCGTGCCTGACCTCCCGAGCACCCCCATAATCAGTGTCTTAGATAATCCAAACCACTATATTTGGAGATATACTGGAAGTAAGCGCACCCGAAAGGTTGGTAACAATCCATCATCACACAGGAAAACTGTGCGTGTTGACAGTTTGGGTGATGATTTTATGGTTCCGTCTTGTTTTATTTAAGAGTTTTTCGTGATGCATCTGACTTCTTTTGTGGTGTCACAATGTTTCCAGATCTCACCAATTAACTTGAAGCACACTGTTTTTACTGAAAGGAATAATGGCCAAAACTACAAAAAAATAAACATAAGGGCAATAAGTTTTCCTTCACTTCAAACTTAATGCCCTCAAATTGATTTCTCTAATGCATATTTTACCTTGCATGCTGCTGTAATGAGTCTCCTAAACCCATGTGTATACAAATGTTGTATAGAAATCAATGCCTGCCTGACTGCACTGCACCGTCACTAAACCCCCTCCCCTCGCCTCCGTCAGCCTGGGATCCATACCATAATACCCTATCCTCCTGCAGCTCCGGATCTGAGCTCGCTATCTGAGCACCATTCCGGTTGGATCCGGCATCAGGGAGGAAAATGGGAGCGTGTCGCCATAGCAACGCCGCCTGCCACAGCCATTCGGATGGTATAGGGAGAGAGGAGTGGTGCAGGCTGATGTACACTCAGTACAAGGTTCAGCCGCTCTGAGCAGCTCCTTCAGTTAGCAGTGAAGACCGTCTGGAACAAGCAGCTTTTGTTGGGTGTTAAGAGCCTGAATGTCATGAAAGATCCAAAAGGAACCAGATCAGAAGTAGACAGAGAGGTGCAGAAATGAAGCGTGGTTTCTTGTCTTCCATAGCACAAAACGCCCATTGTACTGTCAGTACCAATGCCTGACAAAGATTCCTTGGCCAAATGCTGAGATATTGAGCTGTAGGTGTGGGTACAAGTGTAGGAAAAAATACATTTTGCTGATGTTGCTGCAGTTACTACAGTAGACGCTTATAAAGGGTAGATAACCTAATGCCTTGTAAAGATTATCATCCATTTTTAGAGACATACTGGAAAGACTGGAATAAACATTATTCGCACACTTTACCACATGTTCACATTTTAATCTATTATCTAACTCTAGTCTCCTTGCCTCCTACTTTCTATCTTGCACTTGGGTTCTCTAGTCTTGCAGTAACACATAAACTGACAATCCAACATTTGCACGCACGTCACACAGCGATTGGTCAGCTGTGCAGAGGTGAGAAAGAAGCCAGGGTTTAAACATCTCTCTCCAGCTCTCTTTTTATTTGTTGCGAAACTATTTCTGACACTTTTTGTGTGAGCAACCAAGTTGGACACTATTAATGTCTTCCAAGAGAGACTGTCGGAAATGTGCCTTTTTACTCCGCCTTTGAATTTGGCCGTTCGAAACAACTACAAACACATTTGATTTCTGATATCGTTTCAACCATTTCTTTTCTAGTATAACCTGGTCCAAATTAATTTAAAGGATAAGCTGATGTTATATTCTTTCATTTCTGTCAACAAATCCCATGAAAAGACCAAAACCAAAAAGGTTTTAGTCTACTCTGTATGTGGCTCTCAGTCCCAAGTCTGTTGATTATTGCTGAAGCTGTAACTCACGAAAACACTGTAATGCAATCATAAATTTAACTCATGGTGTAATAATTTTTTTGGGGTTAAATTACCATATCCGGTTTTACAGTGACATAGTTTCACTTTTTTAAGGGGTCAGCAATTTGCTAAAAGAGCTGGACACAAGGTGTCCAGTACACATATGAACAAATTAAATGAAAACGACAAAATCTTCAGACTGAATTAACTATACTGAATAATTGTTACTGAACAATTCAGTAGCTTTCAGAACTGGAGCTATAGCTGTAGCCGCGGCACAAACATGAAAGACGAACATGAAGGAACTTGAAGGTAGTTCATCTTCCAAATATGGTTTGTAGGTTGGTGGTTTATAGAAGAGACTGCACCCAAAACATAGTGACATTTATCTAAACATACTAACGTACATTCAGTATATACATACGACATAGGCTAATGCGAGATTCAGAAATGAGACAATAAATAATGTTTTCAAGTTATGCTAGGCCTATGTTAAATGCATGTGTAGATCTTTTTCCCACCCATGTTTTGCGAAGACCTGCCCTCCTCTGCAGCTGATTGGTTGGTTGGTTTGGTTTACGCATCAGGAGTGGTGAAATATTTAGGGCTTAAAAAAGGTAAATTTGTGTTAAGTTGTTAAATTATTCATTTTATAATGTATAAAAACTACGTTTATGTATAAATATATTATTGAGAATAACACCATGCGTAGTTTTCCTGATTATTTCCTTTGACACACACAATATTTTCATTTATACATGAATTTTTTGTTTGGATGTGCACATGGGTTTTGCTGACAATAAGAAAAATATAGAATATCACAGGCGAACCCCTCTTCCTTCAGGGCTTTCTAGGCACTATCCAATGGGAAATGCATCCATACGGTATAAAACAGCAGCAGCTTGAAGTATTGGATGTCTCTCCCCTTTAAGTGTGATGTCATCTCATTTGAATCTGTCACCATTGTTTCTCTCCTCACCTCCAACCTTTTGCTCACCCTTTCTTCCCCTCTGTCCCCCAGCGGACTGTTTCCGCCATTTGAAAGCTTGAAGTCTGCCAAATGTGCAGGGGGTTCTCCCTGCTAGCAGCTGGATATTAACATATAGTGGTCAATTGCAATTGGTTGGATTCCACAGAGACTCATTGGCAGGCAACACACACACACACACACACACACACACACACACACACACACACACACACACACATGCACACACAAACACACACCCACATACGGAAGGTAGGTGGGTGGTCGGTTGATGACTCATACACATTCAGAAACAGCAGATGACTGACACACACACACACACACACACACACACACACACACACACACACACACACACACACACCAAAACATGCATCAATTACCATTACACCTACCTTACACATGTCTGAATCTAAGCATTTTCTGCATGTATGTGTTTGCATGCATTAGGTCTATATATGGGGTCAGTGATGGCCTTTGCTTGAAAATGTGCTCCAGTGAGTGTGGTCTACCTCTCGTATGATATACCCAGTGGAATTGATCAGTAATCCAAAACCATTAGGGATTCTGAAGTCATTCCAGTGAGATGGTCACTCACATGGTGAGATGATCCGTATGAATAAAGATTTGTTCCTAAAGTCATCTTGGGTGTTACCAAAGGCATGTTTTTTTTTTTGGTTTTTGTTTTGTCCAGGCATAGCTCAGCAACCACAACTAGGCACCGGTGCTTTGTCCAAAATAATGCAATGCAACATATGTTCCTCTACACACAAACATCTTCATGCCGCTTTTTGGGCATTTTTTTACCTTTATTATACAGCAACAGTGAAGGGTGGTAAGTGGGGCATGTGTTTAACCAGGTGAGCTACTGGGGTACCCCTTTTTTCAACGTAGACTTCATTCAAACATCAAAATATTCAGCTCAAATGGATGGAATGGATGGAAAATTCTCGCCTACATATTTTCAGTTAGAAAGTTCATTCAAACTTGTTCCACATCTGTCATACATTTATGGTGTTATTCAACTTTCAAATCCCATTAAACTTTTCAAAATATTAAACTTTCTTTGAAGATTAGTAAGGTCAATTAGAAAACCCTTAAAACCCACTCATCTGCAACCTTTTCCCACTCAATCATACATTTACAACTCCATTCAAACTTTAAAATGTTCACAACATTTTTTCACATTAATTCCACTTTTTCCATTCCACATCATTCATAGGCCACTTTTACACAATTGTAGTTCGACATTTTCAGACTTTTTCAGATTTTTACATTAATCAGTCAGAGTGGGGGGCATAACAGAATGAAGAGGAGCTGTAAACCTAAATATCCTCATTCCCACAGTGTTTACTCTTCATACCATTTTTTTCCTTTTTACTTAACATTTTCTAACTTGCTCTAATTCTTTTGATTTTTTAGATCACAAACAGAAAATCTATATTAACGCATTAAGCAGACTCTTGTCTCTTACAATATTTCTTTATTTTGTTTGCATTTTTCAAGTCTTACATTCTCCTTCATACTTCAGCCAGAAACTCCATTCAAACCGTTTCAGTCCCATTCATAGTTAGACCCATTCCCAGTTTTCCAACTCTTCATACTCCTAAAGCGGCTTCTTTATAGAAATTAAAGCTAGCGATGCAGTTTAGCTCCCAACTTACACTATATTTTGAGTTCTTCATGCCTTTGCCACTTTTTCAACTTTTCATACATTCATTCTCTTCTGCTTCCTTTTTCATATAAATTCAAGCCGGTAAGGCAGTTTAGCTTCAGCTTTTAACAAACAATAAAATATTCCAAATTATATTGATATAATTTTAAATCCAGAAATTCAGTTTAGTGTCAGCCTTTTTAACATCCAGCATTCACACCACAATTTCTTTAGAAATTGATTCTCTTATCAATCATTTTAATTGTGTGCCCAACTGTATAAAATGTAATGTATTGCATTGTTGCATTGCTGAAGGAAGTAGTGTACAAGCCATAAACACTTTTACTTTTTCCTTCTATTGTGGGAAATGTTGAGGGCAATGTAGAGCATTCATTTGCACAATCAAACATATGAATTTGGACAGTCAAATAAAATTGCTTTTTTTTTTTTTTTTTTACATAAATAACAAAAGAAATGTGATGTAAATAATAATAAATGTTACTGTATAGTAAATAAATGATTTTGAAAACAGGATGCTTCCTGCTCTATATTGGATTTGTGAAAGTTTACATCCACAAACTCAGTTTATGAGATAGCATTACAATTTTAAAACTCCTCAGTTAGTCCTCATCCTCATAACCATTCTCTCTGGTTACAGTTGCAAGATACAAACAATAAAGTGTAAATGTAACTTTTGCATTGCTTGTCCAAGAACTTAGCATCCCTTTTTTGATTTTTTACGGAAACCATGAACATGAAATGATCAAATGGTCAAATTAATGATTCATAATTCTTATGTTATTCGATAGCCTAAATTTCATTCAGACTGTTTTAAATAAACAATCTGATAATATTTCCCATTGTTGCTGAACAAGAGTTTTGTGCAAAAGGAATTAAAGGCCTGTCCCAGATAGAGGCCTGTTTCAAATACAAGCAGGTTAAGTTCAGCGCTTGAAAATATTAATTTAAGTTTTATGGTATTAAAGTTGGTTAAAGCATTGTCATTTCAGCCTCTGTCTGAAATCAGTTGGGATTGTTTAAAATATTACTAAGAATTTGCAATACTTTGCTACATTAAGTACATATGTGCTGAGACAGAATAGAAGGTGTACCAAAAGTAACTTAGATAAGGGCAAATTCAGTGCCACAGAGTAATTCAGTATACACAGCCATGCAAATAAATTCATATTGTGCACTCTATATTGAGACCCTGAGGCCAATCTATACATTCCACCCCCAAACCACAACTCAAGTCCCCCCTCCCTATAGGTTATGCAAAACATCCCCATAGAGTCATAACCATATAGGTCTGCATCTGCTCAGGGGGATCTGCTGACTCAATGGACGGCAGGGTGTGTGTGTGGGGTGTGGGGGTTAGGATGCATTTAATTGATTACCCGCTTTGAAGTGTGGAGGAGGGGGTGGATGAAGCCACACACACAGCTTTCTCCTCAAACCATCTGCCTGGGGGTCAACATCCCATCACCATCCCAAAAGACAAGCCTCCCCACCCCCCTCAGCCTCACACACAGCTCTCTCCATCTTTTCCGACTCATCCTTTCGCCCTCAGTGACCTACTCCTGACCAGAAAAGAGTATGGAGTAGATGAACGAATGTGCACACAGTTGTGATTTCAGTGACTGTAAATGGTCAATGACAACATGGCGCCACCATTCAAGATCATGCAAGCCCTTTTCCATCCAGGTGATCTTCTGTCTGATTGTTCAAAAACCTTTATAATTAATAGCAGCAAATGAGAGGTCTGCTGAGATGGTTTGTTCTCTGCTGTTGAGATGCTGAATGGATGGACTGTCAGTTTATTATTTCATGTCATCTACTGCCATCTAGTGGCCAAAATTAAGAACCCTCACCCAGGCGCTGTATGTCAGACAGGAACCATTTTACTCTCCAGCACTGACATTCTTGCACAGTTTTGGCACCAAGTAAAACACATATCAAACTGTTGGATTGGCAAAATCCACACTCCTTATTGTGTGTAAAAATATTTTAAATAAATATTTCAGTTATCTTTAACTAATACAAGTCTTCAGTGGAGTTCAGGTAAGTTACTTGTTGTATTTTTAGAGCCAATTTCTCTCTTTGTGTTTCCATCCCTCCGCTGCAGCTCAGCTAGAAACCACTGTGGAAGCACAAAGAGGGAATTTCATACTAAAAACTCGTAGATATACTCACTTGAGTATATCTACTCATTGTGCTTTAAATTAGCTTCAGATAAACTTTGTTATACATTTTCTGGGTTGTGGATTTGTCCCCCATGACTTACAACCCTTGTTAATAAAGGATATCAAATGCTCAGTAGGGACAAGAGGAATAATTAAAGCAAGCAATAGCTGTTTCAATATATGGGCATGTGACTATTTACAAAGTCAGTCAGTCTTGACTATTTTGTCACTGCTGAGGACCTGCCACAGAATTTGGTTTAGGAGATGTATGCAAGGTGTGTGATGTGATCTCTCCATCCTCCATTTAGAGTTTGCGCTTTTAAGGACAGAGATTCGGATTTCCAAAGACCAGGTCTAATACAGGGAAACATAGTTTTCTCTCTCATGCCATTTAACTGTTACATACTTAGGTTGAGTCTATGTATTTCATGTAAATGGAAGAGGATGACATGTACAGAGCACATGTTTGACATATATTTATTCTATGTTTTATGCATTTTATTAGGTCTGTGCAGGCTCTGTGTTTCACCTGGCTGAAATGTCTTTTTCTTGGGGACAATAAAGTTATATTTGACATTATGCCAAAAATGTTTTAATATAAACAAATAAATTAATGTGGGGAAAGGAAGGAATGTGGGGATGAAGAAAGGAGGAAAGGATGAAGAATAAAGAAATGCTATGTACGCATGCATTTATGAATGGATGGAGAAAAAGGTAAATGAATTAATAACATTTCTGTCCAAAAACTTCCTGTCCATTCCACTCAGGCATTAACTACAATGACTGCACTCATTCATCCATCTACAGCCATCCATCCATTCATCTCCCCATCCATTAAACACACAGCCTAATGGAAGGTCATTCATCCACTCAGCATTTGACTTTGTTCAGAAGGGTGTCTAATATTCTGTTCACTGCAAAGCATGTAAATGGAGGTAGACAAGGCATTCGTTGTGTAGTATTTATTTAAATACATTACATAGTCAGGGGTTTGTCCAGGATGGCACAGGCCACCCCTGAAACCTGACTGCCAACCCATTATCCTAAACCATGATTGACTATGTGCCAAGTTTTGCACAATTTTGTCAGTACAATATTTTGTCCACATCGGCTCATTTATTTTATGTATTTATTTTGTTGGTACTTTATACCGTGACTGTGTTTTTGAATGTGCATTGTTTCTTGTTGTAAATCGGCTACTTTTGGGGACTCTGGCACTGCGTATTGAACTATTGGCTATTTATCTTTTAAATAAAAAACTTAAACACGGAAATGTAAAAAAACTGTAAATCAATGCTAATTACGACATAAATGCGTAACCACTTGAGCCTACCCACTTAAAAAAATACACCAGGGTGCCCAGATAGCTCAGCTTGTAGAGCTGGGGCCTCATGTACAGCGGACATGGGCTTGACTCTGACCTGTGGCCCTTAGCTGCATGTCATCTCCTCTCTCTCTGCCCCCCCCCTTTCCTGTTATCTTCAGCTGTCACTATTAGGCAATAAGGCAATAAAAGCCCCATACCATCAGCCTACATGGTGAAGGGGATTTTTTGTGAGTCAGATATGTATATGTATACATATGTATATATAATAATAATATATAAATAGAAGTAGTATGGCATGCCCTTTAGGACATTATTGAATGAATATATGGAATTAAATGTCACTTGATCAAGACACTGCGCCATCTTGTGTTTTGGATACCGGCCTAATATTATTCCATAAGGATGTTACTACAAGAAGTGTGGGACTGAGTGAGCCTGCACAGAATCTATCAACTAATGAAGAGCTCATTAACATCCTGGTGAATGCGGGCCAATATCCAGGCTGTTACTGTGCTGTAGCAGTGTGCTTTCATTTCAGATATTCATGTTTCATATTATGTATATAATCATTTCCTAAATGGCCTTCCATAAATAAATAAATGGATGAATCCCCACACTGACACTGTAGTGGCACTTTTGCCACCTTGGTAGACACCGGAAATACGTCATAGGTTTTTACTCGCCGATATGACACCGGAAGTGAACACTGTGTAAACTGTCATGTCCGCTCTCGTGCTTGATAACACAGCCTATTAACAAGAAGTTGTATGTAAAATGAACATAGCTCTTTAAAGAGGAGCTGTTAATGCTAGCGCGGATAGCTCCGGTCTGAGGCGCGTTCAGTCAGTGTGCTGCCTGCGGTTTGATAGAGGAGCTGTTAGCACTTCATTCACAATGAGAACTGTTTTGATGGTGGCAGAGAAACCGTCCTTGGCTCAGTCGATTGCCAAAATCCTCTCTAAAGGTGCGTACGAATTTATAGCTTGGTAATGTGGTTGAAGTGAGACTTTAACAGGAAAGGACAACCCCGGGCTAGTAGCAACGTTAGCACTCCACTGTGCGTTAGCATACAGTGCCTTTATTAGTAACGTTACAGTAACGTTACAGTAACGTTACTTTGTATTGTTCAGTGAAGTTGTGAAGTTACAAGCCGAGAGCTGTTTGAGTGATAACTCTGTGGGACCATTAACGCTGACCCTGGTGTGTTGCTTTCTTCCCTGTGTGTGAACGTACACCAAACTCCATTGAAAAATCTGGCGATTTATTCTTTAGGTCCGTGGACCTCCAGGGGTCCCTGAAAAAAATATAATAATAATAATTTAATTTGAGTCTTATTTAAGTGAGAGAATGTTCTCCACCGTTAATCTAGCAATCTACAGTATTTTATCAACCTTATCGTACTGGGATCCCTGGAGCTACATCTTATCAAATACACGTCCATACACTGTTCACCTGATGTGAAACAGTCCAACAATTTGGTGGTCCCTGACACATAAAGGGCTGAGAACAACTGCATTAGAGGCAATGCTTCACTAACTACTTCTCTGTTGACGAGAAAAAGACTCAACAGACTGGATCCTGAGTAATTCAGGAAAAAGGGTGTGACAGCCAAATACCAAATACTCCATATGGGCACAATAATGATACCAGTTAATGTAAAATGTCTTTAATTACTATGCTATATTGTTAACAGACATGCATTGAATGGTGACATTTTAAATATCTACTGGAAAACAATAAGAATGAGTGAAATGGACTGTTTTTCAGAAACCACCATCTTTACCTCACTGTACAAATACATATTCTTGATGTTCACCAACATCCTCAGTCAGTCCTGTTCAGTTGTGTCTGGAGATTGCACATATACAGGCTACAGTGATGAGCTCAAACTCCAGAGAGTAGCTGGCCGTGAGGAAGCAGTTGGGGTTTTTCTTGAGGACAGGCACCCTCAGGGACACGGGGATGGTCTCTAGACCAAAAGTAGAGTCGAGTCCCCTGCAGGAATGGCTTGTGTGGCAGCTGGCCTCGTGGATGACCTGAGGCACTCGGTTCAAGTCGATGTTCTCACTGGTGAGAGATCAGAGACAGGCGTTTCTTAATGTGAGTTAGTGTGGTAGGCAAGCAGTCCTATACAGTCACTGTAGGACTGTCCTTGACAAAAGAAATGTCTTTCTTATATCTTTTATTCTTAATATTTTTTTAATATGTTTTCTTCATCTAATGGACACATTGACTACACTGGTGTATTGAATGAATTCTGCACCATCAGTCAGTAGATGCTCATAGGTGCTCAGTCATACAGAGGGATTTCTTCAGATCTCAAACTCATCAAACATCACAGTCCATATGTGAATATTATTGGTATGCTCGAGAATGAGTCATGTGTCATTCATGACATTCCCCACAAAAAAGGCCATATAAACAATTGCACTTAACACGTCTTGTGTAGGTATTAGGGCTGGACATAGTTAAAACAGTATTACAATTCTGAGATATCAATCTATATGACAATATGGCAGATTTATGTACATTCATATAAAAGTCTAGTGCTGAAATGATTAGTCAGTAATCAATTTGTCAATTAAGCTAGCTAGCTTCAGCTAGGGCTGCTCGATTATGGAAAAAATCATAATCACGATTATTTGGGTCAAAATTGAAATCACGATTATTCAGCGATAATTTTTTTGAACTTCAGAAACATGCTGCATTTATTGGACATTTGTCAAAAACACTTTGCAAGGAAGTCCTCAGTTACACTTTCCTTTCCCCATAAACATTTGTAAGTCTCCTTTTTACACTGACAGTCATAGTGCACTCTTGCAATCTCTACAAAAAGTTAAATTAAATAAAATAACACACAAAAGATAAGCCATAGAAAAACAATTTGTGTTCTCAAATTTTAGTGCACCTCCACAACATGTGAATTACCTGTTACTGTTACGCGTTACCTGTTCCAACGAAAACAACGTGACTGACTCATGTGCAGTGCATGCTGTCGGGGAGGGACGGAAATATGCAGACTGGCTGTGTCCCAATTCAGGGGCTGCATCCCTGAATTGGGACACAGCTTTTTTTCTATACAACGTTGCACAACAGAAAATGAAAAGAAAATCATTTCCCCCCGATTTTATTAGTTTTGAGATCGTTTGGCCCAAAAATCGTAATCATGTTCACATTTCGATTAATTGAGCAGCCTTAATCTCAGCGTCCCTTTGCAAGTCTTTCTCCTTCATTAGCTCTTTCCAACTGGGAAAAGCTACCCCGATGTTTACCCTCGTTTTTTGAATTTGCCGCTCACGTTGCCTTTTTAATTCCCTTTTTCGCTTTTTTGGCGACAAGGATTCCTTCTCCTGTGGCTCGGCATAAGTATGATCCTCCATTATGAACTAAAGTGCAGTGCAGACTTTCAAATGTGCCGGGGCAGTGACAAGCGCCTCTCACTGATCTCCTTCTCCGTTATAGCTGGTTTCAGTCACATGACGCTGGCTCTGAACGAAAACGCGTTGTGGATTAGCTAGACAGGTAGGCTAGTGCTTTATGTCCCTCTCGGCAATTATAGTTTTTCAAAATGGCGGAACAACATGGAAGCCTCCATGGACTGGCCCGTCCAATGTATATACAGAGAAGAAATTCTTCGCTTACTTATTGGCAGAGGTAATTTTACACCAATGAGGACACATTTATGAATGAAGATATTGATTTTAGCTAATAAAATACTTAAAACACTACACAATGTCCCTTTAAGTAATATTGCAAGCAAAAATACCAAACATTTACTGTTGGGAACATCCCAAATGTCAAAATCCTCATTTTACTAGTGTTTAATTATAGTTTGCTTAACTAATGACTTATGACCATAACAGTTTATACAAGAGTTGAAACAATTAGTGGATTCATTGATCAATCAGTCAACAGAGATTGATTTATCATTGAAGTCATGTTAAACTAACAATTTTGCTGTAGTAAATTGAATGTCTTTGGGTCGAACAAAACAAGACATTTGAAGACATCAACTGTAGTTGCAGGCTAGCATTTTACAGGCCAAACAATGAATTGATTATTTGAGAAAATAATTGGCAGATTAATAGTTCATGAAAATGATCATTGCTTTGTCCTCAGTCATGTTCATTTTTCTTTTGCTCCTTTTAGTTAGCTATTGCTACTGCAAAATACTGTTTATCTATACTGTCCAAAGTTGAATCTTACGTAGGGCAGCCACTAATGATTATTTTCATTATTAATTATTATTAGTGAAAATTGTCCTTTACCATTTCCCAGAACGTAATTTCACATGTCCTGATGTCTTGTTTTGTTTAGCCAACAATCCAAAATCCATCCAAATGTATGAATGAATAAAATAGAAAAGGAGGCCAAATCTTTACATTTAAGAATTCTAATTGAATTTTGAAATAAATAGCCAACAAATTTCTAAAATTAGATTAATTGGAATTTCCCAGTTATGAAGGTGACGTCTTTAAATTTCTAGTTTGGTGCGACCAACAGTATAAAATCAAAAATCCTAAATTTGAAATGCTGTAAATCTGAAATTAACATATGTTGAGAAGCTGGAACCAGCATTGCCTATCAACTAATCAAATCATCGACTATTCAATTCAATTAAATTTTATTTGTATAGCGCCAATTCATAACAGAAGTTATCTCAGGACACTTTTCAAATAGAGCAGTTCTAGACCGAACTCTTTAAAACATTATTTACAGAGACCCAACAGTACCACCATGAGCAAGACCTTGGTGACGGCGGCATGAAAAACTGCCTTTTAAGATGCAGAAACCTAGGACAGACCCCTCGGCTCTAAGTGGGTGGCCATCTGCCTTGACCAGTTAGAGAGAGAGCGAGAGAGAGAGAGAGAGGTGCACAGCAACTACAACAACTAGTAATCTAAATCTAGTAATAGAAATTCAAAAGTTATCAAATAATGGTCAGATAGGAAAGGTTTATGTGGGAAGACTATTAAATGTTCAATATCAATGCCATTTGATAGAACAAGCTCAAGAGTGTGATTAAAACAATGAGTTGGTTTATTTACACTCTGACAGAAGCCAATTGAGTCTATTAATGAGATAAATGCGTTACTAAGGCTGTCATTGTCAACATCCATGAATGAATATTAAAATCACCTACAATAATTACTTTATCTGATTTAAGGACTAAACTTGATAAAAACTCTGAGAACTCAGATATAAAATCAGAGTACGGTCCAGGAGCGCGGTACACTATAACAAATAGAACTGGCTGCAGTGTTTTCCAGGTTGGGTGACAAAGACTAAAAACAAGGCTTTCAAATGAATTATAATTTAGTTTAGGTTTTGGACTAACCCTTCTGCATCAATCTCTTCAGTAGAGGATGAAATCTGTGTTGTAGCTTAAGGACAAGTGATATATTGCATGCATACTCACACATAGCTCCAGGTTGCAATGCTGCGCTCGTTGATGCGGCTGGGTAGGTTGACCAGCTGGCTGTAGTAGTCCTGTAGGCTGTATGAGCAGAAGGATTCGTCCACACACTGGCTGCCCAGCGGCATGGCCAGGCACTGGTGGATGGCCAGCATGCACAGCAGAAAGACGCGCAGGAGCTGGACACAGAGAATAACTGGATTGTGTGGACGGATTTCTCTGCGTCAGTTACCTGGGGATGTCTAGTGTTTGACTGTCCTCTCACATAGCTGTCTGATCAGATAGTTCCTGATTTTAATCGTACCTTTGACTGACCATTTCAAATTGAAATTGTATAGTGAATAAGAGTTTTGGAGAGAACATGTTCATATTCCTTGAAGTAAATACCAGAAACAGCATTGTTGAGGTGTCTGTAACAGAACCTGGTATTGTATAAAATAGATCAGGTAATGCTGCTCAACAGTACGATGACACCAATGCAATGCTTGATAGATGGTGTAAAGTATGGAGCACCTGAAGTAATATGTTTTTATATCTTGTGCACACAAATTATTGTCTTGTTCAAAGATCCATGCAGCCAAGATAATACTTTAAAGTACACATGATATTAGACTTATCTGTGAAGCAATGGGATGGATTACTATTAGTAAGTTGGTACAGAGTCATGATCCGCAAAAAAAAACATTTTGTCCAGTATGACAAGAATAATGACATTCTAATCAACCAGTTAGGTTCACTGCAAAGTTGTAACTTTTAAAGATATCCACTTGCTTTGATTGACAGTGCAGTTTTGCACAGACACAGAGTGTGGATTTCTTACCCCATCTCTTCTTGTGTTAGGAAGGGATTTCACTGCCAGTATGCACAGAAAGAAGGATTACAACTACCAGTAACTATTATTTCAATGTGCACATGGGTGAGTGTTGACTTGGAAGAATATGTGAACTGATCTTTTAAAACCATAACTAGAGCTAGAGGCAGAGTGTAACCATTTGGTAGCCGTCAATAACACCCTTCAGTCATCATTACCATCAGCGTAACGGCAGGTTTCTTACCTGGAGCTGTTCCATGGCTGAAGTTTATGACGGGAGATTGGTGTCTTCTGTTTCTGTGTAGGAGATGTTGATGGCTGCTGTGTTTTTCTTGGTCTTCAGTGTGTTCTTTGGCTTGGAGTTGATCTCTGACCAGTATCTGGACCTGCCTCTATTTATACACCTGTTTTTGTGGGATTGCTACCATCCTCTGGTGACATATTAATCACTCTGGTTCCCATTGTCCTATTTTCCTTCATTAGCATTAAGCCTTGAGTGAATAATTTTATACAGAGAGGACGTCAGCCTGTAGCATTGAGTCTGGGTAAATTAGGGCCCACCCTCACAACCCCCTCACTTAATGGAGAAGGTCCACAGTCATCAGAGGTTGTGTGTCCCTGCATCACTCGCCACCCCCCACACCTCCTGTTAAACTCCACGTTTGATTTAAAAAAAAAAAAAAAAAAACACGTTTAAACTTATTTTAAAAATGTACTGCAGGATTAATCAATACATCTTATAAAATTGATTAAAGTATAAAAAGCTTGCATTCACGCAAAAGACAATTTCAGTGAGATGGATGATTGCCTTGAGGAAAGCATAACAGACAATAAGGCTGGCATTATTCTATAGTTAGTAAATTGTTATTTCTGTTTCATGCCAAGCATTTGTTCCATCCTGCATGGGATTACAAGACACCACTGTAAAACATCAAAAATATAACAAGACATCTTTACATAACATACAAAACCATGACAATATATGTACTTCTACATACTTTCAATTATGTGCACACAAGTATAAACCCACTATGACGTCACCTACTGGTTTATGGACAAATGTTTTGAAGCCTAAAGTTTGGCATTTTGGTTTTATGGGGCCCGAAGTGACCACATTTGCACGAGAGCGTGGAGCTGGTGGGTGACGTGCAGCAAGATTGTAGTTGAGAAATAGTCAACGCAGTAACAGAATCTTATATCTGATCAGCACTGCCTAGTTTGACAGTTGAATCAATTTAATACAGCTGGACGGACTCACTGGGATGGGGTTGTCATCAGCTGTGCCTCTGTGCCCTCGGTGCAACCAACACAGATCGGCACATCCATAGAGTCTCGCCTAACCAGTTTGATCTGAGTTTGCTGTGTTTAGCTGGACAGACTCACTGAGAATGATCTGTCATTCAAAAGGTAGCCCCGCCCTAAAGCATACCCTGCTTTATGGTCTATTTTACTCTAGATGGGACCATCATGTACTAAATATCATGCTGTATGGAAGAAGACTGAAACTAGAGACTGAGACTATAAACTCATCAGTAAAACAGTTTACTGAGCTAGTAAATAAAGTGAGAAGTCGGCTCATTCTCTATTAGACTCAATACTATTGGGCTTCTTTTTGGAGACAGTAGAATTGCCCCCTGTTGGCCATTAGAGAAATAATGCAGGTTTAAAGCCATAAACTTCCACATTGACGTCACTTTTCTGACCTCAGTCCACTAATCTACCATCTGTGTGCGAACAAGTTGTAAATTAAATAGCAGAAGAAAGAAAAGAAATGCTACAAGGCAAACCTTTTCCTGATAAAGGCATTCATCATGATCTCCCAGCCAGGTTTTCTCCCACTTGTTGACTTACTTTAATGTTTCCTTTGTGAACTGCCAACTCACTCTTTGTGCAGATCAGTTTTGGTATTGTATGGTTTCCAGTAAAAAGAACAATACAAATAATGTTCATTTTCTATATCATTGAGCTAGCACTTCTTCTGAACTGACATATCGTCCAGCTTCAACATTATTGAGTGGTAAAATATGAGATCTTAGCTGGCCTCACAAAGATCTTTACTTTGCTTCTTCTCCCATATTTCATTCACATTTAAGCTTTGATAGAAACATTGGAATGTTTCATTTTCAGAGGTCTATACAGTTCTGCACCTTTTTAACTGACTACCTCATCTGTTCACTTTGGCCTTTAGGAAATTGCACAAGTCGCAAGGGGCTCAACGGAGCATGCTCAGTGCACGAATACAGCGGCAGCTTCCAGGGCCAACCTGTTCGCTTCAGGATGACTTCTGTTTGTGGACATGTGATGAGTCTGGATTTCATCGGTGGGTATTTTCCATATTAGGTCTGGCTCACCCTTTGTCTAAGCTTTAAACAATGCATTTCCTTGCAGTGCTTCCAATGTTATAGTAATGTAATGTTTTTTTTGTCTCATTTGAATACTAAAAGAAACACCCATATAATTTCATAAACAACACCTCAAATCATGTCTGTCATACAATGAAGAAATAATTGAAATGCTGTGTATAAGGGTTACAGTTTTTCCATTAGTCAGTGTAGTATGTCTAATGCAGCGTAAATGTGGCCACTCACTCTTCTTAATTTATTGTATTTAGTTTTTATCATAACGTTTTTAAATACTACCGTTATACCTGTATTTAATTGTCATTTTTATCTACAATTCTACAATACTACATTCTGTCTTATTATTGTCTTGTCAATCGCCTGTGAAGCAGCGTGGAGCTTTCTGTGTATCTGTGTATCTTACAAGTGCGCAGGAACCAGGAAGTTTGGACAAAACATTATTGACGCAAACTATCTAAAATAATGCAATTGAAACATGCAAAAGCCAATGAAGACTGCTGATGTATAAGTGTCTTCACCAATAGTTGAAAAGTTACCATTTCATGTTAACTCAGATAAGAACGATCCCACTTAGTTTACGCAGTGACATTTTTCTGTACTCAGCAGAACCCTGAGTTCAGTTATCTTAATTTGAAGGAAAAGGATGGTAAGAAAATCTTGGATCAGTGCATCTATAAATGCGACTTCCTAAACATGTTCTAAATTTGATGTCCCACTGTGTATTATTTTATGTAATAAAACAGCTTGTTCACTTAGATTTGGACTGATTTGGGTTTCAACCTCTTCGATGTCCAAACTCTTGATTCGTATTTCTCGTAATTTCTTACTAAATCTATTTAAGATAGATTGGTCCTTCTTTTAAAGGGAAGTACAACAACTGGGATAAGGTGGACCCTGCAGAACTATTCAGCAAAGCTCCCACAGAAAAGAAGGAGGCCAACCCCAAACTCAACATGGTCAAGTTCCTCCAGGTAGATTTTAGAGGTTGACACTGTAATTGCGTTTGACATCAACACTTACTGCATTCTGTACAATGAGCTTGAGGTCAGTGTGTCATGCCTTGTATCTCTGGTGTTTTTGGTGCTATATCAGGTTGAGGCCAGAGGCTGTGACTACGTGGTTTTATGGTTGGACTGCGATAAAGAGGGCGAAAACATCTGCTTTGAGGTAATTCAGACATTTACAGTTGGATAGGTTCTGTGGAAAAAGACACCAAATTCATGAGTCTTGGTATTAAAATGTGTTCTTGTTATCTCGATTGTGCAGATTGAGATCCAATTATGATCTCATCTCAATATGCAAATGTTCTTTTGTTAAGGAGGGAGAGGAGGCGTGACCTTTCAGTTTGTTCAGTGGATATTTTCTTAAAATTTGTGGGCACACTGCACAGATTGCATTTACACCAGTCCAATCGGGACCACCTCTAAAATGTGGTCTGGCTGATATGATTGCATTCCAGTCCCAGTGCGTTCTTCTTGCATTTACACCTGACTTATGTATCCAAATACCTTTTGGTATACCAATACCATGGAAGGTGACCCATAGTGTCTGTTGAAAAACAGCTCATCAGGAGGTGATTGAGCTCCCAGTAGAATATAGTTTTAAAAAATGATTTTATAAGCTGATCATGTATTTTGCATGTAAAATCAAAGTTATCACTAACTCCAGCTGTCAGATACATGTAGTGCAGTAAGAAGTATAATATTTCCTCCTGAAATTTAGTAGAGTAGAAGTAAGTATAAAGGAGCATAAATTGGAAATACTGAAGTAAAGTACAAGTACCTAAACATTAAACTTAAATGCAGTATGTGAGTAAATGTCCTTAGTTTGTGGTCTTATCAGAGCTCTTTCACTGCAAACAGCTGCCTGCTGCTGCTGGATCAGTGTGGATCAGTTGATCAGTGCAGCTTTGAAAAGTAATTGCACCCAGGTTCAAAATTTGGCATCACAAATATAACAAAGCACACCTGACCACAGCCAGACGTAATGTTGGGTGTGGTCAGTTGTGAGGTTCTAAAGACTTATACCTCCCCAGCCCACAGATGCCAGTGCACCCATGTTTTTCCTTCTTCTGAAATCAAATGTGAGGTTACCCTTACGACAACTAAGGTCTTAGATCATATGGAATACGGTTACTGCGCCTGCCAACATAGTTGTTTTTATTTGGATCTTTCTAGCACTTAGTCACTACCTCTCTTTTTCCCCAGGTGCTGGATGCCATCCAGCCAGTGATGAACAAGGGGAGTGTCAGAGAGCAGAGCGTTTACCGTGCCAAGTTCAGCTCCATTACTGACACTGACATCTGGAACGCCATGAACTGCCTGGGAGAGCCCAACCGCAATGAAGCCCTGTCAGTAGATGCACGTCAGGAACTGGATCTGCGCATCGGCTGTGCCTTCACCCGGTACACTGCCTTCTACAGCCATGACACATGGCTGATTCCCTGCTCCACAACCTTTATTACAACTGACCTGAGATAATAATGAATGCAGTCTTTTTCTGGTCAAATATTTTCAGGTTCCAGACCAAGTATTTCCAGGGCAAATATGGCAATCTAGACTCCTCCTTGATCTCATTTGGACCATGCCAGACCCCAACACTAGGCTTCTGCGTGGAACGCCATGACAAGATCCAGTCTTTCAAACCTGAGACTTACTGGATACTCCAGGCGAAGGTAAATCCCAAGTTTCACTCCCCCTGACATGATATGAATGATCTCTTCCTTCCATGCTACATTGAAATGGATTTTTTGGTGTTTTGATCAGGTATTCAAAGGAAAGGACAGCCCACTGACACTGGACTGGAACAGGGTGAGGGTCTTTGACAGGGAGGTGGGTCAGATGTTCGTCAACCTGGCAAAGACATCGAGGGATGCCAAGGTATTTATTATAGTTTTATTTAATAACACAATGTGTCTGCAGTACGTTTTTACACTAGGTTGAAAATATGGCAAATATAGCCTGACTGATTTTACATTTTTAAAAGAATGTTGTCAGCGTTTGGGGTTTTTAAAAATGTTAAAAACAACCAAACCAGTTTTTAACCTACTGCCAACCAAGCAGTGATGACAAGACTGCTGCAGGAAGTGTAACCAATATGTAACCAGAATGCAGTAGCAGTACATTTTCACTAGGAAGCATTTCACAGCATTTTCTGTGAAATTGTAGTACAGAAATTCTAAAGATTATTTTGAGGTAATTTAGAAAATGTCTTCCCCACCAGAGAGCTCTGACGTTCATTTTACACTGTTAAATAACAGTTTAAGGAACCTAATCAAAAAGGATAATGATGATGACGATAAATGAATAACAGTTATACGCTATATCTTTGTGTCAAGTATTAACATTATTAGACTCAAAATCCTGTAATGCAGACTATGATCCTAAAGGATTAAAGGATTAAACAAATTTAAACTGGCAAAGAAATAACAATGGAATTCTTGCATTTGAGCTACGTAAGTCGTTTTCCACTACCTGATGGATTGGAGTCGCAGTGAATCAGAACTGGAGCTCACCTTAGCTGACCTCTCTTAATGCAGGTGGAGTCAGTGAGTAAGAAAGAGAAGGCCAAGCAGAGGCCACAGGCCTTGAACACAGTGGAGATGTTGAGAGTGGCCAGCTCAGCCTTGGGTATGTTCACATCAACACTATTATTTTTCCTGTAGGCAGTGGAATAAATGAGGTGTGTGTGTGTGTGTGTGTGTGTGTGTGTGTGTGTGTGTGTGTGTGTGTGTGTGTGTGTGTGTGTGTGTGTGTGTGTGTGTGTGTGTGTGTGTGTGTGTGTGTGTGTGTGTGTGTGTGTGTGTGTGTGTGTGTGTGTGTGTGTGTGTGTGTGTGTGTGTGTGTGTGTGTGTGTGGATTAGGCCTCAGCTATTGATGATTTTCATCATCAATTGGTCTAAGAAATGTAACAAAATAGTGAAAATAGTAGTGAAGTAGTTCAAATCAGCTTAACTTTAAACATCTACAGCAGTAAAATGCAGCATATACATTATTGCAGCAGTAATATTAATTGAAAACATCAGACATTATAGTAAAACACTGACAGGGAAACATTTTACTGCACTATGAATACTGTTACTTTTGATACTTTAAATATGTTTTGTTGATAATACTTGTAGTTATGGGGAACTTTCTTTTTGCACTGATTCTGGTGGCCCCTGTGGACAAGTTAGTAGTAGTTTAGTATTTTACTGAAGATGTAGGACAAATTGGTCAGGAAATGCCATATATTCCATACTGTGGTCAAAGGAAAATCCACTTTTGAATAAAGTTGAAAGAAATAAGAGCTGCAGCTCCCAGTTTTGTGAGTTTGTGTGTAAGAAGAAGAGAAAAAAAACATCCTGATTCTTTTTGATTTCTCAGGCATGGGTCCCCAGCATACCATGCAGATTGCAGAGCGCCTGTACACACAGGGCTACATCAGCTATCCACGTACTGAGACGACCCACTACCCCGAGAACTTTGACCTGAAGGGGGCGCTGAAGCAGCAGAGCAACAATCCCATGTGGGCAGAAGAGGTGAGTGCCACTGTGGGGCAGAGGATACATGAAATGATTAATCCCCTGATACACTCAAGGCCAGCAATGTATGCATAAACACATACACTGTGTTCATGCTTGCAGGCTGGCCGCTCAAATGTGGATACACATAAATGTCTGCTTCTAAAAATACCTTCACCTCCATTAGGTGAAGACTCTGCTTTCAACTGGATTAAACCGACCTAGGAAAGGAAACGATGCTGGAGACCATCCACCTATCACTCCCATGCGTGCTGCCTCCGAAGCAGAATTGGGTGAGTCATTCGACTAAATAGATAATGTATAATTGAAAGTGAATATCACCTCTGAGATCAAAAGTAAGGGCAAGCATCAGCTGTCAAAGTAGCCATTTTATTGTATATGATGTACTGTTGTTTAAAAAGAATGAATGACTGAGCATGTTTTTGCACTGATCAACAGAGCACACTCCTTAATCTAACTGATTAAAGTCTTTGATTCAACACTTCCAATTCCATTTCACCTCTGGGTATCTCTCCATGCATATAGTTTTTTCCTTTTATTCGTCCAGGTGTTGAGATTTCTACCTCTACCTGTTTTTTTTTTTTTTTTACAATGTTCAGCAGCAATGTCAGCAATATCTTACTAGAAACAGTGTCCCCATTGCTCAGGGTAATCTACAGTTTCTGTTGGAACCACTCTACTACAGAAACGGTTGACAGTGAGGTTGAATATAAAACAGAATAATTGGTTGCTTTATATATTAACTTCCTATACTCTGACACACCAACGAGGAGTCAGTCATCATATAATAACTGCAGTCATTGCCTTCCCTTAAGCTGTGGCCAGCTGCCTTCATGAAATGCATTACCCACAATCTAATTATAATAAATCAGTGTTCTGTGCTTGGGGTGTATATTAATATATTTACTCATTTGTTGACACTAGAAGACCACCTTCCAGGAGAGATGGTCTAAAAATGTGTGGCATATTTAAATGATTATTGCGTTCGAGTGTGGCAGTTAGGAGCATCTTTAAATAATCTGACCTTCCTCTAACCCAGGTTCTTCCTCTTCTGCTATTCCACAGGAAGTGATGGCTGGCGGCTGTACGAGTACATCACGCGCAATTTCATTGCCACTGTGAGTCAGGACTGCAAGTACCTCCAGACCACCATAGACTTCATCATCGGTACAGAGGCCTTCTCATGTAGCGGCAAAACCCTGATATCAGCAGGTAAAGCCAGCAGGCAACATGTTCAGCTCACTTCTTGAATACCAATCTGCGCCTTTTATTATATTTGTAACTCCAAATAGGCAGCAGTAATTTATCAGTAGTTTGCTACTAGAGAGCTCAAGTTCTGAGTTAAATGAAACTAATAAAGCAGCCACAGCAACTACACAGAGAGCAACGTGGAACCAATGCGTGTACTGAAAGGAGATAAAGAGGTAGAGACAGTGCCTGGACACGGGTAATAGATGCTTCCCAGGACCAGTACATTAGAAATATACAAACAAGCAGCGCAGTGAGAATACACACCGCATTTCATGGAGGAGATGAACTTCAGGTATATAATGTGGATCACTGTTACAGAGGCTCCAGTCTGCACTGTAGTTCATACACTTCACTGACAAACCAATGAAAGTTTTTATGTCACTTCAAAATTTCTGTCCATATTTGCATGCTCGCTCTCTCTTTCTCTCTCTCTCTTTGCTGCAAATCTGCGTCACATACCCTACTTCCTGGGTCCACGTACCAGGGGCACAGCTAATATAAGACTTGAAGTGAAGTGAAAAACACAGCCCCAACCCAACATTTGATAAAATGCTGCGTAGTAATGATGAACTGCAAAAGATTAAATTGAGACATTTCAAAACGACGAAATGACACAACATACCTCAAATTACAAAACATTATGCCAATAGAGTTTTGCTAATTGACCTAACGTCAGCTTGGTTTGCAAAATCCGATCATGACATATTTCTTCATGTATGCATATTTATTTAAAGAAAGTAATCTAAATCTAAATACCAAGGATTTTCAGTTAAGTTCAGTGTGTCATTTGTCCCCCTAGAACAGCTTTGTCATGCTACAGTGACTTTATTTACATAGTTGATTGATTTAGATTGCTATAGATGTTTGTTTGCAACTGATATATACATTGACTATTGTATATATGTAATAATAGATGTCTGGAGGGGATCTTTAATTTAGCCGGTGCAGCCCAGTCCTTGCTAAGTGTATATTCTGTTCACAGGTTACACAACAGTGATGCCGTGGCAGGGCATCCCTCTGGAAGAGGCCATGCCAGTTTGTGAGCGCGGAGACACTTTCACGGTAGATGAGATCAAGCTGGTGGAAAAGCAGACTAGCCCCCCAGACTACCTGACTGAGGCCGAACTCATCACCCTCATGGAGAAGCATGGCGTTGGTATACCTCACCACTGCCTTTTGGACATGATTGCTGTTTATATATTCTAACTGAAAGTGTTTGTAAGAGAGGAAGCACAATGTGCGTGCGTGCGTGCGTGCGTGCGTGTACCTGAGTCACACCCCTGGTGCTAGGCAGGTAGTATATAGTGACCCACAACTTTCAGTTCTTTGGTTCAGTCTCACCCCTTTCATCAACCTCGTTTCCAGCAGCAGCTCCTGTTTTTAGTGAAAAAGCTCTTACAAACTACTGTGCAATACCTGCTCAGCACCAAACAGAAAATGGACACAATTAGAGCTGGTGAACATAGTGGAGCATTTAGCAGCTAAAGAGACAGATGATTATTTTTCAAGAGTTGGTGGAGACCACAAACAGAGCAAAAAGGAAAGAGAATATATTACATTGCCCCCAAGTAGCCAAATAAATCAGATGTTGCTGATTTAAGGACTCCTTTAAGGCTTGAAGGGAAGAGGTTCTGTAATCATTCTGTACCTTGGAGGCAACAATCTTACCATCAGGTCCATTGATTTCCTGTTTTTATACTTCCATTCTGTACATGTTATCTGAAGGAGGGCATGGATTCAGACACTTGCATCAAAATCAACAAACTTATGACTTAAAATATGGTCAGGATAACTTCATATGTTTTGCTTTGGTCCTATTTGGACTCAACATCCACTAAAGTAACTATTTGATGCCAGTCACTAAGTCCTTTCTTGGTTACAATCTCGGCTGATTAGGTCTTTTTATGAGCTTATTGAGTCAATACATATTTCTTCATTGTGGTCTTTAGTAAGCATTCATTCATCTGTTGAGAGATAGTAATAATAGTTTTTCACATGTTGGCTTCTGTCCTCCGCCCTTCAGGTACTGATGCCAGCATCCCTGTCCACATCAACAACATCTGCCAGAGGAACTATGTGACAGTAGAGAATGGGCGCAAGTTGAAGCCAACCAACCTGGGCATTGTCCTGGTACATGGCTACTACAAGACAGGTGATTGGTCTTATATTGTACATTCTCTTAGGGATTTGTAGTTGTACATTGAGGTTTGTAGAACATTACTGAATCATCTTTGGACACTAGATCAATTGTTTCGATGTCATCCAGTCAATATGAGACCGCTTTTTAAGGTCTTCAATGACATCCACTTAAAAATGTACAGTTTTCAGTCTTGATATTATTGAATCTCAGTGCTGCATTTCACACTGTTGACCACAAAATATTACTAGACCCACTGGAAAACTGGGTGGGACTTTCTGGCACAGTACTAAACTCTACTTTGTATCTATAGGTAATTTCAAATCTGAGCAGACAAAAATGACATGCGGAGTTCCCCACCGCTCCATTCTGGGGTCTCTTCTGTTCTGTTCTGTTCATCTCCCTGCTCCCACTACTTTAGATTATGGACAACAATAAAATAGGTTACCATAATTATGCCGATGACATACAAATGTACATAGCCATATTACCAGGGGACTATAAACCCATACATGTGCTGTGTAAGTACATTGAATGAATCAAAGATTGGAAAATAAAAAACTGAACTAAAGTGACACTAAAGTGTTTTTGGAGCAATGAAAAACGTTTTTTTTACTCTCCTGTTTTTTTGTTTATCTTTTTAATTGGTTGGTCTTAGGGGTTACTTTTATGATGTGCTCTGAATTGTTGTGCCTAGAAATGTGCTATACAAATAAACATACATGGCCTTGATGCAGGTCGGCCCATATAGTCAACACTTAAGGGCATGAGTCCAGACACAACAGTCCAGTTAATCAAAATCGTGTGTGTGTGTGTGTGTGTGTGTGTGTGTGTGTGTTGCAGATGCAGAACTAGTGCTGCCCACCATACGCAGTGCTGTGGAGAAGCAGCTGAACCTCATCGCGCTGGGTAAGGCCAACTATCAGCAGGTCCTGCAGCACACACTGGATATCTTCAAGAGGAAGTTTCACTACTTTGTGGATTCCATCACCAGTAAGTTCACTGCAGCCTCAGGAGCACAGTGTCACAAGCACCTTTAAGGGGTTGTCTGCAAAAAGGGGAGCAGTGACGATGGGTTTTTTAAAGTGATAACAGATTCAATTACAACTGAAATCTAAGTTACACAGCTACAAGATGAGACAAGGCAACTACACGTTGATTATGTATGTGTAAAGAGGTAATTATTGTAAACTTGTGCACAATGGACACCGGGGTTGATAGTTTGGCTATTCATGATTAACATCATCATTTTGTGTGAGCTGTTCTGGTGAAAATGAGCAAAAATGGTAAAAACATTTGGATCAAGTCAATAACAGTGATGTGTGATAATTCAGTAGCAACGTTTGAAAGGTGGAAGTGAATGCAAAAGAAGATACAACAAAGAGTTAAGGTTTTAATGGAAATATTATTTATATTATGTTAGTTTGATTTATTTCTATGCAACTCCATCCACAGATACTGTAGCTGTCTGTTGTGTTTTACAGGCATGGATGAGTTGATGGAGGTCTCCTTTTCACCTATTGCTGCCACTGGGAAGCCCCTGTCCCGTTGTGGCAAGTGCCATCGCTTCATGAAGTACATACAGGTCAGCAGAACAGTCAAAACTACTGTGATATATGAAGAAAGCATGTTTGTTATTTTGAAAAGGGGCAGTGTCAAAGGTTAACAATGTATGTACCCAAATAGAAGACACCTTTTGCAAGTGTGGGAAGTGTTAGATATTAGGTTGTTGCCTCTTGCTAGCCTACAGAGCTGCCATGTATTGAGGCTCACTTGTAGCTCAGCTTGTAGAGCTGGCACCCCATGTACCAAGGCTGAGTCCATGCTGCAGCTGCAATGGGTCCGACCTGTGGCCCCTTGCTGCGTGTCATCTCCTCTCTCTTCCCTTAGCAGTCTATCTTCAGCTGTCTTATTAATAAAGGCTAAAAAACTAAAACAAAAGAGCTGCCATGTGTTGCACTGCCTTTTGCTCCTTTACGTTGCACTGGTTTTTATTGTTGAGTAGCTGAAAATGTTGTTTGATGGGGTAAAGGGATAGGAAATATCTTGACGTTCTGGCATATACTGGTTGAAAAGTAAACTTTAGAATCCAGCAACCAGGAAATCAATCATCAATGTTATTAACATCTTTCTTAGACATTATCACAATCACGTGCTTCTTTTGTCCACCCCCAGACACTTTGTGTAAGTGTTGTTACACACTGTTATTGCTCATACGTTTTAACTTTTAAATGATCAAGGTACCATTTATTTTCCTTTCTGGACCACGTCATGTCTGGCCTTCAAAGTTGAAAATGCTAAAGTAGACATGCTCCATTCATTACCATTTCTATCAGATGTCAGAGCCGCTCTTAAATTCATGAATGAATCATGAGGCTGTAAAGCTTGTGGTCCTTGTATCTGAATACATGTGTATGGTGGGAGTACTACTTAAGGTGAGGAACTCACATGTTTGGATTGCTCCATGTGCGCTGGGGATGTACGTGTGGTTGGTTTGGCATCATTACAGAGAATGTGCTTTAGTAACACTACATTTTCTTCATACATACAGTGGCTTCGGAAAGTAGATGGACCCATTCACTTTTACTACCCTTCATGGTGTTATAGATTAGATTTTTCATTTGCAGAATAAATTAAATTTTTTGGCCTGTCTACACAAAATAACCCATAATGCTTTTGCTGATTATCTCAAAATGCCAGATAATTGACTCAATTAATCGTTGTAAGTTGATTAATTAATTTATTAGGAAAAACTACCAGGTCTAGGTGCCTGCAAATGCATGCAAAGGGTTGATAAGAAGAGCGCAGGTGTCAGGCCTTCATTTGTTGTTTATGAGATGATATAGAATGGTAAAGAAACTGCTGTAGGTATGTAGGACTTAGTGGCATCTAGCGTTTTATTTTAAGATTGCAGCTCCCTCATTTCACCCCCTCCCCTTCTATGCCCAAATGAGAAACTGGCCACAGCTGGTATTGCTTTACAGGGTATTGAAAGTTCAGGTTATGGAGGGCTCCAGGTTTTGGTTCGTTAAGTTCCCTTAGTGAAATAAGCCATACATGGGTACAAGATTGTATTGTCAGCAATCGTCAGTGAAGACTTGATGTTGTTTCAACTGTTCAATCTATAGGATGCACTTAATTTGATCTTTACATATATTTGCAGGCCAAGCCCAGCCGGCTCCACTGTTCCCACTGTGATGAGACCTACAGTCTTCCCCAGAATGGAGCCATCAAGCTGTACAAAGAGCTCCGCTGTCCACTGGATGAGTTTGAGCTTGTGTTGTGGACATCTGGGGCCCGGGGCAAGAGCTACCCCCTGTGCCCCTACTGCTTCAGCAATCCGCCTTTCAGGGACATGAAGAAAGGTAGGGCTAAACCTGAACTTTAACTTATGGTAATTCTTGTAGTTGTTGGATTGTGGCTAATTACCTGGAGCTTTGTGGCTCTGACAGCAAATGTGAAACCAGCCCTAACACGAGTCAGTCATCTTTGTACAAGTTTGTTAGATGATGAATTATCGTGGAAAATGATGGCCTTTTTCAAAAACCTTTTTAAGGGCCTTTTATAGAAACCAAGCACATTTAAGTCCCGCCCACAATGGAGGGGAAAACAATTAAACTCCACTCTGACTCTATCTCTACCATTATAGTGTGCATTTTAATTTGTGTTATTATATCATTTCATCTCCTTCACTCAGGATTAGTGGAGGTCAGTACCAGGTTCAGTCCAGGAGCTGCGTAATTAGCTGCTGTCTTAGTAAATCAGACACTCAATAGATGCAGATTGTGGCCACAAACCAAACCACACAATTGCACATTTTCTTTATAAATCTGGCCCTTAGCCTTAGTCTTTATAGCCGTCTAACTCCTTCTTTTCATGTCTGCTTTTCCAAGGTATGGGATGCAATGAATGTACCCATCCGTCCTGTCAGCACTCTCTCAACTCTTTTGGTATTGGACAGTGTGTGGAGTGTGAAAGTGGTGTTTTGGTGCTGGATCCCACCTCTGGACCGAAGTGGAGGATGGCCTGTAACAAATGCAACGTGGTGGTGCACTTCTTTGAACATGCACACAGAGTTCAGGTAAGAAATAGTCCTACATCTTGTCCTAGGCACAAATATAATATTTTATATTTATGTAATACTTTTATATGACCATAACAGCAAAGACATGTAGCGTTTAAAAATCCAAATATCTGCAGGCATTCATTCCACACATATGATTCGAACCCGGGCCGCTGCAGCAACTCTGTATATGGGTCACCAGCTCTACCAACTGAGCTAACCGTGCGCCCACAAAAATGCTATAGGATTGTTCCATCTCTAGACATAGTGCCCTTCCGACCAAACCACATCTATCGAAACGTCTCACAAACATATAGTTTAATTTCTTAAATACAAATTACAACCACTCACTGTAGTTTTTATCAAATGTCGGTTTAACAGGGAAATGTGCATTTGCAGTGTGCTGTTAGTTTTCAGATTAATATCAGAATCAGAATGAGAAATACTTTGTTAATCCCAGGGGGAAATTACTTTCGTTACATATACTCCAGATATAATAGACATACAATATATTCATTTTGTAAAGGTTTTAAAATAAAATGTACAGTTTAAAGTCACACTTTCAAATGTGCAAAACGTGTAAAGTGACCATGTGAACAGTATCAATGTGTAAGGTGTCCATGTGTAAGTGTCCGTATGTACAGTGATTTGGATATCTCATAGCAAGCCACCAAAACGTCGGCCAAAGACGTCAACCTCATGGTGGGACTGCAGGAAATGTCAGGGGATCACCAAAGTCAGTAGGATTTATTCTGTGGGGACCATAAATGTGTGTTCGTCCAAAAAGAATGACTGTACAAAATTATTTCATGGCAGCTTCAGCTTTCAAAGGTACTTTTAAAACCGTGGAGTGATTTCATCTCAGCTCATTAGTCTCCCACCCTTGTATCTATGATGTCTTGTTTTTTTTTTTCCTGAAGTTTTATCACTTCATCTCTTACAGTTTCTCTTGATTCTTTACACTGCCTGTAAGGTTCCTCTCTCTTCCCTTAGGTTGCTCAGGAGAGCTGCGATGCCTGCGACGCCTCTCTCGTTGCGGTGGACTTCAACAAGACTCGCACTCCACTTCCTGCTGGCGAAACCCAACACACCGGCTGTGTTTTCTGTGATTCAATCTTCCAGGATCTGGTGGAGCTCAAACATGCAACCATGAGGCACGGCAGGGGTGGGGGTGCTAGACGAGGAGGACGGGGACGAGGGAGGGGACGCCGTGGCAATCCTAAAAAACCTAAAGACAAAATGGCTGCCTTGGCAGCTTACTTTGTATAGTGTCTGTGTGTAGTGCACCCTGTTAGTTGCTTGACACATAGTATAAACATGTATACTGTAGGTAAAGGGACTTCTGTTTTTACATGTGTGTTTAATGACACTGCAGTAAAATATGTATTTTTAAAAAATGTCTGCTGTAAGCCTGTTTGTTCCCCATCAAACATCAAAAAAGTTTTCGTTACTATATAATCACCTGAAAATAAGAATGATTGTGTTTTCGTAACCTTAGAATGAGCTGTTTGTATCTACAGATGGAGCGGGAGGTCTTCCATAGAGTCCGTCATGTTGAACCACCGTGTTTCTACAGTAACCAAGAACGGACAAACCAAACACTGGCTGTAGATAGGGTTTTGGGCGTTTTTAAACTGTTTTGCGGATCACCATAGTTTCTCCTACATGCTTGGAAGTGGAGGGTGAGGCGAGGGGGTTGTCATCTGCAACTACACCACTGTATGTCACTAAATCCTACACAAGGACCAGCATTTAAATTCTAGCGGGCACACTTCTCATCATGCTGACACATGTGCAGTTATTTATTCTAACATAAACTTATTATGCTATAGCATGACAGTCTGTCCCATTTGTACAAAGATACATGCATCATTTATCATGCAAACGTTTAGTAAGTTGGCGTTTAGCATGTTAGCAATACGTTTCATTTTCCATTTCCAGGACAAATACTGATGTTGAGTTTATGCTTTCATTTTCACTTCCATTTTCAAATTGACATTTTTCTATATAATTTGTAATTCTTTGTCAGAAGTAAAGCTGGAACAATGAGTCCATTACTCAAGTAGCCAATCCACAACTTTGACAACTGATTTATAATTTAAGTCAAGCTAATTCCAGCTTCTCAAATGTGAGGATGTGATGCATGTCTTTAAAAGGAATATTTTGGGTAATAAATTTGGTGAGTAAAAAAAGCCAGGCTTGACCTATCTCGATCTTTAGGAAATGATATTATAATTATAAAACAACTTCCTGACATTTCATTCACACATATATACATACTTGTATCAAGGAAACGATCAGCAGATTAATCAATAGTTGGACTAGGTTGCGGCCCTATCACAGAACACCTTTCCAGTTTGTTCTTTTTCTTGTAAGCTATTCATGGCGTTATAACTCTTTGTAGTAGAATATAATAATACTTTACCATTTCCGTCATTTCATTAAAAGTTGGTCTGGCCCTTTAAATCTGCAGCGGAAGAAGGAGGGAAGTGTGATGACGTAGAGGAGGGTGGTCCAATAGTGTGTTGAGCAAACCGCAGATTTATTAACGTTACGGATAGTACACTGTGATTGAATTATTACCATCAGTCGTTTTTACCATCAGTTCAACCAGCGCAGGTTTGTGTTTGTGTGCTTTATCAATGACTCTATTTTACTCTTTGTCTCGCTAAAGGGCGTGTTTCCCTCAGCTGTCGGTCTGTAGTGTGTGTAGGCGTAACGTTACTACGCCTAGAGACTGTTCAACTTAGCTAGCCTCAGGTAAGATGAAGAAACAGCCTTCCGCTTATATATTTTTTAACTAATGTAGCCAGCAATGACCCTAATGTATTAATTCGTCTTGCCGAGCGCATATAACGTTAACTTACGTTACATGACAGTGTAACATAAATGTTGCAACCGTGAGGAGGCTGCGGTCAATACCACGGAAGATAACTTTGAGCACACACTGTCACAACACGTTAAGCCATGCGAGTTTTACATGTTTGGGAAACCACAATAAAAAAACGCAAAACTGAAAAGTTGAGTAGCCATGTTGTGAACATTTGGTTGGTAACGTTAGTTCTATCCTTACAGCCTCAATAGCTGTGGCACACGCCTTTCCCTCTGATGTGGAAATAATACGTCGCTAATCTTTGTTCTTACTGTAGCTACATATTCGCTTTTGAATTTAGCTAACGTTGCGTTGTTAACAGTTACTGTAACGGCTAGCACTGTTTGTTTAGTAAGTTGTATTCATTGTTTTTTTCCAAGAAATGTGTTGAAAGCAGTAAGACTTAACTCAAACCTGCCACCCAGCACAGTGTTCACAAGTGTATGAGTGTAACTTAAAGCTACTATATTTTTAGCACAATAATGTCCACATTGGAATTTTCGTTATACTATTAAAAGTACTAGCAGAGTTAAGCACAAAGTGTTTGAGTTGTCACTGTAAAGGCTCTGCTACACTAAATGGAACAGAGCCTCAGTTAGTATCACTGGTAGCACCTGTGTCTACACTACTGTTTCATGTCAAAATGGCTGCTGTGGAAAAGGTCTATTAAGGCATGATGCATATGGGAAATAAAAAAAGTAGAATTTGTCATGTGTAGCCACATGTCCTGACCGTTTCTACAGCAGATTTCGTTTCCACCTTAAACGGGAAAATATCTGCGGTGCTGTTCCTTAACATACTAAATCTGGCCAGCCATGGGTTAATAAGAGGAGGCAGCCTCTTCTAGGTTAGATGATGATGGCTGCTTGCTGCTTGCCATTTCCCAAGACAAACATGAAATGATTATGATGTGGTATAAATGAGAAGGAAAAAACAATACTGGAATGTCTTGTGAGATACTAAGCAATATTTGGTCCTAGTCTGAAAATTATGAGTATATATATTTTTGATTTACTCTTATAAATTTCCAAAGGTCAGTCTCATAATTTCTATGTAGTAAGTCAAAGATAAAGTTTTGAGAACGTTAGTCAAAGTCATGACATGAGTAAGTGTAGTGTCTCAGTGACAGGTTATAACAATATTATTATAGTAATGGAATAATATTTATTTATGAGTGTGTGAGTTGTTATCAGGTGGGAATTCAAATCTTTGATGTGTACTGCATTAATTCTCCATCACAGTTCGCTGTTCACCTGAGAGCTTACTACAGCCAGAGTCAGCAGGATGGAGGAGGAGGAGGAGGCGAGGTGCTTCCTGGGGAGGTTTGTGGATGAGTTCCCAGCTGCTCTGGAGGAAGACAGTCCACTGCCTGTCAACCCTCTCAGCCGCAAAGTCTCGCAGGAGGAGCTGCATGGAGAGAGCCTGGAGCTGGGCCTGAGGCTGCTGGCTGCCAGGTACGACCAAGAGGGACAAGTACACAGAATGCATTGTACATTTTACTTTGGTAGGCCTTGAGAATAGACGAAAGTAAATGAAAAACCTGGTTCCCAAAATCACAGTAGTTGCACTCAGGGAAACCCAGTTTCTCTGAGTACATTTCTCTTGGGGAATGACAATTTCTCTGCCATTTTTAGGGGTAACCATGTTTTTAACTGGTAACTGAGGTAATTACACTGTCCTCAGATATTTCTTTTCGGTGCGAGAAGTAGTAGAGCGTGTCCCCCATGTACTAATGCTGAGTTCTTACTGCAATGAGAGGGAGAGGAAGAAGCTGGATAAGATCATCAGGTAGTCCAGCTCTGTCCTGGGCTGCCCTTTGGACTCAGTGAGGGAGGTGGGTGACGGGAGAGTCCTGGCTAAAGTGTCATCCATGCTGGACAATGAGTCCCACCCCCTGCACGGTGATCTGACAGAACTGAGGAGCAGCTTCAGTGACAGACTGCTTCACCCTCGATGTGTGAAGGAAAGATATAGAAGGTCTTTCCTTCCTGCTGCTGTTAGGCTCCACAACGAACACTCTTAATATGTGCAATAGTATTACACCACAAGGTGTAAAAACTTCAAAACACCAGTTTGACATCAGTCTGTGCAATGCTACTTTATTTCATTATTTATTTTTAGAAGCTACTCTTAGCTCTTGTTATCTCTTATTCTGCCCTTTCTGTATGTTGTTGCAAACTGCAATTTCCCCATCGCGGGACAAATAAAGGTTTTCTTATCTTATCTTATCTTATCAATGGCCCAGATTCGATTGCAACCAAGAGCCAATTTGCTGCATGTCCACCCCCCCCCCCCTTCATAAAAAAAAAAAAATTGTTCAATAAAAGCTTGGAAGCCCACAATAATACTAAAAAAAAAAAGATCATTCTATCCAAAGTCTGACTAAAACTGAAAGCAACGCAAAGAAGGCTGCAGAGGTTGGGATAAGTCTGTTTCTCCTGCTGAATATTTTTACTGTAACTAAATTCACACACTTTTGCACTGTGAGGAGGGGCTCTGCTCTGTCTGACTGGCTTCCAAAATGTAGTTTGGGGTAAGGAAGAATTCTGATTACTGCATTTACATGCAGATTTACAGTAGCCAGGTTACTATGGCGCATGTAAATACGTTTTCCGATTACCTGCACTTAAGTGCATGTACGTACACTGACTAGCGGTCTCCCTCTCCATAGGATGCTTAACTCCATGGATTTTTTATCTATGACAACTGCATTGATGGATTTATAAATATTCTGCAAAACACACACAAGAGTCCCAACCTATCGTGTTGTCATTTTCTGCTTGTGCACTGTTAGGCAAAATAAAATAATTCTCTAAGAAATTATGAAATTGGTGAGAAAATGTGTTTGGGAAAAATTGGGGTGGTCAATAATTCTTTAATAGCAAAAACTGTCCGTGTTGCAGCTTGTGAGAGAACAATTGACAACACTCTTTTTTCTTCATATTTTCACATATACATGATTTTCCAACTGAGCACTGTTCTCTAGAAGTGACACTGCTCCCTCTGTGGACTAAATTACTAATATTGTGTTAACATTGTAACTCTTTCTGAAACCATCCTCCTGTCATGTCTGAATAAAGTAGCAACGGACATTTACATGACATACATCTCTGCCAGAATGACAAAATGCCAGCACTTTAACAGATAAAGTCAGTATTGTACAAAAGCCTACCAGTTCCTCACAAGTATTCCATGTCTGAAAAGGGCTTTTGAATGTAGAGAAAACCGTGGTGGGTTTATTAATTTACTCCACAGTGTGTCTTGTGTGTATCTTACCGCAGCACATTACAGTCCAATGTTTAAATCACTGCAAAATGTACACACATGTCCACATGTGATAAACATATCTAAATGGAAGAATAGCTGCACAATTAAAAAGGTTTTTGTTTGTTTGTTTTCCCATCATAGAATTCTCACTAGCACTAAGGTGTGTAGTGTCAGTGTAGTTAATGCAGGAGTATCTGCCCATCTTTTGCATGTGTGGCTGCATTCCTCACATTCCTGACAGCTCTGCTCTTGCTCTGCTCTTGCCCTGCTCACCCAATATGCATGGTTAGCTTTACTGTTTGACACTCACACTGCAGCAGTGGACACAATAATAGATGCTGACACACTGTATAAAAGTGACAGCAGAAAAGTACCAAACAATAGCTGTAAAAGACTTAACCTGAAACATAACAACGGAGGCCAGGCCCAGTGGAAGAGCCAGGGGAACCTATTTTTTTCACAGATCATCTGTCTCATGTACTACTGTCAGGACACAGTGAAAATTTTAGTGGTATAAAAGTTACTGAATGCAGCTTTAAGTACAAAAAGTGTGTGTTGGATATATGTTACAGTCAGAAGAGGGTACAATGTGAATGTGGCAGCGAACTCAAGCTGCCTCAACTAGCCTGCAGGCCCCACCTGATTAATTCCAGATTAGTGCAGATGCTATTAGTAATTTGATCCATAATTCAAAAAACAATCAACTATACAGATACTGTAAATAATATAATTTAAACTAAATACTAAAAATTTTAAGCAAAATGCCAAAAGTGTGCTCTCTGTCGTAACTGTTTTAGATAATTTAATGTGTAATAATTTAGTTTTGTCAAATTGTTGGTTGGACAAAATGAACATCAAGCTCTTCTGACATGCATTTCCCTATTCTTAAATGAGTTCATCATAGATGGACCTTGTTTACCCTACAAACTGGCTGCTGTGAAAACGTTGTATTATTTGTTATTAGTTATACTGCGGACCTTTTCAGAATAGAATATGGAATATGTAACATTATGTGCTTTATTTATCTATTAAAGTTTTTGTCATTCAGAGAAGTAAATGACAAATGTGTCAGTTCCATAAACATTCCTCATGACTTAATTGGACAGGATGAGGTTGTTAGTGGAAGTAGAAGACAGGAATTCAGCTTCCTGTTTTATAATGGCAGATCTTGCACAAGCAATGAATGAGAAGATGTTAACTCAGTTGTTTTGCTTGTGTCCTGTTTGCAGAGATTAAATTTAAGCTGTTTTAAGTTTTTGTTTTTTTGTCTCTTTTGCCCCTCTCAGCAGTGGGAAATAAAGTGCTAAACCCTGCTCATAATAAGGCGAACAAAATATGCATCACTTTGTACTTTGGCAGCCTTTAAGTTAAGTATTTAACTGGTTATAAAACAGTCTCAATTTAATACTGATGCCTCTATATGACCTATGGAGTCTGGTCAGAACTTCTTGAAAGTTCTGAAAAGATGTCCCTTCTTAGTTGTTCTGCTGTAATGGAGAGCCTTAGAACAGCTAGTAGTGAACCTTTTAAACTTAGCTTAAGTTAGAATTGGAAAATAACAAATAAAAATTAAAATAAAATCATTGCCATGTGTTCTCTCTTCTCTGCTCATGTTTTTTTTTTTTTTTTTTAAGAAGTATGCCCTGTCAGGACAACTTCATATCCTGTCTGTAGAAACAGCATTGTTCTCCTGACTTCCTGTTTCCTAAACCCAGTCTTGTCTGCAACAGAAATGTAATTCTGTAAAGGAAAAGGAGTGACTGATGATCTCACAGATGGATGTGCATATACCAGCAGCACTCTTTAAATAACCAATGACCATGGTCACATTATATTTAACCCCTTTGACAAAATACACAACATGTATTTCTGCTTGTCTTTGTTGGTTCAGGAATGCTCCTGCAGGCCTCAGTGCTGTCCTGTGCCAAGCAGCACTGTCCCAGCTACTGCAGAATGACCTTTCACCTTTCCACTGCCTGCAGGAAGCTGAGGCTGACCACAAAGAGGAACAGAAAGTTGTCTGTAAGTATTTAACCTCATGCTCATTTTGGAGGCTGTAGCTTGTGATGCTGTTAAATTGTATTGTGTTATACTGAGGGGTCTGTATTTAGTCTGCTGTCATGAATGGAGGTCTGTTGTTGGTAGCACTAAATCTCCACTGCCACTTGGGTGGGTCCTCTGTGTTCACCAGCTAGTCTCTAACTGTGTCTGTCTGCTGTTTGGTGCTGCACAGGTAGTGTTCAGTGGCTTTATCAGAGCTTTGCCACTGAAAACAAATGCCAAACCATGAGAGTGGAGTCTGTCATGTATTGCAATGTATATACCAATAGGAAAAAGTAGTAAGAACCAAAAGACAGTGTGATTGATTTCCTGTTTATTTTATCTTACTAATAGTACTTGAGGCACTGGCAGTGCAACGTCTCTTCCTTAACAAGCTGATAAATGTGGCGCTTGCATGGCATCAAAACTTCCCAAAGCTCCCACCGGCTCCCTCTCGTTTCCTCCGCTGCTCTGTTCACGCCATCAAGAACACTAGGAGGAAGATGGAGGATAAGCACGTGGCCCTGGCTGAGTTCAACCAGCTCTTTGGGATCCAGGTACAAGACTTTCCCTGCAACACCTAACACTGAAACCAGATATCAAAACAACACCTTCAAGATTCAAAAAAATGTCAATAAACACTTATTTGACTTCTTTCTGTCTCTCTCTATACCATGGTCCAGGATGGAGTGGAGCGTGCTTACTACGCTGTGTTCGATGGCCATGGAGGGGTGGACGCTGCCACCTATGCCGCCACTCACCTCCATGTTGCTCTGAGTAAACAGGAGGCCCTGCAGAGTGACGCATCCACAGCCTTTAAAACTGCCTTCAAACATACAGATGACATGTTCAGAGGCAAAGCCAAGAGAGAGGTACTGATTATTTTAGTATTCTGCTTCAACATTTACACTTTGACTCCATTTCATGTTTGCATTAAGTCCAACCGACAAAGCTGATTGGCCAGCTGCTATGTGTTGCCATTCAGAGGTCCTACCACTGGAGTTTTGGGTTCTGGGAGTGCAGTGCTGAAACCCAGGTTGATAGATAACGTGTGTATGTTGTCAGCGTCTGCGGAGCGGCACTACAGGCGTGACGGTGTTGATCCAGGGTCAAGAGATGACTGTGGCCTGGCTTGGAGACTCTCAGGCATTACTGGTCAGAAAGGGACAGGCTGTAACACTCATGGACCCCCATAAACCAGACAGAGAGGTAGGGATATCACACTTACGCAAACACATACACACAGCTCTCTATGTCACCAGAAAGGAATTATTTTACTCACCCTGCACCACCATAGCAACAATTGTTCCATGTATATACAACACACCTCTAATGCGACCATCACATCAAATTCGTTTTTGATTTAGTGACCCATGAACTGTATGGCACCACCCTAGGGTCAAATAGTGCACACACATCTTAGGGGAAGATTACCATGAAGTTTAGTGCTCTGTGTGACAAGGTACCAGGTAAAGGCACATACATGTTAACAAAGTTACTGCACATGTTCAGATAAAATGAATGGTGGGAAAGGTGATCACATGGTAAAGATGTTCTCTTTTGTCCTCCACTGTCCAGGATGAGAAACAGAGAATTGAGGATCTTGGTGGCTGTATCACCTTCATGGGTTGCTGGCGTGTCAACGGAACCTATGCTGTATCCAGAGCTATAGGTAGGTCAATCACATTTGTGTGGAATCCCTCTTTTCACTGCCGTTAGCATTGGAATAAACTCAATTGTGCCTTTCTTTGAGGCTGTAGCAAGAAGGGCTTAAAAGGCATTCAACTATTGCAGTAAATGCATTAAGAGAAAGATTTACACTTACGTCTGACTATCAGAAGGAATCAGTAATTATATCAAATAACTGAATTTAACTTGCCACCACCCTTCGAAAAGGGAAACTTGAAAGCCAGTTAAATTAGTCTCAGCCTAACGGTTGCTGGAGTTCTTGACTTGTGTACAGTGACTGCAAAACAAAAACACATGAAGCAAAGGTCTTTAGAAAATGCAGGGTTTATTAAACTACTAAGTAATGAATGCATTTAATAAATGAATGAAATAACAAACACAGTGATGATTAATGAATGAATGAATGAATAAAGGCAGGGTTCCCCGATTAAGTAAACCTGGGTGTTAATTTAGTTTGAAACTCGACTGTTGGTATGGTAAACTGCATGTTATGATACTTGAAAGCATGGTTACCAGGCGCAAAGCGGAAAGGAAAAATGCTCCTTTTTCATTTCTGATCCCAGAAGTCGGTCCAGAGGTGTTCACACCACTTCCAGCAAACGTTTAACGTCAAGTCTATTTTGGAAATGGAGTCAACGATCGTATGTACAGTACATGCATACAGCCTATTAATGATCTAATTTACTGTTGTTGGGTTTGATATTTATTAATTGTGAATGCAAAAAAAACTTAATACTTAATTCTGCTTGATTCAAACTGTTATTTATGCTCTGCTAAGGTTGCAGCGGAATTGCGAATTTTGAGAAAGTGTTGTCCTGTATTGTCAAGAAAAACTCCTGGAAAAGTGGCTGAAAAAGGCCTGGAAAATGCTTTCTTTAAAAGAGTGGGATCCCTGAACAGTGAATACAGCGTTAGGCAATCAATACCAACTACCAATCAGCCTTATCTGTTAGTGTACATTTATGACTGTATGCTCTTGTGGTTGCATGTTTCACAATTGTTGAAAAACCTTTTAAATCCTATTTTATTGACTGTTCTGTTTTATACTGACTACTGAGTCTTCACTCCTCTTAACTGGCCAGCAGGGGTCGCAAGTGCTAGGCTAAAAACACTATTTACCTGGTCTGTTGCAGGCCACATTTTGGCCCTTGTTGTGGCTCAAAAACTGACATCCATAGAAAAGAGCATTCCATACCTGATATCTTATGATCCACCAAAGTTAGACACAATATTAAATAAATAAATCCCTGTTGTTGTAATCTTTGCTGCCATTTTGACTGGAAGACTCGGTTACAATACCATCATACTATTCTATGCATCATACTGTACAAAAACAACCACACTATATTCAAAACTCTGCATATGTGCACTGGTTGCATCTGGTATTTGTGGTAGTTGCTTCACCATATTTTAGCTGACAGAGATCTGCACTCAACTGAGTGGTAAATGGTAAATGGACCTGTACTTGTACAGCGCCTTTCTAGTCTTCCGACCACTCAAAGCACTTTTACACTACGTGCCACATTCACCCTTTCACACACATTCACTCAGTGATGGCAAAGTCCATCGAACAGAAACTAACATTCATACACATTTACACACCGATGCACGGCATCAGGAGCAATTATCTTGCTCAAGGATACTTCGACATGTGGCACCAGGAGCCGGGGATCGAACAAACAACCTTCCAATTAAGGAACGACCCGCTCTGCCTCTGAGCCACAGCCGCTGCCACTCTTCTAGTGTGTGTGTGATATTGTTTTTCCACAAAAAAGTCCAATGAACTTTGATTAATATTAATTATGGAAATGTTTTTAATTTCAAAATGCTAACTGCTGGACACGATGTCGCCTACATTCTCAGTGGATATGCACTGGTGGCTTTAGCTTTCTACATCACACTGTACAAGGTGATGTCACAAAATTCTGCTAATACCTACACGTTCAACATATGTAGAGTTCATGCAGATGAATGTGAAAACAGCCCTCTAATGGTAAACTCTCCATATACAACTTCAAACCTCCAGTGGAGCGCTGTCATCACAGCGATGGCATCTCTTTGCACCAGACAGTGATTTTCCTGGTAAATACCAGATAATGGAAACCCTATTTAATGCTCTAAAACAGGCCTGGACTTGAGAAGGTACTGCTGCAGCTGCTAACCACACATTCCTCATCACTCCTCCAGGTGACTTTGACCAGAAGCCTTACGTGTCTGGAGATGCCGACTGCTCGATAACCCAGCTGGTGGGGGACGAAGACTACGTGCTTCTTGCGTGCGATGGCTTCTTTGATGCAGTCAAACCTTCAGAGGTTCCACATCTAGTCCTGGATGCACTCCAGCCACCTGGTGACCCCGAGGGCGGGGGAGAGGCTCTGCTGGAACAGTCAGAGCAGGTTGTTGGACTGAGAGTCGCTCAACAGTTGGTAGGTCACGCTAAGGCAGCCGGTTCTAGTGATAACATCACAGTTATTGTGGTGTTCCTGCGTCCACCTGAGCAGCTGCTGGCTCAAGACTCCACTACAGGAACTGCACAAGCTACTGGGGACTCCACTTCACAAGATGCACCTCAGCAGTGAAGGTGGAGATCTGACACCACTGTGCCAAGCTACTGCATAACTCAGCCTGTTTTCACCACCTCACCATGAGTATCCATCACTGTTCTTGTATTACAGTGCAGAGCTAATTAGTCTATTGTATTTTCTAACAGTGTATTACACTTTTAACGTTTCAAGAGAAGTTTGAAGATGAGGACTGATGAGCTGGAGTTACTGGAGTGTAAACTTCCCCAGATCCAATAAATATCAGGACAGAGCAACTTAAGGTTAGCCTAAATTCTGTTCCAGATCTGCTCGCAGTCCTGCATTTACAGATGTCATTGGAATGTGTACGGGTGTCGTGTGTTCGTACCACAGTACATCCTTCCCGATCTGTACCGCGCATGTCCAACTCTCAACAGAAATTAGGAGGAAATGAGATGGCTAGATTAGTTACTTCCAAAGAACAATGTGTTACAATGCTTTATTTAATGTTATGTAAATTGTCTTCTCAGTATTAGCTGAGGGAACATTAATACATTTACAGAACCTCTGCTAACATTGGCTAAGTTATCTGAAGACTGTGCTTGTCACTATACTATATGCTCTATGTATGTCTCACACATAAATGCTTACAGATATTATGTACATGCAAGTCACCATATTTATTCAAACCACATACCTCTTCCAACTGCATCCAGAGGAAGATAAAAATTGTTTTAAAAAAGTCTTAATAGCATGCTGAATTAAAGTGTCATTTTTCCAGAGCCATTGATGGAAGTAGCTAATAAGTGAGCCATATCTTTTCCTTGGCATCTCTGCTGAGACTTGCACATGCTCAGTACTGATTGGACAGGATGTACGAATCAGGCATTATAGCCAATCATAATGTGTTCATGTGTTACATCATCTGTGAACGCAGGACCCCAAGCAGATCTGCTACCTACACCACTCCATACCATGGACTGGCACAGCGGGGCTTTTTTTAACACAACTTGCTAAATAATGTAATCAACTAATAATGTGCTAACTGTTACTGTTGAATCTACTGTGAGGTTACTACTTTCAGTAGCAGGCCTGTTAGCTAGCAGATAAACATAGGGTTTAATCAGTCACACTCACACTCATCTTCTCACTTATGCTCTTATGTTTTTTGGTTTGGAAGGTTGCTAAGCTATGATTGGGAAGTCTCTGTTTGTGGAAGGGTTTTAGCAAAAGGTCAATTCAAACCACTAATGGTTTTAATATAGCTAAAAAATCAGTTGTATTTTAATTAAAAAAGTATTCAGAAGTGATTACATTTCACAAATAGCTTCATTGGCTAAGATAAGTGTAAGATAAACCTTTACAGCTTTCCTTTGGTTCCATGGTCTCTGTGCCGGAAAGAAAAGCTAGCCTCCTCTTGACCTCTGTGTAGTTATCACAAGTCTGTTACTTTTTTTGGTCTTTATGCTCTGTGTCAGTATTTTTTGTGGAGCTTAGTTTTCATACATCATATCTCATTCATATGTTCTCTATGCATCATCAGTATTAAATGTCTTAAAGTGAACATTGCAAACATGCAAAAAAAAACCTCACTAAGTCAGGTTCTGCAGTGGGATTGGATTCACTCTGACATCAGTAATGGGGCTTCATTTGAGGGATTTTGCCGGAGCAACTGTAACTGTGCCTTTACCAGTCACTACTCAATGAAATGCCTTGGGAATCTCTAATTCTGTGGTGTGCTGCAGTGTTATATTGTATTATTATAGAAACTGTTGCCAACTGCAGTCTAGAAAATGCATATCAGCCTTCAGGAACTGATATCAGTCGATCTGTAATACCAAGCACTGTGACTATTGAAAGTATTTGATGCTGGGGATCTTGCAGGAAATGACTTGGATTAAGTTAGTAAATCTTCCAGTTGGCTCCGAGCTGTAACTGTGACATTCTGTAGTGAAAAGATGTTTTGAATATTTGACTACAGTACCTACTAAGAACAAAACGACCAGACAGAGGTATAGTCAGTATTTCTGTTTTGAATGAGTGCTAGTGTGCCAAAACTACCTACGTGATCTTGGCATGCTCAGGTAAGAGAGAATTGATTTGCTGAATCACAAACTCCGACAGTATTTCTGACTCCTGTGTTTAATTTTTGGAATACCTTTAATTAAGAGTTATTCATCATGTCCTATTGAGAACATTAATATCAGCTGTACTGATTTTGGCATGTAATAAATAATATTCTGTTTCGCTGACAAGATACTATAGTCTGCTTTTTTATGTCATATTTAGTATCAATGGCTGAATTTAAATCAGTGTGAATGGAAAATTATGAGGGTGTGCCCTAATAGTTTGAAGCATGTGAATAGATCTAAATCCATAAAAGGAAGTTCATTTTTGTTTGCAAAGCTACGGTTATTGAGCTATTAAGTCTAAAGAACAAAAAACTTGCATACACTTTAAAAAATATGTTTCAACATAACAAAACAAGATTATAAAGCAGAGATTAAAGTTAAATGTACTACAATGATGTTTTAACTGGTTAAGAAACATTCAATACAGATGGCTCTACATGACCTGAATAAACAAACAAGAATCAGTGAGAAGAACAGCTGTTTCTTTGTAGTTATTCTTAATGCCTTCACAGTCGGATTAAATGGGGTAGAAATAATACTGCTTTTGTGCACATGGGCCTCCAGAATCAACACAAAAATAAAAGTTCCTTGTAAGGGCTTTAATGAAGAAACTATGTTGGATATATTTTATTATTATTTGTTTTATATTAATAAGGAATAATAAAGACCCAAGAACAGACACCACGTAAATGCAATGGTTTGTCTTCCACATCATGTAGTTATTTAAATGAAGTTAATAAGAAAGCCAGGGCACATTACCAGTTAACATATAATTCTTGTTGTGATATAAAATGATCTTCTATGCAGCAGTACAATGAGTTCTAGTCTAGTCAGATACTAATGACAAGATAAGATAGACTTTATTGATCCTACACTGAAAAATCTACTTCTTACAGCAGCTCCAGATAGGCAGATAAGAAAAAAAGAAATACACAATAAAATTGTGTACTTTACTTATTCACTGAATATGAGATCAGATGATCACAAGATAAGAGAGATTTATGAAAAAGGAGGTGTAGGCTGCTAGAGCACACAGGTGATAAGCTCTCAAGTGAGGAAATAGAATATTTGCAGTTCTCATAATCCATATATTTATATAAAACATACACATAATACATACATATATAGAACTATACCAGACGCCAAGATGGCACCTATTGAATCCAATAAGCATTGCTAACCTGGTGCATATGCCAAAAATGTTTTCTAGCTTCCGGTTTTACATCCTGGTTATGCAGCTCACTTGCCTGGTCTTGCCTGAGAGTTCCTTCTCGGCCCATAGACTTTACATTGTGATGGTGTCACAGATCAAATTGCTTTACAAATACACATCCTCCATGGATTAAACACTCATAATAGAAAGAGTCATAATTGACCTTGTTTGCAGATTGTGGTGTCCTGTAAACAGTTATACAGATGCCTGTTATATAATGACGGTATATGTTTTTTTCATATAAATTTTCTGTGCAATACCTCGAGTGGCACGAGGGCTTGAAGATCCAATCATCACTAAAGCATATGTCACCCAAGGGAGCCAGTAAAAACAAACCGAATGGTCGAAGTTGCAATAATGACATTGAAGGTGTGTTGATTGATTCACAATGTCAACTAATGCACTGAGAAACATGCAAGGCAACTTCCTACCTCAATAACCTTTGAGCAGCACAGTGAATTAGATGTTAACTAGTGACAATGAAAATGCAGCAAAGCATCCTTTTATTCCTATTCTTATTCCTCTGACAGTTTCTTTATCTGTAATGCAAAGAACACAATAAGCCAGCCTGTTAATGGGAGTGTGTAGGGTTCAGTAGCATCTAATGGTGAAGATACATATTACAACCAACTGAATACCGCTTGCCTTGCAAGTGTGTAGGAGAAACTACAGTGGTTGCTATTGAGAACCAGTGTTTGGTTTTTACATTCTGGGCTACTGTGCAAACATGACGGTTCAATGTGGCGGCATTTGTGGAAGAGGACCCGCTCCCTCTGCAGATACTCCTCCCTAAAGCTCTTGTGTCTGGATAGAAGCAAATCTCTGCAACCAGGTACCATCATCTTGGCTGATTTCTGGGCACATTAATGTGTTTTTAATGACAGGCTCAACTATTAGAATGTGGGTGGGATGTTTGGGTGTCCACATACTTTTGGTCATACATATAGACTGCAGACTACATTATACTGACTGTTGAATGTGAGCATAGGTTCAGTGTGGGTTATGTTAACATGTAAAACACAGAGCACAGAAAGTCCCATCAGGTGTTTTATTAAAAAGTATATACAGATTATTTACTCCATATGTACACGTGAAGACAGTTTAAGTTAAGAGAACGCAAACAGAAGACTGGCCACTGACAACATTTTGATCACTTATTGTATTTACATGATAAAGGTAACGGTGATGAACAACTCCTTCTATGACAACAGCAGTATTTGACTTCCTCTTCAGTGCAGAGACTTACAGCCTGGATGTTGTGTAGAGTCTTGTTGAGCTTGAAGCCGTCGTTGTGCTCACGGCTCCATTCTTCTTCTGCCTGAATCAACATATGACACTATTAGTAAAAAGCACTGCAGATCTGAATCAGTGACAGTATTCACTGTGTTATTTTGTCTGTAGTTGGTGCAGTCCAGCTGATCTTACTTGTTCATGTTATTCAGAATGAGTTTTCCAAGTTTAGACTTTGGATCCACACATTTGTCCTTATTTGCTGTTGTTGTAATACTGGGAGAGAAGAAAGAGCTTTGTTAGAGAGAGGCTGGACAATGACATGTCAGTAAATGTGACTTAATCCAGCTCATATACTCACATAATCTCTGTATGTGGACAGAAGATATTTGGGAGGTGTACAGCCCGTACTGCCTTGATGGACTGTGGCCTGATGTGCTCGATGTAACCGTCTAAACACTTGCACTTATTAGATCTGTTGGCTGGTAGCCCTGTGGGAAGAAAGACACAACCTTATTATCTGTTGGTCATCTTTCAAATCAGTGCGCAGACTTCAGAATGAACATGTATCAGTGTTTTATGAGAGGCAGGCTGCTCTGGAGGCAGAACTATTGTCACTGGTTGAATTCAACTTCAGTGGACAGAGATAAAAGGTTAGACGTAATTTTGTAACAAAGCCTCTTGCTTATAACTGAAAAAAGGTATTCTGGAGTATATGTAATAATTTTCTTGGTATTACAATAGTGTGCTATTTGGTTTCTGTAATTTCCTCAGATCTAAAGACAAACTTTAATGATATTATTAGCCAAATATCATACATTTTAAAGTCAACAATATTGACTATAGAATATTCATTTGTTTAAATCAACAGTCCCCCAGCTGTCTCTTCTTTTTGTCTCTATCACTGTTTAAATCAATGTCATGGACTATTTACCTTCATTTTTATTTATTCAAACTCAGCAAAACAGTCCATATGAACATACAGTGAGAGGAAAGGTGAGCATATTGAGATTGAAGATGAAGGACAACATAATCACAGAACACTAAACTGTTGACAGTACCTTGTGCACTGAAGACAAACAGGCAGGTGAGAAAGGCAATGGCAGCTGGATTCATGGTTGTGGCTGTAGACAGGTTCTGGCTCACTCTCCTCTGTGTCTTTCTTCAGGCTGGACTCCTGATGGTGTACAGCAACAAGAGATCATTCTCTCTTTTATACTCTGAGCCCACACACTGACACAGGGCTGCTGTGCAATGTGACACAATAGTTTCACTTTCCAGTAAACTTTCACACTATTCGTCCCTTCCTTTTTCTTCTGACAAGCCGGTTTCTTGGAAACACAAGTTCTTCTTCTGCAGAAGCTTTGGATAAGACAGTCAGTTGTGATATTGTATATATTGGCATGCATGGCTCAAAGGAAGTTTTCCAAATGTAAAACCTTCATGGATCAAATATTCATAGTAGAGTCATAATTGACCTTGTTTGCAGTTTGAAGTGTCAACTGCTTTACAGACAGTCTGTTTTATAATGGTGGTCTATGGGGGAAATGCTTTATGGGCTGCAGGGAAATTGTAGAAACAGAGACACTTCTCCTACAAAAGCTTTGGCTCAAAGAATCATTTATTCTACAGAATGGCTTCTGTGTTATATTGTATTGGCCTACATGAGGGCAGAGGATGCAATTTCATTGTATTTGCAGAGATTATTATTTTTCCCATTTTGCAACACATTTCTGATTTTTGAAAATTCATGAAAATGGGCACAGACATCAGAACTAGTGAAAATTGGTCTCTATGGCAACCCCAAACACACGCCAGTGTTGGGATAAAGTTGCTTTGATATTCACAAAATGTTGGTGGGATCGAATGGGATTGAAATACGTCTATTATTAGGAACTTATTTACATTTTTCTTACGAGAGTTTGCCAGAAAGGAAGTCATCCATTTTGGATTTTGTGCATGAATTTTAATTTTCTAAACATGTTTGAGGCCTTCAGGATTTTCAAAACCTATTGGGAAACTTGCACTCATGTTTGAACTGGTGAATATTTATATTTTGCAGATATTGCAGTTGGGTTTGAGGAATGGCACGTCGGCTCCATAGCGCCCCCTAGACTGTTAACCTTTAAATACACGTTTGACGCACTGAGACTCACGTAATCTGGTATAAACATCAAGAGTGGCAAGAATTCCTATCTGATATTGGTCTTGGGCAAAGATTTGGCAAAATGGCTCGATAGCACCCCCTATAAAATTTCAATTTAGTATCTCAAGCTGTAGATGTACTAAATTTGGTGGGCACATTAATCATTTCCAGACAAATAAAATAGCCTTTACAGGAAAGAAATTACAGGGAAGGATTAAAAGATTAGCACAACTCTGTGTAGCAGAAATATGTTTTTCTGCCTCCCTCTCCTGTTAATCACCTCACAACCCTCAGATCAGGACACAAAGGTTGCAATCCTTTTAAGACAAAGAAAAACAGCCCAAGATCATAAATACAGGGATCATATTGTGACACAGCTAGAACTGTATTATATCATATATTAACATAAATACAGCTTGATATAGTAATCAGATATTGCTGAAGTTGGCTTCAAACCAAGTGAAGGTGAATTATTTCTCTGTTTAACCAAGTCAGTGGAAAATAATCCAATTTGTGCTGAATGGGCTTAATGAATGCAGTTATTTCAGTTTCAGTTTTGAATGTCTTCCCTTGATATTTCCTCTTCTGTGTTTGTGTGTGATTTGAAGGAAATCCCCCAAATCAGACATGACTTGCTCAACAGGACGTTGTAAACATAGACACGTGTGTGGATGAGTGTGAGTCCCATTTGTGATGCAACAGCCCGGATGATGTCACAGCCTCTAACAGCCACCATACTGGTGTTCAGAAAACATGCTGTTCTCAGTGTAAATGCTTTAAAACTGACTGCTGGTGTAGCTAGTCTCATGTGAGGTAGTCTTATAGTAAATTTGCACTACGCTTTTGTTCATGCTGTGTAAAAACACAGCATGAACACAAGATGCACCAAACCATTGCGGAATGGTTAAACTTGGAGCCCACTGAGTTTCCAAGGCTTTGCAGTGATCATGTTATAAATGATGACTTTCATCAGTTATACAGTGTGTGTGTGTGTAAGGGTGCATTGTATTGCTTATTATAGTATAGTCCAGTTTTACTTCTGGAGGCATGTTCTGAATTAACTTTACTTATGTAATGCAGTGCCAGCATGTGTTCCCTTTTTAATTTCTTTAGCATTGCCCTTAAGATTTCCTGAGAAACTTGATGTGAAACTAATAGTTTGAGGGAAAGTCCCTCCCTCAATGTGCACCCTAACCCCTCTGCAATGACACCTTGCAGTACAGGTTATGTAGATAATCATGTGAACTCATTGGCAAAAACAAGTGAAAGTCAAAACCAGATCGAAACAGGCAAACTTCCCCAAAAAGGGGTTTGGCACAGAGGCAGAAGTCCAAAGAGCAGGCAGGGGATCATGCAGGATAGAGACAAGAGCTGATACCACTGTACAGAGGAGCACAATCAAATGCCTCAATGTCCGGACATCACAGCACTTGCTCACTTGCTGGTTTAACAGGCACATTCATGGTGTTACACCATATTACATGTCCATACGAAGCTTCCTGTTGCACGGATGCTCTCAGACTTCTCACAGTTGAGTAAGTCAACAATGTGCAGAGTGCATGAGCTGAAACCTGCGCAAGTGCATTATGCAAACTGAGTAAACCACAGTCCTTTAAAGTAGCTGTAATTAAACCCCTTCCTAAAAAGCCCACTCTTGACCCAAGGGTTTTAGCCAACTATAGACCGATTTCTAACCTACCCTTCCTCTTTAAGATTCTGGAGAAAGTAGTCGCCAAACAGTTGTGTGACTTTCTACATAGCAATAGCTTATTTGAGGATTTTCAGTCAGGATTTAGAGTTCATCACAGCACAGAGAAAGCTCTGGATAAAGTTAATAATGACCTTCTGATTGCTTCCGACAATGGACTTGTGTCTGTACTTGTATTATTAGATCTTAGTGCTGCATTTGACACCATTGACCATAATATTCTTTTACAGAGACTTCAGCATCAAATTGGCATCAAAGGAACCACACTAAGCTGGTGTAAGTCATACTTATCAGATCGTTCTCAGTTTGCACACGTTAACGATGAATCCTCCATAAATACTAAAGTTAGTCATGGAGTTCAATAAGGTTCTGTATTTGGACCAATTCTATTCACTTTATATATGCTTCCCTTAGGCAATATTATTAGGAATCATTCCATTAACTTTCACTTTTATGCAGATGATACCCAGTTATACCTGTCGATCAAGCCCGATGAAATTAATCAGTTATCTAAGTTACAAATATGTCTTAAGGACATACAAACCTGGATGAGCTGCAATTTTCTGATGCTAAACTCAGAAAAAAACTAAATTCTTGTAGATATAAATACTAAGATATAGTTACTCTAGATTACCTTGGCCTCTAGCACCACTGTCAGGAATCTTGGAGTTATCTTTGATCAGGACTTCTCCTTTAATTCCCACATAAAGCAAACCTCTAGGACTGCCTTTTTTAATCTACGTAATATTACAAAAATTGGACACATCCTATCACAGGCGGATGCAAAAAAAGTAATCCATGCATTTGTTACTTCTAGGCTGGATTACTGCAATTCCTTATTATCAGGTTGCCCCAATAAGTCCATTAAGACGCTCCAATTAATTCAGAATGCTGCAGCACGAGTACTGACAGGAACTATGAAAAGAGATCACATCTCTCCTGTTCCAGCTTCTCTGCACTGGCTCCCTGTAAAATTCAGAATAGAATTTAAAATCCTCCTCCTCACCTATAAAGCTCTTTATGGTCAGGCCCCTTCATATCTTAAAGAGCTCATAGTACCCTATTACCCCTCTAGAACACTGTGTTCTCTGAATGCAGGGCTACTTGTGGTTCCTATAGTCTCTAATAGTAGAACAGGAGCCAGAGCCTTCAGTTACCAAGCTCCTCTCCTGTGGAACCAGCTTCCATTTGTGGTTCGGGAGGCAGACACCCTCTCCACATTTAAGAGTAGGCTTAAGACATTCCTCTTTGATAAAGCTTATAGTTAGGTCTGACTCAGGTGAGTCCTGAACCATCCCTTAGTTATGCTGCTATAGGCCTAGACTATCGGGGGAATTTCCCCTGATGCACTGAGCTCCTCTCTTGCTCTTTCTCTCTTTTTGCACACAATCATTCCCTATTAATGCATGTTACTAACTTCACTTTTTCTCCGGAGTTCTTGTGTTTTCTCATCTCGCAGGTTCTCATGGATCCTGGTGGAGCCTCCTGCCATGGTCCTGCTTGCCTCCCATTGCTAATATCACTGATATTAGTGTTATATTATTATTATCACTATTGTTAGTAGTACAGTTACTATTATTACTATAATCACTGCTCATTGTCCCCCATCGTTGTCGTTGTTGTCGTCATCATCTTCTTCATGTTCATCATCATCAGTCACTACTATTAGTGTAGTCGTTGCTACTGTTGTTGCTGTGCACGTTTGTCTCTGTCCTTCTGTTGTTACCTCTGTTCTGTCTCTCTCTGTCTCTCTCTCTCACCCCAACTGGTCGAGGCAGACTACCACCCACCTAGAGCCGAGGGGTCTGTCCGAGGTTTCTGCCTCTTAAAAGGAAGTTTTTCCTTAAACTATACTATAGCTGGCTGTCGTAGTGTTTCTTGCTGGAAAAACATTAACAAATATTTTCTTTGTAATGTGACTCTAGGAGCAAATAGAGCTGCAATATGATAATAAATTAACAAGTTCAAAGCAGCAGGATAATATATGACATCCAGACCGTTTGGTCAAACACACAGAGAGGGTGAACTAACGAATGTTAAAATGAAGGCTATGGCTCATCTTCACATCATGTCAGTGAAGTTACTGAGATAGCCTGTGACATAAGTGGACTGTACCAGTTAAAACTGCAGTAGGGGACGTCTATGAAAATAACTTTTTTGACACATTTCCTGAAACTCACTATATCCTGACAGTAGTACATGAGACAGATGATCTGTGAGAAACTTTGGTTCCTCTGGCTCCTCCTGCTGCTGCTAATGGCATCTGCAAGAATCCACCGGGCCTTAATAAACACAACCCATCAGAGCTGAGAAAGATTTGTTGTTGATTGTTGAGTCTGATTCTCAGGTCGACAAATACAGAAGGTCAGTCAGCCAGCATCAGTGTTTGACCTCCCTGATGCTCTTGTGTCTGGATAGAAGCAAATCTCTGCAACCAGGTACCATCATCTTGGCTGATTTCTGGGCACATTAATGTGTTTTTAATGACAGGCTTAACTATTAGAATGTGGGTGGGATGTTTGGGTGTCCACATACTTTTGGTCATACATATAGACTGCAGACTACATTATACTGACTGTTGAATGTGAGCATAGGTTCAGTGTGGGTTATGTTAACATGTAAAACACAGAGCACAGAAAGTCCCATCAGGTGTTTTATTAAAAAGTATATACAGATTATTTACTCCATATGTACACGTGTAGACAGTTTAAGTTAAGAGAACGCAAACAGAAGACTGGCCACTGACAACATTTTGATCACTTATTGTATTTACATGATAAAGGTAATCAGAATCAGAACACATACTTTAATAATCCCAGGGGGAAATTACTTTTGTTACATACTCCATATGAAATAGACATACATATATTAATAATATATATATAGTTTAATTTAAAGTCCCACTTTCTAATGTGCAAAAATGGCAAGTGTAAAGTGGTCGCCGGCTTCCTCTTCACCAGAGGCACATAGCAGGATGTTGGGTTTGCAGAGGGAGGGATGTACGACACCGATGATGACGTGCGGGATCTCTCTCGGTAGATGATATGGACGGAGTCCAACGGTGATGAACAACTCCTTCTATGACAACAGCAGTATTTGACTTCCTCTTCAGTGCAGAGACTTACAGCCTGGATGTTGTGTAGAGTCTTGTTGAGCTTGAAGCCGTCGTTGTGCTCATGGCTCCATTCTTCTTCTGCCTGAATCAACATATGACACTATTAGTAAAAAGCACTGCAGATCTGAATCAGTGACAGTATTCACTGTGTTATTTTGTCTGTAGTTGGTGCAGTTCAGCTGATCTTACTTGTTCATGTTATTCAGAATGAGTTTTCCGATTTTAGACTTTGGATCCACACATTTGTCCTTATTTGCTGTTGTTGTAATACTGGGAGAGAAGAAAGAGCTTTGTTAGAGAGAAGCTGGACAATGACATGTCAGTAAATGTGACTTAATCCAGCTCATATACTCACATAATCTCTGTATGTAGACAGAAGATATTTGGGAGGTGTACAGCCCGTACTGCCTTGATGGACTGTGGCCTGATGTGTTCGATGTAACCGTCTAAACACTTGCACTTATTAGATCTGTTGGCTGGTAGCCCTGTGGGAAGAAAGACACAACCTTATTATCTGTTGGTCATCTTTCAAATCAGTGCGCAGACTTCAGAATGAACATGTATCAGTGTTTTATGAGAGGCAGGCTGGTCTGGAGGCAGAACTATTATCACTGGTTGAATTCAACTTCAGTGGACAGAGATAAAAGTTAGACGTAATTTTGTAACAAAGCCTCTTGCTTATAACTGAAAAAAGGTATTCTGGAGTATATGTAATAATTTTCTTGGTATTACAATAGTGTGCTATTTGGTTTCTGTAATTTCCTCAGATCTAAAGACAAACTTTAATGATTTTATTAGCCAAATATCATACATTTTAAAGTCAACAATATTGACTATTGAATGTTCATTTGTTTAAATCAACAGTCCCCCAGCTGTCTCTTCTTTTTGTCTCTATCACTGTTTAAATCAATGTCATGGACTATTTACCTTCATTTTTATTTATTCAAACTCAGCAAAACAGTCCATATGAACATACAGTGAGAGGAAAGGTGAGCATATTGAGATTGAAGATAACAACAACAACATAATCACAGAACACTAAACTGTTGACAGTACCTTGTGCACTGAAGACAAACAGGCAGGTGAGAAAGGCAATGGCAGCTGGATTCATGGTTGTGGCTGTAGAGAGGTTCTGGCTCACTCTCCTCTGTGTCTTTCTTCAGGCTGGACTCCTGATGGTGTACAGCAACAAGGGATCACTCTCTCTTTTATACTCTGAGCCCACACACTGACACAGGGCTGCTGTGCAATGTGACACAATAGTTTCACTTTCCAGTAAACTTTCACACTATTCGTCCCTTCCTTTTTCTTCCGACAAGCCGGTTTCTTGGAAACACAAGTTCTTCTTCTGCAGAAGCTTTGGATAAGACAGTCAGTTGTGATATTGTATATATTGGCATGCATGGCTCAAAGGAAGTTTTCCAAATGTAAAACCTTCATGGATCAAATATTCATAGTAGAGTCATAATTGACCTTGTTTGCAGTTTGAAGTGTCAACTGCTTTACAGACAGTCTGTTTTATAATGGTGGTCTATGGGGGAAATGCTTTATGGGCTGCAGGGAAATTGTAGAAACAGAGACACTTCTCCTGCAAAAGCTTTGGCTCAAAGAATCATTTATTCTACAGAATGGCTTCTGTGTTATATTGTATTGGCCTACATGAGGGCAGAGGATGCAATTTCATTGTATTTGCAGAGATTATTATTTTTCACATTTTGCAACACATTTCTGATTTTTGAAAATTGAATTTAAATTTTCGAAACACGTTGGAGGCCTTCAGGATTTTCAAAACCTCATGGGAAACTTGCACTCATGTTTGAACTGGTGAATATTTATATTTTGCAGATTTTGCAGTTGGGTTTGAGGAATGGCACTTCGGCTCCATAGCGCCCCCTAGACTGTTAACCTTTAAATACACGTTTGACGCACTGAGACTCACGTAATCTGGTATAAACATCAAGAGTGGCAAGAATTCCTATTGTATAGGTTATGTAGATAATCATGTGAACTCATTGGCTAAAACAAGTGAAAGTCAAAACCAGATCGAAACAGGCAAACTTCCCCATTGGGCAAAGATTTGGCAAAATGGCTCGATAGCACCCCCTATACAATTTCAACTTAGTATCTCTCGCGGTAGATGTACTAAATTTGGTGGGCACATTAATCATTTCCAGACAAATAAAATAGCCTTTACAGGAAATAAATTACAGGGAAGGATTAAAAGATCAGCACAACTCTGTGTAGCAGAAATATGTTTTTCTGCCTCCCTCTCCAGATCAGGACACAAAGGTTGCAATCCTTTTAAGATAAAGAAAAACAGCCCAAGATCATAAATACAGGGATCATATTGTGACACAGCTAGAACTGTATTATATCATATATTAACATAAATACAGCTCGATATAGTAATCAGATATTGCTGAAGTTGGCTTCAAACCAAGTGAAGGTGAATTATTTCTCAGTTTAACCAAATCAGTGGAAAATAATCCAATTTGTGCTGAATGGGCTTAATGAATGCAGTTATTTCAGTTTCAGTTTTGAATGTCTTCCCTTGATATTTCCTCTTCTGTGTTTGTGTGTGATTTAAAGGAAATCCCCCAAATCAGACATGACTTGCTCAACAGGCCTAGGCTGGATTGCTGCAATTCCTTATTATCAGGTTGCCCAATAAGTCCATTAAGACGCTCCAATTAATTCAGAATGCTGCAGCACGAGTACTGACAGGAACTATGAAAAGAGATCACATCTCTCCTGTTCTAGCTTCTTTGCACTGGCTCCCTGTAAAATTCAGAATAAAATTTAAAATCCTCTTCCTCACCTGCAAAGCTCTTTATGGTCAGGCCCCTTCATATCTTAAAGATCCAGATCATAGTTATTCTGCTATAGGCCTAGACTATCAGGGAATTTCCCATGATGCAATGAGCTCCTCTCTTCCTCTTTCTCTCTTTCTGCACACATTCATGCCCTATTAATGCATGTTACTAACTTCACTTTTTCTGGTAGATTCAGTTTCTTTGTTTCAGCCACTGCAGATGCCCAACCTCCCCCTTCCTAACACAAGATGCCAGGTCCTTTTGTGTTTTGTAGATTGTGATGTCTGGACTTGGCTTTGAACCTCAATGCAAGATCCTGCAGGACACCTCATATGTAAAACACACCAGCAGGGGGTCGGCCCTGATGTCTGCAGTGGGCAGAGGGGTGGGAAAGCACTTCCTGGAGGGCCAGACCCCTACAGCAGACAAAGGGGTGTGAAAGAGGTGGTCCTCAGGTATAAATGTGTAGATATCCCCATGTTCGGGGTCTTTCTTCATCTTTGACCACTCGCATGTTGATTGACCTTTTCTTTGCAAAGAAAATAAACTTGTCGGCCGGCAGAAGTTCTCTATTTCATTCTTCACCAGCAGCAGAGAAATTGCCACAACAATTTGATGTCAGAAGTGGGATCCCTCGAGCGATCATCTGGGACGGGACGCGGACAGTGACAGGCCACCCTGGAGGAAAAACGTTTCAGCCTCCAACCTCAAAATCCTCTTCTGAGAAGGGAGGACTGACCGCAAACGCCCGGATCGTCGCCGCTGGGATTTACACAAACGCAATTCAACTAAATTCATCTGGTGAGCACTGAAATATTGACATTTCAATTTCTTTTCTTTAAATTTTGGGTTTAAAATTGGCTAAATATTTCCGTTTCTCACATATCCACAATCGATCTGCTTTTTGTTACTTATAGCCTTAAACGAAGTAACCAGGTCTTTGTTGCTTGTTCCTTAAAAGCAATCAGGTTTTTAAATCACTTGTAACCATAAACAAAGTGATTTGCTTTTTTTTTCACTTGTAGCACAGACAAAGTGATCAGGTCTTTGTTGCCTTAAACAGGTCTTTGTTGCTTGTTCCTTAAACGAAGTAACCAGGTCTTTATCACTTGTATCCTTAAACGAAGTGACCCTTTACAGATACGTCTTTACTGTAATAGTTGTGCACGAGCTCCATTTGGAATGGGGAGTAAAAGCTCTGCCGAGGTTGGACCTCCGGAGGGGGCGATTGTGGATGTTATGAGAAGGAAATATGGGGATAAAAGTTTAAAATATTTAAATGTCTGGACAGCTGAGTTTGGATTCCCAATAGGGGGATCCCTCAGTTTAAAAAACATATCGATATTAGAAGAAAAACTGAAGGGAAAAGAACAAAAAATAAGAAGGAAAAATAAGGTTTCTGTAAGAAAATTAGAAAATATGGAAGGTCAAAGAGAATGTTTTCAGATGTGGAAAGGGGAAGCAGAGACACGAGATAGGAAAACAATGCTGAAACAACTCCCTTTTCCATGTGAAAAAGTTGAAACCAATGAAAAGCAAATTTCACACACACAAAGAACACCAGACTCGCAGACTTCTTCTTTGTTTCCACAGTTGGCGGTTTTGAAGCTGGATCCAGACCTTGACGGCAACCCACCTATTCATCCTTCAGCTCCACCACCATACAACACAGTGACACCCAGCAAAAGAAGGGAAGCAGACTCCGCCATGCTACAACAAAAAACAAGTTCAGGAGCAGCTCATTGTGCCCCTGATGTGTCCGTTCCACCACAGAACCCTACAACCAACCCCCCTTCTCCAATAGCACATAGACTGCGTTATCCAAATCAAGATGCAGCCTTCAACATGCCCATGGTTAAAGTATCTGGACCAGAAGGTGCAACGTTGGTTTTCCGCCCATGGACTTCTGCTGACATCACAGCAGCCTCACAACATCTGCCCAACCCCACAACATCAGGTAAAATGTTTGCTGAGCAATTCTCCACATTTTGCCAAGAATTCAAACCCACCATAAATGAACTAAAAAGACTCCTGATCACCAAGATGAAACCCACAGATTGGCAAAAAATAGCTGGGAAATTCCCACATGCTGACATTCATTGTAAGCACATCACCTGGGAACATGAGTCTAATGCCCATTATAGAGATGTTGTCCGCCTTCTCTGTGATGCATTCACTCAAGCTTTTCCTGTAAAAGTTAACATGGAGAAAATCACTGCCTGCAAGCAGAAGGATGATGAAAACCCTGATGAATATCTCACTTGCCTGACAGAGGTATTCAACACCTACAGTGGCCTTCAACCACCTGATGGATTAAACAATATTCCAGATGTGTGGGAAATTCCTCTTTGTAACTGTTTCTTAAAATGACTAAAACCAGACATTGCCTCAGCTGTTAAAAGTTCCTGCATTGGATGGGATGATGCACACCTGTCCGAACTTCGCAGACACGCCATACATGCCCATCTCAAAGAAAAAGAAGAAACAACACAGAAAGAGCTTCACATGGCAGCAATAACCATGTATAACACAATCCGAGAACATGGACAACCAGATCATACACATAGAGGAAAAGATAACCGACACAGGCACTGGAAAGATAAAATTGCAAAGGATGTTTGTTTCCTGTGTGGTCAACATGGACATTGGAAACGCTGAGTGTCACAAAAATACCTCATCGACCCCCGGTGGACAAGTCGGACTGAAAATGGGAAAGGGTTGTCGGAGAGGGATGGACTCCTGCTGACAAGCCAAACCAACTTGTGAGATCGAGAGAAGGTACTGCACCACACTCACACACACATACTGAGCAGATTAATACACAATCTATAGAGAATTCAGACAACAGATATACAATTGCTCTAACATATGTTCAGTACACATCTGATCATTTCAAGAGGTTTCCACAACATACATTGACCATTGCAGAACAAAATGTTGCATTCTTAGTTGACTCAGGAGCCACACATTCTGTGATAAAAGCTTTAGAACTCACTACAAAACCAAAAATGAGTGGAGATTATGTGTACTCTGTTGGTTCATCAGGTCAAACAGTTAGAGAGAACATTACTGTCCCACTCAAATGTGCGGATGGGCCAGATATAAGCTTCAAACATGCATTCTTGCTCTCAAAAGTCTGTCCCATTAACCTGATGGGCAGGGACTTGATGTGCAAATTAGGCCTTTGTCTGATCTCAACCCCAGAAGCTGTCAAAGTTCACAGACTATCCGATCTGGAGCCAAATTTTTCACACTCTTTTATTCACCACATCCCAGACTTTAGACCTTGCAAGACTCAATATCCACTTAAACAAGAAGCCATCGATGGTATAACACCAGTCTTTGAGTCTCTTAAAGCAGCAGGAGTAATTATTCCCTGTGATGATTCTCCAGTGTGCACACCTTTGTTTCCTGTCAAGAAAATCAGAGATAAGGATCAACCAACGGAATGGTGTTTTGTTCAGGATCTGCAAGCAGTAAACACAGCAGTCCAACCCAGAGCACCAAATGCTCCAAATCCTTATACCATCTTGTCTCAGGTTCCACCTAATGCAAAATTCTTTTCAGTGGTGGATCTTTCTAATGCTTTCTTCAGCGTTCCAGTTCATCCAAAAAGTCAATTCTGGTTTGCTTTCAACTTCAATGGGCAAGGCTACACATTCACTCGCCTATGCCAGACACAGAAAGAAACAGTGTGGCGGGGACCCAATAACAAACCCTGCCTGCCCAAACATTTCTTTCCTCACTTTGCAAAATTGACACATGGATTGGACCATGTGTCAAAAGGGATTGGATGGGGTTGCTGAGAATACTTGTACACTCGAAATTTAAGTGCGGCTGTTTTGACCACGGAGATCGGACTCACGGCTGGATTGACCGCAGTCTACTAGCCTACTGTTTCTTCTACACAGCACCGTCCTGTAAATGACAACATCCGGTCTCAGAATATGAAAAAACAGGCCTTTTTTCCGTTTCTGTTTTCTAGTGATTTTATTTTTTGTTATATGAAATAGAAAATGAAAAACGAATAATTTTTTTAGTTTCGCTCATCCCTTTTTGACCATGAAAAAGAAAAACGCCTTGTATTTCAATTTAAATTTTTGTATTTTAAAACGAAAATCAAATAACCACTCGTTTTCTGTTTTTTAATACCCGTTTCTGAAAGGAAAATCCAATGACCAAAACATACACGGACCTTGGAGGTTCATGGGAAGCTTTGCCCATCTTTGTGTCAGAGGTTATGTCTACATTGTCAAACTATCAGTGTCTTGATAGCAGGACAGTGGACTAACAGTGAGGATTTCTCTTTACAGGGGCAGCAACAGTTAGATCCTCCAAGTGTTACTCACAAAGTGATGCAGAGGATTGTGATGTTTCACAGGACAGATTTAAACGTACTGACAGGAGGGAGGGATAGGACGATTCATTATCAGGTTTTTACAGAAAGGTTTGGTCCCCTTCTGAGTTTGTCGGTCCCTGACCTCATAGTCGGGCAGTGGAGAGAAAACTTGAACGATCAAGATGCTGAAATTTTGAGTTTCCTTTTAAAATTTTCCTCAAACATAACATAAATAAGTTATCTTTAATACCTGCTGTATCAAATTTGATACACACATTTTCAACATGGTTTTACTATAAATTAAGTTATGAAATATTAATTAATTTTACATTACATCAATCCATTAAATATAATATTACACCGATGATGTAGAGGTCTCAACAACTCATGTATCAAATATGATACATTTGGCTTTACACAGTTAAACAAATGAATCTACTATGCAGTCAGGATGCAGTGAGTCTGGGGCCACAGTGTTAGCAAAGACTGGCCTCACCTGAATCACCGAAGTAATTCATTCAAATGCCTAAAACAACCTTTTTTTCCCCTAACAATCAACATATAGTGTGATGTTGTCATCACAACCCTTGGTAGCTGGCTGTACAAAGTTTCTGACTTTGACACCATAGTGATTGTAGTTGCAGTTCATCTCCTACCAACAGTCAGCATGGGCTTCTTTTATCCCTAACCTTAACCTCTCCCTAACATGCTGCTTAACAACAGTCAGTGCCTTTAAACACTTACAATGACCTAACCTTAGTTTTCTGTGCCTGCAGTGGATGAAGACATTTATTCAACAGTACTTTTGACTTGTGACTGCATGTTATGATATCAAATGGAGTGTTACATTATAACAGTGCACCCACTCATCTTCTGCCACTGCAGTAAGTAGATGTACATGCATTTGCAACACAGTCTTTAGATCTTCAGCAAAACTTTTCTTGCATGTAGGCCTTGCATATGACAGATAACATAAGATTTAGTTATACTAAGAATAAGTAGCATACTTTCTTGTAACTATTATTTGCACTCTTCAATCTCACCTCCAGTTATTGTCAATATTTTTGTGTGCATTAGACCCTGAAGAAAGTGTGTTAGAGATCAGTGATAGGGTGTCCCTCCCAGTCACAGATATCAATAAGCATTTTTCTTTAATGTTTTTCTCCATCTGTACAACTCCTGTCAAACCATGTCCTGTGTTCCCTTTCTTGTGTGCTATATGGTCCGATATGGAACACGTCAACACCAGTACAGTTTTAAGGAGAATTTCTACTAGGCCAAGTACTTGTGGCTGTGCCTGCCTTAGGTTGTCCCCAGGTTCTGTAGGGGATCTTACCCGTCATAGGCGAACCAGTCTTCCCTACTTGCCAGTTTTTTTTTTTTTATGTTTTTCTCCATCTATACATCTCCTGTCAAACCATGTCCTGGTATCCTGCACATTGTACAAAAACACCAGTCACGGCACAGTGTCACTGTGCCTGCTCACAGTGGCTTTGGGGTCAAGTACTCGTGGCTGTACCTGTCTTAGGTTGTCCCAAGGTTTAACAGGGGGATCTTACCCGTCATTGGTGAATCAGTCTTCCATACTTGACCCTTTCTTATGTGTTATATGGTCCGATATGGAACACATCAACACCAGTACAGTTTTAAGGAGAATTTCTACTATTTGATGAATCAAGTCTCATGTTCTTCAGCAAAAATGACACATCATGTTGCCCAACATGGAAAAATAGGCCAAGTACTTGTGGCTGTGCCTGCCTTAGGTTGTCCCCAGGTTCTGTAGGGGATCTTACCCGTCATAGGCGAACCAGTCTTCCCTACTTGCCAGTTTTTTTTTTGTTTGTTTTTCTCCATCTATACATCTCCTGTCAAACCATGTCCTGGTATCCTGCACATTGTACAAAAACACCGGTCACGGGACAGTGTCACTGTGCCTGCTCACAGTGGCTTTGGGGTCAAGTACTCGTGGCTGTACCTGTCTTAGGTTGTCCCAAGGTTTAACAGGGGGATCTTACCCGTCATTGGTGAATCAGTCTTCCATACTTGACCCTTTCTTATGTGTTATATGGTCCGATATGGAACACATCAACACCAGTACAGTTTTAAGGAGAATTTCTACTATTTGATGAATCAAGTCTCATGTTCTTCAGCAAAAATGACACATCATGTTGCCCAACATGGAAAAATAGGCCAAGTACTTGTGGCTGTGCCTGCCTTAGGTTGTCCCCAGGTTCTGTAGGGGATCTTACCCGTCATAGGCGAACCAGTCTTCCCTACTTGCCAGTTTTTTTTTTTATGTTTTTCTCCATCTATACATCTCCTGTCAAACCATGTCCTGGTATCCTGCACATTGTACAAAAACACCGGTCACGGGACAGTGTCACTGTGCCTGCTCACAGTGGCTTTGGGGTCAAGTACTCGTGGCTGTACCTGTCTTAGGTTGTCCCAAGGTTTAACAGGGGGATCTTACCCGTCATTGGTGAATCAGTCTTCCATACTTGACCCTTTCTTATGTGTTATATGGTCCGATATGGAACACATCAACACCAGTACAGTTTTAAGGAGAATTTCTACTATTTGATGAATCAAGTCTCATGTTCTTCAGCAAAAATGACACATCATGTTGCCCAACATGGAAAAATAGGCCAAGTACTTGTGGCTGTGCCTGCCTTAGGTTGTCCCCAGGTTCTGTAGGGGATCTTACCCGTCATAGGCGAACCAGTCTTCCCTACTTGCCAGTTTTTTTTTTATGTTTTTCTCCATCTATACATCTCCTGTCAAACCATGTCCTGGTATCCTGCACATTGTACAAAAACACCGGTCACGGGACAGTGTCACTGTGCCTGCTCACAGTGGCTTTGGGGTCAAGTACTCGTGGCTGTACCTGTCTTAGGTTGTCCCAAGGTTTAACAGGGGGATCTTACCCGTCATTGGTGAATCAGTCTTCCATACTTGACCCTTTCTTATGTGTTATATGGTCCGATATGGAACACATCAACACCAGTACAGTTTTAAGGAGAATTTCTACTATTTGATGAATCAAGTCTCATGTTCTTCAGCAAAAATGATACATCATGTTGCCCAACATGGAAAAATAGGCCAAGTACTTGTGGCTGTGCCTGCCTTAGGTTGTCCCCAGGTTCTGTAGGGGATCTTACCCGTCATAGGCAAACCAGTCTTCCCTACTTGCCAGTTGTTTTTTTTATGTTTTTATCCATCTGTACATCTCCTGTCAAACTATGTCCTGTATTCCTGCACATTGTACAAAAACACCGGTCATGAGACAGTGTCACTGTGCCTGCTCACAGTGGCGTTGGGGTCAAGTACTCGTGGCTGTACCTGTCTTAGGTTGTCCCAAGGTTTAACAGGGGGATCTTACCCGTCATTGGTGAATCAGTCTTCCATACCTGACCCTTTCTTATCGGTTATATGGTCCGATATGGACACCAGTACAATTTTAACTTCAGGAGTACATACAAGTATAAGCATCAAAATATACTAAAAAATAGTCTACAAGAAGTACTCATCATGCAGGAAGACCCATTTCAGAATAATATATCGGCCTATGGCATAATCGGAGTATTATTTCATCCGTGTGTAAACATTAATGTTGTGGCAATTTTAACTACTTCATATAGTGCTGGGTAGCTTAATGTAGTGGAGGAAAATGTAAAATATTTGCCTGCAAATTAAAATGGAGTTGAAGTATAAAAAAACACAAAATATAAATACCTGAAAATTGCACTTAAGTATAGGTACTGAGTAACTTTATGCAGTTACATTCCACCACTGAAAAATGTAAACCTGTGCTTATTGCACAGATATGAGAGTGGTATTGATTCTGTCTAACTTTTGGCAAGAAATTTAGTTTTTTGGCAAGAAATTAAGTTTTTCCATACATTTTATTATTATTTTAGTTTTTAAAAGTTTATGTGAATCATGTAACTAACATGGATACATTTGCTTATTTAAAACAAAATGAAAAAATGCCTCGTGTCAAAGGTCTCTCACCCCTTTGCTCGTGCTCCTCCAAGATCATGAAAGGGTTGATGTCCTCACTAGACAAAAGTCTCTCACCCTTTCGTCTGTGCTCCTTCCAGATCGTGGGAGGGCCGAGGTCAAAAACCACAGTCAAAAAAGTCTACACACGCCCCTGCTCAGGCCGGGAATCTCATCAAGGTGAAGTTTTGGGCAGATTTGCCCATGTACAACAATTTCCTGTTCATGGTGAATATTGCGTCGTTATGGCAACAGCATTTGATGAAAAATCACAAGTTTCACTATTTAGCATCATCAAAGTTTTAAGACTAAGATGACCACATATGAGGTGGATCTCATTAATCTAGTAGGTGTAGCAGATTAAGGGAGGAAATCTGACATTTTCTGTTTCCACTACGGTTTAGGGTAGTGCTCAAAGAGACTTTTTTATAGGTCTGGGCATGATATCAAGACTGCAAACCTTTTAGTCAATGTGAATTATTTTATATACTGCTAAGAAAAACTACAATTCCGGTCCATTTTGCACACATGCAAACAAGTAAAATAAAGATTACAGATTACAATTGTGTTATGCAAGACAAAATATGTATTTGCATCTCATTACAGCAAAAGATGCACATTTGACTGTAATGGTATTTGTAATGAAGCTAATGAAAAAAGTAATTTAACTGACAGCACAATGCAGGGAAATTAATGTGCTTCTTCTCCAGCACAATACAATTCTACTAAGCATAAAAACTAAAGTAAAAAGTGTTTTTATCACAGATGTAAAGTGGTCTTACCTCTCCAAAGGTTGATTTAGGAATGAGGCCAGAATTCTGTTCAGCTGCAGTTATGCAAGTGAGTCCATTATGATGTCAGAGAACAGAACATCAGCATTCTAATTCCTCTGTCAGTTCTGTTTTAAATCAACACAATAATTTATTTTGACTACCCAAACTTATCCTGCCAGTCCAGAAATCAAACTACAAACCTCCTGGTCATAAGCACAACTCTCAAACCTTTGGGCCACCATTAGTGCTTCAAAGTTATGCTATTGTTATTCTTTCGCCCCATGTACCTTCACACTGCTCTGCACAATTTCCAAAGGGGCGAGGGTTAGCCAGCTAATGTATTTCCAAACTTTTGCCCATCTCACATGGCATGTATGTATATCAAACATCAAAACTGTAATGAGACATCTTCTAATTATAACAACATGTAAACAAAACAAACACAATATATACATCATTTCAGGCAGCATGTTTTTTTGGAAAATACATAAATTATACATCAAATGGCAGAAGAAAGGGTAAAACTACATTTTTATTACAAAAAAACGGCGACTGAGGGACTACAGGTCTGACACTGTGGTCAGTAGCACGGGAGCGCCGCAAGGGACTGAGCACTCTCCGGTACTGTTCATCCTGTGCACGTCGGACTTCAAATACAACTCGGAGTCCTGTCACGTGCAAAGGTTTGCAGACGACACGGCTATCGTGGGCTGTATCAGGAGTGACCAGGAGGAGGAGTACAGGAAACTCATCCAGGACTTTGTCACATGGTGTGACTCCAACCAACTGCGCCTCAACACCACCAAGACCAAAGAGATGGTGGGGATGAATAAAGTATTTATGTCATCCATCTAATTTATCTAATCTAATCTAAATTAAATGTTTTTCGTTTTAAAATACAAAAATTTAAATTGAAATACAAGGCGTTTTTCTTTTTCATGGTCAGAAAGGGATGAGCGAAATTAAAAAAATTATTCGATTTTCATTTTGTATTTCATATAACAAAAAATAAAATCACTAGAAAACAGAAACGGAAAAAAGGCCTGTTTTTTCATATTCTGAGACCGGATGTTGTCATTTACAGGATGGTGCTGTGTAGAAGAAACAGTAGGCTAGTAGACTGCGGTCAATCCAGCCGTGAGTCCGATCTCCGTGGTCAAATCAGCCGCACTTAAATTTAGAGTGTACAAGTATTCTCAGCATTATGGTAAATGCGGAGAAACAGCGTATTTACTTCCGGTTTTCAAAATAAAGGTATTTAGAACAGTAAGCTATAATTAAAATATGTTACATTAAAGTGTTGTGCCCCTGATGAATAAAAAAACACTTTATATCAAGTATCTTTACTGCACCAGTGTGGAGAAATGCCAAAATAAAAGTCTCATATTTATGCCTCCAGAGATTGCATATTTGACCATATTTGAGGTACTGTAAAAACATATTGCTCAGTGTTTCCTGGCTACTGATGGTATATTTGACTTTTACACATATGAGACTACAAACATACTTAATATCAAGCATTTTTACTGTACCAATTTGGAGAAATTCAACAATAAAGGTCCATATTTGTACCTCCAAGTGGTATTTTCATATATTTAAGCTACTGAAAAAACACTTTGCTCAATAATTCCTGGCTATGGATGATATATTTGACTTCTACACATCTAAGACTACAAGTATACTTAATATCAAGCATTTTTACTGTATCAATGTGGAGAAATTGAAGAATAAAAGTCCCATATTTATACTTCCAGATTCCATATTTTCTTATATTTGAGCTACTGTAAAAATGTAAACTGTATGTGGAACCACCTGCAACAGCTGTCACACTGAATAATATAAAAAATAATATGTGAGGAAGAGACAGTAGGTACAATGGTGTTTTGAAGTTAAAACTAATTATTTTTCCCTTTTACCTACAAATGGACACAGCAGAGCAGCAAAATAAGAAGAATGTGGACTGGCATTGCATTTTGTGTGAAAAGTAAACAAATTAGAATTGTGTAGGATTTTGTGTTAGTGTTTAGTGTTTATCTTATCAAGATGTTATTTAACATTTGTGTGAAATTTTGTCACGATTACTGCATCATTATTGAAGTATAATGAAAATGCTTCACCCATAGCCTGGAAATATTGAGCAATATGTTTTTACAGTAGCTCAAAAATATAAGAAAATATGGAATCTAGGACCGCCTTCTTTCATTTACGTAATATTAGAAAAATTAGACACATCCTATCACAGACAGATGCAGAAAAACTAATCCATGCAACTCTTTATTATCAGGTTGCCCCAATAAGTCCATTAAAACGCTCCAATTAATTCAGAACGCTGCAGCACTAGTACTGACAGGAACTAGAAAAAGAGATCACATCTCTCCTGTACTAGCTTCTCTGCATTGGCTCCCTGTAAAATGTAGAATTGAATTTAAAATCCTCCTCCTCACCTATAAAGCTCTTCATGGTCAGGCCCCTTCATATCTTAAAGAGCTCATAGTACCCTATTACCCCACTAGAACACTACGTTCTCTGAATGCTGGGCTACTTGTGGTTCCTATAGTCTCTAAAAGTAGAACAGGAGCCAGAGCCTTCAGTTACCAAGCTCCTCTCCTGTGGAACCAGCTTCCAGTTGTGGTTCGGGAGGCAGACACCCTCACCACATTCAAGAGTAGGCTTAAGACATTCCTCTTTGATAAAGCTTATAGTTAGGGCTGGATCAGGTGAGTCCTGAACCATCCCTTAGTTATGCTGCTATAGGCCTAGACTATTGGGGGATTTCCCATGGTGCACTGAGCTCCTCTCTGCCTCTCTCTTTCTGCACTCATTCATGTCCCATTAATGCATGTTACTAACTCCACTTCTTCCCCGGAGTTCTTGTGCTTTCTCGTCTCGCAGGTTCTCATGGATCCTGGTGGAGCCTCCTGCCATGGTCCTGCTTGACTGCCATTGCCAATACTGTTGTTGCTGTGCACCTGTCTGTCTGTCTGTCTCTCGCTCTCTCTCTCTCTGCCTCTCTCTCTCGCTCTCTCTCTCTCTCTGCCTCTCTCTCTCTCTCTCTCTCTCTCTCTCTCTCTCTCTCTCTCTCTCTCTCTCTCTCACCCCAACTGGTCGAGACAGACGACCACCCACCTAGAGCCGGAGGATCTGTCCTAGGTTTCTGCCTTTTAACAGGCAGTTTTTCCTTGCCCTTGTCGCCAAGTGCTTGCTCATGGTGGTACTGTTGGGTCTCTGTAATTAATGTTAAAGAGTTCGGTCTAGACCTGCTCTATTTGAAAAGTGTCCTGAGATAACTTCTGTTATGAATTGGCGCTATACAAATAAAATTGAATTGAAATTGAATTGAATTGAATCTGGAAGTATAAATATGGGACTTTTATTCTTCAATTTCTCCAAATTGGTACAGTAAAAATGCTTGATATTAAGTATACTTGTAGTCTTAGATGTGTAGAAGTCAGATATACCATCCATAGCCAGGAATTATTGAGCAAAGTGTTTTTACAGTACCTCAAATATATGAAAATATGCCACATGGAGGTACAAATATGGGACTTTTATTGTTGAATTTCTCCAAATTTGTACAGTAAAAATGCTTGATATCAAGTATGTTTGTAGTCTCATATGTGTAAAAGTCAAATATACCATCAGTAGCCAGGAAACACTGAGCAATATGTTTTTACAGTACCTCAAATATGGTCAAATATGCAATCTCTGGAGGCATACATATGAGACTTTTATTTTGGCATTTCTCCACACTGGTGCAGTAAAGATACTTGATATAAAGTGTTTTTTTATTCATCAGGGGCGCATGAAACACTTTAATGTAACATATTTTAATTATAGCTTACGGCTCTAAATACCTTTATTTTGAAAACCGGAAGTAAATACGTTGTTTCTCCGCATTTACCATAATGCTGAGAATACTTGTACACTAAATTTAAGTGCGGCTGATTTGACTACGGAGATCGGACTCACGGCTGGATTGACCGCAGTCTACTAGCCTACTGTTTCTTCTACACAGCACCGTCCTGTAAATGACAACATCCGGTCTCAGAATATGAAAAAACAGGCCTTTTTTCCGTTTCTGTTTTCTAGTGATTTTATTTTTTGTCATATGAAATAGAAAATGAAAATCGAATAATTTTTTTAATTTCGCTCATCCCTTTTTGACCATGGAAAAGAAAAACACCTTGTATTTCAATTTTAATTTTTGTATTTTAAAACGAAAATCAAATAATCACTCGTTTTCAGTTTTTTAATACCCGTTTCTGAAAGGAAAATCCAATGACCAAAACATACACGGACCCACACCCACCACCAGATAGACCATTCGAACATTTGATGATGGATTTCATAGAACTTTCGCCAGCAGAAGGGAAGAAGTACTGCTTGGTGATGGTGGACATGTGGTCAAAATGGGTTGAAGCATTCCCAGCAAGACACCAAAGCAGCCAAGTGGTAGCAAAAGCTCTGTTAACAGAAATCATTCCCAGATGGGGAATACCAACTAAACTGAGCAGCGATAATGGCACACACTTTTTCAATTCTGCAATAACCCAAATCAGTGATTTTCTTGCCATTGACCTCAGACGACATTGTGCATATCACCCTGCCAGTGGAGGTGCGGTCGAACGAGAAAATGGCACTCTGAAATCAAAACTAGCAAAATGCTGTGAGGAAACGTGGCTGCCATGGACAAAGGCCCTGCCGATTGTTCTAATGCACATAAGAATGAGAAAAAGATCCAGTGTGAACATGAGCCCCTTTGAAGTTCCCCCTCCACTGGCCTATGTGACGATGACATGTTACAATACTGCACTCTCTCTGTCTCTCTCTCTCACCCCAACTGGTCGAGGCAGACCACCACCCACCTAGAGTCGAGGGGTCTGTCCGAGGTTTCTGCCTCTTAAAAGGAAGTTTTTTCCTTAAACTATACTATAGCTGGCTGTCGTAGTGTTTCTTGCTGGAAAAACATTAACAAATATTTTCTTTGTAATGTGACTTTAGGAGCAAATAGAGCTGCAATATTATAATAAATTAACAAGTTCAAAGCAGCAGGATAATATATGATATCCAGACCGTTTGATCAAACACACAGAGAGGGTGAACTAACGAATGTTAAAATGAAGGCTATGGCTCATCTTCACATCATGTCAGTGAAGTTACTGAGATAGCCTGTGACATAAGTGGACTGTACCAGTTAAAACTGCAGTAGGGGATGTTTATGAAAATAACTTTTTTCACACATTTCCTGAAACTCACTATATCCTGACAGTAGTACATGAGACAGATGATCTGTGGGAAACTTAGGTTCCTCTGGCTCCTCCTGCTGCTGCTAATGGCATCTGCAAGAATCCACCGGGCCTTAATAAACACAACCCATCAGAGCTGAGAAAGATTTGTTGTTGATTGTTGAGTCTGATTCTCAGGTCGACAAATACAGAAGGTCAGTCAGCCAGCATCAGTGTTTGACCTCCCTGATGCTCTTGTGTCTGGATAGAAGCAAATCTCTGCAACCAGGTACCATCATCTTGGCTGATTTCTGGGCACATTAATGTGTTTTTAATGACAGGCTTAACTATTAGAATGTGGGTGGGATGTTTGGGTGTCCACATACTTTTGGTCATACATATAGACTGCAGACTACATTATACTGACTGTTGAATGTGAGCATAGGTTCAGTGTGGGTTATGTTAACATGTAAAACACAGAGCACAGAAAGTCCCATCAGGTGTTTTATTAAAAAGTATATACAGATTATTTACTCCATATGTACACGTGAAGACAGTTTAAGTTAAGAGAACACAAACAGAAGACTGGCCACTGACAACATTTTGATCACTTATTGTATTTACATGATAAAGGTAATCAGAATCAGAATTACTTTTGTTACATACTCCATATGAAATAGACATACATATATTAATAATATATATATAGTTTAATTTAAAGTCCCACTTTCTAATGTGCAAAAATGGCAAGTGTAAAGTGGTCGCAGGCTTCCTCTTCACCAGAGGCACATAGCAGGATGTTGGGTTTGCAGAGGGAGGGATGTACGACACCGATGATGACGTGCAGGATCTCTCTCGGTAGATGATATGGACGGAGTCCAACGGTGATGAACAACTCCTTCTATGACAACAGCAGTATTTGACTTCCTCTTCAGTGCACAGACTTACAGCCTGGATGTTGTGTAGAGTCTTGTTGAGCTTGAAGCCGTCGTTGTGCTCACGGCTCCATTCTTCTTCTGCCTGAATCAACATATGACACTATTAGTAAAAAGCACTGCAGATCTGAATCAGTGACAGTATTCACTGTGTTATGTTGTCTGTAGTTGGTGCAGTTCAGCTGATCTTACTTGTTCATGTTATTCAGAATGAGTTTTCCAAGTTTAGACTTTGGATCCACACATTTGTCCTTATTTGCTGTTGTTGTAATACTGGGAGAGAAGAAAGAGCTTTGTTAGAGAGAAGCTGGACAATGACATGTCAGTAAATGTGACTTAATCCAGCTCATATACTCACATAATCTCTGTATGTAGACAGAAGATATCTGGGAGGTGTACAGCCCGTACTGCCTTGATGGACTGTGGCCTGATGTGTTCGATGTAACCGTCTAAACACTTGCACTTATTAGATCTGTTGGCTGGTAGCCCTGTGGGAAGAAAGACACAACCTTATTAACTGTTGGTCATCTTTCAAATCAGTGCGCGGACTTCAGAATGAACATGTATCAGTGTTTTATGAGAGGCAGGCTGCTCTGGAGGCAGAACTATTGTCACTGGTTGAATTCAACTTCAGTGGACAGAGATAAAAGGTTAGACGTAATTTTGTAACAAAGCCTCTTGCTTATAACTGAAAAAAGGTATTCTGGAGTATATGTAATAATTTTCTTGGTATTACAATAGTGTGCTATTTGGTTTCTGTAATTTCCTCAGATCTAAAGACAAACTTTAATGATATTATTAGCCAAATATCATACATTTTAAAGTCAATAATATTGACTATTGAATATTCATTTGTTTAAATCAACAGTCCCCCAGCTGTCTCTTCTTTTTGTCTCTATCACTGTTTAAATCAATGTCATGGACTATTTACCTTCATTTTTATTTATTCAAACTCAGCAAAACAGTCCATATGAACATACAGTGAGAGGAAAGGTGAGCATATTGAGATTGAAGATAACAACAACAACATAATCACAGAACACTAAACTGTTGACAGTACCTTGTGCACTGAAGACAAACAGGCAGGTGAGAAAGGCAATGGCAGCTGGATTCATGGTTGTGGCTGTAGACAGGTTCTGGCTCACTCTCCTCTGTGTCTTTCTTCAGGCTGGACTCCTGATGGTGTACAACAACAAGAGATCACTCTCTCTTTTATACTCTGAGACCACACACTGACACAGGGCTGCTGTGCAATGTGACACAATAGTTTCACTTTCCAGTAAACTTTCACACTATTCGTCCCTTCCTTTTTCTTCCGACAAGCCGGTTTCTTGGAAACACAAGTTCTTCTTCTGCAGAAGCTTTGGATAAGACAGTCAGTTGTGATATTGTATATATTGGCATGCATGGCTCAAAGGAAGATTTCCAAATGTAAAACCTTCATGGATCAAATAGTCATAGTAGAGTCATAATTGACCTTGTTTGCAGTTTGAAGTGTCAACTGCTTTACAGACAGTCTGTTTTATAATGGTGGTCTATGGGGGAAATGCTTTATGGGCTGCAGGGAAATTGTAGAAACAGAGACACTTCTCCTGCAAAAGCTTTGGCTCAAAGAATCATTTATTCTACAGAATGGCTTCTGTGTTATATTGTATTGGCCTACATGAGGGCAGAGGATGCAATTTCATTGTATTTGCAGAGATTATTATTTTTCCCATTTTGCAACACATTTCTGATTTTTGAAAATTCATGAAAATGGGCACAGACATCAGAACTAGTGAAAATTGGTCTCTATGGCAACCCCAAACGTAGTGTTGGGATAAAGTTGCTTTGATATTCACAAAATGTTGGTGGGATCAAATGGGATTGAAATACATCTATTATTAGGAACTTATTTACATTTTTCTTACGAGAGTTTGCCAGAAAGGAAGTCATCCATTTTGGATTTTGTGCATGAATTTTAATTTTCGAAACACGTTTGAGGCCTTCAGGATTTTCAAAACCTCATGGTAAACTTGCACTCATGTTTGAACTGGTAAATATTTATATTTTGCAGATATTGCAGTTGGGTTTGAGGAATGGCACGTCGGCTCCATAGCGCCCCCTAGACTGTTAACCTTTAAATACATGTTTGATGCACTGAGACTTACGTAATCTGGTATAAACATCAAGAGTGGCAAGAATTCCTATTTAAAAAAAAAAAACCCCCCCTAAAAGGGGTTGGGGGGGAGGGGGAAGTCCAAAGAGCAGGCAGGGGATCATGATATTGGTCTTGGGCAAAGATTTGGCAAAATGGCTCGATAGCACCCCCTATAAAATTTCAACTTTAGTATCTCAACTTAGATGTACTAAATTTGGTGGGCACATTAATCATTTCCAGACAAATAAAATAGCCTTTACAGGAAAGAAATTACAGGGAAGGATTAAAAGATCAGCACAACTCTGTGTAGCAGAAATATGTTTTTCTGCCTCCCTCTCCTGTTAATCACCTCACAACCCTCAGATCAGGACACAAAGGTTGCAATCCTTTTAAGATAAAGAAAAACAGCCCAAGATCATAAATACAGGGATCATATTGTGACACAGCTAGAACTGTATTATATCATATATTAACATAAATACAGCTCGATATAGTAATCAGATATTGCTGAAGTTGGCTTCAAACCAAGTGAAGGTGAATTATTTCTCCATTTAACCAAGTCAGTGGAAAATAATCCAATTTGTGCTGAATGGGCTTAATGAATGCAGTTATTTCAGTTTCAGTTTTGAATGTCTTCCCTTGATATTTCCTCTTCTGTGTTTGTGTGTGATTTGAAGGAAATCCCCCAAATCAGACATGACTTGCTCAACAGGACGTTGTAAACATAGACACGTGTGTGGATGAGTGTGAGTCCCATTTGTGATGCAACAGCCCGGATGATGTCACAGCCTCTAACAGCCACCATACTGGTGTTCAGAAAACATGCTGTTCTCAGTGTAAATGCTTTAAAACTGACTGCTGGTGTAGCTAGTCTCATGTGAGGTAGTCTTATAGTAAATTTGCACTACGCTTTTGTTTGTGCTGTGTAAAAACACAGCATGAACAGAAGATGCACCAAACCATTGCGGAATGGTTAAACTTGGAGCCCACTGAGTTTCCAAGGCTTTGCAGTGATCATGTTATAAATGATGACTTTCATCAGTTATACAGTGTGTGTGTGTGTAAGGGTGCATTGTATTGCTTATTATAGTATAGTCCAGTTTTACTTCTGGAGGCATGTTCTGAATTAACTTTACTTATGTAATGCAGTGCCAGCATGTGTTCCCTTTTTAATTTCTTTAGCATTGCCCTTAAGATTTCCTGAGAAACTTGATGTGAAACTAATAGTTTGAGGGAAAGTCCCTCCCTCAATGTGCACCCTAACCCCTCTGCAATGACACCTTGCAGTACAGGTTATGTAGATAATCATGTGAACTCATTGGCAAAAACAAGTGAAAGTCAAAACCAGATCGAAACAGGCAAACTTCCCCAAAAAGGGGTTTGGCACAGAGGCAGAAGTCCAAAGAGCAGGCAGGGGATCATGCAGGATAGAGACAAGACAGATCGAGACAGTGAATGACTTTGAATATTAGATAGATACAAAAGCAAATATTTCTCAAAGTATCAAATAATTCTATTAAAGCTGTTAGTAGGTAATTTTTGTGAAAATATTCTTTTGTTGCTGAAACTTTCACTATAACTGACAATAGAACATTAGAAAGATAATCTGTGAAAAAAATCTCTGGCTCTGGTCCAATGAAAGCAACCAATCAGAGCCAAGAAAGACAGTTGATTGCTGAGTCTCATTCCCAGGGTGTGCAATACAGATGCTTTGGGACCCTGGACATGAGACTCAACAATCAACTATCTTCAAGCCTCCAGCTTAAGTCTTTATATTTTTCTCGGCTCTGATTGTTGGTTTTCATCCAGGCCAGTGGATTCTTGCAAATGCCATTAGGAGCACTAGGAGGACCCAGCAGAACCTGATTTTGTCATACATTCTCGGTCTTGTGTACTACTGTCAGGATATAGAGACATTTTCAGTAAATATGACAAAAACTAAGTAAATTGTGAAATTTAATGTTAAGTTTTGCAACCCTGAAATATGTATTTGTCATATTGTGCAAGGCAAGGCGACAACATTTTATATATACAGTGTGAGTCTATAAACTTATGGTCAACACTTAGTTTTATGTAACTTGTATGTATACCAACATGGCTTCATTATACCCTTGGCCTACCCTGTTGCAGCTACAAACATGCATCCGGTGTTGTGTGGAATTCATTTTATGTTTCATTCAGTTTAGTCTCACCATTTTTTACTTTTTTACATTTCTCATCTTTTTTATCATGTTTATTTATTGGAATGGTTTACCTTTCATGGTCTACTCTGCCTTACAAAACTTAAGCTGAAGATACTTTAACTGTCTTTTCATCTTGTCTGTGTTTCAAATAAGTGACTCAACACTTTGTCACAAATCATATTATAATAATCTAGAGCTGGTTAGCCTGGGACATCCGGAGGAAGAGAGAGACAGAGATAGAGGGAGGTCAGGATGAATGTGCTACTGCAAACAGGAAGAGAAGAGAGACAAAGAACAGCTGCAGTCCAGTTGTCAACCTCACCAGAGTGCTACAAATGGAACTGCCTACAGTGTGGGAACTGGCACACACACAGCCCAGGCTTGTGGCCAGGAACAGTGCGGTCAGTATTTTGCTGCTGTCATATGAAAATCCCTGCTCCACTTTTTTGGGTCACTTTCCTGCTATAACGTCAGCTGTATTCAAAAGGATTCCCTGCTCTTTAAAAGCTTAAGAAATTGTACTTCAGGGATTGTAAGGGCGTTTCAGATCCTTTTGATCAACTCAACAGCACAACCGTAGCTGCTTTTCGTAGATCGTGAAAGGGTTGTGAACATGAACATCTTTCAACTACAAACAATGACTGTACAAAAAGAAACAAGGTTCTTTCTATTGTGAATGCAGAGGCATGCAGTCCTTATTTACTCCGTCCCCATGGTGATATAACAAGATATACACGTTATTTAACTTTAGCTGGAGACTAGAATTAAACACTAAATGAAAGCTTTGACTCTTGTAATATCTGCCCACCCTTTGTCCTTTTCTGAAAGGACAAACTCGTGGGAAACCACAGCACACATCAAGCACAAAGCCCAGTTACTCAGAGATTACCATGGCAGTGAGAAGTTCTCAAAGGCCTGTACTTTAGTGATGGGAATTCCAGCTCTTTCATCATTCATCATTTGGCTTCAATCAGCAATAAGAACCAGCTCTTTCAGCTCCCAAACCAAAATGTTTTAACATATGTTTGGTATGCACACATTCTCATACATCACTTAGATTATTCATTATAATTATACTAAACCTTTTAATTTCCAAAATACTATACTGTTCCCCCAGATTATCTGTCTCATGTACTACTGTCAGGATAAAGTTTCAGCAAATATGTCAAAAAACCTTAATAGTTGTATTAAAGTGACCGACTGCAGCTTTAATGTTTGATTGTTGTGATAGAGGATGGTCTTCTAGGCAGCACTACAACTCAAGTTTTAATTTTGAACTAGTGCAGAAATGGTTTCCCCACATTGGTGTGGAAGAATTTGTCTGACCTGCACAGCCCTGACCTTAACCCACCTTCGGGATCAACTGGAAATGCTGATTGTGAGCTAGACCTTGTCACCCAACATCACCCAACATCAGTGTTGGACCTCTCTGATGCTCTTGAGGCTGAATGAGAGCAAATCCCAACAGCCAGCTTCCTACATAGGCTGATTACTGGGCACATTAATGCCCATGGTGACATCTTTAACTACTAGAACATCAGTGGGATGATTGCATGTGCACATGCTTTTGGCCATGTACAGTTTAGAATATACTAACGGTTGAATGTGAGCATAGGTTCAGTGTGGGTTATGTTAACATGTAAAACACAGAGCACAGAAAGTCCCATCAGGTGTTTTATTAAAAAGTATATACAGATTATTTACTCCATATGTACACGTGAAGACAGTTTAAGTTAAGAGAACACAAACAGAAGACTGGCCATCGACAACATTTTGATCACTTATTGTATTTACATGATAAAGGTAATCAGAATCAGAATCAGACATACTTTAATAATCCCAGGGGGAAATTACTTTTGTTACATACTCCATATGAAATAGACATACATATATTAATAATATATATATAGTTTAATTTAAAGTCCCACTTTCTAATGTGCAAAAATGGCAAGTGTAAAGTGGTCGCAGGCTTCCTCTTCACCAGAGGCATATAGCAGGATGTTGGGTTTGCAGAGGGAGGGATGTACGACACCGATGATGACGTGCGGGATCTCTCTCGGTAGATGATATGGACGGAGTCCAACGGTGATGAACAACTCCTTCTATGACAACAGCAGTATTTGACTTCCTCTTCAGTGCAGAGACTTACAGCCTGGATGTTGTGTAGAGTCTTGTTGAGCTTGAAGCCGTCGTTGTGCTCACGGCTCCATTCTTCTTCTGCCTGAATCAACATATGACACTATTAGTAAAAAGCACTGCAGATCTGAATCAGTGACAGTATTCACTGTGTTATGTTGTCTGTAGTTGGTGCAGTTCAGCTGATCTTACTTGTTCATGTTATTCAGAATGAGTTTTCCAAGTTTAGACTTTGGATCCACACATTTGTCCTTATTTGCTGTTGTTGTAATACTGGGAGAGAAGAAAGAGCTTTGTTAGAGAGAGGCTGGACAATGACATGTCAGTAAATGTGACTTAATCCAGCTCATATACTCACATAATCTCTGTATGTGGACAGAAGATATTTGGGAGGTGTACAGCCTGTACCGCCTTGATGGACTGTGGCGTGATATGCTTGAGGTAACCATTTAAACACTTGCACGTATTAGATCTGTTGGCTGGTAGCCCTGTGGGAAGAAAGACACAACCTTATTAACTTTAAAGTTATATTCCAATTAAACAGAATTGTTATTGCAGGCAACCATCCCCAACCCAAAACAAGACGGTATATTGTTCTTAAAATTCAAACCAATGTCAGATGAAGCATTTATTGCAAAACAGTCCATATGAACATACAGTGAGAGGAAAGGTGAGCATATTGAGATTGAAGATAACAACAACAACATAATCACAGAACACTAAACTGTTGACAGTACCTTGTGCACTGAAGACAAACAGGCAGGTGAGAAAGGCAATGGCAGCTGGATTCATGGTTGTGGCTGTAGACAGGTTCTGGCTCACTCTCCTCTGTGTCTTTCTTCAGGCTGGACTCCTGATGGTGTACAGCAACAAGGGATCACTCTCTCTTTTATACTCTGAGCCCACACACTGACACAGGGCTGCTGTGCAATGTGACACAATAGTTTCACTTTCAGTTAGCCTTTTACTTTTCTGACCCTTCCTATTTTTTTCAATGACGCTGTTTCCCAGAAACAGAAGCACTTCTCCAGAAGTTTTGGGCCAGACAATCAATGTACTCTGCAGAATGGCTTCTTTATAATACTGAATACAGTACATAGGAGAATAAATTTAGTAAAAATTATACTAATTCATACATTATACAACCAAACAGTCTTGTGATCCCAGACAACACCACTTCCACTTAATTGAAGAGATGTTAACTTGTGTCATTGCTCTTCTATGTCTACTGACTGTGACCACACCTGAAAACGAAATTGATTCACTAATTCACAAAAAAAACAGACTAGAGCACAGCTTTGTTTAGCATGTTAGCATGCTGAGCTTAGCACTAAACACAAAGTAGAGCTGATGATGATGGGAATGTCGTTAGGTCACAAGTAAATATTGGATAAATTAACCAACTGATGGCTAGATGAACCAAAGTGATTAAAATCATCTTGAGGGGGCATAGAGGTTTGTGATTTTAAAGTGGCGTATGTGAAGTCAGATATAAAATGTATATCTCCATACTTCTCATAGGAAATCTGACTTAACAGCATAAACTTAAACTGACTTTTTAAAATTGGCTGTTTTGTATGGCAACTTAATCCACTGAAGTTCTCACAAAGCGTTTTTCTTTCAATTTCTTGCATTTTTCCCCTCTTATGAAGCATTACATAAGTAAAGCTCCTCGTGGTTTAGGTTTGAGCTACCGTAAACAACATAAAACAGGCACTTTGACATGTTGTGATAGTTCTTCCAATGTGAAAGATCACTTCCTGCCCTCCTCTGCACAGGAATGCAGAGGACAGGAAACAACAATAAGATACTTTAAATTACCACATGTTTGAGTTGAGAGGGCTGCTGCTTTCCTAAGATAAGTACAAAGATCTGACACTTTAAAATCACTGCATGTCTCTTATTCCAAACCTCAGTGTGTGCCTCAAAGATAAGGAAGACAAGGAGACCTACCACACTTAAGGCTTAGCCTTTTCTGACCTAAGCGCCTCCCACTGACCTGTTCACCTGATCATACAATCCCACCTACATGAATGGCTGTTTAAAAATGTATCTCCCTCCATTAATTAATGGGTCACACCACTCACGTGACTAAAAAAGTTCAACTTCTTAAAAGATAAGCATAACTGTATTTAGCCATTTACTTCAAGCAAAAAGCGAATGAATATTGCAGAGTGGTATACATGACACCGCTTTATGAGATAGGTACCTTGTGCATCCAAGGAAGAAATCATATTGTTTGATAAATGCATACACTGATAGAATTATATTTCAGATAATGATGAGGCATCAAAACCAAGCTAAGAAGGAAGTAAAAGGGAAAAAAAATAGAAACAAAAACAGGAAATGAAAAAGGAAGGGATTTCAGTTTTAATTCCAAAGAAACAAATCTTTCTGCAGTCACAAATTACAGATAAAAGCGTAAAAATAGAGACAATATTCCTAAACCGCAGTAACTCAAAGTTTTTGTTCTCTGAAAGAACTTTATCAACTTCTTTAATTTTTGGCATCACAACCACAAATTTCAATCAGGAGAGACTTATTGGTGAGGAGAGGGGTTGAATTTCCATGTAATTTCATAAAAAAGGAAGGGCCTTCCAAGCTGTATATTTTAATTGGACACAAAAACTGCAATACTCTCCCCCCAATATGTAAAAACGTACAAATTGTGAAAATAAAGACAATGAATAAAAAGCAGCTGTATATAGATTGATAGATAGATAGATAGATAGATAGATAGATAGATAGATAGATAGATAGATAGATAGATAGATAGATAGATAGATAGATAGATAGATAGATAGATAGATAGAAAATTGGTTATTAATGCTGCAGCTCTGTGGCGGCTGAACAGTGCAGGATATATGCAGGTGTATGGAGTATATTCACTTCCTATTCCTCTCTGCATCATTCAGTAGGGTAAATTCAGGTCAGAGCTCTGTGAGCTGAATGTTTTTTCTTAGGATGGCGGAGGCAAAGAATAAGGAATACTTGACTCAAAATGCATAATTATGTAGGGTACTGATTGCAAAAACCTACTCCTCTTCTGTGGTTTATTTTAATTTCATAATGTTCCTTACTCTCTAAAGTCAAGCAGCAAATACAATGCAAATACTGCTGGCCCAGTTTAGGGTATGCAGGGTGTTTATCCTTTGGATGGGCCACAAAGATTGGGGGCATAAGTTAAGAGTATACCGACTTATTCAGGAACCACTACACTACTGCTGCTGATAGAAAAATGTTTACCTCACACCAGACCCCCAATAATAAAATTACAGGTGAAGTAGATGAGAATGCTGTGACCTGATAATGTCTGACTGTCCATCATACCTAAACCACTTACATGATCACTGAGTGAAGACAACACCAGGAAACAGAGAATAAAGCTATGAGAACTTTCAGGTCAACATTCATATGATGACCCTCAGACATCAAGTCCTCAAGTCTTCAGACCATCATATGAAGTCATCATAGCTTTTTCTCTGTGGCATGATGTTGTCTTTAGACCAGTGGTTCCTAACCTGCCAAAGCTTCATGAAGGGTCGCAAGGTCTTCTTAATTTTAGGAGGTATAAATAGTGTATATAAACAGTAGGCCTATATCTCAGCATTTCATTCATTTATGTGAAGAGAACAAAATTAAATAGATAGTTTCATTGTTTAGATTATTATTTAAGGTATAAACTTTAAAGACCTGAACACAAGTTATATTCACAGAGCCGTCCCTCTCTGATGAACAGCCTTATCCTGCATTAGAAACAACCAAAGAGCTAATAGAGAGCCAACAATGAGAAGAAAACACTGAATTCATCCAAATTGCTAATTTTACACAAACTTCATACAGTTATTGTATTCACTTTTGGCTTAAATGTACAGTTCATTAGTTGTTCTGTACTGTTATTGTTATGCATCAAATACAATATGAAATACCCATAAATTATATCTCTGAGTCAGGAGTTGTCAGTTTACTCAGTGATAGAAAAAGGGTCCCTTAGGGAAAGAGATTGGGAACAACTGCTTTAGACCCTACAAATGTAAAATATTGAATGTAGGATATTAGAAAAGCTATTATCAATAAGGAAGTGTGGGGGTACTCTTATATTTTTAAAAAGTGTGTAACTGTAAGGTTTTGGGAAGTTTTATTTGCAGATGATGACGCCATCTAGAGGAGAGAGAAAAACATTGGACATGTGTTCTGTGAAATTTAAAAGGCCCCGGATCAGGTTGTTCAGTGGGCACATAAGTGGGGATTTAGGATTTCCACTGAAAGAAAATATCTGGAAGAAAATTCATGATCCTTGACTTCTGCTTTGCTGGAAGTAATTAGGGGGCAGAGAGAGAGACCTTGTTCAGTATTTATTAAGCCATAATGGGATCTGCTTCAGTATGAGTGTGTTGTGTTGCTTATTCTATTCTTAGCAAAGGCCCTGAGACTTTGCTGTGGAGCTTTTAGTACGCCTTTCTTGGCTTTACTTGGGGGGGGATCACCCTGCAAACAGAAACAAACCAAAAACTTGTGGAGGATTTGGGGAGATCTGGTCTCTTGTTCCTGGTTTCTCCCTGATCCTGAGGTAAATTTATTAATCAGAATCTTTCTTGTTATCATTTTACAAGAGTATTTACAGACTTTTACTTATAAATCTAAGGACCAACTGTCTGGGAAAACTGGGTATTGGATGTATGAGGCTAATCTTCAGCTCTACCAGAGCATCAGCATATCTAATAGTATGTCTGCTACTGGCAATTGTATCTACTATGTGATGAATAAAGCAGGTCAAACGCCCTAAAAATATCATCTGCTGGAATTCTGCGGCTGCCTTTTTGGCTTTGAGAGACGGTACATCAAGGGCCCTTTCAGACAGGCTCCTGGAGATTTTAGCTTCTGGGTTTACATCTCTGTTGTCAGTGAATATGCACACTATGTTTCTCCTGCTGGTCCTGCTTGCCAGTTCCTGCTTGGCCCATGGACTACATTGTGATTACATCACAGATGTTTAAATTGCTTCTCTCGGCTCAAGGGAAGTTTTAAAAATAGAAAAACCAAAATGGTTTCACTTTCCACTATGCCTTTCACTTTGTCCTCCCACTTTCTCTTTCCCATAAACAGAGACACTTCTGAAGAAGCTTTGGCTCAGAAATCATTTGAGTCTGCATAATGGCTTCTTTGTATGGGTCTACATGGCTCCAGGGAAGACTAAAACCATGGATCAAAACTTTATAATAGGAAGATGTCATAATTGCCCGTGCTTGCAGCTCGAGGTGTCCTGTCACAAGTTTGTTTTATAATGGTTGGGTATGGGGGAAATGTTTTTTGGACTGCAGGGGAATGTTTCACTGCAATACTGAGCAGCACCGCTGTATCTAGTTTTATGATGTAAGCAGCCATGCTGCTCATGCCATGGTGCGTTTTGTCAGAAGGCGTCATGTTGACTGCTCCAGATTTTGAAATCTGAGCTACTTAAAGCAAAACAGGAGTATCCAGCCTCCTGCTGCCTGGAAAATCCAGAAAGTTCTTTACAAGTGCTGGAGTGTTATTGGATTCAGCATCATCATCTAAGAACACTTCATCATGCTGCCACACATGAGGAAAATAGTTTGATCCCTTTCCTTTAACCTAGTTGTAACTTCCAGAATCCTGCCACCAAAAATAACTTTTCCTAAAATAGGTTATGTGCAATAATATATTTGCAAGAAATCAAGGAAATGATTCTGAACTTTATTATGGTAGGTATTACACGTGGCTTGAATAACAAATGACGGAAGTTGATCCCTCATCTTATTCCTGAATATATTTTTGCTAACTATGGCTTTGATCTGTTTTATGAATGGTCCACAGTTATCCCAAATAATAATAATAATTTGAATAATAGCTTTATTTATATAGCACCTTTAAACGTAGTTTACAAGGTTCTTTGACAGACAAAGCATGAACAAGATACTCAGAAGGCAATATATACACATAGAAAATAGCAGCAATAAAGAATAAGACTAAAAGTGTTATATATATATATGAGGTAAACAGATACAACCAAAACCCCACCAACAATCAGAGATACTATTAAAGAATTTTAAACCATAACACAGAAAAAAACTAAATATATAGCAGTCTGATTTTAAAAGTGTGATTTTAGAAGGGATTTAAAAGATGAAACATATTTGGCTAGCCTAATTTCCTCAGGTAGAGTGTTCCAAAATATCTCATTTAGTCTTGATTCTGGATTGTGGAACAACCCAAAGGACCTTTCCTAAGGATCTTGAAATCAATTCTAAAACTTACTGGTAGTCTCTACATTTAATGCTTGTTCAAATTCATGTTACATTTTTTATATATCATATTTTATATACATATACATATATATATATGCACACAAAACTAAGAGAGAATAAAAAACATAAAAATACCAATAAAAGTTGTGACTTATTGATGGGCTTGAATGATTGTACTTTGAGGTTTCCACTCTGGGTGGAGTCACAGTCACTGGTGATGGTACTCACCCATGGTCACACTGATAGCTGATTGCATTCACCTGGCTGCCACCTTTAGGTAGGGTTTGTATTCCTGCAATAAGTTTAATGAATGACATATTCCTGAATGCAACCATCTCTTCTTTTTTTATTTTAAAAGTTAAGTAACATTTTTAGTCACAAACATATGACTTGTCCATCTTGGAAGCTTGAGCAATATTCTAAATGCATCATAATATGCCACCTGAAGCTTTTTAATTTTTGTTTTACTAAAACTGAACCACAAGTGGGCAGCAAAGAGCCCAGTACAGTAGGCTCTAAAAAGGACTGTTTCAACATCATCTGTACATGATTAGATTTGTGTGTCAGCATGTTGTCTTAAGCATACAGTTTGCACTTTGTCACCATCAGTCATTCCTGATGAGACACAAATATGTCACTTTGTTCACCACAACTAACGCTTGATATGCCATGAAGAATGAAGGAGAACTTTGCTTCTGACCCTCCTTGGTTTTTAGCAATCATAACAACACCTTTTTGGTGTCAACTCTAATGTCATACTGCACACCATAACACCCATACTCTAAAGCAGTTGCTGTAAGCCAGCAGTAAAAGGAGACAGAACAGTTAGGCTACTATAACCTTCTATAAAGGAGGTTATAATGAATTTCTGTTCAATTTAATTTAGCAGTTACCCGTGTCTCACCTAGGTTTTTGATCCACAGGGTTACAAACCAATTCCAAGTTGAGCCTTTCTGACATCAGTGCTTAAGATTCTCTGGAATTGCTGGAATTGTGCAGTAAAGATGTACCTTACATATCTAATCTCTAAATATATAATTTATCAAAATAAAGGGTTGTTGTTGTTTTGTTTTTTTTAAATCATTTTTCCCTCTCTCTCGGTCATTGACTGAGGGAAGAACTGAAGTAGTGGAAGTTGTCCCAAAGATGGCGCTGACACCAAAATAGTGATGTCACAGTTACCCACAACCACCCTGTGGCGTACTAACAAACAGTTAACAGCAAACTATGTTTGCACTCATAATAGACATGAATATCACAGAAAGCACACATCACAGGACACATCAGCCTTGTCTTCACCCTCAAATAAATATCAAACTGAACAGCCAGTCGGCATCACAGGATCCAACCTAGACAGCTTAACACTTTAACAATGAGTGGGGGGGGTTAGTTGCACAAAGTCATGCTGTGAACAGCTGCAAGCAGTCGAGCCACACTGACATGGTGCAAGTGTTTTTCCATTGCACCGCACAGCTAGGTAACGTTGTTTACCTTGATGACGTGTTGGAGGCGTGGAAGGCAAGAAATATTTGGTGTGCATCAGCGGTACCTTCACACTGCGATAGGAAAGCGATCATTAAACAGTAAAATAAGGCTGATATGATGGTGAAAGTACACACAGGAACAGTATCAAAGTACTGAGCACAGCACTCACAAGACTGGAAACTTTGTGTCTAGTCACTGGCACAGCCACATACATGGTCAGACTACATTGTCAGACAGGGAGGAGACTGTCATGGGTCAACCCTGCTACTTATCCCTTGCTGTGAGGCTGTAGTGGAAACTCATGCCATCACAGTTTGGATTGGCACGGTGTGTTAACGCGGACTGACCCAGGCCAATGGAAAAAATCCTCACACAGCTTTCTGAGCTTTCTGAGTCACAATAGTGTTTTTTTAAATAACCTACATGGAACCTTCTGGGAACAATCCCTGAAGGCTGCCTAGACCCTTATCTTTGTCACTGCAGATGCAGAACTGCAGAACTCCAAGTTTTTTAAAAACTTCGAGCAGCGTAGTGGACTGGTTATAGTGGGACAGAGAGGCTGAGTGGACTGGTTATATTATTCTTTGAGAGTGAACAAGCAGAGAAGTTGAATCTAGCAGATTATGGAGGTCGTCACTGTGCATAAGACAAACAGAAGAACCACTGTGTTGCCCAGCAGCAGCGCGTTGTGTGTGTGCACTACACAGTATGTTAAATCTGTGCACTTTCTCCTCTGCTAGGCTTTGTTTTTGGCTGCAGCTGCTGTGGAGTTTTTATAGATTATGTATCTCTGTGTCGTCTGATGTTCTGCTGTTGATCCTTTTCTTATTACTTTTAAAGCACTTCATATCCATGTTCCAGACTCTATCTCTGAATTACTGCGTCCACACTTTGCTCATAACACTTATTTTTTTACTTGTGAAACCTTTTCAATGCAGGACTTGTAATGGTGTGTTGTGTTGATACTGTTTTGTTGATTCTGGCAACCCCTGTGGTCAAAAGCAGTAGTGTTTCTACTGCTTCGTTTTTGGGGGAATCTGACTGAATCTGACCTGGTGGAAGGCATTAAGAACGACTATATAGAAATAGCCGGTGAGGGTCTTGTTTGTTTATGTAGGTTGCATACAGGCATCAGTATTAAATTGTTTCATAACCAGTTAAAACTCTTTGTAGTACATTAAAGTAACAGATCCGAATACTGCCACCACCACATCAAACATTTGAATATTCATTTTAACTATATCAGTAGTTATAATAGTTAAATTGAATATGAAATCACAAATTAAAATCCCCATGCACTGCCAACAACAGCCAGGTGCTGCTGGCCCTGATCAATAAGCAACAAACATGGAGACAAAGCCTGCAGCATTTCAGGGCGACTCTCATCCACATTTGATGAGAAGCTGTAATCCCTTCTGGCCTCCTGCCTCAGGAGACACCTGGGATAACCAAACCCTTCTTCAGCTTGAACTCCAGAGTCCACTAGCAGTCTCTTAGGTTGCTGCCACGACAGGCACAGACGACCACAACTCCAAGCAGCCACCTCCACAATGGAGGCTTTGAACGTGGCCCACTCAGATTCCATGTCCTCAGCCTCCCCCAAGATGCGTGAGAAATTCTTCCGGAGGTGGGAGCCCAAGATTTTGTTGACGGGGACCTCCCCCAGATATTCTCAGTTCACACTTACTACATGTTTGGATGTGCCAGGTCTGTCTCGTCACTTGATCCAGCTTGCATTGGACAAGGGTATAGAGCCTGGACATCGCTGCAAAAAATAATAAAATAAAATGCATGAGAATATATATGCTATAGCAACATGTATCACATACTGTATACATTACCTCTGTTTTTAAAAGGAAACTCCACTGATTTTACACTTAAAGTTCAGTTAATGTATCATAAGGATGTTGCCTCAGCCTGTGAAAACAATTGTATGTGTTTCTGTAACTCAAGCTTTCTAAAGTCTGAAAAATGATGTCATCAGAGTTATCTTGGTACGCTGCCAGAAATGCTTGTTGTTGCCATGGTTTGTGACTCATGAAGTTATACAAGTCCCTAAGTGGTGTTGGGAAATGTTTTCACAACAAGAGTGTCCTTACTGTATCCACGTGTTCACAGCAGCTATTGTGACAGTTCTATCTGACAGTTTTTGTAACTTTCCCAAACTGACAATTCAAGCACACCCACTCCATGCAGTGATTGGCCAGGTGTGAGGAGGTGTTAAAGTAAGCAGGATTTTCCATTTCCGTTGCCTTCATTACATCTTTGAAAGATGTTTCTTCACCTGTGGGCCAAACTTTATGGGAGTTAGTGAATTTTTACTTTGTGGTGTCACTGGTGTCCCCAAACCTTAACCCAGTTCTGGTGCACTGCCGATCTGGTGTATTTGGTCAGGTTAAGTGTTCATTTATGTGTTAAGAAAATTCCCCTGCTCCTTAATCTAAATAAATGATTGGAAAACCTTCCTGGATTAGCTGGAAAATGCATCGTCACAAAACTGAAACTCATTCTATTCTGTTGCATGCCTGATGTTTAAAATGATTCATAATCTTGCACCCCCTCCTTTTAGAGGATTTAGAGGAGAAGAGTTCAGGAAGATGGCCTTTAGTCATTTAGCTCTCTTAGTGAAAGTGGTGGGGAATTCCATACCGACAAATGTTAGAGAGATGTTTAAAACCAGCCTCACAGAAAATAAAATAAAAAGTCTGTTCATGTAACGTTACTGTGGTGTCATCTTGTACTCCTCACAGAGCTTGTCCAGACTGTGAAATGCTGTTTAGCAGCTAAGAGTCAGACTCAACTACGATTTTTTTTTTTTATCCGTGGCGGTCGCAAACAGAAGAAACACTGAACAATGAACCTCATATAAGACAGTATCTGCCATTTGGCACATTTATTGATATTCCAATTTCTGAATACATTCAATATATCACCTAGCCCTACTTGAAATGCTGAACTGCACCTGTAAAGGCATGCAAGGCCAGCATGATGTGTGACAGACAGAAGTTTCTGAACCAGGATTCAAAGCTCAAGCCCATCATTGCTGCAGTGAGAACTCTTGGGACCTTGATAAGCTTGATGAGGTACTGAAGATTTCCCCTGTTGCCTCTATGGCCTTGGTCTTTGAGCAAATTGATGAGGCAAGAGAGATTAAAGTCAAGAACATTTGCAGCTCAAGCCTCAAGCTTCTAGCATGTCTCTCCATTGATCTTACAACCTTTACACCATGAAAGAGTGCCCACTGGAAGCATATATAAGGACTTGCAGGTATCGTTATGAACAACAAAGAAGGACTCTGCGGACACAGACTCAGTTTGGATGTTTTGAATTTATTATTGTCCGACCAGCTGTTTGGAGTAATGCTTGTAGTGGATGAGATCCAAAAGGCGCCGGGGATAGTGGAGCCGTGGGAAGATAGGCAAACAGGAAAGCAGAGTTAGTAAATCCACAAGTTTCCAAAAACAATCCTCTTCACATGGTGTACACAGAAATTCCAGGAAGCAAGAGACGTAATACCGATGACGGTGACAATCTGGCGACAGGTGGGCGAGGAACCAGAGTTGATATGCTGCAGGGTTGATTAGTGGATTGGCTTCACATGTGCAGCTTGTGGAAAATCCAAACCACAAAAAAAGCGATGTCACTCCCACCACACAGACACACACAGACAGACAGGGAATGATAGGAAACACGGGAGAGAGGGAGAACACAGGCAGAAGCTGTAACAAGTATGTATTTGGAAAAGGGCTCAAGAACACTACCCCAAGATCCCATCCCTTGTTGACCATGGGTTTTACACCAACTCTGAAAAAGGCAAGTGCCAACAACCACTCCGCTGATGTCTTGGCTGAAGGGGGGACGACGAAGAATCTAGTTCAGTGCAGGGACGCTGGAAGTCATTCAGAGTTGGGAGTGCTAAGAGAAACTCTATTTAAAGATTTCAAACTAAATGCTATGCGACAAATTAATACCTTAAAAAAGATCTATAACCAAATCACACATCCTGTTGTACTAATGGCCTATATGTGTCACAGTACAGTGGCAGCAATTGCAGTTACCTTATGTAGCTGACTTTAGTCAACGCTTTTTCTAAACACCCTAAAACACGTCAATATATCAGGAGGGGATAGATTCCATCTGCTCTCCCTTAATTGTGGTTGGAAATTAGGTTGTTTCTATATAACATGGGCAAATATTCTTAAATATAAAAAACAAGACTCATTTCACAGAAACAAGGCTTTTTTTTTACTTTCTTAAGATTTCTTTTTTTCAGTGTACTTACAGATTGCAACTCCCTCGCTTCACCTTCCACTTCCAAACGAGAAGGAGAGACTACGGTGTCTGCAAAACACGCAAAAAATGCAAAAAGAAAAATGGCGGTACAACATGGCAGCCTCCATGGATGGTGATTATACATTAATGAGAACTATGAATATTATATTCCATTTCTGCCAATAGAGCCTCCTAAATGTTACACACTGGACCTTTAGGCTTGGCATAATTTGTTATTTCTTAATGCTTGGTTTAAACATTTGCTTGTTTTATAATTTTTTATAAAAGTTATCTAAACTCATCACGAATCAACTTATCTTTCTTATAGAAGCATCATTTGTTTCCTATCAGTCTCTTACTGCTCAGCACCCAGTGAGGAGTGTGTGAGAAAAGATATCGCATACAGTGCTCTCTGTCCAGGCAATTACCTCATGTAGTGAGGTGTTGGTTGGAACCAGTGGCTGTCTGCACAGACAAGGCCTCCATTATGCTTAGAGAACTGCGCTGCATGGACAGCTTTTTCATTGGCCATCAGTTATAAAGCTGGCTTTTCATGCTAATGAAAACATGAGGTCTATCAGGACGATTGAGCAACAAGTGAGTGGCTTGCAGTGAATGAAAGGAAAAGTTAGACCACTGCAAATTTTGTGTTCTTTTTCTCTCAGTGTCAGCACACAAGCGTTTCTGTAGCAGGCTCTATCATCCAAATGGATTCAAATGAGTGAGGCAGATGTAAATGTCTGTGTTTATTTTTGAAACTGAACAGTTCTCAGAAACCCACACTTGCCTTGTATCCTACAAAAAAGTATGATTATTTGCTTGCTCAGGTTGTGTGCTCAAGCAGGTATTTGCACTGAGGTGAGAGTGGTGTGGCAACTGAGAGTGAAGGAGAGAAGTTTAAGGCAGCTCCAGGCAGAAAGAGCTATAAAAGGAGAAGCAAATTACTGGTAACAAGCGGGATTGATGCATTTTTGTTCTCCTTTGCATAATGCTGAAAGTATTTTGTTGTAGGAAATGCAGCCAAAGTGAAGAACAGAACATAGCTTCCAAGACTGCCACACACCAGATTTCCAGACAGTTTCCTTTTATTTTTACATAAAGCCAATGAGACATTTAGCCATTTCCTCCCCTCCTCCATGTTTATGAGGCATGCCTTATCTAAAATAAACACCTCTAACCTCTGACGATACATTCAAAAGTTTGATTATTTACCACCTTCCCATCCCCCATCCATGGATTCTTAATCCTGCAGTGAGGTCCTGGGTTACTCTGCAGGGACAGTTTGAACTTTCATCCTTTTCATTGCTTGTTCCCTGTTCAGAGGTTTATGCTATAGTTCCTTCTTTGTTCTTCCATGGGTTATATTTTAATCACCATGGTGAGGCTATCAGAGATTTAAATTAATTTAAATGTTGACATGAGCAGTGGTGGAGCTAGAGAAATATTCATGGGGTGGCAAGAGGGTGGCAGAAATATATGCTGGTTTAAATTAAAATATATATCAATATTTGCTTGGAAAAGAAATGAATTTTATGAATAATAAAATGTCATTATTGTGGATAATACGTTGCATTGAACAGACATATCTAAAGGTGGCATTAGAAATCAATAAATTGTTTTATTTCTAAAAATGTATAGATTTTTTCAAATACATTTCTTTTTTAATTGAAGTTAAGCCTATCACTGAGTCTAATGTGGCCATAACAGATCACAAAGATACATTTTTATTATTATTTAATTATTATATTTATTTTTAGAATCAAGATAAAGGAAGGTGTTAAATTTGACAGCATTTGACACCAAACAGGGGTGGCACTTCTAGATCCACCGATGGACACGAGTAGAAAATAAAATGTGTATTATATCAAGTGGATGCATTTCTCACTCATTCAGGGGGGTAAGTTGACTTGCAGACATTTCCCTGTTAATGTCTTACAGTAATAGAACTTGCATTCACAGTGGTTTTCACTGCAGAAAAATATCAATATGTCTTTAGAAACTAGAAAACACCTCTCCTGTTGAGAGAAGCACTCTGGTTTAGTACACTTCCTCTGTCAATCCTTGTGTGGTGCAGCAAAAAAATCCTTTTTGGAGTTTCCCCATGAAATAGCTACAGCCTCACACTCTGGTCTAACGCCAACTAAAGCTTCTCGCCTACTCTGCTTCTATCTAAACACTGCGTGACAAAGTGTAACTTCCTTTAAGCAGGACAGTGACAAATTTGCTTGCTTTTCTACAAACTCTGAACCCCTGAGATCTAATAGTGCAAAGCTAGAAGGGAGAGTTGCCTTAAATGTAATGTATTACAGTTGTAACATGCACATTTTCTTTTGCTATGTAAACGCCACAAATATAACCGATTCAATCACTTTTGAAAAATGGAAAACTAGGTTTAGTATAATTATATTTGATGTCCTTACACAAGTAAAAATTCAGTAAAAGTCCTAAGTCCCGCCCCTTTTTGTGCTCCAGTAACAGTTGGGAAAACCTCGGTCAGAACCATGGTCAACTTTGTGGAGTGACTTTGTACGTCTGCCATCCACCCAACCACTTTCTTGCTCCTTGCTCTTTGCTCCACCATGTTACATAAATGTAGTGTTTCAAAAAACGTTGTTTATTCAGTCACTTTTTGGGGAAATAATACTGTATGTTTGAAACACAATAAGCCTGGAGATACAGATTTCCGTTTGAGAAGTTTATTTAGTTCTTGAAACTTTTTGACAGTTAAGACTCGTCACTACTGACAAAGTAAAGGAAAGATTGGCAGGCCCGGCCCTAACCAATTTGGTGCCCTAGGGCAAGATTTTAGGTGCCTGCATTGCAAGGGGGGCGCCACTCCACTGCCAGTTATATACATACATATACTCACGAAAGAGACTGAATAGCTTTTATTTTATTTTTAGAGAAACAAGTTGCTCAATCAAAACAGTTAACAAGAAAATAATAAATTAGAAATAAATAATACAAGAAATGTAAAATAAATAGTATAAAATTTAACTACCTACAAAATAAAAACTGTAAACAAGTGATATATAAGGGGGATCACTTGATGCTATTGAAGTGGCGATGACATTAGATGGCCCAGGATTTGCAGGAGGTGGATTTAGATATTTCAACAGCGCATCTGAAGAGAGAAGAGGAGTAAGAGACACCGTTGGTTGTTACAGTCTAATAATAAAACAAATAATTACAAGAATAAAATTAAATAATAAAAATGAACAACCTAAGAGATGCATTACTTTCACTGTACTGTACATGAATGATATACAGTGCATTTTTTTCTGATATGCAAATTAGATTAGATTTATATTATAACATATGGGAATGTATTAACATTAATGATGTGCACTTTAACATGGATGTAAAGTTTAACACTATAAACACACTTTAGACAATACTGAACTGTAACACAACAAACAACAAGGCTTCCAACTCTGATATATAAAGGTGTGTGACTGTTACAGGCAGAGCAAACGTTAGCTAACAATAATAAATACAAATAAAAATGTAGACAAATAGAAACAGCTGCTGAATAGATGTAATCTTTACAAATGTCCCTGAGAAATAGAAGGTGGGAGTATTATATATATTATTGGCCCCTCCATAACATGGATAACGTTCTGCAACAGACAAATCATTTCATCACATTATCTTCACTCTACCTCTGTCTTTGTCGCGTTTTTCCTCCTCTTCTTTTCTTTTTTTCCTTCCCTGGGCACCGGACAGTTTTGGTGGTTTTGCCATTGTTAATGGTTTCTGGGGTGACGTCAGAAAACTCCACCATCTCTCAGAGAGCAGGTAGAGTCTAATGAGTCAGAGGAGGAGGGGGGGTGGGGGGCTTCATAAAGTCTTATTATTGTTTAACAGGCTTTGCTATGCAGTTCAATTAATGAGGGTTTATTTTTTTCATACTAAGAAATAATAGCACCAACTAGTTTTAGTATAAAAATATTGAAAGTTGCACCTCTTTTTGTTTTTCTTCCCCCATTGTGGCGCCCCCTAGATGGACGGCGCCCTTAGCATTTGCCTGTACTGCCTATGCCACAGGCCGGCACTGCAGATTGGACAGACAGTCAAGAAACAGATACAATATCCTGTCTGACCGAAGCAAACTGTGGAAACCAATCCGCCGGCCAACTGGCCCAGTCCACTGGGCGTTGCTCCAATGAACTCCTCTTAGCCTAAGAAACAATCTCGGGAACAGTGAGCCATAATATAATTACTTCAAGTTGGGATGGTTGCTCCTGATGCCTTGCATTTTTAAAGCTACAAAACAAATCTCAAATTAAATTAGAACTTGAATTATAAATTCACAGACTTCAAGAATGACACAGCACCTCTTTTGGGAAAGAGGTTTTAATGAGCCAGAGGAACAGAAAAAACCAGCTGAGCTTGGACCCTGTTCAAAATACCAGACCAGAAAGAAAGAATGATGCTTATTGTTCATTGTATACCTGCAGATAGACAGACACGTAGGAGGGGGCAGAGGTTTCGTATTCAAATTTCACCTGTCCTCTACAACCCCTCTGCACTGCAGAGCAGCCATGAATCGAGTTTATTGTGAGGAGCAGGCCAATATGAGAGGAGGACCGACAGTGAGGCCTCTGGTGACCACAGCCACTCCTTGTCCACTCGAATGATTCCTAACGTGAAATCCATCCATGAGCCCTGTACTACCACGGACACTGAGGTGATAATGAGGCCTTAAGAAGGTCCATCAAGTAGCTCTGTGGTAGACCTGCAGGGCTTTTTGTGCTGACACTCTCATTACTGACAAGAAGTGGCAACATTAGAAAATCCATTACCAGTGAGCTGAAAAGCGTTAGATGAACAGTCTCGGCATAAGATCCATTAGTAGTACTGGAGCTTTTGTTCATATCACACTGTCTTACTCAGCAGATCAAGTTTGCCAAGTTGTTATGGAAAACAAAACAATACAACTGGTCAATAACACATCTAACATCTATCTCTGGCAAGACAGTATCAACAACTTTTTCAGATGTCTGTTCCAAGTGCTGGGAAAGAAAGCTCTTATGTTTTCTGCTCCCTTAACAGCTTTCAAAGACTTGAAACTGAGAGAATTGGTCTCTCTGTCTGATTTTAAAGCTCTTAAAAATACAATGAATGATTGATTCGATCTACTTCTAACTGCGTGTAGGTATTTTAATTACTTAAACATTTAAACATATAGTCTGTAACCTTTTTACGCTGCTGTTTTAGCCAAGTCACCTTTGTTGAGCTCAACTGGTTTTACTCATCGACAAATATAAAGATGGACCACGTAACAGCTCCCTGATAGTGAAGCTAAAACATCCTGATCGCCCCCTGGTGGCTGACTGCAGTATAGGTCATAAAGCTGCTGGCTTCAAATTATGTTGCCAACGCAAGCTGGCAGCAGCATAATTCAACCAACATTGTTGTACTGTTCCCACCCAAGGCTGGAGCCTGGAGGGAATACTGCACGATCTGAAAGTTGAACAAAACGTTGTGCAATCACAGCACATCAAGGCACATCGCCAGTCAGTGGTTTGCCTAATATTTCAGCTTGGTTACATAAATGTTAAGTTTATGTACCCAGGCACTAATATGAACAATGGGTCAAATGACTGAATGTGTAATGTAAAAGGTAACTTGTAGTGAGGAACCCATAGGGAATTATCACCAACTTTGCACCTCAGGGCACTTCTCTTTCAGACCGTTAGTTTTGGTTTTACAACTTCCCATCACTCTCATTTTTCTAAATAGCACATGCAAAAAGGGACAGATGTGGAGTGCTTGAGGGAGTTTCCAACATCACCTACTTTCTTTCCTATAACCTGACAGCTCTTTATCTGAAGCCTACTGACCACTTTGGCTGCAGGTTTAGAGCAGGCTCACCTAAACTAGGTACAGTCAGGTCAACATAAGATCTGCCTTACATAGGAAATCAAAGCTTAAGCATCACAATGCCACAAAGCATGCCCTTTCTAGAAGGGGACATAGGGTAGGAATCAGTACTGGCTCCTGAATTAGATCAAAAGAGATGATCAAAAGCAGAACCCTTATCCCAACCCAAATACTTCTGACATCTTTAATCCATTTTGAGGACAGTGCTGTTTTCTCAGTGTTAAGCTATTTGTTTACTATAGACACTGCTATGGAGTTCTCCCAATTGTAGTCTACAAAGATCCGCCCCCACTCTGACTCTGATTGGCTCTGACCCTGACGTTTTTTTCTCACCCTAACCATCTCACATCTCATGCCTAAACAGTGAACACTGGTCAATCAGAGGCAGAGTAGGGCAGGTCTTTGCGGAATGCTGGTGGGGGGGGAAGCATTGTTCGGTTGTAGGAGTGCATACCTAGCCTCACCACGAGCAAGTGGTATGCGCAGGAGTAAGGTTACTCATGTGGAGGCACAGTGTTTGCGAATGGTGAAAGCCGATGTCAGGGTCAGTGGGCACAGGACCCACCTGGAGGGTGCCACATATGACACTGTCTGCAGAGAGACCTTCTGATTTCATCCATCCTCACCTGGAGTCCAGAATTGGTGCTGATGGTCCTCCTGGTGGTAAGGGATTGTAAGATTCACTGATATGCTTCAGTGCACCGACATAAAAGTTCAAGATGCAATTGTCCCGATTAAAACAGCATGCATGGAAACAATTTCAGATAAAACCGAGATGTTATGTTTCTAACATCTTTGCACCAGTAAAATAATAATAAAACATGATAATAAAATGTATTTCTATATAATTTTTAGTAAAGGTCCTATGGCTTTATTATTTAGAAATTTTACCAAAAGTTTTATATTTAGATCCTCTATACTGTTCCTCAAGCTGCTTAAGAAGCACTGAAGAAATAAAATCAAATTATCTGTACCATATTGAATTGCATTTAGCATCATATCCTTTTGCACACTGTGTTGAAAAAAATCACATTGAATCACAATAGGGGTGAATCGTATTGCAATGGTAATTGCTTCATATGTATGTGTAATGTATCAGATTGTGATGGGTATCGCATTCAGCCTCGGGAGATGCACAGTCACTATAGTGTGTAGCTCCAGATGGGAAGAAAAACTTGGGACAGACGTTATTTTAACATCATATAAATCTGGTGCTAAAAATGCTTGAAAAACACTTAGAAAATGAGATGTTGTTATTCTATAACCAATGGTTCAAGAGACATTTGCCTTGTGTTGATGTAGCACCCCTAAAACACTATAACCCCAAAATCTGCCACAAAGTCTGAGGCTAGCACCAAGATCTGGCTGAAGTGGCTTGAGTTCTTTTGAGATCCGCTGATATTTTGTTCCTAAATAGGAAATGTACTCGCTCAGGCTCTGGTCTGTTCCTGATAGCCAAAGACTTTGAGAGGAAGGGATAAGGAAGAAGAACTGGGTCCAAAGATTTTTTAAGGTGCACACAAATTTCCATCATAATAAAGTCAGCTGACAGAAAGCCACTTGACACCTCTTCCATTCTGTCCCGTGAAGTCTTCCTCTGAAAGATAACTACAGATTAAAGACTTCCAGTGTTTTCCAGCCAGTCAAGCAGACAGAAACAGACAGAAACATGAGCTTCTGCTATGCAACAAGCACCTGCTGCTGTTGCTGTACTGCAGCACCTCATCCTTGTGTTCTATTACCTTTGTATAAACAACGACCTGATCCCGTTTCAGGCTGTGTGAGCACTGGATCATCAACACAATGTGACTTGAATGCAGCAGTTTAAAAGGGCTGCAAAAGATATTAAAAAATTGGTATAACAGGAATTTGGGAGACAATCTCAAGGGAGCCATTCTGAGAATTTGAACACAAGATGTCTAAAGCTGCCCCTAGAATCATGTTCTCCATCTCTGTAATTATATTGAGCAACAAAAGGCCACTCTGTCCTCCCTCTTCTCCACATTTTGTGCTTGAATTTCTTCGAACCTCCACAGGTTTGTTAATACAGCAGTCTGGCCAGATGAGATGCAGGAGCTTTTCAAGGCCAGCGTTGTTCCTCTCTGGTATATTCTGACAGACCGAGGAACAGGAGTCGATGCTTAAACACCCTGAGTTATGGTGGCTCGCAAGCTCCCACCTCCTCACACTTATTTAATATACTTCATATAAGTCCTGTTAAGTCATCAGTATTTAGAGCCAAGTGTGGAGCCAGCCAGAGAGAGAATTATAAAACACCACTTTCTACAGTTAGATGCACTTAAGACTAAATGCAGTTGGAACCAAAGAATCTGTATATGAACAGAACATCATGACTTATATCTACATAGCTAAGCAGAGCCCCAAACTAGTCCCATTAACAGGCTTGGAAATACAAAAAGGTGTAATCAGATTACATTTACATTGAGTAAAAATGGGGTTTGTCAGCAGGATTTTAAAATACATTACTTTCATGCACACGGTGCAGTACATAAACATTGTAACACTTTCACGAGTCTCACAACAACACTCTGGTCTCGAGTGAAACCACAGCTAATCTTACAGTTGCACTTTCATTATCATGGCCTCTAGTGAACAAAACATGGAACCTTTCACCATTATTTTGTCTTTAAAGCAGAAAAGGGTAACAACATCACAGTACAGTGCATCTTTTACCTGTAATGGTCTATAAGCTACTGTATGAAAATAACTTTTTTCACAGCAGCCATTTTGAGCAGGTTCTGCTTCATTCAGGTCAAACAGAGTCAGGGTGCTGCTATTGTGCATGTTGGCTCGCTGTAACGGCTCTGCTACACTAAATGGAACAGAACAGAACTGGTCGAGGCAGACGACCACCCACCTAGAGCCGGGGTCTGTCCGAGGTTTCTGCCTCTTAACAGGCAGTTCTTCCTTGCCCCCGTCGCAAGGTCTTGCTCATGGTGGAACTGTTGGGTCTCTGTAAATAATGTTATAAGGAGTTCAGTCTAGACCTGCTCTATTTGAAAGTGTCCTGAGATAACTTCTGTTATGAATTGCCGCTATACAAATAAAACTGAATTGAACTGAAACTGAACCTTAATTAGTATGAGTGGTAACACCTGTGTTTACCCTACTATTTCAAGTTTTTCTTAAAAAAATACACGAAGCAGATGACACGTTGATGCTAAAAACCTTGGTAAAGATTATATTATTCAGTTGTTTTATAGAATTTGTAAAAGCCATCTTTTTGTTACTTATTTTGTCTTGTCATTATTTGTATATTTAGTGTGGAAGTAATCCAAATAACAGGAAGTTATCAAGTTACATTACTTCAATGTGGTGACACGACTGAAATACCGAAATAAGTAATAGTGTGGGATTGTGTTTTTTTCAGTAACCCTCCCAACCCTGCCCATTAAATCAGAATACTCAGTTAAATTCTTCACTGTCTTTACGGTAAACGAGTCAACTGCACATGTTGAACCCATTTCCTACCTAATAAAACATTTAGTAAACCGTTTTTAAATTAATAAAACTCTATAACAGTAACTGTAAATTGATATGACAATGGTGATATACACTCAATGTCTGGTTTATTAGGTACACAGAGCTAAAACTAATGCAGTCTAATACAAGATAATAAAAGTATAAATGACCGGGGTTTTATAGAGGTGTTGATTCAACTGGTCATTTTGGAGGGTGTAGTCTGTTGTGCATGTTGAACCGTATTGTGTTACACAGTTAGGTGTTTCAGTTGTCTACCCTCACTGATATAAATAGACTTGACAAAATAAAAGAAACACCTGTGTGTGACATAACTAAGCAAGACTGTCCAGTAAATTTAATATCTGAAAAATTTATTTAAATTAATGCAAAAATTGAGGTAAATTCAACATTGCCATAAAGTAGCTCATTAAAGACCTCAGTGTGCTTTTAATAAAAGTGCTTGTTGTCGAATGGCAGCATCTTGCAGGCTGCGTTTTTGTAATTGCAACTGCAAATAGCAATCTGTCAAATGTGTTGAAGTGAGAAAGCAGGCAGTGTGACCATCTCTCTCTAGCTCTTTTTTCATTCCTCACATCCATCACTACAGCCGGGTGCTACACCATGAATGCCTCCGAGTACAGGCTGTTTGAAAGTGTGCGCTGTTATCAGTGTTTAGCACGCCTCGCCCCTTTCTCTGCTGAACCTTTGCACTGATTGTGGAAAAGAATTTCCTCCCTGAAGACAAATAATCTAGCTATCAAATCTATCTATCCTTCAGAACAGATATACACACTTTTACCACACATACTGATGCCTTCATTTGCAACACTGTTCTCACATGACACCCATGCTTCGCGGCAATCGTGTGTCTTTGTGCGCACGCTGTTACACAAATATTACAGGTATGTGCTTATTAAGACATTGCTCCACTAGTGATCAAATACTCCACAGTGTATATTGAATAAATGGGGAAGCTATGAAAAGTCATTTGTTATTCTTTAATAAGCCAGAGCTTGTTCAGAGATGTGACTGACTACAACAGATCATTGCTGACAGCCTGAGACCACAGTCCAAACAACCCACCATACTTTTATTCAGGAATAAATAAATCATCAAGATCACAAACTTTCATAATAAGCTACACTTTTTCAACTCAATTCCTATCTATATTTACAGAACACAGAGTCTTTGGCATATCTACTCTCAATAAGAGTAGTCTGAAATCAAACTCGAGATCAGCATGGACGTGATATTGAGTGGCATTTGGTTTTAGGATGACATTTCCTAAAATAACATTATTCCTGTAGACATAGGCACTTTATTCATTTCCTTCTGTCACTTATTAAATGCTGTGTGTGGTCAGTGACACACTGACAATGATTAGAATGTATGAAAAAATGATCGATAGAGAATTTAAATCCCTTAGCAATACTACATTGTAAAAATAATTCACTAAAAGTAAACATCCTGCAAACATTATTTAGAAACATTAGTGAAATGTACCTTCTAAAGTAAAGGAACTTTCCACTATGTCAAATCACTGATGTATTATAAATGCAGTGTTTTCATGTTGCAGTTGGTGCAAATAGTGTATCTCCATATATTGTCAGGTAGTCTTAATTATAGCGATGCACATTCCATGACTTTATCATGTGTTTTTTTGGGAAATCTTAACCTCCAAAGTAGACCGGCCTGGATCTCAGTGACTGAGTAGATGCACTTGGTTACACTGCCTTTCTGTAATTTTGCACCTACCCTGGAATTACTTCCTCTTTCCTTGAGTATCATATTTGCACACGTTTTTCCATAAGCTTCTCCTCCAAACACTTAATCAGGATCGGGTCCACTTTGGGGTCAAATTTATTAGCAAACCAGTGTCCATAGTTGAGGAGCCAGCGAAGTTCAGCGGCTCCGTAGATGCAAACACTCCGCATGTGTGTACCCGTGCAGGCTGGGTAAAGCTTACCCTCTAAATAATTCCATTTAACCAGTCGTGTCTTACTCCTCAGATCCGTCACATCCGCTTCTGATCTGGGAATGTGTCCGGGAACCCCAGGGAGCCTGACAAGGGTGGCCCAGAAGTGTTCGTCTGGTGAGTATGTGTCAGCAGACCATGTCAGAAAGTCTTTTGCCACCTGGCTGCCACTAATGTGATTCACAAAATCCCATGATAGGACAAAATATGCGCTGCCAATGAACATCTCGATGCCGTGAGGAGGAACATCTTTGGCCACTGTAGTTTTGACAGGAATACGGTGGTACTCATAAGGCACGTTTTTCAGCTCGTGCTGGAAGCCAAAGCGCTGTTTCTTGAGTTCACTGGGTCGGCTGGACTCCAGCATGTTACTGCCATTCAACTGTTCCAGCTCCATTACCAGTTCATAGTTTGACTTAAGAGGAAAGTCCTGGCCACAAAGGTTGATGACGTACTTCCACTTGACCTCCGACATCAGCAGGTCAGAGAGGCAGTTTAAGTCAGCATTAAGCCTGCTGATGTGTGCATATTCCACAGACTCCAATTTTGAGGCAATAAACACATTTGGAGTACACTGAGCCAGGTTTTTAATTGCCTTTATAAACGCTGGAGAGGACTTTTGATCATAGTGAATGCAATAGATGTTATGAGGCGCATAGATGGCGTGGAGAATCCGCTCCACCATGGGCGCATTCTTATGCACCACCAGGGAGTAAGCCAGCGGAAAGCTCCGCTCTGCATCCGACACCGGTACCTCATTGTAACCCCTGGTTTTGATAAACGTTTGACAGTCTGCCGTCAAGCTCACAGTGCTATCATCGTCCACGTCAACAATGGCTTTCCGCTTTATCTCCAGAGATTTTCCTATCTCCACTGGGTCGAGCTCGTAGATGGCGGTGCAGTTGACGTCATACTTGCGGTTGTGGATCCCTGATAAGCTGGCAGTGATTCCATAGGGCTCGATGTAGATGCCGTCCCTCACTGTCACTTTAATGTAGACCAGCTTGAGCAGACAGACCACCAGCAGAGACAGAGAAAACAGGAAGCACCTGTGTCTCACTCTATGTATGTAGTGGGCACATCTTATTTTCATTCTATAAACAAAGGAATAAAAAATACATGAAAATGAGCATTCAGGTTTATTATGTCGTTACCTACTGTAGGTGGTTGTTAAAGAAGAGCAATGAAGTGGGTTCAATATCTAAAGAATTTTAAGTAGCCTAAGTGACAGCATGATGTGAATTATCATTATTGCATTACTTTAATACAGTTCTAGTCATCCTTACAGTTTAGTTAACTAAAACTAAACAAAAAGCTAAAACTATAGTGGAATAAAAAAAAAAATTTGACATTAGACATTACAAAAAACAAAGACTAACTGAAACAATATTTTATACTTACAAAATTAACTAAAATAAAATATAAATATACAATATTTTTTAGTTTTAGTTTTTGGTCCAATGTGGCGACACAACAAGCATTGGTGCTTATGTTTATTGAGACTGCGAAGTCTCCATGACTGTGAGTCAATGTGTTTGTATTATAATAGCTATTCTGACAAATACTAACACTAATACTAAAACTTATACTGAACAGGGTGCAAACTACATATAAAAATACGATATATGAAAACACACCTAAAATATTGATAATATGCAATATTCCCATTTCTTTCTTGTTTTTTTGTATCTTTATCATCATGCATCTGCATAAATTTTAGGTTAGTATTGATGTATGCCATTAACTGATTATTATAAAGGCTATCGGAGGATGACATACCAAAAAAAGGGAGCTCCTCGGAAAGCCATGGTATATTTAGCACACTGATACTGAAACTAATAACTAACTAATAACCATAAACGAGCAAGCCCACTCTGAAAATTTAACTGAAACTAAACTGAATTGAAAAACGAAAAGTGTATGGAAAAATATAAAAACTCTAACTCTGCCTCACATATTTACCTCATGAACGCACCAGCTGAACATTTCAAATGCTTATAGTTAGTTTTTTTGCTCTGATAATAGTGTTTCTGAAGCCAGTAAAACAGAATGAATGATGTCCATGCTGTAAATTACCTTGCTCTCTAAAGTTGTCTTTGAGCCGCTCTCGTGCCATGCAAACTTCTCCCACAGTTCCACGTGAGGACCTTGATATAACGAGACATTTGTGCAGTGAGTGAAATGGTAAGAACCAAGGAGGGAGGACGGAAAAGGAAAAAGACGAATGAGGCAAACTGGGAAACATCCTGCTTTATATATGAGGAGCAGTTCTACGCTCTGGAATCAAACTATGCGTCTCTGCATTACGCACCAGCGCCTGAAAGATCTGCGCTCCAATACAAACACACAGCCGTCAACTGGGTGAAGTGGAAAAGCACATAAGAAGGCGAGGGAGCACGAAACTTACCACATGCGTAAAGAAAGCGCGCTTCGGTAGAGCCGAGCCGTCTTGAGTCCCCTCTGCTATGTCCGGGGCTCCATCGCGGACTGGAGCGACTACTGAGAGGAGTGGCAGGAGGGGAGGGGAGAGTGGAGGGGGGAGTCCCCGGCAGCAGTTCACCGCCTGCCCACATCCAGCACATCACCACCACCCGATACATTCACCACCCTTTCACTAATGATTAACTGTCTTCAGCACAAGCGAGCACACACAAGCACCCGTCAGTGTCCCTGTACAGTCTTATCTGTGTGCACACCATCTACAGTATGCCAGCCTGGAGCTCAGCCATGACTTTATACTGCCTGAGGCCAGAAGTGACAGTTCCAACCTGCAGCTCCAACAACCACACCAAACCAAACACTTTCATAATCAGCTATCTTTATTGTTTAACAGTGAAACGGTTAACATTGCAAATACTATAGATACTGCAGATAAACCTGTAGTAAACACTTTACAGATATAGTGTGAAACTACATCCTACTTCCACACGGCCAAATAGAGCTGAAGCTGTCTGACATAAACAATTACAACATGAAACCGGAAGTACAAATAACAACAAACTCATATAATACTTTTCAACCATATTCACTCAGTGGAAGTCACATTGTACCCCCCTGTACCCCCCAATCATGAGTGGTCAGTTTATCAAGCAGGTCCACCATGTTGAACCGCCATGTTTCTACAGTAGCCCAGAACGGAAAAACACAACACTGGCTCTAAACAGGGGCTTTTGATAGTTTCTTCCTACACACCTGGAGGGCTGAGCTGTATTTAAATGATTACAATCTGCAACTTCACCACTTCGCCACTAAATCCTACACACTGGTCCTTTAAACTCTCAAACAGTTATGGACAAAATGTGGGGAGAGATAATTATAATAATTCACTCCCCCAGTCTTCAGACTCTGAATATTCTTTCTTCAAGAGCTTCTCCCAGTAGATGTTCAGCCTAGCGTTTGGCAGCAGTTCGTCATCATCCACCAAATGGATTATTTTGATTTTCATGAGACGGCTCAAGCAGGATGCCTCTGCGAAAAACAGAAAAGGAATTGAAAAACATGCAATGTCTTTTCTATTTATAAACGTACGATTCATTTTAATGAGGCTGTTTGCGACAGTGGTCGGAGAGGCTCCAGGTGAGAGACATGTGAGGTAGGTGATTAATTATTGACAGAGAAAAAGCCACGCTTCAGTGGCTGGCTGCCGCTTCGCTTTATTTGTTTGAGTTGCTCTGAAGGAAATGTCAAAGGCAGGATGTATGTTGCGCTGAGGCAGGGGTTAGGCATGTCAGCAGACAGGAACTACAGACCTGTGGTCAGCATCTCCCGAGAAGATCCGGCCTTCCAGTGCTGAACATCGTCCTCAGGATATGTCTCTGGAGTGTTTCCTTCAGTCTCCATGTTCAATAAGTAATGAGACAAAGGTTTGTCTCTGAACGTCACCTGGGGAAACAGTGGAAAGAGTCCATCGGTAATAGCTTTTAACACCACTGACATGTCTGTTTATGAATAATGACTTATTAATGAGTGTCAGTGATATGGTGGGATATGTGAAACCCGAGGGCCTATCAAATGTCTTTCAGCATTACTCTGAAACAACAGGCCTCTGTAGCACTACACTTTTACAATTTTCTCAATGAGATGGAAGATATGGAGCAGGAGGAGTGTGTGTGCTGGTGCACAGTCCTACTGTGAACACTCAATAATTTACAGCCTAATGCTGTGTCTTGCCCCGTCTCCACAGACCCTTACTGGCAGGCAGGAAACAGCAGAAAGGTGAACCTTGTTCCACATCAACAGCTGAGAAAGGTAACGAATCTGTGGAATTCTTCACAGTCAACTAAATTGGCTTAAAAAGATAACAGAAATTAAAGCTGCAAGCAGCGCTCAATATATAGCACCTTTCATATATATACATGTATCTATGTATATATGTAGAGATGGGGGGGTTACACACAATGTTTATTATCCACCAGTGTCTCATTTAATTCAAAGTCTAATTTCCAAGGGAGTGGTCCAAGGTTATTATAGTTATAGTTATATAGTTTTAACTAAAACTAGGTGTAAAAAAGCATTTTAGTTACCTGAATAGTCTAATATTCCTGTTTACATGCAGCTGTGAATAGTCTGATGAACATAACTGTTATGACTACTCTAGGTCCTACAGAGGAATTTCCCTCCTTTTCCGACTTCAGTCATGAGAAGCTGCTTGAGCCATTTTGCCAAGATTTTTTCCCAAAGTTTTCCATCGGTGGTGGACTTTGACCGTGTGAACACAGCCTCACTCTTTCATTTGTTAAATCAACTTCTTGAAAAGGTTGGCGTTGCAACATTTGAGCATATTCAAAAACCTGTTGATATGTGGTTGTTTCAGGTACGGATGGTGAAACAATGAAATACAGTCCAGCAATGCCAGTCAGAGTAATACATCCATGAGTTTGAAGGCTTATCAGATACTGCACAGTGGTTTATATGGGACAAAACTGGAATGAGACTGGAAATCATTTTGTCCTTCTGAACAGGTTTAAGTTTTTTCTGCATCAAGAACCCCACTATAGAGGTCTCATGGGAGTGAAAAAGAGACTTCTGTTTCATGCAGTGATATTGTCTGTCTGAACATGGCCTTAGGCTGTTTATGTGAGTTACAATGAAAAGCCGACAGATAGAGTATTTTCTGTTTCTGGAGCCATTCTTATGTTTTGAGTGTTGTGAAAGGGATTAAGGCAGCCTGCTGTCTAACCTTGTTCCAAGCGTATGCTGAGCTGACAGGGATGTTGTTACCAAGGATAGACTCCAGCCAGCGTTCTGGAGCCACATGCAACTTGCCTTTACTGTCTTTAATCGAGCTATCACAAAGCACATGAGCAAAGTGCCAGTGACCCTGCAGGGGCAAGATAAACAGCCTTTGAATCATAGCAGTACTGGCAGCAAATAGCCTATGTCACCAGTACTGCAGTAGCACATACTGTATGTCTGTCAGCGTTAATGAATGACAATAGTTTCAGCCGTCAATGATTCATTGTCTTTTTGGAACAAAGTGCAGAGGAAAGGTTTAACATACATAAACACATTATGTATGTGCCTGTAGAGGAATCATTTTCATGGACTTTGAAGACATTTTCTTTAACTAAGAAGTGCTGTCTCTATCTATGTTAAGGATGAGCCGAGCAAATTATTACCCTTCTTGTCAAGACTTTAGGTTTAATTGACACTTCCTAAGGCCCGTCGTTTTTTCCTCTAATCCTAAATATTACACACTAGAACTTTAAGATGTGACTATATAAATGTGACTAATCATTTAACCATCTTCATAATTTGGTTGTCTTTTCAAGACCGATGAGCCTAGCACATAGAATATCTAAATACAGGAAAGGAAAAAGTTGGCAGAGGTGCTGACCAAGGCCTGCTCAACTCTTATTGGAGCACAATAATTTAGCAAGTTAGGAAGGGTTATAATCTGCTGGTAAACAAGTGGTGTCAGTGGTGACAACTATAAAAAGCTTCTGCACAAGGATTAAATAGCTTTTATGACAAGAGCTTTGCCTGACCTTCAACAACAACTGTAGAGTACTTCCAGTTTGCATGACTCCACTCTGTATTAGCTTCGAGAGATGTCTGCTGTTGTCTTCAGCTCTTGTCTGTATCAGGGCATTATTTCCTCTTTTCTGAAAGTTGATGTGTTGTGAAGTATTTTGCGGTTGCAGGGTGTTGCTCTGACAGCTGCTGGCTTTCTTATTCAGCACATCAGTGTGTGTCAGCATCTTCTTCCCCTGCGTTAGTAATGAAGCAGAAGGTCTGGACATTGTAAGGTTCCTGGCATTGTTTGGAGGAACTGATCTTAACAGTTGGGGCTGTGTTGCTGTTCTATGGCCTTCCTTTCTTTGACTCTCTTGATTACAGCTGTGTGAGTCACTAGCTTTAGGAAAGGTGGGTGTGGAAGCTTGAGTGCAGAACTGATCTTGCTGCTGTCTGGCTACGGTACTGCTCATATGGTTTGGAGGGGAAAGTTTGGCCTTTGTGGTTACATACACTTCTACCAAATGCAGTTGCTTCTGGAGAATCTCCACCAAAGTCCTCTGATGTGAAGCGATGGAGACGAGTTGACCTCTCAACACACGTTGCCGAAGGAAGTCGGACACACTCCTGCGCAGAGAATCAAACAATACTGCGGTTTATTTATAAGCAGTGTGCTGGCACAATGATAATAGCAACCTTTAGTTGTTTCTTTCAGAAGAACTGTATAAAGAAAGACTGACCTTAGCAATTAATAGAAACCACAATATTTTTTTAAAGCAAGAAACAAACTGCATTGAATTTCATTTCTACTAAACAGGTGACAGTGAAAAGAGACAGGTCAGACTGAGAAAGAGAGAGGAGTGGCACAGTTCAGTTGGGTTCAGACCTTTATTGTTTCAGCAGAAAGAATTAAAGCAACAACAAAACAGTGAAACAACTGAAGACTTTATGGTTTTATTGTTTTTTTCTATTTAAACCTGGTTTAAATTTTTATTTTGGCTATCAATCGTAGCTCTTATTACATTATCACCATTTGCAGAGGTCTGGTTATGAAGCAACTTTTAATAACCCAGTTTAACACAAGGCCTAATAGCAAAATAATAAATAGAAATACATTCGCAGATTACTGAACTGATAAAAATACAGCCTATGGTATACTGTGTTTGTTCTTGTCCCCTGTTCATTAAAGGGATGACATTGCTGACAGCTGCTTCCTGTCTCTTATCCTACATCACTTGCCACAAAATGCTATTTTATTTCATTCTCCACAACCATTTGGCCGCTCCTGGAAATTATCTTTGAAATGATCTATGAGTGTGATTGTATCAAAAACATTTACAGTAATTATCCACTGCATGTTAAAGCTGTGCACAGCTAAGGTAACTACAGATGGCCAATCAGGAAGATATAAAGGACATTCACAACTGTCGATTTAAGAAATAAGTTTAATTTGCCTTTAGCTTTGCCTCATTTTCATCTCCACATCAGTGGTTTAGATTAGTTGAATTGTGGGCTTGTTTGGAACCTCCCAGATGTCTCGCAGAGTCACCATGTCCTCAAATCAAATCAATCTCAGCAATGTGCGTGAAAATTAATCTAAATCAGTGACGTCAAAAAGTAATGTCTCAAAAAATTAATTGCACTTTATTGAGTTAGAAAATCTCACTAATAAAAAATCTAAATTTAATCTATAATGTCAAGAATTTTCAAGTGTAATTTCTTTGATCCTGTCTGCCCTACTCACTCTTGTCTTAATATAATATATAATAGTGTAACATTTAGGAGGATCTAATGTTAGAAATGTATTGTCAGGCTGTATTATAACTGTGTACTAGTTTTTATTATTTATGTAAATATGTCAATAAAGACTTACTCAACTTACTGCATGCATATACTATGCAGTGTGAGTAAGTAGTTAGCTTTCACTTGATGTTGCCATGTTCTGAAAATGACAGCATTGTGTAACACAATAGCTTTGCTGCTGGCTCACAAAGCTTCACTTAAGTCAAGGATGAGAGAAGTTGCTGAACTGACCGGCATTTTTTGGCAAGATTATCCTTCTCCGACTGCTGTTTGCCGAGCACCTCAATCAGCACATTCTGGATATGTGTCAGAGCAGAGAGAAATCTTCCTGAAAAACAGCACAGCTCCAGTAAATTATTCACATTCAGTATGTGTCTGGTTGTTATTTGAAACCAAGGTGGCATATAATCTCCTTTGCATTACTATTGTATTATGGTGTATAATTGCTGCGTGTACTAAAAAACATTAAAATGTAAATGGTATATTACTGCAGCTGCCAGTGAAGCGGCAGCAATATTATTGGTAGAGAGGAGTTTGTGTGGCTCAGGTCAGTTGCTTGACGTCCCCCTGGATCCAGTCTTGTTTACAATCTATCTATAATTTTGTCATCCTGATTGTCCATACTGTAATTTTACAGTGTTGGTCTATTTCACAGACAGGGCAGCTATTGCAGTGGTTCCCACCCTGGGGGTCGCCAAATTTCATGGGGGGGTCACAAGGCCTTCTTGATTTTAAAGGGGAACTTGGCAACTCTAGCCATTTCTTCGCTGGTTTCACTTTTGTCGTTGCATGTTTTCTCAACGCGCTCCCCCTACAGCTCTGGGACGTATATTTCAAAACACTGTCGTAAAAAAAACTCACTTGCGGCACCCTCCTCCCCCTTTCTACCCATGATGCGCATTTGTTGACAGGCAACTTTTTTCGTGTGGAGCAATGTCTACCGAGGTGGGTAATTCATTCATCATCGCTTGTTCTTATAGCCGGCGTGGCTAACCAGTATTGAGGGGGGTGCGTGCGTTTATGTGGAATTGCCGTAAAGCAGTTCGTGTTTCTCGCTCGTTCTCGCTTCTCACGATACTTCCTATGTCCAACTTAACGGGACGGTAGTCCCAAAGTTGCAAGGTTGGTTTTCCGCCTGGGGACGCTAGGGGGAGCGGGGAAAGTCACCATTAACACCGGAACAGGCCATTTAACCATCCAAATGATTTCTAAACGGGTTTATTAAGTTGAAATAGTTGCCAAGTTCCCCTTTAAGAGGTATATAAAAAAATGTTATGACCTATGTCGCAAAAACATTTTGTTCATTTCTGTGAAGAGAACTAAATGAAATTGTTATTCTTAAACCTGAACACAAGCTATAGTCACTGAGCCTTCACTCTCTGATTAATAGCCTCATCCTGAAGTATGCAGGTAAAACAACCAAACAAAACAAGAAGCCTATTAGGTATGTATGAAATTTAAAATTGTATAAAAGTTACTAAAAATATCAGTAAAACCCATCTCATGTACTGAGTCCTTGCTGCAGCAGCCCAGGGTTCGAATCCGACCTGCGGCCCTTTGCTGCATGTCATCCCCCCTCTCTCTGCCCCCCTTTCCTGTCTGTCTTCAGCTGTCACTATATAATAAAGGCAATAAAAGCCCCAAAAATGTATCCAAATTCACACAGACTTCCTGCAGTTATTGTGTTCACTGTTTGGGTTCACTGTACAGTTTAACAGTTCTTCTCTACTGTTATTGTTATACATTGACTATAATATGAAATATCCATAAAATACGGCACTTAGTCGGGGTTGTCAGTTTACTCGATGATAGAAAACCACTGATCTGTTGATGTCTGTCTGTCATGGATAAGGGATCCACTGTTGCTCTTCCCAAGGTTTCTTCCATGTTTTCCCTCATTAAAGGAGTTTTTCCTTATACAAAGCGAGGGTCTAATGATAGAGGGTGTTGTATACTGTATAGATTATGAATTTGGTATTTGTGATAATTGTCTATTAAATAAAACTGCCTTGACTCGACAGGCTGGACTGTTTGCTGCTGCTCTACCTGTATCCCCAACACCTGCCAGAGGCCAATTTGAGATTTCGGTTTGTTTCCTCTTCACATCCTCCAAAACCACGGCCACCGAATGACTCAGCTATAAGAAAAGATAATTAGTGACACCTCAAAGCTGTAAAAACAGTGAAGCTTTAATAAGTGATGCTGCATGTCTCCTAAAGAGAGGGACGACATCAGACTGGACCTGTGCCATAAATGGTTAAAAGACCTTTTTTGTCTATGTACATTTAATCCAGTCTCAGCTGACATTAATGCACACTTGAGTCTGAAGGAATTCAAAGTGTAAAGAGCTCTCACACTATCAGCGGTGGTGTCTTTCTTTCTCAGCTGAATGTCACCGGGCTCTCTGGCTCCGTCTCTGTCATCTGATTCTCTGGATTGTGCATTTGCTGTGTCATTGTGGCTGGGACTGAAGCTGCTCTGGCAGGAGAGCTGCATGTGGCAGCGAGCCTCTGAGGATGTGTCACCTGAAAGAATGCCACACTCAGATCTCAGTTGCAATCACCACTCTGAGAAATCCAAAGTCTTTAGGTTTCCCAAACTTGAGATAAAAGCAATAGGTCCAACACGATGTGTTCAGTGAACACACAACACTGACTAATCTAATCCCAGACTGTTTATGTGGGGGAGTGACTGGAGTGACTAACTGCAATATTAAATGAAAACAAATGATATGTTGCTGATATATGTTTTTTGTGTGCTGCCTGCCTCCTCCCGTTTTCTGTTGCCCTCTTATTGGATACTGTCTCAAACTAGTCTCCATTGAAGTTCATTTTGTTTTTATCTGATTGTTGTAGGATCTGGGAAAACTCATGTCGAGGTCAGGACACATCTTGTAAACAACATGACAGGCCTCAGCGTGGGTTCTATGCCGAAGTCTTTTTGTTTCAAATCCGAAACATTTATCTGGGACAGGCAAAAGTTGGGTAGTCTGCACTAGGGTTAGACGAATGCTCAGCTAGGTTTTCAGTATCAAATACTCACCTACTTATCATAGTTTTTTGAAGTAGGGTTGTATGAGGTACTTCTCCATAGTAGACCGCCATCAGCGCATGGAAGCTAAGCAATGCACTGCATTGTGAACAGGAGCTTCAGCAAAAGGTATTCTAGCCACATAAGAGAATCCACCATACTCCATTGACAAAAACAATTATTTCCCCTCACACGGTAGTTGCTGGTACACTGCTGCCTCAGTTGGTTAATTTGTTTGTGTTATTGTGTGACTTTGGTGTTTTAGCAACAAACATTAGTTGCTACAGATTGAGGCAACAGTGTACCAACAACTGCAAGGTATAATTACTACTTATGTCAAATGAGTCTGGTTCCTTGGAGAGAGGTAAGTCAGTAAAATATTATACTTATGGTGATTCACCGACTATTGATAAGTACCTCATACAACCCTGCTTCAATAAATCTGAACTAATTCTTTAAGGCTTGAAAGGTTGCAATGTATTTAGAAAAACAGGGATCGAAGCAACTTTTCTAACTTCTCTAACTACTAGAGCATTGTCCATTCTCTGCTGTGCATCCGTATTCTCAAAACGCTCACATGTTCCAGAATATGGCTAAATACACAGCTTCCTTTAGTCACTAGCTCAGTTGGCTGTAAGTATTTGTTGTTTGCAACCAATTTAAGCAAACCTTGTTGTGTTTTTGCAGTGAAACCAGGTCAGCTGTGGAATCCACGGTAACTGCAGTGAAACCAACTAACTGCAGCTGCTGTGCTCAAGAAGAAGCAACAAGTTTCAGATCCAGCGTCTAAAACTACAGGAGGTGAGTGTATGATACTCAAAGCATTTCATCAGAGTAAAACCTAATGACAAAACACATGTACTGAAAGAAAACAGACTGATTTCTGAAGTCCAGTATGGAATGTGGAAGGTGGCTCACCTGCCTGTCTGTACTGTGCAGGTGCCTCACAAAGGTGCTGATGAATAACAGAAGATGCTTGGAAAGTTAAGAGTAGCTCTTTGATATTGTCCTCCTCTGCCATGTCTAGTGCGCTGAGGCCACCGACATTCCTGTCACTGGCATTTGACCCATACTGGAGAAGAAGCTTCACTACCTACACAGCACACACATATCACCTCTTGTTAGCCTGTAGATTTTGATACTGTACAAAAATAACAATGAAATCCAAACATTACAATGTCAATGCTCCTGTGTTCACTGGAGGCACTCTTGTTCCATCAGCATCCAACAAAGCTGATGAACGATTTATTCAGTTTATTACAAAATCCCCTAGTATGCCTTTTCCACTAACATGGAACGGGCTCCGGTCTGGTTCGCACACCAGTGTTTAGAACATTTCAACCAAAAATAATCTGGTTCAGAACCTGAAAAGCTGGTTCTCAGCTGGAACCAAAAAATAGCAGGTTTTCCTCTGGAAGGAAGTGAGGTCAACAAAGTATGTATAGTGAGGCCTGTTACAATAATTACATTATTGAATGCTGACCTAGCTAATACCCCTTGTGTTTACATGCATGTTTGTTTCAGTGCTAGAATAACCAGCCTCATGAATGAACAGGAAAATTACTATTATTAAACTATTATAACTCTTTGAAAGGGTGCATTGGCATTATAGCAGTGGCATAAAATGGTCTTAAAATGATAATAATATTGTTAATCGCAGTTATTTTTGGGACAATATATTGTCCAACAAAGTAGTTATCATAACAGGCAAATTAAACCTGTTTCTGATCTGTATATGGCAATTTATAAACCACTGTCTCATCACCAACAGCAGAATAATACATTATTATTATTTAGTACATCATATATATTTCAAGTAAAAGGCCTTCTTTTTAAAAGGAAGGACAAACAATTTTAATATTTACAAGATCAAACTAAAATCTATTTAAATATAAGGTAGAGGAACACTGTAATCCAGTGAGAAAAAGTGAAAGAAAGTGAAAGAAGAGCTGTAAGAGCTGTGCAGTATACATGGGAATAAATGACGGTATATATATTTGAATACATTTCTCACCTTTTCCCTGATGGTCTGAATAAATCATTAAATTTGTTGTTAGTCTTCATTTCAAACTCTGAAAACATCACACTCTCTATGGACATGTAGAAAGTGTCTCTCCATCACCTGATAGTGTCCAGTGGTAACGGCATCATGTAGGGGTGTGACGCCATCACAGTTTCTAGCGTTAACATTAGCTCCAGCCCTCAACAGCTCCTCAACCACTGCCTCATCACCCACAGCAGAAGCTTCATGGAGGGCTGTCCAGCCTGACAATTCAAGCCAACAATTACTCATAAAAGATGGTTTTGTGTTTGACAATTAATAACTGTTTCAGGTGTGACAGATGGAGGTAAAATATCTCAGAATATACAAGCGATCAAGTGCAAATAAACTAAGCTGTGACCAACCTGCGTAGTCCTCTATGTTGACACTGATCCCAGCTTGAATGAGTGCTTTGACTTGTGCCAGATCTTCTCTCTGGCACGCTTTGTGCAGCTGAGTCTCTCCCTTTTCATTTCTCTTGTTAAGTTGTCTCTTGGTGTGGATTTTCACACATTGCAAGGCATTTGCTGTTTTGAAGATGAATAAAATTAGTAGTAGGAGTAGAAGTAAATAAAGATAAAACATGCCCAAACAAACACTCTCACAAATCAGAGGGAAAAGTACTTTCAGTTACGGTGATACAGTTGCCAAAATTACAGAAAAATATTTGTGCAGATTCTCCTCATAAGAAGAAATTGTTCTTGTTTTTACAAGATTCTTTTCACATTATAACAAGATATTTTTCAAGTTACTATGAGGTATTTCCTTGTCATTACTAGATACCAAATTAAACTTTTATCTTTTAGATCAGAAGAAGTTCAACTTCCTCCAGTGTAAATGGAAAAACGATCAAATTGACAATGTACACATGATACTAAATTATAATAACATATAATATATGTGAGAATGAAAAATGCCACTCAACTGAGTTTACCGCAAAAACGAGCTCACTTGTTCACAGGTCACACATAAACCATCCTTGGTTAAACACCCATAAACCAGTGATGGTTTATAATGATTCTGTGTGAACACTGAGCAACACCCACCCTTTTGCACGTGCTGCACAAAGGTTAAGTGTGTGGTGGGGGGTGCCTGACGAATGCATCGTCTTCACAGAAAAAGGGTACGGGATTAATCAAATGGGCTTCGATTACAGTAGAAAAACAATGGTAAAATTCTATGGCCCAAAACAAAATACTAGTTTAAAAAAGTTGAAATAGTTTCAGAAGTTAACTACACATAAAATGGCAAAAAAGTAATTTAATTTCTTAAATCACTATGCAAATATGAGTGTAGTTGAACTACCAGCAAGTTACTGCAAAATGTAGTTAAACTAATACATGCAATCCCCACCGCTGCGTACAGACCCATACATGCAGGTACAAGGGAACCATTGTTGTGTCAGTGTTCTATATTCTCATCTTCTATACCTGCATAGTTGTTAGATGGACACTCGTTTTCAGTTCAACTGTATTTACTGCAGAAACCTTATCATAAGAGGTGTGTCTACTTATTGTACTCACAATGAACAGCGCCCTCCTGTGTAACAATAGTGTCAATCCACATAAGCCTGTACCACCTCAGGACTCCATACCTTAAGTAGGCACTACTTTACAACATACACAGTAAAACAGAGGCTGTAGATTTTTTTTGTAGTTCCCCAAACCTAAAAAAAGGAACTATTGTTAGCCAATCATCTCTTTGTTATCGTCTGTAGCCCTTTAGTGTTGGCAGGTAGAACATGCCAATTTGAACACAAATTAAACAAAGCATGTTTTCTATGGGACTCATTAGCCCATCTTCAGGGGCGTGTCCAGTGGGGGGGCCAAACCTGAAATCTGATTTGCCACAACTAGTGCAACCCCATTATCCTTCCCTCTTCCAGTATTTTAGAGGCTGTAGTGGGCTCCATTTTAAAGCTAGAGTGAAGCTACTGGTATCATATGAAACTATGAATGAACTGATGACCTAACACATCCATTGGTGTCAACCTTGTCATGCTAGCAAGGGGGCTAAATAACGCTCCAAAGTTAGACTACATTTTGGCAATGGAAAAACTTGCATAGCCGTTTTCAACGGGGTCCCTTGACCTCTGACAAGATATCTGAATGAAAATGGGTTCTATGAGAACCCAGCAGTCTCCTCTTTTGTTATATAGTTATCAATCATATTATATGGTTGCTCCAGGCTGCAGTGTCTCATCAGGCAGTAATGGACCTTTTTCTTGTTTTAAAAGCAAATATATATCTTATAAAAACATAACAGTTTATCATGTTCAGTGTTGGGCAGTAAGGCATTATTAATAATAATATTACAGTAATAATATTACTTCCCCCCAGTAACTAGTGGTGTAACAAATAGCTAAAACACTGATCATGTTCTAATGAGAAAAGTTTGAATGATGATTTTGTGAAATAACCAGAAAGTTTAGTAATACAATGTAAGGTAAAGTGATGTGGTGTTATTACAAGAAACGCTTCTTGTGAATACAATGATTTGGTAACTAGTAATAACAAGAAAATATGCCATAAAAACATCTTGTCATAACATGAAAAAGCCAAAAATCAGGAAAGTGCACAAACAACAATATTCTGCTGCAACATGATGTTTCAGGAGATTCTAAAATCAAAACCTGATTGAGATGTAGAATTAGCATGGCCTGCTGCAGACCGGATACAGCTGGATGTATATGGCCCGGGTGGTTCGAGTCCATTTATCTTCCTTTTCTTTTTCGACTCTTTGTTGCCAACTTGTGAATCTAAATCACTTATTTCCATGTCCTCAGCTGCCCCTCTGCTTCGGCAGGCATTAAGATCACATAACAAGCTTACAGAGTCATCATCGGACAGTGATTCATCTCCATTCCGCTCATGTTCCCGAGTATAGTCGTCAGTCATCTCCAGGATGTCTCTGGAAGAAAAAGACACAGATACAGAGACAGAAGGCTCAAATGAAAAAATATCAAAAATACTGTATTTGCTGCTCGATAAAAAAAAAAAAAAGTCTTCCAATACGAGTCTTTTCTGTTTCTGACATTGTTGACAAAAAGGATTCATATGCAGGGTTGCCGCTTTTATAAGGATACATTTCATTCCAAAATTAAGAGCCAATAATTCATGCAGATGTTTACATATACCAGTCTAACCAGTACAGTGAAATGCAAAGACTTGAATGGTAGTAGAATGGCAGTAGAAACTCACTGCAACTTGGCCAGTTTAATATTGACCCAGATACAAGACTTTTTGTATTATAATGTTTTAGCCATAGGAAGGGAGGGCCTAGCACCAATGAAGAGAGACCCAAAAACACTAAATACAATACACAATCGAGAGACGAACCAACAGAACCCAGCCCAATTAGTTAAACCACCATTTTCTTACCATTCTCTAGTTATCCCGGCCCTGGCTACTCCTTTGTGTTTTCACACTTCTAAATAATGCAGGCTACCGAGACGACCATAAACCTAACCCTATTTTTGCTAAAAATCACCTACAGAAAGCATAACAGCCAATGACACAGCACAGTGATCAACAAATCGCTGTGTGCTTGTGGCCTATGCAGAGAGAAACAGACAGTAAGACAGTTTATCAGGCTTGGCCCAACACTCCAGGTGTATAAAAATCATCATATGAGAATGACAGAGAACACACAACTCAAACTCAGAGATTCTGGTAGGCTAAATCCTAGCACTTTTAAGCACCTCTTTATTGCTCAGTATATCCAAGCACTTTCAAGTACTTTGCAGACCCTTGGCAACCCTGCACATGATTTCTCTGGCACAAAACCTACTTGGATAGTAAAAGATGGTGGTTGACTGTTCATAGAAAGGGAAGAGCAGTTTCCTGTGACAAAATCACACTTATCCCAACCTTCTCGCCCTAACCCTGTTCCCTTTTTGGGTTTTGCAGCACTGACTCTGTCTGTGCTGTGAGTGCTGTCTCACTGAGACTAGGCGTGGTTAGCACAGCTCTTTTAGAGCTGCTCACTGCCATGGAGATTTCTGAGTAACTGGGCTTTGTGTTTGTACTGTGATTTCCCATGAGTTTGGGTGTGGAGATATTAAAAAAGCTTTCATTTACTGTTTAATTATTGTCTCCAGCTAAAGTGAATTAACTTAATTTATGATCTTTTTATACCATTGTAGGGATGAAGGAAATGCATTTCTCTCCAATGCACTCGCAGTAGAAAGTGCCTTGTTTGTGTTGAACCCAAAAATTACAAATAACAATGAGTCATGGCAGAAAAAGTATTTTCACTGAGTGGATCAGTGATCAATGCTCTAATGCAGGGTTCTCAAACTGCCAGCCAGCTTTTACGGCCCTTACTCCCACTCATATTGCGCTTTTTTGTAGTACCTGAACACTGAAGTTGCCCTCCTATGAGATGACAATACCAGCAGTGGCCCCAAGACAATTTGAGTTTGAGACCCCCGCTCTAATGCCAACTAAAACTACCCCCACTAGGAAATTAATAAATTGCTAAAACATAAAAACTGAAAGGTCTGAGCAATGTGCACTATCTCTAGCCTTAAACTGGGCGAATAGTATCGGGAAGGATTTAGAGGATAATTCACAGCTCTTATCTGAGTGGGTATAATGATGTGCTATTCAGGAATAAGTCAGCTCTATGACTTTCTGGATGATTTTCTGTCTTACATTAGCCTAACTTATAAATAAGCAAGAAATTAGCTATTATTAATTAATAATATTAAGAGCCAAGCATTGTGGGCTTGTATATAGCGACAACATACAGAACCTAATTCAAAACCAATGTAATGTTCAACACTGTTTGTTCATTAAGGTTTAGTATAATTACATTGAATAATTTAAAGTCCAGGTGAAATGAAACATGTCATTTTAACCCTTTAATATTGCATCCTTGGTTATATTATAATCCTATTTAACAATGTATGCCAAAACATTCACAAAAACTTAATTTCTTTGTATTTTACATCAAAATCCAATCCATCATTTTGTCTTCCTGTAAACTTACATAAGCAGCAACTAACCGATTTCAACCAATAACATTACTCCATTCACCTGTCAATCAATCTTCAACTTCAGAGAACATTCGTTAGTTAGCTAGCTGGCCACAACATGGCCGGTGTTTCAGGGGGTTCTTGTGATATATGAGCACACATACAATCATAGGTCAGAACAATGCAATTATAAAAACCTAAAAACCATGAGTGGTATTAAATGAAGAGATGTTTGGGACTCAAAAGAGCTCTTTTAGCTTTTAGCCAAATGATCTGAATCACTAGTGAAAGAGGAGCGCGAGGAGCGGCGCGAAGTCAGTAGCTAGCTCTTTACTGACAGCTAATTGAGTTTACACATCGACTGAGTTATTCAGTGAATGTTTAAACAACACACCAGTAGAAAAACATATCTCTCCTGTACATAAAACAACAGTAACGTAGAAAAACGTACCGTTAACATATGCCCTTGAGTCTGTAGTGCTTTGAGGACATTAACTACCTTAAACAGGGAGAATCATTTTGCTCCCTCATATTGAAATATGAGATTTACCGAACATGTGCACACATCTTCTGATTCTCTCCGACATCTCTTCTGAGAAGATATGGTAGATATGGTCATTTTAAAGCTGCAGTAGTAATAGGTGTCATTTTTATTTAAAACAAACGTGTTGTATGTTTGCTGAAACTTTCCCTAAATCCTGACAGTAGCACATGAGACAGATAATGTGTGAAATGATCAGGTTCCTCTGGCTCCTCCTAGTGCTCATAATGGTGTTTACAAGAATCTACCGGGCCCGGATGAAAACAACAGTGATACGTTAGGTGACTGCTGAGTCTCATTCCCAGGGCGTCAAATACAGACACTTTGGGACCCCCTCTTTCTCTGCTCTGATTGATTGTTTTCATCCAGACAGCTTTTTACAAGCCCTTACCTCAATTCAGACGTCCCATTCCTACTCAGATATTTGACATATGAATGATCCGCTAATGCTTGACAGGCACTTGATGTCAGTGAGCTCATGATGATGGTTTTGAGGGCGCAGGGGTGCTGCTGAGAATAAACTGGTTTATCTAGTGCCGGCCTGTGGCATAGGCAGTACAGGCCAATGCTAAGGGCGCCGTCCATCTGGGGGGCCACAATGGGGGAAGAAAAAAAAAAAAAGTGCAACTTTCAATATTTTTATACTAAAGCTAGTTGGCGCTATTATTTCTTAGTATGAAAAAATAAACCCACATTAATTTAACTGCACAGCAAAGCCTATTAAACAATAATAAGACTTTATGAAGCCCCCCACCCCCCCCCTCCTCTGACTCATTAGACTCTACCTGCTCTCTGAGAGATGGTGGAGTTTTCTGACGTCACCCCAGAAACCATTAACAATGGCAAAACCACCAAAACTGTCCGGTGCCCAGGGAAGGAAAAAAAGAAAAGAAGAGGAGGAAAAACGGGACAAAGACAGAGGTAGAGTGAAGATAATGTGATGAAATGATTTATCTGTTGCAGAACGATAGTAACCTTAGCCTAACAGTTAACGTCAGTCCATGTTATGGAGGGGCCAATAATATATATAATACTCCCACCTTCTATTTCTCAGGGACATTTGTAAAGATTACATCTATTCAGCAGCTGTTAACATTTGTCTACATTTTTATTTGTATTTATTATTGTTAGGTAACGTTTGCTCTGCTTGTAACAGTCACACACCTTTATATATCAGAGTTGGAAGCCTTGTTGTTTGTTGTGTTACAGTTCAGTATTGTCTAAAGTGTGTTTATAGTGTTAAACTTTACATCCATGTTAAAGTGCACATCATTAATGTTAATACATTCCCATATGTTATATTATACTACAATTTACTGCTTCTTTACATTCTGCTAATCAGCATTGCACTGTAATGACAATAAGATTAAATCTAATCTAATTTGCATATCAGAATAAATTGCACTGTATATCATTCATGTACAGTACAGTGAAAGTAATGCATCTCTTAGGTTGTTCATTTTTATTATTTAATTTTATTCTTGGAATTATTTCTTTTATTATTAGACTGTAACACCCAACTGTGTCTCTTACTCCTCTTCTCTCTTCAGATGCGCTGTTGAAATATCTAAATCCACTTCCTGCAAATCCTGGGCCATCTAATGTCATCACTGCTTCAACAGCATCAAGTGATCCCCCTTATATATCACTTGTTTACAGTTTTTATTTTGTAGGTAGTTAAATTTTATACTTTGTGTAGGCTATTTATTTTACATTTCTTGTATTATTTATTTCTAATTTATTATTTTCTTGTTAACTGTTTTGATTGAGCAACTTGTTTCTCTAAAAATAAAATAAAATGTCAAAGACAAAGCTCTTCAGTTTCTTTCGTGAGTATATGTATGTGTATAACTGGCAGTGGAATTTACTGCGATGCAAGGGGGGCGCCACCTAAAATCTTGCCTAGGGCGCCAAATTGGTTAGGGCCGGGCCTGGGTTTATCTCCAGTACAACTCATGCTTTCCTTACAGCATCAGGGTGAGATGAACTTTCAGTGGTTATTTGATTCCAGCCATACCGGAGTCCTACTTAAAATGCTTGAACCAAATGGTCTACTTCAATACCACTCACTAGATGGCAGCACAAACTGAAACATATGTTGGCTCATAAAACTGACAGACATGAAGTGACAGAGACAATGAGCACGTCATGTTCTTCTGGGGAGTTCAGCATCTTGTGTGGGACAATGATCAGAAAAAACAAATAATTGAAACACATGTAGTATATTCTACTGTAATTTTACTGTAATAGTGCCCAACAGATATTATCATAATAAATAGTAATGAAAGGTTTTGTTTTTGAGAAAACATACTTCAATTCTCCAAAAAGCACAACATAACAATAATAACTTAATATAATTAAGATAAGATATTCCTTTATTTATCCCCCTTAGGAGAAATTCAGGTTGACACAGCAGCAATAGGGCAAAGTAGTGCAAAACAGAACAAAGAATATCACAAATAAAAATATTACAAAATACAAAATATATATAATAATATATAATATATTATATTATAAGATATAAAACTATAAATGAAAGTATATACACTATGCATTGTTCAAGTAGGACATGGAGTGCAAAATATGAGCAGAAAAATTAAACTTGAAGAAAACTAAAACTAAACTGTACAAGTGGAAATTAAATATAAATAGTGCAAAAGGTTTGTGCGTTGTAGGTAGGAGTTTTAAACCAGTCTTAGTCTACGGGGGTTGGAGGTACTGGGTGCTGTGGCGTTGTGGAGTCTGATGGCAGATGGAACAGACGAGCCTCCAAACCGCTTCGAGACTCGGGGCTGGATCAGTCTGTAGCTGAAAGTGCTCCTGAGCTGCCTCAGCTCAGTGTAGAGAGGATGTGAGGGGTTGTCCACTTGGCGACAAGGGCAAGGAAAAACTGCCTGTTAAAAGGCAGAAACCTAGGACAGATCCTTCGGCTCTAGGTGGGTGGTCATCTGTCTCGACCAGTTGGGGTGAGAGAGAGAGACAGAGAGAGAGAGAGAGACAGACAGACAGACAGACAGGTGCACAGCAACAACAGTATTGGTAATGGCAATCTAGCAGGACCATGGCAGGAGGCTCCACCAGGATCGATAAGAACCTGCGAGATGAGAAAGCACAAGAACTCCGGGGAAGAAGTGAAGTTAGTAACATGCATTAATGGGACATGAATGAGTGCAGAAAGAGAGAGGAAGAGAGGGAGCTCAGTGCATCAAGGAAAGTCCCCCGATAGTCTAGGCCTATAGCAGCATAACTAAGGGATGGTTCAGGACTCACCTGATCCAGACCTAACTATAAGCTTTATCAAAGAGGAACAACTTAAGCCTACTCTTAAATGTGGTGAGGGTGTCTGCCTCCCGAACCACAACTGGAAGCTGGTTCCACAGGAGAGGAGCTTGGTAACTGAAGGCTCTGGCTCCTGTTCTACTTTTAGAGACTATAGGAACCACAAGTAGCCCAGCATTCAGAGAACGTAGTGTTCTAGTGGGGTAATAGGGTACTATGAGCTCTTTAAGATATGAAGGGGCCTGACCATGAAGAGCTTTGTAGGTGAGGAGGAGGATTTTAAATTCTATTCTACATTTTACAGGGAGCCAATGCAGAGAAGCTAGTACAGGAGAGATGTGATCTCTTTTTCTAGTTCCTGTCAGTACTCGTGCTGCAGCGTTTTGAATTAATTGGAGCGTCTTAATCGACTTATTGGGGCAACCTGATAATAAAGACTTGCAGTAATCCAGCACCGAGCTGGCCTTCCTCACCAGTTTGCTAAGCTTGTTGGCTCCCCCAGTGCCGATGCCTCCACCCAGATCACCACATAGAAGAGGACACTGGCCACTACAGACTGGTAGAACATCTGTAGTAGCCGAGTGAATGACCTGAGCCTCCTCAGAAAGAACAACCTGTTCTGTCCTTTCTTGTAGAGAGCCTCAGTGTGTTCTGTCCAGTCCAGTTTTTAATTAAAAGCTGTTAGATGAGTGTGTGCATGGATGTGGGTTTTATATGTAGGTATGCATGGTTATTTATTTAATTATTTTTAGACATACACAGAGGATAGATTGCTTAACCAATTTCGTTGTAACATCTGTGACAATGAAAATAAAGGAATTCTGAATCTGATTCTGATATTTCACTACCACATTGACCATGACTCTTTGCCAGGTTTACTGGGCCCATACCAGAGTAAAGTGACTTTGTTATATCAGTAAAAATTAATCTGCATGAGAGTAGAAAATGAGACTTATTCACAATCTTATGTTATTATAAGAATAAATAGAAGCTCTATATTTTGTGCATGAATTTGCGGTATTAAGTACAAAGGATATTGGTCACACGTGTGCATGGACACAGGCCATAGGCCTATCTATCCAGGTCAAGGTTCAATGATGACAGTATCCCTCCTCAGAGCAAACACATTAACTTGAGTAGTAGACAGTACTACTTTTGTCTATAGGGATCTCAGTAAAATTGTATTAGGGTTTCCTTTATTCTGATGGCAAAACATCCTTCAATTGCACAGTTTAACAGTAATGTCATTATAAAGCTCTGGTGTAGAACACACCTCAGCCTATTACAGCTGATACTGGGCATATCGCAGTGCATCAGAATAGGCAGTGCCATGGAGGGGCTTAGGGGACACTAGCTACCCCTAGCAGTTTGTTTCAAATGACTCACTGTTTTCTCTGTTTTTTTCAGGTGACATTAATTGTACAATGTAACTCATAGGCCAAGTGTATTATAGTTAACTAAAATAAAAGAACGTTTCTGTTAACTGAAATAAAAATAAAAACTTGACTTTGGAAAAAGAAAACTAACTGAAACAATATTGTGTACTTACAAAATGAACTAAACTTTTTGTTGACTTTGAGTCAATGTGTTTGTATTGTAATGCCTATTCTGAACTGCTTAAACTTATTTACCTGACAAATAGCCCCATATTATAAAGAAAAAAACTCAAATAAATTCTTGAAACTAATTTTTAACATTTTAAAAGAATAAAGTGAAGTGAACTGAAAGTGGTCATAACCACCAGATCATTAAATGAAGTTCTGTTCTGTTCTGTTTAACTTGAATTGAACTTAAATTGTTCAATTTGACAGCATTTGACCCCACACAATGCCACCACTCTAGATCCCCTGGTTTCAGTTTTCAGAAAACAGGTTTCCATTCAATAGAAGAAACATACAGCCTACTGCATTAGACACCCACTAACCTCATTTTACTTCCTGATCTAAGTTATTATACATTTATACAGTTTTAGGTTCTGAAGTGTAAAGCATTATAAGACACTGAGTCAAACAGCTGCAACTGAACAGACAAAAGAACAAACTGTTCGGTTGAACTATCACAAATCTACATTAAACGGCGTTAACCAGAGTAAATCCTGCCCAGTAGCGCACACAGAAGCTAGCCCACTCCCTATAGGCTGCAGTCTCTGCTGTACAACCGTGTGTCAGTGGTGAGATTAGACGTCCTCGCTGTCGCCTAGGAAACGGGGCGTGGATAAAGCGCTCGTGAAGCAGGTGACCGACCTGATTGGCTGAAGTGTCGGAAGATGTAGTAGCGTGCCATCGTTCCATCGGTCTTCAGTCAGCGGCAGAGTGTCGATGAGACCGGCTTTCTGCTCTTCACCCCGGGAGGCTGGAAGCTGTTCACCATCAAAACTCACTCTCACTCACCACCATTCTCCTGCCCTCCGAAGGTAAGTCACAACGGCTGTCTGAAATATTCATTTTATGTCCGTTTTGGGTAAATACAGTCGAGGACAGGCCACATGGACGACTAAATCCATCTTTACAGACGCGCGTCGGTACGTCAAAAATAGACCGCCAGCGGAGCGGGGACCAAAGCCGCAACAAAGCCGCACCGTTGGTACGTTGCATAGAATAAATGCAGTGAGTAGGATATATTAACGCAAATGAATGATTTCTATAACCAGCATGGAAAAATAGCACCAATTATTGATGTTTCTCTTCCCCCCAAAAATGCCATGTCTTAATATTTAAAGTAAATGCGGGTAGTGGATTAATGAATGATAGAATTTATGGCTGATTTAGCAAATAAAGAGAAAAAGTAGCAGGGATTTGAGAGTAGTGTGTTCATTTGTAATCTTTTACTGAGCTGACGCATTCAAAGAGTAATTCATTTAATATTAATAATACAGATATTTGTATGTCCTATTTAACCCGTTCGCGCCCAAAGACTATACTCTGATATGGAAAAATACTAAAACATTTGTTGTTACTGGTCTAAAAGTCTTGAAATTTGGTACTTACATACTGTCGAGTATCTAACAGTACAACTTTAAATTAAAACATTTTAAAATGTACATTTAACTTGTTATGAGTTCATAGATATCAAATATTGATTGTGCTTCTCCTAGTTTCTGAGATACAGCCAATTTCTTATCATACTATATTTAGTCTTTGGACACATGGGACTCCCAGAAGTTATCTCAAAAAAGATCTGATCTCAGGTCTAACAGAAGCAAAGGGTCACGCTTCATCCATTAGTTTCAGTGGCCATTAAAACCCATTGAAACTAATGGAGAATGACCCCTCAAGCCAATGTTTTTACCTGCTGTTTAACTAATAATAGTTTTATAAACTTTGCCCGTTGCATGTGTGTACTGAAAATAATAAAAATCCCTACATTTTCATTGCTTATTCATGGCATTTTCTACCATATTTTGAAAAATCAGTACTCCCATGTGCCCAAAGACTTAATATAGTAATAGTAGGATAAGAAAAACACACTTTTCAGCCAAACTGTTTTAAACTGATTAAAAAAACTTCTTAAGATTTGTGCTAAGGCAAGCCCAGACAGTTCCAACAAAGGACGTAAAAAAAATGGGTTAATTGATTTTTGATTGATTTAATGGATTGTTAAAATTATGTTTTTTCTGATAGTATTCATATCAATGTCAATTTTGGAAACTGAACTAATTTATTTCTTTAAGACTCCTGTTTTGGCTGTATGACAAAAGCCCTGGACCAAAAGTCCCTGGTCTGAACACCTCAGAGACCTGAAGAAGAACTACTCATAAATAAAAGTAGTAACACCACCATGTAAAAAAGTCCTGCATTGACCATTTTATTTATGTGAAAGCATAGAGTTGGAAAAATAGGCATTCATGATGCAGAATGCCCCCTTTCTGGCTGTTTAAGAACTATCTTCCCCATATAACTTTATGGTTGCTATTATTAATATATGGAAGTAGCAGTGTAATGTAGTTATTTGATGTGCAGCCAACACATCATCAGATGGTTTAAACATTCAGTTAAACATATTTTACAAGATGATCCTATGTTTTGTTTGATCTGTACCTGCAGCTGTCATGTAAGTGAATTGATGTGAAAAGTGCCATGTTTCCCTTGAACTTGACTGTAAAGTAGCATAAACACTCACACAGTCAGCTCCTCCCAGCTTACATGACTCTGTGTTATTTGGCAGCTCCGTTGCACCATGCTGACCCGTCTGTTCCGCATGCACGGCCTCCTGGTGGCCTCCCACCCCTGGGAGGTGATCGTCGGCACGGTCACCCTCACCATCTGTATGATGTCCATGAACATGTTCACTGGCAATGACCAGATCTGTGGCTGGAACTTTGACTGCCCCAAAACAGAGGAGGTGAGTGAACAAGATGGTCGAGGACATGTCAGTTATCTGTAGCAGTGAATCCGCCACACGATGTAGGCCACCGACCTAGATTTAAAGAGCCTCAGGATTGTACTCCCACTTGCAACTCAGATTATATGTCACACTTACAGTAAGTGCTGATACTATATGAATACTTTTACTAACCTCAGTGCCCTGATCCAGATTAAACATGAATATGTATTGTCATGACCAGTAGCTATAAATCCTTAAAGTCCTCAGTGTTCCTTCTTGTCCCTACAGTGTGCTGTTTGAATGCTGTCAGTGCAGAGGTTGACACTAGAATGATGTTTTCACATTCATCTGCTGAAAGTGGAAAGTTTCTCTGTGCTCATTGAATATCTGATTTTAAGGGGCGTGGCCTAATAGCAGGTTTGGAAGTCAGTCCTGGTCCAGTATGCAACTTGTACAGTGTGACGTAGAAACTTGAAGCCACCAGTGCACATCCACTGAGAATGGACTTTACAGTGAAGTAGGAGACATCTTGTGTCCAGCAGGAACACTTTAGAAATGAACACGATTAAATACCCCAGGATAGCTGTCTTAGTGCTAAACTAAGCTAACCAGTAGCCTTATATTTATCATACAGACGTGAGAGTGGTTTTTAAATTTAAACGACCTTGCTGCTGATCAGATTTTCTTCTCTTTTTACAGCAAATTCTGAGCAGCGATATCATCATCCTGACCATCACACGTTGCATTGCCATCGTCTACATTTACTTCCAGTTCCAGAACCTGAGACAGCTGGGATCCAAATATATTTTAGGTAAAATATTCATGTTTATAAGATGCTGTGGGTTGTAGAGGAAGTAGATCTTTTCACCTAGCTAGCTATAGAAAGCTAAAATGCATCTACTCATCTACTCTCTTGCAGGCATTGCCGGCCTTTTCACCATATTCTCCAGCTTCGTATTCAGCACAGTGGTCATTCACTTTCTTGATAAAGAGCTCACAGGCCTCAAGTAAGGACACACTCTGCACACTGCCCTGTCTTATCAGTGTCTCTTGTTAGAAACTCCAGTTGATTGTTCTGTTCTGACCTCCAGTGAGGCTTTGCCCTTCTTCCTGCTCCTCATCGACCTCTCCAAAGCATGCGCTCTCGCCAAGTACGCTCTAAGCTCCAGTTCTCAGGTAGGAAGAAATGTTCACTCATCATATTGCAACGAATGAGACTCAGCAGTAGCCCTGACTGGTATATTGTACTGCAACTTTTTCAGGATGAAGTGAGGGACAACATTGCTCGCGGCATGGCAGTACTGGGACCTACTTTCACTTTGGACGCCCTGGTGGAGTGCTTAGTGATCGGAGTGGGAACCATGTCAGGTACTTGCTTTTATTTGGAGTTATTCCTTTACTGCAAATATATATGTGTTATTCCTTGAGGGAGGTTTAAGGCTTGCATTGTGAAATCAGTCAATCATTGAATTGTGGTTTTCTGTTTTGGTATTTTTGGTAATATAGTGGCCACCTCTCATGGAAGTTGTTCTTGTGAATGCCTGAGTATCTGTCTCGTATGTTTTAGGCGTGCGGCAGTTGGAAATCATGTGCTGCTTTGGTTGCATGTCTGTCCTGGCCAACTACTTTGTGTTCATGACTTTCTTCCCCGCCTGTGTGTCACTGGTGCTGGAGGTAAGGGTGCAGCATTTCATTCATTGTATGTGTGTACACGTGTGTGTTAACGTCACATTGATTGACTGGGTTGTGTTTGCTCCTCTAGTTGTCCCGCGAGAGTCAGGAGGGCCATCCTATCTGGCAGCTGAGCCACTTCTCCAGAGTGATGGAGGAGGAAGAGGACAACAAACCCAACCCTGTAACCCAGAGAGTCAAAATGATCATGGTAATTCCTATCTTTTTTCATTTGTTTCTTTGCTTTTGTTTGAATGGGAGTGTGATCTCTCCTCTCTGCTTTGCGTGCAGTCTCTGGGCCTGGTGATGGTTCACGCCCACAGCCGCTGGATCGCCGAGCCCTTGTCCATCAACACCACAGTGGACATCCCACAGGTCGGCATGGAACTGGACCACCTCTCACCCAGGAGGATCGAGCCAGAGAAACCACTCTGGCACTTCTACCTCACCAGGTAAAGCTGGTGAAATGCTTGCTTTTAACTACATATTTGCAGTGGCTACCCTGGATTTCCTGCATTAGTTGTAGAACATCAGGGCTCCCATGCGTCCTGGAAAACCCAGAAATTTAGTGACTAGTTTTCCAGTCATGGAAACTCGTGGAAAGATGAATTTTCTGTGCTTTGTATTTGATTGAACTGTTACTCATTGGCTGTGACTAAATTAATGTAGTAACTGCAGCTTTAATGATAGTTTGTGAGCAAGTGCTGTCCTGTATTATCAAGAAAAACTCCTGGAAAATGTCGTGGAAAGGTCCTGGAAAACAATTTGTTAAAAAGAGTGGGAACCCTGAAAATGAATGCAACGCATCCACAAGATGCAGTTAAGCTCATGTATGTCAGGATGTGAAGTAGGTAGGTAAAACTTGAGAGGCATTTTTATTGACATACCAACAAGTTCAGGGGCTTCATCTGTTGATGACAATAAAGTTACTTAATACAAGTGTTGTTGGAGTTTCAAACTCTTTTCCCTTTTCCACGCACCTCGGAGGCAGGTGAAGTTGTGTTAACATTTATAAAGCAAATTGGAACTAAATTAGTTGCAATTTAAATATCCTTACAAAATGGTACCAAATGACCTTTATCCCAAGATAGTGATTTAATTATCTTGTTATTTTTGCAATTCAGCACCCCATTTGATATCTCAGCACAGAGAACATTAAAATGATTGTCAACTTGTGTAATCAATAATAAAGACTTGTTCTGCTTGTTACTGTCCCTCTTCCCCTACAGGATGATAACCATGGACATAGAGCAGGTGATCTGTCTGGCCTTGGCCCTGCTGCTGGCTATCAAGTACATCTTCTTTGAGCAGGTTGAGATGGAGTCTACACTGTCACTCAAGAACCCCATCACTATGTCCGCCCCCGCCCTGACCCCACGACGTCCCGTTGAGACCTGCTGTAGGAAGGAGCCGTACACTCCCCGACCCCTCGCCCCCACTCAGACCGTGGCTGCCCCGGCCCCCACCAACATGGAAGAGAGAGGTGAGTGCTTGCTCGGGGATGTGCTGTAGCAAATGGACTTGTTTAGCACCATGGTATACAACTCTACTTTGTTCCCCTAGATGAGGTTATCCGGCCCCTGTCTGCCCCACCCGCTGATCCCCAGCAAAAAAGCTTCTTTGTCGTGGGGGGGGGCGAGGAGGAGCTCAGGCCCAAGACCAATCAGCTGAGCATCCCCCTGACGCCCAGAGGCCTGGACGAATGTGTGGCCATCCTCAACAGCCCTGATGTAAGACATCACACATAAACCCATAAAACCTCTCTTTTCACAGCTCAGATAACCTCCTCTCAAGTTAGCTGAATTGTAACGTCACCCTGGCCTACTTCCCAGCTCCCTAAGGTGTCTGTTTCAGTCATGGAACCGTATCCCACCAATAACATATTGAGGCGGTTGTGTGATTTAACTACACTGTAATGAGCTTAGTCACTCCACTATCTCTTTGAGGCTGAACCAATTAGAGCATGACGCCAATAGAAAAGACACTTGCGCTGATTCCTCCGGCTCTGTGTGTCCTCAGTTCACTCAGATCACCTTTGCACTTTCTCAGACTTGACCTGAGGTTTCATTGCAAATTGGATATACTTCTCCAACACTGCACCAAACATTTCTTCTAGGAGATATGAGTAGGCCAAATGACATATACAACTATCATAGCAGGTGATCACTTCCAGTCTACAGTCATTCTCCAAATCCACCAAATACATGATTCGATTCGACTTTTCATGTTGTAAACACTATTGAGTGTGGATTATTTACAAAGATGGCTATGTAGTGACAAGTGTGATATAACAGCCCTATTTTTTACCTAAGAGTGAGCCATTTTTATCTATTCTTCCATGGAGGGCCTTTTGCAGTATGTATGTGCTGTGTCTGTGTGTGTGTGTGTGTGTGTGTGTGTGTGTGTGTGTGTGTGTGTGTGTGTGTGTGTAGCATAGCCTACAAACGTTCTGTCAGCATCGCATTTGTCGTTGACATAACTCACAGGGAAAGAAAAATGTTACCACACCAGTCGCTTCAGGGAAGTAGATTTTCCAGTTCTTCTCCTCCGTCACCTCCGACTCCAACAGTCGCCATTTCAAGTCGAAAAGTCCAGCTGGAGGATAACAATGAACTACACGTTATTTTTCTCAGACAATGACCGATCCTGCTTTTGATTTCGATGAGCTCATTCAGATCAATTTTCAATTTAGAATCAAAATCGTGACAGCCCTACTCTACAGCCAGTACAAATACAACAGCACAAAGATGTCCCCTGAAGTGAATCTGGATAACTTGAATAATGGTTTAATGTGTTGTTTTGAAAAATAAATGTATGTACTACGGTTTGTATAATCTATAATGTATATAGTGTTTTTGTTTTATCCAATGTGAAGCTTCCTGGCTGATTTTCAGTGATTATTTGCAGTAAAAGACATAACATAAAGATCTGTCAAGAGTTGCAGAGATTTCAAAAGTGAGGCATTGCATGTTTGTCTCTTGCAGCTGGGGCCTTGTTTCCTGAGTGACGCTGAGGTGATGCTGCTGGTCAACTCCAAACACATCCCTGCATACAAACTGGAGGCCATGATGGAGAGACCAGAGAGAGGAGTGGCCATACGAAGGCAGATGATATCTGCCAAGCTTCCCACTCCCTCTGCACTCTCCTCTCTGCCATATACTGACTACGACTACTCCAAGGTGAAGACACACACACACACACACACACACACAACACACACACACAAACAACAAACTTGCCGCCCTCTCTGTAAAACTTCCTGTTTTCCTGGTCGTGATCATTTCTGTTTCTCCAGGTTATTGGCGCCTGCTGTGAGAATGTGATTGGCTACATGCCCGTACCGGTGGGCGTGGCTGGACCGCTGCATCTGGATGGGAAGCAGTTCCAGGTTCCCATGGCAACCACAGAGGGCTGCTTGGTTGCCAGTACCAACCGTGGTTGTCGAGCGATTGCTGTGAGTGTCAGCTGCGTTGTTGATAAGGTCTTACCGGAGAGTGCTGTCTGTTGGTGTAGTTTGTTGGTTTGTGAGGGAAATGTCATAGTTTTCTTACTAAAATAATTAAAACCATACAATAACTGGTGACTAGGTCATTAGATACAGGTAAATCACGTTTGTGTAGGCGTCTATTTCACATGTGGCTTTGAAATCTTACATCACAAAGTGGTTGTAGGACCTGTGTTAAAGCTTGAATTTATAGTATCACCAATTGGCACTGAGCTGTAGATGAAGTTCCCTTCATCATGTAATAATATGCACTGTATCTAACTCGTGGCCCTGTCCCCCCTCGCGCTGTAGCTGGGAGGCGGAGCCAGCAGTCGTATCCTGGCTGACAGCATGACTCGAGGACCCGTGGTGAGGCTGCCCTCTGCCTGCCAGGCTGCTGAGGTCAAGGCCTGGCTGGAGAGTACAGACGGGTTTCAGGCCATCAAAGAGGCCTTTGACAACACCAGCAGGTAAAACATGAAAGCTGACATAGACAGACCTAGAATTCAAAGGTACGAGCTCAGTGTCCGTTGTGTGTCTACATTTGTGTGAAAGAGTCTGTTGTTGACGTTGGCAGGTTTGCTCGGCTCCAGAAGCTGCTGGTTTGTCTGGCCGGGAGAAATCTCTACATCCGCTTCCATTCCAAGACTGGTGATGCCATGGGGATGAACATGATCTCTAAGGTACTTTTAGTGTGTCAGATGCACATGAACACAACATTATATACATATCTGATGACAGTTATTTGACAGAATCATTGCAGTAAAGTGTTTGATGTAATCCCAGTGTCTCTCATGTATGATGACTAACACACGGTCTGCCTGCAGGGCACAGAGCAGGCTCTGAGCAGACTGCAGCAGCACTTCCCAGAGCTGCAGGTGGTGGCTGTCAGCGGGAACTACTGCACCGACAAGAAACCGGCCGCCATCAACTGGATCGAAGGCAGGGGCAAGTCTGCCGTCTGCGAGGCCACCATCCCCGCTAAAGTGGTCAGAGAGGTAGGAAGAGCCAGGATTCTGTACAGCATTCACTGACATTAATCATTTGTCCCATTCACCTTGTGTCTATCAACAGAAATTTAGTCCATAGTCATAGCCAGTGTACAGTAGATGCTGGTGCTGGCTTGCATTGCTGCACATTTTGAGGTGCCAAGTATTTGGAAAGCATAGCCCTGTCAGCCCTTCAAAATCCTTGAATGTAGTTGGAAGTAATACAATTATCAATAAACGCGACATTGGGTTCTGGTTTCCTGAAGTAAAATTCAGACACCTAGACTCAGCAACTATCTTCATGATTTAAATCTTTCTAGATGATATGGATTAAAGCCAAACTATGAGAAAAAGCACTATTATGATAAGATTTAGTCCTATTCTTCCCAGTTCCAGTTAAGTGCTGTAAGGGATCCGTAGATGTTTTGGGGATTCATATTATATATCATTTGATTATTATATAATTTAAAAGTTCTAGTTAAGTTAAATTACGAATGGAAAATAGAAAACATAAAAAAAAACATCACATTGGAAAGGGGAAAATACTGTCATTAAAAGGAAAGATAACATTAAGACTTTAGTAATTCCTCATGTGTCTCTTAATGGCACTTCCCTTGCCAGAGGCATCCTTCTAAGCTCCTTTGGAATAATACGCCTGTTACAATTAAAAGGCAATACATTTGAAAATGGTGAATTAAATTAAAAAAATATGGCAGCAATGAGCTTATCCCTGTCAAATTTGAAATGCTGACCTTGAAAGATCCCTTCTAGTGTGGGATCGTGAAATGTAAACTCATCATGTGTTTTGAGTTTTATATGAATTCCTTTAGCCTTTTAGTTTAAGTTGTACCCTATTCATTAGAGTCGTCTTATCTCATATTAACTCTATATCAGCGAACTCACACCTACCCCTTGTCCCTGTGCTGCAGGTCTTGAAAACGACGACAGGAGCTCTGGTGGAGGTGAACATCAGTAAGAACCTGGTGGGCTCAGCCATGGCGGGTAGCATCGGTGGATGTAACGCACACGCAGCCAACCTGGTGGCTGCCATCTACATCGCCTGCGGACAGGTAAAGTAGCAGTGCTATTGTACATTTGTTCATTTTAAGGTATTCTTGTGTTTCCTGTGTTAATCTGTGTGGCTGTGTGTGTGTCCCCCCCAGGATCCAGCCCAGTCCGTTGGCAGCAGTAACTGTATCACCCTAATGGAGGCATCAGGACCAACAGGGGAGGACCTGTACATTAGCTGCACCATGCCCTCTATAGAGCTGGGCACTGTAGGAGGAGGCACCAACCTGCCCCCCCAGCAAGCCTGCCTCCAGGTACACACACACACACATTTTAGCCAACTTAAAACGCAAATGTTATTACTCAAACAGGAAAATGTTTCTTCAGTTTTGTCTGCATTATTTTGGTGGTAATTAATATGTGTGTGTGTGTGTGTGTGTGTGTGTGTGTGTGTGTGTGTGTGTGTGCGCAGATGCTGGGTGTGCAGGGAGCCAGTCAGGAGTGTCCAGGGGAGAACGCCCGGCAGCTAGCCAGAGTTGTGTGTGCCACCGTGCTGGCTGGAGAGCTCTCGCTCATGGCTGCTCTGGCTGCTGGTCACCTGGTCAAGAGTCACATGACACACAACAGGTAAGAAAAAGGAACCTTAATTCACACAAACAAATGTCATATAGTCTGAGCTGTTCACCACTCTGCACAAAAGTCAGCAAGTTCAGCATATAGCAAACCATCTTTACACCAGTAACACCAGCATGTCAGTCTCTTTCTGTTGCTGTGCTACTGGATTAGGAAGGAAAAAAGCAGAGGTTTTGGTTTACGACCTACTTAAAAGAAAAGGAACCCTGCTGCGAATACTGCGTCTCTTCCATGAGTTGTGTCTGGAAGATGAGCATTCTACTAGTGTCCTGCTTTTGGCTAGTACTTTTCAGTTCAGCTTAATTGAATACCGCTTCTTATCACATCTACTGGTATCAAAACAGAGAGGAAGTGGTAAAGGAGTAAAGCCCACCTCTTGCTTGATTGGCTGTCTGGGCTAAGTGTGACATTGACAAGCAGTGCAACTCTGTGCCACCAAAAAGATGAGAATATTTGACATTTAAAAACACATCACACAGCGTAAGAGAAGAGTGCACGCCAGGCAATGTGTTTTGCCTGCTTATTCAGCTACACTCCAGGCTTCCTAAATGCTCCAAAACAATCAGGACTGTTGTTGGCACTGACTGTTTGAACCCCAGAATACTTGATTGCAAGACTAATGTTTGTTATTACAAGAATTTTACACTTACATTTACAGCCTTAGCTAATTTGCCATACAACTCATATGTCTGTTCCATGTGCAGATCCAAGGTGAACCTACAGGAGACTCCTGGAACGTGCACCAACAAAGCCTCCTGAGAGCCTGAGAGCAGCCCGGCCTCCCTCAGGGAGCCCAGGTCACTGAACGGAGCAGTAAACCCAGGGAACGATGGACAATTCAAAAGAGACTCATCATTCATCACTGACCTCAGACGTCTTCCAAGTGCTTTCAAAGAGACACTGGAGTGTCTTCTGACCAATCTCTATGCTAGATATGAAAAGAATCCATACAAGCTAATCAGACTATTCTGTGGGAGCATCTTCTTTTTCTGTATGTTTGTGTTTAATGGAGCTGGCTAGGAGACAGTTAATTGCTGACTGCTTTTATTTCCACATTCAATGCAGTCAGGTTTGGTTTGGGTTCAAATGAAACATTTCTACTGTCCTGTTGCCAAATGGAGCACTGTACACAGAAGCAGTGATGCCTGAAAGGTGAATGTTTGTGAATGTTGAATGAGTGCATGACAACAATGCTGCTTACTACAGATTCTGGTTGTTTGTGAAGCTAACAAGGACACAGTGTCACAATTGTGAAGCAGTATAGTCCTGGTTCAACCACAAGAGGACGGAAATATGAAGCATGACTGACTCATTGAATGAATGAACAAATATATGAAAGAGTGATTATCTGGATCCAAGAGGCACTTTAAGACTGCAAGAATCTCCAGTACTTACAGCACAGAACAGGTGAGGACAAAATCATGATTGTGTCCATTAAAATAGGATGGAAAAGGCTCCAAGTGCCTGTACTGCTAATAGGAGTATGCAACACATCATTCCTGTTGAGATTACTCTGTATAATTAACCAAAAATAAATGTAGAACTGCCCATTTACTGCAGATATGTGTGGAAACAAACTTGCACAGACAGAATTTGCGTGTGAGGTACTGTAGTCCATCCGTTTATGTCTGCTTTTACTCAAGACAAAGGCGTGTTGTCACTGTGTGCTGATGCAGTGACAGACTTTCCAAACCAGTCTGTATTTTAAACCGCATTAGCATGTAATGTTGATGCTTGAAAATGTCTCTGTCATGGTGAGACTTCCTGTTCCAGCAGATGGCAAATATTTTGGATATATTTTGTAATAAATACAAAAGGACTTTACACTGACAGGTTGTGCTGTTTTGATTGATGCTGTGTCATGAATAGCACATGAGCTGGAGCGATTCCCAATTATCGCTGAGTAAGTGCATATTTTATGGATATTTCATATTATATTCAGTGTATATCAATAACAGTAGAGAACAACTGATACACTGTACAATGAACCCAAACAGTGAACACAATAACTGCAGGAAGTTTGTGTAAAATGATGAATCCTGAGCTGATTATTTCCTGTGAATATTGCATCAGGGATAGGTTTTGGAACTTTTTATATACAGTTTTTTTCAACAATCATACACCATTAAACATCCTCTCCAGACATATATTAAGACATAAATACATTAGTCTGCTTGGAACAATGCATTTTGCTTCAAGAAAGAAATTAAAATCCTTAAAAGGCCAAATTCCAGAATCTCTGAATATGCAAATGTTGTTCATTCGTTGTTCTAAAGTTTTGCTGCTGGACACAAGATGTCTCCTCCTTCACTGTAAAGTCCATTCTCAGTGGATGTGCACTGGTGGCTTCAGGTTTCTACATCACACTGTACAAGTTGACACTGGACCTTTTTTTTCTCCACACTCCTTAAAATCAAGAAGGCCTTATGACCCCCTGTGAAGCTTTGGCGACTAGTTGGCGTCAGGACCCCCATGTTTGGAACCAGTGAGAATGGATATGGAATTTACAATAACATGACAGTAAACACATAGCTGTCCTTGACACTGCAGAGCTGGGGTTCATGGCGTTCAGCAGTTTGTATCTAATCTGTGAAGCCCCCACATGTGGCCTGCAGCATGTGAGGACTGCATACAGGATCATAAACGGAAACGTTAGTGACAGTTGCCCACTGGGAAAAGCAAGAACCTGCCCTGGGGCCCCAAATCCTTATGGGGCCAATAAGCAATAGGTTCATCATGTCCATATAGAGTGAAATAGGAAGGCCATGCTTGTATTATTATGTAATGTTGATGCCATTTTTTATTGAACTTATTATAGTATAAATATTTCAGGAATTACCCATAACTGATATTTTTAACATTAGAAAAAGATCTCAGGTATCCCTCACTGTACTCCAAAGTACCCCATGGAGTATTATGTACAAGCATTGGAGAAACACTCACTAAAGAGCTTTAAACAAATGAGGGCTCAGTAAGGGCCCACAGCTTATTATATATTGTTTTACTTGTACATTGTCAGATTTACATTTGCATTGTGTGGTAATGAAAAAATCAGTCTGCACTTAAATTCTAGAAATAATGAAAACCAATGACTGCCTGAAAGTGGAAGAATGAACCTATTCTGAACAATATTTATTACTAGTAGTGCTTTGGAAAGATCAGCAGAAGTGCAGCTCTGTGAGTCGGTTTTTCATGCACAATAATACACTGTAAGAAATGTCTGTAGGTTTTACGGTGAAAAACTGTCAGACCATGACAGCAAAAGACCAGAAACTCTAAATAGGTTAAATACAGTTTCTGTAACAGTAAAACACTGTGATATCTTACAGCAAAACATTTATTTATACAGCATTTTAAAATGTATATGGAAGAAAGTAGGTACATTGCCCAGAAAACATTGATATGATATTTTCATGTGGAAAAACTGTTTCTTTTGATGGTAAAAACTTTTTTATTTATATGGTAAAATATGGAATAAAACTCCAACTTTAAACGTACAATCCAAAGTACTTATATCCTTTTACCGTAATAGTGAAAAAGTTCTACCGAATTAATTACGGTAAAGATCTTTACAGTAAAAATATATTTTTTGTTCATGAATTTTAACTATAAGAGGTAAATGGGATGAAACAAACAAAAACACTGTCTTTACAATTAGTTATGCATTAAGATCTTAAACTAGAGGGTTTGAATCCTGCAGGTGCCCTGCTCTGAGACCTCCAGTCACTCAGGTTGAATCCAGGAACACTGATCACAGATCAATCTAATCAATGAATGACAGCTGCAGGTTAGTGAAAATTTCACTTCTAATGAGATTACACGGCTTTAACTCTCGCCCCTTTTCCCTACATCCTGTCTAATAGAGATCCTCAGCAGAGGTCTCAGTCAGAAATCCTCCACTGATCTCTCAGTGCACAGCCCTCACCAGAGAGGCTGCCAGCCAATCAGACGGGCCCCCAGCACATCTCACCAGTTGTGAACGGGCTGATTGGCTGAGCCCTGGTAGGACGGCTGCATGGGGGGCAGACTCATGAATAAAGTGGGGTGTGAGCATTGGGTGTGAGCTGGTCTGAAGTTTGTAACAAAACCGGAATGGGTTAACAGCCACATCTCTAGTCTCCTCTTTAACACTTTAGGTACTGGAACTAGCAATGTGACATGAATCAGTTACTGTCAATAATATTAAGAATTAAAAGTGAATAGTATCTTACACTCTGCTAGAAATAAGGAAGAAGAATTATTTTTATTACTGGCTTATTGTTCAAGTATTCATTACACTGGCCTGCTGTTCAGATATACTGCAAAATTATTATTAAATTGTCTCTTTTAGTCTCTTTCACAACAAAATTTCATGATCGAAAATAAGTATTGCTGGAATACAGTACATACAATGCTCTGTAAGCACAAAATGTATTGGATCTTTGCTTCATTCATAAAAACAAAACTGTAGTGAATAAACAGAATGCATTATTGACCTGTGTCTGAGGAACATGATGATGAAAGAGTGAAACTGTGAGATGAGCAGTACTCAGCAGGAAGGGGGGTGGATGCAATATCAGTTTTAAAGCAATCATTCTTTTATTGTGTCAGTGAGCTGACTCCACATTCACACTGTGACTGTGTACACTCTGCTGAATGGTAAGAGCGACACAGGGAGGAACCAGGCTGAGCCCGGCTAACAACCATAAGTGTCATTCACTGCCCAGAGGGCCCCTCAAAGCCTCCAAATGTACAGATTCCTTCCTCCCACTCTGACATGCTGGTTTCTACTACGACACACTTTTTTCATATATAACAGACAGGGGTTGTTATGAATGCTAGATTGTACTTGACCACCAGCATGTTGGATTCAATACTAATTTAATTTACTGTGTGTGTCTTTTATGTGGGGAAAACAAATCTAATTAAATTATATTTTAAAAAGCTTAAGTATAAGTTCTGATAGCACACTGTGAAAATACTACTACACTACACTGACAGTCCTGCATTCAAAACCTTACTTAATTAAAAGTAAGTAGTATTTCCCAGGTAATCCAAGAATCCAAGTTTATTCATTTTAAGAAGTAGGATCATTTTCTCAACCCGCAAAGGAAAACTGCATCATTCAGCTTATAACATTCACAATCAGCACATCTGGGATACGTGGTTTTGAAGGAGTAGAAGCGGTGTTGTAGTGGCGCCTGGAGAAGTAGGTATACTGTTAATTTATGCCCCAATTTTTTGTTCAAAGCAGCCTGTCCAGCACACATAAGAGTACTATATTTAGAACAATGGACCAGTAGTATTATAACACTTTGTAGCACATTGTCATTGAACTTCTGCTGATTGACTACAGGCAGTAAGGATCAACATGAAATCAACATTATCCACAGAAGAATAAATACTGGCCCACAGACAGGTGAGACAACTACATAATTATGCATTTTAAGTTTAGTATTCCTTACTCTGTCATGCTTTTGTCATTCTAGAAAAAAATGACAAAGGCATGACATAAATAACGAGCATCAGAGGGGATTTAGAAGTGGGTATACCCAATGCTGACTAAAATAAGTGGGAATACTCCATATACCTGCGTATACCCTACACTACACCACTGTGTTGAAGTATGAAGTTGCAGAAAATGTAAATACTCACGTAAACTACAAGTACCTTGAATTTGTACATGAGAACAGTACTTGAGTAAATGTGCTTTTTACATTTAACGTTACATTACTAGTTACATTCCACCACTGTTTCATACAAAATGTTTAAATGTCTGAGCCTCCAAAATCTGTTCTCTGGCTGGTCTGACATGCTTCCTGCTGTTTGTGCACGGAGCCACACTGCCCGCCCTCCAGTAGGGGTCAGTGTGGAAATACACGAAGAAGAAGAGGTGGAAGGAGGAGAAGAAGACGTAGAGGACACCGGTGAACTTTTGTAGAGCGTAAACAACCTGCTAGCAGACCATGCTTTCATTCAGTAAAGCACCGTGTATTTATTCGCAGATATGTCACCTTGCGAACACGCAGCTCAACATGGCGACGGCGCAGAGCATCAGGAAGCTCTCCAACCAGGTAGCCTAGTCCACATCCAAGTGGCTAACGTTAGCTAACACGTCAAACTAGTTTATTCTTCCATCAATTAGTTCATTAATAAGTCCACTGACAGTTAACTCACATATTATTATTTAATATTCCAGGTCAGGAGCTTGTCTCACCTTACGGGAGTTCGTCCTTTCACGAAACACACGCTTCATCCCATCTGTCGACTTCCAGACGAAGTAAGTTATGCCACCAGACTCCATTCAAAAAATGGACAGTTTAAGGACATATTATTAGCGGCCTCTCCTACCTCCAGCCACATGTAGTGTTTACAATAAAACCGTATTAAGGAAAAATGGAACTGTCACATAGCAGTTCCGCTTATGGCCTGAACTACTTTTAGGTGGAACAAGCTGAGTGAATGGGATAAATAACAAAGAGAGAAACTGTGTGAGTAGAGGAAGCCATCATGGATTTAGACACAGTTCTGATGATCACTAATGAGACTTCTTGTTGTTTAGTGTCTGACCTCAGTTTTTCTGTCACTGTTTTGAGGGTGGAGTTTATAGTGGAAGGTGGAGGAAGAACATCCATCTGACGTCACCAAGGCAGGAGAAACCCACCCCTGTGCCAATAGGGTAAAGCACAGTTCTTTTATTTTCTAAGCATCACTAGTCTGCGTTGAATGTTCAAACTAATATGTAATCTTTTGTCACTGTCTTAAAAAGTGAGCTGTCAGAAGCGGCATATGAGAAGCTGGCAGATAAGACATTGGATGCTCTGGCTGATTATTTTGAAGACCTGACAGATGAAGCTTTCACTGGAGCAGACTACGATGTTGTCTTCTCTGTAAGTCAGTCTATTTCCTGTTCACTGCCACCTGTCTGACTGCAGTACATGGTATTTTTATACTATAATAACAGGCTGATGAGCATCAGTTGTTCATGCCACTCACCTGAGAGGAAGGCAACAGGTTCACTATCGTGGTTCGTATTTCTTACATAAGATAAGATAAGATATTCCTTTATTTGTCCCACAATGGGGAAATTCCAATGTTGCAGCAGCAAAGTGGATAGAGAAAAAAACAGTATAAAAAACAGTAATAGGGGGGACATAATAAATAAAAACACTATGTACAACCCAGGACAGAGCTGACCTTCTTGATTAGTTTGTCGAGTCTCTTCCCGTCGACTGCTGAGATGCCGCTGGTCCAGCAGACCACTCCAAAGAAAATGGCTGATGCCACAACAGTATCAAAGAAGACATCTAGTTAAAGGTCCAGTGTGTAACATTCAGGAGGATCTGTTGGCAGAAATAATATTCATATGTGTGATTTCATTGGTGTATAATCACCTGAAAATACGGTAAGAATTGTTGTGTTTTTGTTACCTTAGAATGAGCATGTTTTTATATGCAAATGCCACAGGTTGCCTTTTGGTGTGCCCCATGTTTAACAGCCATGTTTCTACAGTAGCCCAGAATGGACAAACCAAACACTGGCTCTAGATAGAGCCTTAGGCATTTTTCACAGCCACCGTAGTTTTTCCTACACAATTGGAAGGCAAGCAGTAGGCTATTGCAACTTCACTGCTAGATGCTGCTAAGTCCTTAGTACATTGGGTAATATATAAACTGTAAATAATTGATAATTCTGCTAACTATTCATAAACAAAAACTATTAATAGGCTACCAAAATTGTTTGATATTTTTTATCAACTAATTGTATCTGTGCTAATTTCAAGTGTTAGTTTTACCTTTGCAAGGACAGGTTAATGCACTGAAAGAGCACATGCTGTGGTCACCATGAACTATATTAGTTACAGTGGATTCCAGTAGTCACAAGTTTCTCATTCTTTCTCAGAAAAGTGCCAAAATATTCAAAGAATACTCAAACATGTCCCGCTGCTTTAATCCACTTCTTCACTCTTCATTCCTTCACTCCATCCATTTAAAACCTGGAATTTTAGAGACTTGGTTCCCAGTCATGGAAACACCTAGAAATCGATTAAAATGACAAATTATATGTTTCAGCCTGTGCTGTAGCCAAATTAATGTTACAATTAGATGAAAACTGTAGTCAATAGACCTTTTTCACAGCAGCCATTTTAACACCTGTGAAAAAGGTCTATGTGGAAAGCAGAAAAATCGGCTGTGGTGAGAACAACCAAGCCTATGATGAGAGCTAACATAGTGTCCCTTAAACAATGACCATATATGGCTGACCACTGTCTGTGAGCTAGTGCTGGCCTGCATTGTTAAGAAAAACTCCTTGAAAATGTCCTGGAAAATGATTTCTTAAAAACAGGGGGAACCCTGTTCCTGCTTCAGTGTTGCATTGATAACCTTCATAGAGCTCTGAAGCTGCTATATATGAGAATCCGTTAAACTTAAAAGTAGCTTGTTTGTAACGGCAGTTAGACTCAGTCACAGAGTGTCCATGTTCATAGAAATGGTTCATGAATAAAACCTTAACTTAAATGTGGCCAGCTGACAGTAGAATGGACTTTTCCATAGTGTGGGTCAAATGAATGAGTGGTAGTGAGTGTGACCCTCCACTAAGGGAAGCTGTTAAACAACAAATAAATGGTAAAATGATTTTTTTTTTACAGCAGAACCTTGTCATTAATGTCTTAGTGTCATCATTTGGGAAATGGAATGACAGCTTTTAAATCATTCAATGTGCCTGCTCACAGTATTTAACCATATTGATATAACGGATAAAGAGAATCCACTCCGAGGTTTTATCTTATAAATTGTTATTAACGTGCTCCTAACATGCAGTGTTAATTGTGTCTAGTGACAAGTTAGTCATGCCATATAGTAAATAAATACATTTTATTGTCAGTGCTTTATTATTACTTTTGCTACTTCCCTACCTTGGTATATTTTGTTTACAACAGTGTCTAAAGAGCAAAGTCCCTCCCAATACCAAACTGTAGCTACATCAGATTTGTAAAATTTTATGGCGAACAGAAGATACAGTTTCAGAAAAATCTGCTTTTTCTTATAATCAGTTTTGAATAAATCCATTCAACATATTTGTTAAACCTCAAGAATACACACACTATCTATTTCTATCTTTCCTGTAAACTGTGTAAACTGGAACTGTGTGTAAATACAGTGAGACCAACTTAAAAACCAGAGTCAAATTCCTTGTATGTGTACGCATACTTGACCAATAATGCTGATTCTGAATGGGTGTAAATCTAAATAGAAACTCTGTTAAAGTCCACACAAACACAGACTGAATTAACACGAGTCACAGGGAAGGATGTGGTGGGAACAGTGACTTAACAGAAACCTCGACAACATCAGACATAGAGTAGTCGCACCACATACATATCCAGAGAGCTGCACAGTATCAGTTATCCAAAAATATAGGAACTAATACAAATATAGACCTATAACTGAAACAGTTTGTTATGTAACAGTAAGAAAGAGGGCCAAGGCTGCATTCACTAAACTAAAATTTGCTGATCAATAAAATGCACTCCTTGTTTACTGAATGCATTTGTCTGCATGAATTCATTTTCCAGTTAAGTGAGACATTAGATGTATACACTCCACCTCCACCTGCTACAGTCTGAGCTGCTGGAGCTGACTGTCTATTGCTGTCTATTGGATTGTGATTGGCTGGAGGGTGTGCATTATTTTCAGATAACCTTGCACCTCTGACATTGTGTCCTTATTAGTTTATTCACCTTCATAATTCATAGTAGCAGTCTTCAGTTTCAGTTGTTAGCAGGTTATTGGTTCTCCTGCTGTTTTTCTAACTAAATGCACATTTATTCACAGCTAGATCTCAACCAAGCACAAAGTTGAGAGGGTACAGTGAAATGCACTGTAATCTGTGCCGTTATGAAAAATGATTCACTTTAAGGAAGCAAACCTCTTCCTCTTTGGTCTGTAATGAGCCTCTATTCTGTACATTACAGCAGCTGCATGGCTTATTTCCTTTACATAAACATCTCATTCACATACGTCGTCTTCCTGCCACACAAAAAGCACATAGGTGAACATTTGCCATTGGCTGCTCACTACCCATTGTAGTATTAGGACTGTGTATCGGCTAGAATCTGGCAATACAATATGTATCACAATACAGGGGTTACAGTTCAATATATTGTGATACTGTAAGCAAAGTCATATATTGCAATTCTTTTTTTAATCCAATTTTAGGAAAACTGTGATAGTGTAAAGAACACACCACCGTATGCGTAAAATCTTTAATGCAACCAAAACAGTGAGAGCTGTATTCGTATTTATCACAATTCCTGTAACATCCAACATCATAGCCCTCATATCTAGCGGTTGGGGGTTTAAAGACAAAAATCGGTTGTGTTTTTTGAAAATCCATACAATAGTAGAGTGAGCCCGACCGATATAGGATTCTTGAGATCAGTACAAAATTTAGTGGGGAAACTTCACAGTTTACTGATTTGGTGGCAGATGTAGTGAATTTTTGAGCTGGAATGAAAATAGACCTTTTCTCTGTGGATTTTCAATCTATATATCAATGAAACTTTATTTGTATAGCACATTTTATACAGATTAGTGCAGTTCAAAGTGCTTCACAGATGATTGACCAGACAATAATAAGACAGAATGGAGTAAACATTAAATGAGGTAGATTTAAAAATGGACTACAATGATAAAAAATTATAATGAAATACTATAAAAAGCTATACTAAAAAGTAAATAAATTAAGAAAGTAGGCAGAAATGACAAACAAATAAAATCACTAAGAAGAATAAGCAAATAGTTAAAATAAATGAACAATAATATTTACAAAAGAAAATACAGTAAGATAATTGAGTAAAAAATGTCTAAAAACCACTCCTAGTTAAACGCCAGGCTGAAGATACAATCAGTACTGTAAGTTACAGCGCACTCTGCTGGATAAACTTTGTGATGACACCAGTATATTACCACAAGCATTTTATACTGAAAATAAGTTCCCATATTGGCTGGTATCAGTATATACGCCGATACAGATATATTGGTCGTTTTCTAGGTATTGGCAATGGATCAATTGAAACTAATAAAAATCTGCCCACAGACAACTGCAGTGCAAAACAGTTCAAAGCCAAAAGCCAGAGGAAAGTGTGATCTCGGCTGTTATTGTTTGATGGAGACACCACAGCAGAGCCTGTAGGTGTGCGCTGTTCACAGCCCATTACCCCTCTGTGCTCTGTGATTCTTTTGCAGACATGGCCTGTTGTTTGGCTGCTGGGCTCCGCTGCCTTATTGATTTCTTGCCCAGTAGAATCGACACACTTACAGGCTGTTGTTCTTGTTGGCAGACAGCTCGAGTTTTATCTGGCAGGAAGCTTAAAAACTGTAAATCCTGGAGTTACACAGAAACAGCGAGAGACCTACCCCGACCCTTCAGAGAGGATACATTTTCAGGACAGAGGACCAGGGAGCAGGAGGCCATTTAGAGGTCTGAGCAGCGTCAGTTTTCTTTCCAGAATGGAAATTTTGTAGTTTACATTTCTATCAAAATATGAAAATATTTTACTTACCAACTTCATTACTGAGGAATGAAGTGGTGCCTCTGTTAGACACATCTGTATAACAGAGAGGACATTTAAATTATTAACCAAACAGTGTCTACATAACATGACATCAGGCAGAGCTACATGTTGTTTCCTCAGATTTTACTTACTATACTGACACTTTTATGCACACCTATTGTGCAGTTTTACAACACACTTGACAGTTAGTGGTTGAGATGTCTGAGGTTGTCTGACCACTTAAGTTGGACTTGTAAAACTGAGGCTAGCGGTTTTTCCTTGCCCCTGTCATCAAGATAGTGAATGATTAATGCATTCATTATTATTGATGCTTACTGACACTCTTCAGCTTCCACTTGAGTAAGATACAATGTATCGTAGGGCTGCAAAATCACAATATGGCCAAGTTCAATATTCAAACGGCAGAAGTTGCAATTATTTGACCAACAGCATTATAGTGAAGTACTGTAGTTGTGCAGTGATGTCCTAAACAATAAATCTTATTCTCCAGATGAAAGAAAAGATTTGGTTTGGTTTGGTACAGACTCCAAGAAATGTCACATCATCATGATTTTAAAACTGAAAATGATCATTCCCACTAATCTTGACTAACATTGCAATCTGTCTACATAATTGCAATATGATTATACAATTTTGTTTACCATATCATGCAGCCCAAATTTATAGCAAATAAAACAAGATAGAGCTTTACTGAGATTATCCTGGCATTCTACTCAACCATAACTTTACTCAACAGATGGAGACCTGGTGTCCTAGCTGAACACTGCCTCGGCATTGCTGCCCTCTCATGGTTTTTCTTTTCATAAAGAGTCATGTTCTCGTCTTCACTCTCATAAAACAAGGATGTGTTAAGGTTCTTTGAGCGACATTTCATTTGCATCCCTCAAGTATAAATAATGGCAATGTCTGTCTGTTGGTCCAGACTGTTGTACCCAGAGGATGAATCCTACTGACTTTGGTAACCCTCTGGTGCTGCCATGAGGTTTTTTGGCCTTTTAATTTAAAATGTCAACAACTATTGGATGGATTTCCATGACATTTGGTACAGGTATACTTTGTGCTTCGTGATAATCAAATCTTAGTATGCTAGCCAAACTAACATAGTAACAAACATTATGCCTGTTCAATATGCCTCCCCACAAAAAAAAACCCAAACCAAAACATCAGCATTTTAGCATTGTCATTGTGAGCATGTTAGCATGCTGGTGTTGGCATTCAGCCCAAAGCACCACATTGCCCAGCTCACAACGCTGCCAGCATGCAGACTCTTCTTTATCTTCTTTCAAAAAACAGAAGGTTGTAAATGAATCCCTGATCTGGTGTTTAATCTGTTACAGACAAGACTTGAACATTCATTAAATTCTCAGTGGAAATGCATCCTTTACAGGTTCCACCAAGGGACAGATGAGTATTTTCACGTGTTTCTACAAGCTGATGCTATTTTAAAGTGTGTCATCTCCTGTTCAGATTGACACATCGCCAGGGGGTACACTGTGATGGGCTCCGTGTGTGTTTGTGTGTGTCAGCCCGCCTTTATTGATGCTCCACACTGTCACAGCCAGGCTTGATAACAGCTGCCATTGATGTGTCCCGCCGATTGGTTGCCTGATGAATATTCTCAGAGAAAGATTGTCCTACCCACATCAGCATGTATTTGTGTCTGTTTGTTCATGTGAGGGGCGTGCATGGACGACAAAGTGCGCTTTATTTCCTGTGCCCCACTGTTATCATCACACCGCACTGTCCGTCTGTCCATAGTGAGTTTGTCCTGTTGGATTTCCTCTGGGGCATCCACTGCACAGATCTATGTGACCGTCTCAAGACCTCTGTTTCTTTTTTCATCCCTCTCCCTTCTTCTTTTCTGTAACATCTTCTTCCACCCTGTCAGTGGCCCATGAGAGGGTGATTAATAAAGTGTGTGTGTGTGTGTGTGTGTGTTAGTGTGTGTTAATCGTTTCGGTTGGACAGCGGCTGTCTCTGCTGGCTCTGACTGATTGGCCAGTGTTCCAATCTTGGCAGCTGACCCCCTTTTTCAACTGGCTGCTGTGACATATGGGGCCATAAACAACACACACAAACACACAGAGCAGAATGAAGAGAGCTAGAGAGCTGTGATTTGGCTGGCTAAATAAGATCCAGGAGCAGTACTGCACTCTGCAGAGGGTCTCAGAGAGGTACTGGAGTAAATCTTTATGGAATAATCAGGAATAGGCTCTTCACTCTTCACTTCCTTGTGCTTTTTGTTTCAGACCTAAAGGGCACTCCTTCATCTTTAAGAGCATCAGCCCTGTAACACAGTGGCTTTGATCAAATGGGTAGTAGCATGCTTAAAGGAATAGTTTAGGTTTTTTGAAGTGGCGTTATATATTATATATATATTTATTCGTAGTCTGTGTACAGTAGGCGGCAGTCCCTCCCCCCGTTTGGAGAAGCAGACAGGAGTACCAACACAGAAGTTAAGCAATGCACTGCAACAAAACATATTTTACCCACATGAAAAAGGCCCACGTATAAAGATCAATAATATCAAGAATCATCAAGAATGTGAGTTATTGTGTGACTTTGGTGTTTCAACATGTTAGTTCAGATCCGAAGTAACTTGTTTTTGTCAGAGGAGTCTGGTGGCTCTGAAGAGAGCGATATAACTGCAGTCCCCCTTCGTAAAGGGCTCTCTGACGACTAGATAAAACAGTGAAAATACTCTTATATAATATAGTGTGCGCTTCAATTGATTTTTTTTTTTGAAGTAGGTGAAAAATGTTTTGTTTCTGCTCCCATCCACAGCATTGCTCTGCTTCTGTGCCGGCACTTCTGTCTGCTTCCACAAAGTGGGGGCGTGCTGACTGCTGTCTAGTGTCGATAATACACTGACTATAGATGAGTACCTCATAAAACCCCACTTCAATAAATCCTAACTAACCCTTTAAAAGAATAGTTGAACACATTCCTCCACTAAAATGACAAATCATTTTTACATTTCTGTTTATGTACAGATTAAACAAATGAGATACAACATGTTCACTAGTGAACCTTAGAGGGGTTAGAAGGGATAAGGATAGAGAAACGGTTCGAATTCGTCCCACGATCGGAATCGTATGCCTTCTGATTTTATCAGTTCCTTTTATCGATGCTGGCAGGTTTTTCTGACAGTTGCTCATTGCAAAACGGTGACATGCATCTACGCTGCAGGAAACTTGCAGTAAGGAGTCACGCAGGCAGACTTTTTTCTTTACTAAGAAAACCTAAATACTCAAAGCTTTTGCACACCCGAGTCACTGAGATCAGACAGATGATACGTGTTCACAGTGGTGTTTTTGGATGTCAAGGGTTTGTGCCACTTCCTGATACTTATAGCCATAAAAGGCTACTCCCTCCTACAACTATGCTAACACTGCTGCCTGCACCTGATTGGACAAACACCTTCTGCTCTGGGATTTTAAACAGGACCAACATAGCAGCTCGTTTGGAACTTTCACCAAAATGTGTTTCTAAAAAACATTTTAAGTCCGTAGTGAGAAATATGCCATGCAGTTGCTGATTCTGTTTCAATTTTAGATTGACAACAGAGTTTCCAGAGGCAGAGAAGTACACATAGAAGGAATCTGACTGTTTTTTGATGCTGTCAAAGTTACACATAGTATATAGGTAGAAGATGGATAGAATTGTTGAGGGTTTGCAGCAGGTGGGGATTACACACAGCTCCAGGGACTTCTTGGACATGTAAAGCTTATTTTTGTTCCATTTAGGTTTGTGCTTGAAGTTTACTTTCAGGCGTCACAAGAAATGTGTTAAAGTGTGTGTGTGTGTTCTGTCTTCGGTTCACGTACAGAGTGGCGTGTTGACAGTGAAGGTGGGTGGGGACCATGGCACCTACGTCATCAACAAACAGACTCCAAACAAACAGATCTGGCTCTCTTCTCCCACCAGGTAAGGCTGAGGAACCGTACTCACCTGACTCCACACTCTGATGCTGTTGAGGAAATGAACACAAGGCAGATGTCTTTACTCCTGTTTTTATTCTACACTGAGTGTAACACACACACACACACACACACACACACATATACTCACTCACACACACACACACACTCACACTCACACGCACACACACACACACACACACACACACACCTACACACGCACACACACACACACTCACACACACACACCTACACACTCACACACACACACACGCACTCACACTCAGACACACACACCTACACACACGCACTCACACACACATACATACATACACACACACATACATACACACGCACACACACATCATCAGACCAACACAGAGCGGCTCTCAGGGACCCACCTCAGTGCTCTCGTATGCAAAAATGGCTCCACAACACTAACATCTGTCTGCAGCTGTCTGTCTTTTCTCCTCTGCACTGCAGCAGCTCTGTTCTGCTGTGGTTACACACAGAGCCGTCCAGACTGCTGCAGAGCGCTGCAGAGCCACTTCTGCTCTGTGTCCATACAGATACATACAGAGATTATAAACTTCCAGTGAGGAATCAAACTCTCACTGGGTCCATAAACTGACTGAAATAAACTTTTATTCTGAGGAATCTGAAATGACAGCATCTCAGCTGATTTCCTTTCTTCTCTTTCTGCAGTGGGCCAAAGCGCTACGACTGGACAGGTGAACACTGGGTGTACGCTCACGATGGTGTGAACCTCCACCAGCTGCTTTCTAAAGAGTTTTCCATCATCTTTAATAAAAACATGGACCTCTCTGGCCTGCCATATTCCTGAGACCCCTCACCTGCTAATGAGCTGCCTACAGCATAACTACTGAAACAACTGTTAGATCATATGGAAGCCAAAGACACAGAGTATATGTTTAACTCCACAATATCTTCTCAACATTATCCCTAAGTAGAGCAGTTGTACTGTATATGATGTCAGTGATCTATATGTGTGAGCTGCAATAATGAATTGTACATTTGTATTTTATGGTGATAACGACACATTCTCATTAAATATTTGGAAACCCACAGATGTTGATGTAGAATTCAGCCACATTCAGTCTTCATAGAAACTCCTCTATGTCCTCAGTGCCCCACACTGTCCAATCATTGAACACAAGAGCCTGTTTTCATTGCAGTCAGCATTTACACATACTAGTGACATTGTTGCCTATAGCTAACTTGGTCTGAATAACTCCTGACCCCAACAGCACTGGAGTTTCTGACAATATTCTAATGTTTTATACTGCTGGCCAGTGGACAATATTTCCCCATTTAGTTTTGATTATAATTAATTTTATTTGTGAGAGACCATGTACAATATCATATTTGATGTATTGCACAAGAGTTAGCTTAAAGGACCAGTGTGTAGGATTTAGTGGCATCTTAAACACATCCTCCCAGTTCAAATTAAAATCAGCAATAAGAATTCATTCTTTGTTGTGATTGTGCTCTTTTAGGATTTCTGAGTTCAATTGTGGTCTCATTATCTGAAGAGGGTCTGTGCCCACTGAAGATAACACATCAACATTTAACGCCATTTTCCACATACATCGCACATCCTCCTTTATTCTTTTAATATCAGCAAGTCTTCTATTAAGTATTATTAAAGTTATTACGTACCTTCATCATATTGACAGAATGCTATGTTACATAAGTCAAAAACCTGATTGTTAGCTATCTTATTTCTAAGCTCAGTAGTACATCATTTAGTTAGCCGTTTCCTGTGCACCACATCCAGGTAACTCCACATCCACATCCACATCCAGATCCACATCCAGATCCAGCAGACAGCAGACAGCAGAAACTGAAGCACGTAGACATGCCCAGTCTACTTCCCTCCTGTAATTTCATCCTGATGTAATTAAATGATATTTAAACCATCCCGTCATTTGTCTTTATGAAGGCAGGTCTATTCACTGATATGTGATCAGCATAAAAAGCTAATACTTCAACATACTGTAATACAACTCTATATAATTCTATATTAAAAATCAGCCTCGGTATGCAGAATGAAAACAGCAGTATTTAATGGGGTAAAGCGACATGTATTAAGATTACTGGAGCAGCATCACTACATTGATTATCACTGAAATATAATCACTGATGCATCTGAAGGTAAAATGCTGCCGTCACAATAATGATCAAACCAGTAAAGGTCATTTGCTGCAGAGGAAGGATCCCTTGAGATATCCAGCATGTATTCAACATACTGTATCACTGTAAATGTAGATAATATAAATAGACTTTTCTACATCTGACATACCTGCTGTTAAAGGTAAAATGCTGATTATTACTGTTTTATGTTTCTAGCACAATGTTTCTGTTTTTACACCAGAAATCTAAAATGGCATATTTTAACCACAAAAAGGAAATGTTTAAGCAGCAGAGGCCAACAGTGCTATGTGCACCCAGGCACGCGTTATAGATACTCTATGTGTATATATTTGGTGTTAAATGGACCCTGCCTCTCAGGAGACCAACGTTGCCTTATTATTTTAACCCAAACCATGATATTTTCTAAAACCTAACCAAACTGCAACTGAAAACAAAGTCATTTTTGGTGTTCCACAGTACATAAACCCTGGTGTCCTGGGTGAAAGTCCACAACCTTCTTACAACAAGGACTTCCCTATTTATACTATGTTACCTGACTTCCTAATTGCTTTCTGGGTTTAAATAGCCAAAAAGCTGCCATGTGACTATTCTCACCCAGGTGCAAATAGACACTCCAAAATATAACATAACCACAGATAGTGCACAGCCCAGTAAACCACAATTTACACACTTTACACTTACAGCAAACACCAAGATGCATCATGGTAACATTTTGTCAATTGAATTCATGCAATTCAAGTAAATACCTGCAGCTGGTGGTTAATCCATCATGCCTGCAGACCTCTGGCAGAGCATACTCGCTGCATCCTGAGGAGGGGATGAGGAAACTACGGAAACATCCCAGATGAAAGGTTGTATTTTAAAATACCACCATTATTTGATGAATTATTTAAAAGTATGTAGCAGCTTACTGGACAGTTTCACAACCGCCCGCTGGCACTGACAGGAGATTATTTATTGTGCAATTATTTGTTGCTTGTTTCAAGAGGAAAACAACTTTTGGACAGCAGAATTCTGTAGAAAGTCTATCTGCAGGTGCTTAAAATAAATGGCCTGCTCGCTGGATTTGATGCAAAGGTGGCTAATGATGTTTATAATGAAAATCCAGTCAGGAAGTCTGCTGTTCATGTGTTTGCTTTCTTACTTTTTCTTATTTTTTTCTCTCACTGTAATTGTAACTGTTATTGGATTCAACAGTTGTGTTCAGGTGAGGTCGTGCAGTGCAGTTTCTCCCTCCCTGATACATCTGTCTATACGGCAGGGGTAATCAACTTGCTTTGCCTGGGGGCCACTTTTGCAAACTGACAGGAGGCCAGGGGCCACTTAATAAACAGGAACACTGCACTGAAGCTAGCATGTTGTAAATCCTGATGATGCCTGATATTGGCAACCCTGCATACAGGAATTTTGGAGATTAAAATCATTGGTTTAGGATTGGTATAAGGTTGCAAAATGAAGGCACCATTCCATTTTTCACTGCATTGCCTGTTTTCATTGTCAACCTGTTGGCGTTCGCTGTCATAGCCCCTTTCTGCATGCATTGCAGCTGTCTGCCAGAAGCTGTCATGAATGGATTTTTATCCAGTTTTAAGCCACATTTCTTTTGTCATAATACGCTATTTAGATCTTTTAACTTTATATTTGAACCGGATGAAGGATTTAAGTCATTGGATGTCATGGAAGTTATCAGAGAAACAAGCTGAGCTAACATTAGCAGCAGCTCGGCTTGCAGCCCCTCCAGGACGTCCTTAGTCTGCCCAACAGCGTGGGAGAACCAGTGATTTGTGTGATTTGTTTTAATCAGCGGGTCAGTTTGTTTTAGAGAGGAGGAGACCTCTGTGGATCATTAGGCTTCTGGTAGAAACATCCTGAACACTGAAGGAATCCTAACCGGGAGAAGCTGACTGCAATGGTGGTGAAGACAACAACTCCCATGATCCCATGCTACTTTACGACGGCATCAGTCTTTTGTTATTGTTTTGTGTAAGAGACCTCCTAGCATATGTTTAACACCCTGAAAGGGACAATAGATATATGCCATGGAACTGTTACTAGCATAACTGCTGTATATCCCACTCCTCTTTTGTCCAGTCCATGTTCATCAGTATGTTTTTATAAAATCTGAGAGGGGTCAGTAGGTTTTCTTATCATGCTGAAAGTATTCCTTTTATACTGAAGGCATTTTAAAATGGCATGGGACAATTGTGAATCTAGTCTGTTCTGGTTGATCAGTCACTGGCCACTAGACAGCAGTGTCCCCCTGCAGAGCGCTGTGAGCAGCTGATCCTCTGGAAATCAGCCTGATCCTGTCTGCTGCTCCTGGATCAGACCAGCCCGACACACTCTGACTGGAGGATGAGTGAAGGCTGCTGGGAACAAGAGGATTTACTGTCTCTCTCTCCCAATCACATCAGACTCACACGGGACTGGAGATAGCAGGACTCTGAGCTGTGAGCTGACCGCTGACTTTCATGGTGAGAAACACTGAGCTCAAAAGTTTCAGCAGTAATAGTCCTGCACTGTCCGAGAAGTCACCATCTGTCAGCACGAATCAGACTGATGACTGTCAGTCAGTCACACACAATGTGTTTCTCAGAGAGCAAATAGGCTTAAAAGAGTAGAGTTATTAGGTAAATAAACAACATAGAAGTATTTTATAGCAATTGGTGACATTTCTAAGAAGTGATGGGACAACATAATTAACACTTGTTCTACAAATTCATGATTCTAGGTTTCCTTGTGTTTACTACTTTTATTTTCTTATCTTTCTGTGTGGCATTCTTATCCTCTCTCAGACCTGCATGGTGCATTTTGGGGCCAGGCCTTCCCTAGATAGCCACTGTGGCCCCCTGCATCTTGTCCCCTCCCCTCCAGTTGCTGCCTGATAAAAAATCATAAAATGTGTTGTTATTAGCAGCAGTAGTTAGGGACACTGGAGTCCAGTATTTTGAAATAATAAAAGAATAGAACTCGGCACAATATGATTGGCTTACAAAATGTCTTGAATAATGTCTAATTTATCTTCTTAGACAGTGGACAGGATGGTCTCCTGTTGAAGTTTATAGTGAATATTATCAGATGAAGACAGTAGTTTCCTCTTCATACCCCTCTATACATAAGTTGTCTGTGTCTATAGTTTGTGACCAGTTCAGCAAAACGGTCATTATTTCTTATCAGTTTGCTTTATTTGAATACTTGTAGAGTTAAAATTATCCAGCTAAAAAGACCAGTTAGAAAAAGGTCTGAAAAATGAACATCATTGTGAGTAGCAAAAATATGTTTTCCTGCTTTCCCATACTATAACACAGTTTTTTTTTTTTTTTTTTTTTCATGTAATGCTATTTAAATGGTGCATCCCTCAGTGGATTATACAATAACAATAAACTTCAAATAGAAGAAAATACATCAACAAAAAAAGATCTTGATGACAGTTGTAGACAGTGAGTTATGTGGATTATCCAGGGTAACAACACAGCCCGAATCCCTGCAAGAGTTACAGCCTCCAATAATAATTACAACCCACAATGTGAACATGTTGGAGGATCACAGAGGATCATTCATTCACTCATGGCAGCATCCCTTGTTTTATCCCTTTAAAGCTCCACTGTTTGGTTGAGTCACTATATCTTATGAAAAATGGATTGAACTTAACTCTAATTGACTGACCCATCAGTTACGTATTAGACCTCTCTGTGTCTTTACATAGCAGGCAGTTTTCAGTTCGCCACCTTACAGGAAGTTAGCAACAGAAAAGTCACTGCAGACATGAGGACTGTTTTGGTAGAGTTTTTAAAGATAGGCATATTTTTTTGCATTGGTCTCACTGATCAGAATTCCCTAACTTAATACAACAAAAAAGTTTAATAAGGGTGAAATAAGGTTATGGTAAGGGTAGTTAAGATAGCTTATGTAGTTAAAATAAACTCTTTGCTACAAAATAAAAATCGTATGAACATTCACTGTTCATATCATACATTTATTGTTATTTCATTATATAAATGCTGAAATATTTTCATAAGTATGATTTATTACTGTCTAAAAACATGCTCGACCAAAGAGATTATCTTTAGTGACAAAGGTCAATTTGGGGTCCTCAGAAGCATTGCTGTTATTATTTCCCAAAGAAAAGCTTTTTTCCCATTCCTTTTTTCTTAGTGAGGCCTTTAAAACGTTCTCCAAGCAAATGCTTCCTGTGCAGTGCTTTTACACAGCTAATGTACGGATGTTAGCTGTAGCTCGCTAGAAACACTATGTCAAAACTGTGTTTGTGTGACCGCTCAGACTCTCACTGATCTCAGACCAGGAACTCCGGTTCTATCTGTCTCTTGTGTCTCTGTACATTCATGAAAAGGAGCCATAAATCTTTGGGATGAGCATGAATTTTTCGCTCAAGTTGAAACATTTTCAGAACGTGTAGACCTCATCTCATTTTGTGTTGCCCTGGGCGAACTCACCACTATCAGCATCAGTCTCTAATGCAGTCTGACCACTGACTGGCTTTCGCTGCGATATGACAATGTCACGCTACTTTTGCCATTGCCTCTCTCAGACAACAGTCATTATTCATATGACCACATGTGGTTTCTCATCATGGAAATAGAGGTTGTTTTCAGCATTTGAGTGAAAGATCCATGCTGCTGTTTTCTGTGAGGACAGTCAATGAAAACTGTTAACAGTGAGGTCTTAATTCCAGCTAACCACTGTTAATTATGCAAAGAATATAATGACTACTAAAAATGAACATTAAACACTGAGGGTGGTCCAGAGCAACGATATTGAACTTAAGGTCCATGGGCCAAATCAGGCCCGTGATGGGTGCTGGGTGGCCCTTCGAACATTTTTTAATTCACAATGACAATAAATTGATTCACGCTGGGATTTTTTTTGTTTCTCTATACAAATTAATAAATGCTCAGTGATGTTTGTTTGTTAATGTTATTTGGGAAGTTACATATTAGCCTGTCAGTGACACTTCTCTCTGACTGCATGGGGCTGCTACGATGAAGATGAGTTGAGTGAACATTAAATCAGAATTATCTGAACAATATTATTAATGTTTGTTTATTAACTGGCCCCTGGCCTCCTGTCATTTTGCAAAAGTGGCCCCCCTCGTATAGGAAGTTGATTATCCCTGCTACAGAGAAAGCATATTTACTAAAAACAGTGGGACTCATTCTGTGAACATTCACAGCAAAGTTCATGTCAGTCTGGTCTGTAGATGTCTTCCTCTGGACCAAAGTGTTGGTCAAGGAGACGCTTTTTCCTTAGTTTTTGACATTAAAATTAATTTAAACATGACAGTGTGAACGCCGACTAGACTTTTCACCAAACAAAAAAAAAAGGGAAAAAATAGAAAAGAAGAGTGGATGGATGTGGCGGATTACCACTTTAAGCGCCCAGAGGCTTAGTGCCACTATTATCCTCCTGTGGTGGGATTTTCTGTGAGAATTATGTAACAGTAATGCTTCAACACAAATCAGTACACGGCTGTTTTGTCTTTTGTATTTTTTTCCACTGCTGCTCCTGCACATCTCCCCGGTTCAGCTTCCAGACGACGGGCTCCACTCCTCAGCGCTGCAACCAGGAACCCCTACTGACAGCAAGGGTGGACCGACTGTGGGCAAGCGAGGAGGCGTAGTCATGGCAACAGATTGACTGACAGGTGTTGGGATGACGCTGGAGCATTGATGAACAATAACATGAAGTATAAGAAGTTTATTACCATCATGCAGGCAGCCCTCGGAGTCGCCCCCCTCAACAAGAGAGAGCTGATCCCACCACCACGCAAACTCTGGAAACCACGGTGAGTTGGGTGTGTGTGTGTGTGTGTGTGTGTGTGTGTGTGTAGGTATATTTCCATTGAGTATGTGTGTGAGTGTATGGGAAGCAGGCCAGAGTGGGGTGGTCAAGAAATCGATTTAAAATCAAAGAGAATCTATTTATGTAAATGATGCCTCAGCTCCCTGCAGGCCTTCAAATCAAAAGAACACATTAATGTTTAACAGCCACTCCGACTGTTCAACCACTTACATGTTTTTTGCTTATGCAAGCTCCATGCATGTTTACTGGCTTATAGAGATGTCATATTTAAAAATGAGAGCGGAACCATCATATAAGATGCAATGATTAAATTGATTTAAAAAGGTGAATTCTGTAAAACTAGTAGCTTAAAACTTTGTGATCAATTAACCAAAACAAGTAAAAGAAAATATTTTAAATGTATGAAAATAATTGCACTTAAAACAATTTATTAAAAAATGAATTGCGTTTTTGCAACACTGAACAATAAGAGTGTAATAGAATTACAGCATAATTAAATATATAAGGAAATAATGCAATTAATGAAGCATATTTTATTTTGAAACAAAGTATTATTTAATTTGACAAATGCTTATGCAGTTCTGGAGTACTCCCATTTTATTATTAAAATCGGAGAGGTAATAAATTTTGATATTGATTTGAAGTTCAAGATGACAAATCTACAAAAGAATGTATTCATCAATTAAATGTGCAAATTGCAATGAGCTCTGAGACCCTGGTGACCCCCCACCCCAGTGCTTGATCCGAGATGTTGATGGAACAGGTCTCTGTAAAGGTGTGGGCACAACATTCTCTGATTTCTCGTTGTGTGTCGGTGTTGGAGTCCCATTTCGTCCAAAACCGGACATTAGCCAGGAGCAGCCTCAAGTCCAAGCTGGGCCAGCATAACTCCTATCTGGCTCTCTTCCTCTCCTCCTGGGGCAACCACAGCACTCTGGCTGGTTCTGTCTGGCCGATCGTCTCAAGGTCCACCACTCTTTAATCCAAACCCCACGACTGTTATTTCTGTCATAGGTAATACATGTTTCAGCATAAAGCTAAAAACAGATTAAAACAGAGACGTTTGAACACTAGCTAGATACAGAATCTGAATGTGCAGCTGTTGCCATAGCCAAAGTCTCCTGATCCAGTAAATTTGAATAAAGCCCTTTAAAATCAAATCCAAGCAATAAAGCCAAAAAATAACCCAAAACAGATCAAAACAAAAAGCTGCTGCAAGTACATGCAACAGCCGTTGCCATAGCATAGAATAATGTAAGCATAATGTAAAGTGAAACGGTTTGACATGAGACTTGAAACAGGGCCTTTCTACCAAACCCAAGCTGGCTTTATCATATGGTTAGGTCCAATGTTAGCTTCCAAGCCCACCAATCCTGTCACATGATTCAAACTGACTACAAACCTGAACAAACAGAGGACGAGTTCATCTCAGGATCCCTTTCTTTATACAATCATATGACTCTAGTATAAGACTAATAGGCCTCGTCCATTATGTTCCCAAATATTATTTCCCTCATCACTCACTCATTACATCAGTCTGACGTAGCTTTAATGTGTGGAACTTCATGAACAGCAATATGAGGCAAATTAATGAACAGTAGATCATTTTTTAGACTTAATGAGATGACATACAGTAACATATAGTATGCACGCTGCACACTTATGATTGGCGGTAATAAGCCATGGACTGTTGCCAGTACAGTAGGTTATATAGTGTACACAATGTCAGCCACATGGACCTTATGAATCATTCAACCTATTTGGCTTAGCTTCAGCAGCAAGCTGAGAATGTGCAGTCTTGTCTGTATTTTCATTGCTTTTTTTTATTGTTTTTATCTGTCATACTTGTTTGTTACTTGTTACTATTTTTTCATACACTCTTACACCCACCGTTGATTGAAAGCAACAAATTCACACCTCTTCTTTGGATTGCTGAAAGGCATTGTGGGAAATATCAATCATGACAAATACATCACAAAATAACTACTTCAATGTATTTAACAGTGGAGTAGGAGCTCAAATGTTTTCTCTGACCTGAGGGCAGACACTGAGTTGGAACAAATGCCTCTGTGTGTATGTGTTTGTGTGTTGCCACTCAGTTCTTCCATAATGTGGCACATGACATTACTGATTCAACGTAACGTCTGAATAATGAATGGATTCAAAGGGCTGAATTTGTAATTGCGTGTATAAAAAAATACATATATTAATGTGTGGTCTGACTTAGGAGATATTCGGGGACACATTTCAGGCAAAACACCCATTAATTGGGTACGACTTGTCCAACTGGGGACACAAGCTGATTTTTGGTTCATTGAGGTGAGGGTAAGTCTTCAAGATATGAATTCAAGTCCATGTTATTTTCCCCAAAAGTGAATTAAGTGAATTACGACAGGAGTAAAGAAAGAAGCAGGTGATGTAGTTATAGGGCACGTAGGAAGGAGGTTGGAGTGGATGGAAGGGGCAACAAAATTAACATTTTCACAAAGTTCACCAAAGTTGAACTTGCATGGATTTCCTTTGCCCCTGCAAGTCAATCCAATAATTGTGACACATTGTTTGAATGAATTGGTGAACCTGGTCATGAATTGTGTTGCTGTGTTTATATGCTAATGTGTGTATTGTGTCCATACTTGTGTTCAGAACATAAAGATCTCCCAGATCTCCACAGATTTTTATCTCACAGCTTTGTCACTCACTACCCCATGACAGGTAGCATTACAGAATGTATCACTGTTGTCTTTGAAGTAGATTTTATTTATTCATTTTTTCTGCATAAACCAAGAGTCCATTACAACAAAAAGAATGGCACTTCTTGATGCACTACATTACAGTATATGTCACAGAGATAAATCAGAAAATGCTGCAGTATGCTTCAGTAGGAAGCTAGTAATGTTAGCTTTAATGTTAGCCTCCTGGCTATCATTTGCTTCTTCAGTCTGGCTGAGAGCAGCTTTCTGAGCTGACTGAAAATGTTGGGCATTTTATTACTGCATGGGTCTAAAGCACTCGCCAGCTTCATCTTTTCCTTCTCCTTTCTTTTCTAGTATCACTATTTATGTGTATTGCATAGCAAGCAAATTCACTCCAACATTAGGTAGTTTCTCCCAAAGAAATTTTCAGGAGAGGGATTGGGATTTCTTTTTAATGAAACAGGCTACGTTTTACAAGAAACAAAAAATAAAATAGATTTTAAGGGGTGTAAGAAAACTTTAAAAATACAAATGGCAAAAATACAGCACAACATATCTTAACATCTTAGCGTCTAATTCTTTGAAGAAAATGAAATGCTTATATAGTATGTATGGTTGTTAAAAAAATTAAAATACACAGTATAAACAGAGAATTGTATAAAAAGCTCCTAAAACCATCAGGAAAAGTCACTTCAGATCCAATATTCACAGGAAATAATCAGCTCAAAATTTATCCAAACTTGTTTTACATAAACTTCCTGCAGTTAGTGTGTTCACTATTTGGGTTCATTGTACAGTTTATCAGTTGTTCTGTACTGTTATTGATATGCATTGAATATAACTACTAACTTAGTCAGGAGTCATCAGTTTACTCAATGATAGAAGGGGTCCCTGAAGTAAATTGGTTGAGAACCACTGTGTACCACAATGTAACGGGGAGTAGTTTGGTAAAAAAATAAAATTTGGTTATCACTGCTTATACTTAGGATGACATGATTTGTCTCCATGTGCCCCCCTAGCAGATTGCAGTCTAATTTACAGTCTTGTGTGTTATCCATGGTGTGGAATGTAAAAAAACAGGTTTTACAACTTCTTCAAAATGGTTTGGAGTTATGGTAGTGGATGGCTTTGAGTGAGTGAACAGTTTCTGACTGACTTTTGTTCTGCTGACAGTGATTTGACTTTTGAAAAAGTGAAGTCTTGAGAAATGCACGTTACTAATTGTAAAAAACTGTAATGTGCGTGCTTTGTCATCCTCAAGCTGAGCACTAGAAGCACACACAGGTACACACAGGCACACACTCACAAGTCTTGCATGCAGCAGCAGTAGTAGCGCAGCCATCCTCCTCCCTCTCTCCTTCTCTCCTCCTCCCTCCCTCCCTCTCTCTCCCTCTATATTTTTCTCCTGCTCCTCTCCAGTCTTGCTCGGTCTCCGCTCTGTCAACAGCTCCTGCATCTCTCTCTATCTCTCCTCTTTTTTCTTTTATCTGTATATCTCTCCGGTGTTGTTATCGTCTACCACCATGCGTCTCGGCATCTCCTCCTTCATTACGGATATCCTGAGCACCTCCAGTAACATCTGTTTCTGCTGGACCGAGGGCAAGGTAGAGTCAAACCTCCTCCACCTCCTCCTCCACTGCTCTGCTGCTGCTGTGCTCTGGAGCAAGGCAGCAGCAGGGGAAGCAGCAGGGGCAGCAGCAGGGCTCAGGGCCCCTGGGTTGTGCTGGGGACACACATACACACTCTTATTTAATTACATGATGGTCCAGTGGGCTGCTGTGGATACACTGTTAAGAGTTTGCTGTGTCTGTTTCTGTGCAATTTGTCATTATTGTCAAGGTTTGGCTTACTCAGCTGTGCATTTATATGTGTTTGCATTGGTGACAGTCTGGTGGGGTGTTGAGTAGGGAACTGCAGAGAGTTCATATTTGGTTCATAGAGGCTACTGTGGTTTTCAGTTTTGTTATATTAACCTCATGTGCTGATGGGGACTGTTGTATATGTTTGAAAGTTATATCCTTTGAAATATAAAATAGCCTACAACAATAACCCATGTTGTTACATTACCTTAACCCTAAACAAATTGAATTAGTTGCCTATCCTTCAGCCTAGTCCAATGAGAAGCTTCTCCCTGTACATTCTGTACAAAGATGTCTGGGATGTACAGTACAAAGGCTGGATGCAAGAAGAAACTGTTAGCCTAGCAAAATAGCTATATAGAAAGTGGGAAAATACATGTTCCAAAAAATTCAAACCTGCCTTATAAACCCTCTGTATCTTCTTAGCTATTAATAATGATAATGATATATTATCATATATCATCATACTGACTCACAGAAGCAAGACCCACAGCAATATAACAGTAATTTGGACCTGGCTTGACTCAGGTCCATGGGGTCTTGGTTGCTAAGAACCAAGTGAACTCATGAAGATGATACATGCAGTCACTATTCCCCACAGTTGTTGGTCAAGAAACTGATTCTAAAACCAAACTGTTTTTCTGCTGACAGCAATGTCAACCACTTTGGTCCAGACTGAATATCTCAGTGACATACCTGCTGAATTGCTATGAAATTTGATACGCAAATTCGCATTGCCCTCTAGATGTATTGTAATAACTTGTGATCCTCGACTTTTCTTGTAGTGCCATCATCAGTTGGAAATTTTAAAGTGTCCAACCTTTTGGTTTACCTGCAAAACTAATGACATTCCCATCAGCCTCAGCTGTTCTTTGCTAATAAGCAAATGCCAGCATGCTAAACTAAGATGGTGAACATGGTAAAAAGTTCCAGCTGAATGTCAGCATATTAACATTTTTGTTTTTTATTGTAAGCGCATTAGCATGCTGATGTTAGCGTTTAGCTCGAAGCACTGCTGTTTCTAAGTGCAGCCTCACAGAGCATGGTTGTACACCATGAAAACGACTCTGTGTTAAGTTACTCATCCTGAAGATAACTCTGTACTTGATGCACAGGTACTGACTCTGTTTATTTGACAAAATACCAGACTACTCTTTTAACCAAACTTGTTTCACTTGCCTAGTTTTAAGTTTCATATATTAATTATTTGGACATTATGTGTAGGACATTAGTCAGGTTTACTAGTCATCAGCTCTTTCTGGGGCAGAAATATACACTGTAGGTAGATGTTGATTGGCTTTCGGTTGACTTTGTCGGGCGAACTTCTCATTTGGTTTTAAAAATGGATGCCACCTGGAGTTGTTCCTGTCTTGCTCATGCAGGTTGGCTCATGTATGCACAAAGGATGTTTAGTACGATGTCTGGTTGCAAAATACATATTTATTTCAGCAGGGTTTAGCTTGGCTGCTTAACAAGGCTGTCTATAATTCCTCTACTGCTCTACCGGCTGTATCGGAGTGTATCACAACAGATGCAGTGTATGTACGTGTGAGATTGTAATGACAAGAAGATAAAGAGATGACTTTATTGATATTGACAGACATCCTTTGGGCGTGTGTGTGTGTGTGTGTGTGTGTGTGTGTGTGTGTGTGTGTGTGTGTGTGTAGAATCAGGGACAGACAGAGAAAGAGACAGTGACAGAGATATATAGAGAGACTTGAAATTTTGAACGTAATGTAACAGTGACACTGCTGCTTGAAATGTTACTCAGATGGAGCTTATGCTGTGTGTGTGTGTGTGTGTGTGTGTGTGTGTGTGTGTGTGTGTGTGTGTGTGTGTGTTAGATTGATGGATTTGTCCCGGGACTGGAGCGGTATTAGATTCAGTGCTGGGCGTCGGCGGGGGAGTGCGGAGGCAGCTGCGGATCTGTCGCTGATAAACCAATCAAACACTACAACGGCCCCTCCGTCCACACACAGCTGGAGACACCGTCAATCCTGCACTATTTATCTGGTAGTCATTACTGTAACACAGCCCACAGGCATCGATTCAGCTAAAGCTGAGGTGTGGCAAGGTCACCTGACAGAGAACACTGCCAACACACAGATAGCAAAGGCAACAGTGACCACCTGCATCTTAGTTATTTATTCTTATATTTTCTATATCTTATTCATAATTTTTCAAAAACACCATCCTGACAAACCTCAACAGTCTGACTGATTGCATACATATTATGGCAGGATGTGATACAAACTAAAGTAAAAAAGTGAAAAAACAGCAACTTGAGAGAATGAAATGTCTAAATTCTTTAAAAACCAACCACAGAATAAAGGTCTTAAAATAAGTATGTACTGCTGCATAAAATGGATACGACTGGCTTTTTATTAAAGGTCATCATTGCATGAAAAGACCAAAATCAACAGCGTGTTAGTCCTTCTCTCAATACTGTCTGACTCCACTAGCCTCTCTGTCGCTCTCAATCCTAAGACCATTGGTTCCTATTGATTAAGTAAGAACAGATCACAAATATATATATATATTCTTTTTAAAAAAAGGTTCAGTCATTTCCTAAAATCGCTTTTTTATTATCAAACGTTACACAAGAAAGACATTTGTTGTGGATTATTTTCAGTGGTGAATGAATCCACATTTGGTGCTCCAGTGAGCATTTCCAGTAGCAGGACAGTGTATATGGTAGAGACAGCAATCTGACCTTATCAGGTGCTGACACATGACTTGCTTTGGGCTCAGGGTGGATTGATTTCAGGTATAAGTTAAGAAAATTCTCTCTCTCTCTCTCTCTCTCTCTCTCTCTCTCTCTCTCTCTCTTTGCAACCAAGCCCCCAGGAAGAGCGCTGGCCTTGAAGCCAATGTAACATAGTGACCAAACCGCACACTCAGAATTTGATCCATTCTGTCCGATAACATTTTGTCCTTCTAAAGGAGCCATACGATTAAATCATTTTATCCCTATTCAAGTTAGCAGAGGGCTGAAGCAGAAGTTAGCGGCTCGGCCGGCAGAAGTCTCTCGTGCGCTTGCTCTATGGAATGCACGATGCAGAAGAATCCAGAAGATCCGGATAATTTGTCAAACTTTTTTGACTTCATGCACCACTGAACAGTTCCCATAGGAATGAACCAAGCCCGCCTCCACTACTGTATCCAGTTCTCCTTCATACATCCATGGTTGCAAGTAGATATGCAATGCCCACTGAGGAGCAGAAAAAGAGAAAGCATGTCTCACCTGGTGAGCTAACAGTCAGTAATGAATAAAAAACTTGCTAAAGGGGAGCTTCTTAAAACCCCAATGATTCAGGGAAGGTCATTGCATGGTGGAGACATTGTGACCATGTTGTGACAACAGACTCATGGCTCTGCCTGTACAAGAGTGTGTTCTGGATTCTAACTATTTAGACTGTTGTCAAATTCAGCTGGGAAAGACGTTTACCAGCCACGTTCATCTGGTTGATACTGGGAAAAGGCGACGTTGATCTACCAACCAGTGAAGCAAATTATTTATTCTTTTTAGATTCTATAGTGTTAGATGCTGTCAGTCAACTGACATACGATATGTGTATTGTCACTAAACCTCTCTTATTGGTTGCAGTTCTGTATGTTTTGTGCTGCTGGGTCATATTCTGTTTTTGTCTGTTGCTGTTGTCAGATTAGTTATTTGTAGTTTGTGAGAAACCGATGATTGTGATTAATGTTCTGTTCCGTTTAGTGTAGCTGAGTCTTTATAGTGCGTGAACATATACAATAGCAGCAACCTGACTTTGTTTGACCTGAATGGAACAGAACCTTAATTAGTATCATTGGTAACATCTGTGTTTACCCTCCAATTTTGCTGTGAAAAAGGTCTTTAAGAGAAATGAAGAATAACAGCAGCTTTGCCCACAAACCATAATCAATACTATAAATGTATTTACAAAACACTTTAAACTGAAGTTAAATGAATTGACTCCAACCACTAAGTATCACCTGCGTTTCATTAGTAAGTCATTAAAATCCAGAGTTGAGATAACTGTTAGCAGCCATTAGCAGCACACTGCTTCATGTGTCATTACTCATGTAGCTTCTCACCTACCACAATGTTCCGCACAAATATAAAGCATTCATCTTCACTGTAGCGTTAGGTATGTTCATGCACTGTTATAAAGTTTGGAAAAGCAACTACTTTCCCAATCTTTTGATGCAAGAAGTTTTTATATTCCCTTTATCCCTTACATAGCATCCATGTCTTGATTGTAAGATAGTTCATCAACACACTGTGCTTTATTTTCCAAGTCTCAAGTTTTTCGACTGTGCCTCCTCTCGTCACTCTAAAGTCCGTATTTAGGCCTAATACTTCAAAAGTTAGAATCATTTTTTTCAATCTTGTTATCCAATGAATTGTAATTAAAGACCAAAGGCATGAAAAAACACTGATGCAGTGCTTTCAGTGTGAGTTTTGTCCCGGTGCCCGTGGAGGTGGCTGTGTAGCCTCCCTGCAATAAATCTATTGGGTGAGTCACCCAAAACACTGCACCATGCAACACTAAATCAAAGCAATCAAAATATAATTTTATTGTGTTTTCAGGCTGATTTGAAACAAAGACTTTTGTGAAGTAAACATTTTGTATTTGTGAATTGCTCAGAATTTCACATTAACAATTCATCAGGCAACTGGAACTGTACCAGCATGAACCTGGGAAATACACATCATATTACATAATGCAGCACTTCTAAAAAGTGTTCTGAGAGATGCATATTAGGTCAAGAAAGGCACTACAGACACTGACTTGTTGTACATGTAGATGCAATTAATGTGAATATTTAGCTTGTTTCTGGCCTGTCTTCAGCTATTTAAAGAGTGTGAGTTGAGTGTTCACATGTTGTTGTAGCTCATAGTGGAGACAGAGACAGTAAGAGTGTTCCTCTGTTGCTCTCTGCGCAGTGAAGGCTGTTTGTGTCAGCACAGTGTCACCCTAGACTGGGGATGGAAGGAGGGGGGTGTCGTTTTTATTTTGTGTGTGTTTGTTTGTGTGTGTGTGTGTGTGTGTGTGTGTGTGTGTGTGTGTGTGTGTGTGTGTGTGTGTGTGTGTGTGTGGCAGAGTGCACTAGCCAGGGGTGGGTGGGCCCATATTTCTTATTCTAATCAGTGCTGTCCTGTTGGGGCTATAGGCGAGCGCTTCTACAGATTAATGTTCCTCTATCGATTGAACCATTTGCCTGTGTGGATAGATGGCACCCTAAGGTGACCCACAGGCTACAGGATCCACTATCTCTCCGTTTACACACTGCTGCACACTGGAACACACTACAATAACACTGCCACACACACACACACACACACACACACACACACACACACACACACACAACACACAGGTATACTTCATAAGAGTAGCAGAGTGCTGTCAATATGGGATAATCAGCAGCAGGCTGTATGTTAAACAGTCAGAGAGTGACCATGAGGTGACAGGTTTTACTGGGAGGTGGCTGCGCCCTATAGACCAGGGGAGTCAAACTGCCGGCCTGTGGACCATTTACGGCCTTCTATTCCCCTCCCTGTGGTCCGTGACATGATGTCAAAAATTCAATAAAATCCAACCTGCAAGATTATTATTATTATTGTTATTATTATTATAGTTGTTTCAATTCAATTTAAACTGTCCTATATACAAAAATAAAAACACAATTCTGTTACATAAAATGTATTTTGTTCGACACAAAATAAACAAAGGTGCCTTCAAATGCGTGCAAAGTGTTAATAAGAAGAGAGCAGGTTTCAGACCTGCATTTGTTGTTTGGCTGATGTTGATATGATGTTAGTGATGGAGGCATTTTATTCCGCTTTCTCGTAGTACTTGAGCATTGAAGTGGCCCTCCTATGAGATAACCCCAAGCCAATTTGAGTTTAAGACCCCTGCTGTAGGCTCTGTTTACACCGTTTCTTTGTATGGACTACAGAAAGACACAGGCACAGTGCAGTTACTGTGATGTCACCCAGAGTTTTCTGAAGAAATGTTTTGAAGCCTGGATTTGGATTCAGGTTTACTGCTGGCAAAATTGGTCTGGCCCCCTGACTCGGTCCAAATACAGCGATAGATTCTGATCCAGATCCAGATCTTGTAGTCATATATGGCCAATGACCTCAGCCTGTATGCCAACTGTGTGACTATAGCCGGCCCGACTCATTTAACTATTTGTGCAGTCCAATGTAGAGCCAGAATACAGCCAGCAATGCTTTAATAGTTGGAGATGCACAACTGTCTCCTGAGTGGTTAGAGCTTAGGTGCCACTGAACAGTGAAGTGGCACTTCTCGAGCTGCCAGGCCACTCCCATATTCACTGTCCCATGCTGGGCTTGTACCAGCCACCCTTTGGTCCCTAAGCCAAGTCCCTAGACTGAGCTACTGCCATTACTACTACCATAAGTGCGCTGTGTGGACCGTCTCTGGGCCAGACCAATTTTGCTAAATGGGTTACAGCTATTCTTGCAATTTTTCTATTATTGCAGCCAGGAAATCCTAATTTGGCCGAAGAGTTTGGTGCTGCCTTAAACCAGCTAACACAGGCTGCTAAGACCAAATGTGACAGAAATCAGACTGTCAGTCAATCAAACTTTTCTTGCTGTTGTCTACATATGATCAGCAAAAGCAAAGATCAGGAAAGTGCTGGGAAAAAACAAGTCTAGCAAAGACTCTTCAAAGTCGTCATTTTAAAACAAAAGAAGACCCTGGCATTATCCTGCCTCGGAGAAAACAACAGGACAATGGCCAGCTAAGAGTTTGGGTGCATGAAACCTTTTTCAGTCATCACAGGTCGCTTTCATGTTATGCTGGAGATGGCTGTCATCTCACTGCAAGTGCACTGAAAATCACTGTTAACGTGCTCAAAGTGAAACTGGTTTAACTTGAGCACAGCAGTGAGGCTTAACAGAGCAAAGTGCAACAGCCATGGTAGCATGTGCATCTGACGGAACAGATATGCTTCTATTTTAATCTGGCTAGCTGTGTAACACTGTATTTTGACCCACAGTGTCTTTTTAAGCATCACATCTATCTTCTTGTGTTTCACTCATGTAACTACAGTACACCGATTGTGCATTGGGCTCTGAGCATGTGACCTACACAGCTGTACTGCACCTGAACGCATCCTGTATGATGCTGACAGGGGACTGAAGCTGCTGCTCTGCTCACATGTTGCTGTGTAGACATGGTATAAGATCGGTATCTCCTTGTCTTTATATCTTATGAATATTTCACAATGAAATAATGATTATTATTATTATTATTCACACCAAGACACACGTTAGAAGATGTGGACTTCCTGTATGTTAATATTGTGGTAAAAAGATGTTGGGCCTTTTTTGAAAGGATGCTGTTCAGTCAGTGTTGTCCAGGAACTGTTAGATGAAGCGCAGCTTACGCCTATATATGTTTGTTGCTCAGGAAGCAATTCATGCTCAATATGGCTGCTGTCAGTCACTGAATAGACTATAGGCCAGGTGCCTCTTAAATAATTCAGGGCTCCATAGCTGGACAGGGGCCACATTTTCAGTCTCTGGGCTTTTTTTAAGGTTCCCAAAATTCCCCAAAAGTTCACCTGAGGATGTGCCCAGACAACCACTGGTGCTTGAGTCCAGTCATGACAGTACAGTCATGACACCACTGCAACAGTGAGCCCCCAGAAAATGTCATCATTCTGTCAAGTCAAGGTCAAAAAAGCCGGACTACAAATAACACCACTGAAAAAAACTGGTCTGTGTTAAAATAGGAGTACCAAGCCAAGACTCGTATGCACACAGCCTTGTAACATTATTTTTTAGTCAAATGTCATTGCTCTTGCTCTATACATTCTCTGCATGAGTGGAACCATGTAGGACAATGACATTTTGAAATGTGTGACTAGTATCACTAGACACTGTATCACACAGTACAACCTTCAGTAACATGATTTTATAGCAGAACCTTAACATCCTCCCCTGCTAATGACTGCAGACAGAATGTCAAGGACAGGGTACCAGACAAGGGATGTTTACACAGAGAAGTAGAGTGAGGGTCACCCTGTGGGGTGAGGGTCATGAAGATTTACTTCAGCTACAACAACAGGCGAAGATTCAGTCCTTTTTTAGATCAAGGACACTTGAGCAGGGAGGGTGCTTGTTGACATCAGGCTAACCCCGGGGAGAAGGGTTCTATTTGGAAGATAACATGGAACACAAACATGAAGGTGTGTAAAATGTGGAGGAAACAGTAGATGCTGGATGAATATCTGTGTGAACTGTGGGGGAGGCAGCATGGATTAACAACACAAGAGCAGAGCACAGACATTGCAGCCACAGGTTTTTTATATAATTTTTATACTTCCATTCTGATTGGTTGTTTTGTCCCACCAGCTGCAGGATTAAAGAACGGTTATGCATGTTGCTCTATCTACGCACACATCTCAATAAGTACTGGACAGAATGACATAAAAGTGAGATTGGTTAGGGTTAAGGTAAGAATGTAAGGGGTAAGCCAATCAGAGACACAGTACTGCACTTCATGACTTTGCCATCCTGGGAAAGACAATATCGCCCCCGTAGCTCCCAGTACTTCCCCAAAGGAGCCTGATTGGTCCGGTAAGTCTGTACTGGGCCACAAGCAAACCCTGGCAAGGTCGATCGTCCCGTGATCTCCTAATTTTGTGATCTTGCGAGTCCAACTGTTTCGCAAAGTTAACTCATTGTCTCCAGTTGTTTTAGTAAAGTTTTAATGACCCCCTGACATTTCCTGCTACACCATCAGGCCATTTTTGCACTAGAATACAGGCTGGTTAAATATTAAAGAAAAAAGCTAAATGGACTGCATTTATACAGCACTTTTAATGCAGTCATGTTATGCCTCTCGATGGCAGCTGCAGTAAAGGATCATTTTGGTCTTATTTTTTGTAGTTTTTGTATTTTTGTAGGACATCATTTCTATCAGTTATGATAAGACTATAGTCCCTAAGGTAATTGCTGAGATGTGGGAACATGGGATATTGTTTTGTATAGCTGTGTGAATCTTCTGTCCCGGATACGCTTCAGGGGTTAATGTTTTTTTAACCGGGTAAGTGGTCCCAAAATCTACCTGCTCGAAGTCAATTATTACTAGCCCTTATACAAATAGCTTTTTAGTTATTAGGGGTTTTCATATAACAATGAAGATCCTCTTAGCTGGTATTCAAGCGAGATACTGTCAGCTGTTGTTTGTCAGAAACTTGACTTGCCTTTGGAAAACGACCCCAGTTTGCTCTCAAACTGTGCAATACATAGTTGGTGTTTCACCCACATTCTCTAATGCCACCCACATGCTCACTTGCTATTCAACTCATAAACTTTGTCTTTACCCGCCAAATCGGTACTGCAATTTGAGAAGGAAGCGAGATAGCTCACTCCTTAGCTACTTTCATCATTAGCTCTGGAAAAAAACTATGTTTCATCTTTTTTACCACTTCCTACCCAACCGGGCACGTGAGTGACTTGATTTAGTAGCCTGAATCCTGCAATGGCATTTTACTTGCCCCAGACAAGTGGGCAATCCTTATTTTGAAGCCCTGCACTTTGTAAACTACAGTAAGCCTTTAATATTTTGCAGTCGAAGCTCACTTAATTTATGAAGATAAAACGATAAGGTTATGTTTGATAAAAAGATAAGTTTATGTTTGTAACGCTTGGAGGAAGCACATGGACATTGTTGTTAGCTTATAATAAGGCATTGGACGTTGTTGTGTGTTATACATATGTAGGTCTTTAAAGGAACATGTTTCCTTGTGGAGGAACTGAGAATGGTCCTTGATAATGGTAATGCAAAAGCACTCTCTCGCCACATGTTAGTCTCTTACTGTAGCAAACTGACATTTATCTAACACTTTTTGTAACTTTTACTTTTTGTAAATCTTCTGTTTTGTCTTACAACTGGCCTGCACATAAACAAGTACACTGTGGCTGAGGAGACTGCAGTTTTTTTTTCACTCAGACTACCCAGCCCCCTCCACACACACACACACACACACACACACACACACACACACACTTACCACCAGATCTTCTATTTAAGAATTCTGTTCTGTTCCAGTTTTGTCCGCAGTTTGGATTAAAAGCAGCTCGGTGTATTGACCTGTCTCACTTCCTCCATTTCATTAAAAAGGCATAACGGCAGAGAATCCTGCAGACTCATCTTGTACCACCTTCAGATCCTTACCTGCTGCCTCTGTGTGCTGGCAGAAAACACACATAATGAGATTATCATTTTGACACGTTTTTGCGCCCGGAAGACACACATGTGCAAACGCACAGCAGCTAACACCACACACATTTTTTCACATGTATATGGAAGCACGCACACAAGCACTTTTTTTGCTATCTTGACACATTTTCAACAGCCACGCTGACACACAGACTAAGGTGAAAATAAAACATGGCTCTGACCCAGTGTTCAGGGGGTCACCTCGTCTTTGTCTTCTCGCATCCTGCCCTCTGCTTCTCCTCTCTGCCTCCTGCTGTCTTATTCAGCAGCCTTTATCATGACATACAGACACCATAACACACTGTGCATTCTTCATTAAGCTCACAAAGAATGAAAAGGCCGATAAGTATGATTTATACTGTCTCATATTACAAATGACTATGATGTACCAAATGTTTAACTATGGACGGCTTTTCATCACTACAAATGATCCATAGCTCTATTAACCCCCACAGTCACACTCTGTTTTATTATTCAAGTATGGCACTTGGTATGTTGCTCTAACATACAGTGTGTAATGCACAGTGTGGTACTGCACAACAACTATATTACACTGCAGAGTATACAGAGTGCAGAAGGAGAAGAGAAAGGAGTGTAAGAGTAAGATGCTGAACTGGTTAGCCCAACAGTTTTACTACACAGTGCCAAATAACGATGGGTCGTTCTTCATTTGGTTGTTTTTTAATGTCTGGTTATCGAAGGTAGTTCATTATTTGAGCTGAAGATAACTAGAAATGGCTCCAGGTGCTAACACCTTTGCATATAAAGGCTAAGGTATATAAATGTATAATCATCTAAAAATAAGAATTGTTGTGTTTTTGTTACCTTAGAATGAGATGTTTTTTGAACCGCCATGTTTCTACAGTGGACAAACAAGGCTTTAGATAGGGCCTTTCATGTGTTTGGCGACTTTCACCGCCACTGTAGTTTCTTCAACATGCTTGACAGGGCAGGAATTATACCACTGTCAAATGGCCAGTGCCATGATGGACATGCCACTAAATGCTACACACACTGGTCCTTTAAATGTTGTAGCAGTGCATCTCCCTGAGGTCACAATGTGGCCCATATGTTGATGTTTAGTAAATCTGTTGGGACTTGCTAGATCTAGTTATCTTACCCCTTTATGTTCTGGAAAGCTGGTGATTATCTGTTGTCAAAGCCCTCCTGTTGAGCCTGTGCACTCAGATATAAATACTTTTAAGCAGTGTTTCACTCCAGATTGATTAAAACTATTTTGTTTAATGATGATTTAATGACAGTCACATATGCATCGGCTCCATGTAGATCTAAATTATGTAAAGGATCAGTTCACCCACATTAGTGAAAAACATATATTCTCGTAGTCGTATCTCTCCATACTGATGGTTTTATTAGTCCAGGTTTTGAGATGTCTGCCTCCATCCCGATACATTGAGCAACATCTCCAGTCTCTCACTGGATGTTGCTGCTGAATATGTTTGAATTTATTTTATCAGTCCAGTGACCACCAAAAAGTAAACACCATTCACTTCCATTGTATTGGTGTAGAGGCAGAAATCTCAAAACTTGCACTAACAGAACCAAAACTGTCTGTATAGGGAGACCCCACTACTACTACCACTGCAGGGAAGTGAGGAAATATGCTTCTGTAGTTCAGGTGCAGTGACCCTTTAGTAACTACGTTTGTCATAAGATATAGTTGTGGCAACACTGTTTTAATTCACTGAAGCGTAAATCTTGACTCAGTAAACAGTTGACTTAACGTGACTCAGAACAGCTGGAGCATCTGGCTGTAAGAAGACTTTTCATTCCCAGAACTGGTGTTTTCCACCTTATGCCCTAACTAGGCCTCCTGTCTCCTTGTCTATCTCTCTATTCTTATTCCTTTCCTCTCTCTCTCCTCATGTACTCCAGCCTCCAATAGTTCCTTTATCTTTTGTCCCTTTCTCTTCTCTTCCTCCTCTCAGCTTCTTGTCCTGCACGTGCTCTTAGAGTCAGAGTGAGTGTGTGTGTGTGTGTGTGTGTGTGTGTGTGTGTGTGTGTGTGTGTGTGTGTGTGTGTGTGTGTGTGTGTGTGTGTGCACATCTCCTGCAGCAGTGTTAATTAGCAGAGGCCAGATGGATGAGGTGATGGCGTGTTATAGTACCCTCTACAACGCCACTCCCACTGTTATCCAGCACGTGCTGACACACACACACATACACACACACACACACACACACACACACACACACACACACACACACACACACACACACACGCACACACACAGGCTTACATAACCCAAACACAGTGCAGTGCAGATGTGCCCTTATTTACAGTTAGATCTATTTTGGGGTAAAAGTGAAATGTTCTACTATCTGTCTGCAGATGATTAGACTGCACAGCTGTTGTCATTTGACATCTTTTCAACTCACTTTTCTTCCTTTCTTTTACTCCTACTGCTATTTCTGGTACCTTGGTACAATGTATTTTTGGTAGAGGCTCAAAGGGTGACAGTTAGAAGACAGCCATTTTTCACACCTTTCCAAAAATATTGTGGGCAGCAGCCAATGAAGAAACTGATTCAGAGAGAGAGTAAGAAAGGTGGAGAGGAAGGTAAAGTCGGGTTTCAATATTCATGATGTTACTCTCCCTGCTTAGACGCACTGCAGTAGTCTCTCTCTCCTTCTCTCTTTTCTTCCCCTCCACTTCGCCGTTGAGCTTCCTCAGCAGGTTGCCACTATCCCATAAGCATAATCTCTCTCTCTCTCTCTCTCTCTCTCTTTACACACACACACACACACTCTGACACCGTGACCTTGAGAGACAGCAGCGACACATGCTTGGGGGCAGAAGTTGCTCTTTGACTCTTAATCACTGATTCAGGATCAGAACAAGCAGTATTTACCATAAGCAGTATAATTACAAGGTCAGATCTGAAGCAGTGTAGCGTGGTGTAGTGTTACATTGTTTGTAACAGAACCTCTGCAGCAGATTCGGTAGATATTACACATGCAGATGAGTGACCCAGGTTTGTCTTGCATTAGAAAATATAATGATCCTGATATTGAAAGTGAGTGACAGCGGCCTCATCTTATAAATCAATGCAGCCATTCTTGCTCAAAGGCAAAAGTAGTAGCGTTAAGATGTTTTCATGCCATACTAACCAGTTTCATATGGGACTAATTAGCCATAAATAAATAGTAGTAGGCCTGGAAATCGCTTGGTTGGACTATAAATACAAGCAATGTATTGGAACTTTCTCATTCTTTGAAAAAAAATTCCAAATGTGTCCAAGAACTTTTGGAAAGAAGTCAGCTAACCGTCTGAATGAACTTTACATTGAGCAACATCCCATCTGAGAGGTTGGTATTGGCTTTCTGTCGGGCTGGATGATAATTCAATATCAAGATTCAGATTACTTTATTTGTACACGTAGGTAGATTTGGTTTGCAGTAAAAGACATTCCTCTTGACAAAATATTTTACTCAGACAAAGACAAACATATTACAACATGATAAAAGTGCTCCAGGCTCTGGTGCGCCATGGTAGCTCACCTGGTATAGCTGGCACCCAATGGAGCAAGTCCTTACTGCCGCAGCCATGGGTTTCGAATCTGATCTGTGGCCCTTTGCTTTGTGTCATCCCCTCTCTACTGTCAAATGTGTATAAGTGTCTAAAAATAGGCTAAATAAAAACATAAAAAAATAATATATATATATAAATTGCAGTACAACAAATCTGTGTCATGTTGAACTTGTTCATATGAGTAATAGAACAAAGCTGTTTTTTTTTATACTGCTTTGTTCTAAATCTTGGGAATGTAAACCTCCACCCAGAAGGAAGAGGCTGAAATTCTTCGTTATTTAACTTTTACTGTGGTGTCATTTCTACCTGATCATGGGCGCTGGAAGCAGGGGTGTTGGAAATCTGGCATAATGAAAACCATTAGTTCTTAAAAATGTTTAAACTTATAATGACTTTCTTATAATGATGAGGTTTTGCTAAAAAGTTATAAAATTAGTGTTAAATATTGTCAGATTGTCCGCTCCTCCCAACCTGCCCGCTGGCCTCTCATTGAAAAGGAATCACGATGCGCATCAGTCGGTGAAAAGACAGCTGAAAAGACCTTTAGCCATCCAGCTAATGCAAACTGGGCACTTGAAGACCACAGAACAACAGTTATTGCTCAGAGTTTGAAAAAAAAATCCACATGGCACAGGCCAATAAGCTGAATCTTGCTGAAGGCCCACAAGCAATTAGAATTACAGAGGTATGTGAGATAGATTGAAGTCCCAGAGAAAAGGGATCTGTAAAGGTTACTATCAAAGCCACACCAAGGTGAAAATGGTAATCATTGAGGCACATAGAACCTGGAACCTCTAGTCCTGATAAAATCAGTGTGTCTTTTCGCAAATCTCCCACTAAAAGTGGAAGTGGTCTTCTATACTGCAGAGTGAGTTTGAATGACTTTTTCTGCAGATTCTGGCAAAGCCTAAATGTCAGAAGCCTCATGAATGGATATGAGGTCTGGGGAATGTAGAGAGCAAGTTCAAACTGAGATGTGCTGACTGCTGCTTCCACAGGACACAGCGCAGCAGAGGGGATGTCTACTGCATCACAATGCTCAACTTATACAACTGATGTATTGTCACGACACAACAGAATCTGATGTTACAACCTGGATGTGGCTAATGTGGAATATCTGTTCATTTCATACTGAAGAAATGAATTGAATCAACATTTAAATAAGTATCAGTGTCTGTTAACAAATCCATACTGCTATCAGTAAGTGCTTTTTTCTGTTTGTCTGTCAATCAACACAGAGTGAATTAGCTTTCTGCACCTGACAGTGAATCTGCTGCAAAATGGTACTCTAACCCTGAGGTATCTGCACACTGGTGTGTGTAGTTGTGTACGCTGTAAAGCCCACCCTAATTTAGCCTAAAGCCTAAAGATGTGACACTGAGGGTATGTCTCCATAGAGTCTTAAGATTAGTCATTTCAGAAGGTAATCCTGCAAAAGAAATGAGGTGTGTGACCTACAATCAACCAGATTGTCCTTCAGGGGACTGTTTTATTGCTGCTTGCTTGGTCTATAAATATTAATGGGGATTTGACCAATATGAGGTTCAATATGGACCTTTCTGGTCTACCAACCCCTCAAAGCACATTTGCAGTTCACTATGTGGACCAAAGACACTTCTTATTGGCTGGGGGAGCTAGGAACTGAACCAGCGACTCTCTTTGTTGATTACTAGACCTCTCAGAGCTGTCTCAGGCCTAACATTCTGCCTGTGATTTAGTCCCTTTCACCTGGTGTTTCCGTTATTCTGTCCTGTACAGGGGGCACTGTGCCTTTTGTTAGTCCTGGTTAGCTTAGCTTTATTTATGGCTGAGTTGGCTGTCTGATCACATACACTAACAAGTTGTGTGTTTCTCTGGCCGTTCTTACTCTTTTTATTCTTTCTTTAGGATACATCGTCCTCTGTTCTCTTTCTGGAACCTCCATTCTCTCTATTGATAACATCTTTGTGTGTGTGTCCCTTTTAGTAAAAAGGTAAGGGTGTCAGTAGTCAGGACAGAGCACTAACAATGTTGTGGGATACGTCACACACACACACACACACACACACACACACACACACACACACACACACACACACACATACACACACACATAGAGGATGAGGGATGAGATGTAGTGGTATGGTCTGATACAAAGTGACAGACACAACTGAGATAAGGGACTCTGCCTATCCTTTGCTTGTATGTTTGTGTGTGTGTGTGTGTTGTGTCACCTTTATTAATGTGGTTTTCAATGTAAGGAGTGTAAAGTTGTTGCTTTGAATCAAACATGGGTGCATGTTATTATTATCGTTATAAATAAATGTTATTAATGTTGGGAGTTGGTTCATGGAGATTAATTCAATTCAATTCAATTCAATTTTATTTGTATAGCGCCAATTCATAACAGAAGTTATCTCAGGACACTTTTCAAATAGAGCAGGTCTAGACCGAACTCTTTAACATTAATTACAGAGACCCAACAGTACCACCATGAGCAAGCACTTGGCGACAAGGGCAAGGAAAAACTGCCTGTTAAAAGGCAGAAACCTAGGACAGATCCTCCGGCTCTAGGTGGGTGGTCATCTGTCTCGATTAAGAGGTGCTGGAGCTAATTCTCCAGTTGGGTGTAATTAAACCATTGCAGAAGAAGAGTGGCTGCTATTTTAGTTATTTAGTCCTGACCAGTCAGGAGTTGCTGATGTATTTCCTCCATCATTGTCATTTCCAGTTAATACAGTAGCAGTTGCTACAAAAGTCTGATAATGAAATTTTACGTGTTCATTTAAACCAACATTGACGTACTTGGTTGCCAGCACAAGATAGAACTCAGGTCTTACCTGACACCCTGGTGAGATTGGCTGGCTTTCTCCACTCATTTCCCACAGTCTTGCAAACTCAACTGCAGTGCTGTAGTACTCAAGTCCGGTCTTAAGATGTTTTTTCTATTGTCTCGGACTTGTCTTGGATTTGTTTTTCATTTGGACTTGTCTCTGACTTGGCCTGACTTTTTTTCTAAAATAACTTTTTAACTCCTTTAAAACAAAACCGTTCCCGAAGCACACTTCAGAAATTGGGTATAGGTTTAAGTCAAAATCCATCTAGAACGGGCATTGACACAACCAGTGTCACTTGCAATTGCATGCCTGGCTGCCAAAACTCATCTCATTGGCAGTGGCTATACAATCATTTTTTTTCTGTCTCTGCCTTGAATGTCTGTCTTAAACCTGTCTCAACTAGTCCTGGTCCTAGGACTCTTGGGCGTAACAAAAATGGTCTGGACTACAGCACTGCTTGACTGTGGTCGGTCCAGCCTACTCTGGTCCTCTTGTGTCCAAAGAGATAAGAAATAGATGCAGACAGAAACTAAGCTGAAATGCTTCAGGGAAAGTAACATATGGCAAATATAAAAATATATGTGTATATATGCATACCTGGACTTAAATATATAGTAAACAACAAAAAAAGGCAAAAAAGTCATTCAAAAAAAGAATGTTTGTCAGTCTGGAATTCTTTTAGTATACTCCCATCTTAATAAAGTAGAAAATGTCTCTAGTTCAGGCTTGATGGGCAGCAGACACTTCCTACAAAAATCTACATTTAAAACCAGGCTAGGTTGAGGATTACCATATAACATCTGTGGTTAAAATAGCCAGATATTCAGACTGACTCCTCACCATTCAATTATTTTGTCTAATGTTGCCTTTCTGGTAGCAGTTTCTATTGAAATAGGATAAAATGTTGCCCTTCCCTTTCCAGGCAACACTGAGGCTGCAATATTACAAGATGCAAGTTGAGCAATATTACAGAAAACCACAGCTGATACTGAGAATACGTGTTGTTTGTGCAAAGACAATGTTCTGTTTAAGTTTGATGCTGCATGACAACTGTTTAAATGTCCTGTACAATCTCTGTGAGCACATATTACTCTCATTGGAGCAGAGTGCTGTAATACCCAGTGAGATAAAAAATAAAGAAGGGATTTTTACTGAGGAGGAAGAGAAAGGAGAGTGAGAGGAGCTCACGCAACAGTGAGGCTGACGTAAGGCATTTATCGAGAAGATGGAGTTTTAATCCTTCAATGAAAGACAAGGATCAGAGGAGAGCTGTTTGATTACACTTCTTGTAGACCTCCGTACGATTACGTACAGGCTGATAACCAGATAGACTGAACCATGGTATGAGGACAAAAGTCTTGCACTGCAGATTTTGTTAAATGAATTAAACTCGCTCAAATGTCTGCATATTCTGGATCAGCTGGTCTACAAAAGCCATTGAGGCAGGACTGAAGTAACAGTCCAACATTTTGGCAAATACTCTTGTTTTCTGTGTTACCCAGAGTCACATGAGAAAATCAATATCAGTTTCATCTCTGTGAGTACAGTACAGAAAAACAAAGACTGGGAGCAGGGGGAAACTGCTAGCATAGCTCATTCAAAAAAAAACTCCAGAACTCTCTGATCTCAACCCTGTCCAATAAAACGGGCTAATACTTTGCTTTAACAGACACAGTTTTAGGAAACATAATGCCACTTAGATTACTTTCTAAATAATGAACATAACCGCGTTTATATTTAATATACATACACTACCAGTCAAAAGTTTGAACACACCTTCTCATTTAATGGTTTTTCTTTATTTTCATGACTATTTACATTGTAGATTCTCACTGAAGGCATCAAAACTATGAATGAACACATATGGAATTATGTAGTAAACAAAAAAGTGTGAAATAACTCAAAACATGTTTTATATTTTAGATTCTTCAAAATAGCCACCCTTTGCTTTGATTACTGCTTTGCACACTCTTGGCATTCTCTCGATGAGCTTCATGAGGTAGTCACCTGAAATGGTTTTCCAACAGTCTTGAAGAAGTTCCCAGAGATGCTGAGCACTTGTTGACCCTTTTGCCTTCACTCTGCAGTCCATCTCATCCCAAACCATCTCGATTGGGTTTAGGTCAGGTGACTGTGGAGGCCAGATCATCTGGCGCAGCACTCCATCACTCTCCTTCTTGGTCAAATAGCCCTTACACAGCCTGGAGGTGTGTTTGGGGTCATTGTCCTGTTGAAAAATAAATGATGGTCCAACTAAACGCAAACCGGATGGGATGGCATGATGCTGCAGGATGCTGTGGTAGCCATGCTGGTTCAGTGTGCCTTCAATTTTGAATAAATCCCCAACAGCAAAGCACCCCCACACCATCAGAGCTCCTCCCCCGGTGGGAACCATGCATGTAGAGACCATCCGTTCACCTTTTCTGCGTCGCACAAAGACACGGCGGGTGGAACCAAAGATCTCAAATTTGGACTCATCAGACCAAAGCACAGATTTCCACTGGTCTAATGTCCATTCCTTGTGTTTCTTGGCCCAAAAAAATCTCTTCTGCTTGTTGCTTTTCCTTAGTAGTTGACCATAAAGGCCTGATTTGCGCGGTCCTCATGTGAGCCAGTTTCATCGTAGCACTTGATGGTTTTTGCGACTGCACTTGGGGACACATTCAAAGTTTTTGCAATTTTCCGGACTGACTGACCTTCAGTTCTTAAAGTATTGATGGACTGTCGTTTCTCTTTACTTAGCTGATTGGTTCTTACCATAATATGAATTCTAACAGTTGTCAAATAGGACTGCCAGCTGTGTACCAACCTGACTTCTGCACAACACAACTGATGGTCCCAACCCCATTAAGAAGGCAAGAAATTCCACAAATGAACCCTGACAAGGCACACTTGTGAAGTGAAAACCATTTCAAGTGACTACATCATGAAGCTCATGATTGGTTTGCAGCACTGTCAACAAAGCAAAGGGTGGCTACTTTGAGGAATCTAAAATATGAAACATGTTATTTCACACTTTTCTGTTTACTACATAATTCCATGTGTTCATTCATAGTTTTGATGCCTTCAGTGAGAATCTACAATGTAAATAGTCATGAAAGTTATTTTTTTGGCCTTTTATTGCCTTTATTCAATAGAGACAGCTGAAGATCGGTAGAGAGAGTGGGGGTGACACGCAGCAAAGGGCCACAGGTCAGATTCGCTGCAGCAGCTCCTTACATGGGTCACCAGCTCTACTGACTGAGCTAACCAGGCACCCTGAGTCCAAACTTTTGACTGGTAGTGTATATGAACAATGTTCACTGTCATCGTATGTCATTTGTTTTCCAACAGTACGTACACTGTTTGACACAATGGTCCTTCATTTTATACTTGCCATATAAAACAGGCCTGCCAGATGTTTCTAGCAAAACAAAATGTCAAAATGATGTGAAAATAAAGTAAACACAATACTTGAATTTATCATTAATATAAGTATGTGTGTAATCCTATACCATAAGGACATGTGTCTTAGTCAGGACCTCCAGGAATTCACGCGCTGTTTTGGGGAGTTCAGCCAAAGAGGACAAATGGGATGTAGCTCAGGCAACTTAAGCCCAGCCTTGTGCATGTTCTTGTGTTTTAGTTCCCTAAATCTAACCCCCTGCGGGATGCTGCACCTCCCTGCGCTGCTGCCAGTGAACATAATCCGGGCAGCAATTGAGTTTCTTTGTAAATAAATTTGGCTCCTGGTTCTTTTTCTCGAAGACCTTTTCTAAAGAAGCAGGAGTGAAACCAATTATAGAACCAGCTTTTTTAATTATCGTGTGAACCCTGTTCTTGTTATTGGTTAACCCAGCATCAAACAAAGTTCTGGTTAAAAAAACTCTGAAACATCTAAAAGCTCACCACTGACCTTGAAGGACTTCTTTGAGGAAAAACAACCCGGACTGAACATTTTCTGGCTACTTCAGTTCCATATCAATTATGATGCACCTTCCAACAACTCCAGAGCTGTCTGATTTACATGTTGTGTCCTGTTTCATGATTCTGTGTATACAGATTTATTGATTTCCTTTAATCTAACTTTAAATGTGAAGATGTAGCTGTTCTTTGCGTGTAAACCTGTCCATCTGTGTCTTTGTCCCAATATGCTTGTGTGTGTGTGTGTGTCTGTGCAGCATTAAGACAGAGAGAGTGCTGACCCTGGTGTTTCCTTGTAGGGAGTGGTACAGCTCAGAGGTGTGTGTGCTGAGGCACTTGGATGGCTTAAACACACACTGCCTGCACTCCCAGCAGCCACACACTCTATGTGTGTGTGTGACTCGCTGTCGACACCAGGTATTCCACCAACACACTCAACTGCTTCTGATGTCACGCATATACTGTATACACTGTAGGTCTGTCAGATTCACGCAACAGCTCCAACACAGGTGATTCAGCTGAGGTTTATTTGTAATCAGATTAAATTAAATGTCATTTATTACCTCTGGATTTACCTATATACTTGTAGTATATTTAAACACCATTCCACATAAAAAACTGCAGCTTTGTGTTGTTTTTTTGCACGTTATAATTTCTATTCTGTTTCTATGAAATGCAGTGTTTCATTTATTTTTATTCCTTTATTACACTGAATGGTTGTGATTACCTGATTTTCTGTATCACACTTTATTTCCCTAATATGATTTTACCTGCTTTGGTTTTAAATATCCTGTTACTTAAGCAGCAGTGGGTAATTTTTTATTTAGAATTATTTATATTTGCTGAAACCTTCACTATAGATAATCTGTGAAAAAATCTGGTTCCTCTGGCTCCTAATGACATTTGCAAGAATCCACCATGCCTGGATGAAAACAAGCAATCAGAGCAAAGAAAGGAGGAACCTGATGTTTTCACAGATTATCTGTCAGGATATAGTGGAAGTTTCAGTCAATATGACAAAGATAACCTACTGCAGCTTTAAAGGGTAATTCTACACCAATTATCTACCTACTTCTATTGCAATAGTTTGTAATAAGGATTGTAATATCTATTTTTTTCCCATTAGCATGATACTGTGGAAGTGACCATTAAGCTGCTGAATGGGAAACTGAAGCGGAACCTACGGTTAAAGAGTTAAAACTTCTCTCACACGTTATGTCTATTATTTTTACGTCCTTATGTATTTATTGAATTATTTATTTGTGAATTAAACATACAATATGTAGTTTCTGCCGCTATGGGGGTCACATCAAAACAATAAGAAAAGATGAAGTTTGATGATGTTGTGTAGTAGCATGGTATCATGAGAGTTGTTGTCTTCACCACCATTGCAGTCATTGCAGTCAGCTTCTCCCGGTCAGGATTCCTTTAGTGTTCATGGTCGAGCCGAGCTGCTGCTAACGTTGTTTGTTTGTTTCTCTTAAAGATGTCTGATGACTCAAATCCTTCATCCAGTTAAAATATATGATTAAAAACCACCAAGATCAATGTGTGACAGCTTCTGGTAGACAACCACAACGCTGACACATGGACAAAGGGGTTATGACACTATTGACAGGCGACCGGTGAAACGCAGATTACCTGTAGAAATTTCTCTGAGTTTGGACATTGTTGGAAACATTTAGGAGGATGGAAGTACACAACTCACCTACATATAGAACATAGTGTTTATAGACATTCTGATGTGGAAATGTTACTTATTATAGCTTTAATTTGTTAATTTTTCTGTTTTCCATCAGCCTCCATATTAACTGAAGCTGCGACATGAGGAGCTCAGCTATAGATAGAATCCCTTTCTTTCCTCTCCTGATGTTGTTGTGCCTCTTTGATTAATTGTAGCCTGTTTGACTTGAGGAGAGGAGAAAATAGCTGCTGTCTCTCTGCTATCTCCTGTGCACCTGGGTAGTTCCAAGTAAAAAGGGAATTATCAGGAAGACTTGTATTCAAAGATTTGTGAGTAAGAATTTATTGTGAGTCATTCAGGAGCGTCTTCTCAAACTTTTTACACCATGAACCACCTCAGAAAATATCTATAATAATACATTAACATAGGCCGACCCTATTCAGCTACAGACAGTTCACGCAGGAGGCAGGTTTATTCCTAATAAGACACCTATTTATTGTTGACTGCTGTTCAATTCTTTCTCATCCATCCATCCTACCACCTGCATATGTAAGCTTTCTCGCTCTTTACGTCACTTGGTTTTGATGGTGAGTGATCCCAGAAAATACATTAAAGGGATAACTAGCGTGATATTTTGAAGCAGAAGGCCCCTGACCATGCTCCAGTGAGACCAGTTCGTTTCGATATATGTGCTGCACCCATACTTGCAGGTTTGAAAGGTCGTGCAGCAGGATCAGTGCAGTGTGCTCCCTGTAACCTTCCAATATGTCTGTTTGGTCAGTAGACAGGCCTGTGCTGTATCGGTGTGCTCAGGTCGCTGCCAGACTACACATTCACAGGTTTCACCTTCCTGCAAACATTGATTGTGCACTTCCTCCTCCTCCTGCTCATCTTTCTCCTCTCATTCCTGTCTTCATTTATCTACCTCACTCCTGCTGTTTATCCAAAAGCAAAGCAAAACCTACTGAAACAATATTTCTTGACTAGCACACAAAAAAGTGCAGTTCCAGCGTTCAGTGATCAATATTTTTGTTATTGTATGTGAAAGAGGTTGCCTTGTAGTGATGAACTGTAGCTCATCATTTTGGTTTTATCAGCATGACTTCACTGTTTTGGTTCACTCTGATGGCTCTCAGCAACAGGCTGTTGTTTTCTCAGAAAAAGCTCTAAAAACCCACTGTACTCTATCTGCTCTGCACCACACAGCACGCGGACACAGTGAGAGACTAGCTGCCGAACATAGTGGAGCATTTATCAGCCAAAGAGCCAGATATTTTTCACAGGAGTTGGTGGAGAGCTAAAAGAGAGTGAATATTCAAAGTGTGTAATACACACAGTGGTCCACCGTAGCAGTGTTATGTTCCGTGGTCAAGTTAGCAGTCATAAATATGCAACATCCTCGACCCTCCTCACCCTATTCACCTCCTGTTCATCACATCCAGTGTCAAGGTTGAGCTCATCAGAGTCCAGTCCTCCACATCACATTCAGGTCTTCAGCATTCTCTTCACCCCCTCACCACCACCACCACAAGTATCTAGACTCCATCAGGGGGATTTCCTATTCTAAGTACAGTTTCACCAGCCCCTTCACATACAACGACGTCGCCATGGGGTCTAATCGCCAAAGACTTTTCACATTTCTCATTTTTACTGAGCACATGTCAGTTAGTTGCACTGAACTACAAAAACACTTTTTTAAGTTGCACTTTCAGTTTAATAAGACACATCCTTGAGCAAGATACTGAACTCCAAATTGTGCATCGGTGTGTGAGTGTGTATAAATGAGTTAGTTTCTGTTCGATGGACTTTGCCATAACATCAATTAATCATTTTCCTTGAAAACTGCTTGCAAAGTCCTTGAAATGTATTGCAAAAGTCGAGTGGCAACCCTGAGTAGCAGTAAAAATATTTTTGGCGCTGTTAAATTACTTTTTGAGCTACATGACTAATGGAATTGGCTGTCTCTCTCTCTATCTTTGTCTTCTGTCTGTCACAACATATTTCATCAGTCTCCGTCAGTGAGTCACTTTTGGCAGGGGAAAGATTTATCTGCCCCGGTGTGACATCTCTGAAAGACAGACATGAGAAAGGAACATTTAAATTTTAGGACATTGGCAGTGTGTATAGGTGTGTGTGTGTGTGTGTGTGTGTGTGTGTGTGTGGCTGTTGTTCACACACGTTTAACTGCTTTGCCATAGGGACTACGGGTGGAAAATAGCAATTTGCTAAAACCCGGTGCAATACATCTCTCCTTGTTATATACAGGGCTAATGTTTTATTGTGCACTGTCCCTGTTCAAATAAAAGAAATAATAATAAATAATAAAGGTGTAACGTGTAAAGGTGTGTTTAGAGAGTGGCAGTGAACACAACCCTGTTTCCCAAAAGCATCTCAAAGCCTTTAGATTATCGTTGTCCCATTTTAAGTCTATGAACTATGATAATCTTAGTCTTAAAGGTGATAGCATGATATTGGCAGAATTGGAATATAATATTCATAGGTATGTTTTCATTACTGTATAATCACCTGTGCCCAGTATTTCAGAACATTTAATCAAGATCAGAATGATCCAGATTTTGTAATCCCTTTTTTTCTGTCCTGGAGAAAACTGACCTTGTAGGTTCTGGTCTTTCAAAGAATTTTTTGATAGGATGATTCTGATCCAGAAAGCCCAAGATCAGGATTACAGAAACTAGATTTTAATCTTCAAATAGGCTTCTATCTGTTGGTCAAAGTAATTCAACATGTTGGAAATGTTGGGAAGTGTAAATCAGTTTCCATATTATTCTTACTCATGTATCTGCATTGTTGTTTAAACATGTTTAGTTTTAGTTTAGTTTTTTATTATATTATGGGGGATTTGTCAGAGGCAAGATTTAAGCCGTTCAGAATTGGTGTTACAATGCAAACACACTGACTCACAGTCTTGGAGACATCCCAGTCTCAATATGGACCAATGCCTCCTCGTGCTAGTTGTGATGACACATTAGGCCAAACTGACAAAGACTTAAACTAAACACATTTTCTTTGTTTCACTTAGATTTTTTACTTTTTCTAAACTTCTAGTCTAGTTTAGTTTTTATTTTATTTCAGTGAATTATAATGTTTTTTCACAGCTAGTTTTAGTTTTTAGTTTAGTTTTAGGGAACTGTAATAACCTCTGTCTCTACATCCTCCTTGAATCCATGCTGAATCCATCCTTCCAGTGGGATCAGGATCATGCAGAGTTTTAGCATCAAAACTATCCTAATCTCCACTTTAGAGTTTTGAAATACCCCAAACCAGCGTTTGATCTGGATTGGTGGATTGGATTACCAAATCCGTAGCCCAGTTTTGTTGGATCAGGATCATATCTCCTGCTTTGAAATACCCAATTTTGAAATTTAATCCTTCGCTGAGAATTCTGATCTACATTAAAGGTTTTGAAATACTGGGCCTGTTGTGTTTTATTACCATAGACATTTTTTTTTCATATATATATATATATATATATATATATATATATATATATATATATAGCCTGTATTGATAGGACAGCTCAGGGTAGACGGGGGGAGAGAGAGAGAGAGAGAGAGAGAGAGAGAGAGAGAGAGAGAGAGAGAGAGAGAGAGAGAAGAGATGACATGCAGCAAGGGCTGCAGGTTGAGCCGAACCCACTGTCACTGCAGCAAAGTGACCACTTAGTATTTGCGGTGCCAGCTCTACCAGGTGAGCTACATGGGTGCCCCAAAATGACAAAATACATATTACAGACAGAGAATTGCATAGAAAGTGCCCGAAACAACTAATAATCTTCTCAAAATTAATCCTAACCACAGTAGTACTACAGTTTCATTGTCATCAGTTAACTAAATGATAGAAAACCAATGCATTACACCACAGACCCCCAATTTAAGAGGATTTTAAGGAATTCCCCTTTTTAATTTTTAGGTTTCAGAATGAATGACAATCAGTAAAAACTGCCAACCCTATTCATTCCGTTGTTCTTCCAACTTCCAAAAAATGTGATGAAATATTCAAATTATATTAAAATATTCTACTCCTCCTTTTACTGAGGACCCCCTCCTCAAGGAGCCCAGGTTGAAAACCACTGGTCTTGTGACTCTATTAGTGTGGATGGGTTATCTTATAAATAAGATTATATTAAAATGCACATCCACAGGACTCTTTTCAGCATTAGTTTGTGTCATAGGAAACAGCCATTATAAATAGTTATTCCCATTTTTATTCTTGAAATAATAATATTCTAATCCTACAGTATAATAATTGAACACATAGCAATGCCTCTCCTTCCTCTGCTGTTTGATGTGTTTCCCTCAGTAGCCTCTAGATGTCCCTGTTTCTCTGTGACTGACAGTGATGCTGGAGTCTCTCTCCGATGCTGGGACTTCAGTCAGTCTTTAGACTGAAAGGGGGGCTTTGTCTGAAGCATGGTAGGCCAGCTTGTTAGGGCACACACATACACACACACAGAGAGTCACATAGGCAGAGGCTAAATTACAGCCCACGCTTGATGAGTTTGCTATGTCATTTTTTTCTGGAAATTCAAGGTCAGTAGACAATGGATGTGCTGACAGAGGGAGCATTTCATCTCACTGAACTGATTTAGTAGTGTAACTAACTGCACACTGTCATTGAACATTTACTGTCAACTGTTATTTTATCTGTAACCTGTTATTTTTGTCTTCCTCGTTATTGTTGAAGACACGCATGGGAGTAAAACATTTAAAGTCCCCTCCAGTCAGAAATCAGTGTTCCTTCTTGTCCCTACAGTGTGCTGTTTGAATGCTGTCAGTGCAGAGGTTGACACTAGAATGATATTTTCACATTCATCTGCTGAAAGTGGAAAGTTTCTCTGTGCTCATTGAATATTTGATTTTAAGGGGCGGGGCCTACCAGCATGATTTGTGACATCACAAATAGTTTGGAAGTCAGTCCTGGTCCAGTATGCAACTTGTACAGTGTGATGTAGAAACTTGAAGCCACCGGTGCACATCCACTGAGAATGGACTTTACAGTGAAGTAGGAGACATCTTGTGTCCAGCAGGAGAACTTTAGAAATGAAATTGTAATGAGGTAGAAGGAGGAGATGACTTTTTAAGGATTTAAGGATTGATTTCCCCTTGACCAACACATGACAAGGTCTTTAGATAAGATAGATCACATTGATTTCAGTGACCTTTCCAAGACTGCAAACCCTGCAATCATGTTGGCCTTTCGACATTCAGTCTTTTTTACAATAGCATGTAAACTATTTTAAAGAACTTCAGCCTCACAAACGATGTTTGCCTTTGTCGAAGTTCATTTCCTTCCAATGTGAAGAAACTGGTAACTTCAGTAATTAAAGGACACTGACTGTATATCTGACCACAACCTGTCCATCTATAGTACTCTAAAAATGGAGCATATGGATGTGAATAGGAGCTCATGTGCAACAGAGACAAAGCTGCAGACTAAAAAATTAAAACAAACATATGCTCATAATACACGTTCTACATACATGTCCTCCACCACCAGTATGCACTGACTTCAGCCTCATCTACTGATCCTCATTTACTGATCCTTACTGTTAGAAATCCAGAATATAACTAACATCTATCTGCTGCAAGTGAGACATATATATCTAAACTGTAGGTTTAAATGTTTTATGCAATGTTTATGTAAGTATTCAGTTATTTAAATCCTGCTGTTAGAGCTTTTTTTGTTTGGTTTTGTTGTTCATTTATATTAAATACTGTGTGTCATCTGTGCTGTGCTGCTTTTGCTAATGCAGTGAAACAGCTCCTATGGGATCAGTACAGGTTCACAAACTTCCGCACATAGATAATACATTATTAATATGACATGAAGAATATTAGAACATGAAGTGCCTTACTATATACACTGCAAACCTGAGCACTCAATTCTGATTTATTGCTCAGATCTGATTTTTGTGTTTGTTTTGTTGTTTGGCTGTTAACAGTATTCACATTAATATATATATACAGCCACTTGCTTTGGCAATGTGAACGTCTGTTTCAAGGGTCAACTACTAGAATGTAAATAATTCATCATAACCAAAGAAACAAAAACACAGACAGCTCCTTTTTGAACTCTTTACAGCCTCTCTACCTATTATGAGCAGGCTTGGGGAGTAACGAATTGTGACTGAATTACATAATCAGGTTACAAAAAAAGTAACTGTAATCCATTACAGTTACAGAAAAAAAAAAGACATAGATTTACAGTTACATTTACAACATTATTTGTGACTCTTCTTCCTAAAATTCAGACTTTTGATGATTAAAATCCAGTTTAGTTTGTTAAAATCAAAGTAATGGAATATTTCCAGAAGCCAAATGAAAGCATTTCCATCTTCTAAACTAGTTTCCTCCACAATTACAAAAATGAATCCAAGGATGTGATTGGATTGTTGGATTGGATCAGTAGGCGGTGACAACAAAAATAATTATTTTGGGGGGCTAAGTAGTACTAGTTTAGTTTAGTTTTACGACTGTGGCAAGTAATATTGTTACTGTAATATTATTAGTAGTAATGAGTGACTGCCAAACACTGTTAATGAATCAATACTATCCCTTCCTACCAGTTAAACAAAAAAACTCTACCAACTCATTTACATGCACCTACTACAATAAAGTCTGTCTTTACAGTCCAACTATTTATACACAACCCTTAGAAACTGCACACAGTTCTGCTTCTCTAGAGTTAATAATGTGATCCATATGAGCCATGTCGGTGTGTCTCAGTGTGATTGGTAGAGGACGCACTTTCCCTCTGAAGTAAAAGCCCAGGAGAGCTGCTTCATGTCGGGGAATGAACCAGGAAAGAGGCAGAACCGTGGACTACATTTGGTGTACAGTAAATGAAGCTGGTGCCTGGAGATTTACAGTTTATTCCCTCAGCTGTGACTCACTGTGGCGGTGTTTAACCCGCCAGACCGTCAAAGGAGGACTCGCTAAGTGTTGTTATTTCCAGCCAAAAGAAAAACAACGCTCCCAAATGAAGGAAACAGGAAATGTGAAATGTCCATGATTGTTGTGCTGTCGTAGCAGGCGGCGGAGTGCGCCGCCAGTTGTTGTGCTGCTCGGACGGACCTCCCCTCTTTCTGCCTGCTGCCTTCTGTAGGCTGTCCACCCGGAGGAACACCAGCCTGCCTGCCTGAGACGAGGGCGGAGCTGGCCTGGCTGTCACAAAGATTATGTTCCGTTTCAAAAACTAGCCACCACGCTAACCGCTGCCTCGACCTGAACGGCTCTGGGCTTTACCCGCGACGACAAAGCGACTTCTTCTTCAGCCGACTCGAGAAGCAGGATGCCGGTGAAAGGCGGCGGAAGACTGGCCTCGTACCCGAGCAAGAGCGAAAATGTCGGAGTAAGTGACACTTTGCTGTGTGTGACATGTGTGACGGTAAATTCGGTAACATTTAGTAACTTCGCCATAACGTGGAGGAGTTTGGGAAGACGGTTTTTACTGTCGGTGTTCAAAGTGTTGGGAACATGCGTCATTTCAGAACCTGCCTGAAGTGGCTGTGAGGCTTCGTTCAGGCTGTGAGGTGCGTGTTGGCCGGCCAATAGTCAGCTCCTCAGTACACCTGTTGGGCTTCAGGAGAGCCAATGGTAAAGCCTGTTACATAGCCGGACTATCAGTTCACTCTGCTGCTGTTGACCAGTTGTTTATCAGCCTGTAACCTGAGGAAAGTGGAAGAACTTTGACCTAAATCCAGTGCTGAGAGTAGACTCTCACACCATGCTGTGATTGTAATCCTGTCCAGATTGACATGTTTGATTTGATGAGGGTGTTCACTGGAGATAAGAAGGTCACAGGATGTAATCAGTTGTAAGACCAGTAGGGAAACACAAGGACAATTAAATGTCTTCTCTGTGTTGTTGTGCTTTCTTTGAGAGAGGCATCCTAACCCAGTGGTACCCAACCTAGAAGTTGGCACCCTCACTAAGGGTCGCCAAAGCTTCATGGGGGCAGTGAGGCCTTCTTGATTTTAAGGTGTGCTAGAAAACTAAATATAATACAGTAAGCCAGTACCTTAGCATTTGGTTCACTTCTGTGAAGGAAAGTCAATTAAAAGTAAGTTGTAAGTGAGTTGTCTAATTGAGCAATGGTGAGTGCCAGGGACAAGGAAACACTGGATTTGTCAAGAAAGAAGCCTATTAAGTCTGTATGGTTGTTAAATATAAAATAATACATAATACAGACAGAATTATAACAGGAAACAAGCTGCTCAAAATTCATCCAAATCACTGGTTTTACACAAACTGCTTGCAGTTACTGAGTTCACTGTTTGGACCCATTGCACAGTTTTGGATATAATATATAATGTACATATTATAAGTCACTGAGTCAGGGCTCGTCTGTTTACTCAATGATAGAAAAGGGCTCCCTGAAGGAAAAAGGTTATGAACCACTGGCCTAACCTGCTCAGTGGCCACCTGTGGAACTTAAATCTGTGTTAAATAATTGTAGAGGAAAAAACAATATGTTCCCTGTTACATTCCCTCTAAATCTCTCAGCCTACTTTCACTTTAGCACTGCAACATTGTTTCCCTGTTCAGTGCAGTGCTGTGAACTTCAAATGTGTAGTTGCACTGAATATTATGAAAGACAATTTGTTTTTAATGAAAAAGGTCAATTAAATATTTTTTAAGCACATAACTTGACCTCATGTTGCTGTGACCATTGGGGAGAGATGGTGATCACACAATAACAACTCTGCTGGTGGGTCAAGGTTGACTCTTCCTGTGTGTGTGTGTGTGTGTGTGTGTGTGTGTGTGTGTGTGTGTGTGTGTGTGTGTGGATGTGTGTGTGTATACACCCCCCTAAGGCTCCTTCTGGTCTGGCTGGTTGGGCGCAGAAGGAGAGGGGCTGTTCAGATTAACAGAGCCTAGGGGCTTTGTGTGTGTGTGTGTGTGTGTGTGTGTGTGTGTGTGTGTGTGTGTGTGTGTGTGTGTGTGTGTGTGTGTGTGTGTGTAGTACTAGAGTCTCTGTGATCACACTAATGACCCCATGAAAGTCTTCTTCAATCCTCTCAACCATGGCAGTCTAATATTTTGTCTTGAATTCAGCCTGCTTTTCATACAGACAGTATCTCTCAGTCTCCTCCATTCAAACTGTTAATACATAGACTAGAAACATTTTGTTATAGACAATTAAAGTGTTCCTGCTTACATAGATAATTGCAGTTGCAAACATGATAAACAGGTCAAAATGTTAATTCTTTCTATGTGAAACATAGTATGAGAGTTCCAGCTGCAGTTCAAGCATTCTGACAGAGTTTGACGTATAGTTTGAAGAGTGAGTACAGACAGTAGTTGAATTTCCAGCTGATGTGCAATCCCCAAAAGCACTGACACTGGTGTGTAAGCGCTGAAAGAACTGGAGATAGTTGAAGCTGTGCATTAATCGATAAGTCGTCAACTTTTGAATCAGTTCTCAACTATTTTGCTAATTGTCTATAGTCAATTTTTGAAGAAAACATTTCCACGTTCTCTGATTTCAGCCTCTCCAATGTGAATACGTTCTGCTTTCTTTAGTCCTCTGTGACAGTAAACTAAATATCTTTGGGTTGTAGACAAAACAAGACATTTAACGACGTCAGCTTGGGCTTTGGGAAGCACTGATCAACATTTTCTGACAGTTTATGGACCAAACAACAAAGTGATTAATTGTTAATTAAATGATCAACAGGTCTATCGATAATGAAAACAGCTATTAGCTGCAGCCAAATTGCTAGAGCTAATATAGGGCTGCGACTAATGATTATTTTCACCATTTATTGATCTGCCAATTATTTTCACAATTAATTGTCTATAAAATTGTGAAAAAAGTGATAATGATTTAAACTGGAAGTAGATCAACTGTCAGTCGTAGACAGAAAACAACGTGAGGTGAAAGCAGTCAGTGGTGAGTTTGTTGTACAGTATATTTCTTTTCCCTCTGTTGATCTCAGCAATTAAAGGAAAAGTAAAATGTTTACTCTTTCTTTCTTTCTTTCTGAATGGTGATCTGTCTGGATCAATGAGGTGCTTCACATCTAATTTAAAGAAGAAACTTAACAGTGGTGCACACTGAACTGTATTTCTTAATAAGATAATTCCATTCCTGTCCCTGAGCATTGTCTAATCTAGTCTGTGCACATTGTTCATTCATACAGGCGAGCAATGTATTCTGGAACACGAAATCACAGCTGAGTCCTCTCCTTTCTGAAAGAGAGGAAAAAGTGTGTCATCATGTGTACAGCTCCCTGGAAGGCATCACCTTCCCAAAAATCAATGGCACTGAAGTGTCATCAGGATTCTATCAATACTCCCATGATTCAGCGGGCTGTATTTATCAACTCCATTTTTGTTTTCTTACAATAGTGGAGGACCCAGTTCAGCCTGAGTGACGTATTCATACTAATGCAGCTGCTGACAGTGAACAGGCAGAGCATTCATTCGCTGGCACATGTCAGATATAAACGGCTGGCACAGTCAAACACTGATGCAACCCCCAGGTTGGCAACCAACCGCGTATTAGACCTCCGTTTCTCAAGGATTTAATCTGCTGGTTTAGCAATAACACACACATTCCTGTCTGGTAACTGTATCCATAGCCTGAAGATATTTTCAAAAATATACTTTATCACAGCATATAGCAAGTTATATAACTTTTATTAAAGAATTTGAAGTTAAATATTCTTTAAAATGTTAAATATAATCTAAAATATACATTATCAACCAATTCTAGTTAAGATTGCTGAATACGGCTTCTTCTCTCTCACGCTGTGCTGCTTGCCACTGAATTGTAAAACACAGCGCCCTGTGCACGCTGGATAAACTTTGCAGTGACACTGATATACCGGTATTACCACAAGCATTTTTTTCTATATCATATACCGGAAAAAACAGCTTTCATATTGGCTCATATTGGGTAACATGTACATGAATCAGGGGTACACAAGTTGCCATTACTGCAGTTGCGTCTGCCTACAATATGCACGCATTTAAATGCAGCCGATTAATTTGAACATGATTGATTGTGCTAACTAGCTAGTACAGTAGTATTACACAGTACATCACTTGAAATGTGACAGATGGTCAAGGGATCTGCTTTTTCTCTATTTCTCCATTTTCTATTTCTGGCTGTTGTCATATGTCTCACTGATATGTAAAACACTTGCCATCCATATAACACGGCTTCATCTCTAACTTGGGGCCTCTGTCTAACGTCGTCAGTCCATCTACCCATGCTGCGGTCGCTGCGGTCGCTGCTGCCACTGCAGTAATGGCGCTGCTACTAGATAACTGGATTCGTGTATACGCCAATAGTGATATGTTTGCAATAGGCCAATGTTGGAAAATAGAGAAAATGTCCACAGTTTCCCAGAGACCAAGGCAAGGTCTTCAAATTTCTTGTTTTCTCTAACAAACTTGAAAAATTCAACTGAAAGCAGCATGTCCTCACATTCAGGAGGCTGGAACTGTGATTCTGGGGCATTTGTATTAACCAATAAACAATCCTGTGGATACATTTTTGAGTCCCCTGTGCATTAAGGCCTTAAATATATTGAAAGTTTGAAGTGAGAGAATGCAAATGTGTGTATCGCATACCCTGATGTGTGGCCTTAGAGTGTGTGTTTGATTGCACTTGTGCTTTAACAGTAATCCCTGAAATGATGGTAGATGTGCTCGGGGCTGTGGACCAGATTTGGGCATTAACACCCCCCCCCACCCCCACCCCCCACCAACTCCTCCCTCTCCCCCCCACTATGTTGTGCAACACAAAAAGACTCTCTATAATTAGACTGCTCACATTTGGGATGATTATAAAAGATTGAGGCTGTTTCTGGCTGAAGACTCGGCTTGTCTTGTTCTTCTGTCTCCATGTCAATGTTTTAGACTTGTTGGTGTATACAACAGGGAGACCACAGGCCCTGAACAAGGCGTCACTTGTCTTCTTATTTTAAGTCAAAGAGTTTGTAAAGCTCCTCAGTACATTTTCTATTTCATGTTTTAAAATAAGAAAACTTCAGGGTCCTGAAATCAGCCCACCCAGTAGATTTAGTGACAAGTAGAGGTGAAGTTGCTGACTAAAACCAACTGAATACCGCTCGCCTTGAAAGCATGTAGGAGAAACTAAAGTGGCTGCAAAAAATGCGAAAGCCCAGATCTAGTGCCAGTGTTTGGTTTGTCTGCTCTGCGCTACCGTAGAAACATGATGGTTCAACATGGCGGATTCTGTAGCAGAGGACTTCCCCTGTAGATAAAAACACATTGTAAGGTAACAAAAACACAACGATTCTCATTTTCAGGTGATTATACTGTGATTATATTCCATTTCTGCCAACAGAGCCTCCTAAATGTGACTGTGAATGGTAATGTTTCTGTTGATAGTCTTCAGATAAAACCCTACAGTGTTGTGATGTGTGTGTGTGTGGTGTGTGTGTGATTGTGGTGTTGTGATGACACTGAGCTTCAGTTTGCTGATTCCATCAGCGCCAGTTGTTCTCACTCTGGTTATTTCAAGCACGGCTGGTTTTTGCAAGTGAAATCGGGACAGCCAACATTACAAGTGGAGAAATGATGTTGTGCAGACAGGAACAGAAAAGTGGTGGGCTGTGTTATTTTATAAGCAAGTACTTCCAGGTTTTAGTGCATAGCTACAGCTCGGCTGAAACAAATTACACTCACCTCCCACTCTCAGTTTACACTTCACAGGCCTTGTTGCCCATGTATCTTCAACCATTTCACCTGAACTGGCAAACCTTTTTCGTCTTTTCTGCATGAAGTGTAAGGCTTCGGATTTTAAGAGCTCTAATCACCATTTCCCTCTTGTGTATTGATCAGGGAAAGGCCGTCATTTGGAATGGAGAGTCTGGCTGCACTTTAGTGACCTGCTATAGGAGCCATAGTGGCCAAACATTCAATAAATTGAAGTCGAAATTCACCTATGAAATGCATCCAATCATGGCATTTGAAAACTGACCGTTGCTCATTCTGTTCATTCTGTGCATCTCTGAGTTCCTAAAGTTAGGAAACTCAACTCTCTAATCCTCCTTCCAACTCTTGTAAATTGACCGAAGTCAGTATTTTTCAGGTCTGTCTCTGGCTTCATCCCAGTGAAATTGTGTTGTTTCATATACTTTTTGTCATTATGGTCAGCTTTCTTTATCACAGTCAACACAGGATTAGACCTTCAGCCAAGAGCCCCGTCTTCTTTCATGCATTCAGGTACAGATGATATTCTGACACCATTTACTGTAAAGATAAGTGTAACAGCAACCTTCTCAATGTGCTCCAGATGATAAACCTTGTCACGGTCCTGTTTCTTGAATTTCTTGAAGAGATCTGACTGAGGAGTTTGCTTGTATGCATGCACTCGTTAAAGATAGGGCTCGCACAGCTGCTGGGAGTGGCTGACTGATAAAATTCCTGCCTCTGTCTTTATATCTCCCTCTCCATGAGCATGTGTTTAGTGTTTATTGGCACTGCCCTCTGGCTGGGGAATAGGTTCAGAGGCCAAGGGCGTGGTGTTCTGCTGAAACCCAAGCTAACATCAGGGAAGACCACATTTGGTGCAGTGCTGGTCTCTTGCTGGTCTCTTGCTCATCACTGTGTGTGTGTGTGTATGTGAACTGTTCAACCAGAACAGTGGGATCTGCATTTGCATTTATAAAGTCTCTAACATCCAACATCAGCATCAGAGCCCTCAGTGTAGAACACTGCTATCTAGCGGTTGGGGGTTTAAACACAAAAATCAATAGTGTTTTTGTGAATCGATACAGTCTCACCAACTAAAATATGGCGATACGATATTTTCTCACACTCCTAGTTGATACTGTAAAAAGCTTTCATGGTAGCAATGTTTGAATGTTGTTTCAAATGATTTGTGTCCACAGAAACACAGACGTAGCCTCAAAGAGTTGACTCGACAAGCCTTTGTGGGATGGTGTTGGCATGCTTGTCCTCAGCTGATGAGCCGGCAGTATCACTGCCCACTGGGAGAGATACACTGGTCTCACGCAACTTAATGACGTGCCACTTAGCAAAGCCTACCTCAGCTCTTTTGCTTCACTGCCATTCACAAATCCTCAAGCCTCTGATGCCATTTACTCCAGTGTTAGTGACTGAAATGCGCCCATTATTGCATTATTCTTTAGCATTCCAACCCCCACCCTCACCCACGTAGATCAGTTCACATACTTAAAATATCCTGTCTGAGGCAACTTACTGAGGGTGACTGCGGTGCTTACTCCACCGCTCAAGCACTCAACATTCATTCAAGATTTAAAGCTTTATTGTCATATGCAGAGAGGAGAAGTTAGCTTGCAGTCTGACCAATAATCAATTTAGTGGGGGGTGGCGACCGCTGCCTCTGACCTTGTTGAATGGGCGTGGTCACCAGGCTGGTTGGAGCTGTGAGCTACAGACCACAGAGCAGGGAAGCCACGGTAAGAGTAAGCATTGGGGCTGAATGTTTCTTCCTGACTGTCAGTTTTTGTTTTGTAAGGCAGCCTGTCTGTGGTCACCATCTGTTTCTGAACTCGGCCTCAGGCTAGAGGTCACTTTAAGAGTAGAAACTTGACTCAGTAAAAGGCAGGAGGTTGGACTTTCTTGTCTCAGTGAGGAGAGTTTTGGATTAGACACTTAACAGTTGGGAAAGTGTACTCTCATTGGAACGCCTACTTTGGGAACTCAGTTTGTATGGTAAATAATATGGGTTTTCTTAGCAGGGCATCGTCTAATTATAGTTTATAGCACTAGCCGCGTGGCTCTAGGGTTGACCCTGTCGGCCAGTCAGTTGGTCTACTACTTTGGTCAGACTGAAATATCTCAACAACTATTAGATGGCATTTAGACATCCATGTTCCCAAGAGGATCAATCCTAATGACTCTGATCTTCTGATCTTTCTTAAAATAGCGCCAGGTCAACAGTTTTCGTTTTGTGTAACTGTTTATTCCCTGGTCTCGAGGACCAACATCATGTCAAAATTTGATTTTGTCCAGTACTTTGGTTTATGGCCAGATACCTGCAAAACATCCCCATCAGCCTAAACTGTACTTTAATGCGGATTAGCAAATGTTAGCATGGTGAAAAGGCCCAACAGGTGGCCTCCTAAACATCAGCACACATCCTGTGTTGTAACTATTCTTTATACTTTATCTGCATTCAGTTATTTGAAGAGGATTGTGTGTGTGTGTGTGTGTGTGTGTGTGTGTGTGTGTGTGTGTGTGTGTGTGTGTGTGTGTGTGTGTGTGTGTGTGTGTGTGTGTGTGTGTGTGTGTGTGTGTGTTTTTTACATTTATCTTTGTTAACTGAAGTCTAACTCACAGAGAAGAGGTCTGATCTCATGTCCTCTGGGGACTTTCTGGAATTCTTTCACACACACGGTCAAATCCCTCCTAATGATACACCCCAACACTTCCATAAGCGTTAGTATCACCTTTGGCAAATACTCTCTGAACTAAACAGTATCATACAGTGGGTGTGAGTGCAGTATTGTTGCTCTGTACTGGTTTTGTGGGGCCATTTGAATGTAGGCGACGCTGCATTTGCCTGTGTGTCTGAGTACAGGTCAGTATTGTGTGTGTGTGTGTGTGTGTGTGTGTGTGTGTGTGTGTGTGTGTGTGTGTGTGTGTGTGTGTGTGTGTGTGTGTGTGTGTGTGTGTCGTGTGTGTGTGTGTTCAACCACAAATTGTTGCTTCCTGTGAGTGAACATGACTAAGAAGACGTTATCTGTGGAATGACAGGAACAGGGAGTGATGGTTTACAGGCTGCTTCCTGCAGCAGAAGCCTCTTTTCCCGGTGTTTCCACCTCACCACTCCCTGAGGCCAAGGCAAGACCACAACCCCTGTTTGGACCAAAACAAAGATACACACTCTGTCCCTCACTCATCAGACGTTTAAAACATCAAATGTGATGTTTGTGATAGGGTCGTCATTATCAGCAGTGGAATCTAGGCTCAGAAGATGACAGCGTTGTGAACAGAACTGCCTCAAAAACATGCATTTTCTTCAAAGATGTGCATGGCACACTTTTGGAATCACAGAAGGTTGTTAGGTTTGGAAACAAGTATTTGCTACCTGTATGAGCCTACTGTAGGACTGTGCCTCTGGTGAATCCTGCTGACACAGCAGATGTGTTACACTCTGTACTGCACACACAACCCTCCTTTAATAGGAGTCAGCACCACACCTGCATAAATTGCCGTGTGTGTGTGTCATATGTAAATAAAGGAGGGGTGAGTCATGTTGTTGTTTTCACAGCGCATCCAGTTTAGAATTTAACAATGAAACCACCACTGTCAGTGCTAAATACAGCTTCAGTGGTAACAAACACACACCACTCTGTTGTTTACAGAGTAAAGTCGTGTTGCATTCCTTGTCAGATATATTGTTGTAGCCATTTTGGATGTGTGTGTGGTGAGTATATAAATATTGCACACTGCACCTGCACACCTGAGGGCATAGGCAGGTAATCATAGTGATGTATCTTACATAGGGCAGTCACAGGTGAACAGCTGAAGGGAATGAGGAACAGGGAAGCCACACAGTTTTTCAACCGTAGCGCACTGTACAGGTCGGTGCTGGTCTTTGTCAAAAGACCGCCTGAAACACACTAAATAAGAAAAATCATTTTATGTAGTGATGGGTACAGAAATTCAGTATTAAACAGGCCCTGGAGCTAAAGGCCAGAGTACTTAATATGGCACTGCAGCCTCTTTGTCTGCTCTCTGTCAGGGCTGTGGTCCTCCACATACACACACACACACAACTAAAAGCTATTTTTTACCACAATAAAAGCTGTCTACGTCATCTGTTTAGCTTCGTTTGCCACGTGTCTTAAAATCTGGCAAATTCTTGTTTTCAACTGAGCTGCTGGCTGAGACAAACCAGCCCCTATCAGTGTTACCTGCAGAGAGTCATACATCAAGGGAGAGAGGACAAGATGGATGACTGATACTGATACTCTATATTAAAATATTAGTTTAATATTATTTTTTCCCCCAGTGAGATATTATTGTAGAGCTTTTATATTGGCTTTGCTGTTATAAATATTACAGTTGCTGCTCTAGAAACTTATCTAGTTGTGAATTTAAAGACAACCAGGCTGACATAGGAACTGTACAGCTAATATGCACTCTTCGATGTTTGTTTATTTATCGTAAATCATATTGTCACATTGTACATTGTAGCTGTTTTTTAAAAATCAGCTTATAAATTAAGTGTTAAATGCATGTTTCTGGACCTCATTTTTTGCACCACCACACACTAAAGATGTCTTTAAATTCCCTCAAGTGGCTTTTTTTTGTTGTTGTGGGCGCGCACGTGCATGTGTGTTCAACTACAGATTGTTATTTCCTGTGAGTAAAAATTCAGTTCAGTTCAGGAGCACATTGATGATACATGATCCAGCCATATTCTAGCTGTTGACAATGAAGCCCTAGTTTTTGCTTGTGACAAAGATAAGTTAGCATCTGCATCTTTCATGTGTTTAACATACTAGCTGAAAGGTCTGAGCATGGTTGACCTGTTGGTCAGTCTGTCTTGACCCTTGGGCAGGGGCAAATTTCAAAAACTACCTGCAGTGTTACTGTGAAAGTAATTGAACTGATTCATGCTCCACGCTATGCTAGTGGTTCCCAGCCTGTGTCTGCTTGAGACCCCCCATCACATGCTGTACTGTATGTATTTGTAATAAAAGCCCAACCAGTACTGGATTTTTTTAACTCAATACTAATAGCAAGATGTGAGAGTAAAAGAAAAAATCAGAATGAAATATGGACATAACTTAGACATTTTGATTCCCTTAAATTTAGTTATTAAAAAAACAATTTTACAGTAGTGATTTCTTACTGTACTGACACTTAAACAACATAAACGCCCATACAGATATATCTGAGATAAGATAATATCACCTGTGTCATGATAGATAGATACCTGTTGGTGTCTACTTTGTACATGAGTATGAAGTTTTATATATATATATATATATTTGCTATTCAAAATAAGTCTATAACCTTATTTGGTTTAACTTATTACCAAGAATGTTCCCAACTGAAGTGCAGTCACTTGATACCACTGCAGTCTGAATGGCATTTTCCCCACCAAGTGAACAGAACCACTTCACATTCCAAACAGGCCTGGTGTGAACAGGGCTTTAAATAAAGAGTAAAACACAAACCGCAAAGGCAAAGAACAATGAAAACAAGTGCACAGACTGTAATTCAAGTAAAAGGCAGCCTACAGTAGAGTAGAAACATAAGCACGTTAGAGCTTAGTAATGGCATCTAAAAAATCTGGATTAGAGAGGTTGAAACTGCCTAAGTAACTCCCCTTATTTGCCTACTGTACCTTGCTTTTTGTAGCATCTGATGCACTTTTTATTGAGTTATCTCTGCACCAACCTAATGCTTTCACAGGGTAAATGTACTATTTCTAATATCCGTTCAAGTCAAGTTATTCTGGAGTCCTGTTTAGGCAAAAGGCCTCGCAATGATACTGTAGGTCAAAACTGTGATGAAGGTCATCTTATTACGAATACATTGACTTGTCAGCAGCTGTCATGTGCTTTCCCATCAGCCATATTCCACAGATTTCAAGCTCTTCAGTTCACAGACTTGAAAGCTGTGTAGAACTCAAAGTGTTGTCCGGTCGTGACTGGAATGTTAATCTGAGAAATGAAGCACTGTAATTACTGAGAAATAACAGGAAGAACACTTTAGAGAGCGGTTGAATACGCTGGCTCTGTGTGTGTGGGTGTGTGATATTATCAGTGAAGTCTTGTCTCTAAAACTGCCCTCTCAGACAGTTAACACATAACAAACATCAAGATGACAGAAGAAACAGAGCCCTCTGGCATGATACGATATCCTTTAAAACACATTTTAGGGCTGGGCGATAAATCGATTTTATCGATTCATTTGAATTTGTAGTTAAACACGATTTATTTTTAGGTAAAATCGGTTTTCTCTTGAACTTCCAACGCTTGAACCCCGGCGCTCCCTTTGGGCTCCCGTAGGTCAGAGTGCGCTGACCCCTCCCCCCGCCTCTCCACAGATAAACACAACATGGCAGCAAGCCAGGATGAGCTCGTCCCCAAAAAAGGCACAGTGTCGTCGGTTGTTTGGAACTGGTTTGGTTTTGTGGCGTCCGACAGTGAACAAACCACGACCCACTGCAAAGTTCGTTTGAAAGCTGTTGCAACCAAAGGTAGCAGTACGACCAATTTATTCCAGCACCTCAAGCAGAGGCATGCAGCCGAGTGGGAGAAATTTTGCTCTCTGCGAGATATACAGGACCACAGCCCACAAACACCCGCTAAAAAACAGTCTACAGAAAAATCGATTAAAATCTTGAATCGGGTTTGGTGTGAAAAAATCTGAGATTTTATTTTTAAGCCATATCACCCAGCCCTAACACATATTTAAGGGAGCAGAGACAGTTAATTTCCACTCAGCAGACTAGTGTTAACTGTGATTGTATTATATAAAGGAGGGCAGAGGAAGCTGCTCTGAGGTCAGAAACGGAACAATGGCTAGACCCACTTCTGCTCCTGGAAACCATGGAGGGAAGAAAGAATTGCGTTTTACTGCACGTATTGCTTTATACTGATGTTTCTACTATTTCATCCACCCTGTTTATATCAATAAGGGTAAGAATTTTATAAACTTAACGAGGGTTATATCATGGCCACTTGCCAACAAAATACCATACGTTATCCAGGCTGTCCCACAGCATATTACAGTGGATGTATGCTCACCAGAAATAAAGGGCTGATTACACAGCAAAGTCCGCACATTTAATTTAGACCATCACCTAGTACAGCAATTCCCAAACTTTTACATGTCAAGGACCCCAAATTAGATGCACATTAGACTAGTAGTTTCAAACCTGGGTGTCAGGACCCCTACTAGGGTCGCCAAAGCTCTATGGGGTGTTGCGAGGCCTTCTTGATTTGAAGGCGTGCTAGAAAAGTTAAAAAATATACACAGTAGGCCTATATCTCCATATTTAGGTCACTTCTGTTAAGAAACGTAAATGTAAAGTAAACTGTCTAATAGAACAATGGCCCAGTGTCAAGAACCCTGAATTTGTCCGATTAAGTCTGTATGATTGTTAAATATTTTACAAAATACATAATACAGAATTGTATAAAAAGTTCCCTAAACAGCTAATAATCAGCTTAAAATTAATCCAAAACACAGTAGTAGTACAGTTTCATTGTCATCTCTTTACTAAATGATAGAAAAGGGGTCCCTTAAGGAAAATGGTTGGAAACCACCACATTAGACCCCACAATTTAGGATTTTGTTTCAAGCAATCCCATCTGAGTAATTATGTTTGTTTTTTTAGGTTAAATGATAAACTTCCAACCCTATTCATTTCCTTGTTGTTGCACCTTCCAAAAAATGTGATTAAAATATTCAGATATGGACAGCTGTAGAATGACAGGAAAGGGAGGAGAGACAGAGGGGATGACACGCAGCAAAGGACCACAGGTTAGAGTTAAACCCATGGCCACTGCAGCAAGGACTCAGCCTTGGTCTCTGTACCCTGTTAGCTCACCTGGTAGAGCTGACAATGATTTATATTTATAAGTGCTGTCAAACGATTAAAATATTTAATCGCGATTAATCGCATTATGTCATAGTTAACTCGCAATTAATCGCACATTTTTATCTATTCTAAATGTCCCTTGATTTCTTGTTGTCCCATTATTTTTTCTTATTTTAATGCTCTTATCAACATGGAAAAGTGGATCGGCTTGCTTTGTGCAAATGTTGTTTTTATTGAAAACAACATTGGCATATACTGTTGTGTTCAATTTCACACTAACTTCTCACTTGGAGCAAATAATCTCTCACACAATGACAAACAACAACTTTTGAAAAGTAAACTTTCCATTCAGAATATTAGTGGCATCCATTTCGGCGTCTCGTACTCGCCATCCACTCAAAACGTAACGTCTACTACTCTTAAACAAGTGTGTGCGGCGTGCCTGTTGTTTTTTTTTCCGGTCTAGCTAGATCCGGTGTGGTGTTGTACTTTTTGAGTGGATGGCGAGCGCGAGACGCCGAGTTGGATGGATTCCTTGTTGTCTGAAAATGTCAACAGGCTTGTCTGTTTGAGTAACTGGCTCAAAGCAAAGAAGTAGTAGGCTTACCTTTTATTGGTAACCGTTACGGTTCATTCTTTCTGAAATAAGAGGCTGGGTTGAGCCTCTGGTGAATAAAGAGCAATAGCCTGACTGCTATGTTCAAAGCAAACTTGAGGAAAGTATTAAGCCATGGTTTAACTGCACTATAGGCTGAGTCCTAGTTTACCTTACATGTGCACTTTGTAATTTTATTTTGTATTGCCCTGTTTTGATCCCTTAGGCTGTTGAAGGGGCTGTTTGTGTGACAAAGTATTTTTTTCACCCTGTTATTGATGGACAGTGTTACATTGTGTGAGAGATTATTTGATTAATAAGTTACCAATAAATGAGTGATGGCCGAATTCAGTTTCAGGGTCCTGTATTGTGCATGCTGGCTCACTATCACAATGTGATGTTTGACTGCGACACTTGAATAGAACAGAGCCGTCAATAATGTTATTAATAACACTGTGATTTGTCCCTGTGGCTGTTGGAAAAGTCAAAGCAACATGTCGCTGTATCAGGAAAAAGAAAAAACATTGAAGTTGAGAAAGGGAAAAAGTTTATATAGCAGCACTTACCACCAATGCTAACCAGTTTCCATGGAGAAATCTGTGACCAAATTAGAAACGAGTTACTCATTGACTTCTTTTACAACTTTAGACTTCACTTGTCTTGTTTTAAATATAATCAAATATAGTTCCCGTGCTTTCTGCCACATTTGTTGCTAGGCAATATTTAGAACAGATATAGGTGTTTCACAAAGCTGGGCCAGGAGTGTCGAAATCCTGTTTGCTCCTAAATCTTGAACATACTCATTCTACCAAGAACAGTCACGATCAAGTGCCACAAGTTGCCCGTAGCTGCATTTGAAGTACCATATGGGAACCCTGCAAGTCCCTTGATATTTTTCACAATAAAAGGAATTATTTTAATTTGAAATGGATACAGGAAGTGTTGAGTTTGTATTAACAGCATAATTCATTAGCAAATATTTAACAGGGCGAACAGGAGCAGAAACATATACTTATCAAAGAGAGAGAATTAGAAATAAAGGCCTGCCTCTAATATAGGCCTGCTTCAAATACACCTCTCACTCAGATTTATTTAAATAGCTTGTTCTAAAGAACAGTATAATAGAAGGAAGCAAACAGGAACGGTGAAATGCAAAGCCATTGTTTTCGTCCAGGCACTTTTATGCAAATGATTTAATAAGAAAAGTTGGAGGAATGCATTTTTTGTGTCTAGGGGGAATGTAAACAGCAGCAACAGGATGGTGAATTTATTTGTGGTTTTCATAATTCAGTCCACCTCTGTCAGCTTGGAACACCTTCTGCCTGTCCAGTGCTTGATCGGGGATGTGGATGGAGCCGGGCTCTGTAAAGATGTGGGCACAACCAACTCCAATTTCGTGTTGTTTGGCCAGCAGGAATCCTATTTTGTCCAGACCGGACATTAGCCAGGAGCAGTCTTAACGGACCAGTGGGTAGGATTTACTGACATCTAACGGTGTAGTTGCAGGTTGCAACTCCTTTGCTTAACCCTCCCCTTTCAAGGGCGCAGGAGAAACTACAGTGGCTGTGCTAAAAAAGCCAATGGTCCTATCGAGAGCCAGTGTTTGGTTTGTCCCTTCTGGGCTGCTGTAGAAACAGTTCAACATGGCGGCCTCCATGGAAGGGAACCTGCAGCTACAGATATTAACGGCTCATTCCAAGGTAACAATAACAACAAACAAAAAAGATGATTGATGATTTTACACGAATGAAAACATACCTGTGCATTTTAAATTTAATTTCTGCCTCATAAATGTCACACAATGGACCTCTAAGTCCAAGCTGGGCCAGCATGGCTCCTGTCCCAGCTCTCTTCCTCTCCTCCTGGGGCGATCACAACACTCGCTGTGGTTGGGTGATCTGGCTGGGTGGATTGTCCCAAGGTCCGCTGCTCTTTAATCTAAACCCCGCACTTCCTATTCCTATGACTGTAGGCTATTTCTGTCATAGCTAATATGTGTTTCAGCAATGAAGCCCAAAAAATACCCAGATAAAAACAAAAATGTAGCAGCAGTTGGAAATGACATATGTTGAACAACACATCTCACTAAACCTGTCAGATATGGTCTTGTCTCCTAATGGGCACTAAGTTATCTGAGACTGGCTAGCTGAAGGGAAATAAATGAATGAATGTGTGAGAGGAATAGATTTGGTTGCTGCTGTGCTGATGAGTCTCCACCCCCAGGCCTCCACTGCTGACTGGCACACACACACACACATTCACACACACTCTCACACATTCATACACACACACACACACACACACACACACACACACACACACAGAGCTGCAGGTGCAGTGAGAGGAGAATGTATAAATAGCATCAGCATCGTTTATCATGGTGAAGAAGCCGTAGCTTCCTCAGTGAGTCAGGTAGCTGCAGCCTCCAGCTCTGTGCTCAGACCTGTCACTGTGCTTCTGACTGCTGCAGTCATTTACAACCCTTCACACTGTGACTCTGTCATCAGGAGGCCCCTTGAGCTGTTACAGGAGCAAATGAAAATGGAACAAATCTGTGTTACAGAGAAACACTGGCCAGTCACTTTCATTTGCTTTACTCACATGCCAGCCATGTTTAATATTGTCATACTTGAGGAGTGACACACTATGAAGAAGATTTTAGCCTCTAAAAAGATTAAGAAATAGACAAATATGGAAATATTGCAGTGGCAGTGTAGGAAAAGGTGCACATACTGTAAATACTTCAGCAAACTGATTCATTACATTGATCCATTTGATTAGTTTAGTATTTACTGTTAAACCAGCTACATGCTTCTGTTTAATGTCACAAGATGATGAACCACGTGTTTCACACAGAATTAGTGGTAAGAGCTGAATTTGTGCGGAGGTGTTTCGTGATATTAACCACTTGTGAAATATGATTTTATTGTATTCACGAATTCGGCCAGCATTCTTCTCTGCGGGCAAAAGCCAACAAAAACCCTTCTTCATGTTTTGATTCAGAGCATGCACAGAGAGGAGGGGCTATTCACAGACCAGAGAGCAAGAGCAGGGCAGGAAATAGCTGTGTGAATCAATGCACTGCTTACAGCTTGACAATAAAAATGAGATTTTACCCATTTTAAATAGTAAAAAAAATCAATATGTGGTGGTCAGTCTTTTATTGGCATGTCGCCACAAATAAATCAATGTATGGGAAACACTGGAGCCCTTGTAATATTAATGATGATCTTGGTCTTTCCTGTAGTGCCACCTTCAGGACAAACTTTTCTGGCATGCCCCCGATCAGAAGGTAAAAAAAATTCACGGCCCACACTCTACAGTTGTTATCAATCGTTAACAGTGAGGGGGAACCAAAGCTAATAAGAAAAGATCCGAGTGCAATTATAGTGGAGTATAGGCCAGCACAGTAGCATCAGCAAACTCTTGTTTGTTTGTTTTCCCAACATAAATCATATTCATTAGGCTGTCTTTCACTAAATATTTTTACTGTCATCCACGCCTCACCTACAGTGGCTCTACGCTCCGCCCCCACAGTCTGGGAAGTACTACTCTGGAAGGACCATCTCTTTTTATCTCCTGACAAGTTTCATTGTTAATGTTTTGTTCAGTCTTTGTCGTAGCCCCCCCCCCACACACACACAGTGTGATGTAAATCAGATATGGTTTCAGTGTGCATTAAGATAATAATCACATGAATGGATTCCTAAACAGTAAGCAGGTCAGATGACCGCATAATGAAGACAGAATACAAAACAGCATCAGACAGACAAACTCCAGAATGGAGGGATGGTAATCTGAATAAAGAAGTGCTGTAGACAGCAGTGCCTCAAAGAAGCTCATTGTTTAAAGACAACTCCACCAAGAGACACAGACAATGCTGTGAGGGAGGGACACTCAGTCCTTACTGGTGGAGTGCTCTGACCTAATGCAGTGAAGAGCAGTGCAGATGTCTGAGGTGAGCAGAGGAGATATCTTCTTTATGATACTGTTCCCTGCCCGCATGTTCACTCATCTCCTCCTCCTCCTCCTCCTCCTCCTCCCCTCCTCCTTCTCGTGTGCTGTTGATGGACAGCATTGTACAACAATGCAATGCATATAGGGCACAAAGCAGCTTCTGGGGGGGTGTAACTTATCATAGTTCACTTGAATGAAATCAGTTTTGGAGAAATTTGTGCGGAGGTCTTCGTGATACTAACCACTTGTGAAATGTGATTTTATTATATTCATGAATATTATTTGTGTTTGTTTGTTTCCTTGAATGGTTAGCCATGAAGAAACAGCATGTCTTTTAGGTCTATGCTTCCATGCTGTTTCAATTAAGTTTTGATGTTTAACAAGTGTCAACTCAAAACAAAGTTATGTAACTGAACTCTGCAGCTCCACTGTGCCGCCTGCTGATTTTCATAGTGTGCTGAAATGAATGAAAACAACAGGAAGCAGGAACAACCCACTCAAATATCTAAACTACTGTGCTATGATTCCAGCAGTAATGCTAAGAATATGGGATTTGTTTTAAACGGGATAAGCTTTTTAAAACACTGGTGTTTCACCTGCTGGTTAAGCTATCTATATTTACTTTCTATGCCCATATGTCCATGCCTCTTTGTACTGGTAAAGGACAAGTCTGTGAAAAGAGTGCAGAAGTATACTTTGCATTTTATGGATTCTGGTTAGCTGTATAAAGTAAACCTGCAGCAGTTTGACACCACAGCCCTCTCATGTTGAGCAGTGTTTGAACTGACCCACTACTTGTACTGTGTGTTTTATGTTAACACTGCTACAGCTGACTGCTGGCTGGATGGAACTGGTTCCCATGACCTTGTGCACATAACTCTGTGTTTGTGTGTGTTAGTCCGTGTGTGTGGGTCGGAGCGTGCTCGCCTGTGTGGATGTGCTGTGTGGTTTCAGGTCAGTGTTGTGAGTAATGTCACAATATCTCCATTGTTGTCATCCTAAGTATGTGGTTGTACTTAGAGCGACTCAGGCTGATGGGCTGCTGAGACGCTGACAACACTCTATTGAACCATTGTTTGCTGGCTGACATTGACCCTGGTAACAAGTTGTCTTTTTAATATCGCTCAAACAATACAGCGTTTTTAGGCTGACATTGATATGTGAGACAGTAAAGCATTTTATGACTAGATAATATTTTTAACATAAACAAATAACAGAAACTTTTTGCCAAGATTCCCTAAATCTGTTTAAAGAATAGTGGTAAAATATTAAATGTGATGTTTACAGTGTAAAAGTGAACTTTACCTTGCTTTCTGGTAGACAAACTATGTAAAAATAGCTGCTATTAATGACTTTATAATTAATATTATTATAATTATTACACTAATACTAATACATCTATCATAAGCTAAAACTACCAGATGGCATTGGACATGCTGTTATAACAATAACAACAATAACAATGAAAAAAAAAACATTGGAGCTATTGATTGACGGGACACTGCAGCAGCATTTCTAAAGTAGGGCTGCAACTAACAGTTTATTTTCATTTGATTGATTAATCTTGAAAATAATCGGCAGATTAATCAATTAATCATTTGGACTATGAAATGTCAGAAAATAATGAAAAATGTCCATCTTAAAGTCCAAGGTTCCAAGTTGAATATGAGATAAAACCGAGAAAAGCAGTAAATCTCCATCTTTTACCAACATCCTTTTCTTCCATTCCAATTGATCATCAAAAGAGTTGGCAAATACGTTTTCTGTGGAGTGACTAATCGATCAGTGGACTTATTGTTGCAGCTCTACTCTAAAGCCTGTCTTCAGAGCAATGTTGCCAAATTTTGCTCAAGGTCTTTTTATTTGTTATTTAGAGTCATGCAAAATGCAACAAATCACAGATACAGTTAGATGAGCACGGTAATACACCCCCACCTTCCTGCTCCAACAGAGCCCCATCCCTATCAAAGTATTACTGTTAATAATCGATTAGACATAATTCATTCATAAAGAGTTACATGTGCACAAATATAGTCAGGATGACAAAAATAAGAAAGAAAAAGAAAATAATAGTAAAGTAAAAACACAATAAATGATCAAAAATATTCCAATATTAAAAAGTAAAAGAACAATTATATATAAATATGTATGTAATATAGGGTCAGCTGTACTAGACTGCCATCCATTGTGTGTCCGTGTTTTCTGTAAAGGTAGTGCTGCCAAGTTTGAGCTGTGTTCTAACTCTGAACAAAAACACAGGGAGGAACCGATGACAAACCTGCTAACAAGATACCAAATGCACACTGTTGACATGACTTTTATGGATTTGTATGGATTATGCATATTTTTTCCTTTTCAACAGAGCAAGGCTAGCAGTTTTCCTCTTCCTCCAGTTTTTGTTCTAAACTAGGCAAAACTCTTTCCCCTATTACAACCCAGACCCAACAGATAGTTCCTGAATTTAATCAAAAGTTTACCAATTGTATGTACAAATGTAAATGTATGTATTTTATTTTAAAAGAATGCAGGTTTAAGGCACTCCTGCGGTGACCTCACTTCACAGACCCGGAAGCTCTGTCCACTGATATATACTGTCAATGGCTAGGGTAGGGATGCATGATCATTGCGATTATTTTGATTGTGATAGGATTCAAAGTTAGTGTTTCAAGTTTAACTGAAAAAAACAAACCTGTTAAAATTGTGAAGATGGGACCTTTTTGGAAGTTTTTACTTAACAAAAATGTTTTCTTACAGATGTTAAGATTTGTAGTTCAGGAAATGTCTGCAGCACTACAGTACGTCATTATATATATTGTATTTGGCCATATTGCAATTTTGATGTTACTGCAATATTACTGCTTCAGGACATACACATACGACAGTATCTGAACACAATGACAGACAAGCATATGTGCTAAAAAGCATGGGTTTCCTATTTTTTCCAGGGAGAAGGGAGCAGACTGTGGGGGAAATTCCCTAGAAATACTGGGACTGGTGATAAACACTATTCCAGACTCATTTTGTGAGAACCACCACAGATGAAATTGATATCAATATTCTCACATGACTATAAGTTTGACAGCAAAGAAGTGTTTTTCAAAATGTCCGAGTGTTCCTTGAATCCTTGGTTGCATAATAATGTGTTCACTGAACCTTTCATTATTTCAGAGTTAGTGCCCTGCAGGACAACCTTGACCCTCACCTTGCTGCAGTTTATTTAGCTAGAATGACCTGCTGCACATCAGGCCTTACTTCAGCAGCTGTCAGGCCGGTTCAGCCTCAACAAGAAGTTCAGAGCCAGCTGCACATTCACACACAATCTGGACCGTGGGCAGTGCGTACTCTATCTTTTGAAGTTTGGTATTTTTTTCAGCACGGTGCCACTGCTTTAATGTCAGAGGGATTTTATTGTTCTCTGAGCTACTCTGTGCCTGCAGCCACATTTCCACTTCAAAGCGCTCACGCCTTGTTAGATATGTGTATATCCTGACCCGCTCCGCTCCCTGTTTATAGAACTGTACATTAGCATACCACACACACGCAGGCTGTCCAGGGTGAAACCATGCTGAAACCAGTCACTAGGCAGTGATTGATGTTTGTCTTTTTCATGGCCTTAATGAGGATGTGTGTTCCTACTACTACAGTTATCATCATTTACACTATCACTGTCTGTTTCTGCTGGGTTAGGGTCTGTGTGGGTTTGGGTATATGTTTTAGAATGTACATGATCTGCAGTTGTTACCGCTGCCCTTCTAGAGCTTAACATGTCGTCTGTATTCATACTTTACACGTGACGTCACAACTACTAGCTGGCGGGCAAGAACATCGTTCTCCAGCAACGAAACCCAGTAAACTAATCAAGGATCTTGCCAGGACGTCGCCAGTTTTACTATACAAAAGTGTATATGTATATATATGTACGTGATTTGATATATGATATGATGAGAAGAAGAATACATGTTACAGTACACACGTTCCTGTTGTACTGCGTCTACTTACTTACTTACAGTTACTTTGCATACATACTATGGTACAGTTATTACTACTACATTAACGTTACAACCTAACAGATTGCTAACAGGATTAAAGGCATTTCACTGCTCCAGCTGCTCTTGTCTGTTGTCTGATGCTATGTGGAGTGGATAAGCAGGTAGGCTACAATGTTTGACATCCTGCTAGCCATATATGATACAGCCTAGTTGGCATAAGGTTTTTTTTAAACTTAAAAAATGAGTGTAGCGTACCGATATGGTAGCCGATATAGTGACATTTTGATCTTGAATTAATGGAATTTTATATGGATTATCCACCGATTTTGCAAAGGTTCTTAGAAGGCTGCTTTCTTAAACAAATAACTTTATTAAAGAATATTTAAGTTTATATTCTTTAACATGTTAAATAATAATGAACATATACACATTCTCAACCAATTCTAGTGGACTTTGCAGAGAGCTGCTTCTTCTCTCTCACTCTGTGCTGCTTGCCACAGTATTGTAAATCACAGCGCACTCTGCTGGATAAACTCTGCAGTGACACCGATATATTACCACAAGCATTTTTTTGTATCAGCACAATCGGATAACAAATACATTGATACGATACGGATATGAGTGCAATCGGCCAGTATCGGCAGATGATGATGACTGGCTGATATATCGGTCTCTAATTGCTCGGACCCCCGCTAGGGGTCCCCAAAGCTTCACAGGGGGTAGCGAGGCCTTCCTGATTTTAGGGATGTAAGAAAACACGACAACAAAGCCCGAACAGAACAGTGGCGAAGCATCAGGGAGAAATAACCATCAGCTGAGCAAAGAAATGATTGCAGTGCATATATAGTTCCTTCATGTACAGGTTGCGGTCCTCTCTCTGTGAGCTGCTTGAGTCTCGAGTCATTTCTTCTATCTGATTCCTCCTCTGCGTCTCCTGCAGTCGTCTCCGCTGCAGCTGACTCGTCCTTCTCTGGTCTGATGTGGGCTGGAAAGGTCACAGTGTGTGATAGGGAATCCCTGGGTGCCTCAGCCTCTCATCTCCTCTTTGAAGATTAAACTTCCATTTTAATGAAAACCTTCTCTCTCACTTATCCACTTCACTCTCTTCCTCCCCCTTCTCCCGCTGCACATTGTGGGACAGCGGGTGTGGTTTCCAAACTGCTCCAGTTATTATTTTTTGTAAGAAGAATTAGGGATCACTTAGGGACTAAACAGGACTAAAAGTCTTTTAAAGTCCTTGGAGCAATCCATGGATCTAGAACTGAACTACAGAGGTAGACCACAGCAGAACACATACACACACACACACACACACACACACTATCCATGCTTGTCTAACATTCATTCACACACATTTGATCTTAAGTTCTTTGATCCTTTGACATGTTCTTTGCATTGCAGTGCAGCAATGTTCACATGTTCAGGGCTCAGGCTGGCTCTTGTTGCCGGCTGCAGAGAAGAGACGCTCAGATGGTGCTGGCGTGCCAAGGATGCAGAAGTAGGGCTTTGCCAGTTGTTCCCTGTCAATGCAGGACACGGAACCACGTCACCAATACGTGTCAAGCACCGCACTTGTGTAAAGATAGAGTCATAGTGATGTAGTGTAATGATAGAGTAATGTGTTTGCAACCGTTACTGCACGAGTCTGCTACTTAAATGTATGGTATGGCGCTTTTCTGCCGCTATAGGAGGCCGCTTACTTCAAAACAATAACAAAAGAATACGTTGTGAAGTGCGTGGGATCGTTTTAATTTTATTCACGTTACTTTTGGTCACATTCATTGACTTCCTTCCTCACTCTCTGATGAATCCCGCGTTTACCCGGTAGTTAGAGCAATAAGACCATTACCTGAATAAAATTAGGAATTTCTCTTTGAACATTTGGGATAGGTGTAGCGTTTTTAGGTTATTTCAATGCGGAAATGTTCAGGTGCTCATGCATTAGTGTCATGCCCCTGTGCTACGACACATCAGCTTTGTGTGTGTTCTCGCTGGTCACAGTGAGGTAGTCACTTTATTATCAGTTTTTATTGATTTTATCGATGAGTTGTGGCAGCCCTAAACAATAGATTGATCTTTTCTGCCATTCTAATCCAAAAATGATCAATGTGCTGAGGGTGGCAACAGAGGAAAATGTGCTACTAATGGTGCCATGAGGATCTTATCTAGTCTGATCTCACACTCACTTTTCCTTTTCATTCTAATTGGGCTCAGCTTAAACAAATGTTCATCATCAACCTTTTGTTATTGATTGACTTAATTGATTAATCAACTGATCATTTCAGCACCATGTTTACGTTGCATTTTTTTTTTTTTACCCTTTTTTTTTTTAACCCTTTAACCCACATATGTTCTCAGCTGGTAGGTCGATCTTCTTCATTTGTCACCAACAGTATTGAGAGCCTATTATTCTGCCCCATCTTGTTCCACAGCTTCAAGCTCCCTTTTACTGTAATTCAGCCTGACATCTCTTACAATCTTTACTAGATTTTCAAATACAGATCTAAGTACAAAGCTCAGCTGTGTAACACTGCAACTAAACTCTGCAGACAATGATCTTCTCTGAGTTTCACTACTATTTCTACTTTACTTTGTCTCTGCTGTTTTCAGATGTGAAGGTCAGCAGGTCATTCTGAGCAGTAACATCTTCTTCTTCCCCAACATCCATTACATGCCCACCGCTGTGTGTGGACAAGTGAGGATGCAGCCCTCTCTTGTTCCACCAGCCGTAGTCTTTCTCATTCCATTAGCCTCCTCTCTGCGGCTCTCTGGAGGAACCTTGTTCTTTATTTATAATGGAAAGATGATGTCTGAAATATTTACAACAACAACAAGGGGAGGAAAGGGTTTTTAATAAGACATGGGCTAAAACAATGACACAAGTTGCTCTCAGCTTTAAGGACGAGGACGAAGTAGGTCTGTAGAACCGGGGGAAGACAAAGTCAAAATGTCCGATGGAAAAGTGGCTCCAGTTTAACAGCCAACAATGGAGGATTAAGCAGCATAATCCAGAGTCCCCAGGTAGAGAAATAAGCGTCAGGAGCAATGGAAGAATAGAACAAAGCTATTAATTTCATTGAACAATTGAACCATTTAATTTAAAGGTCCTTAAACCTTTTATTCTATAAATGTACCAACTGGTGCCGAAGGTCCAGCCGCCATTCTCAGAACCCTAAATAGAAAAAACCTCAACCAAATGGATTCTGTTTACAAGCAGCAGCTGCTCACCACGGACAAAGCTGAAGTTTGGGATTATCACTTGCTGAATGACTATTTAATAATGACAGTGTCATTGGTTGCTATACGTTTTTTGATATAGGTTTAATTTTGCTGTGACCAAACAAATACAGTATGTCTTGGAACTTTTGGAATGTTTTAATTTTTGATATTTTGGTAAAAAGCCTCCCTGTTTCCTGATCTGCTGCTGTCTCAATTTACCTCTTTCCCTCATCAGTTCAGTATAATGTCTGTTCCCACATCAGTACATCAGAGTCCTGTTACACTCACTGCTTTGCTTCAAACACTCCTGAGCTAATATTAACTTATTTTTTAAACGACATGGATACACTTCCCATCCTAGTCCCCCCCCCACCCTTTAACCAGTTTCATCTCAGCATAAGAAGTAAGACTTAGGGAGCATAAGATCACTCATCCACAGGGAGGTGGTTTTAGGGATTTCCAATTCAACAGAATCCTGCTACGGGCAAGTAGAGTGGTGAATGTTGTGTTGTCTTGATGCTTATTGATAAAATGTTGGCCAGGTGGCACTGTGCCACAGATAGCTGAATATGCTCTGTAAATTTAGGGCTTGTGCCTGTGCGAGGGACATAACAATTGCTGACCAATAATCAGCATGACCAAAACATGTTGCTACTGATCCAATCCAATCCAACTTTATTTGTTAAGCACTTTAAAAACAACCAAAGTTGACCAAAGTGCTGTACAGGAGAATAAATAAGACATCATAAATGTAAACAGTGATGGTGATGATGAAGACCACTGTGAGGAACATAGACAGCGATGGCGACAACACTGGAAAGCCACCGTGGCAGATAACACGGACGAAGTCCGACGGCGACGAGCTCGATGTCCGGGCTGCAGACGCTCTTCCACACAGACGTGCCCGGCGTTACACCACCTGTTGTTTATGAGCACGGACAGTCCCCCTCCTTTCTTCATGCCGGTCGCGGTGCTGTCCCTGTCGGCTCGAACCGTCTGGAAGATAATGATAACGATAATGAAACGTGATACATTATGCCAAAAGTTTTCACATAAAACCCTTCTAGGGGCTCGATGAGGCATAATCCCTAACTTTTCTGGGAGGCTTTTAAAGCGGAAGTAGCTAACATTTATAAAAATAACTTTCTGTAATTACTTTCTGTAACCGTATATCCTGACAGTAGTACATTGGTTGGTGGTTGTTTCTGTTCAGGCCCGTTGGACTCTTCCAAATACCATTAGGAGCACTAGGAGGAGCCAGAGGAACCTGATTTTTTTTTCAGGATATAGTGAAAGTTTCAGCAAATATTACAGAAAGTTTTTTTTTTTTTTTAAAGTTACCTACTTCAGCTTTAATGTGAAACAAATACAGGAAGTGTTGAATTTTATAGCGCAACAGCAACAAACAACAGCATAGTAAAGGTGATTGGAAATTAGCAAACTGATGACTGAAACAGAATTTCTGTTTTGAAGTGTCACTACCCAATCTTTCCTCAGTGTTCTTAGCCTTTTATTTGTTTGTGTCAGCTATTTCCTATTATTTATTAGAGATTATTTGATACCATCATCTGGAAATTTACAGTAATAATTGTTATCAAAGCAGTATTTTGCCTTTGAAGAGCTAATGGAAAACATATGCTGTGACATCGCTGATAAGGTTGTGGCTTGAGAAACCTGCTGCTGTCAGCGGAGCAACCACTAAATATTTTATTTGTTTTTCACAAGAGTTTCTCTTCAAACTCTCCCTCACCTGAAATCATAGAATCACTGTAAGGAAACTGCCACTATACAGGCGACAAAAATCCTATATGACAGTAAAGTGATGGTTTCCTAACTTTTTATGACAGTTGTAGCTGCATGAAATGTATTTTGTATGTTCTGCTGCAGAGCCCGGTAGCAGGGATTGGAAGCTGAGGGGTATCATTCCTGCCCTATCTTCATTCCACTGTACTAAGTTATTTATACATCATGTGTCATTGTGTGGAATCCATGTGTGAATGTGTAGTTAACACCAATGTAGCACTCCAGGTCCTCGCTGACACTTAATTAGCAGCTAATTACATTGAAGCTATTTCAGCAGCCCGGACAGTGGATGAACACCTTATTTTCTGGTTAATTACTCTGAACACCAGTAGATAAGAGTTGGTATCTGTAACCCTGCTGCTGTACTGCCCTATGATGCAGTATCATCAGACAGATGGATGATTACCAATTAAAAACCAATTACCAATAGTTTACGTAGGGCTTTGACAATGAAATGTAAAACTTTGATTGATATATACAGTAGATGATGTAAAAGCTGCAGTAAGAGCATTTAAATGTGTCAAAAATCTCTCTCCATCTTAGTCCTGACTCAGTCAATCCCCAACATAGAGACATCATACACATCAGCTAGACTGATAAACTCCATGGCAACATTTATCTAACATTTATTTATTTAAATGTTCACTATCAGTACAGGTTTAACAGCTCTAAAGCTCAGGACACACTCTTCTATCCATTCATACCCCAGAACATGTATAATCCCAAAATCAGTTCCCAGCCCTTTTTCCTTAAAGGTCCAGTGTGTAACATTTGGGAGGATCTATTGTCAGAAATGGAATATAATACGAATAACTATGTTTTCATTAGTGTTTAATCACCTGAATATAAGAATTCCATTTCTGTTACCTTAGAATGAGCTGTTTTTATTTACAGCTGCCACAGGTCACCTTCCATAGAGCCTGCCAGGTTGAACTGCATGTTTTTTTTTGTTTTTTTTAACAATCATATATACTTAATAAGCTTATTTTTTGACAAATGTTTCCTTCTCATTGTTCTATAAGCTTTTTGGTTGTTTTAACTGTGTACTTCTCATGTAGAACGAGGCTGTTTATCAGTGTGAATGCTCTGAGTATAGCTTGTGTTCGGGTCTTCGCTGTGCCCTTATCCAGATTTTTTAAAAACTTTTTATCCTAAATAATAATCTAAACATTAAAAATAGCAGTTTTATTTAGTTTTCTTCACAGAAATAAATAAAAGTTTTTTTAAACCCCTTAAAATCAATAAGGCTTGACGACCCCACAGCTTTGGAGCCAGTGTGCTAAATGATGGTATTTTGGCTGTAGTCTAACTTTCTGATAGTAATAATATAGGAAGCAGTAGCAGCTTTTACCTCACTCGCTCACTAGTAAACACAGTGAATATTGAACATTTTAGCAAAATAAAAAATAAGTATCACCCCCATCAGTGTGGATCAAGAGTCTGTATTACACTGTCATCTCAGTGCTCTGTGCTGTGGCAATACCTGGTACTCCAGCAACCGAGAGCCATGGAGAGCACACACTCAGAGAGAGCATTGTGTTTGGCGTGAGGGTGTTGTGATGACGATGTGCTGTGACAGCACTGAGCAGGCCTGTCTGAAGCTCTGAGGGCCACCCGCAGACACACACACACACACACACACACACACACACACACACACACACACACACACACACACACACAAACAACCCATGAGTCAAGAGAGGAAAGGGAGAGACAGTGAACCGAAAGAGCGTGTTGATGAAGGCAGCGCCCCACGTGTCATCCTGAGAGAGAGAGAGAGAGAGAGAGAGAGAGAGAGAGAGAGAGAGAGAGAGAGAGACTGCAGTTCTTTACCACTGTTCACACACATTTCTCTATTCTTCAGTTCTCTCTACCGACATGCAGCTCAGCACAGCAGTTAATCTAACATCCAGAATGCATTAATGCAAACAAAACTCTTACATACATTTCAGCTTTAGCTCTTGAACCAGATAACATTTGTCTCCCAACAAGAAAACCTTTGTCACTCAGAGCACAGTGGCTTTAAAAAAAAAAACTAAGATTACGATATGTTTCACTCTTATCTTTTAAGTAGTGTTTTATTTATTTTTTATTACTGGAAATATGACGATGGTGGGTCCACAGGGGCCAGCGCACGTCTAGCAACCAGTGTGGGGATCATACATTGAAAATATTAGGGACAGCTGTTTGACTTTTATGAATTCCTCCTTTCCCTCTCACATCTACCAACATCAACACAGTTCATACACTAATAAAAACATAGCTATGAATATTACATTCCAACTGGACCTTTAAGGATGGATACATACATACATACATACATACATACATACATACATACATACATACATACAAGAGCAGACCACTGTGTCCACATCAGAGGAGAGGATGACTGCATATATCAGATGCCAAATGACTGTATGTCTTAGTGTGCACTTTTGATGTATAAATTATTGAGGGACCACCTACCTGAGAGCAGATCATGATGTGTCATCTGTTTTAAACGCTGACAGAGGATCAGTGTAAGCCTGAAGCCACAGAGTCACTCAGTTATCTTTTCTAGCTTTAGAAAAATGTACCTCTCAATTATTTGTATGTCATTATCATTTTGCTGTGTGAATCATGTAAACATCAACAAATCCTAACCACCTCAATTTGGAGACATTAGTGTAATTGCTATAAACAGTCAAGCCCATCAGAGGCGGTTACATCCTCCTCCAGCCTCTACACTGCACTTTGCTGCTTGCTCAGACCGGCAGGAAATCTGCTGGAGCACTGTTAGTACAAAGTAAGTATAAGTAAGGTTATGGCATGATAATGGGAACCATTATACTGGTACTCGCCATCAACATCAACATGACCATCTATAGGCCCTCTTGGTAACAGGCAAAACTACACATTTTTAATAACATAATATATTCTTTTCACTGTCATAGCTTTGTTTAGGTTGCACAATGACGTGAATATTCAGTAATGAATGCATTTCATGTTTTTTAAACTGACACCTACTAGATTAGGACAAAAGAGCTCCAGCAGCATTGGGCCATGTGTGAGAGTGCAGGACGGTGACAGCAACGCGACCCAGTGTTCTCCACTGAATGGTCCGTACCGTGAGAGAGAATCATTTTAACAGCATTAAAAACAAGAGTGTACATGTATTGATGATGTTCAAGCTGTGTATTGCTGGTATTGATGTCTCTATTGTTGATAAATGTAGGGCATTGTCGTGTGAGGGTTACATAACTGTAGAGAGCACCAACCAGAAAACTGGAGGAAATGGGACTTGTGTGTGTGGTGTGTGTGTGTGTGTGTGTGTGTGTGCTTATATCTCTCAGCTTGAGGAAATAAGTTGGAGCTTTAAAGCCCCAGAATGAGTCCACAGAGCTGGTTGCTCATGTACAACCATGATTTATCCAGTGATTTCCCTCATGCTAGCCACCAACACTGTTGCTACTATTGATCACAGCTGATCTGTGTCTAGCAGAGTTATTATCTTATTCTGGGTGAAGCATTATCCAACTGCCTGTGAATATTTAAACTAGGGATGGGCATTTCAAGCAAAAATACTGTTCAATATTCTCTGGGAACAATTCAACCATTCTTTGACAATAGCTGACCTCAAATGCTTGGAAGCTTCAACTGTTGCCATGGCAATTGCTGTCCAAACCAGTATTTGAATGATTTGGTTTTTGTTTTTGAGAGACGTGAGATGATGTGAACCGCGAACCATCGTCAGCTGTCAAGAGGCACTTGTTGCCTCATCAGGCCTTCAGAGCTCATATTTTTCTCCCTGGACATTCTCTGGAGTTTGCCTCTCTCACCTGAAATGGTTTGGCAAAGGGTGGCGCCTGGGTACAGTGTGCAGGAGGAGAAATAGGACTCATACGTTATGTTTTTGGTTGATATCAATACTGTGTGTATTTCGATGTGAGTGGAAAGCTATATACAGGCAAGCAGAAAAGAGTACTATCAACACGCACTCTACGGCTGTTTTTTCCTTTCATTTGTTCTTCGGCTCAGTGTGGATGGTGCACCACGGAACGAGTAAGAAAATGAAAAAAAACCTTTTTATGGTGGCTGGCAAACACTTAAGTGACCCACTACCACCACCCTTACACCCCGATGCTTGGAACAGAGATTTCACAATACCTTCAGGCGACAAACGCCTAGAGAAAAATAGGCTTTAGCTGAGTTAGGGTGGGTGTGGTACATTATTTTTATTGCTTAGAAATTCAACTTTTGTGTACTGTCTGTACATTTAAAAGTGACTTCTTTTTTTTTTTTTTTTGCCAGGAGCTTCAGCCTTTGACATTTCGGAGCTGTTGTGATACCCAAATAGAACAGTGGTTTGCTTGATATTAGTTAATATTGTATGACACATGGGTGCCCACCTGCCAGGCTCAGTGTTTCTCTGAGTCCAGCACCCTACTGCTTATTATCCATCAGTCCAGCTACTCATCCTACCAGCTTTTTCATATTATCTTTCATTACTGCTTACCACAGGTCAGTGGTTTGTTGACGTTTACTGGCCTTATAGGATTATTTTGGCATTTCCCTATCCTAAACACTTATTGCCCGGAATGCACATCCAATTTAAGAATTCTGATTCCCAAAGATTTTCACGTCTGTAACAAACCATTTGTGTGCGCATGTTTGAATGAATTAATCAACATTTGGGTGTTCTTATTTTTTTGTATAGGTTTTTAAAAACAAATTTAAGAAGCAAAATACAAAAACAGGCTTGAATAAGGCCTCATTATAGCAAGGATAAAGAAATAATAGGAGCTAAATATTGCCTGTGATAGTGTATGAATATAGTTAGGAGAAAGTCCTCACAAGTATTATATAACAGATGTGTGTTTGAGTAAGTGAGCGAGTCAGGGAGTGAGAGAGGAAGGGGGAAAGCAGCAGAATAGTGTGCAGAGTGACAGACAGAGGGAGGAGGGAGGACAGGCAGAGAGTTCTGTTGGGCAGTTCTCGAGCCTGTCTCTCCCTTTGAACCTGTGGATCCCACTCCTACCTGGCCATGTCATCCGGCCTGCGCAGGAAGTGGAGGAGCGCGGTGCGAGCGCTCAGGACTCTCCGTGGGACGGGAGCAGCAGGAGGAGGAGGCGCTGTGAGTCTGCTGTTATTTTTAGTCTCTCCTCCCTCCCGGGGCTAGGCTAATCCGCCGCTGCATGGGCTTATCCAGATTGGAGGTAGGACACCGAGGCAGAGAGGTTAAGCACTTGCTCCTGTGGGAAGCCTACTTTGGTTGCGATGCCGTCTAAACTACCCAAACTGAGCCAGACCATGCCGAAGCAGGATTTTGCTAGTCGAGGCTGTGGGTTTGACAGGGCAGGGGGACCGTGGCTGCTCCGCTCACAGGGGCACTGAGGAAGCTCCTCTGCTCAGCCATGAGTCTGGAGCGGCTGCCAAGCGGCTGCTGCGCCGGCTACCCCAGCTGGCATCGCTGCTGGCAGGCCGAGACGGGCAAGATTGGGGCCTCAGTTGGCTGCAGGGAAGGGGAAGGCAGCGGCGGCGGTGGGGGGGCCAGGATCCAGCTGAGGGGGCTCGACACTGAACAGCTGAAGGGCAGCCTGGTGGTCCTCTACGCACCTGCTGGGAACTCCTGCCTGCTCAGATTGGTGGGACATGCATGTGTGGATGGATGAATGGATAGATAGTAGAGCAGAGTGTGCTGGTGTGCTGTGTTACATCCTCAAGGTGTCTTCTAAAGAGTCTGTTAGGTTATGTGCATTTATTTTATTTATAAAATGTAAAAGACTTAAAGAAGTCTTAAACATGGTGAATTTAAAGATAGCTTTATGGCTGGAATATGCATACTTTCAGATGCTGTTGTGGTCTTTAAAGGCTTTTTCTGGCATGGAATTGATCCAAAACTCAATGCCAACTGGACATTTTTTAATCCTCTCTTTGAGAAGGATCGGTCATGTGACTGATTCCTCTTATTTAACAGTATTTTTCTGAATTTCTAATGATATTGCTTAGTGTTTCTGACACTAAACTAAATAAAGTTTAGTAGTGTCTATAGTATACATCATTTTTTGGTATTATACATACCCAGACTGCCATACTCAAGTCCGGCCTCAAGACGTTTTTTCTATTGTCTCGATCTTGTCGTGAACTTGTTGGTATTTGCACTCGGACTTGGCCATTGGTCTCGCTAAATGTTGTTCTGAACTATTTTCAAAACAAAACCATTGATGAAGCCTGTTGTTCAGGCTTCATTTAAAATCCATCTAAAACATCGTCACTTGTAATCGTATGCCAACGCATTCTTTTTTACGGTCTCGGTCTTGACTGTCTTGTTAAAAGTTGGCCTTGACTTTGACTCAAACCTTTTGAGGTTTGGTCTCTAGCCGTGGTGTAGGACTATACATACAAGCTTACAAACTGTAATTGTTTTGTAAATAATTTTATATTTACAGCTTGATGGAGTCAGCTGGAGAGGATGGAGTTTTTAGATTGTGTATTGCTTGTGTTGAAATAATGTTGAAATAATGTCTGTTTAATCAAGTCCACTTTCTTTTCTCACTCTTTTTCGCTGTAGTTAGCCGATGTTCATTGCACAGCAATTGTTCATTGATCACGCTAGTGTAAAGTTCTGTTAATTTGCCCGTAAACTGAATCTAATTAGCTGAAAGAATAATAACACACGAGCTGTCATGGTTTTGACATTTCCATGTCCCTGAAGACTGCTTAAGCAGCGGGGACTTTTTTTCCCAACTGAGAAATGTGTGAGTGAGCTGTGAACAGTTGATCAACTATTGATGAGTGTTGCTGACTTGGCCAACTTGCTACTGGCTGCCAGTGCTATCTGTACAGTTTGAATGGATGCCACTGCAATATACTGTATCTGTGCGTGTGTGTGTGTGTGTGTGTGTGTGTGTGTGTGTGTGTGTGTGTGTGTGTGTGTGTGTGTGTGTGTGTGTGTGTGTGTGTGATATGACAGAGAGGTGGTGAAGCACAGGGGACTCTGACACAGAGTGATGTTCAGTGATGCTTACATCAGCTGGTGGCATTTAACTGTGAGGTTAGTCGGCAGAGAGTGAGAGCTGTGTGTTAGTGTGTGGTTGTGATTGTGGAAGAGAAAGAGAGACATGCATTTGTAAATGTCAGTGGCATACATGTCTGTCATTTCAGAGGGCAAGGACAAGCAGTATGTTTAGTCGTTTAAATTGGAGAGCTGTGACAGCCACGTTCAATTGCCAGGCAGATTTCCAGATAGGATGGCCAGAGTGAGTTGACAAAATCAGGGCCGGAGCCAGGACTTTAGAAATACTGAGGTCATGAGTCCAAGCCCTGCAAAGGACATTCGGGGGTATGCCCCTGAAGATTTGAAAGACTAAAGTGTTAATCTGTACATTTTAATGCATATTGATTGTAAGAAAATCATGTAGGAATTAATGTCAGTGCCAACACATAGCTAGAAATTGTATTGTAGCTTCTTGTAGGGCTGTGTAATGACTGGAACCTGGTGATACGATAGGGTTACAATTCAATGTATTGCAATACTGAATTGCATTTGTATTTATCGCAGTACACTGCTATCTAGGAGTTGGGGGGTTGGTTAAACACAAAATAGATTTTGAGAATTGATTATCAAATATTTAGATTATTATGAATATTATGATACTATATACTGTATATATATAGTGGTTGTAGCCAGGTTGGGACTGATGTACTGTATCTGTGCCCGTGGAAATAATCAATTTTAAATTTGGTGTTTGCTTCACCCACCAAATTGAAAAAAATGGCATGTGCAATATACAAACTGCAAAAGAAGAAAAAGGTGCGGGACATTTTTTGTATTCAGCAAAGGCGTATATATAAATATTGAAAATGGTAGATACGGGCCTGGTCAGAATAAAAGAACAGTTAAAAATGATCAGGAAAACTATAAAAAGACATGCATTCAGTAACTTGCATCTCTTTTATATTTTTAAACTGTGAGTTACAGCTTGATGTTATATTGTGTGTATACACACTGTTTTTAATTAAGGGAGCAAGTTGAAAAAGTGTAGTTCAGCATTCTGTTTCAATGACGATGAGTGTCAGACAGTCCACTCCAAAACTAAAACAGAAAATGAAAATGGTAATGCGTGGTATTAAAATTCTATTACTATCCAAAAAAAATAAAAAATCCACATTTAGGCTGGCCACACTGGTGATGATGAGTGTGTTAGCTGGAGGAAGCAGCAGCTGGATAGAGTAGGGGTACAAGAACAGCCTGGGGCTGGGGTTTGAATGTCAGCTGGAGCACCTCTTCAGTAATGAGACAAACTGAGACAGGTGATGTGTGAACCCCCTGGGAAGCTGCCTACATGTGCCTCAACATCCACATGTGACCAGATGCAGATGCTGCAAAAGGATATTACTGGTGAGCCCCTGTCCCTCACCTGACATCAGGTGAGACTGGCTGGAGTTCGTCCACTGACACTGACTATGTGTCTCACTCTGTGAACTCAAATAGAGCACTGAATTGAAGAAATGGTTAGTTAATCTATTATTAACCAAGTAGCTGTACTTCTCAGTGCCTCAGTAGAGCTTTTACCCATTCAGAAGTTGTGCATAAATAATAATAACTTGATGTCTGTTTGTCAGTTGCCATTAATCCAAGTAGGTGACTTTGTCCTTGGCTCTCTTATTGACACTAGATGTTAGTGTGTGTTAGTGTGTGTGTGTGTGTGTGTTAGTGTGTGTGTGTGTGTGTGTGTGTGTGTGTGTGTGTGTGTGTGTGTGTGTGTGTTGGTGTTTTCTGCCTCTCCTGCCTTAAATCACAGCAGTGTGGCATCACTCTGAGGGAAAGAGTTTTTGGGTCAGGGCTCACGGGACTGTAGAAGAAGTCCTACAGTAAGTGCAGCAGAAGAAACCCAACTTACTAAGCACACACACACACACATACACACAGACCACTCTGATCATAACGTTACTGACACACACAAAAAGAGGGCTTAAAAGATTCACAAAAATATAATTTGAGCCCTAAAGATCTAATTGACATGTACATTCATATTTATAACTCTCTTCAAATTACTAAATGTGTGTGTGTGTGTGGGGAGGGGGGGTATGGTATGTTGACAGTGGTGACATTTTGTTAAAGGTCCAGTGTGTAACATTTAGGAGGCTCTATTTGCAGAAATAGAATACAATGTTCTGTCCTGTAATCACCTGAAAAGAAGAACGGTTGTGTTTTCGTTGGAAAGATCCACAGAGGGAGCGGCTCCTCTTCTATGGGCCTTTCACCTTTTTTGTGATTTTGCAGCCATCGTAGTTTATCTTACACGCTTGGAAGGAGAGGGTGAGGCGGGGGGTTTCAGTTGGTTGCAATCTGCAATCTCACTGTTAGGTTCCATTAAATCCTACACAGTAGGGATGCACCGATTGGGAGATTCTGGGCCGATACCAATAAAGATGTTTAAAATAACAATTTGTCCGAGTGCTGATACTGATGTTTTTTGTTGTTATTGATTTGCCCTTTTGCACTGGGAAACAAATAAATCTATGATGAGATAAAACTATAAGTAATATATAAATATAAAGATAAGATTTTTGCCTTGTTGCAGCCAGTACTGGGAGTAATGCATTATAGAGGAGCGCATTACTGTAATTTCACTACTTTTGGTGGTAACTTGTGATGCAACTAATTACATTTTCAAATTAAATAACACAATTACAATCACTGACATTTAGATGGGTGTGTTAGGTTTGTCCTGAAAATAATGACGACTGCAGAAAAGGGCAGACAAACACAGCGCATCCAAGCATATCCTGTTGATTTTTCTGGTTTATGAACTAACCTTACCCGACCTTACGCCTAAGCCATCACACGCAGAGCACACATCATTGCACGCGACACCAGGCACCGCCTCAGCCCATTTTTCACACTGCTCCCATCCGGGAATGCCTGGAATGGAAACGGGCTCACTATGGCAGCAGTTTTGTTCTGCCATACCATTATTCAACAAAACACCTCGGTAGCCATTTTAATTAATTGATATTATGTAAATGGGATGCATGTATAAATGTGCTGTTTGGATGTGTCCCTTGTGATTATGTTGTGTATGTGTTTATGCAAGGCTATGTACTGACTGTGGCAAATTCCTGGAAAGGACAATAAAGAATATATTGATCTAAAATCACACCTGACCTTATGGTGGCTCCAGACAGTTCAGTCCATTCATCAGATAATTGTTCATTAACTAACTACTGTAGCAAAGCTCAGTTAATGTTTGCATCTGTGTGGGTCATCTTCGACTAAATCCTCCTGTCTACTACTTGCAGCTCAGTTTGTTTTTCTTCTCATCCAAGATGTGAGACACGGAGCTGAACGAAAGCTCACTGTCTGTGCTGCTGCAGGCACAACAGCTGTATTGCATGCAATTTGTGTCTATGCTGGAATACGGAGATGATTATTTCTCCAGCATCTGATTCGGAAATAACCATTACAGAATTTGGGCAGTGCAAAATGAATGCAGCACAACAAACATCAGCCACTGACACTGGTGAATACCATCTTATTTACTGAAAATCCCATGTCAGTCAACAAGGCAAATATCAGTTGCTAGGGATATATCGGTGCCTCCGTACACACTGGTCCTTTGAGGCAAACAATAAAGCTGGCTTTAACTTGTCTGGGACTGCAACAGATATAGCTGCCATGAAAAAAAAAATGAGTTGAGAGCATTTCAGTGTAAGAAAAAGCTGAATTCCAGCTCAGAGTCAGCACTAGTTAATTAGAGACATGTTTCTCTTCAGGCAACTTGACTAAGGCCCATGGCTGAAATGTTTTACCTCTAATAAACTCTGTAGTGCTGACAGTGTACACACTTTCATTTTCCTTCACAATTAGAAAATACTGTGATCAGAAGTGTGCTTTGTCAAAACTCCAACTACCCCTAGCAGTGATCTCAGAGTTTTCAGCTGCTGTTAAGTTACTCTTTAAATAGCAGAAACTATACTTACTGTATATTCTGTTTTCATGACCTGCTTATTATATTCCAACACTGGTTTCCTGCCAGCATACAAACGTATCATTTCATGCACACCACATGTAGGTGTGAGGCTTTTGAAAAACAGTGTCAAGTAGCGCCTGCACTCTGACTCCAAACCACACATTTACAGGATTAACAACAATTCGAGTAGCATACAATGTATTACACAATGCAGAGACAACGACATGGTCCCCCACTGACCCTTCTGTCCTCTTCCATTGTCTCTCATTCACGGCTCTTGTTAGAAGCAGCTGAAGTTGAGCAGAGCTGCCTGCTTCGATCAGTGTCATCAGGGCTCAGCACACACATCACTTAGTGTGTGTGTGTGTGTGTGTGTGTGTGTGTGTGTGTGTGTGTGTGTGTGTGTGTGTGTGAGTGTGTGAGTGTGTGTGTGTGAAGTGTGTGAGTGTGAGAGTGTGTGAGAGAGTGTGAGAGAGTGTGAGAGAGTGTGAGAGAGTGTGAGAGAGTGTGAGAGAGTGTGAGGAGAGTGTGAGAGTGTAGAGAGAGTGTGAGAGAGTGAGAGAGTGAGAGAGTGTGAGGTGTAGAGGTGAGAGAGTGAGAGAGTGTGAGAGAGTGAGAGAGTGTGAGAGAGAGAGTGAGAGTGAGAGAGATGGAGGGAGAGCAATGAGGTGGAAAGGGATGAGAACAGATATCTGCTGGAATAGTTGTCCAATTAAAATTATACACCAGTCAGGCAGAGAGACAGACAGAACAACATGCAGGCTGCTGTTATTGACTTGATACCGACTGTTCTTTCACAGAGGTCAGTTCCCACACCCACACACACCCCTTTCCCCTGCTGGTTGTGTGTGTGTGTGTTAATCTGGGTTAGTCTCCTTTCCACTTAGTATGTCCTCAGTCCCCATTGTTCTATACGTTTCTACTGCACACAGATTTGTGTAATGTGTAGCATAAAGCATAGCCCTTTTTCATCAGTACACACAAACAACAATTACACATGATAATAAAATTTCCCCAGAGACAATGTACGAGGCAGGTTCACTGAGAGAAGTCAAACACTGTGTATCAGGGCTGGGTGATGTGTCTAATATATGAGTTATTAAAGGGTGGATAACAGTGTATAAAGTAGAATCTCTGGATATGGATAGAAGTCAACTATGAGTCTGTAAAAGCACTGTAAAACATTATAGATTATTGGATGATTCTTTACAATATCTCTTTATTTTTTTAGGGACTCATTATTTACTTTGTTCACAAAGGCCTCCTGAATTCATTCTGCAGCTGGTGTTGAAATCCAGTGTTTGCTAACCGTGTTGTGTCTGTGTTCCTACAGAGCTCAGGGATGGAAGAGATGGTCTGGGAGCAGTACACAGTCACTCTGCACCGGGTGAGTTCACTCACTAACTGTTGTTAAAACAAGAGCTCTGCATCTATCTATTAATCAGCCTGGTCAACCCTATTTAATCACATCTAAATGAAACACTGATCACATTTTCTCAATTACAGCCCATTAAATGTGTGTTCCAACAATGGAATAAATTGCCATTATCTCCTCCAGATCATATATCTACAGTGCAGATGATCATTATTCTAAAAATAGACCGGCTCTGACCCTAGCTAACTCACCCTTGGGCTGCTCCACTACTTATATTCACATCAGCAACCCCGTCTTTCAGAAATGATCTTTATGTAAAACTAATGTAAAACAGCACGAAGCATTTAGAAAAAAAAACAGTATTATCAACACAGTAATAAGAAAACATTGGTATTGTGTACACACACACACACACACACACACACACACACACACACATAATATCTATAGCATCACAGCAAACAACTATTTGCTATGTAAATATATAGTGGATTGAAGGTGTCCTGAGCAGAGAATGACGTCACAATCCCACCCCTTGTTTTTGATCCCTGACCATTGTTTACTTCTCCGGTCCAGCGGCACGTGCATTTTAGTGCATGTGAGTCTCTGCGTGTGGAACTGTTCTTTAAACAGAGTGACTGACGCTGCTGTTTTTCTCCTCCATGTCAGTTAATTAAGAATTTAATTTGACCAAAGCAGAGATTGTGATTGTTGGAACAGTGTAAAGACTAACAAGAAGTTTTTTGTGAGTTTTTATGTCTGTGTCCACTCTGAACGAAGTTACAATGTTACTGGTAAAATACAAGGTAAAATTACTGTTTTTGTCTATGGAGTCTGGTGGAGAGTGACAGTGATATTAGGATTGTTTCTGGTTAAACAAACGCTCTATCTCTGTAGGGATCCTTTCCATAATGTTGTCAGACACATATAATATAATATAGTCTGAGCCTATCAGTGGCAAAAACAAGCACTTTCAGTGGATGTAATTTGACTGTTTTGCGAATATTGTCACATCTAACTTGTTATTTGTGGCGTTGTTTATTACAACCAAACCAGCATTGGTGATTGCTGGAAAGACTGTAGAAGGAGTGGTTTTGGTTTGTGTCCAAAAAACCAGTGAAATTCCCTGATGTTCAGTACCCACTCGATACCACGGTATGTCCCAGTTTTCTTTAGATTTTTGCCCCCAATCCCCATGTAATATTGAATATCTACTGATACTCCCGATCCAATACTTGTATTTTACTTAATAATACAGGTGAATAGCTCTGCATTGCATTCAGAAAAAAATGTCCTGCTACCTTGCTGTTCCTTAATATTTTTTCATACATAATATATTCATATTAATATAGCCCATTTTATATAAAAAAAAACCAAAACTCTCTCTGTAATCTTTTTTGATCTTGGCAATCTGGTCTTGTCGCTGTGTATTCGCTGGGAATTTCTCTCTCCGTTTTTATAATGTCCTGCAGAGTTTGTTGCTTCATTGCAGCCTTTACCTGAGTTACCTGAATGAACTGGATTCTGCTGAATGTTTGTTTTCTCCATCTGCACGGATTACATTAATTGCTTTTAGCTGCTTTTTGTTTGCGGGGCTTTTGTTGCACTTGCAGTGGCGTGGCAAGTGTGCGGCTGCTCTCTGTCTCCTCTCTGACCCGGAGCTCTCAGCCCCGCCCGTGGCGGTGTTTCACTGCGAGTAGGGCTGAGCTCCTCGTCACACACACACACACACACACACACACACACACACACACACACACACACACAGAGCAAGCAGAGAGCTGACGATGGAGCATTGTGCACAAAAGCTTCACTGACTAGAGTGGCATATACACCGATCAGCCATAACATTTTGAGCACTGTAAGGTGAAGTGAATAACACTGATAATCTGGTTATCATGGCTCCTGTCAGTGGGTGGGATATATTGGACAGCAACAGAACATTTTATCCTCAGAGTTGATGTGTTAGAAGCAGGAAAAATGGGCAGTGCGAGGATCTGAGCGACTGACCAAGGGCCACATTGTGATGGCTAGACGACTGGGTCAGAGCATCTCCAAACCTGCAGCTCTTGTGGGGTGTTCCCGGTCTGCAGAGGTCAGTACCTATCAAAAGTGCTCCAAGGAAAAGAACCAGAGACAGGGTCATGGGGGGCCAAGGCTCATTGATGCACGTGGGGAGTGAAGGTCGGCCCGTGTGGTCCGATCCAACAGACGAGCTACTGTAGCTCAAACTGCTGAAACAGTTAATGCTGGTTCTGATAGAAAGGGGTCAGAACACACAGTGCAGAGCAGTCTGTTGGTATGGGGCTGCAGAACATTATTGACAGAATAAAACAGAATGTTATGGCTGATCGCTGTATACTGCTCCATCAGGTCTGGGAGAATTGCATCCTCGCACTGTAGAAAAAAATGAGTACGGTCATGTTTTCAAAATTTTGGTATCAATTTGGTACCGAAGTATTGGTTCTCATGACATCCCTACTGTCCAGTATGAAGTGTGTTTTATGATTATCTGTTTGATAAAATGTTTAGTTTTGTCAGTGGAGTATGGTGGCCCATAGTGGAGATGTTGTTGTCTAGTGCAACATCTAGTAGCAGTGAATCTCATGTATAGCCTTTAATATTGAATAAAAGTCAGTGCTGACTTGAGGCCCAACACATAATCTGTCTTAAAGTACAAGTGTTGTAAAGTCTTTCAGTATTTTACACAATATCTTTCCCTATTCTAGCCTTAAGCAGGGTTTATAGTCGTCTTATCCTAAGCTCTTTTGAGATACAGTCTTTTATACAGTCTACATGTGAGACACACCTCCTCTCTGGTGTCAAAGTCCTGTGCACCTCTACCACCTCCCTACAACTTCTGTGCAGTACAAGGAGGTAACACATCATCATTGAGGAAAATTACAGCAGCAATCATGTTTCCTTCAAAACTTACCAAGTAAAACAATTAAGTTGTTATTCCGATCTTCTTAATGAGACAGGGATGACCAGATCAGATGCTGTATATTTTGCAATACACATGAAGCAAACAATCATCCTAGCTGGATAGAAAAGACAATAACTGGGGGGAATTCCCTCTGTCAGCAAAACCAATAAATACCATCAGAGTTTCAGAAACAAAACAATGAGCACCTCAGTAAGTGCCTGTTGGAAGGTAGCTGACACCAGTTTAAACTCTCAGCCCAGTTTGGCTCAGTGTTTTCTGTCTGAATGTACTGTATTTACTAATGGAGTTCTCTTTCTGCAGGACTCTAAGATGGGTTTTGGCATTGCTGTGTCAGGTGGGCGTGACAACCCCAACGTGGAGAACGGTGAGACGTCAATCATCGTGTCAGATGTGCTGCAGGGAGGACCGGCAGATGGATTACTCTTGTAAGTCTGTCAAACAGTGAGCAAAATCCTCCTCTGTGGAAAATGCTTCAAGAATGACTGAATTCCCCGCTGTAGAATCCACAACCTCCCCACACAGCTCTATGGCCATGAATGTTCTCCCCAACTGTACGCAAGGTCAAAAAAGTACAATACATCATTATCCCCAAGATGATCTCTGTTGACAAAGCTGACGAGCCATAAATCAGTCTAGGACAATTTTCTTTCTGCAATCAAGTTTAGTGGAAGTACACACAGAGCAGGACTGTGTTAATTATTAAACATTTTTACTGTTGACATTGATTTTTATTTGTGTGTATTGTTTTTTTGTCCAGTGAGAACGATCGTGTCATTCAGGTCAACTCCATCCCCATGGACAACGTGCCTCATTCCTTTGCTGTGCAGTCCCTCCGTAAATGTGGAAAAGTGGCCAAAATAGTGAGTATGAACCATAGAAAAGGAAGACACAGAGTGTTCTTTTGCAGAGTAAAGGTGATGTTTGTAGATGCTCACAGCTCTGAGTCACACTGTCAAAAGAAAGGTAAAACATGATGGTTTCTCAGGGGGACCTTTGTTAGGACAAGCACCATCTGTGAGTCACACTGCACAATGTGTCAGTCAGTGTGTTTATTCTTGTTAAGCACTGAATCAGTCTGATGGAGCTTTCTAAATATCACTATGTACCTCTCCCTCTGTCGCTGCCTACAGGAAAGCTCTCATATCCCGTGCTTAGTGGCAGGTGGTGGTCGGTAACATTGCACATTTTATCTTAAAAGCAAGGTAGCCTTTACATGTATGTATGTATGTATGTATGTATGTATATATGTATATATGTATGTGTATATATATATATATATATATATACATATAATTGTAGACATCATTTTATATATTATGTTGTCAAACAGAAAAGGGCAATAAACATGTTAAATCACAATATTACCAACCCTGTTAAATAATCAGTTATGCCATTGCTAAGCTCACAGTTACCTAGTATTATAGTAACTGACCATGCCATAAAAAAAAATTACTATGAAGGAGTGCCACAGTTAAAAAAAAAAAAAGAGGTTTTTCTGGGTAGTGGAAATTGTCTTAAAATGAAGATGAGAAATGGGATATGACTTCCAGTAGTCATACCTCCAGCCTGCGTTCCAGTGAACACAGTTGGCCGTGTTCGTACAAACCAATGATAATTAACTTAGTTCTGGGAGCCATCAGAACTCCAACAAACCTCTAGAGAGCTACTGTGGAAGCTGTCCTCCAATAGGAGTTTTACACCAAATAAAAAGGAAATAGCACTGGTTTCCTGTCACGTGGGGCAGAGCATTCCAAAAACTGGAAGTCATTTTGTTTTTTCTCAAGATTGTTGTGATTGTGAGCTTGGCTGCTGTGTGAATTACTCTGCTACTGGTCAGTTTGGAAACCTCCTCCACCCATATACTGCTGCCTTTAGTCAGTGGAGACGGAGCAGCTGAAAGGTCTGAGGCAGATCACTGAGTCATCGCTGCAGCTCTGCAAACACAACAAACACTACAGAGAGATGGAGGGAGAGGACACACCCTCAGCACCAAACAACACTCTGAGTGGGAGTGTGTCTTGTGACTAGGGTCAGTGCTGTTATGCTGCGACCTACTGTACACCCCCACCACACACACACAGTGCAATGCAGGGTGATAACGACTCATTTAGGAGTTCTTTGTTAAATTTAGTTTAGCTGCTTCCATTTCCACACACTGATCACATCTGTCAGCAGGATCATTACAGGTCTGTGTGTCATGTAAGAAGCCATACTGTTATCATAACAATAATTAACCTTTCCTAAGCCCCGCCTCTTTTTGCTTTGTGCTCCAATAACACTCGGTCAGAACCAATCAGCTTTCTCCTTTCCTGTACTCGTCTGTGTTGAAAAGACAACCCCGCTTTGAAGATTAAAGATATAAGCAACATATATATATAGTATATATATAGTCACATCTTAAGTCAGCTTGTGAATGTACGCTAACGCTAGCTTACTAGCCAGCTAATCTCCATCAATCATTAGTTAGCTAGCTAATTTACATCAATTATTAGGTAGCTAGTTACATTTAAACGTTTCAGTGTCTCCTGAAACATAAAGTCAACATAATTGACCCTTTTAAAGCATATTTATGATGTTGTACAATACACTTAGTATGCTGTATAAAACCATTTGGTGTATTATATGTAACAATGTGGTGGGATATATATTCATATATGGGGTAAAAGAGGAGGATAGGGCCTGATGTGGTTTACCATTATTGGAGCTTATGCCGAGTCTCTATATTATTACATTATAAATACATTTTTATTTTAAATCTTGGAGAGGGGAGGACGAGAGCTGAGGACCAGAGTGCAGAGGAGCAGCACTCACTATCTGCTCTGTTGTAGCACTGTACATCCACAGGAACAGATTGTGTGTGTGTGTGTGTGTGTGTGTGTGTGTGTGTGTGTGTGTGTGTGTGTGTGTGTGTGTGTGTGTGTGTGTGTGTGTGTGTGTGTGTGTGTGTGTGTGGTTTTAAGACTCCTGCACAGTAATGCCTCAGGTTTTCAGCCTGGCTGCCTCTCACGCTGCTGCAGCTCTAAAAGTAGCAGCAGTTGTCTCCCGTGTGTGTACCAGACTAATCTCACTGCTCCGCACAGTTAAATATAAAAGCCTGACATGTCGAGGGAATCTGATTTGCTTTCACGACATCCAGCTGCATCTTTATTCTCACTCCTGTCTGAGAGAGAGACATAGAAGCCATGTACTTTAAAGCTAGGTTTCTTTTTTATGTCTTTCTTTTAGATTTTTTTTTTTGGTCTAATTGAACAAACAGGTCAGTCAACAAGAAGAACAAGTAGATACACATTTTTGACAAAATATTCCACTCAAGGTCCACTAGCTTTTTCTAGAACTTTTAACCACATCTTGTGGCCTTAATTAGTCTGTGGAGCTTGCTCAGTTTCCATGGAGTTTGCTGTGGTGTCAACTAGAAGTCATTTCTTTTTTAAAATGTAACGAAGAGAATGCAAAAGTACACAGAGCACAGATACAATCATTAACTGATGGTGTGCAAAAACTGAATGTCCAAGCAAGTAGTTCTCAGTTTAAGCTATTAGTTGACTAGTCGTTGAACATTTATGAAATTAATTTCATTATTTAAATATTTAAACAGCTCCCCCCCCCTCTCTCTCTCTCTCTCTCTTACTTTCAGTGATGAATTTCAATGTTCATGATGTTTGGGCTTGTTGAGTGAAACTGTGCATTGATATTCAGGTTAATGATACTTTGGAGTATTGATATTTGGATTATTGATTTCTGGTGTATTTATGTTCATGTATTCCTACGTATAGATATGAAAGTTTCCTAATTTTAAATGATCCAAATTGGAGATTACCAGCCAACCAAAGTTAGTGAATGCAAACTATTTGGTTTGCTACTGGGGAAAAAAGGAGTCATGCTGTGGAAAGAAAATTGAGCTCCAGGGTTATAGTGACATTATCCACTCTTATATAATTAATAGTTTTAAATATTTAGAAACAAAATGTGTTTAAATAAACAGATTTGTAAAAAATAGTCAGCGGTGTCAATGAATGGGTACTTGAGCTCCTCTGAGACATATTTTTGAGACCAAAAAAATGTTTTGAACCACTGATGTAAACAGTTTTACATGTTTTATTCTTTCTCTGTCAGACGGTGAAGAGACCTCGTAAGGTCCACTCACTTAAACAGCCCCCATCCCCAGGCGCAGACAGTCAGGATTACGCCCCCTCCACCCACTACTACGACGCTGACAATGACAACGGCTGGTACCCTAACGAAAGCCGGGACCACACCTCTGACAGCAAAGCATACCTAGACCCCGAGTACAGGTCGGGGCGAGACTACAACCAGAGAGGAAGAAGCCGGGGAAGGAGCCAGGAGAGGTCCTCGCCCAGCCCGGAAAGATCCAGGAGGGAGGGTAGCCGGGGACGAGCCTTGGACACCAGTGCTGACCGTCAGAGGTACCACAGCCGAGGACGTAGCCCCGGGGACAGCTACCGCACGGAGGACAAGTACGAGCGAGGAGAAGGAGGAGGAGGAAGAGGAGGGAGGTACAGGAGCAGGGACCAGCTTAATGACAACTCTCCATCCCCAGAACCTTCCAGAGAGCTGGAGCCACTGGAGAAACCTGTCAACGTCCTGCTGGTGAAGAACAGACCCAATGAAGGTAAAACACATCATGCCTGCCATGGCTGCCCATTTGACTCTTGATCCCACAGAAACAGAACCAACACTATTATTTTTTGGTTCCAAGTTTTTCTCAGAGCACAGTTAAACACATTACAATAGAGTTGAATTGACAGCTATCTGAACATAGGCTTTCCTAAGACAGGACTTGTACTGGATTGTATTAGATTGTACAGGGGTTTCTATCGGTCTTGTCTCTCAGTGTATAGAATAGAACAATGTATAGAGCAGGCAACATTTTGAGAAACAGGAGTGAAGAGAACGTTAACAGCACAGGGATAATTGGATCTTTTTGTTCCATTATGTATCAGTGTACTGAGCGCTGTAATGAACCACTTGACTGCAACTGCAGATGCAAATGGTTCAATATTGAAGTTGCTAACTTTAGTAGACCATTTATGTCTTCTGATATCTTCAATATCTAATGATATCTTCAGCCAGTACACCTGTTGTGTGTATGTTTTTGTAGAGTATGGTCTACGTCTGGGGAGTCAGATCTTCATCAAACAGATGACCAGTACAGGCCTGGCTGCCAAGGACGGGAACCTGCAGGAGGGAGACATCATCCTCAAGGTGCACACACATTAATTCACAGTGCAGTCCCATTTATCATAAGTCTTCCAGCACAGTTCACAACCTGGGATCGCGGGACCCTCCAAGGGTTCCTAAGGTACATATAAGGGATCACTAGAATGCAAAAGAAAACCATCTTTGTTTTGTCCGTCTTGAGAAGTTTTGTTTATTTTGTTTTTTTCCTGTGAAATACTGGATACTGTCACATCTTTGGGCCATTTAAAACCTTTAAAGGAAACAATCTGAACAACAAAAATCCCTCTTTGGTTGAACAGATCATTTGCACACCAAAGCCATAACCTGTGATGACAGGTTATAAGTAGACATTGATATAAGGGTTCACAATCCAAAAAGACTGGGAACCACTGATCTGATTTGTCAGTGCACAGCTCATGGTCCTCTGTGGTTTTCCTTCCTCCTGTCCCAGCTGAACGGGAGGGTTTGGCATCCGTATCCAAGCCTCCGTCAATGCTCTGTATGGCCATTGAGAGGGGTCAGCCATTCTTAACCGACCTTGTGCCTTGATTTTGTGAAACCTTGCAGACTGCTAGGACTCCTTCCACAAGGACAGTGTATAGAAACAGCTGGGCTATGTTGTTTACATGGTTCAGGGACAGGGGGTAAGACCCAGTCTTCTGCCACCTGCAGGACACACTACAATACAGTATTTCTTTTTATGCTGGCTGGGCTGCCTCAACCTTGAAAGTTCATGTGGCAGCTATATCTTTAAACTATGGCCTCAGTGATGGAAGGCCAGTTGGTGTGCATTTCTGGCTGACACAGTTTCTGCGCAGTGCAAAGAGGGTACGCCCCCCCCAGGTTAAAGTGTTCTCCAGTATGCCCCCTGCCACTGGTCTTGCAGGCCTTGAGCAGTCACCTCTTGAGCCTATTGCATGGGTGACCTTCAGAAATATAAAATATGTCAATGGAAACTGCTTTCCTCCACACACACATCAGTCCTACGTGTCTTCAATGGAAGGCAGCGAGCGTGGAGTGACACTGTGGCCAAATATCTCTTTTCTGGTCCCTAGCCATACTAATCAGGCCATTAAACAAGACGCATACCAGCCTCCCCCATTTAGATCAAGGTGGAGGAGCAAATTAGCTGTGTCCAGTCCATCGTTGTGGCTGTACAGTGAGGCATCTCAGAGCTTTAGGCGAGGGACAAGGGCAACAAGGCAAAGGACATGCACTGTCTAAACAAAGGCTCTCTCACTGGGTTGTTAAGACAATCAAACAGGCTTATGAGTTAGCAGGTAAACCTGCCCCCGCAGATGTCATCTGCTATTCTACCAGGGGTGTGGCAACATCCTAAGCAGCAATGAGTGGGGTGTTGCTATTGGAGATCTGTGCAGCAGCATCCTGAACAGCACATTGTACTTTCTTGAGCTTTATATCGCCTTAATGTTGTTTCTTGGTCTACACTGGCATCAGCTTTTGCTTGAGACATCCACTTTTACTGCCACTGGCAGTCAGGAAGGACTGAGTCAGAACAGACGTTACAGAGGTAAATATGGTTCTGTAATTCCTGGATGACTGCCAGTCATGCTGGTTACTCGGAACCTATTAGGGCGAGAAGATTCTGAGAGATCGGATTAGGCTACCATGGAGATATATCCACTTAGTTTACTGCCACTGGCCGTTATCCAGTTTGTTTGATTTTTATTTATTTATTTTCATTTACAAAAAAACCTCCTTGAGATCAAGTTTTTCTTGGTCAAGACAGGTGGCAACAGCTGAGTTACATAAAATAGATGACACAATACTGTATATAGTGTGTCCCAAAAATTGTAAAATCAAAGATAAAATGTACAAAGTACAGATCCCCAGCCTCTAATATGAAGTTGAAAGAAACACCAGGTTTACAGAGCAAGCTGACTGGCTCCCTTAGTGAGAGTTCCCACAGCCTCTGACTGTGTGTGTGTGTGTGTGTGTGTGTGTGTGTGTGTGTGTGTGTGTGTGTGTGTGTGTGTGTGTGTGTGTGTGCGTGTGCGTGTGTGTGCGCAGATCAATGGGACAGTGACAGAGAACCTCTCTCTGCATGATGCTGGAAAGCTGATTGAAAAGTCGAGAGGGAAGCTCCAGCTGGTGGTCCAGAGAGACCGTCGCCAGATCCTCGTCCGCATCCCCCCCCTCGCAGACTCTGACTCTGACAATGATGGTGAGTCACTGAACGCATGGCCTGACCAACAGGGTTAGTGTTAAACCACAGGGAAGTTCGTAGTAGTTACCATGTGGTAGAGGCAGGACTGCTGGGTACAGTGTCTCCCAAAGGTCTGAAATATACTATACTATATATTTGGATTTCATTTCAAAATATATATTCTGAATTTTTATATTTGTACTATTCACATAATCAGAGATCTACAGAGACTTCGGATGTCAAAATGTTTCTTTTAAATTTAATCAAATCAATATATTAACTAATATGTAACCTCATATTACTTAGCTTACAATATACACAGACTGCTGCATGTTTATCTAACCAGACATCCTGACTGAGTAAAGTGTGTCTGTGGGAAACACTGTTTTTACAGATTTGTAACAGTTTTTGTAACTCCACCAAACTTTGGTGTCCAGATCAGAGGGAAGTTGATTTAAGGCTGAGATTAGAGTTAGGATAGGTCATTCAGTTTTAAGAGTTGACATGCTTTGTTTAATTGTCAAGTGAGGTCAATCAGATACTAATATGGTACAAATATATATCATATGCACTGTTTTTGGTCCATAAAAGTAATAGATGACTAAAGAAATAGAGATCATCAGATCTGCACAAAGATGTGGAGGTTAAAGTGTGCCACTGGAATAATTATAGATTTTTTAAGGTCAGTAGGTAAATAAAATGTATTCATTAAGTTTCTTTAGAAACAATGTATATAATGATTGGTTGAATTGGACTGAGTCATCAAAAGTGGTACCACTGGCTAAAAGTCAAGAACCCATTACTCAATTCAAAGGAGCAAGCTGTTCAAAGACCTGGGAGCAGCTGGAGAAATGGTTTTAATTCTGCAAACTTTACTCTGTGCAGTATTTGACCATATAAAAATATAAATAACTATTAAAGGTAACGAAAATACATTTTAAAAAAAAATGTGTAAATGTGTATAAAGAGTGTTTTTCCTACAACCTCTAACATTAACAGTTAAATTGCAGTTTGGTACCCGCAAACACATTCAAAAATAAGTAAAAAATAAATAAAATACCTATTTTACTCAGCTTTTGGAAGAATTTCTCTGAGATAGAACTAATGTATCCAAAGGCCATTCATTAATAAATAAATGCATGAAAGCAAAATAATGAATTGGACATAGTAGTTAGCATATTAAGATTATCATGATTATTTTTGCTTTATTATGTATTATTGGAGATACAAATCTAATCACTCTAGAAATGTTTTAATGACATACTTAATTAATTTTAATTAAACAAAGAAAAAGTTAATAATTATTTCTTGTGACACACTTGAGCCTCCATACAAACACATAATAATGAATGGAAGGATTTATAATTAATAAAGCAAAATGTCCATTGGCATTACTTCAACTGTTCCCTGACACGTACAGTTACAATCATGTTTAAATACGCAAAAGATAAAAATATCTGGCATTAAAGCGGCTCAAAATAGCACCTGAAACTAAGCGGTCTTGAGTTTCTGCTTGCAGCTGCTCAGCTACTGTGTATCTCCCAAAAAGAGAGAGGGCACCAGCAGGTCAGGATTTGCTCAAGACCCTACTGTGGGCTGAAATGTCGTTTTAGGAAAAACCTCCAGCTCCTGGTGTTGAAATCTGCCTAAAAAGTGAACTAATCATTTGAAAGTGCTCATCTTGACAAGCAGAAGCGATCCCTGTAATCGCTCAAAAGTGCCATCTTTGTCTGTGTTTTCTCTTCCAGATAATATGTCATACTTTTAGATGAAGGACCACCCAAGACACAGCATGTGTAACAATGTTGCCTTTCTCTAAGCTGTAAAACGGCTGTGACACAACCTGACTAAGTTGTAAAGCTTTCACACCTTTTGCACTTCTCTTTATACTGCTCTAAATCCTTTTAACTTTTTAATACATGATTCATTTTTCTGAATAAATAAACACATTTAAATCACTATGTACTTTGAATTGTGTGATTCATTAAGAATAGAAGTTGAATTATGGCAGTGGAAAAAGCCTTCAGATGATTTTATAATATTGTCTGAATATTGAACCATGATGTTGCAAAGGGTGATGATTTATTTTTGTGAATACAGAAAGTTGCATGACAAAGCGTGGCTCATAAAGTGGGTAAGATGTTTGTTGAATTTTCATTGTAATAACATATTAATGATTTGTCCTAACAGTGTAGCAACTCGCCGTTGTCTGTCCAGGTGGTATATCTGAACTATCTTCACCTCCCTGTTGTCTCTTGCTGCATTTCCATTACACACAAACATTCTCGTATCATGCTCACACCTCTCATTTCACTGACAGGGTCACTGTAATATTTTTAGATTTTGCTGCATCACCACTACACCTTACAGTGGCTGTGTGTAAACCTGTGTGTGTGTGTGTGTTTTGTATTTATTAATATTTCTTATCTTTACGAGGATAGAATGATCTGTTCACAGCAAGGTCTGTGGATCAGTTTTCGTTGATACTTGGTATTGGACTGCTTTACATTGATGTTTTCCTAATAGTGTGGGCACAGTATTCAATACAGTGCAATACAGCATCATCAAAAATACACAATCCAAGGCCAGGTTGCTTAAACGTACTACAAGGTAGGGGTGGGCGATATGGGCAAAAAATAATATCTCAATATTTTTGGGGATTTTGGTGATAAGAACAGTCGATATCCTTTAAAATGTGATTAGAATTGTCTGAGCTGGACTTGTGTCCACCAAACGCGTTTACAGCGCTGAGAGCGCTCAAAAACTTATTTTCCGAGCGCCCAGCGGTGTTAAAAGTTGAACAGATTTCAACTTGAAGCGCTCTGAGCGCTGCGCTAAAAAAAAACCGTCTCCGCTGACATCTTTTTACCGCTGAAGGCGCTTAGCGCTCTGAATGCTGAAGCCCATAGGATCCACATCTCGGCACTAAATCATCTGAAGTACCGGTAGCTTCAGGGACTGGAGGTGCTTGCATTTTCTCTCTACCATCACAACGCGCTGCTAAACTGTTGCAAGGAGGATTCTAGCGAGAGGTCACGTGATCACGTAGGCCCACTAAACTTGTGACTGAATCCTGCCATGCTGTAGAGAGCGCTGCTGCACCGTGTATTAATGGATGTGAGGAGTTTCCGCGGGCGTTTCATTGTTTTTGTCGAAGTAATTTAAATACTCGATAATGGAAATTTGCACATCGTCAAAACAACAATGACGATATTATCGCAAACGATATATATCGCCCACCTCTACTACAAGGAGTTTTTAACTCTTATGGAACGGGCTCAATTTAATAGTGATGCCTCTATATAACCCACAAGAAACAACAAACAAGATCACCAGGGAGCACATTGGCTATTAGTTAGTTAATAAGTTATTCTTAATGCCTGCCCCACGGTCGGATTCCCCTTGAAATCAGTTAAACATGGCGGTGGAAACACTACCACTTTTGTCCACAGGGGCCACCAAAATCAAGATCAAATTAAAGTTTCTTCTAAGGGGTTAAGTAACTGTTGTGAACTAAAATAGTGTAGTTGTCACTTTTCAGGCACATGCTATTAAGAATGCAGGGAGTGGTGCAGCAGCTGACTCTGACTGTGTGTGTGTGTGTGTGTGTGTGTGTGTGTGTGCGTGTGCGTGTGCGTGCGTGTTGGGTTAGTAATTAGAGTTAATTCAATTCAATTAAATTTTAGTTGGGATGTCTGCAGGCTCTGATGGTTGTTCACCTGGAAGTACACAGATGCACCTCTTCCACTCGCTACAGCACTGACTAACAACTAAAGCTTTGTTCCGAGCAGTCACTCAGTAGTGAATCCACGTATAGAGGACATGAATAGTTTAGACCAAAGAAAACACTAATATCCACATAGGTTAGCTGTTTCTCTCACCATGGATGAATACATAAAAGAAGATTGAAGATGTGTAAAACTCCACTAGCAGCTGCAAACATTACACCCCACGATGTGAAACTATTTAATGGAACAACCAAACACTGAGGCAGTGTGATGTAGCCATTCTGAAGCTGTGGGGGTTTTATTAAGATGTTCCTGTAGGTGGTGGTAGAGGAAAGGTCATGGAGTTTAAAATTGAAAGGGCTCATTCCCTGAATAGCATGAATGTACTCAGCACATTACACAACAAACTGACAGTTAGATTTTGGTATTTCTTGTCAACAAGAATATCTTTTTGTCTTTTAACCTTTATGACAGTGTATTACTCAAGTTAGATTCTATCATTAATTACACCAATCAGAAATGAACAAAATGCCATCTAGTAAATCTGGCTGCTGAGGCACAGAATGCCTCCAGTACGCATGGGAACTGTGGCAGAAAGTGCTTTTTTAAATCTAGTAAAGATCATTTTAAAATGTGGAACAATGTTTTTGTATTTATTTGATTTGAATGAGAAAAACAAAATATACTTATTTGCGCAAACTAATTACAGTACCACCACAAACCACTAGGGATCAGCTGACCTCCCCAGTCGAAAGACCGTGCTGTACAGGCATCTGTCGTAAGCCCAGCTTGTTCAACTACTTGTTTAATTTAAAATATTTTCATAATATGAACTGGAATTTTTTTAGCTCTGGGCAGAAAGAAAACTAAAATTTGTCCTGATGGTGGCGCTAGGGCAAAGGTTAGGGGGTCACCAAAACATAATGATTGATTCTGTGGGAACCAGGAAGAAGTCTGTTTGCATCGTTGGTTGTGCACATTCTCGGAAATTAATGCAACACATCTGCGAAGCAAACTCTTGGTTAAAAAGCTAATATATATCCAGCAACAGAAAAAAACTCAGTATTGATTTTCTTTATGATGGCTCTATTGCTGAGTCCTTCACATCAACACACCATCCAAATTTGGTTCTGTGACATAAATCTGAATGCTGGATGTTGTTTCTGACATATTTGGCCGACACTTGCCGATATCAGGTTTGACACAATATCCTCACATTTCTCTTTTTCTTTCAGTCTGTCTCTCTCATCCTCGCTCTTCCATTTCAGTGTCTCATTCTTGTCAAACTCCATCGCCTCTGTATGTCCCTGCATGTAGAATGTCTCTCTAACCCTAATCGCACTAATTAACACGTACCAAATCGTACCTGGTGAAACTCGACCGTGCCTCTCTGACCTCTAACTGCCGCTAAATGAAAGGCAAAACTGATCTGCTTGAAGCCATGAAGGAATGCAGCAATGTTATTAAAAGTGACAGAGTTGTTGGCTGTTAAAGAGGTTTGTCATGGCGTGTTGTTTTCAGGGGGACAGATTTATCGCCTCTTTTTTTATTCTCTGTCTTTTATGTGGTCTCGCTTGTCATCTCACACCTGTGTCTTCAAATGTTTCTTTTGTCTCTGGTTTCTTGGTGTATAGGCTTCTGTTAAAAGCTTCCATCTTAAGCCTCCCTCCCTCTCTTCCGAGCAGTGCCACACTCTGACAGATAAAAGCAGCCAAATCAAAGACTCTGCCACCCATTCTTCACTTCAAATGAAAAAAAAAAAAATAAAAACATCAGTGGGAGTGAGTGAAGGCCAGGCGGTCTCTGTGGAGAGCTGGGCCTTGTGTAAGCACTTTTGACCAGCTCGTTTCTGGGTTATAAAGCAGTACGGATACTCCCATGAGGCCAGAGCTGCCCTCATACTGGCATTCCAGAAGTTGCCGCCTGAAACCTTAGAAAGCATTTCTTCAAAGTTTCTAAATTCCCTAGTTTTAGTCTGTAAAAGTTACAATCCTTATTATACATATTATATTAAACCCCATTTTTGATTTTCTACATATGGCCAACCGTTTCAGCAAGGATAAATGTAAGCTTCCACTACTTATCTGGATCTGGGGTTGCAATGACTACAGGCCAAGCAAGCCAGTTCAGATGTTCTTTGTGTTTATTTATAATAATTGTTTCTGTTGAGGGCAGTGGTGTCATGTGACCTGCAGTACTGACTATGGCCACTATGCCAAAATCGCCTTACTTTGATTTGAATTTGGTTTAGTTGACATCTCAAACATATACATGTATATCCTGTGAAACACTGCAACAAATACAGACATGTATGTCGAGGATAACACAAAGAAAACCTACCCTGTTCTAAAGAACTTGTTTTTCATAGTGGGCTTTATTTCAGAACAGAACTGTGGGAGCCTGTATTATTGAAATACATGCTTTTACCACTGGTAACCCAGGCGTCCCCAATTCAGTGTGTTTGAGTAAAAGCTGCTTTTATCTTGAGTCTTGAGCTGTGGCAGTTCAACTTCATAATCTCTAATAACGTCCTCAGTCTGTTCCGGGCTGTAATTAGCTGGTGTCGGGGCTTCCTAAGGCAACCATTTTGTACTGGTGGTGGTGGCGGTGGCACGCGGCCTGGACGGGGGGGATTTCGCTTGAAAGAGGCCTGTGTGTCTAATTGAGATGTCTGTTTGTCTGTCTGTTTGTCTGTCTGTCAGACATATCAGAGATGGAGTCATACCATTCCTATTCTCCCCCAGAGGAGAGGAGGTCCCGCCAGTCTGACCTGTCCTCCCACTCTTCTAATGAAAGAGACAACCCCAGGTAGGATGGACTTAAGCTTGGATTCCAGTTAGGTTATGTAGACTTGTGACTCAACTCAACTCGCTAATACTCGTTGGGTTGGTGGGATTGGTTAGGTTTAGGCACGAGGAGTGAGATTGGTTAGGGTAGGGTAAGAAAATGTTACGTACAGGAAATAAGAAAGTTAACTGAGGTTCTGACCGAGCCTTGCTCAATTGTTATTGGTGCACAGAACAAAAAGGGGCGGGACTTAGGAAGGGTCAGTTGACGTTATTAGGTGTCCTGTTAGTTCCTATTGCTTTCGTAAAATGTATGTATCTCCTACATGAGTTACTTTAGATGAGTTGCTCTGGCACCTTGTAGTTCCTTTAGAGCCTCTCATCCTGGGTTTTTGTGTGTGTAACAGGGAAGAACCCATGAGGACCCCCAAGATGTCAGCAATGGCCTCCCCCTTCAGAATACCGGAAGACCCCCAGGCCTCAGCTGGGCAAGACAAAGGCACACCGCACATTGAGGAGCCTCCAGGTTATTTCACGACACTACCACCTCAGTCTACCATGGCAGGGTCACAGTCCTAATATTAACTGATACCACATAACCATAACGTACATATAGCTTGCTGGACTGAATAATGACAGACTCTGTGGCATCGGAAACAAGCTGTAAACAAGTGTAATCTCCGAATCTTCATTATGTATTTACTTTTACTGACCTAACATGTTGTTGGCAGTTGTAAACATATGATGTTAACAACACTCCTTCTGATTTTCTTATCTACAGTTGCTGCAACAGCTACACCCAAGATTCTTCTACGGCCAAGTCCAGAAGATGAAAAAATATACGGGCAAGTTTTTCTTTTTCTCTCTTCATAGTTCTCTATACTTGAAACTTTACTGTGTTGTTTTTCTATCCCTATTTATTCATAATCACATGAAAATGTTAAATCCACCCCTACCCACACTAGTTCCATTGATGTGATCCAATTGCAGCAACATACCTGTACGTGATCGGCCTTACATTTACAGTATCTGTCTTTTATGTGAAATACATAGGAATGGAAAGAAGGTTACTTTACTAAGAATGTATTGGATGCGTCATGTCTCTGGGAACTGAATGCATCTGAAGCAATTATGATGTGGCTTGGGCCTGACCCGGGATGTTTAGAACAGCAAGTCCTGCAAGAATTGGCTTCAGTTGTGTGTCTCCAATTGGTCCCTTGATCAGTAGCGAAACACAATGCAGTTAGGTGGCCACTGGTTTTCATGACATGGCACATAAATATTAGTTCACAGCAGCATGTAATTATGTCACTTCCAGCACACACCTTTACAGAGTATAAAGGTCAAGTAATTACTGTTATCAGCAGCAGCTGTGTTCACCTTGCTCTGTGTCCCAGTTTCCTACTAGCCACTAACTACTTTCATACCAACAGGCAGAGGTGGAGAAGGTATTCAAAGCCTTTACTTAAAGGACCAGTGTGTAGCATTTAGTGGCATTTTTGGGGTGAAGTTTTAGATTCAACTAACTGAACACCGCTGGCACCTGTATTTAATGACCTGGTATTGAGAACGTGCTGTAAAGTGTGTAGGAGACACTACAGTGGCCATGAAACTTGTGAAAAAGACAGTTTTACAGCCAGTTGCTACATTGTTTGGTTTGTCCATTCTGGGCTACTGTAGAAACATGGCGTTTCAACATGGTGGACTCCATGAAGGAGGACCCGCTCCCTCTGTAGATAAAACGGCTCATTCTAAGGTAGCAAAAACACAATGATTCTTATTTTCACGTATACACTAATGGAAACATACCTATGTGTGGCTCAGAGGTAGAGCGGGTCGTCCACTAATCCTTGAGCAAGATACTGAACCCCAAATTGCTCCCAATCAGTGTATGACTATCTGTAAATGCTTCGTTTCCATTCTGGTGAGCACCTTGCAGGCAGCCACTGCCATCATTGTATGAATGTGTGTGAATGGGGTGAGTGTGGCATATAGTGTACAGCGTATTGAGTGGTCAAAAAGACTAGAAAGGCACTATGTAAGTACAGTCCATTTACCATTTACCTATGAATATTTTATTCCATTTCTGACAATAGATTCTCCTGAATGTTACACACTGGACCTTTTAAGTAAAAGAAGTAAAACTCCTGGATTCAAAATCTTACTTAAAGATGCTTTAAGCAATATTTTCCATCAGCCATCACTGATATAGAGTGTTCAGTAACATGGTCTCCCAGTCTCTCCTTCCTGCAATAAACAGATCATATATTTTCTGGTATCCTGTTCCTACTTTATCCAAATCTAATCAGGAGAGAGAACTCCACAAGGAGGCGGTCCTCAAGGGCAGGCAGCAGGATTTCAGTGTGGCGACATGGGGAGGAGGGAGGGGACTGCTTACTGCAAAAACGGACAGGAAGTTAGCCAAAATACCAATTTCACTTACAGCCCCTTTACATAGACTCCACAGTTGTATTATCAGCAAAATATAATTAAATGACTTAAAGGTCCAGTGTGTAACATTTATGAGGATCTATTGTCAGAAATGGGATATAATATTCATAGGTATGTTTTCATTTTTGTATAATCACCTGAATATAAGAATCATTGTGTTTTGTTACCTTACAATGAGCTGTTTTTATCTACAGAGGGAGCGGGTCCTCTTCTACAGAGTCTGCCTCATTGAACCACCATGTTTCTACAGTAGCCCAGAACAGACAAACTAAACACTGGCTCTAGATAGGGTCTTCCACATTTTTTTCCAAATTTCGCAGCCACCGTAGTTGGAACCGGCAGATGTAGTAATGGGCTTGTAATCTGCGACTACTATGTGGATGGGTAATTAACAAAATAATTGAAAGAAAAACGTAAGTAAACCCAGCCGGAAACACAGACGTACTGAGACCATTACAGCAGTTTTTCAGACACAGACACAATACATACTACCCCATCAAACACTAGGCTTGAGTTGTTTAGCAGATCATTTATGCAATGGGAGGAGAAATATGTGCAACTGATCACACATTCCACTGGACTTCTTAACATTAGTGAGGGCCATATTTGTGTCATGTTTGTGCCCATGTTGTTAATGGCAACATGTATTTCCCCTCCTGCAGGCCAAACACAGTGATGGTGAATTTCCAGAAGGGAGACAGTGTCGGCCTGAGGCTGGCAGGAGGAAATGATGTTGGCATCTTTATTGCTAGTGTTCAAGAGGGCAGTCCTGCTGAGGAAGAGGGTCTGCGCGTCGGAGACCAAATCCTAAAGGTAGCCAGTCCAGACAGAACTTATTTCCTTACTACTATGTGAACATAAAAAAGCTCAGAGAAGCTGAAGTTTAAACTACTATATGAATGTGGGTGTACAGAAAAATATAAGTGTTGTATGTTATTTTAATAACAAACAGTCCTAATTATTTTGCACTTTGTTTGTGTCTTGAAGGTGAACAATGTTGATTTTCAAGGTGTAGTGAGAGAAGAAGCAGTGCTCTTCCTGTTGGAGATTCCTAAAGGGGAAGTGGTCACCATCCTCGCCCAGAGCAAACCTGACGGTAAAACATTCCCTCCTGAAAACAAAAGACACAGAGGCATAGTCAGAGTTAGATTTCTCACATTAATTACACATATATTAAAGAACACAATTAAACCAATAATACAACTTTGATTTATCTATAAAATGAACAGCCTGGCATTCAGTCCAACATTAGGCCAAAACCTTTCTTGTCTATAATTTTGATTATTATGATCTTTAATGAGCATATTCATGCTCCTCAGAAGATGAACCCTTCTTATTTTATGCCCCCTAGAACATTACTATTGTCAACACAACAAAAACAACAGTCCTTACTCGTTTCATTGATTTTTTTTCTGGTAAAGCTCATCAAGACTTACAAACATACAAACAAACATACAAAATACCTATTTTACATCTTCAGGCCAAAATTATCCAACGATATCTCAATTTAATAATTTTATAGATTGCCATAAAGCTTACTGAGCATTCATGCTCCCATCTAGGTTGTTCCTTCTGATTTTTATGACCTTTTACGACCTAATGGTGGTTTGTTCCTTCATTACCATGAACACACACTGTAGTTTATTTTGACTCAATCCCACATACACCTTGCTGCTGCCAAAACATTCACTAGAGTTCCAAATGTGGATTAATCTCTGCTGAAAATAGTCCCCAACAAATGCACTTTTTCCTTCTGTTTTAGTAATATTTGATTAAAGATACAGTGGCTAGTTGTTTTAGGATATTACTAAGCTGTTTATATACTTTTAACTATGTATTTGTGAGGTGTTTTGAAAGATTTACATCTCCAGTAGGAAACAGTGGGCTTGGGGGTGAGAGCCACATACCGAATAGGGAAGTCAGAAGGTATTTAGTGACAGACTAACACACTGTTGGTTTGTGGCTTTTTATGGGCTTTTTGACAATCAGAAAAACACAGAATAACATCTCCTATCTTTCAAGTGCAGCATATTTGCATGTCTTAGCCTGAGCCTGTACTAAATGATTCAGCAGTGATGGAATGTGCTGTGACTTGAAATGTTAGAATGATGGAGCAGTTTTAAGTGATGAAGTTGTAGGCTTATCAGCAACTTGTGGAGTATACCAGAACATGGTGTACTTTTACCACAATGCCCTGCCAGCTGTCACACTCGCACCCCAGGACCATTGTCTCTTTCTCCCCCCATCTCTCTTTCTCTCTCTGATGTTTCCATTTAATGAGGGAGGTACCAGCTTGGTCCCCCAAGGGTTTTAGACCAGATCAGGCTAGTTTTGGTTCAACCAACCGTGACACACATGGACCCACACAGATCCGCTCAAGAACACATCGGATGAGAGAGAGCAACACAAACCGTGTTATGTAATGAGCACATTGGCCCCTTGAGCTTGTGGCTCTGAAAAAAAGGGCTTTGCCATTTTTGTTGGAAAAATCTATTTATGAAGCAAAACACATCACACAACGAAGCAGAGCACTGACCTGACATGAACACTGTATGACTCCTGTTGAGAGGACATTTAAGGTATCAGAGAGCTGGCAGGTCCTCACATAAAAATAGTAGTGGTTGAGATTAGAAAGGTCAGGGTGGTAACTGTATGGTTTGATATGTATAGGAAAGAATATTGGCAGATTTTCAGGTTAGATTTAAGTAATACCACTAAATCTACAAATGATCTGCCCAAGGGGAAGCACTCACTGTAAAAAAAGAAAATAGGACCCAGGACAGTACCGTGGGGCACACCCATTGACAGTAAATATACAGTATAGTGGACAGAGCATCCAGGTCTGTGAAGTAATGCCAATGCAAAGTGTCTTAAACATGCATTTTATGAAATGGCCAGCAGGTGACAGCAAAAAAAAGTTATAAAGTATGGAGTTTTATGGAAAGATGATGCTATTTCTCACTTTAGCTTGGTAAACTGTTTCCTAATGAGTTTATGGTCATAATCGCTAGTTTCAAGTCTTCTTCCATGCTGCATGATGTTCCTTTTAGTAAATTATGGTGATGGACATTCACAGAACATTTGTTCAATCAGGCTGATGTTTATTGCTACAACTGGTGTTTAAATGAAGAATTATTTGCCAAAATACTTTTTAGAGAATTGTTAAAACATGTCTGATAGCACAACAATACACAATTGTACAACAATACACTACTCACATGACTTTGGTTGTCTTTGAAGGTTCTGAAGGAGCACTCAGATAGAATAAGGTTATACAAGGGGAACCCTTTGTTTTATATATTATTATTAGTGTGAGTGTGTTATTAAAGCTGAATGTGAATCCACAGTGTGTATGAAGCCCTGTATTCGCTGCCAGCCAGCCTTGGCAGCAGTGGACTGTAGCCAGTATGACTGTTGCCTCTGTTGGTCCTTTTGGGTCAGTGCTTTGTCGGACTACACATATCAAATCAGGAAGCCTCACAAGAGCCTGGAGCAGGCTGTAAAGTATATTTCCATGCAACAGTCAGACAAATATGTGCATTTTGTTTTGATTTTGCAAATAAGACTGGAAATTTTAGCTTGGAAGTTCATTCTTGACCTTTGAGAACAGTGCATGTTACAACATAATCTACACTGTAACTTCTAGGTACTAGTTCTTTTGAGCTTTCTGCTGCACCTAATGGTCTTTATGTGAACATGAACAGGAAAAAGCTCAGTTGTCATCACATAAACCTTAAGTGTGGAACATTGGTAACATGAAGACAAGTAATCATAAATAGGGAGAGATAGTAAAGGAGGATACCGACATCTGAAATTATGAGGAAATAGTGCATTTGTGGGCTAATCAGGAATAATCAGTATCAATAAATAAAATAAATGTTCAGTCAATATTTAGAACAAAGTGGAGTAAAAAAAAGGGAACAGGGGCAGGTTCAACAATGGGGCTCTATGGCACAAAGAGGAAAATATATCAAGCTTCAATAGATACACAATACTTATAATAAGATACATTCTTTGTTAGTTTGGCTGTGCACATGGCATTTGATGACAATAGGAAAAATATCTAATGTCACTAGTATCACTGTCTCTATCACAGTAAATAAAAAAACATAAAGACAGTGATTGCTTCACTGTAGTCTCCTATTCAGTCACAAGAGAAGGTGAACCTTCCCATCTTTATCACAAAGTAAATGAAAAAATGTAAACACAGTTATAATTATAAAACACAAGTACAATACAGCCAGTCTATTGTCGTGGTGCTACAGTATCAGTGGGAGAAATCCAACAACTATGGTGGGACTCCCATTAACTCTTGCATTAAGTACAATATAGCTGCTTTGTTTAATTTAGGCAGACCACCCCAAAAGGGGGTGTATTAATAGGTTTAGACAAGTGGAATAATGTAATTTCACTTGCACCCAGAGTATTTTTTTTATGTGTACTTTGATCTTTTATGTTTTAATAAGTGCATGCCATGGTCTGACATAGCTGCTTCAGGCTGCCAGCAGTCCAGCAGTATCAGACAAAAATATGATAATCTCATTCTAATATTTTACTGCTCTTCTGCTGCCTCCCCTCTTCTCTTCCTCACTGTTTTTAATGGCTTTTTTTCTTTTTCCCTCACTTTTTTGGCTTTCTAGTCTATAATGATATCTTGGTATCGGGGCGTGGAGACTCTTTCTTCATCCGGACACACTTTGAGTATGAGAAGGAGACTCCTCAGAGCCTGGCATTCAGCCGTGGGGACATCTTCAAGGTGGTGGACACCCTGTATGACGGCAAGCTCGGCAACTGGCTGGCAATACGTGTTGGCAAGGAAAAGCAGCTGCTGGAGAAGGGCATCATCCCCAACAAGAGCAGGTAGGGCCATCAGCTGGTCCTGTGTTAGGGGGCCCATGAAGGCGTGTCCGTCAGAAGACTGATTTGCAGTGTGGTCCAGATGGGGTCCTTGGTCTGGACTTGGAGTTCTAGAATATATTAATGAGTATAAAATAATGAATTATCACCTCACATGCAGTGGAAATGATTCTCAACCCAGTGTTCGGATAAAAATAAATTTCAGCCCCACTGCCAGTACATTTGCAGATAGTGTGAAAGATAAGCAGGTGACAGTTACAATGTTTTCTTGATCTCTATCAAAATTCTCTGGGACTGCAGTAAAGGAACTTAAATGGCTCGGATCTCTGACAAACCTGGTAAGCTTTCAGACAGTGGATCAGATAGGCCTGTTCTGGCCACAGGCCAGCTGCTGGTTATCTTAAAAGACCAGATGTCACATCAGACGTATGTCCAGCCAACCATTATTCCCCTCATCCTTTCACCTCCTCTCTTATCTTTTCCTCTACCACCACTCTCCCGTTTTATCCAGCCTCTTTTTAAATGTCTTATCATTCTCTTCTCTGTCCTCACTGTCATCAGACTGCTCTTCTTCCTCCACATTATGCATGCTGTTTTGTTCCACTTGTCCTCTGAATCACTCATTAGCATTGCCATTTCAATGGCACAAAATGAGGAAGAAAGATGCACAGCACTGCTGCACTCCAGTTACATTACACTAATTGGCCCAAGAGGGTTACTGTAATTACAGGTCCACAGCCCAGAGGCTGAGTAAATCACTGGTGTGAGACAGCATGTGTCCCAGTTGTACGCTTTAGTATGATTCTTGTGTGTTTTGAGTGTACCATACATTCACACTGTGGGGAAATTAGAGTGTTCTTTAAAATGCCTGCAAGCAGAATTTGTTCAAGCAGTGGCGAAGTAAGATAAAGGCTTTCCAACCGCCTGCCGAGCATGCCTCCCATGGTCCATATAATATCAGAAACTCTACCTCCCAACTTGGATTTGAGATGGGTGGACTGAAATGCCTTACCGATTGTGATCAGGAACCAGGTGATGCAAGCTAACCCTAACACAGAACCACTGACCATGGACCATTTTCTGGGCTGCCCACTTCTAAAACAGTCATACACAAAACCTTGTAGAATACAGCAACAAAGCAAAACACTGTGGAAGATATACTGTATTTTGTGTGTGGACACACTAAGCAATGGTATTGAAATAGTTCCAATTTCCAAGACACACTGTCTTTGAGCTTGGACCACACTAGAGTATATTTTTGTCTTTTGAGATGGTCACTGTATTTATCAAAATAGTTAAACTAATCGATTAATCCAATAATCATTGCAGCTCTACTTGGGCCTGAGTTTGGCAGTGATCCTCAGCTGAAAAAAACCAGGATGAATCGAATACTTCACATGCTGGTCAATAGTGACACCATTATTTCGGATCTGTGTTAGGTCTTATACTTAATTATATTTGTCTAGTTTAAAGATAAATATGCAAAATCAAACTGGCACATCCAGATATTCAGACAGTTCAGATCTGCATGTACAGTCTGGTGCTCTACATGTCTCACAAGTGGTTTTACACATGAACATGCACATGAAGAATGGATGGATTAGTGACAGGTGTATTTATCTTGATAGAGCGGAGCAGATGGCCAGCGTCCAGAGCTCCCATAAAGTGGTTGCGGGCGATCGAGCCGACTTCTGGCGGTTGCGAGGCCAACGTTCTCTGAAGAGGAAGGACCTGAGGAAGAGCAGAGAAAACCTGAGCAGTCAGACCCTGGCCACCCGCTTCCCAGCGTACGAACGAGTGGTGCTCCGGGAAGGTGGGTGGAGTGCCTGCTTTGGATTGATTCTCTATGTCTCACCTGAAAGCTGGTGTTTGTTAACATGATAAGGGTTTAGAAAGTATGAATTGTGTTCTTGCTGAGTTAAGATTTTTGTTCTGGACTGAGAAAGACAAATGAGTCTGACTTTGTTTGAAGTGTAGACACACTCTGGGGGCTATGAAACAGTAAAAAATGAATCAGAGCAAAATATTTTGTGATATGATTTTTTAAATTCAAGTACTGATATTAACATCAGCCTCAAAAATCTGGTCAGGTTCCGTTTAAGTTGTTTGACTTTCGGTAGAACAGACTTGAAATCGTATCAGTGTGTGTATTTTGATGTCCACAGGTTACAGTATGTAAATGCTGTAAATGTTATAAACTGTGAGCAGCATTGTAACCACAGTGTGTCATTGCAGCTGGTTTCCGGCGTCCTGTTGTGCTGTTCGGCGCCATCGCTGATGCTGCTAACGAGAAACTGGCCTCTGAGATGCCCGACCTGTTTGTTATTGCCAGTGAGTGTGTGCCAGCCTCTCTCTGTTCGTGTGTTTGAAAGTCTTCCTTCCTGAGTAGATGTCCTAGTATTGCTTCTGACCTTTCCATGATTTCTGTGTTATTATGTTAGAAACCGAGCCGAAAGATGCCGGCTCTGAGAAGTCCTCAGGAGTGGTTCGATTGAACACCATCCGACAAATCATCGAGCAGGTACCCACACACACACTCACAAACTGTCAATCTATGTCATGTCATGTAGATTTAAAGGATTTTGTCCACCAAATACTTGCGGTATATGGTCTATTTGAGATCAAGATCTTTTTATAAGAGAGACTTGAGAACAAAGGAACATGCAGGAATTTGGTGCTATTTGGTCAGGCTGATGAAGTCCACCATTATGTTATCAACATTAAGAGACGGATTGTTGTCTTTGCACCAGGCCACTAGCTGTTCAACCTTCTCCCGGTATGATTGTCGCTGATTACACCCACCACTGCTGTGTCATCAGCAAATATTTAAAAATATGGTTTGAGCTGGATTTGGCTGAACAGCCATGGGTCAGCAGAGAAAACAGCAGCAGACCAAGCACACAGCCCTGGGGGGCACCCAGCATGATGGCTCCAGGTGGGACAGGGTACTGTGGAGTACTAATGATATGCCGCTATCTGAGGACTGGAAGCACTTTGTGATAACAGAGGTCAGTGGGACAGTGTGGTAGTCGTTGGGGCAGGGTACAGCTGATTCATGGTCATTTATGTTGTTCAGTCCTGTAGATTTTCTAGGTTTCGCTTTGGCTAGAGTCCCAGGTTTTCCTCCCGGCATGTTATCCGCAGCTTCAAAGCGGGCATGGAAATATTTCAACCTGTCAGGAAGGGAGGCATCACTGACATCGGCCTGTGGTGTGGTTTTATAGCCAGTTATGACCTGCATGCCCTGTCACAGAAAGGACTATGGATTTTTTGGTGCGTTGGCCTGTTTTCATCTCTGATGGTTTGGGAGAGATCAGCTCTTGCTGACCTGAGAGCTGCCTCATCCCCTGATCTGAAGGGATCATCTCTTGTTAAACAACATTTAATTTATTAGCATACCAAAAAAACTATAAAAATGTATCAGCCTGGGTAGTTACATCATCATCATTTGATTTCTCTCTTCATTCCATTATATCCACCAACTATCTCTTCAGAGGTAATTATTTCCAACGTTTTAGCTATAATCTCTGTTGTTGACTTACCTGTTTGGTCATGATGGCGTTGTTTAAAGGTAATATAAGACTGACAACATTAACATGAGAGCAGACAACTATATGCTATGTAAAGATATAGTGGAGTCATGGGGTCCTGAGCAGAGAATGATTGAGCCCTTTTCACACATATTTTCACATCTAACTCTGTGAATTAAGGGTTTATTTTTACCAAACCAGTTGGTGGTTGTTGGAAAAGTTGTTCTGTTGCTAGGCGGTCAATAACAAAAGACGAAGTTTGAAGTAGCGTGGTATCATGGGAGTTGTTGTCTTTACCACCATTACTGTCATTGCAGTCAGCCTCTCCCGGTTAGGAAGACCCTCCTGGGGGGGCTGCAAGTCGAGCTGCTGCTTACGTTAGCTCAGCTTGTTTCTCTGACTTAGAAAGCACCACAAACTGGATAAAAAGACAATGTATGACAGCTTCTGGATATGACAGAAGCTGACCATTGACAGGCGACCGGTGAAACGCAGCATTACCTGAATAAAATGACAGATTTCTCTGAGTTTGAACATTGTTGGAAACATTTGGAAAATGGAAGTATACAACTCGACTACATATAGAACATAGCTGTGGATTGAAGCTACAGTTATAGGATAACAGCAAATGCTCAAATGTTACAGAATTACAAGTAAAGAAGAGTTGTGAAGATTATGACTTGACTAAGTAATTATACTTATACAGTAATATCCATCTAGAGTTTAGCCATTAGCCACTATAAACTGCTGGTTATATCAGACCCAGTAAGGCTGCAGCAGCATGTTGGTGCTTTGAATTCAGTGTTTTATTTGTATGAGGATGGTCAGAAGTTTACCTGTTGATGGTTAACATTACATAATCTGTCTGTGGAGAATTCCTGTTGTAATATATGCTGTGGTAAAGGCTTTATGCCAAATCACAGTGGCAGATTTCTCAGGAAATTAGTTGTAAATAAGATCACCAAAACTATAAAGACATAGTTACTTTTTTATTACTTTTTTATTTTTCTACTATTTTCTACTATTTTTCTTTTTCTATACTAATTTTCTCCGCCTACATATTGGGTAAAACAAACCTTTTTTCAATTATTATGGTTTATTGACTTATATAAAGTTTTAGCTTAGGTTGTACAGATTTTAAGGAATTTGAATCATATCATGAATCATTTATCACAATAAGCAAAAATGTAGACACTGGCAGACCATTTCTTTTTTGAACAAGGTCTTTTTATTTTAGATTTTCACAATATGCAAAATACAAACATAATACAAACATTAACTAATCCCTAGTCACCACCCCCACCCTCCCACTCACCAGACCTGTACCGCGCAATCAAAGACAGTCATTCTGCGTACTTGTTAAGGTGAGTCATGTAAATAAATATAGCAGGGACAGAAAGAACACATGTGACAATACAAGTAAGAGGTTCACATGTATTGCAGGGTTACCTGGCGGACCATTTCTATTGCAGAGTTCAAAACAATGTTTGCCATTTGTCCCTGTTCCTCACGCCACACAGGACAAGCACGCCCTGCTGGATGTGACGCCCAAGGCAGTGGACACCCTGAACTACACCCAGTGGTACCCCATTGTCATCTTCTTCAACCCAGACAGCAAGCACGGCATCAAGGCCATGAGGCAGAGGATCGCCCCCAACTCCAACCGCAGCGCCCGCAAACTCTACGAACAGGCCGTCAAACTGAGGAAGACCTGCTCTCACTTATTCACTGGTACAGTCAAAAACACACGCAGAGATTCAGTCTGCTGTGCTATGCTATGCGCAGTGGTACCGCAGTAGATGTATATTTGCTGTGATTTGAATGTTGTATGCTGAGGTTGGATGGTTTTCTCGTCCAGCCACCATTGATCTGAACTCAGCCAACGACGCCTGGTACGGCAGCGTCAAAGACTCCATCAGAGAGCAGCAGATGCAGGCTGTCTGGGTTTCTGACGGCAAGGTAAATACACACACACACACACACACAACACATACACACACATTGATTTCACAGGCTTCCCCTACGTAGTCAGTAACCCCCATGTGTAGAGCATCTTTCACATTATAGGAATGTTTCTGCTATTTTGTCCAATCATATCGATCATAACAGCAAACTGCATCCTCTGAAATGATCATACACAAGAGTTCAACATAAACTGAACATTATAACAGTCAGTGAAGGAGGATTTATTGTATTAGACTGCATTAGTTTCAGCTAACTAATAAACTGTCTACTGTATTATATAGTTTGCTCCTCTGTAGTTTGGTAGTCTATAGTGGACTAACCTCCCTTCTATCTTCCTGACACCTTCATAGCAGCCACTTGTGTGTGCGCGTGCTCTGAGCATGCTCACTGTATGTCTTCCTACTTCCTGCCAGTAGTGCTCTACAGCTCGGCTCTGTTTGTCTTTCCTTCTTCTCTCTTGTTCTTGTGCTATCCGTCTGTCCATCCTTCCTGCCTGTACACCCAAGATCCACCATGTGTCTCTTCTAGCTGGAGGGAGTAGAGAGTGATGGACTGGACTGCCAGGACGTGGAGCGCCTGTCCTTCCTGTCCGCCGACTACCTCAGCATGGACAGCCGACTGACGTCTGACCTGGACGACACCGCAGACGAGGCCGGGGCATACACCGACAACGAGCCCGATGCAGAGATGATGCACATCTCCGCCATCAGCCGCTCATCTGAACCTGTCACGGCTGAGGAGGTCAGAGTCTAACACACACACACACTCACACACAAAAAACTTCCATACAGCTAGTGTGTAATAAAATCAGTTTACTCAGTGAGTGAACTCCATGCTGCTCACTGTACTACTGTGCAGCAGCAGCAGCCTCTGACCATGAAAATGTCTTTTATCACAAGCTGTTTTACTGAGATAATGTTTAATTGACAGTTCATTAATATATTTTATTGACCGCTGGGCAGTAGTGGGAAGTAATTTACCGGCATGGTAAACAAGAGAGATGGAAAAAAAGCACTGCCAACATTTGAGGCAGTCATAAAGTCTGTCCCATATGGTCTGTGTCCATTCCTCCATTATTTATATTCCTTTAGTCCACTGATCAAAAAAATACTTTCATTAAAATTAATCAGAGTTGTGAATATTGTCATGTCCGTTGCTCACTGTCTGTATGCTGGCTGCCATAAAACCATTCAAGTGTCATGGTGGCGGCACAGTAGAAAAGAGTACAACCTGAAAAAAGCTGTTTGTTGTCAAATTTGCTGAACAAAACTCAGGAGAAGCAGTACAGTTAGAGAGTATTTCCATCTGTGCGGAGCAAGAGTCCCCAACAAAGACAGGTGGAGTTCAGTGATTTAAGCAAATAAACGTCCTGGCTAAAGTTTTACGGTAAGTATTCATCCTGTGAGCCCTCTGTCAAACAGACACTGACACACAGACCAGCAGCTTGCTGTGCATCCATGACACAGACAGGGAGCAGAGGAGAGAGATAAATAGTTGTAACCTGGTCTCTACGGAGTGCCAAACTCATCCCCTGTGTGCTGTCAACGGTTGACGGCCGGAAACGTCCCACACAGCAAAATGAGAAAAGGCAGGCAGAGGGCTGCAGGGTCTCTGCAGATACAGACACAAGTAGTGATATAGAAAGATTATGTATGTATGAGTCTATACATTCATTGTTTTTAAGGAAAATATGCTTCAAATGTTTTTCATTTAACCAAACTTTTTATACATGTTGTAAATGGTCACATGAGACGCAATACGTCTCCCTTCTCGCTTTACTTAAAGGCAGGCGCAAACAGATTTAAAAGAACTCAGAGTTGGAGCAGACCTTGAGTTTTCTTTGGGAGTTTGAACGGGAGTTTCCTCTCTCTGTGTTTAGCTTTGACTCTGAGGACAGTATGCAAACCTTTCCCAGACCACTCGAGAGTTCCCCTAAACTATCCATTGCTTTATAAACCAACAGCTGTATATTGCAAGATCAATTATTTGACACAAGGAGGTCAGTGCAAATACAGTCCTACTGGACTGATGTGATCTACTTTGTTGGTCTTAGTGGGACTCTAGCAGCAGTGTTCCAGCATTGTGATCCACTTTTTAGGCTGATTTTCATTCTCTCTATGTCTGAATCTATAACTGCACCAAAGTTTAGAGATTAAAGGTTAGCGCTGATTTAAAAATAATTCTTTAGTCTTTAATTAACAGTTCTAAGCCCCTTCTGAAGCTGTTGGGTCGGCGGGCTTTTGCTGTGAAGGCCTCGAGACCCTGGAGCAGCTGTTTAGCTGAGATTAGGCTGTCTCACTTTTTATATTACTCTCTTTCAGTTTCTTTCGTGTATCTTTTTCATGCATTTTATCTACTCTTTATCCCAAGCACTTCTTACTGTCTTGGCCAGTGCTTTATGATAATGTGTGTTTATTGTGGGACATGTCAGACATACACTCTCATAAACACACAGCCTGATACACACTTAAGCTCTCCTAGTTTTCCTCCTTTCACTCTCAGGATGTTGCTGCCATCTGTAGTTCAGACAGGGGATTACAGGGAAATCCAACTATCAGTAGCACAGTGTTGTATAGATTACCAGAAAATTAGGTGACACAATCTTTAAAGTCTGCATCTACAATGTGCAGTATGTACTTCTGTGGAGAGGAGATGTTAACCGGCTTATCTCAGTGTGTGAAGTTCTTCTGTACACAACCGTCATAAACAAACCAAACTAACAACAAACATATGTTCACATGATGACATCTGATTGACTAGGTTAAGGTGTACCTGTGCAAGCTAATGTTTTGTCAACCCCCATGTTCAAACATGATGACGGGGACAGAAAGAATCAGACATCCAGTATAGATACTGTCCAGACCAGAGGTTTGTATGAGGCAGACTGAATGAGAGTGACAAGATTTCACATTAGTTATTTCATTAGCTATCAAAAGGAGATCACGGTAGTCTAAATGTGTGTGATTCGGTTAAAGAGATGCTTCAGATGCTTCACTTTCCCAGAGTCAGAAACTGATAAAAACCTTAGGACATACCTTTTTTTATGTATTTAGTGTAGTCTGAAGGTATGTCAAAGAGAAATATTTGGCAGGAATTGAGCAAGCAAGAGAGGGCTGAGAGTTTTGCCTTTTTCCAAGCTTTGTCTGAGGGAAGGCCCACAGTGTCAGTCTTTGAAAGCCCCTCCACTGGACAAAACATTTCACAAGAGTCTTATAAATGTTAATTTTTGGAAACTGAAATGTCTAACTGTCAAGACAGGGCTTGGGTACTCTGGGACAAATGCTTGGAAATATCTTTCTAAATCTGTCTATTCAATTTTACTACCTACTCTACCCAGTATCCCTTTCCTTCTTAGCCCATACCTCCACTGGGCAGGCCAAACATGGAAAAACAAGAAATCAATATCAGAACAAGAAAACAACAACACACATAAAGCTGTAGTACAAACTAATTAGAAGCTTGAAAATATAATTTAATATTACAAAAATCAATATCTTTCATTGATATTTCTGTGGTCAGACTGCTGCCAGTCAAACCAAAGTCAGGTCATCTTAACAGGGTGAATGAAGGCCACAGTAAATCTTGAACTGAACTAGCAACACACCAACCCCTGTCAAGGTCTTTCCCACTGACCCACCCTGTCTACTGTATGGATGTATACTATTGTGTGTGTGTGTGTGTGTGTGTGTGTGTGTGTGTGTGTGTGTGTGTGTGTGTGCGTGTGCGTGTAGATCTTGCGCAGGTACAGTCCAGACATCAGGAGTCGCATGAGGAAAATCAGCAGCCGGGAAGTCCTCAACAGGTCCAGCCCTCCACCTGTCTTCTTATCAGACAAGGTGAGGAGTACATACAGAATATCTCTGCAGTAGAGGTATGAAGGCAGAAGCAGGGTACCTCTGGAAACACTGAAATGTAAATCCACCCTCCTTTTTTTTTCTGTTTGATACCATTGGAAGACTTTTCATTATTTTCTGCAATTTTATATAATAACCAATACATAGATTTATCAGAAGAATGAAAATAATTATAGGTCTTATCATTAGCCAGGGTAACAATGTGTCGAAAAGTGTATGTCTGAGTCGAGTGCCATCCATTCACCAAACAAAGTGAACAATGAACTACAATTAAAATCACTGAGAAAGAGAGATCCATTTATCTGGTAACACTTATGCCTCCTTCAGGCTGGCTCCGCAGCTCAATTTTGGTGCAGTGCTCCTGTGGCACATCTAGAGGAACACATTAAGGTCATGTCAAACCAAATCATTTATTTTCCTGCCTATGTATATGTATATATTGTGTGTTTGCTGTATCAGCTTAGATGTCTGTGTTACAGCTACAGCTAACCCTAACCCCAAGTGGCGAAAAAAAAAACAATGCATGCAGCTTTAAATATAAAAGTTTTTTTTAAGTTCTATAATGATATCAAAAGTATACATACAGAAAAGGTTGTTCAGCATATGAACAGAAAGTGGTTGTTTAGGACTTAAATGTAATGTAATGTGGTTGCTGCACTATGCTTCGTATGACTGCCTTTCGGGTGAAGCACCAGTTTAGGGGTGTAAGAGTCCAACATCCTTAACTCTCCATATATCAAAAACTTTTGTTATATATGACAGATCATATGACATTATTTCTTAGCAGTAAACAGTAAGTGTGACAACCTACAGTAACTCTGACTCTAACCTCCACATCCACCCTGGCAGCTCTTTCCCACCATCCAAAGGAACAATATGCCCTTCTTGCTGAGGAACGGCCTGATACGGAGAAAACAATCTCACTGCAGTTCAGATTCCTCCAACAGCAGCTCAATGGACCACATGGGTACCCAGAATCCCCCTCAATTGCTGGTACATGGTGGTGGGCTAGTGTATAGCAGTTATGTTCAACCTTAAGCTGTGTACAGGTTTTCATTCCAACAACACATCACAGCAACTGATTTAGATGATTAGTCTTCATCTCTGTTCAGAGCACAGTGAAAGTTGTTAAGGGAGCTGTTGTTTGGTTGGAATGAAAACAGTTTAACTGTGTTTCCTCGCCTAATAGCCAGTTTTGGGTGTAGCTTTAAAGTTTGATCCACAGTGTTGTTTGACATATTTGTTTTTTGATCTTTTGATGTTGTCCCACCATCAGTCCCACCAGTCCGTTTTGGAGCCAAGGCTACCTCTAAAACAGACCCACTAGCCTTAATACCCTGTTAGTACTAGATATATTAGTCTTCCTAGAATATGAAAATATAGACATTTTAGTGAATGGTTCTATCCATAGGTGTGGACTTAAGTCACGTGACTTTGACTCGAGTCACAAATTTGATTATTCACCTTGACAAAATCAAAAAAGACATGCAACTCCACTTGGACTTGAGCCTTTTGACTTTAAAATACTTGATACCTTGCCCCAAAGCCCAGTATGTTTTTTACAAACTAGTCACTAATCAATTCATCTCCCTTCATTTCCTTAAAAAAACTACCATTAAAGCTATTCATTCCCAGCAAGTTCATACTTAATTTCCCAGATCTACTGTTTGAACCAATCCGACGGTATCCAATCAAGTTGCGAGAACATTTCTCTCAGGCTTTGCACTCTCTCTGTTTTCATCATACTTTCTGGGCCCTCTTCTCTTTACACAACGACTCTTGGTGCTGTACACATGCATGGCGTCGCCTACCACTGCTATGCCGATGACACCCACCTATTCTTGTCATTCTTGCCTGGCTGACATCTTATTGTGGATGTCAAGGCACCACATAAAGTTCAACCTGAAAAAAAAAACAATCCCTGTGTTCCTCCAAGGAAAATGGTCACCAAGACCTGTTTGACAACACGTGGTGGTGCCAGCTCAAACAGCGAGGAACCTGTACGTCACCCTGGAAGACAAACTGTTGTTCTCGGAAAACATTGCAGTAGTAGCCCAACCCTGTCAATTCCTCCTTTACAACATCTGGATGATTCCTCCTTCCTCTCAACCCACTCAGACACCTCTGTTCTGGCTCCCCACTCACTGCTCTTTTTTTTTTTTTTTTTTTACAATGCTCGCACTTCCTTATGTCTTGTTTCTTTGAGCACTTGTACTGTAGCACTGAACATGCTTTTAGTCGTTTAAAAAAGATACACTCCTAATTTTGGATGATTTCTTGCTTCTACGTGTTTGAATGCACTCATTTTAAGTCCCTTTGGACCAAAGTGTCTCAAGTAATGTCTGGCAGAAATGAGGATACAAGACACAGTGAATGAGAAAAACAATTACAACAAAAGATTAGAAGTAAGATTGTTGAAAAATAAAGGATTACAAACCATACAAACCAAAAAAACTGGAAGTGGATTAGTGTTGAAGAATTGGACACCAGTACTGTTTGCTGATAGTGGGAGCTGTTTGAAAGACAGAAATGGTTTGTGTTACATGGTTTTGTTTATCATAAAAGTCAGGTTGGGCTTTTTCTACAAAATACTAGAGATCTGTGACTACCACGCACTGTAAGTATCTCTTCTGTCTCTAACACTTCCTCTCCTTGGTCAGGTGAAACTGTCTCTGAGGGACGATCCGGTCCTCATATCAGGCTCCAACAACCCACACCATCACCACCGTCAACACCACCCTCCACCCCCCAGCTCCAGCCGAAGTTACGATTCTCCCTCCAGCAGCAGCCCCGCCAGCAGCAACAACGACCCTCCACCACCCATCTCTCGTTCAGCTGCCTCCTCCGGCCCGCTGCCTCCACATCCGGCTCTCCACTTCAACTCCTGCGGAAAACTGCGGCCCCTGGGAGTGCCCCAGCCTCCACCTGCGCCCAAGCTTAGCCTCTGTGGGAGCACGGCAGAGCCTGCAGTTCACTCACCTGTCGCTCTGCAAAGTGCGACCGTGTTGGCCTGTAGGCAGCAGCAGGGGGCAGTGGAGGACAGCCCTGTAGAGGATCCTTCAATGAAGTCCTTCCTGGGGAAGATCAAGGCCTTCGAGAAGATGGATCACTTCGCCCGAGCCCAAAGGATTCTGGAAGTGCAGGAAGCACAGAATGCCAGGGTAGGCATAGCTCAATTCAACGGCAGTATCATGAGGTGTATTACAGACAATAGAGGTCAGGCACTTAGATCAGTTCTGCTTCAAGTGATTCATTTACCATTACATACAGTAATACTCCCCAAACCTAAAAACACACTTATGTGTAAAACGTGCTGCAGACATCATCCGTCCAGGTCTGGTCTCATTTTCCTGTCACTGAGATCACTGATTTGAGCTTTTTGGTCAGCTGATCACACACTTTGTTTTACAGAGAAATATGACAACACATATATGCAGCCAAAGGGGGATGATGTGATTTTTGAAGTTTTGCACAAATAATTCTCTCATATTCTCATTATCGAAAAGAGTTTCTCGTTTTAACAAGATCCTTTTCACTTTATAACAATAATATTTGATGATGACACGTCTCTGTTTTACCAAGAAACTTTTCTTGTTTTAAGAACATCAGTTTATCATGATAAATTGCCTGTGTCCATATGAACATTTTCATATTAACATTTTGTTAAAACAAGATTTGTTTTATATTAAAATAAATTAAATTTAAATGTATATTTATTTAAATATTTTGTCATGGTGGCACCAATACCCTGTAGTTATCTAGGAAATCTGTCGTTATGTTTTCTATATGTAATGTTGCACATGCTCCTATTGAGGACATGAAAGACGATGAGATAGGGTAAACTTTCATGCAGAAAATGTTCACTGGGAGTTGTGCAAAGTGCATGTAACAATGCCACCATCTGGCGGAGTAACATGTTAAGATCAGCCCATGAACAGCACATATCAAATACCAACACAACATGTAACATTGTTTCACTTTCTTAAACATAATGCAGAACACATACAGACAGTATACAGACTGAGACCCTCAGAAAGTATTCCATACAGTTCCTTCTAGTTTCCTTCATCATTTCTCAAATGTCTTATAGTTAACTGCATTTTGAATACCAGCCATTACAGACGTTAATCAACTAATCTGTGTTTGCAGTTGGAAATTTCTCAGAAGCACCCAGACATCTATGCTGTTCCCCTGAAGACAGCCAAGCTGGATCACAGTCGCCCACAGCCTATCGGGTAGGCTCACTACTGCCATACGACTGTTTCCGAGCTCCGCTGTGAGTGTATTTGTCAACGTCTCTGCAGTGTGTAACCTCCCACTTTACAAGATAGCACTGATAGTGCAGCCTAAGAGGCTTGTATTGTCCAGGAAAGAGAGAATTCCATCAACAAGCTAGTATTAAGACACCAATCATCTGACAATACAGTCAGCCAACAGATTATCCTTAAGATTTTAGGGCTGGTTGACTTTTATCACTGCAATCTGTCATACATGGCAAGTTTGAGTCTTTTAAATATATTGATATATTTTAATGGAAGAGCAATAGGCCACGTTCAGGCATCACATACACATTTTTTATTATATTGCATGCCATTACTTACTGTACTGTAAAGGCTGACAAGCATAGGTGACTGCATGATTGGAATATGTACTTGACTGGTTAACCCATTTGGAATGAAGTGTGGGTTATGGTTGTACAGTAGAGTCAGGTAAAGGAAGGTTCTGGTTTTATGCAACTTTAAACTTTTATTTTGCCATAATTTATAACTGTTAACTGTTAAAGTTAGTCTGAATGCAGCAACATTGCTCAGAAACGGTCCAATCACTGAGCTTAAATGGGTTGGAAACACGAGCAGTCAGATGATAAAGTAAGTCAGCAAAATGTTTACCCAAACTGGGATCACTGTACAGACCCACTTCCTGCTTCAACTTTGACTACTATACTAAATATAGTTGACATATAGCTGGTGTCCTGTGCAGTGAGGGATTATTAGTAATGTGTGAGGTGTACTCACTTTCAGTTTGACCTCCAAATAAAGTGGTTTAGATCATCCGGATGAACTGTCGGCTTGGTCTGATCATCTGCTTGAGTTTTTAATACTTTGCTTAGCAATGTCACTGTTCACAGATTTCAGCAAGTAACTTGGTGAGTACAATGTTATCATAAAGGATAGAAGATTTAATACCATTCCAAGAAGACAAATCCAATTTTGATTATGCTATCAAATGGGTCAAAACAAGGCAAGTGTCTATAGCACTGGTTATCAAAGAGCTGCCTGTAGTGGTATGTGGAGAAAAGTAATTTTATCAAAATACTACAACATTTCAAATGAAAATACTTAAACTATTAGATTGCTGAAATGTAATTTAAAACAAGTTTGACATTTCCTGTAATATTTAGTTTCAATATTGCTACGTAGTCACATTCATTCATGTATTGTGCGCATACATCCATGATTAGTTGGAGGCTAAAATGTGATCGTAAGATAGTAAGCAGATGCTATTGTGGCTTCAAACCGAAACTATTCGGAAGAGAAGTGTGGACCCCAGAAGAACCTTTTTTCCACCAAATTAGCTCTGGTTCCTGTACTGGTTCCTTTCAAGAACCAACAACAGTTAACAATAAATAATCTTCTTATTAGGAATAAACCTGCTTCCTGCGTGAACTGTCTGTAGCTCAATAGGGTCTGCTTACCCTACTGTATTTTAACATCGCTCATAATGGTAGGACTTGACTTGGAGAGCCTGATATTTTTTGAGGTGGTACGCAGTGTAAAAAGTTGGAGAAACACTAGTCTATAGCATTTGTGTCGTACCTACTGGAAAAAAGAAAGGGAGAGAAATTTGCTCACAGGAACTGACCTCCATGCCAACCCGTACTGGGGGATTAGGTTGAAGGTGGCACTGCCTCCAGTAGAGCTTACAACATATGGTAACGGCCTGATAATTAAATAGAATTCACAGAGTGACATACCAGCATGATGGGAAAGTCAGGTTGTCACCAGTCATAAGAATGTATCCTCTGGGGACCTCGAATATCTGTACATTTCATGCCAGTCCAATAGAGGATCAGAGTCAGCACATCTATCCAGTAGTTGTTGAGATATTTCTCTCTGGACCAAAGTGGTGGACAGACAGTCATATTGTTGATCAGCAAATACAAAGTGTTGCCAAGGCTAGTGGAGCACAAGCTAGACCAGAAGTGGAGGACTCAGTTGTATATTCTGTGTTCTTCCAGCTCCAGTTCCTGTCCTGAACGCCAGACTCCTCCGTCCTCCAAGGAGGGAGGACATTTCTACTCCAGCGAAGAGGGTGCAGGGGAAGAGGCAGTGCCAGGATACTACACCGCCAACTCCTACCAGTACCAGGACACTGAACTGTAGGGCCAGCACACAGCAGTTGTGCCGTCCGTCACCTTCCTGGACATACATGTACACATGCACTGCACATGCAGTTTATTTACACACTTACCATTCCATCATGTCCTGCACAAGTAAGCTGCTGACTTTGAACTGACTCTTGCTTCTTTAATACCGAGGGGGAAAAAAACTGCCTTTTTTTTGCTTCAAGGAAGTTAAAGCAATCTGTACTATCCTTTTGGATAGGAACACACTGTCTTCACTTTACTTTTTATGTTGTATTTGATTGTTTCTTTGTTACGTACCACTTTTAATGGTCAAAACTGAGTGACTAGGAACCACTTGTTTTCTTGCCTATGCAACTCTTCAGTTTGTGCACAGCAACTGAAACCTATTGCCACGAGTTTTGCCCTCACAGAAACCTCAACAAACCCAAAAACCCAAATTGCGCTTTAACACATCCATCCCCTGCTTTTTTAAGCTCCTATTATTGCCAGCTATGATCAACAAAGGTTACGTTTATATTATTACATACAGCATATATATACGTATATATAAATCTATATATATATATCTAAAGTCAAGTGTTTATACTCTGTCTTTGCATTCCTTCGTATATGACAATGCCTGTGTATACATACAGTATATATCTATATATATTCTATCTAGTAACTCTGGAATTTGTTACAATTTTTTGAAGTGCCTTTTACTTTCTTAGTTCCATGAGGTTCGGGTTGTCTTTCCTCCGCCCCTCAGCCACCCAGCCGTACTAAAACCTCTGCTGCTGTCAAGCTTAAAGGGAAACCAGGGAACCAGTGACACCAAAACCTTAATGCTGTCCCCACACACTGTACTGTCTGTTGTCACCTTCAGTGACAAAACACACCCACAAAGTACAGTACACACCCTGCACCTCCAGTCCCATCTGCCATGTGTAAGAACGAGTAAACACTGTCTGATCTGGGATAATTAGACTTGGTCACAGCTGTAAAGGCCCGGTCACTCCAGCATTAAAACAGCAACATTTGGTGGAAGAATCCATTGATTTCAGTAGAATATACACAATTGATGGACTAGTTCTAGTAGTAAATTTGAACACCAAGTTGGATTTTGGTGAATTTTACAGCTTAAGCTTAGGTCTGTGGTCTTGACAGTGCTGTTCTTTGAAGGAACAAAGAGCCGGAGAGTTAACAAACAGGAAGCTATCATTGCTCATTAGCTCCTCTGGGATTGTATAAACTGCTCCACAAAAGAGGCGTGGAGTTTAAACAATTATGAGACAAATGTTGAAATAATGCCCCTTAGCGTCCACGCTAATTAGCTTGCTAAACTGAGTTAGCAAGTTAAATAGTTAGCTCAGGAGAGCTATTGTGGTGTGGTTTAGCTCTAGATAGTTTCTCCTGTACACGTGGAAGGCAAGCTGTATTCAGTTGATTGCAATCTGCAACTTCACCATTAACACTAAATCCAGTACATTTTGCTGTGCCACTTTCTGGTGTGACTGGGCCTTAAGATTCCCATTTCTTATTTTTGTCATCTTTGGTGCTCAGCATTCATTGCTGTGCTGTTTTAGCACTGTACCTCCAAGCCAGAAATGATTTGCCATCTTAACTGTGTGGCAAGTAGAGTGACGTCTTTAGCCCTGGATGTTTTGTACAGTTGAAGTTTCTGCAGATGGCGCCCTCTTCTGGCTGTTTAGCCACGGTGGCTATCACTGCCTAAGCTAACAACCCTGTTAAACGATAAGGTGGGTATTATTCTATATATTTTTTTAATGGTCAACAAATCCATTGTACAGATACAAACCAACAATGAATTGATCCTCTTTGCAAGTATTATGTGTGTTTCCAAAACCTGATTCCTCTGTGTCATAAAGCTCCATTGTTGTTGTTGTAAAAACATCATCAATCAAGGAAATATTGACAAGAACACTAGAACACAAATCCACTATTTCCTCCTGTTTGAGTAATGTCTGATAAAATGTGTCCAGCTGCTTTAAGAATGACTTAATCTTTTTTTAAATTGACTGGTCTTCAGTATAAACCAGAAGGTTTAGAGAGACAGACTAACCCATTGTTGGTTTTGGTCTTTATGTGGAGTTTACTGACAGTAAGAAGAACATAGAATAACACCACCCTTTTCTTTTCAAGGCTGTGTCCCATTTCAGAACCGCTTCCTATGAAAACTGAATAAGAGGAGCAGGATTAGTCCTCTGGAGGTATGGCCAGATGAATTTGCTATGGGGCATTGTGCCTAGATTTAGACTCAGAACCCCACTTGAAGAACTCAAGACCGACCCCCCCCCCCAATTCCATGCTGGAACCAAAAAAAAGCAGGTTTGTCCTTGGGAACCAAAGGGTGCATGTCATATTCTACAGGTCGTTGTGCATTGTTCAGCACTCTCTGTTGATGACGCATCCAATTACAATGGTTCCACTTAAAACTGGTGGAAATGTGGGCTGGTTCGCTAGATAGCACCAAGGTTTCAAGAAACAACCGGCTCCAGAACCAGAACTAATTTGGTGGAAAAGGGGCCAGAGTGGAGCAAAATGTACAGATTTATACACCCAGAAGGATCTGTGTTAGATGAGTCTACTTCCTAAGCCACATTTGCTAACCCACAGTGATGGGGTCCCAGCTTTGGGTGTGTGTTCTGCCTGGGTCTTGGTGTCTGTGGTGGAGGCACTCAGCTGTCTTTGGTCTGGGCTCCACCGTCAGTGTGAATGAATGGTGTCACACTTGTTCAGATATGCTTGATTGTATCTCTCAGTTCATTCTTTACCTCCACACGAGTTACAAAGTGCTTACTGTCAGAATCCAAGTGCTTATGAGTGGCGTCCTTCACGTGGACTGGCATTGAACTTATGGAGTATACTGTACTGTGTCATGGCAAAGGGGTTATATAACAAATGAGACGGAGAGAATGAGAAGAATGACTGGACTGTGTCTGCTGAGTTTTTCCATGTTTTCACCTTAAAACACCAAATAAAACAAAAAGTCTTAACCACACGTGTAGCGTATGTACTGTGATTATTTTGAGAAAGAGATTTTACAGTTGATTAGTGGAAGTCATACAAATTGAGTCTCATATTAGCTTCAGGTGAACTTTAGAATGCAATTTTGCAGAGAACAAGCACTATGGATTCCGACCCCATCTCTTACAGTGAGTCAGTCTACGAAGACATTGCTTCATGGTCCAGATGGAGAAGAGTGAATACAGCGACCAATAAATCTTTCTACACATGGGATGGGATCATATTATATTAAGATGTGCTTTATAAAATCCACTTCTATCCTTTAATCTTCAGTTTCTTCTCCATACTTATTGCACTTGGAACATCACTATCCTGCTTTTATTGGCTGGTTTATACTCCTACATTTATTCATCTTCTGTCAAATTAGCTGATTTTCCCTCTTTGCTTTGAGGCTCAGAACAGGTTCACTTTGTTTGGACGTCAAAATACTAGAGAAAACATATAATTCAGTTGTGGTTCTGAAAACAGCAGTAGTAGAAACAGTAGTAACAGGAGGTAATGCAAGTGGTCTGAATATAGACAATCATGTATTAGCACTCTGATTCCAGAAAGTGTTGCACAGTTACTGTTACTGATAAGTAAATGGGTGGAAAGTTGCAGGAAGCAATGAATTGTCTGTCCTCATGACAACAAGCTTTTACTAATATCTGTCATTTTTTTTGGCAATGTGCCATTTCAGGGGGCATGCATTCTGTTTTCCACTGCACAAAGAACTGTGATGATGGAATTCTCTGAAATGTTGATCAGTATGTGGATAATAGCAGTCAGTGGAGGACAGGTATTCATGCTATGGGTATCTGATTAAAGGCTTGAAGAGTCAGTCCACTCGTATTACAAAGAAACTTTCTCACTTCTCTTTAGTGGCATCTCGCCTGTGTCTGTATTCTAGATAACGTATAATAATAATGTATTCTAGATTATCCAGAGTAAAGAGTACATTGTGAAATGATGTTTTTACAAAAAGTTAGGTTAGTTTTTTAGTTAGAAAGGTTGTTTTTCTAAATGTATCATATCAAAGTTATCCAAAACCTCACCACCTAAAATAAATTCCAAGTCACATGATGCCTCCTGAGCCAAGAAAGCCAATAAGTAAAATATGAAAATGAAGAGATTCGTATGAACAGCTCCCTGCAGGATGCCTTGAAGCTGGGTGTTGTTTGATAAGGTGCAGCATGTTGTCAGCAGAGATTTAGAGATGGGAGGTAAATGGTTGCCATGAGGCTCTCAGGACGCAGCCAGGTCAACGCTGTGGTCACATGATCTTCAACAGCAACATGCATTACTGAAGATTAATCACTGCCGCTGGTGCAGCCCAGGGACGATGTGTGGAGGTTATACATGATTCATGCGCAGATAGATACAGTCAACATGGTGGAAAATCCGCTATGTTTTTTCCCACTATTTCTTTCTATATTTCTCATTGTGGAGCTACAATCTGCTTCTAGATGCTGCTGTTGCCTCCTTTGGACCTCCTTTGAACCTCCCTTCAGCCCAAACACCTCAAATACATAAGTGATACATAAGTATGTGTCTAAACCGAGCCAAAGCTTAACCACAGAGGTGGCAGATCATGAAACTCATTTACTTTGTAATACCTTTTCTCTCTCTTCCTTCAGGCTTTTTTTTAGAACAAGCAACTGTTTCATCAGAAGGTCCTGTGTTGGTAGGGCTGTGCTGCTGCAGGTATCAGTGAGAGGTTGGAACAGGCTACAGGTCAGGAAGTCCATATTGAAGGCACTGCACACTTTATCCTCCTGTCAGGCAGAATTTTCCAATTTTGTAAAGTTATCACATTTCTCCTCTTTGTATAATATCTACATAATACAAAGGATTGTTCAGTATGTGCACTTTCATGTATTTGCCTGGCCATGCAGTGTGCCAGGATACACTGATTGTAGAATGACCCTGTCAATCATCTCTGTAGGACAGCACCATTATAAGTGTACTTTAATTAGACTGGGTTAAGGAGTTCATTCATTTGAAATATTTTATCCTCCTGTAATTGGCCAGTTCATTGAACAGCTTTATAACAAACAGAAACAGGGTCCTGTATCTTTAATTCAACTCTTTAAAGCAATATGGTGGGTAGTACCAAAGGGAAGTCCCACAAGATGCTGCCTTACTTTATATGTCAGAAATAAACAAAAATCACTACTAATAAAAAAATATAAATAAAAGCAAATGTAAAATGGTCGCCATACTTTTGTGTTCTTCACTGGTGTACACAGGTGTCAACATCAAAGATAGAGAAAACAGAACAGTCAAATGACAGGTATCTTTTAGTGTCTTATTTGAGTTTAGGAAATCCTGTTTCAAGAAGTTTGCCAGCCAGTTTGAGACCAGTAAGTGTTTCTATATAACGCTGTGGTCACTTGATCTATATAGGCTATATATAGAGAGAGGTCAATAATGGCTTATGAGATTGCCTCCCCTTTATGAATAAAATAATTCTATAAAAAGAGAAAAACATGAAAACAAAGATTCAAGCAGCTGGAACACAATATTGATAGAAATGTACAATTATTAGACCAGATGAATACATTATAATGAGATCCATGAAGTGTAATGAATGTCTGCTAATGAGAGAGCTTTTCACATGTTTTGGGGATAATGTATGAACGCAGACATTGGCTGTAGTGATGGGGGGGGTTTGCACACGGGCCCGGGGATCACTCCGCCTCGCGTGGACGAACTAACACTATTGAACCCACGTGTGTGTGTGACAGTGTAACGCCTCCAGAGTGCGCTTTATTTCAGGCTGGTGGATTTGTCCTGTTTACATGCACACTACACATGGCCCACTCTGCCCCTCCCCCGTCCTGACTTTTCTCAACCCGCTGCCAAAATATGTGAAAGTCAATCCAGGCTGCCGTTCAGCGAGCGTGTTATTTAAAACTGGACACCATCATGGCAGGGGCACCGAGCAGCTCCACGCAGCTCGGCGAGGATCCACCCTTGAGTCCGTGAAAACGACACAAAGTCGAGCTCCGAGATTTCCCCCTGCATTCTGTCGAGATGTCGCTCCCGGTGGTGCTGCCGGGGTCTTGCTGTCCGGTCGCCGGGGCTTCGCAGCTCACAGAGCCGCCTTTCCGAAACCGACCCCGTGGCTTGTCCGCCTCTTCCCGGATCGCCGGCGGTGGCTCTCGGCTGCTGCTGCCCGGGCGGCCGCTGCTCTCGCTGGGCTTGTTGCAGCTGCTGCTCGGCGGCTCCATGGTGGCGCTGTCCTTCGGAGCTCTGTCCCTCAGCAACTCGCCCCCCATCCGAAACTCCTGTCCCTTCTGGGCTGGCTCCTCGGTAAGTTTAGCCACGGGCTTCGATGTCATCAGTGTGCATGGCATTGCATGTTTTATGACAGTGGTGTGCCTCTAACATGATCTCAGAATACCCTTCCCAAGAGTTCAGAAAGGAGAAGGCTGTAAACAGTACAGGGTGGGAATTAGCCCCTGAGGTGTTTTCTATCGCTGTTTACCTTCTTTTAATAAAGGAAATGACGACAGAAAACTGCTGTATATCACAAGCATATGAGCTGGAGGTTCTTTGACTGGCTGCCATTAGTGCTGTCTGTCTGTCATGCAGTGTGACATGAGGCTGTCAGTGCTCTATGTGCTTCCCCTGCTCGTTATTGTGAGAACTACTGTGGTAGTTTGATAGTATGGCACTGTAGAGGGAGCAAATAACAAGAATCCCATCAAAGACTCTGCTCTGCTGTTTAATGGAACCTGCAGAAAACTACTGTGTATTACAACCTGGGTTTTAGAGCTTCTGTAAGTTTGGTACTCACCAAAGGGGGGCACGGAACGCCAGCAGCTGGAATATCAGTCTGCTTTCCAGAGAAATCAAAGGTGAATGGTAAATAACATATTACCCAGTGTCGATCACAGTTTGCAGACTGCCTCCTCTGTGAGCCACTGTTTTTGGCATTATGGGTTATTCACTGTGGGTGGGCTCACTTTCAGTTTGACTGCCAGATAAGTGACACAGATGATTTGAATGAACCGTCAGCTTGTTGACATTGTCTGTTTTTAATTCCCAGACCAATGCTTTAGAGGGACTTGGTCTCACTTATTTGAGAAAAGATAAACATTAACATAACTTTGAAAGCAAACTGTTCAAATGTCGTTTCATTTAGAGGTTAGAGTTGCTAACAAAGACTTGTGACGTGACTTAGACTTGCTTTGACAATACTAGGCTTGGACTTGTCTCGACTGACTTGAGATTTTCTTTAATGAGACTTGAAACATGACTTCTTCAAATGCAAATGTTGTGTCATCATTCAGAGACTTTACAGTCTTGCACATTGACTTGCAAATGACTTATGAAGACTTGGTACTTGACTTGGACTTGTCTCAACTGACTCTGGACTCGAAGATGTGCTGGATGCAATGGTTATCTAAAGCAGGGGTCACCAACCTTTTTGAAACTAAGAGCTACTTCACGGGTACTGAGTCATACGAAGGGCTACCAGTTTGATACACTCTTCTGAAATAACACATTTGCTCATTTTGCCTTTAGTTATATATTATTAATGATTAATGATACTCATCTATGTGAAGACACTGATTACGTTAATGATTTCTCATAATAATTATCAACAATGACTTAACAAGGTGGGAAACAGATAATATCAATATTAAATTTTCATTTTTAGAGAAGGCCTGCGGGCTACTCATGTGGTCCTTGGGGGCGACCTGGTGCCTGCGGGCACCATGCTGGTGACCCCTGGATTTAAAGCTGTGCTAGAGTGATGATTTTCCTTTACCATTGCTAACGCCTCATTAAATCAGTATTGCTTTTTTCCCATTTTTGTTTTTACACGTTAAGCAAGATCGAAATCCAAGACAAATGTTCATGATTTCACATTTGATGGAGCTAGGCGTACATTTTCCCCTGGCTTCCAGTCTATGTGCAAAGCTCGGCTAAACACATCCTGGACACCCCGGTAATACAGCAGACAGAGCTCATTTCCCTGCATTTATCTGGCTGAACATCCTTGTTACTGTCATCATTAACAGTTCAAAACATGTTCTGTTCTGTAGTTGAATAATAAGGCATTAAATCACATCCATGGTAAATGAGGAATTCTTGTTTGAAGTGAGTGTTGGCTGTGTACTGACACAACATCTCATTCCACTGCTGCTCCCACCTTTGGAGAAGATTAAATTCCCTTATCTCCTGCAGAGAATCCCCACTCTGCTTGTATTACATATCTCCATCAATTCAAAGCTATTAAAGCCTAAAGCCTATCACCGTCCACTCCAGCTCTCCAGTCCCTGCTGAAGCATTCCTGTTTCTCCAACCATGTGTTACACAGGACAGTGTGCGTTGTGTTGTAACAGTATGACAGTGATTGGCAGTTGGTGGACTGTAGCATTTCATACCTGCCACACTGTACATTTGTTGTAGTGGAGGCTAAATTTATGTTTTATGTACTATCGTAAGAAAAAGCTACTGCGGGTCGAGATAATCACTCGGGAGCGTAGAAACTGCGGGTCGAGCCATATGGGTTTTTGAAGGCTGGTAACTTGTGATAATCTAAGTTGTTGTGGTTTTTTTTTTAATAAACAATCAAATGACTGTGAAATATGTCTGTAGTATTCACAAACATAGAGGAGAATGAATATTGGACTTACTTTTTTCAATCATTAATTTAACATTAATTACTTTATTATGTGAGAAAATGGAAAATACCTATCACCCAGAGGCCAAGCAAGGGGATGTCTTCACATTGCTTGTTTTGTCCAAAGTCCAAAAGAAAGATATTCATCTTACACATCATGTAAAAAGATTTAATGGTGAACATGAATTAACTAATTTTCACTAAAAACCTATGCAATAATTTGGGAACCCTTTGCATTATTCTGTTACTTTTAATGACAGTGATTACTTTGGTGGTTTACTTGTTAGGGCTTTAATAAGTCAGGTCAATATCATTCCTGAACTATTTATTCTGAAGTAACTCTATGCCTTCTAAAGTATCCGGCTGCAGTGGCTGCTGTTAACGACCATGGGTTCCTCTAACCAGTTGTCCAAAGATGTCAGAATCAAGATAGTTCACTTTCACCACCAACGAGAAGGCTACAAAAACTCTCTCAATGTTTCAAATGGGCTATTTCCACCGTCAGACACATTATCAGAGAAGATAAGAGGAGACCAAGACATATGTCAAATAGAATGGGTCGTAACCTGGTGAGAAATGGTTGTGTGGCAGCTGGGGGCACAGGAAGGAAAATGGATTTCAAATATCAAGAAATTCTAGAGGCTAATGTTTGAAGGTCAGTGCACACATTGAAGTTGAAGAGTGGTTTGGTAATTAAGCTAGGAAGCGATCCAAACAATACCTCAAAATCTACCATAAAGTACCTCCAGGAAAGACGGATGAAGGTTTCAGAATGGCCACCACAGTTCCCAGACTCGAGTATTAATGAAAATCTGTGGAGGCTGAAGAATATTTCTGAGCTAGAGGTGTTCTGTCCGGAAGAATGTGGAAAAATTCCTAAAGCAAGAGTTGAAAGACTCTTAGCTGGCTACTGCAAGTGTTTGTAAGCAGTTATAGTTCCCTGAGGAGGAGTCACAAAGTACCAACTGACAGGGTTCCCAAACCTTTTCCTTTTTTTAATTTTGAAAGTGTAAAACATTACAAAAAACATCTGTAATGTTTAGTTTACCATTTAGAAGTCAGATTGTCTTCTGTTGATTTTTAATATAATGGGGGCATTTTCCTACTCCTCAAAGGATCTACCAATGTCACGCCCTTCTAGAACCAACATTGGACTCCTCAGACTTCAAAAACTGCAGACCTGTATCCCTTTCTTTTGAAGACACTAGTACGTGCCGTTATTAACCAACTCTCTGCTTACTTCTCACAAAACAACCTCCTAGACCCCCTCCAATCTGGTGGTGACAGAAGCATTCCATGTTACTAGAGTGAACTCCCTCTCCTCTGTCCTCATTTGACACAGTGAACCACCAGATCCTCCTCTCCTCCCTTAAAGGACTGGCTGTCTCAGGCTCTGCACTCTCTCTGTTTGCATTCTACCTGACGAGTCGGATCGTGTCTGACTACAGGAGTTCTAAAGGGCTCCTTTCTGGGCCTTCTCCTCTTCTCCCTCACAAGCATGATTCATGCTGTCATACACTTGGATGGCTTCTCCTACCCCTGCTCTGCCAGTGACACTCAGCTATTCTTGTCACTTCCCCCATCTGACACTTAAGTGTTGGCACACGTTGCTGCTTGTCTGGCTGACCCTGTCGATTCCTCTTTTACAACATCAGGAGGATTTGCTCTTTGCTTACCAGGAGATGTTCGAGACATTTGTCATCTCCTGCCTGGATGTTCAACCTTCCCACAGGATATTCAAAATACCTTAGTTTTCCCACCCTACTTCTCTTCACTTACCTGCAGCTGCTTTCATTCAGTTCAAAACTCTGGTTCTAGAGGACCCTGTGGTTGCTCGTCTCACTCAGATTCTTCTGTTCTGGCTCCACAAGGTTGGACAGCAGATTTATTGCCCATCTTCTACAGCAGGATAAAAAAAGAATTGGTTAAAATAAAATTTGTGATGCAATTATCATTCCCACTAATCGTGAATAATATCGCAATATCTGTCAAAATAATTGCAATATGATGTTTTTATAACATAACCTATCATAACCATTTATTACAAAGTGTTCATATGCCGCAATAAGATGCACAGAGGTACAAAAAGGCATTAAATGGGTGAACTGTAATAATGCTATCATTTTGTTACGTATGTGCATGTGTATCCGTTTGTATAGTTCTGTTTACTAGTTCTGTTACTTTTCTGCTTGTGTTACCAGGTCATTCTGTCAGGCATCGTTGGCCTCACAACATGGAGAAGACCCATGCTGCTGTTGGTAAGGGACATGGCTTTGGCTCCTTCTACAAAGCAGTGATTGATTATAATGTTGTGTTGCTGTTAAATTATAATCCAATACTAAAAGGAACAAAGTTGGATTATTTAGAGTGGGAGAGCACTGATCAGCACTCCTTTAGGCAGAATGAATTAGGCATGTCATGATACCAGAAATTTCACGAGTACTGTACTGTAGAAAAACAAGCACCATAATGTTTTCATAATGTTGGCCTCTACTTGGTACTGAAGTATTTTCTTGTGACATTCCAAGAATTAAACTTTGAGTTAAACTTTATTATTGTGTCTTGCATAACATTACACCCAGCCCACACTGGCTAACAAGACATCAGATTCAACCAAGCCAGGAGCAGAATACAGTTTTATTGGGGGGGATTCTCGTAGCCTAAAATGGTTGATTTCACTGGCAGCTTTTCTAAAAAATTGCAATGCATGTTGGGATGATTATTATTTAGTTTGTTTTTTTTGCAATGAAATTGTAGAAGAAAATGAAGATAGCAAATACAGTTGTTGTTTTTTTTGTATAATTCATTAAACATGAACTTGTTCCAGCAAGAATGAAATCACAGCAGCAAGTGGGGTTTGATACAAGGGTTGGGCGATTGGATGACTATATTGGCTATTGTGTTTTTTCCGACCATTTTCGGTCTGTCTCTGGACAATGAGTGTAAGCTGCTGCTCAACAACAGACTCGTTCAGTGAGAACCTGAGCGAATATATCCTAAGATTTGAACATACTGCTCAACCCTATTTGGTACTACACCACATTGTCAGAAATCCAGCATTAGAGTAGCTGGTATATCTGTCTCCAGTTCATCCAAACAAACACAGGAAAAGGAATTTAATGTTTCTGAAGAGTTAGACATGTCCTCATCTAACAGCTCACTGTGGCTGCTTCTCACTTTTCCATTACTCCCCGCAATATGTAAAACTGGTCTGCTGTACAGAAATGCAGGACATTTCCAATTTCTGAGTACCACTGTTCATAGTGACAAATACTTTGTATTTCCTGTGAGGGTTTCACAATAAAAGCCAACCCATTGTTGACCAGTTACCAGTCTTTTAATATGAAGCAGCAGTAGGTAATGTGTTAGCATTAGCAGTAACAGCTGAGAGTGAACAGTAAACAGTGAGGCTGATATCAACCAGATCAAATTACAAACAGTAACTATGGATTACAGGCTGCATTGCTTCCTGTCAATACCTCTGTGTGAAGGCAATTTAAGTGTGGTAGTGGCAGACCCTGCCATTTATAATAAAACCTACTTTATAGGGAGATAATTACCGGGTATAAATACATCGAATGGCTAGTATAGTATCAAAATATTATCAAAAAGGTTTGATTTCATTCTGACTGAGGACTGGAATTTTGTAACTTATACATGTCATCAACTACATCTGAAGGAAAAAGTGTTTTTAGCTGTTCCAAACAGCCACACTTCAATGTATCGTTGTTACAGAGAGGGACTGGATGGGACAATCGTACAAATTAGGATAACAATCCACAGTTTCAGACTCAAAGGCATTCATAGTGTTGCACTCAGCTGCACATGTGTATTTTCTCGGCTCCGCACACAGGGCCAATCACAGCGTAAATTGGGCGGGCTCGTCTATTTGCCGGTTTCAGTAAAGTTACAGAAATTGTCAAACACAGTCCCCCAATTCAGCTGTCAGAAAGGGGCTGGGGATTTTTGTGAAAGTATTTTGTGAAAGCTGAGTAAAGTAAAGTGTTCTCTCTTGTTTTTTTAAAAATGATTCCATCATATAGACCCGGGCTATTCAATTGGCGGCCCCAGGGATTTTTTTTTTTTTGTACCGGCCCTTGGAGTGAAGTGTAGTTATTACATATGGGTAGTCTCATACAGCGCAGTAAGAGGCGGTATGCACCCCTTTAAGCCATGGTGGCAAAACACGTTGAAATATCTACCTGTTTCGGCCGGACGTATATTTTGGGGGACCACACATGACCAATCCAAATCGCCCATTCGCGCTCTAGTGCTGTGCTCTGACCGCTCTGACTTTCTTTCAAGCCAAGCACGAAGTTTGGTTAACAAGAAAATGTCTCTCTCTACCTTAAAAAAAAGAAAAGTTGACTCAGAGAACAGGCAGTTCAACAATGAATGGACAGAGAAATACGCGTTTATTGACATTGATGCGAATCCTGTGTGCTTAATCTGCAATGAGTGCCTCGCCGTGTGCAAAGAGTGTAATTTGAGAAGGCATTTCAAGACAACGCATGCTAACTTTGATGCTACTTTCCCACCGGGCTCTGATGCTCGGAGGCAGAAGATAACAGGGCTTACATCTTGTTATGAGCAAAGACGTCGCATTTTGTTTCGGGCCTGTACGGATCAAGAGAGAGCAACTGCAGCATCGTTACGAGTGGCATGGATATTGGGCAAAAAGAAAAAGCCATTTACAGACTCAGAGACAGTCAAGGAGTGTATGATGGCATCTATTGAGGAGGTGGTAACAGATGAGAAAACCCGAAAAAACATTATTGATTCGATCAAGCAAATTCCAATTTCTGACACGTCAAATATGAGGAGAGTCGAGTCCCTTGCATCGGACGTATTCGAGACACTTTTGGACAAGCTGAGGAAGGCCGAGGTGATGTCTCTGGCCGTGGATGAGTCGACTGATAACAGTGATGTTGCACAGCTGTGCCTCCTATGTGTGATTTTTTTGATGGGGAATGTTTTCGTGAGGATCTGCTTGGACTAATTCCCATGGAGGGGCACACTACCTGTGAGATTCTCTTCACCAAAATAGCTTAATTCTTTGAGGAGAACAACTTGGATTTGGCGCGCGTCAACATGCTGGTGACGGATGGTGCGCCCTCGATGGCGGGCAGGGATCAGGGGCTCACCGGGAGGATGGCAGCTGCGGCTCCGCAGGTGAGATCTCTACATTGCCTCATCCACCAAAGCCTCCTGTGTGCCAAGCTCAGTGGTGAGTTAAGAGACCATGGATCATGGCAATTATAAACTTCATCCGTTGTACCTCCAGTTTACAGCACCGCCTTTTCTGCAAGCTGTTGACCGACATGTCTGCTGAATATAAAGATTTGCTCATTCACAATGACATTAGATGGCTTAGCAAAGTAAACGCTTTGAAACGTTTTTGTGAACTAAGAGAGGAGATTCTGGTGTTTCTCCGGTCTTCAAAATTGAAAAAAGCTGGCAAGTTTCTGTCTCTGATGGAAAATGATGAGTTTAATGCCGCTGTTTGCTTTTTGAGCGACATTTTCCATCATTTGAACCAACTCGACATGGAGTTTCAGGGCAGAGATAAAACAGTCGCAGAACTTGTGGAGAAAAGCTGATCTTTGTCCTGGCTGGCAAGATGCTCCACTTCCCCACATTGAGGATATCAAATTACCGAGGTGATGTCAGGATTTATTGACTCATTGAAAAACAACTTTGCCACTAGGTTTGAGGATTTCAGCATCTACAGTGAAGTGATGAGATTTGTGAAGGATCCCTTTCTGTGTGAATGTTGAGGCAGACTTTGCATTGAGAGGGAAGGAGCTGGTATCATCATTGGATAAGGGGTCTTTACAACTGGAACTCAATGACATTCAGTCGTCAGATGACTTGCGACAGTCATTGCAGCAGGCAGGTTTTGAAAAATTCTGGATCCATGAAGTCAGCCGAGAGAAATTTCCACATTCAAGGGGTCTTGCACTTTTTCTTCTGACAATGTTTGGCTCAACATACACTTTTGAGTCGTCATTCTCACACATGAATTCCATTAAAACTCACAATCGCATATCCCTCACTGACCAGCATCTGCAACACTACTTGCGCATTGCCCTGACAACATATAGGCCTGTCGCGATATGCGATAAATCAATTAATCGCAGGATAAATAAAATGAGCTCGATAATTTTTTCGGCCGTGATAATTTCCATTTGCATGCTTGTTTGTTTTCCTCGTCTCTCTCTCTACCAAAGAGACTGGATGAGCACTCCGGTGCAAAGGTGACCCCTCTTGGTTCCTTAGCATAACGAGGAGTGAACCCTTGTGTCAGTCACTTGTCAATCTCTGTGTGGGGAGGCGGGACTCCTGGTGTAGCCTACCACAGAGTACAGCATAGGGCCGCATGAGGAGTATAACGAGAGAAAACGCTAGTTGAGAGTTGGAGGAAAAGATGGATTTAGTGTCAAAGCCAAACGCTACAGGTGCAGTGTGGGAACACTTCGGATTTAGACCGAATGACCGAGGTGAACCACCAAACCTGAACGAGTCGGTATGTCGCATTTGTGGAAAAAAAAGTATGTATTAAAAGTGGCAACACGACAAACATGCATATGCACCTCAAACACAACCATCCGATGCAGTTTTCCCAGCTGGGAAAAAAACTACCACAGTTGGGCCGTCTCCGGCTTCTCGACAGTACACAATCACTGGGGCGTTTAGTCGACAAACAAAGTACAAACAGGACAGTGCAAAATGGTGCGCACTCACAGACAGTGTAGTTCGCTTCATTGCTAAAGAGATGCTGCCCTTTAGTATCGTCGAAAAGCCGGCATTTTGGCAAATGATGCAAACATTTGACAACCAGTACGAATTGCCTGGGAGAACATACGTGTCACAAGCAACAATTCCACAACTGTACAACAGCGTGAATTTTTTGTTAACAGAGACTGAGAGTCCATGTTATTTATTGTTTTCGTTTGTGTTTGGTTTTTATTCCAGTGCATTTTTTGTTAACAGAGACTGAGAGTCCATTTTATTTATTTTGTTCATTCCTTGTGGATATTTAAAATGTCTTCCAGTTCCAGTGTTACATATTGTTTAGAAATAAAAGTTTATTGATCTTTGAAAAGGTGTACCTGCATTATCATGCCATTATCATTATATTAGATGAAAATGGTATCGGAACGACAATATTATCGTTTATCGCGATAATTTCTGGGACAATTTATCGTCCAGCAAAATTTGTTATCGTGACAGGCCTAACAACATAGACACACACACACACACACACACACACATATATATATATATATATATATATATATATATATATATATATATATATATATATATATATTATATAGTATGCACTTGATGTTTCTTGATGTGGTATTATTGTTGAATGCAGTTTGAAATGTTTTGCCTTGATAAAGTGCCATGCACTGTTATGTTGTTTTAATTCTATTCTGTACCACACTATGCAGTTTGGTTTTATTTTTGTTGGTGCACTTGGAATTGAAGTTGTTTGTTAGTTAAATTAATGAAATTCTAAAGAACTGATATGGCTCACCTAAACTGAGTAGTGCAATTTGAAATACATTGCCTTGATAAAATACCATGCACTGTTATGTTGTTTTAATTCTATTCTGTACCATACTATGCACTTTGGTTTTATTTTTGTTGGTGGAGATACATTTGATGTTGCCTGTCTCTCAAATGAGTGCAGTCTTAAATATCTGTGATATGGCTGACCTAGACTGATTGTTAAGGTGTCTGATTTATGTTCAAAATGGAAGTGAGGTACAGTAGTAGTCCATGTGTGGATTTATGGGGCAGTCTATTTTATTCTTTTTAGAAGGGAAAAAAGTGTGAGTTGTATTCAGTTACCATTTAGCTGCATTTCTGTTTTTAGCCAGTGGAGAAGGGGGACAGTTTGATGTTTCTGAGAATTATTTCCCTCTTTACTTGTAACACTGAAATTTATCTCCTCATAGTCAATTGAGGATAACGAGCTGTAAAGTTGTGTTGGTACAGTTCTTCTTCATAATATTCACTCGGTGTCTCGCTATGGGATGCAGCCTCCTGCAGCCCTGATAGAAGCATTTATCTCAATCCGCCAATCTTGATTGGCCGGTGAAGGTGTTCATCTGCGCCGCACCCAGTAGTCCCACCTACTATATATAGTGTGCGCAGATAACACTGGCGCAATTCAAAACCTCTTCTCACCTGAGAGCTTATCTCACGTCAGAGCTTTCGCTAGCTTAACTGTTCACTAGACGGATCTTGCTAGCTTCCGTCACCGGACGCTAGTGTTGTGCTCTGGCTTCTGCCTTGTCCGTTCACATCAGACCGGACCAGTAAGTATTCTTTTCCGGCCCCTCCACGGCGGAATTTCTCTCGGCTCCCCACCACGGACGCTCGAGTCGGTCGAGCTAAGCTAGCACACCAGCTACTCCTCCCGACCCCACGCTAGCACATCAACTAGCCACGACCCTTTTCTCCGCTAGCACTCCAGCTTGTCGGCGAGATGGCGACCGCTAAAGATCCTCACACCAGAGGAGACTGTCGGCTCTGTCGCTGTGGGAATAAAATCTCGGAGAAGGACACCCACCCGGTGTGCAGTACCTGCCTGGGGGTTGACCACGCCAGGTTAGCCCTCGAAATTCCCGGGTCCTGTGGACACTGCAAAATGTTCATGGTCAAGAGCCTCAGACGCAGGCTAGCCCGCCAAGTTAGCCTCGCTGCCCGTGACCCGTTTCTCCCCACTGCTGACCAAGGCGCAGCCGCGGAGGAAGACGAGGACATGCCTGGGGAAGTTCGGAGACTGGCTACGACTGGGACGCCCAGTGCGAGCAGTTCCGAGCTCCCCCGTTTCCCGAGGAAGACGTGCTGGAAATCGGCCTCGCAGAGGATGACGATGACACCTCGTTCCTCATATCAGAGGACGAGGAGGAAGATGACACCTTCGTGGCCCCAGCCCCGGCTGAAAAGCCGAAGCTGTTGAAGCCTACCAACAGGGAGGAAAGTGGGGTGAGCTCTCCAGCTCCCTCCCTCCAAGTGGACCTGCTCCACACGTGTAAACGTGCGGCAGAGAAGCTGGAGGTCCCCTGGCTGGTTGCAGTAGCGGAGCCCACCCGGTCCCGCTACGAAGGCAAGCGGCTCCCCTGGCCCGTAGTGCGGTGAAACAGCTTCTTCCTGTCTTCCCCCGAGTTGCTGGCTGAGCTGTCCAAAACTTGGAGTAACTGCCCGTACAGCAACAGGAGTCCCATCCCGGGCGCGCTTCCCGGAGGCGATGGAAGCCCAGGGTCTCCTCTCACGCCTTCACCTCAGTGCAGTGCAAATCGTTCGCTCAAGCTGCTTCCCAGCCGCCCATTTCAAGATCCCGAACAGCCCGGCCCGCCCCTCCCGCCGAGAAGGAGCCCGGAGCCAGCTGCGGAACCCCCCCCCCCGCCCCCCCCCATGGCCTCAGTCCCCAGGCGAGGAAGAAAAAGAGCGGCCTGACAGCCTTCCTCTCCCCGGGTGGAGCATCCTGCCGTTCCCCGTTACGCAGGCCCACTGTTTTGGCTTGTTCATGTGCGTCCTAGCCCGCTGCCCACTCCAGAGCTGGTCCGCGAGAGGAGAGACATCGCCTCGGAGGTTTGCGCTGTTGCGCCCCGAGCAAAATGTCAACAAGCACACACATACACACGTGTCCCCAAACATGTGAAAATAAAAGAAATCTGTCACAGCCAGGCCACGAGCCGATGGGGCAGATCAAAAAAAAGCCAAAATGAACAAAAATACCCCGTCTATAAGCAGTGTGGCCAGAGCATCACCATTCCCGGGAGCAGAAACGGGCACTGCAGGGGTTGGTTTTCCCGCACTACCGCAGGAGGGCGCCACAGCACCGCTGTCGGGACCTCCTGTGATAGAGCAGAGGCTGCAATATGCGTCTCCGCTGTCTCTCAAGCGGGAAAGCTGGAAAGCAACCGCAGCTTCTCCGTGGGTGTTACGCACGGTTTCTCGGGGATACAGGCTCCAATTCGCCGCTGTACCTCCCCGTTTCTCCGGCGTAATACAGTCACAAGCACAGGGAGAATCAGCTCGAGTCTTACAGGAAGAAATCCTCTCTCTGTTAGAAAAAGGAGCAATCTCTGTCGTATCTCCCGAACAGAGTCTGTCAGGTTTTTACTCCAGGTATTTTCTCGTTCCCAAACAGGGGGAAGAGGAATCCCGCCCTATTCTGGACCTGCGGGCTCTGAAAAAATTTCTGCGGAAATACAAGTTCAGGATGCTGACACATGCGGCACTGCTGCGTCTAGTAAGACCGAACGATTGGTTTTCGTCCGTGGATCTGAAAGACGCGTATTTCCACATTCCCATTTACCGCCCTCACAGGCAATATCTCCGATTCGCCTTTCTGGGGGTGTGCTACGAATAGCGTGTTCTCCCATTCGGCCTGTCTCTCAGCCCAAGGGTTTTCATACGGTGTGCAGAGGCCGCTGTCGCCCCGCTCAGACGCCGGGGCATACGGCTGGCCACGTATTTGGACAACTGGCTCCTGTTGGCGCAGTCAGAACAGGAGGCCAGGGTTCACACGCACATTGTCACGAGACACCTAATAGATCTGGGTTTTGTGATAAATACAGAGAAGAGCCAACTCTCTCCGACGCAGGAGATATCCTTTCTGGGGTTATCCCTGCGCTCCGTGCCATTCACAGCTCGCCTCTCGGAGGAGATAGTGAAAACTTTCAGGGCTTGCCTCGCTCATTTCCGGCGACACAGGTGCGTCCAGTTCAGACTGTGTCTTCGGCTGCTGGGTCTGATGGCTTCAGCCATCCTCGTGACCCGCCTCGGCCGCCTTCACATGCGGGAATTTCAGCACTGGGTCGCTTCACTCTGCTGGATCCCGTGCGTCATGGCGCACGGTGGATAACGGTCACGGCGGATTGCATGGCGGCCCTGCGCCACTGGCGGGCCCCGTCTTTCCTGACTCAGGGGGTGTCCATGGGCACTGTCTCGTTCAGAAAAGTGGTCACCACAGACGCCAGCCTATCCGGCTGGGGTGGCATTTACAATGGGCAGGTCTGTGAGGGGACGCTGGAGCCAGGCTCTTCAACGTCTTCACATAAACTTTCTCGAGCTCTCGGCGTGTTTGTCCCTAAACACTTCCTCCCGTTCCTCTTGGGCTGCCAAGTCCTGGTGAGGACGGACAACACAACGACAGTAGCGTATATAAACCGTCAAGGGGGTTTGCGCTCTCGTGTGTTGCACACTCTGGCACGCAAACTGATCCTCTGGAGCGACTCACGTCCCGGGGACCCTGAACATAGGTGCCGACCTGCTGTCCAGGGGCGCACCGATGTACGGGGAATGGATGCTGCACCCGCAGGTCATGTAGCAGATATGGGCGCGCTTCAGCCGCGCCCGGATAGATCTGTTCGCATCCAGAGAAAACGCTCAGTGCCAGCTGTTCTTCTCTCTGCGCACTCTGGACGCTCCCCTTGGCGTAGACGCACTAGCGCACGCTTGGCCGCATGAGCTGCTCTACGCGTTTCCCGCACTGGCCCTGATACCCCCCACTCTCGCCAGAGTGAGGGGGCACAATCACAGGCTGATCCTGATAGCTCCACACTGGCCAGCGCTGCACTGGCTGGCGGAGATATATCAGATGCTGTGTGCCCAGCCTTGGCAACTGCCGGTGCGCAGGGATTTGCTCTCGCAGGGGGGGGGGCGGTGTTCTACTCGCACCCGGAGCGACTGCAACTGTTCGCCTGGCCCGTGAGTGGCTCAATTTGACCACTGCTGGGCTGCTGGGCCAACGCCAGGGCTCCCTCCAGTAGGTCTCTGTACGACTCTAAGTGGGGGGTGTTTGAGCGGTGGTGTCTCGAACGGAGCCATATCCTTTTTCAGTGTTCTGTGCCAACGATACTGTCGTTTTTACAGGACTTGATTGATAAAGGAAAAGCCTTTTCCACGGTTAAGGTTTATCTGGCAGCTATAGCGGCTTGCCATATAGGATTCGGGGACAAAACAGCGGGCCAACACCCTTTGGTGTGCCGGTTTATGAGGGGCGCGCGCAGGCTTCTCCCTGTCTCTAGACCACTGATGCCTCCGTGGGATTTAGCGGTGGTTCTGGAGGGGCTTAAAGGCCCCCCATTTGAGCCATTGCTGGGAGTGAGTCTCAAACACCTGTCCCTTAAGACAGTGCTGTTACTGGCTCTCGCCTCCGCAAAGCGAGTGAGTGATATCCATGCGCTCTCTGTGAGCCCTGCGTGCAGTCAGTTCTCCCCGGGGAATACACGTATGGTTCTGAGGCCCAACCCGGTCTTTGTACCTAAGGTGGTGGGGTCATGTTCCCCGATTGAGCTCGCAGCGTTCACCACTTCTTCCGGTGAGCAGCGAGCGCACATGCTGTGTCCGGTTCGAGCTGTGCGCTCTTATATGGACAGGACACAGAGCATCAGGAGGAGCGATCAACTCTTCGTCTCCTGGGCTGAACCCCTAAAGGGACAGCCGGTCACAAAGCAGCGCCTCGCCCACTGGGTGGTGGAGGCTATAGCTTTGGCGTATACGAGCAGGGGTCTGCAGCCGCCGGCGGGTTTGCGTGCACACTCTACCCGCGGGATGGCCGCATCCTGGGCTTTATTTAGGTGAGTGTCTGTTCAGGACATTTGTTCAGCAGCGAGTTGGTCCTCGGTCCTAACATCGCCTCCCCTGGACTTTGGTACTTGTTCGATATGCTGTCTGGCAATGGGAGCTACCATATCCCATAGGGACGAGAATATAAAAAAACGTTTGGTTATCTAACATAACCGCAGTTCTTAGAATAATAGAGGGTGTCTCGCCAGACAACCCTTCTTGCTGGGCGGTGAGAAGAGGTTTGCTTATTGAATTGCGTGAGTGTTATCTGCGCACACTATATATAGTAGGTGGGACTACTGGGTGCGGCGCAGATGAATACCTTCACCGGCCAATCAAGATTGGCGGATTGAGATAAATGCTTCTATTAGGGCTGCAGGAGGCTGCATCCCATAGCGAGACACCTCGCTCATATTATTCTAAGAACTGCGGTTATGTTAGATAACCAAACGTTATAAAAGTGAAGATCTTCTCATCGGATCCAAATCATCACTCTCCAAATCCCATCCCCTCAGTATTCTCATCGATGGCTGTCTGGTCCCCACTTCAACTGAAGTTAAAAGTCTTGGCGTCATCTTGGACAGTACTCTCTCACTCACATCCCACATCAACAACATCTCACGTACATCCTTTTTCCATCTCTGCAACATCTCCAGACTTCGCCCCTCCCTCACCTAGCACTCCACTGAAGTCCTCATAAATGCCCTGGTCACGTCTCGCCTGGACTATTGTAACTCCCTCCTCATTGGTCTACCACAAAAACGTATCCACCCTCTACAAACCATCCAGAACACCGCTGCCAGAATCATAACACGTACCAAGTCCTCGGCTCACATCACACCAGTGCTCATTCACCTCCACTGGCTCCCTGTCCAACAACGGATACAATACTCCTACTGTTAACATTCAAAGCTCTCCATAACCAGGCCCCCCCATATCTCTCCAGTATGCTACAGCCATATATCCCATCCCGTTCACTCTGTTCCTCATCTACCGCCCTGCTTTCCACCCCTTCCTTCTCACTTACCTCAATGGGTGCTTGGGCTTTTAGCTGCTCTGCACCTAGACTCTGGAACTCACTTCCACTACACATCCGCTCTCTGGACTCCATTGACACTTTCAAGTCTCAACTCAAAACACACCTTTTTAAAAAGTCTTCCTTGCTATAAATACTCTGGCCCCCAACTGTTTTACTCTCTGCATTCATTTATTTAGCTACACTGTATTTTCTTTGTAATTTTATATGTATTTACTGTGCTGTGTATTTTATGCCTATTTCTGCAGTTGTTTTTCTATTTTTTACCTGTAAGGTGACCTTGGGTGTTGTGAAAGGCGCCAACAAATAAAATGTAGTATTATTATTATTATTATTATTATTATTATATGTTCTTCTGCATTTACAAAATAGAATATATTGATTCCTTCAGTATGTAGTTGTAATTTCTTTATTTGTTACCATAATTACTATTTTCCGGGCCCTTATTTTGCCTCAGTTTCATGAACTGGCCCCAATTCCAAATTAATTGAATAGCCCTGATGTAGACAGTTCTTTGAGCAAAAGTCTTGGAGGAATGAGTGAATTGTATTGACAGTGCTAAAGAAATCTAATATGGACTGCGTTGTGTGGGTCCTTTGGAGTTTCCTTTTTAAGCCAGGATGTAATGAAAGATTTAGAGCACAGAGAGCTCGCTGCTACCAGACATCAGACAGTGTTTGCTGGCCAATGGTTGTGTATGATGCCAAAGCTGGATGTGTGAGAGATTGATTAGATTATTGATTACATGGAGTCTCACACTGTCTCAGCAGTGTCGTAGGATGTTGGAATGGGAGTTTCTTTTATGTTGCTCCCAGAATATCAGCAGTGAGCCGAAGTTTATTTCCTTTTCCCTAGTAAAGAGGAGAGATAAGTTGGCTTACTCACCATGGCCTGTAGAGCTCAGTGGGTCGTGGGAAATGATTATCTGCAGATTCTATTAAAAACTTTCTTGACTATCAGACCTAAAGTAATCACTGTTACACAACCATGAGCCTCAGTAACAGTAGTATGGATTTATTAGTGAGTTGGGTGAAAAAGCAGCAGCACAAAATAAACAGGCTGACCTACCAGGAAATCAGAACTATCAGAAGTGGAACCTAATGGTTTCATCTACTAATCATATTTTGGACTTGACACAACCAAAACAAGGGTTCTCAGGCTCGCACGTGTAGCCCAAATCCACTCCCATATACAATCTGACACACGGGATGAACTTAATCATAGCTAGAAAGACTGAAAGTCTGATAATCTGTGACACATAATGTATGCTGTATGGCTGTGTATTAGCAATAAGATACTGTACTATAAGCAAGGTGAGGTTTGCAATTTAAAAAAACTGTCATAAGAACACAGCCTCATTTGCATTAAATCTGAGTTTCCTTTTTTTTATCACAGTCCCTGTAATATCCATCAACACAGCCTTCAGTTTGTTTAGAAAACTAAGTTGGTGGTTTAAACACAAATCGATTGAGATACTCAAGATTATTGATACACAGAGCACATACACATATCGTAATAAATACCACTTGGATAAGTATATCGTGGTAAATTAGCATTATGTGGATAATTGTGAATATCCTCATGAGTGACATGAAAAGCTGTGTAGCTCGCTGACGTACAGTCTTGTATTAGTTTCCAGATTTATTTTTGAATTTCCACAAAGGGGAGCTCCGTCCTGCCAATCATTTCAAAATCCTAACCCTATTCACCCATTGTATCCCCCAAAAATCAAGCTTAAACTGGATGGGTGTAAATACTTTGGATTCCAAGAGTATCAAGATATTGTATATTAATGTTTTTGTGTGTGCACATGTATCTAAACACAGGGAAAACTCAGAGTAATGTATGGCTAAATGGTGTCTTGTGTTTCAGATTGTGGTGTATATCCTCCATTTATATAGTTAATAATATATTTTCTGTTCCACTGTGGACAAATTCATTCATTTGTTATAGATTAATGAACAGATTATTTTAAGTAACAAAAGGACACATGCTAGATTTTCTGAGCTTTCGTGAGCTTGTTTTTGCTAAAACATTTTTGGACAGAAGTTGTTGATAATAAATGTATTAGTTTGCGTATTGCATTTAAATGTTTTGCTCACATGTAATTGTGGTACAGTAGTACATGAGACAGATAGCTGAACAAAAAAAACCAGTCAGAGCCAGGAATGACACCCACCACTCCGGGATACTTGGTTGTTGAGTCTCAGGCCGTCAAATACTGACACTGGGAATGAGACTCAGCAATCAGTTATCCTCAAGCCACCAGTCAAAAGTGGTGGGTGTCTTTCTCGGCTCTGATTGGTTGTTTTCTTTCAGTGGATTCTTGCAGATGTCATTAGAAGCACTAGGAGGAACCTGAGGAACTTTTTTTCACTTATTGAAAATAATACTAATAATAATACTGATTATTTGTCTCTATATACTTGGATAGCAACATGAATCTTCACTCTTTAAACACTTTGACAAATAAAATACAGCTCATGAACGCACCAAAGTCAGAAGAACAACTTCTCAACTTGTGATCTCAGATGGACTCTAATTTCTCTCATCTCATCTCTTGTTTGCCACGTGCTACATTTCAGCTTACTGTAACCGTTTTGTCTCTTGCCATTTGATTACATCACATTTGTCAAATATTTTTACAGAATATGTCCACAGGGTTAGACACAAGTGTTCAAACCACAATAATCCATCTTCCCTTCCTTCTTTCATCCCCCCTATCCCCCCATCCCTCCATCTCCAGGTCAATGTGTTTGTCCTGCTGTCTGTGGTGTGTGTGCTCCTTAATCTGGCTGGATTCATCCTGTGCTGCCAGGGAGCCCAACTGGTTTCCAGTATGACCAGCTGCCAACTGGTGAGGCTGTTACCCGTTTGTGTCTTGTCTGGTTTTGGTGTCATCATCTGTAAATTTTCTGTATTTTTCTCCTTCATGGTCTCTGTTCCTCCTGTGGACAGTCAATAGGAAATTACATCTTGAGAGCCTCATGCTTACTAATTTGATGTAGTCCGTGTTGAACCAGTTTACTGCTGGAGAAGGATATAACATGGCAAGTACACTGAAGGGTGTAATCATAAAATAAATAGAATCATGTGGGATGGAAAAAAAATGTCTGCATTGAGTCTCATTGGCTTTTATTTTATTGGGGTTTTTCTTTAACAACACTACAAAATAATGTAAAATCCGAGATCATATGTTGCCAAGGGCTCATCAAGGAAACTGGGTTTCACTCTAATCTAATTATGTTTTGTTTGGAAACGGTTAGCTCTGGGCAATAGGTCGGGTGTGTGTGTGTGTGTGTCCAAAATGTAATAAACTTACAGTGTAGATTGCAGGTCATTTTTATTTTACTTCAACATTTTAGCTTCAGGGTGGAGTCAGTCATGTGATCTCTTTAATTCAGATTTGACATTGTATATAATGGACAGATCTTCCAGGTGTGTGAAGTGAAGCCAACGCGAAGTGTCTTACACCTGCATTATATGTAAAGGCCAGCAGGGGGAGCTCCACTGGCTGTAATTAAACCTGATACGATGCACTGTTAACGAGAAATGAACCGACTTCTCACTTTATTTATTATTGTATTTATTTTGATTGACAAGTCATTCTCAGTGAGTCTGTCCAGAGCACCGCACAAAACTCAAACTAGCCAGTGTACTGTTTATCTGTAATACGAGATTGTGTGTGACCAGGCGAGCCGCCATTCCCCCGGATGAGTCAAAACTGTACAGCCAATGAGAGCCGCTCAACTGTCATGGTGACGACCATAACGCCAAACTCGAGGCTTCAAAGCGGTACTCCACAAACCAATGGGTGACGTCATGATAGGTTCACACTTGGCTCAAACCAAAACATCAGCCAATTACATAACTGGCTCTGCTCTGTTTGTCTTCGTTGACAGGTAAAGATTGAGAGCCAGATGTTTCCAGGTGTTTGCAGCTGTATATGTATTTAAGGGAGAATTTACAGTGTGCGTTTGAGATTGATCAGTATCAGATCCAGTCCCGGAGCTGACTGTGTAATGAGCTGCTGTCTTAGTAAATCAGATGCCTCTGCATTGTGTTGGTGTGATAAAGAAGATGCTGTGACACCAGGATCTTTTTATGGCTGACCTCTGTTTATTCCAATAAACAAATAGAGATACACAACCTCCATATCAGTTCTACTGCCCGATCCAGCTCCTCTCCCACAGGGGAATTGTACAAAAAAAGGAAAGGGGAAGGGCAAAAGGAATTTATAGTAGGGAGCACAGAAGAAATGAACGAGGAGGGGCTCTCACATCAACACATGCTACATTGAGTTTGGAGCTCCTCCCAGTCAAAAATAAATTATAACCAGATACATTTGGTGTAATTATAGCAAAGATAAAGGCACATATGAATTCATAACATAAGTGCTTAAAAAGCAAGACGTCAGAGAAATCGAAAAAAATGGACAGCAACATTGTGTATTTATTTTACAAAGAAGTCCCATTAAGATCAAAAATCTCAAGAGAGACCTGGCCAATGTACCAGCTATACAAAATCACATCATATTAAAATACATATACAACATGACACACAAAACAATCCACAACAAAACAGAAACCATTCAAACACATTAGATCTTTTTGCAGGTTATTCCATGCCCAAGATACATAGGAAATGCAGCTTTTCCCAGATCAAAACCTGGGGTACATGAAAAAGCAACCACTTACATTAGTGGTTGCATCAGTTTGAGGATTTATGCTGCTTAGTCTCCAGAACAAGCCAAACTACAGTCACAATGTTTTACCATTACTAACACCGTATACCATTTTCCAGTTGTTAGAGAGCCCATCACGACTGCTAAAAGTAGTTTTTTCTTCTTTATAACCACATGCAAATACCCCAGGGCAGAGAGTATATAGCAAAGTCAGTTACAACCAGCAGTGACCCATAACCTATGACCTTTTTATAGGTCCATTTGTCTTATGCTTCTTCCCTCTACTATATAACCCATATTACCAACTGCCAACAGCTCAGAAACATTGACTCCAAGTCATCTCAACACAAGCGTCACATATAATTCAATTCAGTTCAATTTTCTTTGTATAGCGCCAATTCATAACAGAAGTTATCTCAAGACACTTCAAATGGAGCAGTTCTAGACCAAATTCCTTATAACATTTACAAAGACCCAACAGTACCACCATGAGCAAGCACTTGGTGACGGGGGCAAGGAAAAACTGCCTGTTAAGAGGCAGAAACCTAGGACAGACCTTCGGCTGGAAAGTAGCTAGAAGTAACAAATGCATGGATTAGTTTTTCTGCATCTGTCTGTGATAGGATGTGTCTAATTTTTGTAATATTACGTAAATTAAAAAAGGCAGTCCTAGAGTTTTGCTTTATGTGGGAATTAAAGGACAAGTCCTGATCAAAGATAACTCCAAGATTCCTGACAGTGGTGCTAGAGGCCAAGGTAATACAATCTAGAGTAGCTATCTCTTAGACAGTGAGTCTCTAAGATTTTTGGGGCCAAGTACAAGAATTTCTTTTTTTTTTTTTTTTGTTTAACATCAGAAAATTGCAGATCATCCAGGATTTTATGTCCTTAAGACATGTTTCTAATTTAGATAATTGATTAATTTCATCGGGCTTGATCGATAGATATTACTGCGTATCATCTGCATAGCAATGAAAGTTAATGGACTGATTCCTAATAATGTTGCCTAAAGGGACCATATATAAAGTATTGGTCAAAGTACAGAACTTTGTGGAATTCCATGACTAGTAGTAGTATTTATTGAAGATTCATGTACAAACTGCGAACGATCTGATAAGTATGACTTTAATGCCAATTTGATGCTCAAGTCTCTGTAAAAGAATATTATCGTCAATCGTGTCAAATGCAGCACTAAGATCTAATAATACAAGTACAGAGACAAGTCCTTTGTCAGAAGCAATCAAAAGGTCAGTATTAACTTTATCCAGAGCTGTCTCTGTGCTGTGATGAACTCTAAATCCTGACTGAAAATCCTCAAATAAACTATTGTTATGTAGAAAGTCCCACAACTCTTTGGCGACTACTTTCTCCAGAATCTTAGAAGGGGAGGTTAGAAATCGGTCTATAGTTGGCTTAAACCCCTGCAGGTTTACAGGTGCATCTCAATAAATCAGAATATCATAACAAAGTTAATTTATTTCAGTAATTAAATTCAAAAAGTGAAACTCCTATATTATATAGATTCCTTACACACAGAGTGAAATATTTCAAGCCTTTATTTCTTTTAATTTTGATGATTATGGCTTACAGCTAACGAAAACCCCAAATTCTATATCTCAGAAAATTAGAATATTTCATAAGACCAATACATTTTAATACAGAAATGTTGGCCTACTCAAAAGTATGTTCATAGATATGCACTCAATACTTGGTCGGGGCTCCTTTTTGTATGGATTACTGCATCAATGCAGCGTGGCATGGAGGCGATCAGCCTGTGGCACTGCCGAGGTGTTATGGAAGTCCAAGTTGCTTTGATAGCGGCCTTCAGCTCGTCTGCATTGTTGGGTCTGGTGTCTCTCATCTTCCTCTTGACAATAGCCCACAGACTCTCTATGGCAGGGGTTCTCAAACTTTTTGGGGCCAAGACCCCTTAGAGGGGAGAACATTTTCCAAGGACCCCCTTATCATCCTCATTAAACATGTTTACTGACATTTGTGCTCCTAGATGCTGTAGGAATTATTTATATTTTAAACTTTTCAACCTAAATACTTAAGGTGAGTTTCATTGAAATGAACTTAAACAAATTAAATTTGAATAAATAAATGTTAATACCATTTCTATACTTTTAAACACAGGGTCATTTTTATTCAGATTACATTTTGACCTCACAGCATTTCTAATTTTCAAGTAACAGATCTTAAAGCTTTCAGAAAACAGTAACAAGACTGGCAAAGTCCTAACGAACCCAGTTAATTTTAAAAGCAGTTAAAAGCTTACTTTTAACCATAACATAATGAACTTATTGCCCCTTATTCAAATTACTGGCAGAAAACTGAACATCATAACAGTTTTAGTAATTAAGCCTATAAATATTTGCATTAGGCTCTATCAGAGTCTTATAACACACAAATCAATTCACACATCACTCACATCAATAACTCACTAAATTAGTGTCTCTCACAACATAGTTTATCTATTCTGGGAGTGATGGTTGACAAACAGACTCGAAGATCATCCTCCACTTGTAAACGAACGAAGAATAAGTACAGGGCTTACTTATTCTTCATTGCAGTCAAAGTGGAAAATGATGATTCACAGAGGTATGTGGTAGGAAAAGGGAGCAATAATTGCATGGCCTCAGCAGTGAGTTTGAGATACTCATGTGAGAGGGAGGGCCAGACGTTTGCCAGATTAACCTGCTGGAATCGGGCCTTCAATGTCCTATCACAGGATAAGGCCAACAGCTGCTCTTCTGCCTTACCTGTCAGGCCATTTTCTGTTGCAGCTGGTGCAAACGGATCGCGCACCCAGTCCCAGGCATCAGTGTTCACATCGGAGAAGTATGAGCTGAAGTGCTCGCTCAGTGATGTGAGGTGTGAGGTCGCGACCTTCCTCACTGTGGCCACAGACAAGTTGTTTGTGTGGAGAAACTCACTCAGTTGGGGGAACATGTCTGTTATTCCGTCTTGTATCCTCCTTCTCCATAGGACTGTTTTCTCCATGAAGGCAGTGACTTTGTCGCTGACTTCAAGGATGGATGTGTGGCCTCCTTGGATGGAGAGGTTGAGGCTATTCAGTATGTTGAATATGTCGGCAAGATATGCCAACTTGGCCATACTCTCCGGGTCTGTAAAAAACTGTGCTGTGTTGGGTTTTTCCTCTCTCATAAACTCTGCCATTTCTCTGCATAACTCAAACACCCGCTGCAAAACTTTACCACGAGAGAGCCATCGCCCCTCACAGTGATATAACAGTGCGTCATGTCCAGCATCCATATCCTGGCAAAGTTGTCCAAACAAATGTGATTGCAGTGCCCTTGACTTCACAAAATTAACTGCAGCCACAGCTGTGTTCAAAACAGAGTGAAGATCTGGTTCCATGTCTTTGGAAGCGAGTGCTTGCCGGTGTAGCATACAGTGAGTCGCCATAATCCTCGGATTGACAGACTTTATCCGTGCCGTTACTCCACTCTTTCGGCCAGTCATCGCCGCTGCGCCATCCTTATAAACGGCCACACATTTTTCCCAACTCAGTCTCGCTTCAGTCATGAAAGCATCCAGCAGTCTGACTATTTCCTCACCTGTTGTCCTGCCTGGCACCTCCTTGCAGAACAGAAAGTCCTCCAAAATGTCTCCTTCCCAGGGATAGCGCACCAAAACAATCAACTGAGCTGCACTGGAAATGTCTGTTGATTCGTCCAGCTGAATAGAAAATTGCTCACATGAACGCAGTCTATCCAGTAGCTGTGACTGAATGTCAGCCGATAGTTCTTCAATTCTCCTTCTCACGGTGACATTTGAAAGCGGTACAGTTTTCAGTTTATTAGCTGCCTCTGTCCCAAGCACAGCTCCACACATATCAACTGTCGCTGGAAGAAGAAGTTCTTGTCCAATTGAGTGTGGCTTCTTACTTTTTGCAATCCGTTGCACCACCAAATATTGAAGCCCTCTGTGCTTTCCTGAAGTTGTGGCCAGGTTTACCAGTCGTGTTTTCTGAAGCATGTATTCCTCATTCTTTCGGTGGATCAGTATTTTTGTTTTATTGGCGCAGTGGTTCCCATGTGTACTTATGCAATTTTTAATGATACGGCATAACTTTAATAATTTATCGCATATTATTTCGCGGACCCCCAAGCTATGGCTCGCGGACCCCCGGGGATCCGGGGACTCCAGTTTGAGAACCGCTGCTCTATGGGGTTCAGGTCAGACTAGTTTGCTGGCTAATCAAGCACAGTAAAACCATGGTCATTAAACCAGGTATTGGTACCTTTGGCAGTGTGGGCAGCTGCCAAGTCCTGCTGGAAAATGAAATCAGCATCTCCATTAAGCTTATCAGCAAAAGGAAGCAGTGCTCTAAAATGTCCTGGTAGATGGCTGCGTTGACTTTGGACTTGATAAAACACAGTGGACCAACACCAGCAGATGACATGGCTCCCCAAATCATCACTGACTGTGGAAACTTCACACTGGACTAAAAGCAACTTGGATTCTGTGCCTTTCCACTCTTCCTCCAGACTTTGGAGCAGGACCTTGATTCCCAAATGAAATGCAATCTTCACTTTCATCTGAAAAGAGGACTTTGGACCATTGAGCAACTGTCTGTCCTTTTTCTCCTTGGCCCAGGTAAGACGCTTCTGACAGTTGTAGCCCATGTCCTGGATACATCTGTGTGTGGTGGCTCTTGATGCACTGACTCCAGCCTCAGTCCACTCCTTATTAAGCTCCCCCAAATTCTTGAATGGATTTTGCTTGACAATCCTCAAGTCTGCGGTTATCCCTGCTGCTTGTGCACCTTTTCCTACCACACTTTTTCCTGCCACCCAACTTTCTATGAATATGCCTGGATACAGCACTCTGAACAGCCAGATTTTTTAGCAATGACCTTTTGTGGCTTACCCTCCTTATGGAGGGTGTCAGTGACTGTCTTCTGGACAACTGTCAAGTCAGCAGTCTCCCCCATGATTGTGTAGCCTACTGAACCAGCCTTAGAGACCGTTAAAGGCTCAGGAAACCTTTGCAGGTGTTTTGAGTCAATTAACTGATTAGAGTGGGACATTGTGAGTCTACAATATTGAACTATTACTAATATTCAAATTTTCTGAGATACAGATTTTTGGGTTTTCATTAGCTGTAAGCCATAATCATCAAAATTAAAAGAAATAAAGGCTTGAAATATTTCACTCTGTGTGTAAAGAATCTATATCATATGAGTTTCACTTTTTGAATTGAATTACTAAATTAACTTTACCATGATATTCTAATTTATTGAGATGCACCTGCGTGTTAATTGTGGGTAGAACCAGCCAGCTGCTTGTCCTACTTAAACAAACGAGCAAAACTGAGTGCAACCTCTGCCAGCGTGTGGCAGATTAATGGGATGTGTCGTGTAAGAATGACATTTATTGTAGTGTAAGGACCTTCAAAGCTGCTGTCCAAACTCTGTAGGTTGAGGCCACTTGTTCCATTGAGCCAGATAGTCCAGCTATTCCCTGTGCCAGTTCTCCAAACTGAAACAATTAGGTTTCCTGACTTTCCACTGCATGAGTACTGTCCTCTTCACCCATAGCCGTGCTAGTCCAGTCAGTGGGATGAATTCTGTGCAGATTATTTCCTGTGAATATTCCTGATATTTTAGCAACTTATTATACAATTCTCTGTATTATGTTTTTTTTAATACATATCTTTAGCAACATACTTAATAGGCTTCTTTTCTGACAGATTCAGTGTTTTCTTCTCATTGTTCTATTGGCTCTTTGGTTGTTTCTAATGCAGGACGAGGCTGTTTATCAGAGAGTGAAGGCTCTGTGAATATTGTGAAAATTATTTCATTTAGTTTAGAAATCTGACACACTTTGATCTGTTTCCCTTAGTTTCCACAAAGACTAAAGTGTATATGACCTAAATAAAATGTTTAACTGTACAGTTTGATCAGTGATTGGAGCGTTGCAAAATCAGTCCCCATTAATCCATTAATATTGATTCTGATTGTTAATGAAATTTGAAAATAGAAAATAATGAATAAATTAATAAATCAAACTTACTGTACATACCTGGAGAAAAGTGATTAATAACACAATTCCAGCCTACTTTGTTTGATTTTAAAGTGTTGTTGTAGAGAGAGAGCATGTCCACCGTTCCCTCATGTAGAGAGGACAGCTGTTGGTTGCATGCAGGAAGTTGTCAGGGTCACAGAGAACTATAGGAGGAAGTTCGACTTGACATTTTGTTTATAGTGGAAGGCCTGTGCTGTCAGGTAGAATAAAATGCTGGAATGGATGTGTGCATTTATGTTTGCAGTACGTCATAGGGGGTCTTATCTAGGCTTTGACCAGGGAAAAGCGATTTCTTGTAGGTCAGGCTGCAGGAATGATGAGTCTAGTTCAGGCCAGAGCTCCTCTGTCTGTGTGACCTTTTGACCTTTCCTGCTGTTGTGTAGTCTTTCCTTCCTCCCTCTGCCAGGCTTCCTCTCCTCCGTTTCTTTCCTGCTGCTCCGTTTTTCACCAGAATTTTTGTCCCATCTGTCCTCTCTGTGAGGGGGTTGGAGGTATAAGAATACATGGGGTTGTGCAGTGTTTGGCACTCTGTTCTATAAATAGATAAATAGATATGTGTGTATGTTTGCTCTCTCTCTCTCTGTGTGTGTGTGTGTGTGTGTGTGTGTGTGTGTGTGTGTGTGTGTGTGTGTGTGTGTGTGTGTGTGTGTGTGTGTGTGTGTGTGTGTGTTTTTTCTGTCTGTCTGTCTGTCTGTGTGGGGCCCTATTTTCATGCTGATGCAGATCAAGTGCAGGACTCCCAATGTAGCTTTGGCGTCACATGTAAAAAGATATTCAGTAATTAAAATTTCAATGACTCAATGCTTGCAGAAATAACTTTAGGAGATAATATTTAAAAAAAATGAAATAATAATAATAATAATAATAATGGGAAAATATACAAAATACTTTTTAAATGGTCCTAAAACATACTGGAATCACTTTACCTACCATTTTGTTATAAAACTCATATTTATTGCATTTACACATCATACATTAATTCCTGATAATGAACACCAAATTTTGCATTAACCCTTACATATCATCCCATCACTAAGTATGATGATTATTATTATTATTATTATTATTACTACTACTATTATTGCTGAATCCATACAACAGTCCTCCACCAGAGCTGTTTGCCTCCACTTTTTCCTGCATATAAAAAGGTCTGAAGGTTTTCTTTTCTCCGACATCGCAACGTGCTCATTAATTCCCACAAAGTGAATACATAAAATTAAATAAATGACCACACAAAGTTGGTGTTTCGGGTTGTGAGCATCAATCATCGTCATCAATAGTAGAGTCCGACTGATATTGTTTTATTGAGACGATACCGATTTTTAGAGGGGAGAAATTTTTTAGGCCAATTGTGCAGCAATATGACAATGAAAAGGTCCTCAGAATGCTGATTTCTTAAAGTTCAGTAGTCTTTAACATGTTAAATAATTCAACATGCATGCTAAATTGTCAACCAATACTAGAAATGAACATCAGTACTGTAATCGGCACATGTAAACACCATCACATCGGATGTAAACAGCTGACCCAAAATCTGCAGTAGGTATGATTTCAGTCAGAATGGATAAAGTGTCTTTGATGTCTGTCTGTAGCTCAGCCTGCTGTCATTAAGAAATAAGATCATTGTCATTAAAAATAAAACCTTTCTTTAATGTGAGTGTCGGGCTTGAAAACAAACAGTATATTTTCATTCAAAAGGGGACATGAGTATGACATGACTGTGTTGTGCTGTGGAAATGTACATTATACTGAATTTATCAAGAATTATTAAGTTTTATTTCTAAGTGTTGAGTTTGCATCAACAGCATTTTATTAGATTAAAATGGAAGCAGATCTGATAACAGGGAGGCTTCTTCCTAAAACATCATCAAATGTACAACAGGAGAAATTCTGGAGGCCTGCAGATTTTTATTGTCTCGTAGTATTTGAATTATTAGACTAGTATCCTAGTAAATGTCAGTCCCATGATGTATTCGTGTCACAGTCACATAGCTCAGTATGTTGTTGTGTCTAGCTGCTTTTAAGCTGCTCCTGATGAAGAGATCCTGAACTTTCTAGGGCTTTGTGAATTAAGAAATGTTTCAAATCATATGAAAATTAACCCTCCTCATGTGTGTGTCTGTGTGTGGTTTCAGAGCGAGGCTGGAGATGTGTGTTACTGTTGCTCCCTCTCCCCCAGCTCCAAATGTCCCGAGGAGAAGCTGCTGGAGCTGCACCCCGCCCACTCCTGCAGCACCATGAGGATCCTGCTCAAGGTACGCTGCTGAGTGCTCTGTATGCTGAGACCTGAATACATAGTGCATGCACATTGAAATAGTTACACACATACGCATTTATAATCATCACATGTTATTAGAGAAGTCACGTATGTAAGGGATAATAGCCGACAAAGTGTTCATAATCAGGAATTAATGAGCTCCATTGATTCCTGACTATGGCCACCTCGTCGGTTATGCCACGGTCACTTGCCAAAGACAAAAATAAGATCATTATTTATATTTTCATGTGTTTTGCTGAGGCCATCAGTAACACTGCATACAAAACAATACAACAAACTCAGCCATGTCATCGTCCCCAAATCAATATCAAGATTTTCACTAACAATGTGTACTGAGGGCTGCAGCCAGAAGTCTTCAATACTTTGAAAAGGACTGGGAAGGATCGCTTATACAAAGTATGAGTAAGTTCAGAGGGGCAGTGTAGGGGTTTGAGTGTCAGTCTCCATCCTGTGGTGTTAAGAAGACGAGGCCCTGAAGGACTGCACTCAGATATATTTATGAGAGGCAGATTTAGTTTTCATTCAATTTATTTCAGAAGATTAATTTGGACTGGTGAACAGACTTAGTAGGTGTCCTCCTTCAGGAATTACCAGATACCCTGCAGCCAATCAGAATCGAGTATTAAGCCATATAACTGCAGAAGCTGATGTTGTCCTATGTTAACATGCAGAATATAGAGGACGGTATGAAGCAGCTGTGAACAACAGATCCTGTAATCACCCATAATCATTCATAGGTCAGTGCAGACGGATCTGCTGATGTTGCTGCTGTAACCACATTAAATGTTAGTACTCTGTACCGGCGACAGCGGTGACATTATGTTTTATGGTTGTCCGTCCATCTGTCCTTTGAGTGGATTTCTTCAAATTTGGCACACACGTCCAATTAGAGGACCTGACCAGGTCAAAGTTAATGTGACATCACAGAAAACGTTTTTGACCAATTTGAACAAACATTTCACACAGATGTTTAATGGGATGGAACGATGAAGTGAATATGTGTTTAACCCAAAACGTCAAAGGTCAACTTCACTGTGACATCATAATGTCTTGGAAAGGCTTTTTGTCCATTATTCACCACCATAACTCAGGAACACAAGGGGAGATTGTGACCATATTTCACAGTTGGTTGAAATTAGTAATAGTTTTAACTCAAACCTTGAAATAAGTTTCTAGACATAGTTTAAGAATGAAGGCAACACGTGGTGGCTGTTGGTATAAAAGGCTCATACTAAGGTAACAAAAACATAATGATTCCTTTATTCAAAATAAACTAAATGTTACACACTGGCCCCACGGGATTATTAAAGTATATCTGATTCTGATTCTGATTTAAACACATCTGCTGTTTAGAGAGTGATTCATTGAAATTGTTGATTTACAGTTCAAGCATTATTCCATCATTGCTTTAAGTATCTAGTTTGCTCTTATTGATTAATCACCAGTGGCAGCAGATTGGCATTGGTCCAGAAACAGACGTGCTCTATTCTCAGTGCAGAATTCCATAATAATCGAGCCCTTGGTCTGTTTGAAATATGGACAGCATATAAAATAGTTCTCTCTGCTCTGTTCTCACTGATCTGTGTCTTTTTCCCTCCCAGAAAGTGCTGTTTGCACTGTGTGCTCTGAACGCTCTGACCACAGCTGTGTGCCTCATGGCGGCGGCCCTGAGATACCTGCAGATCTTCACCACAAGAACACCCTGCATGGTACGATCACACCGCAGCCAGCTGTGCTGCAGCAAGGCTAATGTCGTTCTCACACTGGGTCGGTGCTGTGGCCTACTGCTCGGACGTTCCCTAATCAGAATTAAGATATGACATGATGATCTTTTTATTCCTAGAGCAACTGCACAACTTTGAGGAAAAACACACTGATTGTAATCAGCTGTCAGATACTGAAATATGTATCGTTAATCTTACTAAATACAAATAAGAAGACTGAAGAGAGCCCACAAACACTTTTACAGTGGGACAGCCCTGACCCTCACCAGATTAGCAGGACTGTGCACCATAGAGTGCGTAAGGGGGGGCACTGGAACTGAGTGAGTGTGTTCAGTATGGAGCTGGGGTCAGTATGTGGTTAGCCTAGATAAATAATACATAAACACTGTAACACTGGGAAACGGCTAGCCTGCTCTGCCCAAAGTAAAAAAAACTCCACCTTCCAACCCCTCTAAGGCTCACTACTTAACATGTGAGAATGGTTTATTGTTTATTCCCCATTAGCCACCGTGGGTGCGGTTGCTAGTCTTCCCAGGCTTCATAGCGTCTCGTCTGAATTATGTGTTGTGGTTTTATGGGGAGTTACGAGCTGGAGTGCACAGACATCAGAGTGCTATTGATCTCCTCATCTTGCTCTCGGGATGAAAACAAATAAACCTATTTTCCAAAATGTTGAACTGTTCCTTTAATAATGATATTGGGATAATAAATTACAGCTGATACATTTTTAGACAATAATAATTTATTGAGTTTTTTTGCATAACGATTGATGTTCTATGAAAGCCAGAGTCCATTTGTGTTTGTTCCTGCTGTACTTGGAGAACATTTGAAGAGTCAGAACTGCAGTGCCAGTCAGATTTGGTTAGCTCAGAGCTATGGAATATTAAATCATTTGTCTTTGCTCACTAAATCTCAGCCTTTCTTATCATCAAGTGTGTAACTACAGGTTATGAACTTCTAAAATACAAAAATGTGAAAATATCAGTTATCTTATCGGTATTGGCCATGAGAAGCAGGTAATTATCGGTTATTGTATTGGCTGAAAATAACATCCGTATCATGCTTCCCATGCAACATTAGCCCATCATACACATGGCAGGGTGCACAAACTAGCTTCATTGTGCTACAGTGAGTTTCAGAATGAATTTTTTACCCTGGAAACAGAAGCTGAGAAAAGCACTTCTTTTAGATGTTGGCTTAAAAGCTGAAATAAGCCTTGAACCTCAGGACCATGTAGATTTTTGTTACTTTTGAGCTGCAACTGAATGTCACTGTAAGCCAGCCCTGTGTACATCCTGCCCTTATCTGTCCACCCGTCATGCACACACAGTCAATTCCTGTGTGCCTGGTGATGTGCGTCTGATTTAATACCATTTATCATGAGGTGTGATGTCACATTTCCCTGATCTGTGATAGGACGAACCAAGGGCCACAGTGGAAGAAAGAGAGGAGCCTGCTCAGGTCCCGGACCCGGATGAGTTTGTGGCCCCGGCCCCGCCCCCCTCCTACTTCTCCACTTTCTACTCATACACACCACGCCTGGCTCGCCGGTAACAGCCCAATGTTCTGTTCCACTTTAACTACATTCTGACTGCAGTCCTGTTGTTAGTGTTGATTAGCCACATTAGCTCTGTAGGTCATGGTGACTCACTCAGTAGTTTGCTGGTTGACTGTTTCAGGATGCTTGGGGACAGCGTGATTCCTCTCCCTCATATCTACGGGGCTCGTATCAAAGGGGTGGAGGTCTTCTGTCCGTTGGACCCCCCACCTCCATATGAGGCTGTTGCTGGAAGCTCCACCAATGCAGTTACACAGGTACAGTATAAATTAGCATCCTTTACACTATAGCCCAACCAATGCTGGATTTTTGAGGCAGATACATAAAGTAAACCATACCATAAAAAATAATTTTGGTACAGATCCCTTACTTTATTTAAGAATTGTTACCCAGATACATACTTCCTGGGACATTTTACAGTTGAAAAACAAACTTTAACCTAGTTTGGCATTCATGCTGCAGTTTCTTGTTACTTCCCACCGACACATACATCGATATTCTATATACAAATTAGCTGTTATGAGCACAGCCAAGCATGCTACAAGTGTCTCTTAAACAATGACCACCTATGACTGACCACCATGAGCAAGTGCTGTCCTGTATTATAAGAGCTCATAGGGGTCAACTTTTTAATCTCATGGATTTAACACACTGGCATTTATCATGTTAATGAATTCCAGCTGTGCAGACATTATTAAATTAGTCAATACACTATAATTACCAACTCAACATCTTTTGCCTTGTTCATATGACCATAGCAGTGTGATGGTCTCTGTTTATTTCAGGAGACAGAGATCGCTCTGACAGAGGTGACTATGAGCCCGACTACCTCTCAACCAGGAGCCTCTGTTCCAGGTAGGACACACAACCACACTCCAGATAGAAATGTACCTGACATCTGACTGGCTGATCTGGGAACATAAAACTCAGAGACAACTGCTCTGTCAGTCCCTTCAGTTCCCTCTGATGGGCATTAACCTGAGTTGGTTTGGCTGTGTAAAACAAGATGCATGCTTTTGCTTCCCTTGTCTACAATCTGGGGCCACCAGTGATAAAGAAAGGTGCCTTGGAAGAGAACAAGGCACCCAGTATGCATGTAGCTGCTGCAGGTTGCACTGTAGACCACCTGCTAGGGACAAACCACAATTAGGTTCCAAGTGAAGTCTCATGATTTTCTAACAGATCGATCGCAGCAAATTTCACTGAGGAATGTCTGGGCTAGCAATCTGAAAATGAATTTATGAACTTATGAATATATTTAATATTGATATATGTACACTACCGTTCAAAAGTTTGGGGTCACTTAGAAATGTCCTTATTTTTGAAAGAAAAGCATTGTTTTTTTCAATGAAGATAACATTAAATTAATCAGAAATACAGTCTAGACATTGTTAATGTGGTTAATGACTATTCTAGCTGGAAACGGCTGATTTTTAATGGAATATCTACATAGGTGTACAGAGGCCCATTTCCAGCAACCATCACTCCTGTGTTCTAATGGTACATTGTGTTAGCTAATCGTGTTAAAAGGCTAATTGATGATTACAAAACCCTTCTGCAATTATGTTAGCACAGCTGAAAACTGTTGTGCTGATTAGAGAAGTTAAAAACTGGCCTTCCTTTGAGCTTGTTGAGTATCTGGAGCATCAGCATTTGTGGGTTCGATTATACTCTCAAAATGGCCCGAAAAGAAACTTTCCTCTGAAACTCGACAGTCTATTCTTGTTCTGAAAATGAAGGCTATTCCATGCGAGAAATTGCCAAGACACTGAAGATTTCCTACAATGGTGTACTACTCCCTTCAGAGAACACACAAATGGGCTCTAACCAGAATAGAAGAGGGGAGGCCCGGTGCACAACTAAGCAAGAGGACAAGTACATTAGAGTCTCTAGTTTGAAAATAGACGCCTCACAGGTCCTCAACTGGCATCTTCATTAAATGGTACCCGCAAAATGCCAGTCTCAACGTCCACAGTGAGGGCGACTCCGGGATGCTGGCCTTCTAGGCAGAGTGGCAAAGAAAAGCCACATCTGGACTGGCCAATAAAGGAAAGATCAAGATGGGCAAAACACGACATTGGACAGAGGAAGATTGAAAAAGTGTTATGGACAGACAAATCTAAGTTTGAGGTGTTTGGATCACACAGAAGAACATTTGTGAGCGCAGAACAAGTGAACGATGCTGGAGGGTGCCTGACGCCATCTGTCAAGCATGGTGGAGGTAATGTGATGGTCTGGGGCTGCTTTGGTGCTGGTAAAGTGGGAGATTTGTACAAGGTAAAAGGGATTTGAATAAGGAAGGCTATCACTCCATTTTGCAACACCATGCCTTACCCTGTGGACAGCGCTTGATTGGAGCCAATTTCCTCCTACAACAGGACAATGACCCAAAGCACACCTCCAAACTATGCAAGAACTATTTAGGGAAGAAGCGTCAACTGGTATTCTGTCTGTAATGGAGTGGCCAGCGCAGTCACCAGTTCTCAACCCTATTGAGCTGTTGTGGGAGCAGCTTGACCGTATGGTATGTAAGAGTGCCCATCAAGCCAATCCAACTTGTGGGAGGTCTTCAGGAAGCGTGGGGCAAAATTTCTTCAGATTACCTCAACAAATTGACAGCTAGAATGCCAAAGATCTGCAAGGCTGTAATTCTGCAAATGGAGGATTCTTTGACGAAAGCAAAGTTTGAAGGACAAAATTATTATTTCAAATAAAAATCATTATTTCTAACCTCGTCAATGTCTTGACTATATTTTCTATTCATTTTGCAACTCATTTGATGACTAAAAGTGTGAGTTTTCATGGAAAACATGAAATTGTCTGGGTGACCCCAAACTTTTGAACGGTGGTGTATGTGTTTGTTAAAGAAGACTAGTTCCTCCAGCAGAATCCTCATCTCTGCTCAGAGTCTGTAAGAGCTCTCTCAGATTTGGTGGAGAGGGCTCTGCTGTCAAAGTGTAAAACAATTCGCTATAAATGAGTGTCCCTGACTGACAGCCATTTGCTATTTTATTAGTTTTTATATATACCCTGTGATCCTTTGCATGTAACATCTAATTTCCAATTATGTGACAATGCACTTGCAATACAAGAATTAAGTATTTGGGAGTCTTAATCATGACTTTCAACCAATCAAATAGAAGTTTTGTTTGGAAGAATATTCAAGAAAAGCTGACTACAATTTGGCTGTGACCTCATTTTGTGGGAATGTGTGTGACTCTTCTCTGAACAAAGACGTCCAACCATCTTCTGTCAGTCTGTGATATTTAAGTGACTGTCAGACACTGCCTTTAGTTCTAATAGCACGTGTCCATCTGTCTTCGTTCGGTTTTAGTCACAAGTCCCCAAACAGTGTCGGCATCACCAGGAGTCCTTCCGCAGGCCAAGCCCCCGCTCCAGCCGCCGCCACCGCCACCGCCACCTCCTGCTCCTCCTCCTCCTCCTCCTCCTCATCCTCCTCCTGAGCAGCCGCAGCAGCAGCAACAGCAGCAACAGTACGCTCCAGCTGCGATTCCCTGGAGGAAAGCCAGGATCCACCGCTCCAACAGTGACCCAGTATTGATGGACCTCGCTGCTAAAGGTGGCTTTTTGCTCATGTAGAACTATGCAATCTTTGGAAATTGGTACACCAGTATGAGAATTGGACAATTGTGACAACAGTCCAGACTACATATATAGTCAGCACATTAATAAGAGTTTCACAAGGTTGTGTACTTGGACCAATACTATTTACTTTATATATGCTCCCATTATTAGGAATCACTCCATTAACTTTCACTGTTATGCAGATGATACGCAGTTATATCTATCGATCAAGCCCGATGAAATTAATCAATTATCTAAATTACAAACATGTCTTAAGGACATAAAATCCTGGATGAGCTGCAATTTTCTGATGTTAAACTCAGAAAAAAACTATATTCTTGTACTTGGCCCCAAAAACCTTAGAGACTTACTGTCTAAAGATATAGTTACTCTAGATTACCTTGGCCTCTAGCACCACTGTCAGGAATCTTGGAGTTATCTTTGATCAGAATCTTTCATTTAATTCCCACATAAAGCAAACCTCCAGGACTGCCTTTTTTCATTTACGTAATATTACAAAAATTAGACACATCCTATCACAGACAGATGCAGAAAAACTAATCCATGCATTTGTTACTTCTAGGCTGGATTAATGCAACTCTTTGTTATCAGGTTGCCCCAATAAGTCCATTAAGATGCTCCAATTAATTCAGAACGCTGCAGCACGAGTACTGACAGGAACTAGAAAAAGAGATCACATCTCTCCTGTTCTAGCTTTTCTGCACCAGCTCCCTGTAAAATTTTGAATAGAATTTCAAATCCTCCTCCTCACCTACAAAGCTCTTTATGGTCAGGCCCCTTCATATCTTAAAGAGCTCATAGTACCCTATTACCCCACTAGAACACTACGTTCTCTGAATGCTGGGCTACTTGTGGTTCCTATAGTCTCTAATAGTAGAACAGGAGCCAGAGCCTTCAGTTACCAAGCTCCTCTCCTGTGGAACCAGCTTCCATTTGTGGTTCGGGAGGCAGACACCCTCTCCACATTTAAGAGTAGGCTTAAGACATTCCTCTTTGATAAAGCTTATAGTTAGGGCTGGATCAGGTGAGTCCTTAGTTATGCTGCTATAGGCCTAGACTATCAGGGAATTTCCCATGATGCACTGAGCTCCTCTCTTCCTCTTTCTCTCTTTCTGCCCTCATTCATGTCCCATTAATGCATGTTCCCCGGAGTTCTTGTGCTTTTTCGTCTCGCAGGTTCTCATGGGTCCTGGTGGAGCCTCCTGCCATGGTCCTGCTTGACTGCCATTGCCAATATCACTGATATTAGTGTTATTATTATTATAAGTATTATTATAGCTACGGTTACTGTTGTTGTTGTTGTTGTCACTGCTCATTGTCCCCCATCGTTGCTGTTGTCATGTTCATCATCATCAGTCACTACTATTAGTGTAGTTGTTGCTACTGTTGTTGCTGTCTGTCTGTCTGTCTGTCTGTCTCTCTCTCTCTCTCTCCCCCTCCCCAACTGGTCGAGACAGATGACCACCCACCTAGAGCCGGAGGATCTGTCCTCTGTCCTAGGTTTCTGCCTTTTAACAGGCAGTTTTTCCTTGCCCTTGTCGCCAAGTGCTTGCTCATGGTGGTACTGTTGGGTCTCTGTAAATAATGTTATAAAGAGTTCGGTCTAGACCTGCTCTATTTGAAAAGTGTCCTGAGATAACTTCTGTTATGAATTGGCGCTATACAAATAAAATTGAATTGAATTAATAAACCATTTCATTCAGTGGGATGGAATTAATCTTTGTGGAGGTCAACATCTGCACACTTCATTACACTATCGACTGAAACTCATTTAATTCTTAACTTCTTTAGAATTTTAGCTTTTGTCAGTTCCTCTAAAAATGCAGATTTCTAGAGCTGGTATACTGTTATAAAGCCATCTGTTTTTGTTAAATGTGTCTACAGGAAAACATAATTCAACATAAGGGAATTATCCCCACAGTTTTTCTTGCCAGTTCTGTGTTAGACAGTAATGTGTCTGTCATGTCTGCCATGACCACCAGCTCACACACTCTCTAGTAGTAGTAGTAGTAGTAGTAGTAGTAGTAGTAGAAGTAGATCAGCTCCTACTAACTGAATTCATTCCAACAAGTAACTAGCATCAGGTTTAATTTCTCACGTTTATAACAAAGTAAATTTCATGAAAATTTCGGAATGAAGAGAGTTAACGTTGACTTTGTAATGAAGTCTGAATCTCTCTCAGTATTGTTAATCAGATCTTGACCTCCCCAATATATCAACCGTTGAGATGCACATCAAATCGAGAATCATCTCGAGGAGGAAGTACGGGTCGGGCAGTACAGCCAATCATAATGTGATAATGTGTTACATCTGCAAAGGCAGGACTCCAAGCACATCTGGTACCTACAGCGTCTCCATCTGCTATTTTGGTTCATGTATGAGCAGCACAGTGCAAAAGGGCTGGGTGATAAATCTCTGTCAGTCACATCACTGGTCTCATTGCACTGAAACAGCTGAGCCAATCACAGTAGAGGTCTTCATGGGTCAAAAAAATTGTGCCCAAACCTAAAAGTATGTGGAAATATACAACCGGCCCCAAATATGACCCGTCTATTATTTGAAAGCTGCAACCCTGAACTGAGAAATGTCTGACCCGAACTCGCTTCCCAGATTTAGCTGCCATTGACAAATTAAGGTTAATTTACAAGTTGTCAAAATAAAACTGTCCTACTTTATGTAATGTAAGTAGCCTTCCCCCCTGTGCCTGGCAGCACCCTGAACTTGTTTGGCCTAAATGGAACAGTTGGTATCATTAGTAACACCTGTGTTTATCCTACTATTTTTTTGTGAAAAAGGTCTATTAGGGAGCCCACTCGAGTATTAACATATAATGTTAAACCAAGTTGGGTTCTAGGGTTTGGGTGGACCCATGAGGACCTCTAAATCACAGTGAAGTCTGACCCAAATAACTCAACAAATGGAGTGAGATCTCAGGCAGATGGTGTGGAGTCTTAAACAGCTGTTTATTACAGTGCTGGAAATAATTAGAAATGCAATGACAACATGTTGGATAACTGTGGAGAACTGGAACCTGAACCATCTTCTTCCCCCTCTGATGTCTCCTGCAGTGCAGAGCAGCAGTGACGCTCCCCTCGCTCCCTCTCCTCAGACCACAGACTCTTCCACCCAGACATCGCAGCCCACGCTGGCCGCCCAAGGCCACGTCACACTGCGACGGGGCAACAGCGACAATAGGACGCCACGCCGGCCCCGGCCCTCCTCTATGGTGGACTACCAGAGCTACCGACACACGCAGCATCTGGTCAGGAAAATCCTGGAGCAGCCGGCAGCCCAGGGCCTGACCCCTGAGGTCCAGGAGCTAGTGGACAGCATACGACATGTCCTGCAGTCAGATCAGGAGCACATGGAAGAGGCTGTACGCTGCGCCAGTTACATAGAACAGGTATGAGTTCAGACATACAGATATTTGTCGTCCAAAAGTACAACAGTATTCATATGGTAATTATTAGAAAGCTAAAAGAATAACGTTAGCATTATTCTTTGTTTCTTACAGTTAACAAATCCCATCAAAAGTCCAAAACTAACAGGGTGTAAGTCATATTGTATATTAGAGCTGTCTAGGTGATGCGTTCTAAAAACAATTGCACATTATTCGACGTATTCAATTGTCTATTTTTGCAAATTAAACCAATAAATAGAAGACGTGACCCTCTAAATAAACTACTCTAGTAGTTTTATTTTCTGTGCTGGATGCAAAGCGCAGCTCTGCAACGTCGAAGCTGCTGTTATGATTTGGTGTTATTATTTCCAAACAGGGCTTTTTAGTTTGCTGCCACACTCTCTCTGTGATCAAGTTTGGTTGTGAACTTTCTGCCATCATTACCAGACAGTTGTACTTTATTCACTTGTTTCAGTTTGACCTACAGTTAATTTTTAAATCAATGAAAGTGACGGTGTCTGACTCCTGTCTGTCAAGCAGCAGCCCACACAGCCATGCTAGTGCCAGGTTTTTTTTTCCTCTTCCCAGAATATCAATTCTCATTATCAATTGATAATCAAATTCAGAATATTTGTTGACAGCCCTAATATATATTTAATCCATAAAAATACATTTTAGTTTCATTTAAAAAAAAAAAAAAGGCTCAGCAGTTTTCTAAAAAATGTTACTGAAATAGTTTTAATGGCAGCCATTTTGACATGCAATATTAGGACAAACACTACTGTTATCAATGAGACTAATTAAGTTTCTGTTGAACCTAAATGGAACAGTCATTAGTGCATTTGTTAGGGACTGGTGGGCTTAAGTCATAATTAACTGCAGTGTGTGTTGGTTATGAAAGGAACATGTCACCCAATGTAACTCATTTATTTGTTTTAATAGTTTTTGGACAATAATGGAAACAGAACGCTTTGACACACACGCACGCACGCACACACACACACAGACACACAGACAGGGCAGATACATTCATTGACTGTAAGACAAATATAGAGCACTTATGTAGAACTTATGTAGACTGAAAATCATCATCATAATCATCTTCATCCGCTTATGCGGGATCGGGTCGCGGGGGTACCAGGTCCAGCAGAGGACCCCAAACTTCCCTTTCCCTGGCCACATCGGCCAACTCTGACTGGGGGATCCCGAGGCGTTCCCAGGCCAGAGTGGAGATATAATCTCTCCACCTGGTCCTCGGTCTGCCCCGTGGCCTCCTCCCAGCTGGACGTGGCCAGGGCGCCTCCCGAGGGAGGTGTTCCTGGCACCAAAGCCAGCTTCTGGTCTGTCGAGGCCCCTGGCCTTCACTGCCACCTATTTGGCATTGCACCCGACCCCAGTGGTTTCTCCTGTGAGTGGTGGGCCCGTGGGATGAAGATGTGTCCACATCACTCTTTGGGCTATGCACGGCCACCAGGCGCTCACTTTCGGGCCCCCCTTCCAGGCTTGGCTCCAGACGGGGGCCCTGGGCTTCCTCCGGGCCGGGTCTATCTACTAGAGTGAAAATGTTACAGATAATGTTATTTGCTGATTGGCTAATAAATGATTATTCACAGAAACACTCTTAGATGTTAAGATACATAGATTTTTGTCTGTGGTGTCTAAAAAATGATTTTGACATGTCTTTAATGAAAATGAATGGTGTATAAAGTCGCAATAACACTTTGATAAGTTCCCAGTACAAAATGATTAACTAACTGATTGTGACATCTGGTGGTATAGTTGCAGATTGTTTCACCCTCCCTTTCCAACTGTGAGGGACAAACTACAGTGGCTGTGAAATGCATAATAAACATGGCCCTACCTAAAGCCAGTGTTTGTTTTATCCCTTCCAAGCTTCTGTGACCAGCGGCATGTGTAGATAAAAACAGCTCATTCTAAGGTAACAAAAACACAATGATTCTTCTTTTCAGGTGATTATACACTAATGAAAACATACTTATGAATATTATATTCCATTTCTGACAATAGATCCTCCTGAATGTTACACACTGGACCTTTTATATGAGTAACTAACTAGAGACTGTATAACATTTTGGGACCCTGGGAATGAGACTCAACTATCTTCAAGCTTCCAACCCAAAGCATCTTTCTCAGCTCTGATTGGTTGTTTTTGTTCAGACCCGGTGGATTCGTACAAATCCCTTTAGGAGTTCTACAAAGAGCCTTAGGAACCGGATGTACTACTGTCAGAACGCAGTGAAAATTCAGTAATAATGACAATGTCACCTACTACAGCTTCAAAGGTCCAGTGTGTAACATTTAAGAGGCTCTAATGGCAGAAATGAAAAATAATGTATAACTATGATTTCATTAGTGTTTAATCCACTGAACAAAGGAATCTGTGTGTTTTTCTTGCATTAGTGAGCCATTTCTATCTACAGACACTGTGCGTCACCTTCTATGGAGTCTGCTGTGTTTCTACAGTAGCCCAGAAGGGACAAACTTAACAGTGATAGGGGTGCTTTGTGGACACTGAAGTTTCTTCTTTGCACTTGGAAGGGGAGGGAGTTGCAATCTGCAACTACACTGCTAGATCCTGAACACTCTGGGAGATCATGGCTCTCTGTGAATCAATCATACTGATTAACTCAACCAGCTGCTGAACAGCACAAAACATTCATTACTAATTACCTACACATTACTGTTTCGTGCACCTCAAGTAAAGTGAGCCATAGTACTGAGTGATTAGGCTACTAATTAGCTTTGTCATGTGTTTCTTTTTTAAACCAAATGAATAATTTCTTATTTTCTTTGATATTTTTTGTCATATACAGATGTGCAATTCTGATTGTTATATTCACCAGCTGGTTCAGAGTTAACTGGGAACAGCTCCTGAAGAAAGTGGTCAATATGATTGATTCAGAGATATTCATAAACTTATCATTACTTAATGATTCATTAATAAGTCTGTTCCCTAGTAACTCATCATTACTATACACTAAACATTACTATATAGTCCTCTATTAGGAATTATAGGGGGAGCACTTTAAGTGGGCAGGGTACTGGAAAATTACAGGTTGCCACCAAAAGTAATGGAAGTACAGTACTGTGTTACTCCCAACACTGCTTGTTAATTAGCAGTTATTCCTAATTTATTCCCTGGTAACGACTCAAAATGTTGCGTCAATAACTGTAAAAACATGGAACCATGTATTCATATCGGTCTTAAACCTGCAGAAACCCTGGAGGCAGCAAACACACCTCCATCACAACATGAGCATCTGTTTCCTGTTGGCTTTCAGGCGTTCACAGACTCACAGATGGGCCCCAGTCAGCCTAAACCTCCCCAGCAGCAGCTAGCGGGCAGTTCCTCCCAGACGTTCCCTCGCCCCCCCAGGAGAAGACCTGGTCTGCTGCACCTGAAGAGCTGTGGAGACCTCAGCTCCTTCACCTGTGCCGCACTCGAGTCTCTGGAACATCGAGGAAACAGTAGAAGAGTGGGGTCGAGGGCGAGCTCCAGAGCAGGTTCAAGGACAGGGTCCCGCCTGGATCATCCTGAACGCCCTCACAGTCTGATCGGAGTCTTTAGAGAGACGGTCCTGTGAGGGAAGATTATAATGGTATTAATATGTCGGAGGGCAACACAGCTGGAATGCTGCCTTAACTCTTGCTAAACTTTAAGAGAACATCATTGTAATCCAACCACTGAGGAGGATGTGTGTGTGTGCACGTGTGTGTGCGTGTGTGTGTGTGTGTAATGTGTGCAGATGAGTGTGTATGAGTGTAGTTTTTTTAAAAAAACATTTTGTTCTGCTAATACAATTTATTTGTGAAATTGAAAAAATATGGGCAACTTGTACTGAAACATAGTCCCCTCAATGTTTTATATGCTTTCTAAACAGATTTTAACATTGTAATAAGTCTGCATTTTTTCCGGGCAACTCAACACAGATATACAGCAATACTTCAACATGTGTTATTTAATGGTCAGATGCACTGGCGTCAACATGTTAAATATTTGTTATTATTGGAAAAGTTTTACATATTTTGAACTGTGTGTTAGTCTGAAGACAAATTTACCTTTTTTTTTTTACCTGACCAAATTACACAGTTCTTTCAAGGAAACTGTTTGAAAAAGACAGACCTTTTTAATAAAGAGTTCCCAGACACAACTGAACAGGGTAGCTGGCTTTCTAGTTAGCAAGCAACAAAGTTTGGTTTGAAAATCGTGCCTATTTTGTGGAGCAGTGTGTACTCTGGAAGAGCCGGGTTATATAAAAGCTAATATGATAGCTCTATTTTGGACTCTCACTGAAATGTCAGCATTGTCAAGGTAGTTTGCAAATTGCATTAATTTGCACATTCAAAATTTAACTTCAAGTTCCATGCAGATGGATTTAACTTGTTTTGGCACTGAAACAACTTCCACTGAAAAATAAAAAATAAAAAATAATTTCATTTTATATTGATATTTTATGTATTATGTTTTATATTATTCAGTGACAATCTTCTGTTTTTCCTTAATGTCTGCCTTTTCTTTTTCAGTGTCACTGGTTTTCAGTTTCAACTTTTAACTGATGTTATTCTTGTCTGGCAGAGAGAAACAGGCTGCTTGTGGATTGGGATTTCCAGGTGAACTTGTGAAAGCCATCACCATGGGTGTGAGCTCAGAGGCCAGCCACCATTTGGATTTTGATGTGCATCTATTCATGCAGTTACGGTGCTTGGAGTGACAAAAAGAACTCACATTTCAGCATCATTTCACACATTATTAAATAACACACCATACCAAAATGGTGACACAAAGTTGAAACTGAAAAAAACGCGTTAATAAAAAGAGGTCAGTGAAAACACAGACGTGAAACAAAATTCATTGAAAAACATCAGAATACCAAAGAAATTAAGATGAAGTCATTTTTAATGTCTGCCTTTAATTTTTCAGTAGAGCTTGTTTCAGTGCCAATAAAACTTTCTAGTAAAAGCGTTTCAGTGCCAATGTTTGCTTTACAGTTCAGGTTTTGTTTTTCAGGTATCTTATTCTGATAACTCTTTACTTTTACTTCCTACATTTCTACACAAATATCTGTACTTTCTACTCCTTCCATTTTAAAAACAAGCTTGTTACTTTAGTTTTAATGCATTTGAGGGGAATTTTCTATTATTATTAGTTTTTTGCATCGTTGCACAACCTTCCAAACATCAAGACCGGTGCATATCACGCATGACAGATGTAACGTGGGAGGCTTGACCCTGTTTGAAGTTTCAGTTAGCTTTTCTCAGAAACAGCAGGTAGAACTGTCCCTCAGAGCAACCAGGAGAGTACTTTTTACTTTCAATCCATTTCAGTGCCTATACTTTCTCAGTTTGACTTGAGTAAAGAAGATGAATCAGTACTTCTACCTTTACCGGAATCTTTTTCTGTAGTAAAGTATTTGTACTTTTACTTTAGTAAAGAATACCTGTACTATGGCCACCTCTGTTTATTCAGCCTCTGCAAGTGAAGTGTAGCGTTTCCATTGCAATGAACAGATTTTGGTCCAAAAATGGTAGCATTGTGAATGTTGGTTTACAATGAACATTTATGTCCTTGGACAGCTTAAGTCTGTTGTATTTTTGCAGATAGGCTGTGCATGTTCAATAAATTTGGTTTAATTATTGACGACAGACTTCAGCTTTTTCAGGCACTTCTGTTTTATTTAGTATTTTCTAGGAAAATATATTGGAGCTTTCAGAAAAATCCAGACTCCCAGTTGTAATTTTGACTATTTACAAGTTGGAAACTGGTGATTATTTTAACTCCCACATTATGTGAGCACAGTAGAAACTGGCATTTTGGAAGAACACATGTTCTGTGAAGGCTGTGAACATATCTGTTTTTAGCTCTGTAGCTGTGCTACTTTTACTTATGTTCTCTTTATCACTGGACTGCACTGCTGTGTTTATCTTGAAATGGATGATTGTCCTGAGGTCTGAGGGTTATACCATTGCAAGTGATGGAGGAGGCAGAGGAGTGCTGAGAAGAGACACTGAAAATCATCACCATCACCATGTTTTTTGGGATGAAGTTTCTGGCAAACAACAAGGGCAGGCTCTCCAGCAGTCGGAGCACAGCGGCTATGCAGCTGCTTCACATCAGATCTGGCTCCAGTCGCATATGCTGGAAGGATTCCACAAGGTCTGATCAAAGAGAAACAGGTGGACAATTGAGCAGGATGAACAATATATTAAATATTTAGACACTGGTTTTGTCATTGGCCTCTGCCTACTGCACTGCCCGAAGTAGACCTTCTATATGCGTACAGTATGCGTTTGTACTGTATGTGCCATTTACGTTTCACCTGTTATTTTGCATTGTATGACCATATGCACATAGAGAACATCTATAAAAACAAATGACCTTGGTTCAGATTTTATTAAGCCCACAAAATGTCAAGGCGGTATTTTTATTATTATTATTTTGTGTTATTTTGCATTACATTTTGCATTTGCCCTCCTCACCAGAGCTCCAACAGTAGCCACAGTAGCTCTTTGCTGTGGCCTTGTAGCTCTTTTTTTTCATTTCTTGTAAAAGAATAGTAGCTACTCTGATTTACAACTCTCTCAACTCTGAACTAATGAAGGGGAAGGGAAACAAAAAGCAGATATAATTATCAAAGGAAGGATAGATATTTTGCCAATATATACGCCCCGCCATAGAGTGAAATACAATTCTTTAAATTTCTATTTGATACAATAACTTTTGAAAGCAAGAGAATTTGAGTTTGTGCAAGACACAGTTGTTAACTAATCTGTTGATACAAGTACAAAAAGACACAAATTACATAGGTCAATTATTTAATTATTAATTACAGAGTATGTTTTATGTTTGGAGGAACCTCCATGCGGTAGAAAAAGACCGTACACATCATTCAGCTACTCATCAGGTGCACTTCAGAATAGATTACGTCCTAATGAACACTATAGATAGATACAGGGTGAAGGAGTGCTCAATAGGAACAGCAGATATATCCGATCATAATTCAATTTATTGAATTACACAACTGAGTATCAGACCAAAGACACCGAGGATAAATATCAGCATTTTAAATAATGAGGTCATAAAGTAAATTAGTGATTGCATAAAACATAACAAGAGAATGACCAAGTAAACCCTACCATCGTATGGGACACGGTTAGTGCAGTAATGAGAGGGAGACTGATTTCAAGAATGGTGTATTTAAATGAGATGAGGAAGACAAAATAAAATGAATTAGAGGATAATTTGAGAAAACTAGAAAAACAACAAAAAGATGAGGGCAAAGGGTCGACAAATAAAATAACTAAAAAAGAACAGAGAATTTCGTGAATGACAAAAACTGAGATTCACAAACCAAAAGCAACGCCTCAGGGCACAACAAATAAAATAAATACACAAGATCAGAGACCCTTTAAGTAATAATGCAACCTACAAACCAGAAGAAATTCATAAAATCTTCAAGGATTATAATGAAACTTTATACTCACAGCCTAAGATTGTCGACAAAGGAAATATTAAAAAATAGTTATCTCCCCTCCATAGGAAACATACAAAATGATTAATTAAATGACCCTATCACTAAAAAAGAATTGGATATGGCAATTAGTAGACTGAAAACAAACAAATGCCCAGGGAGTGACGGTTGTCCAAATGAATGGTATAAATTCTTTAAAGACCTGGCCCCTGTATTGCTAGAATCTTTAAATTGGACACTGGACATAGCTGTGGCTCCTCCTCCATCAGTCATCCCAAAGAAGGTAAAAATTATTATTATTATTGTCCAATTTCTATATTGATCATAGATTATAAATCAATAATCTCAAAAAGAACTGATTGCTTTTTGCCCGACTTATTAAAGATCAGACAGGGTTCATATAAGGCAGACAAACACATCAGACGAACCCTACACATTATAGATATAGGTAGTTAACAAACCTGCTCAGTCTCAGTGTGGAGAAGGCATTTGACAGAGTAAGTTGGCCTTTTTTGCTATTTAACAGGCAGTTTTACATTGTTTAGCACTCACCAGGGCTGTTACCTTAGTCCCTCCCTTTTTGCAGTATTTATAGAGCCTTTGGCTCAAGCTATTAGACAGAACAAAGAGTTGGAAGGTATCAATATAGCAAAAGAGGAACACATACTAGTTTTCAGTGGATGATATTATTACTTATCTTTACAATCAAATATCAAACTCAACATTTCCCAAACCTATGGCAATTCTGAATGAGTGTGGTGGCATGTCCAGTTATGAAGTGAACATCACAAAAACCCAGATACTCTCACTTAACTACACACCAAGTAAGGCAATCAGACAGGAATACAAAGGGAAGTGGAAGTGGAAGTGGAAAAAAATATATGAAACAAATCAATAAAATACAGTGAGATATGATGAAATGGTCTGCACTAGTATTCAGCTCAAGAATCAAGGTGGTAAAAATGAATGCGCTACCAAGGTTGCTATCCCTCTTCCCATCACTACCAGTCAGAGTCCAGCAGGAGCACGGCCAAGGGTAAAATTCAAGACACTTCAAACTGACAAAGAAAACGGAGGCCTAGCACTCCAAAAGCTCAGAGAATACTATTATGCTGCCCAAATGAGATACCTGGTCTGTTGGCGCTCCCCAGAGAATTAAGGTATGGTAACGTATTGAGCTTAATCTGGGTCAGTCTCAACCCTGAACCAGGCTAGGTGGTGCCCAAAAATATTAATGCCTTAAGGGAGAAACCTCTATTTTGGAAGATTCATTGAACATTTGGAACTCTTGATTCGGCCTTCCCAGACCTCCAAGTTCAGTCCTGGAAAGATAGATAATACATTTGTAAAGTAGACAGACAATAACAGCTGTGTGTACATTCATAGAGTGAAAACCTTGAAAGCTTCAAGATCTCAAATGAGAATAAAATGTAGAAAATGAGGACCTTTTCAGAAGACATTTCTACAATACAGAAATCATGAAAAGAATTTCAGCAGAAGGTAATGAAGTCATTGAAGTGTTGACAGGTGCATACAAACAAACCCCCTCAAAGATTGTTATCAAACTGTATAGTAGTTTTCAAAAGCGAAATTGAATTCATTATATGTAAAATTGAAATTGGAATTAGAATACCTACCTACAAAAGAAATCTATCTGGACCTACAAAACATATTTGAGCGTTATAATGCTAATTTCTCACCGCAGATCAAGCGTACCAGTAAACCAGCAGTGGTGGTGGCAGAGGTGGGAGTCATATGTGCAAGTCACAAGCAAGTCCTAAGTCACTGCAATGAGAATAAAGCAAATCAAATCATATGGAATTCTATTTTTTTATATGGAAGTATTTTTTGGGGCTTTATTGCCTTTATTTGATAGGACAGCTGAAGACAGATAGGAAAGGGGGTCAGAGAGAGAGGGGATGACACGCAGCAAAGGGCAGCAGGTTGGATTCGAACCCTGGGCCGCTGCAGCAAGGACTGAGCCTCGGTACATGGGTCGCCAGCTCTACCCACTGAGCTAACCAGGCGCCCAAATCATATGGAATTCTGATGATTTTCTCCAGCTCCCATATTAAAATCTATTTAAAGTAGGGATACACGATATGGATATTTTTTCAGTTGATACAACAACCGATTATTGTATCAGCTGATACCAGTAAGTGATCATTTCACATTTTTGTATTTTAAAAACAAGTTCACAACCTGTAGTTTATGCACACTTGATGATAAGAAAGGCTGTTGAAAAGATGTGTTGAGTAAAGATGGGTAATTTAATCTTCCATAGGTCTGAGCTGACACATTACTACTGTTTACACAAAAAAAACCCAACAAACTCTTAAAATGTTCATTTAGTATTTCAACATAAGTGGCTTTCATACAAACATAAAACGTTTTGCAGAGGAATTCAAAATAAATGATTATTATCATTATCAACTGATAATTTAAGGGCTATAATTTCCTACGATTTCCTACACTTATAAACTCTTATAAAACATTCTCTTATAAACAAACAGCATTACTAAGACCAAATCACAGATACTTCAACCAGACCCACAGAAACTCAGATCGGTTCACTGGAAAAGTGGATTACAACAACAACATGGAAAACTTTATCGACCACTACTACCTAACCTTACAGTGCAACAAGCTGTATGCCTCTTCACAGCCAGCAGCCACCCACTCAGACCACACAACTAAACAACAAAAAGAATTTGAGAAACACTGATCTAGACAATAGTGGCGGACCAACTGGCCAACGTTGCCATCCTACAGCCTGGAAAGAAAAACATTTGGAAGAAATAGTTTGCTTTTTTTGGCTCTTATTTTTTGTTGAACCGTATGATTTCAAGTGTTGGCGTGAGATCTTTTCTCAGGTTGCTCTGCGAGTGAATGAACCACAGCTTATGTTCTCAGTTTGCCATATACCCAAATGGCAGTTCATTTGGACAATAACATATATAACCAGCATAAGAAAAATGACAGCAGACCAACTGAGGGAAGGAAAATACTATTATAGTATTTTCCTTCCCTCAGTTGGTCAAGTTCAGTCTATTGTCTTAGCGTTTACTGCCCAGGTAGTGTATGTCTGTAGGCTGTTGAGCTCTTACCTGTAGCATTGTCTGTATCCTGGTGGGAGCACTGAAGAAGCCTGGATGCTGCTCTGCACACTGCAGGGATGGCTAGGGATCAAAAACACCGGACACAAACTGCATACGGCAGAAGAGAATCGATTGTCAGCACTGTACAGTATTCCTCTTCATAAATATCTGTACTTTTTTGTTCTTTAGTGTAACAGTAAATGTCCAGTTATTACTGTAGCACAGTGTAGTATTAACTTTGCACAGAATAACTCAGTTACACATGAACTCAATCGGGTCAATAGGAATCCATCACTTAAAGTCATTATGTGAGTTACCACAGTTAGTAAGTAACGTATTCACACATTTAACTCCATTTCACCAGTTGGCTTCTGACTGGCAGTTCAGGAGAAAGTTAGGGGAAACTTAACTTACAGTCACCAGCGACCTCATGCTACATTTTCTGCCCCTCACTATTGTGAAAGCTTTAACCTTAATGCTGTTTGAAACCCACTTTGAAACTTTCAAAACCTTTATTCTAATGGTGAAGATACAAAAAAGGGAAATTTCAAATCACCTGGTCCAATATGAAATAAATAGCTCAGTCTCATTAAAAGTTTCAGACCTGAGAAACCTTTATTCTATTTGTGAAAAGGAAGTAAAAAGAGAGGTTTTAAAATGGGACATGCAAATAACTGTTGGAAAGAGCAAAGAAAGACTTACATATGAGGTTTTAGTAGTAATTAAAGGGCACCAATAATTTAAACAATAGTAACAGCAGAAGTTATTACCAACCGCAATGTAAATGAACCACATCATCAATAAATGAAGATATTTTTATTATGAGGTAAAAATAACTTTTCCACCTTTGTTTGTTTTGAAGTGAGACAGACAAGATGTTCATGACAAGCACACATTAAATGGACACATGGTATGTGGACCAACAAAGGCCATATTATGGTAATACTGTAAACTTAAAAAAAAAAACATTTCCCAATAGAATACGAAGTTCCACAAACGTGGATCTTTAGCCTCTGGGATAATCTAGTCAAGAATTGACCAGTCTAGGTGTAGTGATTTTTTAAATCTGGATTTGGTCCAATGTGGTCGAGATGTGGGGAAGAATTTTCACAAGCAGAATAAAGGTTGCAACCTGAAACTGTGTTTTAAGCTCTGAACTCTGGAATATCATACATTTTACCTTTATCACAAAACTGCAGCTTCCTGCATGTATGATTTCGATAATATTGTGATTAACTGTGCAGCCCCATTCTAGATATAAAAAAATACATGTTCAGAAAAAGAATAAAGGATTTGGAATTGTGTTTCAGACAGCATTGAGGCTTTACTTAAAGCTTCCACAACATGTCCGATCCTCGGTTGGTCGTATTGGACAATTCAGGAAAATAACTCAAAAGTGCATAAAAATCCCAAGGAAAAAAATCATTTAGACACAGTCCGCACAGTCCTTCTGCAAGTCATTTATTGTTGTAAATACTGTTACAAACATTCTGGCTCTGGTACAGGAATGTAGCTCCAATAGCTAGAACATCACAGAAAAAAGCTAGCAAATAAATAAAACATTGCTGCTGCTTTACAGAAATGGTATTTTTCTTGTATGTTTTTTCTATTATTTTTAGACACATTGAGAGTTAACGTTTCAGTTACATTCAAAATGAGTGCACTTATAAATACTTGTTAGCCAACCTGCTGCCTGCCACCAGCTTCAAGTGCTTGTTTCCTTGGTTAGCTTCGTTGTGTCACACTAGCCTATAATCCCTGACAGACCATGGAGGGAAAATGTCACACACTTTAAATTATCTTGTGCTCTAGCTGTATATATATATACATGAATGTCAATTCAGACTGTTTCCTACATTCCACTCACCTTAAAAGACCCTTCACATTGCTTTCTATTGACTGAAGCTTGCCTATAGGCCAAACCAAACACACAAAACCATTAGAAGTATATACCTTTACATAGTTTTCTATATAGTTCATCTATATGTGTATTTTATATATCCAGCTGGTTTTTGTTTGAACATGGAGTACATTGGTTGTAATCAAACACACCACACACACACACACACACACACACACACACACACACACACACACACACACACACACACACTAGAAGTGAGAAAGGTACAGCGTTAATCACATGGCTCCAGAGAAGCCCATGTTAAAAGTCCAAAAATGGCTACCGTCGCCCCATCCCTCTTCAGTATCACTTTTAACATCGTAAAAAGTCCAGTAGTAATAGTGGTAGCAGTAAGGCCAAGATGAGCTTCATCGATGAGGACAGACATTTGGAACAAGCAGTGGGGTTTACAGTGGGATACACGTTGCTACTTAGCCTTGAACTCGGAGGGGTGTAAAAAGAGAACACAAGGCCTGTTCACAATGTCCAACAGGGACATGACAGCTTGTCAAATCAACAATACATTGTGTAATGTAAGCAGGTACATTCCCAGAGAAACAGGAAGGGAGCCGAGGAGTTGGTGTTGGGTTCAAATGCTTTAGTAAATGGGAGAAAAAAAGCTCCTCAGATTCACAAAAAAATCCACATTTAGTGGCCTTATTCCAGTGAGTTATTATCAGTTTAAACATTACATTTAAGCTTAATCCTAATACAATCTTTGTTGAATTGACTGAACTGACATTGCAAGGAAAACCATTAAGTGTTATAGATGTGGACACCATAAGTCATGTGTGAAGCAAATCCTTCAGACTGGTTTATTTTTACTAGGAAGGACATGCATCCACCCTCTGTAGCTTCAAAATGACCTGTTGTTTTAGTGTAAACTCTACAATCATCAGTCATAGAAGAAAACATAAATTCAACTTCAGTCCAGGCTGAAGCCTCTGTGATGTAGTTGATGTCTGGTCTGAAAGAAATTACAGTACAGCTGTACATTTACAGTATATGGGATTAGTTAATAATTAATCATTTGAGGCTTCAATTTAAGAGGCTTTTGATTTCCATTTTGTCACTTGAGTTAACATGAAATGTATAGATCATTTCTATATCTTACAAGCTGTGCTTATTCAACTCAACCAATCACATGGTTTACACAAAGCACAATGGCTCAGAGCCTTTTTTTGTGACTGCAATAATAAATTGACCACCAATTTCCAGATATATTTCTTTATCTGACCATTGCCCTCTTAGCCAATGACAATCCTGCTATTAATTAAGACTGCAGGCCAAAGTGTCCAAAATCAGAGGACCACCTCCAGTAAAAGTAAACCAGTTTCAAGGGTGCTTTACATGTGTGTTGAGCTGTAAAATACATCCGTGCACATTAAGAACATTCAGCTTTAACATGTTTGACCCACAGAAGAAGGCACGAAAAACCTCCTTACTTTGCTCCTGGTTTTGACTTCATGTTAGTTTGATCTCAGCACTTTTACACAAACATGTGTCCATTTAAAACAGTAGATATCCACAGCATTAAACTTCCATGCCAGTGTTTTTTGCATGTTTTAGCCCATTACTTTTTGTCAACTACCTTTGTTTTTAGAGGCAGCCACTGATTTCCCTACAATAATGCTCACTGTGGTTGATTATCCAACCAAAGTGTCAAGTTTTTGCAAGCTGATTTTTTCTTTGAAAATGGCCAGCAGTAATGCAAGGAATATGAATTTTGTAGTAAATGGAATAAAACATATAGTAACACTGTCATTTCAGGGTACAGCCACATTGTGTGATTTTATATCCAGCCTTATTATGAGCACCATTCAAATTTGAAAAACTAACTATGATACAGTGTTATTCTGTGTAGCCTATAAATACACAATATTATCAAATTACCCCAAAACATTCAAAATAGAAAAGAAAAACCTGACTTAAAGATTCATGTTTCAGAATTTTGAACAAAAAGACCCATTGCACTTTTGATTGAGTGTAACCCCTGAACAGTTTGCATTGCAGGAACAGAAAAGTGACAGTTTTCTGGAAAACTGAACAGCCTGCAGTAGGGCTTTGGTGGACATTTGCTGAGCCGCTGCTCTTTTCTCTCTGACTGAAGGTCCTTCAGTATGACACTGTCAGTGTATGATGTGAAGACAGAGTGAGTGGCCTTAGAGTACATGCAGTTAAGGCTGCATTCAGACCAAAGTGACCCAAATCAGATTTTTTTTGCTCATATGTGACTCAGATTTTTTCATATCAGCACAAATCACACACAAATCTGATCTTTTACACTCTGATTTGGGCCACTTTCATATGTGGTCTAAATCAGATACAGGTCTGATCCGGATCCTGACCTGTTCACACTGGAATCTGACATTTAAAAAGTAATGTGAACAGCCAAACAAAAACAAATCAAATCTGAGCAATAAATCTGAATGGAATGCTAAGGCTTGCAGTGTGAATGCAGCCTTAGTGGCTGACTATTGTCAGAATTCAGCACATATTGTATTTCCATTGACGGAAAACTAAACTGAACTGTACTACTCTGTTACAGCTATCGCCTTCATAACTCAAAATAGTGTAATGATCCTGATAATATATTTCCCATTCATCTAAAATGCCCCTCCTTCCCACCGATCACGACTCCATTATTATCATTTATAAGAACATTAAAAATGTCACATTGAACTCATAATAAAATTCAAGAAACAGCTGTCACCCATTCACAAATGTGGTTATTAAATAATGCTACATGTAGAAATATGTATGGAAGAGGTCTTTGGTGATCACTGTAATGTCCTTCTGGCATTCACAGAATCAATGGAAAACTTATTAACAGAATAATTACACTGTTTTGTTATTTTAATGGTTCACTAAAGGCTACGCCTGGACTTCAGTGTTATTTCTTGGTTACTGTACAAACTGTCTCAAATAGCATCTGTGGCCATTATTTACCTCAAATGCAGAGAGAATCATGGGCTTATATTACAGACAGGATTTTAATCATTAGTTTTTGTAAGTATATTTCATCATATTTCGGTAAGAAGCCTCCCTGTTTTCGGATCAGCTCCTCTGTTAATTTGCTGTTAATGCTAACTCACCACTTCCTTCATATTTATCTTTACCTGTCTTGTTTAATTCAGTGTACTAATTCATCAGTACAACAACAGTTTTTTATTTTTTTACTGCAAAAAAAGTATAATTTTCACATTAAGATCGATAAAAAGTCCTTTATTCCTTCTCATTAAACATTCCAGAATGTATCAATATACAAACTGTAAAGTCCATTCTCAGTGGATGTGCACTGGTGGATTACACAGTACAAGTTGCATACTGGACCAGGACTCAAATCATGCTCACGCCCCTTAAAATCTGATTTTCAATGAGCACAGAGAAACTTTCCACTTTCAGCAGATGAATGTGAGAACATCCTTCTAGTGTCAAACTGTGCACAGACATTATTCTGCACAGTGAAGATCAAACATCCAACTGCAGGAACGAGAAGGAAAACTTTAAGCTACTGTCAACGAACAAATCCTAAATTAATGTTTAACATTAAAAGCCTTCCAGTGGCTCAAAGGGAATAATCCCTCCTTTCCCAAGTAGACTTTGAATGTAAAATATACGCAATGCTACATTTCATTGACAGTAGCTTAACATCGGTCAAAAAAATTGTTAAGCAGAAACAACTGGAATTATTTAATAAAGAAGAGTAGTATTTTTAAGAGCAGCAGAGTGGTGAGTATGACCTGACTATTGTACTGATGGAATTACTGCTGTGGATATTTATTTTAGGGACTGGCCTTTAAGTTTGTTCATGCCATACACGCCATTCCTTAAAGTAGTTTGTATGTTTACTCTTTTTGCTACAAGCATTATTTACTGCACCCACTTTAGGCAGTGGAGAACCCCCAAAACCCTGTATTAAGGAAACCAACTATGCATTGTACACTGTGCAGTATGGTGCTTTGTACATCCACAGGGTAACATGTTGTACCAAGCTCACTCCACATTATTTACATTATCCAACCAGCAATAAACAGTTTTCCTTAGAAGCCAAATAATTAAGCCTCGGTATCCTGGAAGTGTTTGTGTGTTGTTTTACGTTCTCTTTTTCAATTTAAGGGGAAGAAAGGAACTGAAATTCCTATATATTTATCAGCCTGAGGTAATTTAGACAACGATAGTTCCTGTGTGAGTCATTCCTGCATCTTGTGCAAACACCTTGATACAGGGACATTGTAGGTCATCAGGTTTGGCGTAACAGAGTCTTATGTGAGTCAGCTTTATGTTGGGACACACTGGTTGGACTGTGGTGTGTGGTGTAAGAGGGGTATTAGTTTAATGGGGTTATTACATGCTGACTGGAGCTACTACTGGTGCTATGTACAGCCAACAACTACTGTAAGAACCGACTAGAGTTGAAAAGCTTTCCTGTCGGAAATGTTGGAAGTGCAAAAATGGAGCTGCAGCGTCGACTCTTCGACAATGCAGCGAACGTGTGGAATGTAACGAGGGGGGGGCATGTGCGCACACACTCATTTGTCAGCAAGATTCACATATGCCCTCTGTGGAGAGCTCTGGGTTGTGCGAAGAACACCAACATAGAGTATATTGAGTGGATTAGTGGCAGGAAGGAGAGCTGAGAGCGAAAGCAAGTTTGGTCCCATGAAATGTGGCTACAACATGAGTGTATAAAATGCCCATAGAACAACAACAAAAAAGATTTTTTCACATAAATGATTTGGTGGAGGTTAAACAACTAACACAGGCAGTGTTCTGCCATTGAAATAGCAGCATGGCAGAAAGCACAGTCAGGGTTGCATGTGCGGATTGCCTTCAAGTCCACAATCAGGGTTCAGTTCCCATCTTCCAAACATAAGGGTTCTACTGTGTAAGGAGCTTTCATCTTTCTTATTTAACAATGACCACATTTGTCATCAAACTGTCTTAGTTGCCTAAACTGAACATTAAAGATACACAATTTTCATAGTGCTCCGAAGATTGAAAGTGTGAAATAAGTGAACCAGGAATAAGATTTTAGGATTCTGAGTGCTGAAAATGCATCAGGTGTACACATCACTAATTGCACCTTCAGCCAAAGTACACAAACAAATCTTTTAGTGAATATAGATGGGATAATTTGGGTTTCTATGTTATTGTCACCTTTAGATGAGGCTGAGCAACGGAACAGTCCTACTGACAACTCACTATGGTCCATCAGCTGTGGGCAGGAGGGTACAGGATGAGCACTGGGCTGAGCAGAGGGGGTCGGCTCGGGGAGTGACGGTTGACTGTGGGAGATTTAAAGGGCGTGTGAGGTCAGGGCTTTGTCTTGCTAAATGTAAACAGGCTGCTCCTGGGCGGTCAGCAGGCGGTACATGGCTGCAGGCATCGTCTTCATGTGGATCTGCGACAGTCACAAACAGAACAAAGCATTCAGTTCATCCAATTATTAATAGTAAATGCCGTTGAAGATGAAGTGCCAAAGGCTAGCATTCACTGTTGCCAGCTCAGACATCCCAGCGTACACTAGCCCACTTGGCACTTGGGTTTGTATACATTTGGCTTGGTAGTGCATGGTGAAGTATTTATCCCAGTTAACTGGGTCCCTAAATTAGGATGTACCCTTATCAGGCATTGGGAGTAACAGTTACATAATCAAAATAAGGTAACTGTAGTCCATTACATATGTGGATTATTAGCAGGATTACAATTTTAAATGTATTTTTTCTTTAAACATACATTGAGCAGAGGACACATTTTTGATGCTAAAAATAATATACTTGTTTCTTCACCAAATCCTTTGATGACCAAAAGACAGGTTTACAGAGGATGTTTGGATACATCTAGAAATGTTATTTTTTCCAATTATTAATCACATAAGGCTGGCATTATTTTACATTTTGATGATACAGTAGTGAACAAATCCCCACGAAAAGAGCAAAACCAACAGTGTGTTAGTCCCTCTCTGTGACTCTCAGTCCAGATCCCATTGGTTCCTACGGAAGATGTAAATCTTTAAAAACAGCTAGTTTCATTATTTTTTTAAAGTTATGATTAGGAAATGTTACTCAAACAAGAGGACATTCGTTGGGGACTATTTTAATATATAAAAACATCCAAACTGATTCCAAACGTCTAAACAGTAGTGTGTGTTTCCAACTCTTCTGACCTGGGACTCTAAACTGGGAGGTCAGGATGTTGTATTAAAGCTTGCACTAAGTGTTGAGCTGCTTGCACTGGGTGCACTGGAATGCTTCGTTGGTGTCATGTAGCTGCTGTTGCTGTTTATAACCAAGCAAAACAGCACAGTTGGAAGAGTCTGAGAGAGAAGTCTTTGCAGCAAAGCCAATTAGGAGACATTTGATGCCGTTTCTTCTGCTTAGCAACTGAGCTGTGACATTCACTGCTAATAACTCCAATAATATGGTCATACAGAGCAGAAACTGAATGATAACCGCCACTTATTTCCCCTTAGTTCCTTCATGTTGTGAAAAGTGGCAGGAGTGCTTTGGTAAGTATCAAAAATCTTACTTGCATGCAGTAACTTTAATGTGTGTGTCGATTGTGACGTCTCACCTCTCCCACAGCGTTGGACAAAATGTGGACAATTTTTTCATGGGGCGTGGCCACCACGCTCTGACTGTTGATCTCGATAATGCGGTGACCCACTCTGACCCCGCCCCGTTCAGCGATGCCCCCACGCATAAGGCTACAGATCTGTTAAAGAGGCAGATCAGTTCTTTTACACAACAAGCTTTACTCAAGCACTTTAACAGAACTGCAAGTATCATTTGACATAAAGACAGAGCGGAACCACAGTGCTACCGACAATGCCATTCTGGACGCTGAAGCCCAGCTGGTAGCGGAGGTCTGGCCGTCTGATAAGGACAGTGGTCACTGGGGGACATCTGACAATGTTCATCTTGATCCGTGACTGGTTCTTCAGACCCTGCATAAAGAAAGCATATGGTATCAGTGGAATGTCAAATGTTTTATTCTAAAACTCCAAAGAAAGTAATTGCCAAGCAACAACTTTAGATTGATCATAATTGTATTAATGAAAATATTAAATCTGGCTTCCATCAGCATCATACTATTGCTATACAATTGTATTCTTATTGGTAGGGTGAAATACTGGATCAGAATGTCTGGCTTTGCCCTAAACTGGTTCTCCTCCTACCTGGAAAAGAGCCAATCCCGTCTCTTCAACGGCCAATGATGGGTTTGGATTGCCTCAAAAATCAATTCTAGGTCTCATTTCATTTTCCTGAAATATGCTCCCTCTCTTCAATATAATTTGCTGCCATGGCATATTATGATTTTTTTTTGCTGACAACACACAGTTACACCTTTCATAAAGCCCACCCAGCTGTGGTAAGCTGGACTCGTATTATCGGCCCTCACTGCATTTCTGAACAGGTACGGAAATCAAGTCACCATTTTGCATCATTAATCGTAGCTTAAAATCTTCATTCCTAACGTAAACTTTAACCACTAGCTCAGTTTAGTTTATATCAGTGAAATAAGTTTGATAGATGTAATTCTGTGTCTAAAAAGACACAAAACGGCCATACATGCCACAACCAAGCAGGAGGTATAGCCAACCACAGTGAACCCAGGGTCTGTGCAGTGGTACGCATGCCCTTTCACAATCAGTATCTTCATTCATAATATCCATGTCATACAGATACCTTAATGATGCTCTGGCAGGTGGACAGTGGCAGTCCCACTAGACTGGTCCCATTGATGGACATGATCTGGTCTCCTATGTTCAGTCTGCCAGACCTCTCAGCTGGCCCAGCATGCATCATGTTGGCAATGATGACAGTGGGCAAGATGGAGCCCCATCCACTCTCCACAATAACCACACCCAGAATCTCCCCCTTAGCTTTCTCTATGAACACCTGAGGTCACAGCAGGCAAAAACAACCATTTTAAAGTCAGAGTGAAATTAAATATTACTTTTCATTTTTACATATCATAATGCAAAAAGACATGAAATAATAACTGTAAAAAGAATCTGGAAGTTCCGATTAGCAGCACTGCATGAACCACTTGGAGTGGTATAGAAAATGATCATTCACTTTTTGAGCAGTGTATGACTTAATTAAAAAACCAATTCCTTTTAAAGAACCAGTAAAACATGTTTATATGATACACAGTCCTACTTACATCTTTGCAGTTTTCAGACTTGGAGAAGTGAATGAGGTCGTCATTGTACATGTCCTGAGTGTTGAGCAGGTCACTGTACTCCTTCTGGCTCAGGTCCTCAGGGTTTATGCCATTGGCCCGTAAAAATTCCTGGTAAGCCACACTGAAGGCCTGCCCGATGGACTGGGCAATCAACTGGGCCTAGACAGGATAGGTAGAGGGAGAAATGGCAGACGTAGAATTTTTCAAATAAATATAATCAGCCCAGGTTGTATACTATCTGTAGTTAATTTCACAGCTGATATAACTGTAAAAATTACAAAAACTGCAATGATCTGACAAAAGACATCATGTAACTGCTGTTGGACTCACATCCTCAGACTCAAACACGTGGCATATCATCTTGTACTGGCGCTTGCTGTCTTGTTCTGGGTCTGAAGCCTCCACATTCTCCTGAGAGTCGGGCCGAGGCATCCTACGCCGGGCCATCAGAACCACAATGTTGCCAATGTCAGCAATGTACGAGATGGTCCGCAAAGGGTGATCCATCATGGTCTCCTGGAAATCAGACAACCAAAAGTAACCAAACATAGCAAATTTAAGTTAAACCAAATAACCTGGACAGCCACACAACACATCCACTTGAGGACAAATCAGAAAAAGACTGATATAGTTGTTTTTGACTACACAGTCATGTTTATGTGTGCATGATGCACATTTTCTGCACTGCTTGTAAAGGCTAAGACCTTTCTAATATCACATAAAATGCAATTTAATACCTGTTTCACTGTCATACTAACCAAACTATGAAAGATATCAATGAAAACCAGTAGGAATGATATGGCCTGAATTTTTGCATGCACTTACTGACATTTACATCACACTTTCATCACTCCTTCCCAGATGTACTTTATCAATAATTTCTAATGATATCTTTAATCAATCATTAAACAATGACAGCAGCAGAAAATGGCTGGATACATGAATGGATGGATTAACCAATAAAAAAATACCTGTAATGGTTTTATATATTATATATATATAGATATATATATATATATATATATATATTGAAAATGAATATAGCAGCAAGCAACAACTATTTGCTATGTAAAGATATAGTGGAGTCATGGTCCTGAGCAGAGAATGAAAGTGACAGTGATATTACGGCTGTTTCTGGTTAAACAAAAAGTCTGTCTCTGTAGGGATCCTTTCCATAATGTTATCAGACACTTAGAATAACAGTCTGAGACTGTCAGTGGCAAAAACAAGCACTTTTAGTCGACATAATTTGACAGAAGCATTTATCCCCAAGGATACATGTTATCTTATGTTGTGGCCATTGCAGCCATTTTCTTTCTTCAAGACTGAAAGAGACGACTTTGGTGAGTTTTATTTAATTTCTGTTTCATTTTGGCCTGAGATGCTGGTGCTCTAGTGCGACATCCAGTGGCAAGTTAATTATTTATTATTATTATTTATATAAAATCAAAGGTCTGCTACCATGGTACTAGAGATTCTCAGTCAGTTTTTGTTTCAGTTTGTCGAGAATGAAATCAGTGTTTATTTAGACTGGCAGACAGCCTGTGTCAGGATGTGAAGTAAGGTCAACAGCAGACTCGTTGAAAGGTTTTAAATACAGCAAAATATATCATCTACAGTTCGGTGGTATGCTGCTGCTTTTTCTGCACAACAATTGATCCCATCAAGGGCTATGCATATCACTAATATAACTGTATCAGTTATGGATGGCATTTCTATCAAGAGCTTCTTATCCCTGCTGTGATACATATTTCACAGTACATGCAGTGATTTTAAACTCAAATCGATGTTGCAACATTTCAGAAGTTATTTCCTGGCCATAAAGTCTTTACTTCCTGAATGAACTCTCAAACTCTGTGAACTGGAGTTCACTTTTTAGCTGATCTTGAGCTCTGGTTATATTAGAATAGCTGGTGACATGAGGGTCCTTACTGTGTTGTATGTCAATGAGAGTGAATACCTGGGAGTCAGCGTTGAGCACTTTGATTCTCTGGGTGGAGATGAAGAGATCCACCTCTGTCATGGGCTGAGGCTCGCCCTCAGAGGCCTACACACACACATACACATACACAGCCACATTGACAAAAGCAATATTAGACACACATTCATAAAACATTCATCCAGGCAGGAAAAGGCCAAAATGTTAGTGAGTACATGTTCCAGGGTCAGTAACCGTCTCATTACAGCCAGGGCACACAGTGAAAGAAAACATACTGAAAGATAAAACAGCTGCTAAATGAATAACAATTTCTGATCCATAAACCCCAAAATTGACTAAGAGAAAAGTCTGCAGTCATTCTGTATATTTTTGCTGAGAGGTGTGGGACCTAAACACTGACTATGTAACTGTAGAACAAAGCAAAGACTATTACATTGTGTATGCAAGATTGTCAAGAGGACCATAGTCTTTAAGAGCTTTATGATCTCCAACAGGCACCGGTTTCATTCCCTATGAAAACCACAGAGTCCAGTAAGTCTGTGTAAAGGGGGAAATTTGTGCACATAAATTAGTAATTTGTGTTCTCAAATTATGCATGAGCTAACAGAACATACTAAACAATACTAGTTACATTTGAATGTACTGTACAGTACATAACCAGTCACTGAAAACCAGAATCACAGAACTGTGTTATTACTGTGTTAAGTTATTATCATAATAATACAGTATGCCAACCTGACACTGTGCATGTGCTAACTGCAGAGGCTATACAGTGATCAGCAGTGCATGTAGTTAGTATGCCACATGACTGTTAAAGGAATTCAGGAGTTAGTTCAACATTTTGGGAAAATAATTGCTGCTGTCCTACCCAGAGTCACATGACAAGTTTCTCTGTTTTTAAAAAAAAGGGGGGTTGGCCTTTTTTTTTTTTTTTTTTTTTTTAAAATTTTTTTTAAAACTTTAAAACCCCCTTTCAGCCGAGCAGTGTAGGCTCCGAGTCTGAGTGCCCTAAGGGGAACTTATGATCATATCAATATCGACATTTCTACATTCACATAATAATCCATTCCACACAAGCTGTCTGCCTGAAATTATATTATTATATTTATGTAATTAGTACTCATTTTAATGTTGTAGCCAGTTAAGGTGGAGCTAATTTTAACTGTTAATTTAGTGGTTTTCAAACTAGGGTGTGGGGATTCCTTAAGACAAAACCCTCTCTAATAGGAGGTCTATGGTCGAATATGGATCTATTGTGGGGGTCCTTAAAGTGATAAAGTTTGGTTGCTCAATCCCCAAGAACACATAATTATAAAGGCTAAAATCAAAGTAAATAACCAACAGTTACATGTTATGGGTGTGGAGTTAGGTATAAAAAAATGTTGTAAAAAGTAGTCACAGTAACACCAATTTGCTACTTTGCTCCATCAACAATGAACTATCTTCAAGCCCCCAACCCAGAGTGTCTGTCTATCTTTCTCAGCTCTGATTGGTTGTTTTCGTTCAGGCCCAGTGGATTATTACCAATGCCATTAGGAGCACTAGGAGGAGCCAGAGGATCCAGATTTTTTCACAGATTAAAGTTTCAGCAAATATGACAAAAGGTTATTTTTATAAAATGTACCTACTGCAGCTTTAAGTAGAGTACTAAGTAAATGTACTTATTTACATTCCCCCACTGCAGACATAACATCAGTGCGTTATCATTGTCATTGTGATGCTGACATTAGCATTCAGATTAAAGCCGAATTACACATTAGCACAGCTGTGGGACCTCTGCCTGTACTAGACACACAGAGATGATTTAACATTACATTTTATCATTTGATTCTCGGTAGGTTAGCAAACAAGAGCGTGTAGGTTATTATGCACAGTCATACACGGTACCACTACAAATACAGAACCAGCAGCAGAGAGAGAAAGCACATTGAATACGACCACAAACCCAGCGAGACCTCACAGTGTCAGAAAGATTACAGCTGTTTCCTGCATCCAGCAAACTGGATCCCTTCCATGGCAAGCAGTCAGCCAGTCTGACAAAAACTACAGTGTTCCAAATTATGGACGGAATAAAATGTCTGACATGGGATGAAAAAATGGCGAGGGGACCGGAGACCCGAGGGAGGGACCGAAACAATGAACATCACCTCCAACAATACAAAGCTGGTTGCTGGATTCAGGAAAATGCCAACAGTTCATCAGAATGACAGAAGAGGAGACAAAGGAGAGGACAGTGATATACAGAGACAGACACAGAAAGAGACATAGAGCCAAGCAGAGGACAAAAGAGAGGCTGTGCTCGGCAGTGTGAAGGACGAGACGGATATGTAGGTACTGCACCTTCTTCCTGTTCTGGGCTAATTTCTGGGCCGTCTGCCAGGCATGGAATAAAGCAGACAGGAGAGTAATGGGTTAGAGCAGTGCACAGGAGAGAGCGACTGGATCACAGGGAGGGAGGCAGGGACGGGGTCTTCACTGAATGTCAGATATAATAACCTTAATCTGTAGCGCCATTGTACTGTACACTGTTACTTTGGTTCACATTGTGTGTTCATGTACAGGTTGTTTGTATGTTACTGTATGCATGTGTGTGTTACGGACGTCACAACTGGTGCGGATGTCTTTATATATATCAGAAACTCAACCTGGACCTGTGGTTATCAAGCATTACATTATCACTACTAGGAACTGAAAGTGACACTAGGACTAGTCCTAACTCAGACCAAAACTGAGCAAGAGTGTTTTCCCACCAAAAATCTTCCACACAAAAAAGAATCTGAAGAAAGTGAAAAAGCCTTGTTTCTGGGAAATGAGTCTTATTTTTTTGTCTAAAAACTAAAATAATTTTGTCAAACATGTTTTGCATTAGAAAAGTAATCTGGTTTTAATAAAATATATCAAACTTTGTGTTAATAAGATATTACAGCTAATATTGAGCTCGACTGAACCAGTTAGTTCCAACAATGGTTTGCAGAATATCCCAGCAGAGGAACAAGATTATCGTCCTTATTTTAACAGGAAGACACTCGCACAACTTCTCAGTTTAACAGTAGTAGTCTCGTCCCAGTGTTAGAAATGAAGCAGCTGTTTAGTTTTTCATTGTTTTAATAAATAATGCTAAAAATACATAAGAATGCTTCTCGGGCCTTCATTTAAGACAATGTCACGTATAAATTCTTAAATTCAGGTCGATAAAGTGACCAAAATACTTCTTTTAAGAAACTCTATCTTAAATAAAATAAGAGTTTTCAGTGCTTGTAATAGGCACAGCTAGCTTACACGTTTGTCTTTTTTTTCTATTTTTCAGGCTCATTACAGTCTTTCAGTGCTGTGATAGATAGATTTTAATGCTAGTTTTAAAAATTCTAGCCAAGCAAAACTGGCTTACCCCCACTTTATTTTAGTACAAGAAAATGTTATCATATTTAAGTTCCGTTCAAGATTCTCAATCAGTAGAATATACTACAACATAATATATAATATAATAATACTGCTATATTTTGGTTACAGCTGGGAACCGATTTTTCCGTTCCCGAAACAATTTATTTTAGCTCAAAATGCTCCGAACGGCTCAAAACTAGGTGCTTGAACTGGAGCCGGTTCCCTGTGGGTGGAAAAGGCCTAAGGGAGCGATGAAGCTTCCTACACTGACTTTCAGCAAGAGAATGACTACTCCTCCTAGGACAGAGCGTGATGTAACTGTTTTAGCCTCCTAAGACAAAGCAATTCACATTTTTCCTCTGTGGAGGACATGACACTGAGAAACAGAAAAAATTTTGATCTGTGGGACCACAGCCTATAAACAATGTCAATCTGCAAAAGGAAGTGGACTGTCCACACCATCCTGCATTTATTAGACAGGGTTCCCGCACTTTTTAAGAAATCCTTTTCCAGGACCTTTCCAGGACATTTTCTAGGAGTTTTTCTAGACTCTCAGCTGCAGATTTTTTTTTTTCTGCTTTCTGAATTGACTACAATAATTATAACATTGAATAGGCCACAGCACAGGCTAAAATACAATTCAAATTTCCAGAACAACATAGATTATTTCCAGGAGATTTTAACATTTTAATCCATTTCCAGCTGTTTCTATGACTAGGAAACTAGTCTCTACATTTCCAGGTTTCCAGGTCATGAGGAAACCCTGTATAATCTCAAGGCCACCAGCAGGAGAGGTTGCTATACTTATTGTGGAACAGACAGACCCAATGTCCACTACAAAGGACATGTTATAAAAACAAATAACAATTTTGACAGTTTTGCGATATGTTTTTTACATCCACATTGATCAAATTATGTTTTAAAAAAATCTAAATATTAAGTTATTTTAGTCCTGAGTCTCAGGAGGATATAACACAAAGTACACTTTGATGGCATGTTGTAGTTTTCTGACAGTTATGTTTTAAAATACTGTGCCAGTGGTTAAATTCAAAATGCAGAACACAGTTTTGGGTGTAGGTTTTACATATAAAGGCAGTACAGGCCACTGAGTTATCCAGGTAATGCAAAATTACAATGCTAAATAAAGAAATAGCCTCAATCTCATAACTATATTTACCAATAAGAAATATGCAGTTGGCTGTAAACAATGGCTACTTGCTTAATACATGCACATACAATTGATAATAATAATAAAATAACTGTATACTGTCAGCCCCACCCAATTGCATTGTTTTACAGTGCGCCTGTGCATATATTGGGAAGTATTGCACACACAACAATGATGCTGCAACCCCTCCCTGGTCTGCAGTGCCCCTCTGCATAAAGACCACTCTTCACATTTCAGCTACACTCCTAGTTATCTGCCCTTACAGGTGGGGAAAATGTAGGTATTTCTGTAATGTCATATGTTATATTACAATATGAAATGAAATAGAAATAGATAGTCATATCTTATATTACATTTGTAATATTAGATTTACGTATTATTATTGTTTATTGTTCAAGTCCGCTCCAGTAGCTTGTCTATGTTTCCAAAAGCAAGTACACTGCAGTAACCAGTGTTGGGCAGTAAGGTATTATTAGTAATATTACTACAGTAATAATATTACTTTCAACAGTAACTAGTAGTGTAACTAATTACTAGTACATTTCAGTGATAATATTACATGTTACCCCCCTAACTAATTGTAAATTAGTTACAACATTAATTTTGTTGTCACCCCTCTATTGATTTGATATCCAACAATCCAATCACATCCTTGGGTTCATTTCTGTAATCGTGGAGGAAATTAGTTAGGAAGATGGAAACTCTTACATTCAGCTGATGGAAAAATTCCCTTACTTTGATTTTAACAAACTGAACTGGATTACAATCTTCGCAAGTCTGACTCTGAGGCAGAAGGGACACAGTTACCAATTCTATGGGAAGTAGTGTAACTTACACTGTTGGCAGGGCATAATAAGTAATTACATTACTTTTGAAAAGAGTAATGAGCAATACATTTAATTTTTTTAGTAACTAGCTCAACACTGACAGTAGTACAGCTTATCTAGTTACTATATAATAGTAACAATAATAATAATAATGGAATGTTCAGTCTATAATAGAATGTTATGGCTGTATATTAGCCATAATGTCTACTTTGCAACTGCTAGGGTTGTAAAAGCCTTACTCACACTCTCTCCTAGAAGCAGTGGTCTTTCTCCTGCAGAAAGCTAGTCCTGAGCGAGGACTGGTTTTTAGGCCTTTCAGCAAGATTCCTAGAAGGGATTTTAAGACACTTGGAGAATACAGGGCCCATATAGTCAAAGTCCTGAACCCAACAGAGGCCTAAATTCTCACTCATGCCAGACCTGTGATGAATGATTCACCACATTTGGCCAAGTGTACTGCACTGGTATGACTTCTGGGTATTTGCCAGGGCTCCTATATGGGCCAGAACACAGTGGAAAATGTCAGTTCTCCACAATTAGCCCGACCTGGGAGGCCGTGCAGCATCTTGATTCATTTTCTATCTACAGCAGTTGATTTAAATGTTTAGGAGCGCGGAGAGGATTATGTCGACACTTGCTGATCAGTCCTGTTTACTGCGATCATCCTGGATGTTCCCAGATTAATGTCTCAGAATGAACACTGAGGGGGTTTCTAAACCTCACATCCCCTCAAAGGCTATCTGATTAGCCCCCTCACCATCTGATTGCCCCACAGCTGAAGAGAGGGGAGCTCATCTGCCCTGACCACCATCTGGCTGTAGAATACTTCCTGCCAACGCAGCCGGGCCTCAGCCAACACACTCTGGACTGCAGTCAGTGTTCATTCTCTGCTCAGACTAAAACTCTATGCACTCATGGTACAGTACGAGCCTTTGCATATGTCACCATGGAAGGTGATAGAAGTCAAAGTGTATTTTCATTAGCCTTCCTCTACCAGCAGGTGTCTCTGTTGTTTTGGCTCAAGAACAGAATGAGAAGTTGACTCTCAGCACTTAATACTCCTCCTGTCAGCTCTACTCACAGAAAAACTGTGCTGTCTGGAAGAATTTTAAATTGCCAAGGTCCTTTTACCTTTAGTGACCATTGTTTGAAAGAAAAAGTATTTTGGTGTAGTTTGGTGTGCATCAAGATCCATTAGATAACAACACTGAGACATTCAGACTTCACTACAAACTCTGAAACAAATTCTGAACCAATTTTCACGAAATTTGGTTTGTTATAAACCAAGAGAAATTAATCTTGACACTGCTTAATATGTATGAAGCTTAAGGCTGCCCTGTAATGACAAATACATACATATCATAAATATAATAATGATATTTATAATAATATCTTTGCATAGTAGACTGTAGTAAGTTTACTGAAAGAGAAGGATATCACAAGGTTTGTAGTACAGATTACAAATAAAAGGATTGTTAAACCAATGTTTAGAAAGGTACAGGTTTCATAGTAAGGATTAAATTATTAATCTGCAAGCACGTGAAAATAGATTTTTCAGTCTCTATTTAAAGGTCTCATTGTTGTTTGCCTCTCTGATCGACCGTGGTAAATTATTTCACAGAATGTGGAGCTCCAAATGAAAATGCCCTGCTGCCAGTGGAGTGCTTATTGTTGGGGGTATGTGGGGGAATGTAGGGACCCTGGCAATGTGGCAGAGATGGAAGAATGATCTCAATGTGTTTTTCAAATGAAAGTTATCAGTCAAAAGTGACAACCAGATTTTTGACTGATGTAATAGGAATAATGATTCTGCCTTCAATGAAAGTAAAGAAGCCTTGTTTCTGGGAAATTAGTCTTATTTTTGTCTAAAACAAAAATGATCTTGTTAAACGTGTTTTTCATTAGAAAAGTAATCTGGTTTTAAGGAAATCTATCTAACTTTGTCTTATGAAATATAACAGCTAATACTGAGCTCGACTGAACCAGTAACAAGGTACAACAATGTCTTACTGCTGCTCTGTACGTGTGTGTGTGTGTGTGTGTGTGTGTGTGTGTGTGTGTGTGTGTGTGTGTGTGTGTGTGTGTGTGTGTGTGTGTGTGTGTGTGTGTGTGGCTGAAGGCTTTGTGTGTTTATCACAGGCTGAAAAATGCTGCGTCACTGTGGGATACTGACTGAACAAATGGCTGGAGGTTGGGGTTGGGGTTGGGGGGCGCTGAGGACAGGTGGACCCTGGTCAGGTGACAGGACGGGAGTGAGGGGAGTGAAAGAGTCACAGGTAAACACATGAACATTTAACAGTTTATATCCATAGAGCTTTACTGGGCCAAACTCTGTAAGACGATACACATTACTATCATCATGCATTATAATATTAACATATTAGCTTTTACACCAGCCAACTGAAAGTCACCAACTGCACTTAAATGTGCACTGGTTTAAATGTTAGGAGTTGGAACTACAAAAACACTCAATCCATTCTGACTGTACAGTGGTGTTACAGAGTGGCGCTTCTTCCCTCACAAATCTTTGGATAACATCGGCTTCAACTGACAAAGTTAAATTTTGTCCTGTCATCAAATTACTCACTGAATTAACATTTGTTAAAGCCTGGGGGGTGTCATAGAAGAAAATTACCCTAAACTTGCTTTAATCATTTGTGTGCACGGAATAATTAATTTGTGCTCTTGATTCAATATTGTTTTTTGGCATGAGTCACCTGCTTTCAAGCTCTGTCTCTCGCCCACAAACAAAGCCACAAAGCCACAAAGCCACCGTTTAATGAAAATATACAGTAGTTGTATAGCTGTGTGGGAGAGACAGACAGTAAAAGCAGGGATCTAAAAAACATTATTCAATTGAGAGCATTTTGCTTCGGACCTTAATGAATCCATGTACCGGTACGGCCAAATAATATCTTCACATTTATACACTCTTTTTTAAACTCTCATTGCTGTGTACTGCCGGCCGGAGAGAGGTGCTGCAACAGCAGCAGGCTGAGGTGGGCAAACACAGTTCGGTAAAGAAACAAAGTAGATTAAATAAAGAAACAGTAAAAACAGTAGAGTAAAGAAAAGAAAGGACTGAATTTTGATTTGCTTCCTTTTAGCCAAAACTGATCCACTAAAACAGTGGTTCCCAACTCAGGGGGTTGTGAGGCCCTTCTTGATTTTAAGAGGTGTAAGAAAACTTTAAAAATATACACACCAGGCCTATATCTTAGCATTTTGTTCATTTCTGTAAGGAAATCGAAATGAAATTGTATTTTTCTTTAAGTTCATATGGTTGCTTAAAAAATACAAAAAACACAAAACAGACAAAGAATTGTATAAAAAGTTACTAAAAATATCAGTAAAACTCATATCTGATCAATGTTCACAGGAAATAATCTGCTGAAAATTCCTCAATATTGCTTGTTTTATACAACCTTCCTGCAGTTATTGTGTTCACTGTTTGGGTTCATTATACAGTTTATCAGTTTTTCTCTACTGTTACTGTTATACATTGTCTAAAATATCACATATCCATAAAATCCAAAACGACCACCCACCTAGAGCCGGAGGATCTGTCCTAGGTTTCTGCCTTTTAACAGGCAGTTTTTCTTTGCCCTTGTCGCCAAGGTCTTGCTCATGGTGGTACTGTTGGGTCTCTGTAATTAATGTTAAAGAGTTCGGTCTAGACCTGCTCTATTTGAAAAGTGTCCTGAGATAACTTCTGTTATGAATTGGCGCTATACAAATAAAATTGAATTGAATTGAATTGAATTAAAATTAGTCACTGAGTCAGGGGTCGTCTGTTTACTCAATGACAGAAAGGAGTCCCTGAAAGAAAAAAGGTTGGGAACCACGGCAGTAAAATATGCCTGGATCGGTTGGGACACAATACACTATTAAATAAATGGCACTTACTATACGCACTGTCTCACAACATTGTCCCTACTTTAATATAAATAGTACCAAATGGCAGTACTGTTTTCAAAGAATCATTAAATAATTACAAATGAATTCAGTCATAATTAGGTATGATGGGAAATCAGACAATAATGGGAAAATAGGGTTTAAAAAACGAAGAAAACATGAGAACACTGGAGGTGCAGTATGATGTAAAACTGTGCTTACATCATTCATTGTCTATTTATTTGGTACCAGTTCAGAACCAAAATGCACCTGTCTGACTGTGCGTGAAACAGGTGCTTTTTAAAAATACATGTGCAATCTGCTGACTTCAGACCAGTGCGTGCACACACTACATGAGCGTGTACAGTGTGCTTTCACCTTGATGCGGCTGACGGCCTCCTGCGCCTGCATCATGCGGATGTTCTTGGACGGCGTCTTATCCGACAGCAGCTGGGTGGAGCCCAGGTAGTTGGCAGCGAAGATGATCCCATCGATCAGGTCCTCTGGGTCACATGGGCCTGGGACTGGAGGGAGGGAGGGAGCGGTTCAGTCTCACCATATAACACAATGTTTCCCCACACACTTAGAGATTAATATAGTAAGCTACGCTAATCAATATTTTTTATATTAATAATGGATCATAGTCACCAGTTGGGAGAATGAGCTGAATTTATATCAGTAGGAATAAGGAAGAAATGTAACTGAAAAGGTGCATTATTTTAGAGAGAGTACTGTCTTGGAAAACCCAACGTTAAACGTCGAAATGTCAAAAAGGTGTGGGAGGGCACTGAAGGTCACACCCTTATATTCTTTTCCTGCCCCATTTGATGTGATCTGATGTGCTGTGCACCTGTCTGTCTGTCTCTCTCTGTCTCTCTCTCTCACCCCAACTGGTCGAGACAGACGACCACCCACCTAGAGCTGAAGGATCTGTCCTAGGTTTCTGCCTTTTAACAGGCAGTTTTTCCTTGCCCTTGTCGCCAAGGTCTTGCTCATGGTGGTACTGTTGGGTCTCTGTAAAGGAGCTTTTGCTCTTATTGCTAATCAACTATGAAACTGCCTCCAGCAGTCTATACTAGAAATGTCGATACATGACAAATGTTGACACGATACAACATTTGTCTGAGAAATAATCTTTTTCAGTTTTTCAATCTCATGTTCAATTGAAATGTTGAATTGTATCGCATCACGAGTTGAGTTCATTGTTACATCCCTAGTCTCACAAAAAAATCTTTTTCTTGATGTTATAACTTCACATTTTGGGGTTTGAACACTTTATGTACTTCCTAACATGTCTATAAATCGACTGTGGATCATTATCTTACTGATATTCATTTCATAATCTTCCTCGACATTTGATTCTTCTGCATCCATTCTTATTTTGATTTACCCAACCTTTATTCCCTTCTTGACCATTCCCTTGTTTGAAGTTTCCATTAAGAATTTTCTGATCTCTTTTAAATTAATTTAAGCTTTCCATATTTTCACCAGGATGAATGTTTCAGCAGAGCTCCGATTGTTCAGCGGAATGTCTTTGCCTCACTTCTGACATCTTTCTTTTTTTTCCACCACTAATTCACTCAAGTTCACAGTTGACAACATATATTCAAGTTTGTCTGTGGTGTGTCACAGTTACTGGCAGACTGGCAGCAATTGTGGTTTCAATAGTTCTTGTCACGACAAAAAGAAAAGGTACCTTAATATACTCCAAGAGCTGTGTGGCCCACCACTGCTGCAGCCGGCCTGATCAGCTGGCTATGCTACAATAACTGACAGCAACATTGACCTTTCCCTTTCACCTCAAGCAGCATCTCCCTCCGTACCTCCCCTTCAACTTTTCCCAGTCTCGACAGTTTTTAACCTCTGCTGCAGAGGATGAAGCACTCACCTTCTACATATGTGGGGAAGGACGCAAGGCTTTTCCTGGACTATTAATAAAAAAGAGAGGAGTGTGATTATTTTCAAACAGTACTTCAACTTGATGTGCAAAAGTGAGAATGAGACACAGTGAATTCTAATGAATGGTAAAATGTTGAAAACACCTCTTTGCTAGAGGGAGAAGATTCGAAGCTGTCATCCTGCAGCAGATGTCTGCTGGATGACTCTGCTCCTGGAGGAGACGGTGAGCCTGAACCAGGGGACTGCAGGGAGGGAATGGAGAGTGGGGGAAAAGCAGAATACAATCTGTGAACTGAAATCCTTAATCAGAACCAAGCACCACTTTAACACAAATGCACAATGTGTTACCAAATGCATAGCAAATGAATGTAGGGAGACAGGGGTTGGTCGGCACACTGTTTTCCCTCATCTTTCATATTTCTCTGGCATTAATGCAAACTAGAACCAGAAAACATGAACACTTAATACAATTTCTGCTCATTTGGAACATTTTTAAGCAATTCATCAGTAGAAATGTCAAATTAGTTTTGCCACTGACCATCAAATAATAATTACAATACGTTGTTTTTAATCTTTCAAAAATAGTTTTTAACTTCTCAAAATACCCCAACAAAAATATATATGAACAGTTAAAGATAAAAAATATTGTTTAACCATAGTGCCAACCAACTCCGCTCACATTTGACCCAACTTCGTGATGACATTTTGTTAGCCAGCTACCATCATTCATCGCAGTTAGATGGCTGATTGCGGTTAACACAAGGTTAAGAGATTTTCATGATTAGTTCTACGACATAAAATACTTTTTAAATGCTTTTACGTATCTTAAAAAAGGTGGTTGCTAACAAGTGGCTAAATGAAACTACAGTCAGTGACATTAAACATCAGCGCGCCGAACACGGAGCAGAGACATTAGTACTACATGCCTGAAATGGCACTTCTAATTTTCATCCACATGAGTACCCTTACTTCTTATTGAGTACCGTCACATCTGGTCAGCATGGCTGTACCCCCCACTGAGGTCACCGGTATGTTTTCCAAGGGATATACAGTAAAAGTCATGAAATAATTGTCTAAAAATAATTACTTTGATGCCCCAAAACTCCTTGGAAGTTTTTGGACCTCTGTATTTGTAAAACCCTGTGTACAGCAATGCTGGTGAAGTACATCTAAAAGCCTGCGTAACTGCTCCTGCAAGAGCTACAGACGACAAACAAGTCATGCAGGTATAGCTAGCCTATAAACTAATGGCATTAGCATGTGCCACTGACCAAACAGCAGTAAGTTAAAATAAGGAGGAGCTGCAGGTCTGCAATGGAAGCCTCATTGGGAAGCTGTGGAAGAAACTGATCAGGTTTATACACTGTGGGTCTAACAGATAAATATTAATCCAATTAAGGACACTTCAAACAGCATGGCATTTTGGAATGCTTAAAGGAGTTTTTGGTGAGCACCCGAGAATGCCTTCACACTTGTCAAAACGATCTGAACTCAGCACATTTCATTTTTCACCAAACTGTGTGGAAGTGTGAAAGACACCTTAGAGTCTATTTAAAGCCAAAAGAGGGCAGAAAGACAGGACCGCTCAGATCAACGCCGGCGCCCCATGCAGCCAACATCAACAGCCTTAGTTGCACAACACAATTCATCTCGTCTTGCTCAGTGTGTCAGACAGCAAAAACACAAACACACAAGCTGTGACGAGGTGAGCTGAAAGGGTACACTGACACATAGACAGGACAAATCACAGCTTAGAGGCAAAATATCACAACAATATCACCTCCGTGTGGGACAGAGGACAGTACATGTCATAACACAGAAACACTGACCAGCAGGAAACAGCTTGTAGGCTACAGCTCAGATAAACTGTAGGTTTTATGTTTGTTGTAGTTGGCTGGGACTTTGTTTTAGTCCATCTTCTGTATTTGATTCGATCTAGTGGTACCTCCATGCAGTTTTAGGTCTATTCATTTTTTGTTTGATTTTTGCTCGAGGTCTCTTTATTGGTATATAGAGTGGTACAAAATGAAACAAATTGCAGACACAGAGCCCCATTCTGGTTAAAGTATTACTGTACCATTGGTAGTCAAACATAATTAATTCATAAGGAGTTACATGTACATATAAATACAGTCAATATGACAAAAATTGTAAATAAGACACAGAAAGTAAAATAAAAAGTACAATAAATGATATTTAAAAAGCTCTAATAATAAATAATAAGTAAATAATAATAGAGTAATAAAAAAATACAAAAAACAAGTAGGCAATATGAATATACATATGTGATATAGACTCTATAGGATATATACAGTACTATACTGCAATCTCAACAAATGTTTTCATATATGTGTCTGAGGTTTCTGCCTCCACTGCAATACAATGGAAGTGAATAATAGTATTAATCCAATTTGTGGTCTGCAGAACACTGAAAAAGGACATATTAACATTCAACATGTCTTTCCAGGCACAATGTGCTCATGCAGCAGATATTTCCAAACCTGGATTCTCAAAACTGATGTTCCTGGATACCACCAGAGGGAATTAAGAAAATCTGAAAGACTAGCCTCACGTGTTTGTGGTGCAGAGACCACTCACTCCACTGGCAAAACTATAATCCACCAACTCCCTTGCTTCACCCTCCCCTTCCTAGTGCACAGGATAAAGTACAGTGGAGGAAAAATGCAAACATCCCTATCTAGAGCCAGTGTTTGGTTTGTCACTTCTGGGCTACTATAGAAACATGGCAGACTCCACGAAAGGCGACCCATGGCACTTGTAGATGAAAACAGCTCATTCTAACGTGACAAAAACAAAACAACTGCTATATTTAGGTCATACCTATGAATATTATATTCCATTTCTGCCATTAGATCCTCCTGAATGTTACACACAGGACCTTTAATCAAGCCATTGTAACTGGTGCAAAAGATAGGAAACACTAATGTGATTGGCCAGGAGAATAATTCTGGCCCTGGTTTCTAATACTTATGTTCTGCCCATTATTTCACCATAATAACGCTATGTTGACATAACAAATGGCGCTCATATATAATTAGTTAAGTTTTTAGAACCATGTACTGTAAGTTGGTTTCTAATTACATGGAAAACAGAGACCGGTCCCTGAAAGAACTGATCCAGTTACACCCAAATAAACAATCATTCATTATTCATTCATTGTTTTTTTAATTGTATATTTGTCTGAGGATAATTATCTTTTTATGTTCAGTTTAGCAGCCGTCAACCTCACTCGGGGTGAGTGGATCACTACCCAAAATGTATTGATACAGCTAATACTAAGTCTTGTCTTGAGTATAAATACTAGTGCCAATACTGTAGGAGGGATACTATGCATTACTCTCTGCTTCTCTGGGGCTGTTGTGTGCAGTCATGCAGTGATCTTTACATTAGAAGCCATCAGAATCTATTTTACAATTTCACAATCACATGTAAAAGAAGTGCCCAATGTTAGATGGTAATTCAGATATATTGTGGCTTAATAAAGCATTCACATTTCTCTCCCCCGCAGTCTCTCTCTCCCCCTGACAGTATATTTATACAGTTTTGAGGTAATTGTACTTTACTTGAGTATTAACATTTTATTACTTTCTACTCTTTTATATTTCAGAGGGAAAAATAGTACTTTACCACATTTATTGAACATCTTAAGTTACTAGTTCAGTTAGATTGTAAAAGACATTATAAAAACTTTTACTTTTTTTACTTTGCTGATTCGTACTTTTTCTGAGGAAAAATTCAGAACTTCTTATTTTAACAGAGTATTTTTTACAGTGTGGTATTATTTTACTGAAGTAATGGATCTGAATACGTCAATGTCACAGGATGATGTCACAGGATGATGTCACAGGCTTCTGTACTCAATGGTTCATCCAAAATGTCAGTCAGCAGACCTACAGATAATGCTATGGTCATGACCATTCTTTAAGTCAAGATGTTGAGATGATTCAATCATAAATGGTTACGTCTAAAAAAAAAATTTAAAAAATCAGAAATATGTGGATAAAACATTATTAGCTTACACCACCACTGCCTGTCTGCTTCTGTATGAATCCCCAAAAGGGCTTTGAAAGTAGAAATCTAGTCTTATGAACACATTATTTTGCGCATTTTCAGAACTCTCCACACATTGTAAAACTCCTGAGACAAATGATTCCAGCCCTGCTACAAACATAAAACCATCACTTGAGCACGCCAATGGAAAAACCACCATAAACTCTTCAAACTGTCCACACCTCGTCTCCATCATGTTGGTCAGTCTGCTCCTTCTGCTTGGCTTGCTCCTCCTCAAGCTTTTCTACTTGATACATCCAAAAGTTCTCCATGGCTTTCAGTAAACAGTCAAACCCAGCTGAACCTCGACAAGTGTGGATGAACTAATGTTGAGAATGGCAGTGCGTCGTGGTTAAATACAACACCAGTGTCAGCTGCTCAGGTGACACTCGGGATTATGTATCAGGATTCATCATGGAATCAACAGGCTGGGTCTGGATTTGCTCTGCTGATGCTGTGACATCATGTCATTCTTTACCCATCATGTTCATTTACACTGTATGTTGTGTACAAATTCATCTACATATCAAGTTTAAAGCAGAGGTGTTATTAAAACCACCCAGGCTGCAACTTTGTTCTGATCACAATGATGTAAACAGGAAAACAGCCCAGTTCATTCTGTCATTGGATCCTCACTGAATTATTTAACTCGTCTTGCCCTTTACCTCTCTCTCTCTCTCTCTCTCTCTCTCACCCTCACTCAATAAATCATTGGGAGGAGGGAGGGGGAGTGACAACAGGAGGGGGAGAAGGAGAGGAATAGCACATGACTGGGATTTCTGAGAACAATGTTTGCATTAGTCACCATGACCGATACAGCTGTATAAGAAAGCCAGGCAGGTCCACATAGTGCTATACAGTCTGTGGTAAGGCTTCTGAGGGGACCACTTGTATCCTGAGGTTCTCTTTACTTGAGTATTTGCCTTTAATAGATGTTCAACAGACTGGAAAGATTTATTCTGACTCTGTCATAAAAGATACACCAACCATCACCTCAAGAGCTCACTAATGAACATGTGGAATCTGGCTTGTTTAATCTGAACAGAAATGTAAAAACAACAGTTATTGGTGTTAGGAGGCGATGTGCTCTTTATGATAAGCTAGGCTAACCACGTTAGCCTCAACCTAAGACTTGGTTTAAGGGTTGGGTTATATTTAGGTTAGGCACTTAGTTTTGATGGTTACGGTTAGGGTGAGGAATAGGGCAGGGGTCAGCAACTCTAGGGTTAAGGTTATCAAATGTACAATGCCGGGAGCTGCGGAACCATCAACATATAACATGACCTAATAGTGAAGCCAAAACATTCCGCCCTCTGGTGGCTGAAAATCAAATCAAATCAAATACACACTTATCACACTGCTGTATGTTCAAGAGTTCATTTTTCTGATCAGCTTGGTTTTAATCACAATTCTTCATTGACAGCTGAGCCCTACTCAAGACGAGTCGGCCAGGTGTATGGCGGGACTTCGATACCATGGCACCAACTCTGATCACTACTGCACAGACTCACGCTCGGAATGGAAAAAGGTGGCAGTGGGATATTTTAGCTATTTTAGCTGTCTACACAAGGGATGTTACACTCAACTCCCAATTCATTACAATTTAAACATTTATACAATTGCTGAATGTAATAATTTAGGTCTACAAGGATACATGAAAATGTTAAAAAATAACATTTCCATATAAGTGTTTAACAAAGCCACACTGGAGCGGGACTAAAGATCTGCATGCAGCTCTGGAGCCACAGGTTACCAGCCCCCACGAATATTGTAACACACAAATGTGTCTGTCTGTCTGTCTGTGTGTCTGTCTGTGTGTCTGTCTCTGTGTGTGTGAAAACCAACCCCTGTTGTAGTGTGTAAGGTGTGTGTGTGTGTGTGTGTGTACACACATAGGTGCTTTCTGTTGTGCATCATCTATGAAGTGCTGTATACCCCCCAGAAAGCTAATTCACTTCATTCATTAACTTCAAAATATTGTTTTATTTATTAAAACGCCAGCTTTAAAATGCAGAGTGGATGAGTAAAACAAAGCTTTGCTGATGAAGTGTTGATGCACAGACTGCTGTTGTGGCCTTCTCATCAGAGATCATATTGCATAGTCAGAGCCAATTACACCATACAGGTGCTGTCATTGATATGGTGGCTTTAAGAGCTTGGTGTAACTGGTCCATATGTGCCCTTTCCAAATGTTCTGCATTGTAAAAAGGATTTTAATCAGTTATACCCAAAAGTAATCAGAGCATGAATGGATGTACATTGGGTACGGAAAGTATTCAGACCCCTTTAAATTTTTCACTCTTTGTTTCATTGCAGCCATTTGCTAAAATCAAAAATGTTCATTTTATTTCTCATTAATGTACACTCAGCACCCCATCTTGACAGAAAAATAAACCAGAAATGTAGAAATTTTTGCAAATTTATCAAAAAAGAAAAACTGAAATATCACATGGTCATAAGTATTCAGACCCTTTGCTCAGTATTGAGTAGAAGCACCCTTTTGAGCTACTACAGCCATGAGTCTTCTTGGGAATGATGAAACAAGTTTTTCACACCTGGATTTGGGGATCCTCTGCCAGTCTTCCTTGCAGATCCTCTCCAGTTCTGTCAGGTTGGATGGTGAACGTTGGTGGACAGCCATTTTCAGGTCTCTCCAGAGATGCTCAATTGGGTTTAGGTCAGGGCTCTGGCTGGGCCAGTCAAGAATGGTCACAGAGGTTCTGAAGCCACTCCTTTGTTATTTTAGCTGTGTGCTTAGGGTCATTGTCTTGTTGGAAGGTGAACCTTTGGCCCAGTCTGAGGTCCTGAGCACTCTGGAAGAGGTTTTCTTCCAGGATATCGCTGTACTCAGCCGCATTCATCTTTCCTTCAATTGCAACCAGTCGTCCTGTCCCTGCAGCTGAAAAACACCCCCATAGCCTGATGCTGCCACCACCATGTTTCACTGTTGGGATTGTATTGGGCAGGTGATGAGCAGTGCCTGGTTTTCTCCACACATACCGCTTAGAATTAACGCCAAAAAGTTCAATCTTGGTCTCATCAGATCAGAGAATCTTATTTCTCATAGTCTGGGAGTCCTTCATGTGTTTTTTGGCAAACTCTATGCGGGCTTTCATATGTCTTGCACTGAGGAGAGGCTTCCGTCGGGCCACTCTGCCATAAAGCCCTGACTGGTGGAGGGCTGCAGTGATAGCTGACTTTGTGGAACTTTCTCCCATCTCCCTACTGCATCTCTGGAGCTCAGCCACACTGATCTTTGGGTTCTTCTACCTCTCTCACCAAGGCTCTTCTCCCACGATTGCTCAGTTTGGCTGGACGGCCAGGTCTAGGAAGAGTTCTGGTCGTCCCAAACTTCTTCCATTTAAGGATTATTGAGGCCACTGTGCTCTTAGGAACCTTGAGTGCTGCAGAAATTCTTTTGTAACCTTGGCCAGATCTGTGCCTTGCCACAATTCTGTCTCTGAGCTCCTTGGGCAGTTCCTTCGACCTCATGATTCTCATTTGCTCTGACATGCACTGTGAACTGTAAGGTCTTATATAGACAGGTGTGTGCCTTTCCTAATCAAGTCCAATCAGTTTAATTAAACACAGCTGGACTCCAATGAAGGAGCAGAACCATCTCAAGGAGGATCAGAAGAAATGGACAGCATGTGAGTTAAATATGAGTGTCACAGCAAAGGGTCTGAATACTTATGACCATGTGATATTTCAGTTTTTCTTTTTTAATACATTTCTGTTTTTTTCTGTCAAGATGGGGTGCTGAGTGTACATTAATGAGAAATAATATGAACTTTTTTGATTTCAGCAAATGGCTGCAATAAAACAAAGAGTGAAAAATTTAAAGGGGTCTGAATACTTTCCGTACCCACTGTATATGGTAAATGGACCTGTACTTGTATAGCGCCTTTCTAGTCTTCCGACTTTTACACTACGTGCCACATTCACCATTTCACACACATTCACTCAGTGATGGCAAAGTCCATCGAACAGAAACTAACATTCATATACATTTACACACCGATGCACGGCATTCGGAGCAATTTGGGGTTAAGTATCTTGCTCAAGGATACTTCGACATGTGGCACCAGTAGCCGGGGATGGAACCCACAACCTTCCAATTAAGGAACGTCCTGCTCTGCCTCTGAGCCACAGCCGCCATTATATATATATATATATGCATACACCATGCTGCATTCAAAGTCAACAGTCCTAAACTTGTAACAACTGGCTGCTTTGGTTAGTGGTTTGGGGTCAACAAAGCTGCAGTATACAGTAAAATCCAAGGTTGATGAGGAATATGTAGTGTATTTTTAATATATTTCAGCTCCTATAGTCTATAGTTGGTGAAGAAGATTTCATACTAATCAACATTGCAAAGGAAGGCAAACAAGAAAGGAACACAATGCAAAAGTAAGGCCACACAAAAGAGGAAACATTAAACTCTCAAGAGAAACAGGGTCCAACAGATGGACTTACTAAGGGACAAAGGGAACAAACAAAGGAAAGGAACTGAGGAGAGTTCTTGAGGTTTCCTACTAATGGCACTATATTGCTACTGCACACCCTGCAGGTTGATATCAAGGAATACAAGTCTGTTTTCGTCATCACAAATTCAATCAGGAATTGGCAGACATGTTTTTAATGTGGATGATCAGGATGCAAGTGCAGTTTATTCTAAACCTGAAGTTGTCACTGCAAACTGTTTGGAAAGGACAGGCAATTAAAAAAAAATACTTGGCATGATTGAACGATGCATATGTCTACCACCGTCTATCAAAGACCAACTTCCACCTATCAGATCAACAATCCATGTAACATAGTTATTAGTTCACCTGCTGTGGCGATATGTGGGCAGTGCAGGATGTACTGCAGAGGTAAATCAGCTGCTCAAATTCGCGTAGAACCCCACATAAAGCGGAGATACAAATCTGCTTTGCCACCAGAAGCAAATGTTTTATTTGCCTTTTTGTTTGCACAGAACCGAAGTGAACGGGAGATTCACGGTTGTTTTTTTTCTCATATGTGTGACCGTGCCCATAGATAGTGATAAACAGAAGCTTCATCCAATCATCTGCAGAATATTATTTGAAAGTGTCTGCCCTTTTCCAAACAGTTTCCAACGATGACTTCCCAGATGGTTCTGGGTAACAAACTATCTGGCACTGTCAGGTTGCATAAAGGAAGAAAACACACATTTCAAAACTATCCCCATACCACTATAGGGATGTTCTTCAGCCACAGTACTGCTGTGTAGAGCCCACCACACAACACTCATTAAAATGAAATCGACTTAAGAGCTGCTTTAGATTAGTCGATCATTGAAAAATGCAGCTGAAGCACCTCCTGCATGGTCAAACATTATCTGAGCTGTAGCCTACAAGCTGTTTCCAGCTGGTCAATGTTTCTGTGTTATGACATGTGCTGTCCTCTGTCCCACACGGAGGTGATATTGTTGTGGTATTTTGCCTCTAAGCTGCAATTTGTCCTGTCTGTGTGTCAGTGTACCCTTTCAGCTCACCTCGTCACAGCTTGTGTGTTTGTGTTTTGCTGTCTGACACAGACAAGACGAGATGAATTGTGTTGTGCAACTAATGGTGTTGATGTTGGCTGTGTGGGGCGGCTACAATGATATGCAGTAAGTGTTGTGGCCTTTTGTTCTGGCCCCTTGGGTTTTTCTGCCCTCTGTTGGCTTTAAAAAGCAAACCAACACATGCATATGCAAACAACAGCTGGCTAACAGAACAGCCATGTTATCCAATAAAACTTGATCAATTGTAGCCAGAGCCGCTGTACTTACATCGCCCCCTAGTGGTGGTTGTAGGTCACACTCTGCAGTGGGGCTCAGGTCCTGCCTCATTACCCAAATGGGCTCCTTAGGCTCATCGGGTGTGTAAGGAGATCTCACTGTTCTGTTCTTCACCTCCTCTATGGCCTCTTTAATGTCCTTTATGGCCAGGGATATGGCATCCCTCTTCTCCTGACTGTTCCTCACTGCTACAGGCTCCTCTGAAGGACTCGTAGCCTGTTTTCTGGCTGGCTTCCCTCGGTTGGCAGCTTTGTGGTTTTGGTCGTTTGGGAAATCAGGTTTTTCTTCTCCTTGCAGTAGCTCATTTTCTTCATCTATGGTGTCTTCCGCAGCACAGTATAGACTCTGAGAACTTAGGCTTTCTTTGACCTCAGCCACAATGCTGTCGATGTCCTCCTCCTGGTCGCAGCTGTCGGCGCGTGGGTACGGGGCAAACTCTGCTTCCTTCTCTGGGCTGTCCGACTCGCCATCAGAGCGTTCGTCGTAGTGGCGCAGGCGGGAGCCCACTGCCTCCTGCTGATGGTAGTCTCCACCTCCCACCCGGCCCTCCAACAGCTGAAAGCCGGCCCTCCTCTGTTGGAGAGACTCTGTGTCCTCAGCTCCGTCGGCAGCAGATGGAACCGTCGTCGGAGCATCGCAGATTTCTTCGTAAACATGCTCAGAGAGTGAGTAAATGTCATATGGCTCAGAGTAGGCTTCATCCACAAGCCCAGCATCTAAACTCTCCAAGCTATCACCGGCTGAGACGTTGGCCCTTCCTCCGGAGTGACTGAGGGGCTGGGTGTAGACGTAGTTGGAGTAGCCAGCGTTCAGCATCTCCTCTGCTTCATCCTGTCTCTGGGGGTTTTGAATATCGGGCAGGGGGTCACGTGGTAGAGGCGGGGGCTGAGGGGGATAGTTAGGATGTGGATGGAGATGTTGCTGTTCAGCCTCAGCGCTCTCAGTATACCCCTCCGCCTCCGGCCGTAGCTGGACCCCATAGTTCCCCACCTCGTCCTCTGCCTCCGGCTGCCCCTCAGGCTCCAGAGACATCATCACCAGGCCATCGTCCCCCTCAGCCCGGTCAGTATGGGTGTGGAAGCCGCTCTCAGTGCTCGCTGAGCGGGCCAGCACTGAATCGTCCCTTTCTCGTTCATCTTCCTGGGTCATCTCTGCGTGGTGCTGCTTCTCCTGTTGTTGTGCTAAATGTTGTGCTCTCTCCGCCTCTCGCTGTTGCCTCTGTCTGTGCCTCTGCTGCTGGGCTCTGATCCGGGCCTCGCTGTCCCCCTGTCTACGATAACGTGTCACTGCAGGTCTGGGAATGGGCTGGGGCAGCTGGGGCTGTGGGGACTGAGCTCCATGTTGCAGCTCCATGTCTTGTTCCTCCTGAGGCCTGCGTTGCTGTGGTGCCCTGGATCTACCGCCAGCGCTTCCTCCAGCTGGGCCTTCACAGCGTCTGTAGCGCTTTTCCTGGTTGCTGTGGTTGCGGGGCCTGCTGTTGTGGTTGTTGTGGCGATGGCGAGGAGGAGCATCGGTCTCCTCCATCACTTCCTGGCCGAGCTCTGTCTCCTGGGGGTTCATGGCTATCCGGTTCTGATTGGTTTAACGGTGTAAAAGAAAGGTTTTAGGAGTTCGTCATCAGCAGGTACATGGATGAGGTCAGGGAAAAGCTGCTGGGAAGAGAATGAAAGTGGTCGACAGAAAAGGAAAAAATGTTAGTAAGCAGAAATAGGAAAAAATAATAAAGAATTTGGTACGGCGATTGGCGAGTCCTTGCAAAATCGGTGGTACTGGAACTTTGGTGACATAGTGACTACTCAAAGCTAATTGGCGAAATACTGTAGGTAGCATGCTAACCACTCACATTCCAGCCATTCAGGAACATGCTAGTATTACTCAGCCACAATAGCAACGATAACAATACAAAACAACATAGTTGTACTGTTAGGGATTAGTCATTTCAATTTATTTTAATACACATATATGTGAAAGCCTGCATTCTATAAAGCTAATACACACAAAGATAAAAAACACAGACACATAGTCTCATCTCTGCTTGTGAGCTACACTAGCTGCAAACACCTGGCCGGGGGAGGAAGAATGGGTTATCTCCAAGGTCGGAAGCATCCAGTTCTGACCGTTGCTCTAGTTTCATAAATAATATTAGTTGAAAGGAGGGAGCAGGGTGGAATAATTAATTTTCTTTTAGGGCGCTGTCTCCTCGGAATTGGTTGGGTCGTGTGCCAAGAGGCTGGGACCAGCCAGCGCACCAACAAGGATGCACCAAGTCTAAACCACGGTTGCACCCCATCATATAGTCCACCAATCACATTCCTTAATGTAAAACAAACATAACCTCTTGTAACCTTTGTTCATCACTCTTTTTGGGCCGAGGAAAGACAGTAACAGCACTCCGCTGACTGTGGCTTCTCAATCCAACAAGATCCTTGGCCAAGTATTATTTTAATTATACAATTCTAAATAAACTTCTTAACTGAGAGAAGTTGTTTGTCTTATGTCCTAAAGATCATTTTGATACACGACAGTGCCATTGACTGTCTCTTACTTGTATGCTGACCCATGCCTCTTTTGTGCGGTAGTTTCTACTGGATTAAATAAGTGGAAGGTGCAACACAGCTAATGGGTTATGGTAGCTTACTCTGATCTGGACTGTCTGGCTCTCCATTCCCCTAAAAGGACCAGTGTGTAGGATTTAGTGGCATCGAGCAGTGCAAGGGAGGACTAAACAAGTTAGTTGCAATCTGCAAACTCACTTGATTAACCCTCCCTTTCCAACTGCGGGGGAGAAACTACAGCGGTTGTGAAGGGCGTCTGTAGATAAAACCGGCTCATTCTAAGGTAATGAAAAACTTTTTGATTCTTATTTTCAGATGATTATACACTATGAATATTATATTCAATTTCTGCCAGTAGATCCTTCTAAATGTTACACACTGGACCTAAGGGGTGAGTGTACTCCATTAAAACTGCGTGTCGGATGGTCATAAAGCTTTGGCAAGTCCCTCAGCCCAGATATATGGTGAGCACTTTAAGATGATAGATAAACTTCAGAGCTGACAGGGTCTTAAATATTCATCCCAGATGAAGTTATTTGATCTTTTCTCAACTTTTATAACCTTTATCTAATCAGGTACCATTGAGATTAAGATCTCATTTTCAAGGGAGACCTGAGTACTTAAAAATAATAAAAGATACTGAGCCCATGATATTAAATGCTGTATTTATCCATGGTCATTTAAAGGACCAGTGTATTGGATTTAGTTGCATCTAGCATTGAAATTGCAGATGGTCCCTTCTTGGTTTTAAGGGGTTTAAGAAAAATAAATATATACACAGTTGGCCTACATCTCAGCATTTCATTCAGTTTTGTGAAGAAAACTAAATGAATTTGTTATTGTATTATTTAGCTGATACAGCCTTGCCCTGCATTAGAAAAGTACACAGTTAAAACAAGCAAAGAGCTGACAGAACAATGAGAAGAAAACACTAAATTTGTTAAAAGTATCAGGAAAGCTCATCTTTGACATATAATACAATATTCACAGGAAATAATCTGCTCAAAATGTATCCAAATCTCTCATTGTATCACTGTGTTCACTGTTTGGGTTCATTGTACAGTTTAACAGTTGTTGTACTGTTATTGTTATGCATTGAATATAATATGAAATATCCATAATATATGTCACTTAGTCCTGGGTCGTCAGTTTACTCGATAGAAAAGGGCTCCCTGAAGGTAAAAGGTAGGGAACCACTGTTAGATGGCTGAGATGACAAGAGGGCTTTACTGGTTATATGAATAGTTAATTAAACCATTCATAGTTATGTGGAGGTCAGTCTTCATGTCTTTCATTTAATTATTCCTTGGAGCTAGCCAGTGGAGCTTTCGACCACTACTAGCACTGTGGAGCAGTGTTTTTATCAACCTGTCCCTGTTTTGTTCAGATCAACAAGGAACCAATGTTCTAAGGCAACGAAGTACAATGATTCTTATTTTCAGGTGATTATACTAATGAAAATGTGAATATTATATTCCATTTCTGACAATAGATCCTCCTAAATGTTACACACTGGACCTTTAAGTCTCACACTGCTACATTTACACTGGGAGCTGCAGTGTGTAACCTTTGCCAGAGGAACTGGGTGTTAACTGCCTTGCTAAAGAGCAGTAACTATAATGTAGAATTCATTTACATGCAAATTGAATTAACTGCACTTATTAATTATGTTTGTATTATGTATTAATATATGTGCTTGCTCATGGTGGTACTGTTGGGTCTCTGTAAATAATGTTATAAGGAGATCGGTCTAGACCTGCTCTATTTGAAAAGTGTCCTGAGATAACTTCTGTTATGAATTGGCGTTATACAAATAAAATTGAATTGAAAATTGAATTGAAAATATACAATATACTATATATACATATATATCTGGGGGCAACAAGATGACAGAGGTAGTGACATTTTTGTAGTCTGAGGTGAGCATTTTTGAATAATGAATTCATCCTTCTCTAGTGCTGCAGTTAGTTCAATATGGATTAAAATGAAGGTAATAATCTGCAAAAATACAAATCTATCAAACTGCAACACAATTTGACTACAGCCTTGTCATTACAGTCACATCTGTCCTAACATAAGCTCTGCACATGCCTCCCTTTCTATCGGTCTACTGTCTGCTCACCACTCAACACTGGGCCAATGACGCGTTGTTAATTCATTCATTCATTTCACAGAAGAAGAAGGTCCATAAAGTTCCAGCAGAGGTCACTAGCGCTGTGCGCCCCCCCCCCCCGGGACGCACGCACACACACACACACACACACACACACACACACACACACACACACACCCACACACACACACACACACACACACACACACACACTAAACCCTTAATTCATTCATGCATTTCCCTAACCCTTGAAGAACCAGTTAGAATGTAAAGAAAAAGGGACACAAGGTAGAGTTAAATAATTCTTACTTTATTCCATAAACATAAAGTAGCATTTATGAAAGAATGAGTGCAGGACGGGGAGGAAGTGACCTCATTAAAGATGGCTGCCCCGACTGCGCAAAACTGTTAAATACTATTGTGGTAGATACAAATTTCCTTGTGCTGTCACCTTAGAGCCCAGCAGTGTGTCCACAATGTCTCTGGGTCAACGGCTTCCTTCCCAGCATTCCCTTGAGGGCCTCCCCACCCCCCTGGCCCCGGGCCCCGGGCCCGTCCAGACCGCCGCCCCTCCTGCTGACTACCACTCGCGGACCCCTGGAGGAGACCCGTGTTTGGCCAAACTGGATCCTTGTCTTCCGCACGCTGCAACGTTCAATAATCGAATTTTTCTCAAACACCAAAGTCTGCTCATTTTGACCCCACTGAATTACACTGTTTATCATTCTCCCAGTGGACAGAAGGAAAGGAAAAATGTTTTCACAGATTGTGCCCCCACAGGAGCCAATGAGGACATATTCATGCAGAGCCATTACAAAGAGAGCATGCCTATTGGGGCTGTGGCTGGGAAACCATCATAGCACGCAGTTAGCATCTATAAGTTAAATGGGGGAAAAGGCAGCTTATATTAAGGCCAAATCTAACCTCTCATACGTTGGTCATACTTTGGCTAGAATAGACAACACAGAAAAGAGTGATAAATTGAACCAGCTTTCAAGATGGAACCAGGTGAAACAGTCTAAAGACCCAGCAGTGCCCTGTAGAGGCTGCAATGCTCATTACACACCACTAAATGAATGGGATTAATGGAATGCCACTCAGTTGGCATTTACAAGCAACTTTACGCAGAGTTTGCCATGTTTCTACAGTAGCACAGAACAGACAAACAAAACACTGGTTCTAGATAGGGCGTTTTTGCATTTTTTGCGAGTTTCGCAGCCACCGTAGTTTCTCCTACACGTATGGAAGGCTGAGCTGTATTCATATGGTTGCAACCTGAAACTTCATTGCTAAATGCCACTGAATCCTACACACTGGTCCTGTTGGTGCCAGGATCACTAGCTAGAAGAGGTGGTAGTTTGAATACAATGACCATATTGGCCCTTTTAAGATATTTCAACTGGAACAACAGACTGGGTGAGCTGTAATCCTTAAAATATAATCCTCATGAATGAAATTAAGTCATTTTGGGGCAGAAAAAACCTTTCAGCAGTAAGAAAGGCACGGTAATCATTTTTTGTGTGAAAGTGAAAAACTGCATTTCATGGTCTGTATTGCCCCTTTCCAGATCTTTCAAAGGGCAAAATTTAGTGGGTGAGTTATAAACTTTAAAATGTAACTCTGACGAGTGAAATTAAGTCATTTTGAGGAAGAAAAAACCTTTCAGTGACAAGGTAGGATATGTAATCACTTTATGGCAAATGGAAAACTGCATTTCATGGGTTGTAAGGGACAAAGACTTTTGTTTGTTTGTTGTTTGTTTATGTGTCTACATCTAAAACACAACAACGACAACAATATATAGCCTACTGTAACAACTTACTTCACTGGCTAAAATACTAAAACACTTTGATTTCATCTGCGATGTTGTGTTTTGGTGTTTTGAAGTGAAAATGAACAATTTGCTTTTCTGTTAATTTATTATTTTAACTTATTCCATGTTTCATGCAAAGAGTGCTGTATCTTATTGAAATCTTCATTGAAGGTTAATGGAGACAAAAAACACTATTCAGTCTCAACCACAACCTAAAACCCAGTGCTCAGTGCAAAGTGCAGAGAACTGGGCCAAGGACACACACAGAGTTTTAAACACATGCAGAAATAGGTAGTCCAGCATTTTCCAGCCCAGATTCATAATTATTACACTGCACACCAATTGCTGTCTTTTGCAGTCATATTACTATGCAGTAAAAGTGCATTCATTGATTTCTTTGGGTGCAGTGGAAGAAGTAGTAAGCATCACACCAATATTCTGAACCCAATATTCACTGTTCTTGTTCTCCACCATCTCCTGAGAAATATACCAGGCTCTTTAGTTGCTAAATGCTCCACTTTGTTCACTTGCTAGCTGATAACTTTGTCTTCCTGCTGTTTGGAGCTGAGCTGGTAGCGTACAATGAGTTTGTTGGTACTTGCGTGACACATTTCTGTATTCTGTACCATTCTTCCTCTGAGATGTACAACATTGAGCTCCCTGTGCTCCCTGTTTCCCCAAATTTAGATCAGGGGTTCCCCACTTAGGGGTTGGGACCACAACTAGGGGGGTTGCGAGGCCTACTTGATTTTAAGGGGTGTAAGAAAACTTAAAAAGTATACACAGTATATTCTGTGAAGTAAATTGTATAACAGAACAGTGGCCAAGAGTCAGGGACAAGAACTGAATATGTCAAAAAAAGAAGCCTATTAAGTCTGTATGGTTGTTAAAAAGTATAAAGACAGACAAAGCATTGTATTTTTAAAAAATCCCTAAACAGGAAATAATATGCTAAAACGTCCAAATCCCTTATTGAGTTTGTTGTACAGTTTTGAATATAATATGAAATATCCATAATATATGTCACTTAGTCCTGGGTCGTCAGTTTACTCAATGATAGAAAAGGGCTGTGGTGCAGTGTTTTTATCACCCTGTCCCTGTTTTGTTCAGGTCAACAAGGCCAGAGGTCCTGACGACGTCAACCCGAGGGTGCGCAGAGCAACTGGCAGGAGTGTTCCAGCATCTGTTTGACCTCTCCCTGAGGTTGAAGAAGGTGCCGAAGATCTGGAAGACTTCCTGCTTAGTTCCTGTTCCCAAAAAAGGACATCCAAACGCTCTCAATGAATTCAGGCTTGTAGCTTTAACATCAAATATCATGAAGATCTTTAAGAGACTGGTTCTGCAGCAGCTCAGACCCCTGGTACGCGACTGCCTGGACCCGCTGCAGTTTGCGTACCAGGCTGACATCGGCGTGGATGATGCCATCATCTACCTGCTTCACAGAGCTTACACCCACCTGGAGAAGCCACAGCTCACAGACTACCTTACTTTTGTCTATTTCCTGTGTTCCGGGTTTACACTGCTTTTAAAGTTGAAGGAGCTGGTTTAACACTGCAGCTACCTGCTTCGGTTGCCATGTTGTTGTTGTTGAGTGCGGCCTCCATCTGTACAACGCAAATCACACAAAGGTGTTGCTCACCGCGCCCCCACTGGCCAGGGGCTTAAATCGATTCAGAGGATTTAATGAATCGATATTGAATTTGGAAATAATATATTGCAATGCATTGATGAATCGATATTTTTACCCACCCCTACAGAGCACCATTAGGATCATGTTCTTTGACTTCTCCAACTCCTTCGACACCATCCAGCCTCTCCGGCTGGAAAAGAAGCTCTCTGTGATGCAGGTGGATCAGGACCTTGTGGCCTGGATTACTGACTACCTCACCAACAGACCACAGTATGTCAGACTGCACAGCTGCTTGTCAGACATGGTGACGAGCAAGCACTGGCACACCCCAAGGAAGGAGGAAACCTCTGCATCGAAACAATCATCCATGCATGTCCATAAGGATAATGTGAGTAACTCATTTGTTAACTATGTTAATGTTTTGTGTGAGGATATAGTGGCATCTAGTGGTAAAGCTGCAGACTGCAACCAACTGAATAACATTATGCTTTCAACCATGTAGGAGAAACTATGGTGGTTGGTTTGTCCGTTCTGCTACTATAGAAACATGGTGATTCAAGAGGGCGTATTCATTGTAATGTAACGAAAACACAACAATTCTTATTTTCAGGTGATTATACATCAAAGAAAACATACCTATGAATATGATATTCAATTTCTGTCAGTGGATCCTTTAAGCTTGTTTTAACCAGGGGTGGATCTATAGAAGTATTCATTGGGTGGCAACAGGGTAGCATGGAAAATTTAAGGGGTAGCATAAATATATGCTGATTTAATCGCAGGCAACATTTGCTTGAAAAAGCCCCAGAATTAAGGTATTTGAAGTCAAAAACATTATTGTGGCACATTAGTAAAGCAATGAATAGAAATATCTGAGGGTGGCAGTTGTTAACAAATCTTTACATTTTTCCAAATACATGTCTTTCACTTCGCCTAAAATGTGGATTAAAATGAATCTAAATAAATGTGTTGATTTTGACAGCATTTGACACCAAACTGGGCTGGCAGCTGGTGTGGCTCGGCATTTTTTAGGGGTGGCAGCTGCCACCCCATTCTACCCCTCTAGATCTGCCAATGGTGTTAACCACAGACCTTATTTCAGACATCTAACAAAAAACCTATTTAAAAAAATCCCTCTGAGGCAAAGGAACAGCAAAAGAATTTGGGTTTTCTGCGGCATTCTATGTAAAGCACTACCTATTTTTATCCGAAAATTTAAGTTTGTCAGGTACTCACTCACCTTCTGTTACCAGGTGCAAGTTGACAGCAGTAGTTCCAGTTTGGAATCTGTGATGATTTTTTCCACCCTTAAAACAGAGAGAAGAGGGCACAAAGTTAGACAAATATTGATTAAATCTAACAATTTGGTCCATATGAATCCTCAGAGACCCCCACCAACAAATCAGAGCTTAACATTAAATTCTAAATGTAGCTAAAAACAGAGAGCTACAGTATAAAGAAAGAAAGACAAGAGGGAAGACCAAAATCATGTTCATCCCTCTCTCTAGTTGTCTTTTATCCAGTGATGCATAATAACAAGAAGGGGAAATATATTCACCTTGAAAGAGGCAAACACACACACACACACACACACACACACACACACACACACACACACACACACACACACACACACACACACACAAACCAGAGCACTAACTCACACAGCAAACACTCACACATGGAGTACAACTCAATTTGTCATGTTGACTGCTGTAACCCAGATTTCCACTGCATTAGGAAAGGTAAGATAGATAGTTGGCTTCTGAATCAAGAGTCTTCTCTGTGTTACAGAAATTAACAACTGATCATTTCTAGCTTATTTAAAGGCATATGCACTCTTTTGCCTTCAATACAATTCAATTCAATTCAGTTGTATTTGTATATCAACAAATCATAACAGAAGGTATCTCAGGACGCTTGCATATAGAGCAGGTCTAGGCCATACTTGTTTTATAATAAAATGATTTACAGAGACACGACAATTCCCAACATGAGCAAGCACTTGGTGACAGGAGCAAGGGAAAAAAATCATTTTTTGAGGCAAAAAAAGGTAAATATCCCAAAAATGATTGTAAAATGTTGTCCTGGAAAATCTTAAATTGTATTTTAGTCTCTTACTCAGATCGCCTATGTAAACTTGGGTGTATATTTTGTTTGAAACTCAACTGTTGGTAGGATAAGCTGCACAGTATGACCAAAGCGGACCAGAAAAACTTTCTGCTACCATGTCGGTCAAGAGCTGTTCACACCACTTTTAGTGTCAAGTCTATATTGGAAATGCTGTAGATGGTTATTAGTTTAATAAAATAAAATAATTTATATTCTGGGCTGTGGCCAAATTAATGTTATGGTTAGAGGAAAACTGTAGTCAAATCGCCAGAGACTGTGGTTCCGCTCCGCTGAGACCACAGCAGAAAAATCTGCTGCGGTGAGAGCAGTTAAGTGCTGACCATCATTTGTGTGCAAGAAAAACTCCTGGAAAAGTCCTGAACAATGATCTCTAAAAAAAGAGTGGGAAGCCTGTTATAGCTAGTTAGTTAAACCTTATTCATTCAGGAAATCTCACTGAGATTAAGACCTCTTTTACAAAGAACAAATTACATATAAACAAAACCACCATCATCACACACACACACACACACACACACAATTAAAATAATCACAAATTCTATTAAATATGTCAGCTCTCAGAGGAATGAGTGTCTCTAACTCCAACCTGTGATGCAAATAGTACTGGAAACCAGTCCAGAGAATATGAGAATACGACGGTATTCTGTTGTATCTGGCTGGTGAACCTGTGTTGAAACTGGTCCCAAGTGGGTTTATATCATCCTCTACGTGTATACTGCATGGATTATAACATTTTTAAGGGGAAGAAGACGCTTCGGGCTGCAGCTATGCACATAAAAGGCAATACAAGCTTTTATGCAGCCTGTGCAGACAGCTGCCGGTCCAGCATTTCATCCTCATCCATCAAAAACCAATGTATCCATTTCCTATAGCATTCATATACTGGCTTGATAAAAATGTAAACTTGGTAGAAAACAAAAACTTGTTTTTGAATTGTCCAGTAGGCTTGAGTCCATGATCCTGGTGTAGAGGGGCACAGGACTTGAGTGAGAGGAAGAGCTATTTGTTTGCTACAGGGAAGCTATGACTTAATTATATATCATCAGGAATCTGGTACAGAAAAGTGTTCTCTTCCAACACAGAACATTGGCTAGGATTATGAAACTCTGTGAGACCCAAGAGAGTATCCTCATTATTTCCATGTTTATAGAACGGAATTATATTTTCATTGCTAATGATTTTTCATGCCTTTTATAGGCTCTGAGAAAGGGATCTCTTGCCTCTGTTGCTAGTTAACAGCCATTAACATTATCCTGTTGAACATGTTCATGAGGTGTCCTGTTTTACCAATAAACCAAACCAATGGCGAAAGTGAAATAACCGCCCTAGGTGTCTCTGCTTTCCAAACATATCCTGTGCTTTTATGTAGAGACGGAGTGCTCTGCTGCTCCAAGTCATGCAAGTCTTATGAGATTGGAAAAGTTCACATTGGAGCTGCTATTTTTCAGATGTGACCTTTGGATGATGATCAAAAGAAAGTCTGCTGAGACGGGCAGCCAGAGCGAAGGTTTGTCTGCAGCCTAGCTGGCCTCATTTACACCAACAATTATAAACCCAATACCAACAATAGAAGGGCACTGAGATTAGACTACCGCCAAGGCCAATAGCCCACTCTTCTATGATATGCAAATCTTCAAGTGTAACCACTTCATATGTCTGCATTATAAAGGACTAACCTCACAGTGTTGATAAAAGTGAAAAATTATTTATGTATCTGCCCTGTTATTCAGAACCGCTCCAAACGTAATGGGATCCTCCTTGGCCCATACTACACCCTTCCACCAAGTTTAATAAAAACTGGGTCAGTAGTTTTTCCAAAACCCTGTTCACGGACAAAAAAAGCAAATAAACTGCCACAGAAAACATAACCTCCTCATCGGAGGTATAGTAGACACCTAGATTCAATTCAATTCAATTCAACAATTTTATTTGATAGCGCCAATCATAACAAATTATCTCAACACTTTCAAATAGACAGGTCTAACCGAACCTTTAACATTAATTACAGAACCCAACAGTACCACCTGAGCAAGCACTAAAAAGGAAAAGAAAAAACTCCCTGTAAAAAGAAAAACCTAGGACAGATAATCCGTCAGGTGTTCAGGTTTCGGGGGGGGGGGGAGAGAGAGAGAGAGAGAGAGAATGTCCAGGTTTCTGTAACAATGTAAATAGGCACACACTAGGGTTGGGTGATTGGACAAATAGAATATATCGGCGACTCCAATGCCAGTTGGAGTTTATTTGGTACGATTTTTGTCATTTTGTTTTGCTACACACACATATGGTGCAAATATTTCAGCAACTTTTTGGGGCTTTTATTGTCTTTATATGATAGTGACAGCTGAAGACAGACAGGAAAGGGAGGCAGAGAGAGGGCCACAGGTCGGATTCAAACCCTGAGCCACTCAGCCATTGGTACACAGGCCGCCAGCTCTACCAACTGAGCTAACCGGGCACCCACCTTTTCAGTCTTTACGTTTTTGTGCTTTGTGACATGTTGTAATAGTAAAAGCAAAACTTCCATACAGTTTTTCTAAGTAATGAGCCAAAGGGACTTAAGCCATGCCAAGCGGTGACAACGTTTCCACTATAGCCTCACAGCTCGGGTCCTGGTTGGTATTGGCACCAACCACAAACAACCCGTGATGGTCTGTTTCACATATCGGTCTCATTTTACTGTTTACTGACCAATTTCAGTTATATTGAAGTTTAGTTGCTGCTGATGCAAATCCAACGTTCCTGTTGCAGCCGCTTCACATTAAAAGCTTTCCACTGGCAAACCGACAGGATGCTTTTATTGTGAAAAGATATTATCACAGCTGCGCTTCATTGGTGGTGCTATTCTTCAATAAAAACAGGTCTAATCAACCAGATATGGACATTGTACTCTGTTTGGTCAGCAGATCAGTTTTGAATATCACAGGGAGGAATAGTAGAAACAGAAACAGAGTGAGCTGAAAGGGCTGCAGGCGTCAGGCTCTTACTGTGGTTTGTGACCAGCTTGCGTTCAACACCTCATCAAGGTAAACTACTTTACCTTGCTGGGCAGTGCAGTGGAAATCACTCCGTGCCTCTCCCCTCCCTCCCTCTCGCTCTCTGGACACAGGCGGCAGCAGAACTGCTGGTTGTCATGGAAACCGCTGGGTAATTGCTTTCTGTGGGAGGGCAGATGAGAAGGTGACCTCTCCAGGGGGCAGCAATGTCCTCCCACCTCCACCACCATGGCTGTCACTTCCTGCCCTTTACCAACCGCTATGAAGCTGCTGATGACCCCACGTTGTGTACCATTTCTGGCCAAATGCTCTCTTTTGAATGACTGGCTTTTGTTAATGTGAGGAAATGTTTCTTTTCAGTGGATAAGTGGTCTTTCTTTCTCTGCTAATATCATGAAATTAGCCTGCAAAGGAAAAGAACCACTTTTTTTAAATCAGTGAGGTTTAGACGTGTTGGTAGAAGGGCTGTGGTACTCCAACACACACACAACAAGAAATAAGTCATAAATTATTGCTCAGAAGTTTTTCTGTATTATGGGTCATCATTTTGGGCAATAGGGATGTGCTTCTCAATCACTGACACAGATGCAATACGCATCTCGATGCATTGCCAATGATCAAATACATTAAATATACACATGAAGCAACTACCAATGCCATACAATACGATTCACCACAGTCCGATTTGAAGTAGTTTCATTCAACACATTGTGATTCAATGGCTTACGATGCAAAAGAATATGATGCTATGCAGTTCAGTATGCTACTGAAATCTATATCTATAGTTAGCTATAGACTTTATTTATCTCGTTCTTCTAAGGCAGCTTGAGAAACAGTTTAGAGCAGTGGCTCTCAACTGGTCTCACCTTGTATTCTCATCGTTATCAAGTCGCAACCCACTTTTATAGAACTCAAACCAAGCAAATGTATTTTTCAAGAAGGTAGGGTGGCAAAAGTACACAGAGTCTTCACTCAAGTAAAAGATATGTGTATACAAATTAGAATACAAATAAATTAGAAGTACTGATTCAACTTCTTTACTCAAGTAAAAGAGACAAAGTAAAAGCTTGAAAATCCTCCCCAAATGTATTAGAACTAAAGTAACGAGCCTGTTTTGACAATGTAAGAAGAAGAAACGTACATATTAAAAATGAAGGGGGTAAAAGTAAAAAGTTATATAAAAAAATAAATACTAATAAATACACCCGAAAAAACTCCTTAAGTACAGTCACAAAGTATTTGTTACTTCCCACCTCTACAAATGTCATGATGACATTGTACAGTTAACATAAGATATACACATATTGTTATCCCTGCAATCAGAGCACATTACTCTAATAATAAACTAAGTATCAACATCTTATGAATATGAATAAAATTAACATCATAATTGCATTACTGTGTTTACACAGTAGAGGCCTACAAAATGGGCTGACAGACAGACATTTGTGGAAGCTTTTCTGTCAGCTTTTCCATACTTTTACTCTAGTTGTCTCAGTTTGCTGCTTTACACTCACCAGTTTAACAAGGCTAAGCACAATGATCCTTCACTATACTGGGCTGTTGTAGTCTCTCAGAAAGCTTTACTGTAGCATGAACAGTGTTGGAAAAAGACCAGTACAGACCTCCACGTGAAGTTCCAATGACTGGAAAGAGAAGCAGCGACTATATGAAGGGGGAACTGTCAGCCTCGTCTCTCTGTATCTCGCTCCATATACACACACACAAATTCAGATTCAGATTCATCACTTTCTTACTACGAGCTGTAGATATGTGAGTGGCTCCAGCTGGCATCCTCAACCTACATCGTATGTTCTGTTTATTTAAGTTGTGGGAATGCTGGAGGGTATGGAGAGTTTTGAACAGAATTTGTTTTATTCATGTCTTTAAGGATACAATCCACCCAGACTGGAGCCTTCAGTTAATGCCCAAACACCAATGTTACAGCTAAGACTGCAAGAGGGACACCTCTGCCTTAGTAACACAACAGAGTATATTCAAACTACTAGCAGGTAGGGATGGGACGATATTATTGCTTATCATGATAAAAAACCCTAAATTCATCGTCTGTATTTAGCAAATCAATACCTTATATGAAAAAAGTATGAACTGTCTCACATTTTTCAACACCCTTTAAAGTTGTGTGGGGGGTAAGACGGGGGCTAGAGAGTCTATTATTAAGTTCTGACTTGAGGACCTAATTAGGAGGAAGCCAACAAAAACACAGCAGCTAAGAATAGACCAGAACATGTGGGGCTTTATTTCATCTGGATCATTTTCATGTGATGTTGAGGTTGCTGATATGCAGTACTGCGTTTGCTCCATTTACACCCCCTTATATTGTGAATTAGCAGCAGGGCTGTAGCAGGCTGCTGGGGTTCTGTGGATGGGAAAGACCGGAAACTGACAGGGGCTTTACAGGAACTGCTGTAGGTGTTAACGAGGGCATGGGAGCAGAAACAACCTGGGGATGTCAGTGCTGATTGTCACAAACTTGGAGAAAATGTAATCAGTAATAGCTGCTGGAGAAGATGATCTGAGAAAGGTCACTGACTGAAATGTTTGCACTACTCTAAATAAATGATGGGAATGGGAATGGAGAGCAGAAGCCTTTCTATATGTTGGACGGACGCCAGAATACTTCTGGTCAGTTATTTCAGGTTAACATATTTTCCTTCATCCTGCTGATAGATTGGCTCACAATCTACAAGGTGTGACAGGATTTAAGCCACATCTCCATCCCACAGCCTCTGTGTATGAACCCTAACCAATCAATAGGAGTCACTAGTGCAGCAAGAAACAAGTCTAATCGTGTTCCTTAGAATGCACAAGTAAAGTCAGAGGTACTAACAGGAATCACAGAACCATTGAAATGTCTGAAAATCTGCAGTCAGAACAGACTGTTGTAAAATCACTCCAGACCCAACACTGGGTCCACCAGAGTATAGTGCAATACCCAGCAGCCAACTTGACCTCATTCTATCAGTGACCGGGGTAGACGCAGTGGAAGTGGCCACGAGTGATAAGATATTGATACAGATATAGAAAACCTCTTGCTCTTCGTCAGGCCTGCTTTTAATTTCAGTGTGAGCATTTACGCAATCTGGTCGAAAGAAATGTATTCAGATTTACTAGCAAAATATCTTGCCCTCTGCTGTAGCAAGAAATTATGTTTGAAAGATGTAACAAACAGAGCAGAGTTGGAGATACTTTTGTCTTATAATCTGGGACCCTAGGCAAACCTAGGCGTGGGGTCGTCCTTTACAGGTCCCCATGTCTTCTTCATTGAACAAAACCCTTTCAATATCCCAAAATGTGGATTAAATTAAAAAGGATGATTAAATGATATGCATCAGTTTATTGTTGCAGATAAAGATATCCAGTATTCAGTAGGGGTGTAAGAAAATATCGTATTGCAATATTTTGTTTTGTGATATTGTATCAGTTCTCAAAAACACTATTGATTTTTGTGTTTAAACCTCCAACTGCTAGATAGCAGTGTTCTAAACTAAGGGTAACAATGTTGGATGTTTAGGGGACTGTGATAAATACAAATGCAGATGCCACTGTTCTTATCGCACAAAAAGAGTAAACTTTTTTTTAAAATTCAGATTGTATGCATATGGTGGTGTGTTTTTTATACTATTATACTATTTTATACGATCATTTATTTTTAGCAAAAAGAGTTTGCAATACATCACCTTACTAACAGTATCACAGTATATCACTAATAATATAGGGAATAACCCATGTATCATAAAATTAATTGTAATGTCAGATTTTTGACAATACAAAGGCCTACTATTCAGTAATGCTGATGAAACAGTGGTGGAATGTAACCATGCGCATATCTGGTGATCCGATATGTATCATGATACTGGGGTTACAGTTCAATATAGTACTACAATATATAGTATAATAATCAAGGTGATATATTGTGGTTATTAAATGATCTAATTTAAAGAAAATGTAATATTTTAAAGAGTATAGTATAGTAGATAGTATAAAACGGTTTTAAACACACACAAAAGTGTTTTTGAGAATCGATAAAATATCACAAAAGATTGTGATATGATATTTTTCTATATTTTACACCCCTGTTACAGATACCAGCTTTATATTACTCTAGATAAACCTATCATACTGTATACACTGTAGCTTCAGTACACAGAATGTCCTGGTATTACCCATGGCTGGATTTCTAATTAATAAAACATGAGGCCATAAAACATTCAAAATGCAAAATAGGGGTGAGGCGTCTGATTTGCCCCACAGCATTTTCCAAGTCTTCCCTCCGTTTTTCACACAAGTCAAGTTTAGAACTGTGTGATTTAGACAATCAGTGCAGTCAGGAACTGTGGGAGGCTGAACAGTGAATGTAATAACAATCATCCACACAGCAGAGCAGACAGGTTGACAGAAATTCAATGGGCTGTATGGAGACCTAAAGTCCTGCCCCAATTTTAGCTTAGATTCTGTTTCACTAGGATTTTGCTTTCAACATATGCTGGGGTTTCACTCATCTGTCATGTTAATCTAATTAGTCAGTGGACAACATAACCAGACAAGCCTGTCTGTTTTTAGCTAATGCAGCAAATTAAATAATTGGCTGATTAAAGAACTACTTCACATCGATGCAAAACTCAAATTAAAATACTGCCATAAAAGAAGCCAGATTATGGATTGGCTATAGTGCCCGCAATTATCTAATATACGAGGAGGTATTAAATCAATAGTTAACAAGGTATAAATGGTGTGGCAACATCTAAAAATTGATGGATTAGAAATTGATATTGTTTGACAGACGTCATATTGGCTACCTCTGTATTATGCATGTTTTTCTGTGCAGTGAGAGATTAGTATTGACATTTCAGTCTGACCATCTGACTGCTCGTGTTTCATGACCTGTCAGACTTTGTATGATGTGTTCTACTGTGGCCCAGAGGTGTTGAACGAAATGCAAAAAGCCCCAACACGAATGCAAAAAGCCTTACTCGCAACAATGGCAAGCTACACAGCTTTTTCAAGTCAAGCCATGTGAGGATATTCATGATTATCAGCATATTGGAAATTCATCACGATACATGTTTTTTATCGCAATACACGATAATAAGGTACTGTATATCATCCCATCCCTACTTCATATTAAGATGTATATGTGTATACATCTCTAGTACTCAATAGTCAGTCAAGAGTAGAAACAAATTAATAGGCCTGCTGAGTCTGAAGCATTCTCCTAAGAAATAACATTTATGCTAATTCGTCAATTACAAGCACTTACATTTGGGAACTTGCTGACTGAGTATCAATATGTGTACTCAATAACACTATTACAGTTCTAACAATGACTTTGAAAGACTAACTTTTTTCACCATCCTGAAAAGTAATTCTAACTCTCCCAAAGTAAAAAATAAAATTAGTGCTGTCAGTTAAACGTGTTACTAACGGCGTTAACGCAAACCCATTTTAACGGCGTCAATTTTTTCATCGCGAGATTAACGTTCTTTTTGGCCTAGCACACTTTGTAGTTTTTTTCATGTGCTGTTGCAACAACTAGTAACGTTAGAAAAACTAAGATCTAGCTAGACCGGAAACAAAACAACAGGCACACCGCACACTTGTTTAAGAGTAGTAGACGTTACGTTTTGAGTGGATGGCGAGCGCGAGACGCCGAAATGGATGCCAATAATATTCTGAATGGAAAGTTTACTTTTAAAAAGTTGCCAAATGGTTCCATTGACAAGACCAAAGTGATCTGTGTGTTGTGTCGTTGTGAACTGAGCTATCATCGCAGCACGTCCAGTCTGAAATACCACTTGATGGCCAAGCACACAGCTGATGCCAATTCTCCACCCCCTCGTCAAATTTTTCAATAAAAACAACATTTGCACAAAGCAAGCCGATCCACTTTTCCATGTTGATAAGAGCATTAAAATGAGAAAAAATAATGGGACGTTTAGAATAGATAAAAATGTGCGATTAATTGCGAGTTAACTATGACATTAATGTGATTAATCGCGATTAAATATTTCAATCATTTGACAGCGCTAATTAAAATACACAATTCAAATGATTAGGAAATAAATTATTGTATTTTTATTAAAGTACTTGCTTTGATTAAAAGAATTCTTGGCATTTGTAGTTTTAATCATGTACACACTGTTTAGAACAAGTGTTAGGAAGTTAAACAGGTCACAATTGCCTCTAATATCTATTTCATCAACACACTTTAGTCAAAGACTTTACAAGATTATGTTAGAACACATAAAGATAACGTTATACTTTACCTTCATCCAATACTGATTTTCACTGAATAGAGCTTGAACACATCATAATGTAACTCACATAATATGCAACCTAAGGATAACGCGGAGCGGACAGCAGCTGAGTGAGACCCGGGTCTTGGGAAATTGTGAGCTTGTTCCAACTCAGAGCCAACAGTGACAGCTAGAGGAGATGCTCACCGGTTATCTGAAAAAATAGTGCTATCGATGTGCACTTTGATCAATTACAAGTGATAGGCAAAAAATAATGACAATAAAATTCCCAAATTCCTCTTTCGTCCATCCCAACACATTTTCTATGTCCCCAAGACAACGGGATGCTGGATATTGGAGTAGTTTTATGATTACAATTATGAGTACATGAGTGCAGTATCTGATCTGATACTGGTTATCAGTATCTGTGCATCCCTACAATCAAATTAATCTTGTCACTTTATCAGCTGTTATTGTCCCCAGGAGCTGAGATTTAACTTGCAACAAGTGTTGCACACAAAAGTAATGCTGACTTAGGTATATTCATCTTCAAACAAAAAAAATCAAGACACCTTTGAACACCACAAAGAAAATGTTCTCTCTGTGTGTTTCAGCCTCTGCACTACTTCAGAGCTGACAATGACTGTGCTGTAGAGGTGAAGTATTTGCCTCAGGCTGTCTTTAATGCTCAAGGAGGCAGAAATTTACATCACCAGATGGATTCAGCCTGTCACCGTTTCCTCATGCATTTACCTCAGATTGGATGGCCTCTCAGGGGAAATCTAGTCCCTGCTCACTGATACACACACCAGCAGGAACCTTCCTTAACAAACAGAGATGCTATTTGCCCATGGCAAAGAGCTCCTTTTCCAGGTCTGCCAAGATGTCCACTTATTTTATCCTCCTTCTGTCTGAGCAGGTAGCTGGCTGCAGGCTGCCATAGCTACTGTCCACTGACACAGACACAAAGGGCCTGAAACAAACAATCTGAGGAAACTAAAGCTAGTGGGCAGCAGTGGAGCTGTCGGCATGGTGCTGACCACTAGATGGACATGAAAAGAATCCAACAATGCAGCAAACTGCAACACTGAGGATCTCAGAAGAGAAAGCAACATATATAAAAGAGTTACACCTAACTTAACGTCCTACATGATTTACACCCTAACAACCCTACAACACCATATTTCATCCCTATCATTAACCTACATCATTACTAATCACCCTTCAATGTTTTTATTGTTACACATCAATTATATAATGTATTATTTTTATACATGTTTCCATAAGAAACAGGAAAACGACTCTTTGCACTGAGGCTGCACTCCAGATGTGTAGAACTCACATCTGGTCTCTAACAAAAATGAATAGAAAACAGGATCATCAAAAGATACAGAGTGAGAGAAAAGATAAGAAATATCACGATAAAATATTTATAGACATTTTCTTACAGCCCTAGATAGTGTGTGGGAATTTATCTTTGCAACTACCAAATTACAGTATGGGACGATGGTAGAAAATCTGTACAATGGCAATGTATTGACATATTGCAGTGTAACACCTGCACAGAGCTTTTGTACCGTGCAGGTGTGGTATCCACACCCTTTAAATTCACAGCACCGACTGGCACACTCAATAAATGACAGCATGGCAAATACATACACAATCTGTGATAAGGCTCGTATGAAACCACAAACAGTAAACACTTACAAATTGTCCAGGGTGAAAAGAGAAGCAGAAGATATTTTTGGATTAATTGATTTCATGGTCATATTTTACTCAACACATACATGCCAATGCCTTTCCTGCATTATTTAAATATCTTTTTTTTCTGTTAAGCTAAATAGTGGATTGTATGTACAACTTCACCATGAGAGCTTCTCAAAAAACAGTATACAGCCTCATTATGCAGCTTGGTTCCTGTTGGCCTAAAACCTGCTGCTTTTACCACACTAATTTAGTTATCTTCCACATCTGATCTCCAATAATGCAACTATACAATTTATCTTCCATGTTACCAGGGTCAGACTTTCATTTCAGTGTGTAGATCATCATTACATCATTTATCATCATTTTTCTTTTACTTACTTACTGTGTGTCTTGTTACAGTTTTAAATACAGTGTGTAGTTGATGTGTAGTTCATAAGCTGGTGTGGCAAGTCACTGGCTCGGGTGTACCAGTGTTCACTGAATACTTCTCTTTCACAGCCGACATTTTGACTTGCCAACATAGGAAAATTCCATGCTACTAAGGACATTAATGATGGCTCAATAAGACAGTGACAGTGAGCCTGCATGCACAGTACCAGGACCCCTTCATTTTCTTATTTACATTTTCTTACTCAGCTGTGCCATGTCAAAATGTCCTCTGTGAATCAGTGCTGAGCTGTAGCCACCAATCTCAGACACACCCCGGCAGTCACCTGACAGCTGGGCAGTGCAATGCAATTAGGGTACAGCTAGGCAGGCTGCACTGGCTCTATTCCAGGACCAGGCCAGAGAACCAAAACTGATACTGGGCTCAGTATTTAGCTGTTACTATAACCAACCACAGTCATTGGCTTAGTAAAACGGAGTAACAAGCACAGATGGACATTTTTTTTTGTCTGCTACAGCATACATCTGCTCCATGTTCTCCTCTGAGAAAACATCTGAAAACAAAAGGCATGATGCCACCCACTGTCTTTGCATTAACTGGTCAGAAATACTGTTTGTTTTCCATTTAAACCATATATACATATAGCTGGAATGTCAGGCTCCTACCACAGGCAGACGGTCACATTTTGTTTCCGTTCAACAAAAACTCAAAAAGGGGCGTGATTTCTGATGCAGGTAATAAATAAATATTGATCATAGGGCTGCACAGTTACTCAAAATATTATCCAAATCGCAATATGGCCAATATGCAAATCACTGAAACTACAATTCCATCTACATTTCCTTAATCAAAAAGGTAGAATATGTGACCAACAGCATTATAATGAAGTACTGTAGAGCTGCAGAGATACCCCGACCTACAAACCTTGTTCTCCAGATGTAAGAAAACATGTTACAGACCCCAACAAATGATCATGATTTTTGCAGGAAAAATTGTATTTTGTGGTGCAAAAAAGATCATTCCCACACTATTTGTGAATCATATGGAAATCACAATATCTATCAAAATAATCGCAATATGATGTTTTCACCATGTCGTGCAGGCCTAATTGATCAGAGCACTCACAGGATGTAAACTACAGTGGTGCTGAGAGGTCAACACACTGCAACTTAGAAAAACTCAAGCAAATTCTGAAAAAATCTTCATGAATTTGACAACATGTTTAGAAAAACTGCTGCATATACAAAACACAGCCAAATACAGAAACACTGCAAGCAGCACTGACAACAACAGGGACTGTTTTCAGACAGTTTTTTTCCCTATTAGTTGGTTCTGTAGTGTCTCTCTGCTTAATGCGCAGCCTGTTCTGCAGCGTGCACTTACCTCACTGACAGCACAGAGATTTAGAGACAGGGTTTGTACAGCATTTTGGAAACAGAAAATTAAGGTCAATTTTAAAGAAAAAAATATTGGAACAGTACTGTTGATCAGAGATAATAATCCTGAGAGACGGACTGTAGCCTGTTATGAACGTAGGAGTGACCAAGTGCACAGAAATAGCACAGAAATCTTCTGGGCAAATACTGCCTGTTAGTGATTATAAAACTAAATGTCACTACTTTACAAACACACAAAGGCTACACACAAGTAAAACATCTTCTCCCCCTGACATTTTTTTTTAACATTGAAGCTAAGGTTGTCTCATCATTACAATGCTTACAGTCGCTCGGTGGTTCCCAGTTTGAGGGTCAGGACACTAGGGGTCGCCAAAGCTTCACAGGGGGGTCGTGAGGCCTTCTTGATTTTAAAGAGTATAAAAAAACAAAAAATATATACACAGTAGCAGTTTACAGTTATAACAGTTTATCTCAGCATTGTTATTTTTAAAGTGTTAGATTATTAGTTAAGATTTAAAAGATTTTTCAAAATCTCGCAGGATAAGGGCTTGGTAAAGACCCAAGCTATATTCACAGTCTTCACTCTCTGATAAACAGCCTCGTTCTGCATTAGAACAGTACGCAGATAAAACAACCAAAGAGCTAATAGAACAATGTATGTAGGCTGTATGTATGTATGATATGATGGTTAAAGGAAACACAATACAGACAGAATTGTACGAAAGAGTTTCTCAAAAATATCAGGGAAAACTGTAAATACAATATTCACAGGAAATAATCTGCTCCAAATTCATCTAAATTATGTCACTTAGTCAGGGGTTGTCAGTTAACTCAATGATAAAAAAAAGGGGTCCTTTCAGAAGAAGGAAAGCACTGCAGTAGCCTATACCATCCAATAATGCCTATGTGACTGTTATGTAAGCTACAGGTCGTCTGTCAACACGGGTGAAGCGGATAGCTTAATAAAGATTAAAATCTTTCATGAAGACTAAATCTCCTCAGAAATCATTAGAATCACTGATACAATGCTCCTGCGAGGTACGTGCAGCGGTCACTTTCCGTGAATGTAAAGTCAGAAATATAGCGACCCGCTGTTTCTGTTGTCTGTATTTGGCTGTGGTTTCTGGATTTGCAGGGCATGTGCTGTCAAATTTATGAAGATGTTTCCTTATTGTGCTTGTGTCCCGTCACGATAATGAGCGTTATCGATTTATTGTGCATTATATACACGTCATTATCGCCTGTCGCGATATCGATACATTGTATTATGTCATGGTTTAAAACACTGTCCATCCATGACTTTTAAGCTACAACTCAAGTTTGTTCACTTTGTCTCTGTCCCCCTGTTGGGGCTCAGCCTGCCAGCTGCTGTCAATCAAACCCAGACAGGTACACGCCCCTCCAGCTGAGAGTAAAAAGAGTATATGATATTTACCCAAGACCTTTAAAAAAAACAATTAACAATAGGCTACATTTAAAACATGTTGACACATTTTGACTGCAACCCCCCCCCCAATGTTTTACAGTATAGTTTCTATCAGGACTTGATGAACCTGGTTTTCCCTGTAGGATGGAGGTGCTGCAGCTCAGACAGACTGCACAACCAGCATCTAACCTGCAGCATCACTGTCAACAACACCAGGCCACACAGACAGGCTGCCTCTGCAGAACATGTGTCTGATTCTGGCTTCTGCATCACATGAGCTGCTGCAAACATAACCCAGGAAGCAGCCAGAAAAAAGACCCAACCAGGCCAGAATGTTGACTGGTTTGGTTTAGCCCTGCTGGGACTCTGCACCTGCCAACAACAGGGCCTCTATGGGCCGTTTCATTCATGTCAACCCGGTGGGCGGTCGCGCTTCAACCCGGCACAAAGCCTCGTACATACAGCCGGTGTTGCGTTTCTCTCTATCTGAAGCCCGGTATGGCATTTCCTCTGAAACGCGCCGTTATCTTTTCCCGTAGCCACTCCTCAAACAGTCAACAGACCGAGCGACAATACGCCGTCCCCGCAGCTCAATAACAACACAGCCGCTACAGAGCCGTTTGCGGCTCCGTATCACCGTGTTGAGTCGGACGTGTCGGCGGGCAGTGAGCGCTATTTGAACCGAACAGGAGGCGAACTCACCTGCTTTCAGCAGTGATGTTGCTGCAGGCTGGAGGTCCGCTCCGCCGCTGCCACACCGTCCTCCATCTTCCCTGTAGCGGCTGCTGTCTGTGTGAGTGTGTGTGTGAGTGTGTGTGTGTGTGTGTGTGTTCACCAGCCTCCCAGCCCCTCCTTCCTCCCACCGCCACATCACTATAGGACACAACAAATAGCCTGTCCACTGTTGGACTGTTCAAGGCGGGTGCTGGAGCAGTTTGCAGCACTTTTAATCCGTTTCAGGGTTGACAAGCTTCACAAATATGGAAGGCCAGATGATTCCAAATAATGTCAATGAGACTCACGTACAATACATCACGTACAACCTGAAACATATTAAATTCCTTTTATCTTAAAATAAAGTATTGGCCTTTGATTGGAGTTTTGGGTTAGTTTTTTTTTTTTTTTACATTTATTTCACATTCGTTGATAAAGATTCTGCTAAACATAGCGTTAAAACCCCATTTATTTATCAGGGTTGGGCCCAGGACTCAGCTGAAACAAGTATCCGGTACAGATAATGCACTTTCTGAGTACTAAATGAGTCAAATGTGCCAATATAAAAAAAATATTACAAATGAATACAGGTATAGCAACTTTTATAAAGAAAACTTCTGTTAATATTCTCTTGCTATTATAAATACGTCTGATCAGCCCATATCAATGTCAGACTCATAATCATGTACAACCTGAAAAATAGGAGATAACTATTTTTACAAATAGAGATAATTTAGTTGGTTTAACAAATACAGATAATGTACTCTCTTATCACAATTATTTATTTGTCTGTTTTATCACATCACAATTTTCCTCTCCCTATATTAGATTTTAATTTAAAAAATGTTTTGCCTCAAAACTTTCAAATTTCAAGATATTTAATCTGAAACACGTCAGTATGTGTAGTTGTAGAATGGAAACTCCTCATGTTTCTCAGTGCCCCCCGTGTTTGCTGCAGGCCTGTTGCCCCCTTGACCTTCAGCCAAGCCAGCCTCGGCATCTGCTAAGAAATCTAGCTCCAATCACTGTAAAAACAAGGATGATTTAATAGCATTTCATTATGCATACGGAGTTGAGGATAAATAAATAAATCATAAGTCTATTTGTATATTTACAGATTTTTTGGCATTCTTCATGTAACCATTTTACATGACCATCTTTCATGTTATTCTCTAGTTTTGGACCACATTGAAGTCAGTATAATTATAAACATCTACAAAGCCTGAGGATCAACAGCTTGTTGAAAAAACGTTATCAGTGATTCCTGAGACATTATCTCATAAACTAATAAAATCCTCAAAGGCTATCCTGTTGGGGATGGAAGATCAAAGTGACAGTGTAGTACAGTTGCAGAAAGAATAACCCAGTCTTCAAGAGGGTGATGCTTAAACTGAGAACAAATACATTAAATAAAGACCATTTAATTTTGTAACAATATTTGCACTATTCCTCGTTATTTTCTCAAAATATTATACCTACTAATCAGTCTATACTATGGGCTGGGTTGTGCTAGAAAACGACGCGCAGTCCGACCAAGTGGGAAATTAAAGTGGCCACACTCAAAGACGAGGTGAAAGGGACGGCTAACAGAGGGAGGGAGGCATGCTATCACTAAAAAGTGGGGATGAAAGAGCACATTTTAAGGTAGTAAAAAATGAAGAAACAAGCCGAGAGAGAAGCTAAAATCCTGGCTCCTTTCTCAGGGGGTAGCTCAAGTCTTCAGTTCTGGAAGTTTTATGCATCAGTGCAGTAGTTCATCAAGTGATCCAGACAGCCACACATGCAAGACTCAACAACAGGTAAAAAAAACATTTATCCCGGATGAGCTTTATTTTCTTGGTGTGCAGATGACAAAACACTGAAAATGAAGGTAAAATACTTTAACCCTATAAATAAATAGAAAATTAATGAGATGCTAGGGGTTATTCATTAAAGACATACCCTCCAACTTAACAATAAATTAGAAAAACAGAAGCTACATTATTCTTTTTTAAAAGCTTGTTGAACCTTTAAAAAACATTTCTGCATAGATAGTCTTGTATTCAAAGTTTGTGTTCTAGGTCTGCAAGGATGTTAAAATATGCCCACCATACAGTTCTGATATGCACCCATTCTTGATGAACAAACCTAAAGAATACATGGCTCAAAAATACTATTTTCAAGATTATCTATGATCATGTACACAGTGATTTGAGGTGATAAAGCATCTTACTCCATAACGCTTACATTGTGTGTTTCTAAGAGAAGCTAAGTACAATATGGTAAGGGTTAAATGGAAGCACATGGAGACAATCAATAGGGAGCTAGGCAATTTTGACTAGCCAGCCTGTGCACACGGTGGCCACTGAAACCAAATGCAGCATTTCTTTTTCTCCTAAAATCCGCCATTTTGTCTTTAAGAAGAACGTAGGAAATCCAATCAAATCTTTATATACAGATGTGATGGCATCCAAACTGCATCAGGGGGCCACTGGGATGCAAATGCTTGTGCCACATTTGTGATCACATAGTACATGTAGTGAATGCTAATGTGCACTGCACTGATGGAACAACAATGTCCTCTGTGTAAATTCATGTATTTGTTCACTTGTGTACCGATATGCCAATGACAGAGCTAAACAACTAGTAACAATGACCTATAACATCATTGGGAAATAAAAAGATGGATCCTATTCAAAGTGCAATCCATTAGATTTTCTAGGCAACTATCTGGAATACAGGTGACCTCAGATGTGTTAGTCAAATTTAAGAATACCATTCTTCCCTTATCAATATATATAGATAAGACAATGTAGTGGGAACAGCTATCATTTTCACCTTCTACATTACTGAAGGGTTGAACTGTGTTTAGAGTATGCTATAAATTATTCCTTAACACAAAGATGTAATGTAGATTTTGACTTTTTGATGTCATGTCTATTTTTATACAAGGTAGTGACGTAGAACAGCTACTGTTAACTAGCCTGGTGCAAAATAAAAGACAATATTTCAAAAAAAATAAAATTGTAATATTGTCATTTAGCAGTGATATCTCACAAAACAATGATTGCCTATTATCATCAAATAGTCCAAAGTGCTGTTCAGTTTTCTGACCTGTTGCACACTACATCCCTGTAACAGATGAAGTAGTTGTAGTAACGGCAACATGTAGCACCAGTAAATGTCACGGAAACTCCCTAGCACTCTGTCCTTCAAAGTCAAACATCAGTACCGCTAAACATTTCTCCACTTATGTATTTAATGCTTCGGGTTGGCAGAAGGTAAGACTTGCAAGTTAGCTATGACTAACGTTTCACTTGGTAAAACAACTTTTAGCTAACAACTAGCTTTTTGGCTTTCTGTTGCAAGCTACTGTAACTTAGCTACATAGTTAGGACTTACTGACTATATTCACCAGTAATATTAGAGGGTAGAAATCCACCAGGAACAGCAAACAAGGACCAACAGAAGAAAAGAAAGAATGACACAGTTAATAAATGTTACCACCTTCAGAATGGAAATCTAAGGAACCTCAAAGAAAAACAGGAGTCTGGCTGTGCTTAAAAACTGCCATTGCAACAAGTGAGATTGAGTGAATTTGAACACATTCATCTAAAGAAGAGTGAGCGTGAAGCCGAAAAAAAGTCTTTCAGTATTGTCAGAAGGACATATAATCAGAGCTACCATCATTCTGTTTTATTCTGAGTACTTTTTACTGGACGTTGTGAAACATACGAATAGTGCAAATTCTTAAAACTTAACATATTAATGACAAATTATATTTAATCACTTGTAACAATTTGAATTAAAGTTAATTTTCCTTACATTATAGCTGTATTAAAGTGCCTTATTTTAATTTCATAATGGCATTTTACATGAGCTGTAGCCACCCCATTAGCTTTCAGCCAATCGATTGATTAAACAGACTTTTGAGAGTCTTTCTATGAAAATAACAGTAATAGTAAAGAGTAATGAAGTAACGTTTTATAATTAATTGAGTTTTAACGTATTATCCAATTATGTCATCATTATGTTATCCATATGATTATCTCAGTATATTGGCGTTTTTGGCATTTCATACAATCAGGTCCAACAAGTGGGATTTTTAGCGAGTCAGACTGGGTGTAAATTCAGCTCTGCTCTCACCTCTGCAAAGACAATATTCCTTCTCCTGTGGCAGCTTCGTTAAGTTTCTTTGCTGAAACAGAAATGATATGCAGGCAAACGCCAAACTGGCAATGAAGAATTAAAAAAAAAAAAAAAAAAGATGTGGAAATTTGACCTGAGGCATTGAGACACCTGAAATAAGAACATAATCTACTGACACACACACAGAGCCAATAGGCTCTATGTGTGCAGATTTCCATTCTGAAGGGGTGCTGGCTCAGGTGAAGCTCGAGGGAATCCAGATGTTTCCAAGGAAGAACGGACTAGAGACCCCATCCTCTCACTCACTGTCAGGAGGATGGGACAGTAACCAGGCTGCCCCATGACTGGTTTCTAAAGTCATCACTGCATCTGAAGTACTATAAGTTAAAGTCAGCACTACAGGTAGGCAAGCTGATCCTAAATCTGTGACTAAAGGCAACTTCAATATTGAGAAAGGATGGGGCTAACTGTTCTCTCAAGGCTGCTGACCAATGACAGTGTCTAACCACTTCCTATACGCCAGGGCAAAACGTCTCTGCTCGGGGTTACAGCCGTTGTCCAGGATACTGCTCACAAAGCTGTACTCCGAGGGGAGGGCGGGGGGGTCTGGCAGCAGGACTCCTCTCTTCAGTCTCTTGCTGTCATGTGGGTTTGGCAAGGACGCCCCGTCTACCTCCATAGCTTCACCAGCCTGCCTCTGTCCATTCACACTCTCCCCCCGGCCTGAGCAGCTCTGAGCGCTGTCCTTCTGCGGGCCTGGCTCGCTGTCGTTAAGGTGGACCGACTCGCTGCCTACGTTGTTGCTGCAGTGGTGCTGGTGTTCCCTCCTCCAGTGGTGCCACAAGTAGAAGACATGCCGCCTGGAAGGTATGGAAACATACATCCATCACCTTTATTATTGACGTGTACTGTACAATTTCCCTGTAAGTAGAGTATGTGGGCACAACTTTTTACGTACTGTGTTGAACTTTTGGTGTAGTGCTGTTTTTCATGGATTGGGTTAAGCTCCTGAGTTCCACAGTCACAAAATAAGTATAATATTGGGTGCCCACATACTTTTTGCCATATAGTTTATAATAAAGTTGAGGCTATTATGCCACTAGCATTCATATTATCTATTTTCCCATTTTTTAATGATAATAAAACGTTTTCATGTTATTATCTAATAACATGAAGTTGATCACAACACTCCATTTAACCAGATTAAAGAAGAAGAGCAAGTCTCATCATATCTTATCTCTGACTGACTATTAACCTTTTTTAGCTGTTATTCAGGACAAAGCATATTGAGCCAGAAAACCCTAACAGCTCTGGACTGTCCCAGAGTAACCAGAATATTAGTGTTTACCCACAGCCATTGTCACACCTTGGACATTCCAAGTTCAACTGCAAAGGGTCAACTAAGGTATCAGACATTAAGGTCATGTGACCAATGAACTAAACAGTATACATTGATGCTTGGGAAACAGATGAAATGAACTTCTCTGATGATTTGGCCCTTAGTTCTGATCTGTCTTCTGGCACAGAATACAAGAGTTTCTCTCTGGAAACCTGCCTTACGGTGCCTGAAGAAGGCAGTTCAGTGATTAGTTCAAATAAAGGAATTGGAGTGATGGGTGTGTATGAGTATTTCCTAATGTGTGAGGGGTAGTTACTTTTAGTTGTTCAGCCATAAAGTCTGTAGATAAACTAAGGTTGCAGTATAATAGCAGGGTAGGAATTATACCACGACCAAATTGCCAATGTCATGGAGGGCCCGGAGTGTGGACATCAACAGTAGCACTGCGTTCATTGACAGTATATACAAGGCTCCCACAGAGACATTCTAAAAGTTAACACTGTGAGCATCTTTGGTGTAACGTTGACAGAGGGGTAGTTTGGTTACTTCAGTCAGACAGGAAGTGTGTAGATGAGCTCAGGTTGCAGTAGAATAGTTACTGTGTGCTGCCACAGAAAATAAATTGAACGTCGCTGTTTATGAAACGTTACTTCAGTCCCAACCAATCCCAAAGTGAAAATACTGCTGTACAAATTCTGCATTCTAGAATAATAATAAGATCTAACTACCCCTCACACACTGGGATCTAGAAGTCATAGTGCAGTAAAATGTTCCCTGTCAGTGTTTTACTGTTATATATGATGTTTTTACATGAATGTTTTACTGCTATATTAAGGTTAAGCAGATGGTCTTACTAAATGACAAATGTCTTGTTTTGTGTTTACCTCTGTGGCCTTACCTGTGACTCCAGAGTGTTTCGTGTCCAGGGAAAGACTGGATTAGGTCTGTGCAGAGCTCCATCTCCTGGTGGAAGAGTTGAAGGACTGTGGTGAAGCCCAGCTGCCTCTCCTCCTCACCCGCTGCCTCTGCACCTGATAGCTCCCCGTTAGCATGGGTGTGGCTGTGATGGTGGGGACTGCCGCTGGGGACTGTGCTGGGCCGGTGCTGGGGTGAAGTGGTGGTGGAAGCCGGAGTCTGGGAGAGCTCAGTGATCAGCTCCTTGAGCAGAAACTGGCGGTAGTGGAAGCCGCTGTGGTCAGACACATGCATGGACACCCACAGGCGCATAGAGGACAGCTCATCATGGAAAACCTATGAGGAAACATGGCAGTGAGCACACAGAAGACTAATATTAAAAGGAGATTGTCACGTTCTCAACCTAACCATAAGGTCATCTTAATCACAATGTCCCGGTAATACACCAAGTTGAGCAATTGTTGTGAAAGTAAATGGCTATGTACAGTAGTTGTACTTAGAATTATAAGCAGTTCTTAATTAATTAAATACTGTACTTAGCAAATAAAGATAATGTATTCTTCGTCCCACCTTGACGTTGCCCATGGCCATGTGCTGCAGCACCCAGATGCGGTGGGACCAGGCGTTGTAGTTGCTGGGATATCGACAGGCAGCATCAGAGCACACCTTCATCTCTTGGTGGAGCGTCCTGGCCAGATGGTCACTGAGCTGCTGGCTCCTCTCTGCATCAGCCTGCTCTGCTTCGCCCTGCTGCTGCTTCCTGCTGCAGCCCACAGCAGAGAACTGACGCAGGATCTGCTGCAGCACCCAGCGTCTGCGGGGAGATAACAACTGCTGGGTTAGAATCAACAATCGTCTGATTGATGTCAGAAATGTGAGATTCAGGAATGTACATGTGTCAGGTTTGTCCACTTTGATGGAGGCAGAGTAAAGTACACTCATCAACCCATAATTTTTCTATATAATGATGAGGTTGCTTGGCAACAACATAACATAATTCTTTGCTAGACTAGCCATAGGATTTTGGCCCCTAATAGCTAAAAGCTTTATGCTAAGCTAAGTCTTACCGGTGTATCCATGTCTCTGGGCTCTTGGGGAATTTGGTGAGGGCCAGCTTTCCCAGGTAGAGGTCCTTCTCTGGGTTAAGCACTCCGCACTGCAGGAGCTCCTTCCTGCAACAACAATCAACCATGCATTACCATAAACTTACAAAGCAGACTATGGCCACAAGGTATGTATACTATGCTTTAGCCACACTGGTGTGCAGGTGATATGTATTTTTCATAGAAGCTTCACAGCAGTCTCACTATGCTCAGCAGTAGAGAAGGGGGCATAAACAATGAACATTCATAAGAACAAATGTTTCTGCAGTTGTGTAGTAGCTGGCTGCTATGACTAGGTGTATCTGTACCTGACATTCCATGCGGTGGTGAAGTCCGGGTTAAGCAGCAACAGAGTGCAGGTGATATCCACCAAAGCTGAGGGGCACACAAACTTTACTTGGTTAGGCAGTTTTGAGACCAGACTGGGCTTGTAAAGTTACGTAGCCTTTGGCACTGTTATTCTGTGCTGTTCTGTGTACACTGACACAGCAGAAGAATACAAAAATAATAATACAAAATGCGGCTTGGCTTTGAACATGAAATTTAAATTGTCGGCTCCTTGTCTGATGATTTGAATCCTTGACGTAATAGCCTCAGGACGTATTTAAACCACTGACTCAATCTGCCCAACACTCAGTTAGCCAATAGAAGAAAAATGTGGCAAGGTCTGTCAACATTTCATTAATCACATTAAAGAGAAAAGGTCAGCCAGTGTGGGCTGCCGGAAGAGAAACAGCCTTTGATAAGGAAAACATATCACCAGGACACAATCTTCACTGGCTACTTGAAAACCTATTGAAAAAAGTGAATTACATTTTAAAAACCAATAAAATAAAACTGGATTTTATCTCTGCATATAAATGACTTTCTGGGCCGACACACACATTTAAGACACAAATCCAAACATACAGTATGATAAAACATTGTTCAAATGAGTTTCATTGTCATGGTATTGGCAGGTACCTGAGGCTTCTGCAAGTAACAAACATGTTCTGGGCATCAGTTATAGGAAACTTGTTAAAACAAATTATACTCATTAACTACAGGTAGAGCTGGGAGGGAGAAAGATGTAAGCAGCTAGACATTGTCGTCACATCCCATTCCGTCCTTCCAGGAAGTTGTGACGTTTCAATCGCAACAATTAATGAAACTGCGACCAATCCCTGTGAATTCTGCGTGTCCCTGCAATTTTGTCTAAACAGCGCAACTTTTTTCGACCAATCACTCACTGAGTCACCAAAGTCACTTTGACCCTGTCCAAGCAGTGCAGTTGCATTCTCACCACAACAACAACAGCTGAATTTATATTAAGATTTATAAAATCACAGCAATTTCAGCAAGTTTCACTTTCTGCTTGCAAAAATATGCAATATGCATCACAATTTGGCTGCAACAACCCCCCGCCCCCGGCCTAAAAAACCCAGAAGGGACTGTATCCATGCATCGATATACCTTACATCTTACTCGTGCTGCAGTTGTGAAGTTAAATAAGAAAATAAAAACATGCTTCCAGTACATGTGATACACATATATTCTGACCAAAAGAAGGCATACATTTCACAGGAAATACACTACATCAGTATAAAACGTACTCATCACCCCATATTTACCTTCCCTGTCCAGCCAGTGTTTGCGCTGGCGGTAGAGCAGCAGCTTGTTGTGGACATATGGCAGCAGGAACTTGACACACCAGCTTTCAACACCCAGCTTGTTCTCCACCAACACAATGGGACTGCGGTTGTAGCGGGCCTCTGGACACGGGATCACACCAATCTCATCACTGAGGGAGCAGACACAGAGCGAGGGCTGAAGGAGTTTGTATATGGACATGGAAGAATCGTTCTGACAACGCATCGTGTGGCTGCCCTCGTGGTATCGCACATTCTCGGGAATATCTTAATTGAACTAGGAAAATAAATGGCTCTGTGTCTTGGCTTCTAAGCCCTGACAGCTGGCTCTGTACTTCAGGATATAGCTTCATAGTAATGTCTTCTTGGAATGCTTTTTTTGTTGTTGTTTTTTGACTAATACTTGTCTTGTTCTTAAGGCCCTTTCACACTGTGATAACAGCAGTCTTACAGTTATATGTCTTATGATTTCACACTGTGCGAGATAGGCCTCATACAGTCAGACTGTATCGTATTAATTAGGGGTGTAACGGTACATGTAGTTGTACTGAACATGACGTTTGGTTCAGTATGCCACTTCCTCAGTTCGCTACAGCCAAATGAGTCTGTTTATGTCTACTGCTCCCACGCATGGAACAGAAATTCTAGACTGTGTGTTTCACCCAGAACATTTTGGGAGCACACCAGTTGCTGTCCATTAGCTGTAGCATGCTCGTCAGCTTCGCCTGTGAACATGTCGTTTACAACGTCATCTCCCACATATGTTGATTAGTGTAACAAGACAAAAACAGACTGAAAGGTACGTCCCAGTATCTGAGGTAAAACAGAGGTACAAACTGAACAGTGAATTCTGTGTACCATTGGAGCAGGCGTAATTCTGAAGCATAGTGTGTATGTCTGGAGAGTCTTGAAAATGAATCAGTACATTATTATATGCAAGCAGAGACACAATGTCAGCTTGCATTACCCAATTGCAGCGAAGTCTCGTCCTAGTCTAGGCCTTTACACAACAGGGGCGTTTTTTTGTTCTACTCATTTATAAGTCACTATATATTTTTGAACTGTTGTTTTCGTCATGAGTACTTTCATGTAGAAGGTGAATATTACGCAGGGACGAAGCAGCATAATCTTTTCTGACACATTGTGCAGAGCATGGCGGACCTGTTGATTGAATGTTTCTCACCCTGATTTACATGATACAATTGATAAAGACTGTCCCACAGGCTGCTATGTGGGATTTGCAGAAGGGGACCTGAAGCTGTTATATCTATGTTCTCTTCAAAGCCCACGAAAACACAGGTGTCGCTCCTCTACTGCTGCCTCCATTAGTTTGTGTGACTATGGTATTTTAACATATTAATACATCTTAATGGGCCGCACTGAACCGGGATTCTGGGACAGACAGCCGAGATGAACCCGGTGAATATGACATCTCTATCCGTGAGTTGTTCGGTACTCCAGTGTGACCCCCGAGACCCCCAGGATATCTGCCAGTCCCTGCCCTGCTCGGTCCTCAGTAACTGTGTGTGGATTACATTTTTTATTTTAATGGAGCGCTACAACCCCTTCACTGCCAGGATGAATAGTTTGAACAACAAGACAACTGATTGGCTTCAACTTTACTAGAAAAAGGAGTCAGAACTGTTGGGATGTCAGTTAGAACAGAGCCATGGAATATTAAATGATCATCCTTGCTCACCACACCATAGACTTTCTTACCCTGAGGTTTATAAAAACTACAGGTTATGAACTTCTTTTTAAAATGTGAAATTATCGGTTATTTTATCGGTATTGGCCATAAGAAGAAGGTAATTATTGGGCATCATATCGGCTGAAAAATAAATCCACATCGTGCATCCCAACTGAATATTCTAACTGAATCTGAGTAGATTTAGAAAGATGAAGGTTCAATGCAACTCTGCCATTTTCACTACCTATAAGCAGCTTCTTGAGGTTGAAAGGGTCGAACAGGAGAACATCACATCGATTCAAATGCTTATTTTGTGTTTTTAATCACATTTCAAAATGTCCAAAAGAATGTATATATTGTAAAGTATATGTGATCTCGTGCTGCAACAGATTTTTGTAAGATTCAATAATGTTGTCGCTCATTTAGGAATTGGGTCTGAGAAACTTATGACAACTTGGCACACTTCACACTGTCACGTGGCTGGTGTGTGGTTCACTTAGCACAAAGTTAAACATGGGCTGCTTGGAAGAAGACCAAGATTTATCTTTTCAGATGGTCTGAAGTCTTTCAGATGTGTGGCCTGCACCGGGATTTGAATAACAGCATGCTCCCAAGCCTGAACCGCGGGTGCAAATTCAGCAGTCACAATGCTTTCGCTAACCCAAACCCAGTCCAATACATCAGCCCTGGAGAACTCCACCTTCATTACGCCTGCACCATTCAACAAAATATCACAATATGGCCAAGTGCAATATCCAAATTGCAGAAGTTTTTTTTCTCCTCGAACCCAACCAAGTCATTTAACATTGACTATCTGTTCATACAGAGTCCTGATCCGATTTTTGGGGACAATACAGGTGCACAGTGCTCACTTCAAGTAGGCCTAAATTAAAGTTATTAAAACCAATCCAATGCTTGGCAGTTGAATAGCTCTGCATTGCATTAAGAAACAAAATGCCTGCATCAAAGCTCTTCCTTAATGTTTTTATTTGTACACAATAAAAAGTATAAAATAAAATTGTTCCTGTTCTTGTTGCTGCCTGGAGGGAGTTCCTCTGGCTTTGGTGCAGCCTTTGTGTGAGAGTTACCTGAATGAACTGTCTGTATTCTGCTCACTGTTCCTTTCTGTTGTCTGTATCTTTTGCTCCTAAATAAATTACTCTTATTGGCATTTTGTTCCCAGGACTGGTGTGTTGAGTGCGGCAGCTCCTTCTCTCTCTCTCTCTCTCTCTCTCTCTCTCAGTAAAGCTATATATATAGAATGCTGCGACCAGTCTTTACCAGCACCAGAAAATGGATCACATTAAAGTTCTTTTATTTATTTCAAACTTTAAAATGACCTTACTCCTCCATATGTAAAAGACTTTCTTTAATTTTATGTTCCAGATAGATCACTAAAGTTCCTGCTGCTTTTCTTTAAAATGTTCCTTATGTGTTCCCATGAAGGTACTGGAGAGAGTGATTCTGTTTGTATGCCCCTAAACTGTGGAACTCCCTGCCTCTGAATATTAGCACGGATAATGCTATAGCCTTAGTTTTTGCCTCCCTGGTGTTTATTTTCACAAAGATATTTATAGTAATGTATTTTATTATTTGATGTTTTACACTGTTTTTATTGTATTCATTGTAAGCCTTGCACAGTTTTATTTATGGTTTGCTATGTGAAGCACTCTGAGCTGTGTGTTTGTATGAAAGGTGCTGTATAAATAAAGCTGAGTTGAGCTGCACTAGATTTTACGTATACTAATGTTTGTGTAGTTGATAATATTGATGATGAGAGCACTTTGACACCATTGTTGCCACTATCTGACACTAAACTGTTTAATGTGTTACTTACAGTATAAACAGATGAGCAGCTAATGCCTGCTGAAAGCATAGCATATGCTAACCCTGCCAGCTGACGCCGGTGCACCTCTGATAACAGCCTAAGGACCTCCATTACATGGATGCACTGGAAATAGTAGCTAAAGAAATTACAGATACAAACATATAAGACTAACGTTAGCTACTAAATGAATTAATGACACCGTTAATGAGCTAACGTTACCGGCCCGGTCCTGACAGCCGCCTGACCGTCTCACAGGGCTAACATAACTAACTAAATATATATATTGTTACATAAGGAAGAAAATATTATCTTCAGAGTGTTTCTAAGGAACCCTTCCATCTATTCTATTTGACAGAATAAACAAACAGCTAAGCTAGTTGGCACAAGTGTCAACTTTGCCCAGACCGCTTTTATTCCAGGTAATAGTCCAAGCCCAAACAGTAGACCCGCTGCTTCAGGCTGTGGTTCGGTCCCGGGTCCCGGGTCCGCGGGTTGTGGCACACGCCGCCCCGCTGTGTCCGCTGAGTTCACGGTCAGCATACTCACATGTTGGGGTTTCTCTTGAAGGCGTTAGTGATGTCTTTGACAACTCTCTGGACCAAGACGTCCACCTCCTCCTCCGACTCCGCCATTTTTACGGCCCCCAAACGTCACATGGGCCAAGAACTTTTTCCGGGTAAAAAAAACAACACTACGGAAGCCCGGAGAGGCCATCGGCAAAGGTCCTGCGTAGTGCTCATTGGTATAGTTGAAACATTTTTGTGGTTGTGATGTAATATTTTGTCAATTATTTCTTTTTCAAAATAGTTTTTGTGTAAAATGTAATAATGGTATTTTATTGTTCATTTGTTCAGGATAGATAAGATAATTAGGATCGTCCGGTTTTTACGTTGTTCTCAATGTACATACACAGAATATGCATAAATAAACAGACATTGCTACGATGAACAATTATACAAACAGCTAAGTGCACATGATGTCGGAATAAATATTTACGTGCAGGTATTGTTATGCACATGAAGTATGTGGATATGACAGTATATAGGCCTACAGTATAATATATATATATATAATACAGCATGTGTTTCAATTATTTATTTTATTTTTTTAAAACTGAATTTCAACATTGAAAAAAATAAATAGTAAATAGTTTACAGGTAAAGTAGATATTAGAGTCCTAGGTTTATTGAAAAGGGATGGTTCCTGACCCTGTGTGTCTGGAGTTAATTGTTCATCAGAGTGATGGCCTGTGGCTAAAAACTGTTCCTAACGGATGAGATAAGATAAAATAAGATAAGCTCATCCTTAATTGATCCATAGGGGAAATTCGAAAATAAATGCATATAAATTAAAATCGGAATACAGTGAAATAGAAATTAACTAAGAGCAATTCAACTCAAAATTACAGGAAATGACAGTACAAATACACACCTACGCCTACACTGGCTACTGGTGTAGCAACAAATAGTACAGTACTGTCTAAAACAAAGTGACATAGGGGTGCCATTAGTAGCTGCAAACTCAGCAAAGTATGTGTAGAGCAAAATTATGTCGTCACCATTATTATAACATCATGTAGTATAGTGCAGTATAATATAGTATGGGATATATAGTAGTATAGTAAAGTACAGTATGAGCACAGTATACATAATATATAATCAAACGTAACAATAATAATATTATTAAATAATATAGGTATATCGTAATATATAATAACATACAATAGAATACATATATAGTACTACTACTACTGATTACGATGATGGTGATAATAATAATAATAATAATGCTAAAAAATTAAAAATAGTCATTGATTAATATGTTTTACATGATAATATCATTATTATTATTATTATTATTATTTATTTGTTTCCATTTAATAGTATGCCTTTCGTCCATTATGTGACTGTTGTTTGTTACTACATTTGTGTTTGTTTGTCATTTGTTACACTGAAATTTTTCATTTCATGCAACCTTGTGTTGTACAATAATAAATACCTTTCCTTGATTCCTTGATGATGCAGCTATCAAGTGAAATACACAGAGAGAAAAAACACAGGGCCCCTCCAAAAGACATGGCCTCAAGATTAGGTGCCAGAACTTCCTTATCATTGCAATCCAGACTGTGCTTTAATGGTACAAAAATAAGTTTTAAATTAATCAAAGTACTAGAAATGAATGGTCACACTGGGAAACTGGGGCCTTTGGGGCTCCTGAAGGTCTGGGGGCTTGAAGCAGTTGCCTGCTTTGCTTGATTGGTAATCCAGCCTGGCTCAGATATCAAAGCACTGACTGTCATATCTCTTTTAAAGCTGATAAATGGAGCTCACTAGCAACTCAATCTAATGCAACCCATCTTTTTAGCAATATTAATAATTGTGATTGCAAGTGTCTATGTTCATTTACATTACAGTCATTTATCTGCCTTTGTCTGTGTTCTCATTCTACTAGGAACCATAAAGCACAAAGAAGATCTGCCAGAAGGGGGGGATATGTGGCTATTGCAACCTTAAACCATATGAGGATCCTTTTGCAATCAGAGAATCTTGTCCAAAAGCAATGCAGTATGAAGCTCATCATCACATTATTTGTCCTACATAATGCACTCTTCCTGACATTTCTCTGCTGTTCATCTATTTTTAAGCAAACCCTGCTTTGCAGTGTTTTCTGATCCAAGAACCCCCCATTCACTGATGATAAAAATGAAAATAGATTGGTGCGTGCAACATTGAGACACACAGACAACTCCCTGATGTGATTAAATATCCAAAAGAAACAATCCTGAATCCTATTTGTTTAGCAAATGGAACAACTTGACTCTCATCTCTCATTGACTCCCCCACCTGTAGAGCCTGAAACCTCACTTTCAAACAATGTTACATAAGAGATGGAGAGCATCTGTGGAAAAAGTGTGTTATGCTGATGTGGGGGGACCACAGTGGGGGAGTCAACTGTTTACTGGCCAGAAACCATCAAAGCCTTTGATTTAACCAGCTTCCTTCTAATGTGGTAAGCGATGAAAATCAGTACAAAACTATGTTAATGTTTGAAAATTAAAATTGTCTTCACCAGAATACACATTTGGATTTAGATCACCTGCTAAATCCAAAGACAATTCAAATTAAAGTGTTAGAATGTTAAAATTACATAAATGTGTTCACTTAATCAAGGACAGGATTAGTTGCGCAATCTTGCTGTTTTATTACACACAAATGGTCTTTTATGTCCCTCATCATCATAAATCTATTTTTCTTATTCTACCCAGTTATTGTTTTGTAACTTTTATTTGAATTTGCATTGGTTAAATAAGAAATACACCATCTTTCCCAGCTTTGTTTTTTTATTCCACCATTGTTTCTTAGGTTACTTTCGCCCTGCTGCTGTCTAGTACTAAACGTATGTAGACCATACCGTTTGGTAACTGAATGTAATTGGTACATTTAACTTAATTTACCCAAGTTACCTTAATAACAAATACTTGAGTTACTTCTACTCAAATCAAATATCTTTCATGCATTAGTTGTTTGAGTGAATAAACTTTAAATGGTTTAAGGTAATGGTTTTTAAATTGGTTTCTCAAACAGTTTGAGTTGAACTAACTCATCACGTTTTACAGTGTACATTTATGCTCAAGAGGCTAAATCTTACAGAGTAACTCCACTAAATCTCCTAAAAGCTTTACTGCACTCTGGGTTGAAAGGTTCAAGTGTGTTGCACTTCCGCTCCTGCTTGTACTTCTATGTAGTGGTTACCCTACGCAGTACGGCACTTATGGGGCAGATTTATTGGGGAAACAATATTCTGGTGACCCCCTGACCTACAGCACCTTTTCCTGTAGCATGAGCCAGGACACATTTAGCATGTTTGGTATCTGTATGTTTGTGCTCAAGGAGACTCACCCCATCTCTCGCTCCCCTTGTGTGAATTGTGTCCTTGTCGCAAAAACAGGTAGGCGACAGTACTGTTTTGTACGGTTTCTGCACAACGTATGAGTTGAAAAGGCATGCTGTCACGTAAGGGCCCTGATCATGTTGCACAGACATTTTAATTGCATTTTGTGTCTGTTAAGAGGAGCAAAAGGCACTCATTAGGATATGCCCCCAAAAAGTGTATTATAACTAACTGGGAGCTCTGGCCATTAGCTGCAGGATCTCCAGTTTGCTAGAACCAATTCTGGTCGTTCTTTTTCCTATCGACAGTACTCGGTGACCTCTAGTGATCAAGACTAGGGTAAAAATCTGCCAAAGTTCCCCTTTAACCATATGGGTGGCAGATCATATTAATAATTTTAATATAGGCCATAGCCTCAAGGCTCAGTCCTTGGCCCTGTGTTATTCTCCATTCATGTGTTACGTCTTGGTCAAATCTTTCATAAGCACACATCAGTTTCCATTTTTATGCAGATGACTCCCAGATCTATTTCTCATTTGACTCCAAAAAGGAATCAAAATACAATCCTGTCTAACAGATGTTAAAACTGGCTTTCACTCTGAAACTTTTTCAGTTAAAGGCAATCTGAAGCCATTACCATAGGTCCATATGACCACCATAGGTAAGTGTATCTTTCTTTGCATACCTAAATGATTGAGATAATGGTTTATATTTATGATCACACACCCTAATCTTGAATTCACTGTTGGCTATGTGGCATCTCTAAACTCTGAAGTGCATTCTTTTAATCCCTTGGGCCTTCCCTCTTTCAAATTGCCTGGACAATGGGTGCCTGGCAATTCTGAGGCTAACTTTAAGCTTTTACACAGATCTTTAAGATTTAAGTTCCATTAAGTGTAAATGATTGTTCACTGAAGTCTGTACTCAACTGAATGTTACTTGTAACTTACCTTAACAGTTTCTTGAACGTACAGGTAGGATTTCTGCAGAATGAATACACTAAGTAACATAAATTTTAAGGGATTTCAAGACATTCATGTTTACATTTTTACGTATTAAAGCTAAACTAAAACAAAATTCTTTAGGTTTACATTTCTTCCAAGTCTGTGTTAATACTCACATGTTCACATTGAAACAGTTTGCTCACTTAAATATTCCTCTGTTCATAGTGACCATGAAAAGATTCCTCCCCAACCTACCTCCAATGGAATAAAGCTTTCCAAAGTTTTGTGATTGTGTGTGTGATTCTTAGGAAGTCTGTGTTAGTCATAGTCAAGTGGATAGCTTCCAACATTGGACAGTTTATGGGCTAAGCTGCAGTGAAGGGATGATAGGACAAAAAGGGAATTTCACATGAAAAGATATCCACTTGATTTGTCAAACTCTGACTGCTAGAGCTTTATTTCTTCTTCTTATTATTATTATTATTACTTTAGATAAACTTTGGAATGCATTTTGCACAGAATGAGTGGTGTTGCTTTTGTCCCCAACTGCTTACATTGGAAATATGGGTACTCAACTATGTTCTTAAGACAGACTTGAAAAATTAATACTATCCTTATTAAGACTATCCTTTAATCTTTTTATGACCAACCAGACCATTAGCTTACCAGACAGTAGACCCCACATGGGAAAAAGACCTAACTGAAAATCAGACCAGAAGTGCAACTTATTTTTTTAAGTCAGGCCAAATCTGAAGATGCATGGGATCTGGAAAAGAATGAACAAGCAAGATCAAAACAGGCTCATCTCAAACACAAATGCTCAAGCAGAGTGTAGACATTTCATTATCTTTCAAGATGCTCAGAGGCCACCTTTGGATGAAGCTTTGAAAGGTTGTTTAGAGCTGCTCTTGGCAACAGGCATACTTGGCATCGGAAACTCTCCAGGAGTGTAACAGGTTTGGGAGAACACGCTTCTTCATTGCTAGTAGCTTGACTGGGATGTGTATGAGTAGACTCCAGGTCTGACATGTCACTGAGCACAGGTTCAGGGCTTTTCTCCACATCACTTTCACTACAAAACACAATGTATTTACCAGGACCATAAAAACCAACATTATTATTTGTCATGTCCAGAAACAAAGCTGATAGCATTATTCCCAGTTGGTGCTAGGCTGCAATAGGCATAGGCACCTGTTGTGGCATTGTACTCTCCATCTGGAACACCACCTAAAATACCATGCCATGTAGTGTGGGGACCAGATGAGCTACTTTCAATCACCTCTACCCACAGAGCACAGCTTCTGGGAAATTCTGAGTAGCAGGGACCTGAGATTCAAGAGATCTCCAGCTGCCATCAGCAAGTTTTATAATCCTTCTGAGAACAGATCCAGTGACTCTCCATTTCAAGTCATGGATTATGGGTAGTTTTAATCATCTGCTGCAAAGCCCTCCTGACGTGGGCTATGCACATTCCATGTTGTTTGAAGTCAGGGTCCTTAGTCAGTTGTCTTTAGAAATAAAGCAGTTTGAGCTTTCTTTACCAGATTGGAGATGTGCGATGACCATGACAGGTTGCTTATGATGCTGATTCCCATGAACCTACTGTAAGACTTGTGGGCAGTGATCTTTTTTGATGTTGAGGAATTTATTTCTGTCATATGTAATATGTGCGTTGCTAACAAAGGCAAAAAAAATCAAAATTGCAAATAAAGACAAAAAGGAGAACTGTCCCCATCTATCTGGGCATGTCAGGTAACCATCATGAGACCCTCACTTTCCACCTACCTGTTATTTTGGGTTATCCCTGGCTTAGATGACACAACACCCATCGTGACTGGTCTCTAGGGGCCATCTTGCAATGGTATCACCATTGTCATGCTGTATGTCTCAGATCTGCCCTGTGTCCCACTCCCAGTGACTCTTCTTCGTATGAGTTACAGACCTTTCAGGATATCTAGATCTGAAGGCTTTTTTGATGGCTTTCAGCAAGGCTCATGCCACATTGCTGCCTCCTCATCACCCATATGAACACGCCATTGACATCCTCCCTGGCTCATTTCCACCCAAGGGCTGACGCTACTGTCTTTCCACCCCTAAGACCAAGGCCATGGAGAAGCATATCAGTGACTCTTTGGCAGCAGGCATCATCCACCATTTTGTTCTGCCCACCTGACTTTGCCTTCTTGATCTACTGCCTGATTAGACTCCCTGCCTGACCCCTTTTTCAGATAAGTTTTCCTGTTTTATCTGCCTGCCTCTGTTTTATCTTTGACTTGTCATTCTGGGTTTAACCTTGCCATTTGCTAAGCTGTTACACATACAGAAACTCTTGGTGTAGAAGTTTCCCCACATATCTCAAGTGAAGTTTCTAGTAGGAAGATTACCAATCATTAATCACATATGTTCCCCTGGCTCACAACCAGATATCTGTATTTTATTCTATGAGTCAACCATGTTGATCTGCCATGTTTTGCAGTCACCATAGTTTCTCCTATTGGCTTGGTTGAGGGTTTTAGTTGGTTGCAATCTGCCATCTCACCACTAGATGCCACTAAATCCTACACACCGGTCCTTTAAAGGAGGGCTATTACTAACTTTTAAGAATGTAGGCACAGTACTGAAAAAGATAAAAACTATGTCTTCATTTTACTTTATCTGTTATATCATGATCATTGCATAAAAAAAGCAACACATACTTTGCTCAGTAAGCAGAAGCAGACGTGTAGTAATATGTAACGGGATGTGATGTTTTTGAATATAACCATATCCAGATGTGCAATATGTTTCCACAGGAGGCATCTGTGGAGTTCTAAGCTCTGGGTACATCCTGCAGGGCCCACATATATTTCACATTAGATGTTTTATCCCCTGGAAAAATCATTCTCTTTTCAAAACAGGAAATCGAGGAATATACAGGGATGTAGTTGAGGGTGAACCCACATGAATCATCCTTCTATTTATTGCAAAGTGCTTTAAGACTGCTGATGTTTGGCTCATGCTGACCTATCAGAGATCATATTTAACCTTTTTTATTTAGCACTGTGTCTGTCCACATATCAAAGAAATCGAAGTTGTATTTTTTTATTATCTTTTATGACTGCGTTGACAGGTTGAAGCAATGGAGACAAAAAATTAATCTAATAAAAAATAGTGTATCCCTTACAAGCTTTTTTAAAAAAATCTTTCAACCACATCCACAGTCTCCATCACTGTATGAAGTTTGCTCAGTAATCATGGTGTGGCCATATATGTAGGAAGATGGTAACCCCTGTCTCTGTTCAAAGATGCTCTTTGGTGTTGGATGTGAATGTCCTCCTTGATCTTTCTTCTGCCCTCAACTCACTCCCGGTTGATTACTAACAGTAGCTCAATTACATAGTTTGTCCACTAGAGAGCACTGAAAAGTTTTTTACACTAATGTCCTGCTCTGTGGATATCATGGTCACATTTATTTAATATAAGAGGCCCTTACACAATAAAAATTAATATTGGTTGATATATCATTGTACAGAAAAGAAAACTATTTGGGTCATTTAGATTTGATTTAATTCTTCCCTTGTGAGATGTCTTGTTAAATAAATAAACATCAAGTAGTTGCATTAAAGACAACAACTGATCACATTTTTCTTCAAACTGGAACAAAATCCTCTAGTTGCTCTGTTTGCGCTCACTGGAGGAGTGACACAATTAGTCAAACTGCAAAGAATTATTTTATTGTTAGTATATATACACACAGTATATATACATCTTTTGTTCTGTTTTGTGTTCATTGATGCTTTGTTTATATGTTGGCATTGGTGCCAGCTGCTATCATTGTATACCCATGCTTATCACTCATTTCTCTTATGTACAAGATGACCAGCACTGCACTTTTGTTATACCCTGTAAATGTCAATAAAAAGATTTACATTTAAAATAATTATGGATTACATGACTATGTGTAATGTCTATGGTGTCAGTCTTAGTGACCAACCCACAGACAATTATTACCAACTCTGCAGTTCCCCCCAGATACAGTGTTTTGGACATTGTTTTGGCCCACTTACACAGCTACAGTTTTTTTGTGTGTGTGTCAGCACTCTCCACTGTTAACCATTACAAACTCTTATGAAGACATTTAAAGCATTATTCGTGCATAAAGACCAAAAAGGCCGTGTGCACAACAAAAGCTTACCAGTATAGGCGGCTGCATATATGAAAAAAAAAACACCTAACCCTAAAAAAAATTCTAACAAAAGGTTTCTCAGCTGTTTTTTGTAGTATTAGGGGTCCTTAATAACATACTAAAAGTTTACCAAAGTTTGATCACTAGAAAGGTGTAATTTTCAAGATGGCGTCCAAGATGGGCAGGAAGCCCTTAAAATATCCTAACTCCTTCATTATTTGACCTAGCCAAGTAATCTTGGTGTCTAACCCCATGTTTTCTGGGTCTATGAATCAATTGGACTTGTCTAAATTGCACTGACAAGATTACATATTTATGGTATACATGATTTTGTGAAATTACTGTAAGGTTTTATCTTTGTTTGGGGTGAACCAGAGATGTCAACGATTTAGCCTATGTCATGTAAGTCCTACTCAGTACGTCTTTTTGGACACATACCCTTTTTATTCTAAAACACAGACTTGACATTCAATGTAAAAGTTATTGCACCCAAAAGTAACTTAAATTGGAGTTGTATAACTTTTGATCATAAACAACTCTGAATTAGCCCAAACAGAGGCCTATTCAATTTGAATAAGGTAATACATATGTAATGCATCCTCTATAGATGTTTTTGAGTATAAAGGTGGCATTATACTAAACCCAACAAAACTAAATTCACAATTTTGGCAATTCAGGTGGTGGAAGAGAATACTGACATTTGATATTGCTTGCCTCATTGAAATGTTGTTGGCAGCACAGTGTACACCATTTTGCTCAAACAAAACCCTTGCAGATGACTCCACCATCAAAGTTGCCCAAGACCGAACCATTGATCCTGCTTTGCTGTTCCAACGGTTCCTGATCATGTCGAAAACTGGACAGTTTTCACTGGAAGATGTAATGAGCTATGAGCTCTGCTCATTTCCTGCAGGCCTGTTAGAAGGCAAGGAAATCTTCCGTAAAGCCAACAAGCCCCAACTAGCGCAGGCAGTCACTGAGTTCTCAAGCAAGAAATCTAACAAAACTGTCCTGGATTCCATCCCACCAACTGAGCATTATGTCCTTGACGGTGGCTCCCTGGTTCACCGCTTGGCATGGAAAAAGGGTGACAGTTACGGTGCCATTGCACAGTCATATGCAGACTTTACCATACGCCATTATGGTAAAGCAGCAGTCGTTTTTGATGGTTATAGCGAAGGTCCTCCCATCAAAGACAATACGCATCGGAGACGTGGTAAAAACACTCACCCCATCGTTAACTTCAATGCAGGGACTGAGTTTGTGGGAAGAAAGGATGATTTCCTTTCCAGATCTTGCAACAAACAAGGACTTATCAATCTTATGACTGAGGAGCTGGAGAAGAAGGGCTGCACTGTTATCAATGCATCAGGTGATGCAGACGTGGACATTGTCAAAGCTGCAGTCAAGGCCTCAGAACATCAGCCCACAACCTTGATAGGGGAAGATACAGACTTACTCATTCTTCTCCTTTACTATGCTGGGACGAATAATAGAGGCCTCTCAGGACACTTTTCGAGTAGGTCTAGACCGAACTCTTTATAACATTATTTACAGAGACCCAACAGTAAAACCATGAGCAAGCACTTGGCGACGAGGGCAAGGAAAAACTGCCTGTTAAAAGGCAGAAACCTAGGACAGATCCTTCGGCTCTAGGTGGGTGGTCGTCTGTCTCGACCAGTTGGGGTGAGAGAGAGAGAGAGAGAGAGAGAGAGAGAGAGAGAGAGACAGACAGACAGACAGACAGGTGCACAGCAACAACAGTATTGGCAATGGCAGTCAAGCAGGACCATGGCAGGAGGCTCCACGAGGATCGATAAGAACCTGCGAGACAAGAAAGCACAAGAACTCCGGGGAAGAAGTGAAGTTAGTAACATGCATTAATGGGACATGAATGAGTGCAGAAAGAAAGAGGAAGAGAGGAGCTTAGTGTACCATGGGAACTTCAGACAAGTCCAAAGCTACTAAAGTGTACAACATCAGTGAGATGAAACCAGTCCTGGCTAGTGACTTGTGTTCCCAGTTGCTGTTTATTTATGCCTTCACAGGATGTGATACAACTTCATGCATTTTTTAAAAGAATTTTAAAGTATTTTTTGGGGCTTTTTATTGCCTTTATGATAGCGGCAGCTGAAGATAGACAGGGGATGACACGCAGCAAGGGGCTGCAGGTTGGATTTGAACCCTAGGCCGCTCTACCCACTGAGCTAACCGGGCACCCAACTTCATGCATTTTTAGTGTTGGCAAACAAACAGCATTCCAGGTGAAGGTGACATGAACACAGTGGATTGGGGATGGAAACTGGTGGACAACCGGTTCCTACCAGTTATGACCAGTAAGACTGCCAGAGAGCCTCCTGCAGATGATCCTCTGTAATTGCACAACTGCCTGCCGAACAAAACGGTGCAGTTGCAGGGCACATGGACTACCATGCATGCTTGCTTGTGGACCATGTCAAGTTGGGAATTGTGAGAATCACTATAATCAACCTCTATGGGAGGAAGAGTGTGAAGACTAATGGTAAATCTAGTGAAGGTCACAGTGCAAAAAAGTATAAAAAATAAACCAGAATAAGAGGAAACAACTGAAGAAAATAGAAAAAGATATGTACAAATAAGAAAAGTATTAAAAAAAATATAAAAAAATATATACAAAAAATAAAACACAACAAAATAAAAGGGGTTAGCAGTACTGAGCCTTCACGTGGCAAGCAGCCCTGTTTTGACTAATTTTACAGTACCACACAGTTCTAGTGAATTTATTCTTTATTGAAATCAAAAGAATGGTTATGAACCACAGAAACCACCAACACTAGGCAAAACGATATGAGAAAGGAGAAATATGCAATTACTTAAGGGAAATCGTACTTATTTTTTGCATAAATATGCTTGTAACCAATTGCTTTAATATATAATTGTACTTGTAATCACTTATCTATCATGCAATTATGCTAATTAGAATATAACATGACCAACACATGTATCAGGCACCAGTATTCCTGGTATAGGAGGAATACAAAGGAGTAATGGTCATTTTAAGGACCTGACGGCCGCCATTTTGAAAATGGGGCCTTTCTTGGAGTCAAACTTTGGTAAACTTTTAGTATGTTTTTAAGTACATCTGATACTACTGTAAACCACTGAGAAACCTTTTGTTAGAATTTTTTTGGGTAAAGCCATATTTGCAGCTGACTAGTATCAAAAGAAGGTTTTTATTTGAACACATGTATAATGTTAATTTTTCCATTATAACAAACATTGGTCCCAACCTGCCCTCCATTCAGGGGCCAGTTGCATAAATTAGACCTTTGACTTAAATACAACTTCATGTCAGACATGTTTACACTGTGACAACCCTTTGAACTTTGCACTAGAAAGTGCTACATTGTTTTTTTTTTTTTTTTTATTACCTTTTTGCTTATTGTGATGTAATTTCTTTGAGTATCTTGAGATGTATTTATATCCCTAAAATCTGTACAACCTCAGCTAAAAGGTTATGTAAATCAGTAAACCATAATAATTGAGAAAAAGTATTGAAATAATTTATCTTATTTGAACAATACACATTTTTTTTGTTTTTGAGATATGCTCATTTTTTTATATTTTTTCTTTCATTTTTATAACTGATCCTCTCCTCTGTTGTTCTCCTGTTGTTGTTAAAGACTGAAGCCTTAGCATCCTTATATATATTAGATTGATTTAAACAGGATGATGCAAAAAATGTCCGCCTGTGGGAGGTCTGCTTTTGGAAGGTCGAACATCTCCAGAGTCATGAAACAGGCAGGAAACATCACTGCAGACACATCACACCCTAGACACAACCTGTTCCCTCTGTTAGGCACCACAGAACACTTACAAGAAATCAACCAAACACAAGAACGGTCTCTCCACAGGCCATCACTCTGATGCAGGGGCAGATCTAGTGAAATATTCAAACAATCACATGTATCAATATTAAGTCAAATAAAGATATTTGAACTAAAAAGCATTACATTATTGTGGCAACATTGAATAGAAATATCTAAAGGTGGCATTACACCAGAAATCAATAAATTGTTTTATTCCCAAATCTTCAGATATTTTTCCAAATACATATCTTTTTTCATTGAACTTAAGCCACACTTAGTCTAAAATGTGGCCATAACAAATACATTTCCATTTTTTAACACCAAACTGGAGTGGCAGCTGGGGTGGCCAGTAGCTGGCACTACATGCCACCCCTCTAGATCCGCCCCTGCTCATCCATCTATAAATCCTGCGCTGTAATGTAGACATGTACATTATACATACACATACCACACATAACACACTACAGACTACACAGTCTAGTTCTTTACCTATGCAATGTTTATTCCATTGCATTATTTGTTATTATTGTTTATAATCTTCAGAACACTTGTCCTAGTAATTGTATGTTGTTCTATGCATATCTTTACCTATTTTTGCTTAGCTTTGTTGCCCTTGGTTTTTATGTCTATTTGTAATGTAGGTAGGTAGGTAGGTAGTAGGTAGGTAGGTACACTGAGAGCAACCTTAAAAGCCAGAGTCAGTTCCTTGTATTACATGCTACTTATACAATAAAGCTGATTCTAATTCTGACTGAGCCCATAGGCCTGTGTGTCTCATGCTTTCTGTGGTCCAGACAGCCCACCATGTAACAAGAGAGTGTGTGTCATTAGGAATCCTGACTGACAAATAAAGCCACATTTAACTTGCTTGGACTAGCAGATTCACAGACTTTTATTACTCTTCTTTGAGCCCCATACATCTGTTCATGGTGGCGGGGTGGTTAAGGGGGAATTCCACAAAAAAGGCCCCGGACATGTCTGGGTGCGGCCCTGGCTCATTAATGTGTCAGAGAAGAGCCGCAAAAGTAGGCGGAGAGTCGCTGCGAACTGGACCGCTGCTCCTGCCTCCCGTCCCCGGGACATCCATTCATCCACCCGGTTAAACGCTCCATCTCTCCTGCTGACATTGCTACAATATGTGAAAGACAACCAGTGGGGGGTTCGAAGAGCTGCTGGTGCTGTAGTTCTTTGGGGAATTGAACGGGAGACGAGCAGGAAACTACAAAGGGAGATCCCAAACTTACTGCAACGGCGGATACAATGAGCAGCCTCAGCCTCACTCTCCAGGGTAAATAAAGTTATTTCACTATTTCACTATATTGCACCAGAACCATGGGTTTTTTAACTTTGGTCTAACAAGCATAGATGATCTCTGCAGCATGGATGCTTGTCTCTTCTCTTGTTGCAGTGCTGCTACTGTGCGGACTCCTCAGGGCGCAGCAGCAGCAACAGCAGCTGCTGCCCGGATCCTGCAACTTCGAGCTGGGCACCTGTGGCTACACATCAGACCCAGAGTATGGCAGCTGGAGCATGAATGAAGAAGGTACAGTGTCACCATGAGCTCTGCTTATTGACAGAAATAAACATGCTTGGAATAGTGCAGTATTACTCATACTGCCATTTAAATACCCTGATGAAATGCACCTATTTGGGAACATAGTATGGTCTGTAAATGACTCTGGTGTAGACTCACACAACAGATATTCTGTAACCACTTACAAGTCAAATGTTAGAAGTGTAGAAATAGAACATTTGAATGTAATTTCGAATGTACACTCACTGATTTGACAGTCCAGCAGATCAGATTGAAGAATGTACAGTGAATGATTGTGTTTTTATTGTTAGTAATGACATAACATGAGGTAACAGTCAAGTGGTAAATAGTAATCAGCATACAAGAATATTTAATCTAGGTCAGTGGTTTGTGACGATTTAAATACAGTACATACTGCAAAACTAGAGCCTACAGATGCAACAGACATACACACCTTTAGCTGCATGATGGCTACAGGTATTTAAGCAACTGAAAAGAGGACTTCATATATTCTACAAATACAAAACAGGAATATTGCTCCATAGCACTACTAGTGATCTAAAACTCTATGGTACCTTTAAAGGTGCAATGCAATGGAGTACATCACAAGAAAAGATTTGAATGAAGTCAGAAAAATAAACTTTTTGGGGCAGATTGTTAAAAATGCTTATTTTCTAACCCAGTAATCGTATGGTGACCATTTGTGAGGGATCTGAGACTAGATCTGCAGCTATTGGTTGATTAATTGAATATTTTCAACTGTGTCATTGTTTAAGACAAACTGTCCAAATTCTCTGATTCTTTGACTCTAATGAACTAATTATCTTTGTGTTGTAAAAACAAAACAAGACATTTGAGGACGTCAGTTTGGTCTTTGGGAAACACTGATCAACATTTTTTGACATTTTATGGACCAAAGAACTAATCGATGAATCTAGAAAAATTATCCATAGATTAATCGACGGTGACAAAAATCATTAGTTGCAGCACTGGAGCTGGGACCCCATTGGTTAATTGATGATTATCAATTAAGCAGTGAAATTACTTTGTAACTTGGCACACAGAGCCATCATTTAGGTTTAATCAATAGAGACATTCAGAATTGAGGCTAGAAAGATTCTGAGTGTGTGTGTGTGTGTGTGTGTGTGTGTGTGTGTGTGTGTGTGTGTGTGTGTGTGTGACATCCATTGTTGCCACCATACAGCCGGCCATTGTGGTGACTCTTGTAGTAAAAGCCTATTTCTACTGTGTGACAACAGCTCTTGTCCTCATTCTCATCTTTTCCCACCCCCCATCGCTCACTACAGCAGTAGACTTGTAGTAATAGTGCATTGCATAAAATTGTCAGCTGGTGGCTTTCCATAAAAAGTTCCATTACCAAGTTAAAATTGTTAAAACCACATTCTTCCCCCTCAGTGAAACACCAAGAATGTGCTGTATTAGTATACAAATAATAAGTTTAACTACTGGACACAAGATGTCTCTTACTGTACTGCACTGAAAAGTTTACTCTGCGTTCTGGACGTTCCAAATCACACTTGTAAAGCCCCCATCAGTACTGGATTCATGTCTCTAGGGGAGTGATTTTAACATTAGCTGCACTGGTCAGAGCGCACATGTAGGTCATTTTTCACCCCCACCCCAGTAATACTGTAATTATAGCCACAATTACCTACTGTTCGGTGAACTGGCTGGTCCTCCTGTAATTTCAGTCCAGTCTGGAGTAATGTCCTTGTATTTTAAAGTGAACCTTTGAGTTTCTTTCCATGTGAAGAGCTACTTGACCTACTTTTTTATAAGCTGTGTGAAATCTGTTGAAATTTTTGTTTGAAAATGTAGGAATTCCGAAATATTTCTGTTAATCTGAACCAACTTGTTCCCTCTTTCAACCAATGCGATCATAGTGCTAGTTCTGGGGTGGTGCTAGTGCTGGTTCAGAGTTAGTTCAACTTGAAAACCTTCTAAGAACCGCTTTGCTTTTCCATGGGCTAGAAAGCTATCATAGAGCCACGTCAGCGTACTCTGCCCTACAAAGGCTAACCGCAGTAACTCCACTAACGATGAAAGTGAGATAAATGGCGACCTATGACTGTACAAATGCAGATCCTGCACTTCGTCTTTGTAGTATCACATTTTTCCTAACAAAATCTAACACAAATTTTATTTCTCATTACAGTAAATCTGTATTTTTTATTGTTTGCATGTTTAAAAAGTTGAAATAGATGTGTCATTAAGAAAAAAATTAAGCGATCCTCAAATATTATTTTGTGATCTTTTTGAGAACCAATACAATGACGTGGTGTCATATAGACACCATTAAAAGTACATAGAATCAGCGAATTGAGCATAGTGTTAGTTCAGGCAGGGCACGAAGTCAGGCTTAGCTTTCAGTTACAGCTATATCATACGATCACAGCTAGTCATAAACATACATCAGCTGATTCCTCTAAGCTTCCCATTAGATACCATACACAGTCAGCTGACAGCTCACCTGATTTCCTCAAGCATCCAATTGGCAAACATCTACATGGCGCCTTATTTAAGCTGCTTTAGCCTGCCTGCCTATCTCTGCTGCTCCTCTACAAGCCTTTTTGCACCCACCTCCACCCCAGCTCCTCCTTTTTATGTTGTTTCTAATTAATCAAATGTCATTATCTGATTGCCATTGATGCTTGCTCTGTTCTGTACCCTGGGGGGTCTCTGCTGCCCTCTCCTTGTCTTAAACTTTTCAATGTATGGAAGGGCAGGGGTGTGCTCTCCTCTTAGTCTTCCACAGGCACGCGAAGAAAAAGGAGGTCCCAAAAAAAAGCCAAACCGCCAAATGTAATCTGCTTGGAATATAAGATATTTTGACAAAAGTGGTCCTGACTGAATTAGCAGTTCCTGTTTGCAGTGTACCTTTTTTCTGAAGTTCTGAAGCATAAGCTTTCAACTGCTTACAGGGTGTCTGTAGCGTCTTAAAAAGTCTAAAATCCAATGATCTGAATTCAAATGTCCTAAAGTGACAGGTCTTAAAAATTTATTGGATTAACGAAGTTAACGTTATTTGTTTAAAGTTGCATTTTTCATTTTTCTTTTTTTCAGTTTTAGGGAAATGTTTTATTGCTTATGCTGTAACAACTCCAAAACTACAAACTACAAAACTTACATGGAACGACTACCAATTTTTCTTCATATCCTTAGTAGTTTTTTGCCAGTATGGATGCAAAATAGTGTAAGTCACGCTGAATGAGTTATGACTAGGAGTGCGATTTCTGACTCAAATTTGCCTCACACAGTATCTTTGCTTGGGTTTTTCTTGTCCTGCCGAATGTCCATGTCTTTTACAGACCACATCCTATAATTGGTAGTTAAAATGCCGTCTGGAATGATGAGATAAATTACAGAGGAACACGGTGAACATTTCATTCAAGGTGCACTTTTCACACTTATTACACAACATGTTTTTGAATGGTAGTGATCCATCCTGGATATTTTTAATGTATATAAGTCCAGGGACTTTTTTCTCACTTGAGCTTTTATTTGACCTGTGTGCATTTGGAAACTGCACTGTATAACCTACTAAACTGTATAATGCACTAAAAACCGTCATTCTTAACTACAGCCTCATAAATTATAACACCTTGGAGTTAAATATACAGGTGTAACAGGTGTCATTTTCATATTTCCTGTGACTTTTCCAGTACAGTTTTGTCCTGCTTCCAGTCTTTGTGCTCAGTCATGTTAAATGGGTCCGTAACCTACAGTATCTCTTGGAAGTACATCTACTCTCCGACTCTGAGCAGGACTAAAAAGTAGGGGTGTAAGAAAATAACGATACACTTGAATATCACAATATTTTCTTTTGTGATATTGTATTGACTCTTAAATCCCTAGCTACTCAATAGAAGTGTTGTAAATGTAAACTGAGCGCTATGATGTTAGATGTTACATGTATTGTGATAAATATGAATGCAGATCCATACAAAAATACATGGTGGTGCATAGGTGGTGTGTCATATATCGCTTCGCTTACAGTATTGCAGTATATCGCAATATATTGAATCGGAACCCATGTATAAGGACATGTATTCCTGCCAACACACATCCCTTTATTTAACTACACAGTCCACTTCTCTACTAACTAATTTAAAAAAAAACCAATAAGTAGATTATCATAAAGAGCTGCAGGCTTTCATACAGTAATCATGACTCCAAGGTGCAACAGGTGTTTTTCTGTTTTTCCTCTTTCATTAGTCGTTCTTTGTCATTCCATTTGCACTATAGACCTTTTTCACAGCAGCCATTTTGACATGAAATGGTAGGGTGAACACAGGTGTTACCAATAGGACTATTTAAAGGTCCAGTGTGTAACATGTAGGAGGATCTGTTGGCAGAAGGGGAATATAATATTCATAGCTTTGTTTTCATTAGTGTATAATCACCTGAATATAGGAACTGTTGTGTTTTCGTTACCTTACAATGAACCGTGTTTATCTGCAGAGGGAGCAGGTCCTCTTCTATGCAGTCCGCCATGTTGAACCACCATGTTTCTACAGTAACCCAGAACAGACAAAACAAACCAAACACTGGCATTTTTCCCAAGTTGTCGATTCATTTGGAGTTTGGAAACCTGTGTTTACCCTACTATTTTAAGTCAAAAGGGCTGCTTTAAAAACGTCTATTGCCCTTAAGCCAGCTGCTTCTTTTTCGGTGGAAGTCACCCGTCACAAACAAACGATCCTCTCCTTTCAAAACGATATCTGCAAAACAAGAAGTTATAATCGATTAATGAAACTAATAACCTAGTTTTATTGTGCTCTCCAATCTGTTGTCACTTTTGCTGCTTATTTTTGGAGCCCGGCAATCCCAGTAAAATGCATTCCTTACTATTAGGATACTGTGTGTTTACGAGCAGAGGGAAATTGATTGAAAAACCTTTTATAAGCTTCTCCTCAGTGTGTGTAATTGCCGGATTGCATTTGAGTGATACCCTAATGTGAGCTATTTAGGGAAATGTAAACTTTCATTGGATGTTTATCCTCACTTTTCTGAGTTTATTAGAAAGTGAAAGGTGCTGAAGTGTGTTTGTAACACTCATGAGGTCATTGGACCTGTGTGTGTGTGTGTGTGTGTGTGTGTGTGTGTGTGTGTGTGTGTGTGTGTGTGTGTGTGTGTGTGTGTGTGTTAGTGTGTAAGAATGACGAAGTAGAAGAAATTGGTTTAAAATATGGTGAGTCTGTTGTTGAACTGAGTTGTTAACCAAGTTAGTTCCATGAAAATTATAGTAGTGCAGTCATTTCCAACCCCTCAAAATGTTTTTTACAAGGCCTTTATTGATGACCAGTCTTCATTTGACTTAATCATTTGAGATTTAGCCATTAAATTAAATAGTAGAGCAAGCACATGTCACAGTACAAGTGTAGTCCTCATTAAGAATCTGTTGTTAGTGAGGTGCAGTGTGGCGACACTCAGTCTCTTTAAATGGGTCAAACACACTGGAATGCCAAGCCAAAATATTACAGGGTAGCTGTGTTTCCACAGGCAGAGCTGCCAGGCCAGATCAGGTGCCCTAGTTTTTGGGTGAAGAGACGAGAGTGGCGTGATGCAAATAGTTACAGACACAAGGTGAAACCAGAGAGCTAAATTTGTTGGTGGATTTGGTGCTGGGAGGGAATTCAGTCTGGGTAGGCTCTTTGAAATGTGCTCATTCACACATGATTGTGATGTTTCACTTGGGACACAACTGACGCCACAACTATAGCTCACATCAGGGGAAAGTGTGAATGTGACACTGGCCTAATCGTTACAGCTTTTATAGTAGCCAGAATCTAAGCAGTATCAGCTGCTGATTCATTGTTATGAAATCAGATCTGTGCACAAGATTGTGAGAAATGGAATATAATATTCATAGGTATGTTTTGATTAGTCCATAATCACCTGGGAATAAGAATAGAATGAGACATTTGTATCTGCAGAGGGAGCAGGTCCTCTTCTACAGAGTCTGCCATGTTGAACCTCCATGTTTCTACAGTAGCCCAGAACAGACAAACCAAACACTGGCACTAGATAAGACCTTTTGTGTTTTTTGCAAGTTTTGTGGCCAGTGTAGTTTCTCTTACACAGTGTTTCAATCAGCAACTACAGTGACGCTAAATCCTACACACTGCACCCTTAACTGTGAATTACATTTTGTCGTTCCCTTTTATTTAAAGGTATGTGCAGAAACACACGTGAAATTCATGTGCTCACATGTGACCACATATACGTTTTGCACATGTGGTTTTGGAACATTTTTGTGGTGTAATGTGTAAAGCCCATGTAAACTCCTATGTGAAACCTATGAAACATGGGAATTTCATGTGTTTTTTAAAAGCAGCGTAAAATTACAACTTTATTTAACTTTATTCATAGAATTATCACTTTTTACTTGAACTTATAATATTATGAGTTTTCTTCTGAAAACAAATCCTGTGGTAATCATGTCATATATTTGTTAAAATGAGATAAAAGAAGGTTTTTTCATAAGTTCTGAAATGTGATAACTATTGGTAAAAGTTGTAAAAGTTGAGTTTATTAAATAAAATTTTGACATTTTACAGTTTGAGGATGTGCTGGGTTTTGATCTCCTGCATTACAAAAGTGTGTCACCACGCTCCACAGACCAAGCCAGACATTCCGATCGACTCCCCCTTTTGTCCTGTTTTCCACCGGCTGCTCCATTGTGTGCATCCAGCCACAGAGCGTCCCAAAGCAGCACCCTCTGTTTATGATGATCTGTCAGCACAGTTTATGTTGCAACTGTTGAGATAAGTGGCGGTACTGTAAATTGTGTCCATCTCTCTCTCCCAGCCAAGCCTTTAGATCTCACTGTGTACTCGCTGGTGCTAGTACTCTGCATATTCCCTGCCACGCTGAAAACAGAGCTCTGCCCCAAACAGAAGCTTCACGGAGAACCAGCGTGGTTTGCTCTAAACCCCTAACCAGGCTGAGATGGAATGAGCTTGGAGATGGTGATAGACTACACCCACTGTGGCAATAAATAGGCTCATAAAAAAGAAGACGGGACCACGGCTGTGTTTTCTGTTTGGTTGCCATGGCAATGTGGGCTTGAGTTGAGGAAGCTGCACCGAAAAAAGAACCCAAGGCAGAGTTTGTGGTAAAAAACCAGGATGGATGTCCTAGGTGATTATATTCACTAAACAGAGACATCACAGACAAAGACATCAGGCTGTGCTGGAACAGGATAAACAGAAAGACAGGGATGGATGGAGCGAGGTGGAGAGCTGTCAGGGCCTCACTGCTGTCTCACAGACCACCACGACGAATCCTCCTTATCTCTCTGGACTGTTAAGAGCTTCTCCCAGCCAGTTTCTGACTTTAAATATGTTGACAACTTAAGGTGAAAAGTTCTGCTAATATTAGTGGCACTTAGGTCTGTAGAATACTCCGTAAACACTTCTCCTCTCCTCTGCTCTCCTCTCCTCTCCTCTGCTCTCCTCTCCTCTCCTCTCCTCTCCTCTCTTCTCCTCTCCTGGTCGCAACTGAGCAAAAGTTTCATTTTCAAGAACAAATGTAGCTCAACATGCTGGACTCCTGCAGTAGTTAGCCTCTGCACACAACACCCAGTTTATCACAGATTCAACCCCTGTCCTACCTGTTCCTCGGTCGCTCACAGACCTTTCCTGCTAGTAAGATTCTCGACGAACTTAATTTGACCAAATAAGGGATCATAGATACAACTGTAAATCCCCCTGCCTCCCCTCCCCAGCCTGATTTAGAAGTGAGGGCATGTAAACCAGCTTTCCATAAACACAGTTTATATCCACTAAATTGCCTCTTTGCTCTCTCAGACCTGGCTGAATGGGTAAAAAGTCTCTCAGCTGTGACATAAAGGGAAGATGGAAACTCTATCTCAGGGTTTCTGTCATTACTTATTTGCATCGTTGTCTCTCTTTAGTTCATAATACGGGAACAAGTGATACACATATGCAAAGCTGTATGTGCTCCAATGCACAGTATTTGACATTTTACCTTTCTGCTTTTCATTTCAGTACCTTTTTGTGCCTCTGTTGTTGTTCCCCTTTTTTTCTAGAGCTCCAGTGGTGTACTATGTACTTAGGACTGTAAGCAGACGAGGTTGTGAGTTCAAGCCTAATCTGGAGTGGTCTTCACACATTTACCATTGGAAATAAGAACTTTCTGTTCTTATTAAAGATCCCCTCCAGACATGCATTATGACATATACAAATATTCTCTTCTTGTGTTAGCATCTAGATTATTGTTAATTCAACTTCAGTTTGTGCATTCATTATGAGTTTGTGTTTGTTTTATAGTTGTGCATAACTGACTCTGCCAGGGGATTCAAAGACAAGCTTGTCACATATTTGTTGATCACCAAAAAATGAAAGCTGAATTCTCACGATATGAACAAAATATGGTCATGGACAGTGTAAAAAATAGCCACCTGATACGATTAATCTTTCTTAGGTGATTAGCTGTTTGGTCCAGAAAAAGTCAGAAAATGTTGATCAGTGTTTCCCAAAACCCAAGGTGACCTCATATGTCTTGTTTTGTCCACAACCCAAAGATATTCAGTTTACTGTCACAGAGGAGTAGAGGAACGAGAAAATATTCACATTTGAGAAACTATAATCAGAGAATGTGGACATTTAAAAAAATTACTCAAAAGCGATCGATTATCAAAATATTTGGAGATTAATTTAACAGTTTACAACTAATTGTATTGTCATTGCAGCTCTAGTCATACTGTATATGAATATGATATATCTTCATTTGGTTGTCACAGGGCATTTGATAACAGTGGACTCAGCCTCCTTACAAGAACAAGAGCAGGCGGTTCTTGTCAGTCCAGTTCTGGACCACCAGGAATGGAGCTGTGTGAGGCTGGTGTACCAGATCACCGGACAAGGTTCCCTGCAGCTCCACCTCAGACCAGACAGCGATAACTTTGACTACCGGCTCTGGACTGCCGACAAGGCCTCCGACAGCTGGCTCATTGCTAGTGTGGACCTCCCCAACACCACAATCCCCTACCAGGTAGGAATGGCTGTAAAAACACAGTTCATCAGTTATCCGTGTTTATAAGTTAGTATCTCTTGGAAGAACATCTCCTCTGCTTATAAGTTTGTTCAAACTCACCCACTGTGGAATAGGAATAGGCTCCAGTTCCCCATGACTCCGAAATGTTTGCTGCTGTCTTCCAGAAAAGAATTCTGAATATGAGATTTAGTTTTCCTTCATAGCTCCTGATTAGTGCACCTATAGTCCTGTCAATATATAGCTAGAGCTGAAGATTTTGGAAAGTGGTACATTGGGTTTCAGCTGGGAGAAGAGTGGCGATTTCACACGCAAAAAGTTCTCTTAGCATTTTTTGAGTCTGTCACTGAGCAGCAGCTCTCCCTCGTTTTTTGGAGGGAGTTAAATTAGCAAAATTAAATGATAAAACTTGGCCAAGAAAAAAAAAAACCTGATAGACCAATTGACAAGTGGTAGTGGTACTGTGTCAAAACTGTTTTATAAGTCTCATAAATCTACAAATGTCCAACCACTACTACAGGGTTATAGACTACAGTCACTCTCATAACCCTGCTCTTGTTGCCCAGTGGTAGTGACTAATACTCTGTTTCCACAGGAGGAACCTTTCTAAGAACTCAGAATCTTTACCTGTGTGTGACCACAGGGTCTAAATTCAGTTCCTCAGCCATATTTGCAGGTGCCATAAAAGTCCCTGCTCTGTCGGTAGTGCTTTCTGATCACCCATCACTGATGCGTCTGAAATACAACCCTGAGGGTGTTAAAACGTGTGTTCAGCTTCATTACTACTTCCTCGCTGCAATCAATAGAACGAGGGACAGACAGAGAGATAAAAAGAGAGAGAGTGTGATTGAGCCAAAGCCCAGAGAAAATGAGATCAGCAAATGCGAGAATTAGTGTTTTATGGTGGTTCATAGTTCATTTGGATGCTGGCGCACCTTGGCTGCCGCTCCGTCTCCGACAATAGTTTATGATAAAGTTTTGTCTCTGACCTACGCCTCACCACACCAGATAGTCTGGTTTGGCAGTCCTCTGAAATTGGAGAGCAAACAGATTCACTGCTATCTATCTGCTTCGTACCTGTGAAGTCCTCCCACCGTCCTGCTAGCTCCTGCTAGCTACAGGATCCCGGGACTGGCATAGCCTCATCGCCCTGCCTCGGGGTGGCCATTCCGCGGTCTTTCCCTGCCATCTTCTCGCCAGCTCGAGCCCACCTGCCCGTCCTGCCAGGATCTTTCCATCCCGGTGTGGTCGGCTTTACTGGGCTTTGGCTTTGGCTTCCTCCGCTGGCCACCACCGCATCAGGCTGACAACGTCCTCTCCCTACCTGGACCCCCTGGCTAGCAGGCCGGCGGCCCCTCTCCTCCTCATCGGATTATCCCGTCCTCCCGGGATCTTTCCGTCCCGGTGTGGTCGGTTCTGTCGGGCTTCGGCTGGCTTCCTCCGCTGGCCACCACCGCATCGAGCTGACGACCTCCTATCATCACCGGGTCCTCTAGGCTAGCAGGCCGGGGCCACTCTCCTCATCGCCTCATCATCGGACCACAGATCGCCTGCTGCGGTTATGCTGTGGATCACCCTGTGGATTCTTCTGGAGTACTCGACACGGCTCCGTCCACAGACACCTGGCTCATGGTCACAAGCTAGCACTTGCTCCGTGCTAGCGCTCCACACCTGGATCATGCCGCCGCTGTACTCCACCTCCGTCCTCCACTCACTCAACAACCATCAACGCCCGGACTGCACCGACATCCTCCGTGAAACTGGACTACTTCGCCGTCCTCCACACAGAGGCTCTGGTCGTATGTTCATCTACAACTGTTCAACTCCTAACTCTATCCCATCCATCTGGTCCTGCTCACGCACCGCAACTTCCTCATTACGTCATCACAACAAACGACATGTGCACCTATCTAATCTCCGCCCCCTTCCTCGGTCCTCTCAAACTTTCACGAAGCAACGTCACCTGAAACTGGCTTTGCTCAACACCCGCTCACTTAACAATAAAAGTCTCATTCTGAATGAATTCATAAGTGACAATAACCTGGATTTCCTCTGTATCACTGAAACCTGGCACAAACCTCTGGACTACTTTTTGCTCAACCAGACCACACCCACCGGATACACTTACATTGACAAACCCCGACCTGAGGGCGGGAGGTGGTGTAGCAGCAATCTACAGGGAGGACATCAAAACACCACCATCTCCATCCCTGCTGCTCACTCCTTGAACACCTCACTTTCAAACTCTCGGTCCCACTCCTCTGGTCACTGCCATCATCTACCGCCCCCAAACCAAACCCCTCCTTTATCACCGACTTCTGACTTTCTAACTCAGTTATCTGCCATCTCACCTTCCGTTCTTCTTCTGGGAGATTTCAACATCCACATTGACAATGACTGCAAATCTGCCACTGAATTCCTGGAACTACTACACTGCTTCAACTTCACCCAACACGTCAACTTTCCCACCCACAGCCGTGGTCACATCCTGGATCTGGTCTGCTCCACTGGTCTCACCTTACTTCACCTCTCCAGCTTCAACCTCAACATCTCCGACCACCTGGCAATCATCACGGACATTGACATCCCCATTCCCACCATTAAGGATAAACGGACAATATCTTTCAGAAACCTCAAATCCATCTCCCCTTCAGCTCTTACTACCTCTCTTGCAAGTAAAATATCTTCCTCCCCCACCGCTGACTGACAACCCCTCGACCTCACCAAGTTCTACAACGAAACACTCTCCTCCTGTCTCAATCAGCTGGCCCCCATCAAAACCAAAACCGTCTCATTCACCCACTCTGCCCCCTGGTACACTCCTGAACTGCACAAAATGAAAAAAATGAAAAAAAAAGACTTTACAAGAAAACCGGTTTAACTGTTCATCTCCAAACTTTTACAGACTACCTCCTGCAGTACAAGGATGCCCTCAACACCACCCGGTCCACCTACTACTCTCACCTCATTCACGCTGGCTCCACCAACCCCAAGGCTCTGTTTTCTACAGTAAATAAACTCCTCAAGCCCAGCGACAATACCTCCAAGTCATTCACCACTGACAAATGCAACTCCTTTCTTTCATTCTTTCAATCAAAAATCGACACCATTTATAACAATCTGTCCTCCGCTCCTGCCCCCACAGCCTGCAATCCCACTCCTTCATCTGCTCCCCCTTCGCCTCTCAGCCTCTGTCTCAGTTCTGCCCCGTGTCACCAGGGGAGCTGCCCAAAATCATGACAGGCATGAAAACCACTACATGTGTCCTGGATCCTATCCCATCTCACCTCATCAAGGACTCTTTACCAGCCATCTCCACACTCATCACAGAAATCATCAACTCCTCTCTCAAGTCCGGCTCAGTCCCCCGCCACTCAAATTGGCTGCTGTCACCCCCATCCTCAAAAAACTGGACTCAACCCTGACATCATGTCTAACTTTCGGCCCATCTCCAATCTTCCTTTTCTGTCCAAAATACTGGAACGTATTGTCGCCACACAACTCAAAACCCACCTCTGCTCAAATGAACTGTTCGAACCATTTCAATCCGGTTTTGCTCCCAACACAGCACCGAAACAGCCCTCCTGAAAGTCACCAACGACATCCTCCTCTCCGCTGACTCCGGCCACCTCACCATCCTTATCCTCCTGGACCTCACTGCAGCCTTTGACACCATCAACCATACCATTCTCCTCTCCCGTCTTGAGTCCTCTCTCAGCATCACTGGCACTGCACTTTCCTGGCTAAAATCTTACCTCACAGACCGACAACAATTCATCCATGTCAACAACTGCACCTCCTCCACTGCTCCCCTGTCCCAAGGCGTCCCCCAGGGTTCGGTGCTTGGTCCTCTCCTCTTCATACTCTACCTGCTCCCCATTGGCAACATCATTCGCCACCATGGTCTCCACTTCCACTGTTATGCCGATGACGTCCAGCTTTATATCTCCACCAAATCCATCACCCGGCCACTCACTCGACTCTCTCCAACTGCCTCACCGACATCAAATCCTGGATGCATTCCAACTTTCTCAAACTCAACTGTGACAAATCAGACCTTATCATTATCGGCCCCAAATCCCTCACCAAAACCACAGACAGTTTCCACCTCACCATTGACAACTCCACCCTGTCTCCATCCCCCCACAGTCGCAACCTCGGAGTCATCTTTGACACTAACCTCTCCTTTGAACATCACATAAACCTAATCACAAGAACTGCCTTCTTTCATCTCAAGAACATTGCCCGTCTTCGCCCATCACTCTCCTTCTCTGCTGCTGAAACCCTCATCCACGCCTTCATCACCTCCAGAATGACTACGCAACAGCATCCTCTATGGCACACCATCCAAAACTCTAAATAAGCTACAATACATCCAAAACTCCGCTGCACGTATGCTCACCCACACCCGCACCCGTGATCACATCACTCCCGTCCTCCAGACCCTCCACTGGCTCCCAGTTCCACAGCGCATTCAGTTCAAAATCCTCCTCCTACACACAAAGCCCTCCATAACCAGGCTCCTTCCTACCTCACTGACCTGCTCCATCGCCACAATCCATCCCGCAGCCTCCGCTCATCTGAAGCAAACCTCCTGACCCTCCACCCCGGACCAAGCACGAACCTGGGGCGACAGAGCGTTCTCTGTAGCTGCCCCTCCCTCTGGAACTCTCTCCCCAAACCCATCCGTGACTGTACCGACCTTCCAACATTCAAATCACTGACAAAAACTCACCTTTTTAAAATTGCTTTTAATGTTTAGCTAAGTCTGATGTGTTTTTAATGTTTTACTATTTGATGTTGTTTGGCTGCTTTTATGTTTATTCTATTTTTTATTTTATTTTTTTTATGTAAAGTGTCTTTGAGTATTTAGAAAAGCGCTTATAAATAAAATGTATTATTATTATTATTATTATCTGCTAACACAGAAAGAAATGAGCATCAAACACTTTGTTTTGTTTTCATCTATTCATTACATGCAGAGATCATGAAGATCAGCGGCGCCACAGTCAATACAAAGTGTGTTGTTCTTTTCTTGTGTGTGACAGTTGTGTCTTAAACCATCCTTATTAGTTCGTCAGGTCTGATGGAAATGCAGAAATGAATGTGCAATATTGGAACTTTAGTTCCTGAATTGATTAATACACCACATGACACTGCAATGTAGTACAAAGCTACATTACAGCTTCAATGGCCAAATCTTCCAGTGTGGTTGGTTATCTAACTGCAAATTACAAAGGTCTTCCAGTCAGGTTTTTGTGAGTTTAATTGCCTGTTAATGTATGCCTGTAGGTATGTGTGTGTGTGTGTGTGTGTGTGTGTGTGTATATATATATATATTAGCTTTGCTTGCTAATCTAAATTTAAAGAAAGCAAACCCTCCTTAAATACAGAGTGAGTTTGAGGCCAGTGCCCACAAGGGATAAAAAAAAAAGCAGTGATGTCATGTCAGCCTCTTTCTAAATTTAACTAGCTTCCTTATTGTTGACCAGAGCTCTAACCTCGTCCATAACTGTCTTCTCCGGAAGGAACAGTTCTTAAAATGAACAGACAGAACCTGAGAAAGAACAAATGGTGTAATGTGGTATTAACTTAAAACTCTGTAATGGAGACTGTGAGGTTGTTCCACATGCCATGCTGAGTTATGAGGGGAAAACAGAACTACATCACGTTGGTACTTAAAGTAATGGCATGACAGACATTTAAAAGGCTGACTGCACAGTTATCTCAAATTACTAAAGTCTAGCTACAGATCAGTGTATATAGCTCTAGAATTAGTACTTGCATTTTTGGCCAGTGGTCGACTGTCTGTAGGCAGATACAGTGTGAAAGCACTTATAGTGAGTAAGTTAGTCAAAGTTAGTGAGATTGGATGTGAGTGATGATTCAGGCCATGTTCATATGTGTCTTTCTAAGAACATACTCTCGTTCTAAAGTCCCTGACTTGGTTACCAGTAGAAGTCAGAAAACTGGTTTAAAATACTGCTACTGGTCTACAGATCACTCATCAATCAACCGTCTAGAACAGTGGTTCACAACCTTTTTCCTTCAGGGAGCCCTTTTCTATCAGTGAGTACACAGATGACTTAGTGACATTATTTATGGATATTTCATATTATATCCAAAACTGTACAATGAACCCAAACAGTGAACTCAGTAACTGCAGGACGTTTGTGTAAAACCAGTGATTTGGATGAATTTTGAGCAGCTTGTTTCCTGCCACATTACCTTCCCTCTTTGTTAAAAAAGGACATGCTTTCGGCCGCATGAGCTCAAAAGTAGCAGATGTGTGAGCGCTAGTGATTCACACAGTGCCACTACCACAGCAAGTTCCAGCCCACTCAGCTGAAACAGTCACAAAATGCTAATACACGCTTTCTCTGAAGAGTCACAAGCATGTGTTCCACTCTGTGTATGTCACCAGTCAGTGGTGTAATGGTTGGTTGTGAGCATTCTGTGGCTGCTACCCACCCTCAAATACAGGACCTTAGAGTTTAATCTGACAGATATATGCTGTTGAATGTCACTAATTACATTTACTCAAGTACAAACTTATTTCCAGTTTCCTTCACAGCATTTCAGACAGAATTATTGTATGTAATTACAATTTACTTTATATATCAAAAATTTAAATACAAAAAATGTATTAAATTATACATATATCAGTAAACTACTTTTACGTATCATACTTGAAGTACGTTTTGGTAAAACTTAATGCTCTGCTGTACTAATTTGAGGAAACACGTATATGTCACAATGGTGATGGTGACATTGACGTGACATTGATGTAATGTGACTTGAGCTGAAAACAGGACATGACTTGACATGCTTTTTATGTGACAGGATTTTTGGCATCATGTAGCGTAGATCCAATATGTATGTAATATGATATGATGTAATGTTGCTGGCTGCCTTCTATCCCAGTCTGTTGTAAGTCTATTTTTTCTTCCACAGGTTTTGCTGGAAGGTCGACCTGAACGTGGCTCAGGGAACAGCGTGGCCATCTTTGAAATTCACATTGTTCCTGGTTACTGCATAGGTCAGTGTCAGCATTATATCAAGTGAGATGTTTCACCTATGATGTGATTCTGATGTGAAACTGTATTTATTCATATAAAATACATCAAATTGAGTAAGAAATAATGGCTGTCTTTGCTCTGTCTGTGACCAGAGTGTAACTTTGAGGAGCATCACCTGTGTGGTTACAGTAACAGCTGGAACCCAAATGTCAACTGGTACGTAGGGGGGAGTATGGCTACAGAGTCTAATCTGCTTGTAAACCACACCAACCAGCGAGGTATATGCACACACACACACACACACACACACACACACGCACACGCACACGCACACGCACACACACACACACACACACACACACAGTGTACCGTGTAGTAGTACTGTCCATTCGAAGCTCATGTCGTTATTGCTATTGTTCTTGGTTTGGACGGCCCGTTAGTTGTCGTTTGAGATCAAATTAAAGTTTATTTTAATGTTTTTAAAAGACAAAACATGATGAAATGCTTGGTCATAGCTGCATTGTGTTACATAAACAAAATATCATACACATTCACGTATACATTCATCACCTGCATCCATAGCTTCCAAAATGTAAAAGGTCCAGTGTTTAATATTTAAAGAGGATCTACTGACAGAAATGCAGTATAATATAGGTTTGTTTACATCAGTGTGTAATCACCTGAATATAGGAATGTTTTTGTGACCTTAGAACGAAACCTTTTTTTATCCACAGACTCCAGGTCATGTTGAAGCACCATTTTCTACAGTAGCCCAGAATAGACAAACCAAACACTGGCTCTACATACAATAATCTTCTCTTTACTTGCGGTGCTACCAGACAGGAACAACCTTGCATACACCTATCGTTATTTGGCAAATTAATCTCAGTGGTGTAGGATTGGTATAAGGTGGCAAAGTTGAGTCTATCATCCAGTTTTCATTGAATTACCTGTTTTCATTGTCAACCTTTCAACGTTATCCTTATTCATCTTTGCCCAGAGGTCAGAAATCAAGTGTCACCGCTTCTGCCAAGAAACATTATTAAACAATAACAAAATGTTATTAAAAAAAATGTCATTGTAAATTAGAAAATGTTCGTGGGTCACCTGCTACCTTGAGTGTCACTCACTGCTGTATTCTATACTATATTAATCCCAAAGGGAAAATGCAGTGTTACAATAGCCAGGTCATGTAAATCACATAACAAGTGAGGTAGTCATGAAACATAATACAATAAAAGCCATAATGAATGGGGATGCACCGATACATTGGCCAAACATTAGTATCAGTCAATATTTACCTTGTTGACAAATGACAAATAAGATGGCATTCACCAATATCAGTGGCCAATGTTAATCTGTTGTGTTGCATCAGTTTTGCGCTGGCCGCATGTTGTGTTAGTTACTTCCAACTTGGATATTGGATATTATATATTATTGTAGAAATAGTCACCTGCATTTTCCGGCACTGACACAACCTGCAAATACTGATGTGCTCCATGCAGCAACATGGAAAGTGAGCGGCTCTGCATCTCATGTCTCAGAGAAGATGAATAGAGAAATAGACTGAGCTCCAACAAGACAGAGATGCCTATCTTTGTAGATGTCTTTGTATTCCTGGTACAAGAGAGTGAATAAAAAAACTAAACATAACATGAACATAAACTAGGACCATACTCTCAACTAATGTAAGTCCAGTTTGTATTCTAAGCAGGTACAGTGAATCCAATAGCAGCATCAAAATGTCCATAGAACTGTTTCAAACCATCGCTGCACAACAAACCACTTCTGGGTCTGCTCCTATGATCAGTATGTTCCAAACTCCCCAAACACATATTTCTGCTAAAATGTGGCTAAATATACAGCTTCCATTTGTCACTAGTGTGGTTAGCTGTTTACGTCTGTAGTTCCCAACTGGTTATTATTACGCAGAATGCTGTACAGTGTGGAGGTCGGACTTCTTCATCTGCATTTAGCTCAAGATACACGGAAACATAAGATAGATTTTAACTCACAGCTGCATCATAACAGTGCACCTGCATGGCTGGCTTTATGAAGGAGGAGCTGGAGGAGGTTCTCAGGAAAACAGTCTTAGTGTTAACTCAAAATAAATCATAGGACAGAAGTACCACAGAGTGCAGAATGTCCTGTTCAGAGTGGATGAGTGTAATTAGAGAGCAGACTTCAGTAGATGTTGGGAAGATTTTCACTCTCAAACTTTTGCCTCAGGGTCCGGATAACTGTCCAAGTAAACATCCTTGGATCACCTGACAGTGTAACATTGCCTACTGTATAAACTATACTGTGTAATCCGTGTCCATGAGTCAACTTGACTGCTTCCCACCCAAGTCATGCACCACTCTGCTTTAGCACAACACTTTTTGCTTTTTGACTTCATTGACAACTGTAGCAATATTTTACACTGTTACATTATATCCGTTATATTTCTGTGTCTCAGCAGGACTTGGCGACAGGACTTTTATTCTTTGGTAACATTTTTTGATGAAACGTTCCCACAAATGGATCGAACAGACACTGTAGCCTTATTGAGCATGTTTGTCAGTTTTGCTAATGATCAAAAAAGTTGCAGTTAAGCAGGATTGCCTCATGGACAAATTCAAGAGATGTTTAAGATGAAAGTACAAAAATATTCTTGCATAAGGCCCAATCTTCCCAATCAATCTTATGATAAGTTTTCCACAGTTTGCAGAACTGCAGTGTCAGTGTAAAGTTCCATGTGCGGAGGATGAGTTGAGTCTCACAGCCTGAGGGAAGAAGCTGCTCTGTAGTCTGGTGGTACGGTAGCGGATACTGCTGTATCTCTTGCCAGATAGCAGCAGGGTGAACAGGCTGTGGCTGGGGTGTGTGCTGTCTTATAGTATCTGTGCAGGCACATCGCCTCACCATTATCACTGATGCTGGGTAGCTGAGTACTAATGATCTTCTGGGTGGTTTAAATCACCCACTGTGGCATCCTCCTGTCCTGGGCCATGCACCAGTCAGGATGCGATCGTTCCTCTTTAAAAGTTAAGAACTTGGCACAGGAATTTTGCTTTCTCAAATGTCCTTAACCAGGGTGGAGATGTAAAATGACCATGACAGGTTTTTATGATGTTGATTCCCAGGAACCTGAAACTGTTTACCTACTCTACCTCTGCTCCACTGATGTACACATGGCTCTGTGTCTTTGCCTCCCTTTTCCTGAAATCAACATTCTGCTCCTTGGTCTTGCTATAATTTGTTTTCTGTGTGCACCTTGGATTGCAGTCATGGGTGGACACAACAGTCTCTGATTTCCAGTTTCCGGGTAAACTTGATTCTTAATCCATTAATATTCCACATCCATTTTATTTTCCTGTGACCAGAGTAGGCTGGGTAGCGGAGCAGTTCGGTTAGCTCAGCTCTTTGCCCGGCTCTTATTGTTCCCAAAGATGTTGTGGGCAGTGATTGTGTCAAGGTCTGTTGCACTTCCTTTTCTGACACTGATGAGTGTTTTTCTGTCATATGTGCTTTGGTAATAAAGGCAAAAAATAACAGATAAAAACAAAAATGTAGCACAGCTTGAGGAAGCTACTCTGCAACGTGCCGTGGTAATGGTGGTGATGTGCTGAATTTAAATAAACTTAAACTTAAACCAGGCGAAATCCCACTGAAATTACAAATCTAATTTACATGAGCCACCTGGCCATGACACAATCTATGTGGATCACAAAATATTCCCACTTCTATCAGTTTGTGGTCTACCAGTTTGAAACAACCAAGGTTCCAGCTGCATAAAGTTGCAGATACTGAGGCTCTGTAGTTTGACAGTCAGTTTATATGGATTGATGGTTCTGGAGGCAGAATCTGTAATCAGGAAGGTGTGCTGGCCAGTGAAATGAGCTACTGTATTGTTTGGTTACAATGAAGACCTGCTTGTTTGGACCACAGTGGCTTGTGGTGATCCATCTCTGCTTTATATGCTTAAAAGCATATTGTAGTCAGTGCTCGCTGCAGTTTGTACATAAAACATCTGTTTAATCTCCAAATACTGGTGGAGGCGTGTGTGTAAATCACTATACACCAGCCACCATAACAATTAGGGCTGTGTACTGGCAAGAATCTAGCAATACGATACATATCCCGATACAGAGTTTACATTTCAACATACAACGATACTGCGAGCAAGGTGAGGAATTGCGATTAAAAAAAAATCTAATTTTAGGAAAACTGTATTTGTACAGTAACTATAACATCCATCATCAGAGGCCTCAGTTCTTCACTGCTATCTACCAGTTGGTTAAAACACAAAAATCAACACATTATCGCAAAACAAAATATTGCAATACTCAGGTGTATCGATATTTTCGTGCACCCTTAGTAACAATCCATTAGTTCATTTCCACAGTCTTATGGCAGCTTGTAAAACCACACACATCCTATAAATGTGACTGTATCATCCCATAACCGTGTACCCTCATCTATATCTTCCACTGCTCCAGGCCACCACATGTATGTGGACTCTGTGTATGCCAAGCACTTCCAGGAAGTGGCCAAGCTGACCTCACCCATGACTACGGTGCCCATGGCTGGCTGCCTGTCCTTCTACTACCACCGAGACCAGGAGAGGGGAAACATCTTTTCAGTTTTCACCCGAGACCAGCTGGGCCACTATGAGGAGATCTGGAGGCCGGAGGTGTACGCTACCGCCGGATGGACTCTGGTCAGCGTTGACATCAAGGCCCCACACCCCCTGGAGGTCAGTACTGGAGGTAGCATGCACAATTATCAGTGCACTAAGAAACTGGATGAACAAAAAAAGCAATATGTTCTGTTCTGATTCGTATAACATGAATGATGACTATGTTCCAGCAATTATTGCAGTGCAATGCAGACCTATTTAGTGTATGTATAATGACTTCTGTGGAGGAGCTTTGTCAAATCTGAAAATAATCTGATAATGTCATCAGGGTGATCTCAGCTTGGGCTTGAACACCACAAATTTCTAACAGAAACTGTGTCTCAAAGGACCATTGGAGTTTGAAAGATGTGGGCGGATGTGGCAACAAAATATGCCATCAAGTTGCATCATTGGAAATGTTGGATCCCCATAAGGACTGGAGACTAAAAGTCAGGATATTCTCAGCCTCTGCTGCACAGATTTTTATAGTTCTTCTTAGATCTGTAATGCAAGTCCCCCGACATAATGAAAATGTAATGCTGCTTAATAATGCACATGTTCTTCAACCAACTGCATCTATTCTGTCTAAGCGTGCTGCATAAGGGTTGATAGCTGCAGCACATTTCTTGCAGTCATCAGCAGAGAGCATTGTCCTGACCCTTGGCAGTCGCCATATTAATGATCCTTATGGCCTGTGGGAGGAAGCTCATCCTTTCTGTGTTGGCCTTGTTACTGTGGAGGAGTTTGTTTGACTGCAGAAACTGAAAAACCTTTGATTCTCCTTCCCATGGTCTTGTACAGTCTGTGTAGATGCAGATATATATGAGGGTGTAGACTGAGACCACCTCTAAAGATGCTGACAAATACAGTACCCTTACAGGGTTTAGTGTCCTGTCAGATAAAACCTGTACATTTTAAACCTTAAAGGTCAATAATTACGTACATTCAAAAAACACTTTCAACTTCCAGTGTTCAACTACGCGTTTGTGTGTAGGACAGAAATTCATGAGTCAAAGGGTTTTATTTTTTGACAGTGTTTGCCACAGTGACCCTAGCAAATTTTAGGAAAACTGTCTAAAGAATAAAAAATAAAGTTACAAAATCATTATTAACATTTTATATGTTGTACTATCAATATTTCCCATCAACATGGTTTCTCATTCTTTGTCAGTGCTTTAACCTCTAGGTCTCCTAGATTAACACACTATAGCTGAGTGAAATTGCCTTCGACGACTCTCCATATAGCCTAGAAATCTGACTGCAGCTAAAACTTTCACATCCAACAACTTAAGACACTTTTATGTGTCATGTCATTTTCATCTTAAATTTTTGATAGAAAAAAATTTAGCTCTTGTTGTAGGGCTGTGGGCACTTTCTCATTTCATCTGCTTTAAACTATGATACTGTATATATATATGTATATATATATATGATATATGACATATTAAGTGTCTCTTGTGTTATTAGTCTAGTGTGTACAGGCATATGTTGCAGGGAGCCTCTTGTTTCAATTCAATTCAATTCAATTCAATTCAATTTTATTTGTATAGCGCCAATTCATAACAGAAGTTATCTCAGGACACTTTTCAAATAGAGCAGGTCTAGACCGAACTCTTTAACATTAATTACAGAGACCCAACAGTACCACCATGAGCAAGCACTTGGCTTTCCTTTCATTTCTTTTTCATCTTAAGCTGCAAGGAAAAAAAACAAAACATATGGTACTCTCTCTTATTGTTGTGTTGTGTGCAGCTGAGTACACACACACACATGCACTCTCTCCTCTGTGGGTTTTCCACTGTACTTTGAAATGAGTATTCTTCCCTCTGACTCCACGGCTTCCTTTCCTTGTGCTTTCAGCCAGAACACCTCCCACAGCCTGCTGCTGTTCTGTGGAAAGAGGCTTGCGTAACGTTACTAACTGGGTCGGTTCCTCTGTCCAGTTGAGCCAAAAGTCGTACAGAGGTTTTCCATCAACCAGCGCTCTGCTGACTAACCCATGTTCCTGAATTTACCCCACGCTGATGTCACCGTCTGGCTTTTGCAGCTGTCTCATCTATCAGTATATGTCATAGGCTCGCAACATGTCTTTAACAGTTCACAGAGCATGTTCTCGGGATTAATAGCTCTCAGTCATACGTTGCTTATTTGTTAATGGTTGCTGTTTATGTCTGTGTGTGTTACCAGGTGGTGTTTGAGGTGGCTTTCAACAGTGCCAGAGGTGGATACGTGGCCATAGATGATATCACCTTTTCCCCTGAATTCTGCCACACAGACACAGGTGAGAGAAGACGTCTGGATCTTCGGGGTGCTAATGATTAACCACAATCATAAAGACTGTTCTGTATCTCAGTCCTGGTTCACTTTGGCTGGCTGTTACATATGCTGGACTCCTCACTTGTGGCCACTGGAGGCTGCAATGTTAATTACACCTCACAGAGCATAAGTGTGGAAGAGTGCACTATTGATTTGGTTTTTAGTGTTGGGGTTAGGAGGTTTAGGCTCAGAGATTCTCAACAACTCCCCCCACTGAACCCCCTGGGAGGCACTTAAAAAGGGAGGCAAAGGAAAAAGCAAAAAAGTCTCACTCAAAACCCATGACTGATATAAGATAGCAGCAAGGTGAACAGGCTGTGGCGGAGGTAAAGGCAAGAATTAAATTTAGAAAGGAAGAGAAGAGTCAGAAAACCAGAAAAAAGAGGGAACGAAAGGATGAAGGAGAAAGCAAAAAAGGGAGAGGGAGACAAAAGGTGAGTGAAAAAAGAAATGAGAGCAAAAGAAAGAGAGAAATATAGACGATGCTTATGGTCAGGCACCCAACATGCATACATTAGAGTCAGAGTAACTATGGGTTACGGTTGTGCGGACTAAAAAGGTTAAGTTTGTGCGAATGGGAAATATTAAGTTCATTAAGGGTTCCAAATTTCACAGCAATCTGCCCGAGGCCCCATTCATACATGCACCTTGTTATGTAACTGTGATCATAAATTTTGTTGGCCTCGTGTTTGAGTGAGTAGGCACCCGAGTCACTGTACAGGCCACGATGGCGTTCTGCACAGGCCTGTAATATTTTCCTAACCCATCCAACGTGGCTCAGTTCTGAACTGAATGTCGTCACATTAACACGAAGACTACCAGCAGCTCACGGTTCAGTACACACAGCCATTACTCGTAACCACACACTGTGGATGAGCCTGTTTTAAGAGCTTCTTCTCACGTTAGATCAGTCTATAAAATGTGATTTTGTTTTTTTATTGTGATACAGAATAGGCTAAAAACCATGAAGTCTGCAAAATGGAAATGTTAAGTTGAGGCTTAACAAGCTACCTCTGCATTTATATTGTCCTACTCATCAAACTTTGGCTAGCATGGCAAATATTCATATTACTACAAGTAGTAGATAAGTAAGTATAAAGAGTGTAAGTATTTGAAACATGAAAATCAATTCAGATTGGAGATGCTGTGTTTTGCGTTCCAGAGCCGACCATTGACCCCTCCATAGCCAACTGTGACTTTGAGAATGGGCTGTGTCTGTACTATCAGGAGAGAGCAGAGAGTAAGGAGTGGAGCAGGATTTCAGTGAAGCCCAATGCCTACAGGATAGGAGACCATACCACAGGATCAGGTGAGTCACACTGCACCGCAGACTGCTCACTGACCACACTGACAGGGAGTTATGGGCACGTTGTTTTACTATGGGTTTGTTATCTGCAACCACACCGCTAGATGCCTAAATCCTACCCACTGGGCCTTTAATGAGCTGTAACCTGGGGCCTCATATATCCTCAACTTAAAAAACCCTGTGAGGATGTAGTACGAGGTCCTTCCTTGCATTTGCACTTAATTTCACAAATGGGAACATTTTAGATATACACTGTTAAAAATTCAAAAGCTTGAGTGTGTCATTTACATGGTTTGTTTGGTTTAGCTGAATCCAGGCCCGTGCTGGCCGCTGGCCCAAAACAACAGCCAGCACAAACCACTTGACTGTGTTTCAGTTTGCAAAAGCAAAAAAAATCCAACAGACAACACAGGGACAACGTAACCAACCGACACAAAGACTAAATACACAGCTGAGGGGAAGGATAATGGGAGCCAGGTGAAAATAATCAGGGTGATGCAGACAATCAAAGCTATAGGGAAAACAGACAAAGACAGGAAGTGAATTTAAACAAGACAGAAGACGAGACGTTTACCAAATAAAATGGAAATAACAGACCCAAGTAAACCCAAAACCGTGACACAAGACTCATTTCCTTTGCTGTTCTTCATGTAAAGCTAGCAACGATGCAGTCCAGGTGACAACATAGTGAAGATATGTCAGACTACTTTCCTAAATCTCAATACAGATGTAGTAATAAGAAGATGGTTCATTTTTTATGTTCAACCTTGTTGAGATTTGAAAGTATGTGGAACTTTAGTATCAACTCCGGAGCAATGTCCTAATTCAGGTTCAGGAAGTCATCCTTAAACTGGATGGAGAACAGAGGAAAGTAGGAAATAGGAGCAGTGATAATGGATACAGGTTACATTACAATTGTTAAGTTCATGAATTCCAAAGTGGGCATGGGAAATTTAGGAAAATTAACTATTACATTTCAGTATTTGGAGTATTTGCTGGGGTATTTTGTTCAAAATAAAGCTGTGTTGGATTGTAACAACATATACGTATACATATTATATGAGACATCCCAGTGATGTACAGAAATATGAATTTGAGGTTGTTCCACTCTTCCTTGCAACTCTCAACCCACTTAACCCAGGCAAGAAAACCTCACTTGCTGCCTCATGATGGACGACATTTTACTTTGCACAGTGTTCCGTTGTAGTAGAAGTAACATTACCACTCTTGTTCTTAATTATGTTCCTTTTCTTATTTTTCTTAGGCTGTTTCCTCCTGGCAAACACTCGTTTCACTTCAAAGCCTGGTTATATGGGTCGGCTTCATGGTCCCTTTTTACCGGGGAACCACAAATACTGCCTGAGGTTCTTCTACCTGCTTCATGGCTTTAGGAAAGTAGACAACGCTCTTGTTCTTTACATTTATGATGAGAACAATGTGGCCCAGGAGAAGGTGTGGGGCCTGGCTGACACTTCCAGGTCTGTATGGACTGAGGTGGAGATCACCTACACGAAGCCCATGGTTTCCAAGGTACGAAGCACTAGATGTAGAGGTTGATGTTTTTAAATGATCTGAATGTAGAAAAAAAAGGTTGATGGATGGATGGATGAATGGATGAGAGGTGAATAGAGGGAATTATGAATAGACTGGATAAATGGTTTAATAGCAGTACTCAGTCTTTCTCTCTGTTTCCCAGTTTGTGTTTGTCAGCATATGTACGAACTTCTGGGAATGTGGCCTGGTGGGCATAGATGACATCACTGTCACCCTGGGGGACTGTCAGATCACAGCAGGTAAAAGACTCTCTAAGGAGCCCCCTTAAAGTTCCAGAAACTTTATATTGTCTTCTTAGACCAGGTCAGTACAAAATAAGAAAGTCTACTGCCAGATTGGAAAATCATTGGTCGGATCAATTAAAGCCACCTTTTGGCCATCAGTCCCTGCCAAAATGTTGGGGAACAGCCAGTTCAAACCCCAGATTCATCACCCTAGACAGTGACACACAACAGCTCATTGCAATACTTAACATTGAACAAGCAACAACCTCCATGGCAGTTTTGGTGTCTATAGCTAAATTCCCTATTCATGACAACTGTATTGGGGCGAGCCACACAACACTATGGGTGGTGTTAGTGCTCCCTATTGCAGAAAAAATGTTGACCGTAAGTAGTATCAAAAACAGGGTTTGCTTTAAGGATTATAACTTTAACGTTACATTATATGGCCAGAAATATATAGACACCCCTCCACACCCATTGCTAATTGGTGCATAAAACCAAGGACACAACCATGGAATTTCCATTGTCAAACATTTGCAGTCGTATGGTTTGCAACGAAGAGCTCTCACTTGCAACGGTTCAGCTGTGAAGTGGTAGGACACAAACTCACAAAATAGGAGCACTGAATACTGAAGTGTGTAAAAATCATTTGTCCACCCCTTCAGTACATGAATTGTTCAGAGTTCTTAATGACATGGGTTTCCATTGCTAAGAGCCTAAGATTATCTTGCACAATGCCACGTGTCAGCTGGCAGCCAGGTTCCAAACACTTGTAGAAACCCTTCCCAGAAAAGGGAAGGCTGTTATGTGTGTGTGTGTGTGTGACCGTGTGTGTTTGCTCCACAGGCTCCCTCCCAGGCCAGTGTAACTTTGAAAGCGGAATCTGTGGCTACATCCAGGATAAGAAAGAGGACAAAGCCGACTGGCTGCGAGTCCGAGGACACACCCCCACCTCCTATACAGGACCCAGAGGAGACCACACTACTGGGGTGGGTGAGTCATTTCCTCATTCATTGTTTTATTCATTTATTCAGAGCTCAGACACCCACATGATGGCTGGATGGAACCCTGTGTGTGGTCCAACATTTGAACGCAGAAGGTGTCCGTATACTGGAGCTGTTGGATGTTCATAGTCTCTGTTCTCATTGTTCTTATTCACACAGCAGTTCTTCTTTATGTGTTGCCCTTTCACAGCTACAATAACAAATGGGAACCACTGGGATCAATACAGTCCGCACTGTAAAGTGTGTTATTCACGGTTTTGTCCACTGTGTGCCTCCTTCAGGTTACTTCATGTACATCGAGGCATCGCTTATGCGGCCGGGTCACAAGGCTCGACTGCTGACCTCTGACCTGCGGGGCTCCTCGTCCCCTCAGTGTTTGATCTTCTACTACCACATGTACGGGTCTGGCACCGGGATACTGAGCGTGCTCTTGCGCCACGGCAGCGTAGAGCGGGACACGCTGCTTTGGAGACTGCGCGGCGAGCAGAGCGTCAGCTGGATGAGGGCCATGGTGGACTACCACTGCGATGTCCGACACCAGGTACGTCAGTGTGTAGATTATAGTCACAGACTGTCTCCTCACATAAAGATAGTGAGAAAACGCTGATACATGAATCCATATTTTGCTAGATACACCAGTGCAATAGATTCCCTCTCCTCACAGTACACCTCTTTTGAATTCTTTGCACTGAATGATAAACAAAAAGCTCATAGTTAACAATCTCACCAATCATCACATATGACCCTTTAGAAGTGTGTGGCGGTGTCTGTATCTACAGAGACCCTGCAGTCCCTCTGCCTGTCTTTTCTTGTTTTGTTGTGTGCGGGAGATTTCCGGGGGTCAACCTTTAGGCAGTGCTAGGGTGAGAGGTCAGGATAAAATTGAGCACACAGCAGACAGTGCAAAAATCTTCCTGCAGGATTGTGCAGAGGTGCTTCAGAACATAACCGCTGTGAAGCAATCAGAAAATAACATTTTATTTCTCTGATTCACTACTTTGTTCTCTATAACATCGCCTCGTTTCGTCCGTCACCATCTATCTTGTTCTACCATCGCTGCTCTCAGTTGAGTTGGGGGGGAGGGGCCAACTTTGAATAGAGCATTTACACAGCAATGGAAAAATCCTGCATAGTTTTGCCTAAAATAGACAGTTAGAGATTCATGCTGATAATTTTTCAGTTCATCTGCCCGTCTGCCAACTTAACAGCCTTTCCGAAATGCTAGTAGATTTTCAAACATTCCTTTACTGAACATTATTTAGCGTTCTATGCAGCAAATCAGGGTAAATGAGGTCCATAACACGTTTCAGTTTCACTCAGTTTCACATGGCCATTGTAGTCACATAGTTTGTGTTTCCTGCAGATTATATTTGAAGCCATCCGAGGCCCATCACTAAGAAGTGATATTGCTATTGATGACATCCGTTTTAAAAGGGGACCGTGTGAAGGTTAGTGTAATACACAGTCTAAAATCCTATCTATTCCATTCTAAACAGCTGTTGTTGTGTCCCTACTGTGTCATATTGTATTGTATTGTGTATGTGTCGACATATTATCACTGTACAAGAGCAATATCCAAAATCCCAAACTAGACCTGATAATAGTTTACATATTTGTTCAGAGTGTTTAATACAATATGCATTGTTTTATAAGTGGAACTGTGATATCTGTGTTGTCTTGTCCTCCTTTTCAGATCCTGGTGACATCACTCCATACTCTGGCTCCTCAGAGTATTTCAATGAGATTGAGAACTGAGACTGGCGGGAGAGTCTTTCTGTATAAACGCTTGGTAGTTTTGGCTGGTTGGGCTGGGGGCTGGGTGGCTTTCAGAAGTATGAATGTGAACAATCCACCATGACAATTTACAACATTGTAGAGCAATGCTTATGTTGCAGCTGCAACCTCCACCACACTGTACTGCTGTCTTCCTCAATGTCAGTGTTTGTGCTTTCAGTGTCTGATGCCAGATGATGGAATTGTATAATGTGCTGGGGAACGGTCGTCAACATTCATACATCTCACGTCTCAGTCTTGTGACATTCAATCAAACAACCACAATCCAGTGTTAAGGCCTGTTGACACTTTGCACAAGAAGTATTTGAAATATTTGCCAGGTATGCCACAAGTCAATGATAAAAGGCGCTTTCCTTCAGTGGTCAGGTATAGTGAGGTCATTTACAAATGCATCCTCCTGAAAGGAAACCCAGCACTGTGGAGGCCAAACACATTCTGAGTTTTCCTCTAAATATAAATATTTCACTGTCTAGGGTGATAATATTTTACATATTAAGGCTCCAGAGTGTAGGATATAGTGGAATCTAGTGGTGTAGATTGCGACTCCCTCGCTTCCCCCTCCCATTCAAAGCACAAAGGAGAAACTACGGTAGCTGGAAAATACACACAAAAAAGTGTTTTGTTTGTCAGTTCTGGGATACTGTAGAAACATGTTGTCTGTAGATGTAAAAGGCTCATTCTTTGGTAACAAAATCATAACAATTCCTATTTTCAGGTCAGTAAGGTATACATGTACATATACATATACATATACACACATATATACATAGGCTGCATATATATAAAAATACACTAATGAAAGCATATATTACATACATTACATACTTATGAATATAATATTAAATTTCTACCAATAGATCCTCGGCAGACCTTTGACATTGGAACGGTAGTACTGGGAAAGAGTTGCAAGACAACTTAAACCGACAACTGAAAATTGAATTGTTCTGTAATTGTTACCTTACCTCGCCTTCCATGGAGTCTGCCATGTTGAACCGCCAAGTTTCTACAGGAACCCAGAACACTGGCTCTAGACAGGCCTGTTCGTGTACTTGAGTGAGTTACAATCTGCAACTACACCGTTAAATGTCACTAAATCCTCCACGCTGGTCCTTTAAACTTAGTCTTAACATAATTTCTGACACTGTGCTCGCGTTTAATTAAAAAAAGATACCAAGCATAAAACCCTTCCCTTCCACAGGTTCTAAAAAGCCCATTTGTAACTTACACACCTGTGATGTATGAATCTCAAATTAACTTAAATTTGACAGCACCTGCCTCACACCTTTAGCTGATCATTCATACATTGTTCATAAAGCTAATGCACCACAGACGTGGGTGCTTCTTGGGTAAGAGATAAGATCATTTCTATGTCAAAGTAAAAGTTATAACTCCTTATCCTAATAACACTGCTTATCTGGTTATCATGGCTCCTGTCAGTGGGTGGGATATATTGGACAGCAACAGAACATTTTATCCTCAGAGTTGATGTGTTAGAAGCAGGAAAAATGGGCAGCGACTGACCAAGGGCCACATTGTGATGGCTAGACGACTGGGTCAGAGCATCTCCAAACCTGCAGCTCTTGTTGGGTGTTCCCGGTCTGCAGAGGTCAGTATCTATCAAAAGTGCTCCAAGGAAGGAAAAGAAGGGCCAAGGCTCATTGATGCACGTGGGGAGTGAAGGCTGGCCCGTGTGGTCCAACAGACGAGCTACTGTAGCTCACACTGCTGAAACAGTTAATGCTGGTTCTGATAGAAAGGGGTCAGAACACACAGTGCAGAGCAGTCTGTTGGTATGGGGCTGCAGAACATTATTGACAGAATAAAACAGAATGTTATGGCTGATCGCTGTATATCAGGCTTTGGGTTAACACAATGCTAGTTAGTAGATACATTCATCGTTGGTTTGGATATTTTTAAGGAAATCTTTTGACAAGAAGATATTGCCAACCTTATCCTATAAAGTACACACAATTAACATAAAGGCATTCATGAATTGGATGTTTGATATTTAATTGCTTTCCAAAGAGAACTGATGGAAAAGTCAGATAATCAACCTTTCAGCTCAGGGAGGTCGTGGCCCACCTTACTGGAGCCTTCTCTGTGGGAACTGGAAAAGGGCATGGAAGAAAAAAAGGGCTGAAATAAAATATCTTTGCATAGTGGCACTGGGCCTTGACTGCTGCCGTAGTTCGTCTAGGAGGAAACAAACACACACAACATCACAACAACATTAACAATGAGCAATACACTTTTCTCCTGCCGGCAAACCTCAGCTTCTGCGGCAAAAGCATTGGACATTCAATCTGAGAAATTAGATCTTGTAAACCTTTTTTTTTTTTAATAATAATACTTTTCCACTGTTGCACTGTTTGTTCATTAGCTCTGCTCTGTATATATTTGTTTATATAGTGTTTGAATTTAGAAATGGATGCTTAGCTATGGACAAGTTTCAAGTTTGAATGCCAATACATACAATTCTGCTGATACTTCCTACATATCTCATCTCATCTCATATAATAAGGCTGTTTTGGTTATTTGTTGGTCAGATTTTGCTCCACTGTGAGTCCAGATTCAGTCTTCAATCACTACCTTGGCCAGGGGTGGCCAACCAGTCAGGCATGAAGAGCTTAACAACCCCCACATTGTTGCATTTTGACTTATTATAAATACATTTTGAAATGTAAATCATTAGTATCTTTTCAAGGTATGGATTCAGTAAGGTGCTGGAAACCTTCCCTAGAGGTTTGATCCATGCTGACTCATTAGCATCACACAGTTCCTACTACTACTACTACTACTACTACTACACAGTAGAACATGAGACAGATAATCTGTGAAACAATCAGGTTCCTCTGGCTCCTCCTAGAGCTCCTAATGGCATTTACAAGAATCCACCGGGCCTGCACCAAAACAACCAATCAGCTGTTGTAGCCTACAACGATAGCTAACGTGGTAAATTTAGCATAGTGTTCATTTCCACAGCTAATAATAATAATAATAATAATAATAATAATAACTTTTTTCATCCTCTCATTAATCCCAGTTGTACTCCATCAACAAAACTCAACATTTCCTGAAATGTTCGAGCGGAACTCTTGAGTTTCTTTCTTGGTAGCTTCACGTCGTTAGGGTAAAAAGACAGAGTGGAATACCTGACATGACTCTGTTTGTGCATTGATGGAATTAAGGCTGTGGAAATGGACATTATATCAAATTTACCAAGATGACAGGTAAACATGTAGGAGGTTTTAAGTTAGCATTAACTGGGGAACAGGGGAAATTAGAAATAAAGCCCTGGTCCTCTCCGCCCCTGAGGTAAATAAAGGCCCTGGCGACCGTTTGACAATTTCCGGTATATATCTCATCTTTCCCACAAGGAACTGGAACACATGGTCGGAAGGGACACCAGACTTCTTTGCTAAGCCTCCTGTCACTGTGACCTGGTCTGGGAAAGCGTGCGATTGGATGGATGGAACCTGGGAGCTTGTTTAAAATCTGCATGACATCTTTTGGAATGTCTGTTAGGACACTTAGACCCAGGTTGCAATAAACTATCCAACAGTAACTGAGCTCTTGACCCTGTCATTTGCTAGAGATGTTCCCTGTTGACATACACAAGGAGGTATATGCCATTTTGACATTAAATAGTAGGGTAAACACAGGTTAGCAATGATTAAGGTTCCATTTCATTTAATGTAGCAGACCCTATCCAGTGAGCCAACATGCGCAATAGAAGCACCTGTGTTTACCGTACTATTTAGTATCAAAATGGCTGCTGGGAAAAAGGTCTATTTGGCCACTACATTGAATGTACAAAATATTGTGGACAGTCTGTCCCATCAAAACTTTGATCCTGAGTGAGATGTAATAACAAGTACTATCTAGTAAGCAGGATATTTGGTACGGATGTTTATGGTTAGGATGAGGTTTGGTGGCTCCTGATCGTTCCTCTATTGGCGCCATCAGGCCTAAACGTTCCCCCTGTATTTACTTGTATTTGGGGGGTCTACTTTAAGTTCACATGAGTTAATCTTCCTGGTGACATTGGATATAAAAAAATAAAATGCGTGGCCACGGGAACTATCTCGTGGCCACTCTAAACTGATTAGTCTGAAAAACAGAAGAATAAGAAATTATGCAGAAAATCGGGAAAAAATTACGCTTGAAAAACCAACCATAAAATAAATTACTCTGAAAAACAGAAAAAAATTTTTCAGAAAAACAGAAATAACTACTCCGAAAAACAAACCAAAAAATTATATTTCAAGTGAATGCAATATGCTTCCGTAGTTAAGAAAATTTGGTGAATCTGGAGTTGAGTTTTCCTAACAGAATATTAAGAGGAAATAGGAGAAATGTAACGCTGAGAAAGTTGCTGCATGCAGCTGAATGTGTGCTACGCAGTATTTATGTACATCTATCACTCACAAAGCATCACTATTCAGCAAAAAGGGTTATGCCAAACCTCTGTCCATGTAGCACAACCACCAATCAAACAAAACATTCACTCACTTTTCACCATGAATGACACATCAGGCCTTTGTCACTGATGACATGTCACAGCAGGAAAAGCACAGGTCTAAATAATACAATGAAAGATGGCTGAATTCAGTTTCACTGTCTGGTATTGTACATGCTGGCTCGCTGTCACCCTGTCATGGCTTACTGGGACACTTGGAAGCTCAGAGCCATCCTTAATGTCATTAACACCTGTGATTTTCCTTCTACAACAAGGCCAAACTTCTGCTGTGAAAATTGACTTAAATCTGATACTGTCCAGATTGTTTTGTCACAAATAGAATCAGAATTTACAATATTGCCTGTTTGAAGTGTCCTAGTGAGGTGTGAAGTGAGGCCTGCAGGAATAGAACTGGGATCCATCGAGAGACTAAAGTCTGACTGTAGTGATCAACATTGCAGTGATTTTTGAAAAATATAAGCAAAAATGTAAGAAATTAGATACTGCTTGTGGCAAAATGTTTTTTTCCAACATGTACAGTATTTAAGGCTGTGCAGGAATTTCACATGAAGCCAGAAATGTCTAGGAAAGTCCCAAACTCTGACCTTGACCCAGACAACAATCTGTTCACACTTCAGCTCAGAGATTCTACACTTCTACAGGTGTAAAGGAATCATTGTTAGGTAGGAGCGCCCTCTAATGGAGGCAGCCTCAGTGGACTCACATCCTTCTTTAGTTCTCCTGTCTTTGTCCTTTTCACAATTTAAAAAGGTGTACAGAGTGATTCTAGAGGAAGATAGTTGAGTCCCTGCTGTTTGTTTTCATTGAGATGTGGTCTGCTGGTTCACAGGTTCTCTCATGTGCTACAGTCAGGATGTAGTAAAAGTCCCTGTGCCAATATTCCTAAATGTACATATTTTCCACATTATACCCTACTGGTTGGTGCAGTAGCTGGAAAACTTGTATTTATTATTGTGCATGCAGTTCAAGAGCCATTCAGATTCTAGCTATATCTAAGGATAAAACATAATTTACCATTAGGTTCATCGTGTCTTCCTGCATTGCTTCTGAAGCTCTGTAGCTTAAAATATACTTGATGCAAACCCTAATTTACACTGTATACCATGAGAGAAACCAAAGATACACACTTCAATCTGGAAATGTATTTATTTTGCTACTGGAATTATAAAGCAGAATGCAGAGCACAGCAAGCATTCACAACAGAACCTACACTGAAGGGCAATTACATTACACCCCTCCCATTCCCAGTCATGATGCTTAGTCTCATTTCCAGTACTTAACTTAAATTTAGCACCTAACCAAGCTAAAAGGCAAGCAAGCCAATAAAGTTTGTTATCAACGAAGAAAACTAAATTTGAAAAGCCAAAACAGTACGCAATGTGAACATGGCCATGTTTTCCACAAACCAAAGTGTTTTTTTTAATCTATTTAAAGATTATACAAATACTTCAATCATATATACGAAAGAGAAAAGACATAACATCTGACATTTAGGGCTGACAACTTCACTACTAACAAAGATCTATCAACAGTTAAAGTTCTTCTGAATCTTTGTGCAATGCCTCATAGGTCTTTTATTTAAGTGTAGCCTAGCGTTGAGACAGAACAAGACCACAGCATCAAACATCACTTGCATTAAGCACAGTAATTCATATTCAAAAGAAAAACTTTGAAACTTAACTTGGCCAAACTAATGCTTCACAATAATAACAACAACAACAACACAGTCCACCTCTGAATGCAACTATACAGATGAATGAAGGCATTGACATTATCATCGCTTCCCCTCCTGATCCACGATACAGAGACGTCAGGCTCCATGTTTGATCCTTCCTCCGTGACTTATAATCGAACAAAAACACAGTTCAGAGGGGAGCAGCAGCAGCAGAAGCATGAGGCCACTGTCATCAACACTTCTATTTAAGAAGCACATCAGGTAAAAACTGCTTTTATCTAGTAGAGGTCTGAGCCCCAACTTTAAGAAATCTTAATCTACAACTAAAACAATACACAAACTGACATTTTGTTTGTGTAATAGAGTGAGGCTGCAATTACACTGGTACATCTTCAAAAAGGGAAAAAAAAAACAACGGCAACACTGGTCCTTCCCAGTACACAGGAGACAGCGCATACAACATGTTAGTACATTTCTGTATGTAGCTTACTTTAAATTAGTCATAGATAAACTTAGAAACTTTCATAATCTTTCTTGTCCTTTTTGCCTTCACCCTCGAAGCTGTCTGTCCCATCGCTGTTGTCGCGGCGACGCTTGCGGCTGTTGCGGATGTTGAAGCGAGGGTTTATCTGCGGCAGGGGGTCCATACCCAGAACTTTATGAATCTGACGGAATGCCAGCAGCCTCAGAGCAAACTGTAGAGAAAGAAACAGAGAGAAAGCCAAGATACGGTGTCAGGAGACTGAACTAAACCAAGACTTGCAGATTCTTAAAGAGCTCACAAATCCCCAAACATTTTATGTGACGCCTGACATCTCCTGGTAAAAAGCAGATTATGACACAAGGACAGTTAAATAAGATATCTCAAGGCTCTAAGAAACCATTTTCCAGGGCTTTTCCAGGACATTTTCCAGGAGTTTCTCTTGACAAACAGGACAGCACTTACTCCCAAACACTCACACAGTTTACCAGTAATTCTTAAGCATTTTTTAATGATGCATGACAAGTTGAGGGTTTCCAGTTGTTTTCAAAGCACTGCCATTTCTCCTATTTAAACTAACCAGCACCTGATGCAATTTTTCAGTTCATGTTCACACTGCAAACTCTCCATTTTGACTCATGCTCAGACTGGATTGTTTTTTGTTTGGCTGTTTACATTATTTTCTAAATGTAGCCCAAATCTAAATTCAGTGTGAACAGGTCACAGTCCCGAAGTGACCTGCATGACAAATGTAGATCTGGAGTGTTGTAACAGTTGCCTGGATTCTGATATGACTGATAACACTGAGGTCACAGATCTGTATCTGATTTGGACCACATGACAGTGGCCAGAATCCAATTTAAAAAAAGACCAGATCCTGCAGTGTGAATGTAGCCTCACTTCTTCATGCCTGACAGATAATGTATAATACAAGAGCTTGTACTTGGGCACTTGAGGTGATGTCCTCTCTCTGTTGCTCTCCCATGGCTGTTAAGGTGTCCACAGGCTTCTTCTCACAAGGATCTACCAATCCTGGTCCACCTGTTAGAGAAGAATAGAAATAAATTAATAAAAACAGCATTAAATAATGTTTCACTTCATTTTATTTCCAGAATCTAACCAATTTGTGAATTTGGTTGGTTTTAGGTTTTTCAAAATCTGCAAAGTCAATTAACTCTATTTTGCACGATACAGCATGTAATGGAGCCCAGTAAGTAAAACATTAGTCAATGCATAGAAAAATAAAGAAACACTAGCTTACCAGGAAGTAAAATCCCAGACGAAATACATTCAAAGACACGTCTCAGTGCGTCGCCGGGGCTGAGGGGGGCAGAGGCGCTACTGATGGCTTTCTCAACTAGCAGCTCCATGGCCTGAACAGAGGCAACACAAGAGACAGCTTAGATGCCTGACAAACACACACAATCTCTGCTAGATATACAACAGTCAGTTTGTAAAGCTGGAATACGCTATCATTACAGTAATTGTTCAAAAGGTGAACTCGAGGATACTTTGTGCAAAGGGATGGTAGACGGAGATCTTTGCCAACAATACTCTGCCTGTGCCTAGTATTAGCAGCCATTGCTTGGTTTATATCAAAATTAAATATATAAAAGGCTGTCAGTGTGAGGTATGCCAACCATTTAAAAACAAAACACAGGGCTGTGTGACCAGATGACTAAAAACTAATGAAATGTAAAAATCTTTTCATGCGTTTTGCTTGAGCATTTATTCCCGTGTGTCACAGGTCACACTATGCACTCCGAGGGGTTGATGAGGCAGGGATGCAATCCAAAGCAACTGTTTCACTAGCATTTACACACAAACTACTTCAATCTGTTCACCTTGCTTTCTCTTTCCAACACACCCAGACACACACCCACCCACACCCACAGGCTTGCCTCGCCTCTGTTTGTCTCTATGTCTCTACAGCAGGTTGTTTTAGTCTATTTCAGTAAAGCAGGTGATTCTTGTTGTTCACCAGTGTGGTACCGAATGTACCTGGTCTGTGCTTCTCCACATACCAGATAAAGCTTCTCTATTTCTCTCTGTGTGTTTCTCTGGAAAAATGCTTAAGTGGGTCACCGGATGTTAATACACCTGGGCGGCTGAGACACTGAGACATTAATATTTTATATTCCTTTACATGCTTAATTAACAAATTGCACAAAGGTTCTAGATAAAGAGACATAAATGATCAAATAAGAGTTAGTACATTTTATTTGTGTAGTATATAATTCAAAATGTAATAAGAAATAAGCCTTTCCATGTGCTCATTATATTAAAACATTGAAACATTTTTAATTACACAAACTCAATTTTCAATCAACTTTTGTAAGTTAAAAAAGATTCTTGATTAAGCAGCTTTTACTTGTCATTTTACGTGACACTAACTTAGTTTTTTAAGTTACAGAAACATTCCTGATAAAGTTCTTTTTACTAGGTATTTTGTTTTCACAGTACAAATGAAAGGTCACTTAAAATTGTTGAAGCTACTTTTATCAATGTTTTTATAACTAACAAATCGAGTTAGTTTTACTTTACTAGTAATTTTCAATGTAATCTCTTTCAACAATTTTTGAGTTAAATTACTTTATCTGGTTTGAAAATTTTGACGCATTTTGTTTTTGGTGACCGAAGCTCAATAGCACCACCGTTTTCAATTAACAACTAAAAGATTTCACATTTCACTCATGAATGTCTCACCAGGGACAACCCAAAGTCACATAGTGCATCAGGGAGCCTTTAAAACGTTCATAGCGTGTTTAAACAACAGAAACTTACCCATCCCGGGAAGGGCGACCATGTGGGAACTCGCTGACAGAGGTCTCGCAGGATTCGGATGATGATCACACAGGACTGAAGTCCATTTGCCCTAGCCTTTTGATGCAATAAAGTTAGGTTTATGCAGTGACCAACAGTGACAAGAGATGGACCAAACAAGTGAATCAGTTCTGTCATAGAGGTCCAAACACTACTGTGCATAATGGAAGCTTGAGTATGGTTTGAGGTGCGTATGAGCCATAAGAGTTTGCAATCAGCTGCCATTCCCAGTAGTCTTGTACCTCACAGTTAGTAAGGGAGTTCAAAGTTTGCAAGATGCACAAGAAACGAGGACTTTTCTTGCCATCTTCTAAACCCTGACCCCAGGTTTATCCAGGTATCTCACAAACAGGTACTTAAAGTACAAGAGTCCACCTGAGAGGATAGTATAGGGACTGAAAGAGCCAAAGAAATCTGCTTTAATTTGCCTGTGCTTTTGCTCAGGTAGCAGAATCACAGAAAACTACTCAGATATTCCTTTTTCTCTCAATCCCCATTCTACAAAAATATATAGAATAAAAACAATACAAACGTTGAACATGAAAGCACTTCTTGATGGCACAACTTTGTGCAAGTTATTGTGCAGCCTTATGGAATCACATGTAGCTATAATGCAGTACTTGGAAAATTGAAAAGGGAATACAAGGATGCCAGTTCTTTGCTAGAGTATTTTTGTTTTCATACAAGTGCTTCAAATAGATTGATAATCAATACATATGATGGACATTAACCAGATCGTTGATGTAATAAGTGGCATCCTTGAATATTTTTTGCTTCAAATAGTAATAGTTTTCCTCATTATAATAAAATGAAAATCAAATGTGTAAAACACAAATAAATGAATAAACAAATAAATAATGCATCTCATAAGGCTACAATAAGAAAGTAAAATGATGTTCCGAACCTGGAACCACTTAGCGTGGCGCAGAGCAGCCAGAGCGTCAAGGCATTTTTGCCTGTCCAAGACGTCCGCTGGGTCTTTCACCATACCCGAAGTTACATCTAAAAATGGATTTGAAGTGTCAAAATGGTGATGAGGAATGGGTGTTTGACCAGGTCAGCGAGGCTGGCAGAGAACAAACACATTGCCACACATACCAATGTTTTTTTCCATGACAACCTACAGTTGGTTGCTTATTTTGCAATTTAAAAAAAAAAAAAAAAAAAAATGTACTGACATTCCTTAGAAACTGACTACACAAACCAACACATGGTCAACGTCAGTGGATAGATACAGATTGACTCTGTGTACAATTATGTTAAGTCATTGTATTTTGTAAAAAGGGGTCACAATGTCTTGAAGCCAATACCATTTTATCAGGTAGACATGTTGTGAGGCTTACCATTACCTTGGTAGGTACCATGAGAATTTTGATTTTCTTTGCCCAAGCATTGGGACGGAGGAGGAGCTCCGTGGCTAATGATTGAGAAAGAAAAGGGCAAATGGCTAACAGGCCTGATAAAAAAGTGGCATGGCAATAGTAGGTGTGGCAATGTTTTTGGGATGTAAGAAAACCTTGGTCAAAAATCCTTCCGAAGCTGTTGGGCCCTACTAAACCTCTGATGGGAGACAATGTAGCAGAATTTTTTTTTTGTGTTCAAAGAAACAAGGGGTCTTTTTGCTGGACTTCTAAATATAACTACGAATATAAAAAAGGAGGAAGCAATGGGTGCTGAAGAAGAGAAAAAAACATGAGAACTACCAGCAAACAAAAGGGGTTAGGATATCACTGCATGCATACCTAACATCAGTAGGTTGGAATAGGACCTTAACAATCATTGTACCAAAGGCTATACTCAGGTCCAACCCAAGATTCCTCGGTCATAGCCTTCTTGCCTGAACGTTTAACAATACTCCCCTAAGAATAAATTGAAATAATCAGATTTCAATAATAATTATTCAAATTATTTGTCCTCATCTTTCCATTTTAAGTGAAATCAAAACGACAAAAACTTGTCAAAGGGCTTTCATTTTTGCTCAACTGGTCTAAATATTATCTCCTACTGAGCCAAATTTTGAGTCTTGTGTGTAAAAAGGAACATGTCAATCAACTCAGGGGAGCACTTCAGAACAGGGGACCTCAGCCAGGTGAACTGTTCACCAGTACACAAAAGGAAGATTTGTTTCCTGTGGGAAAATAACATCCAATGTCCTCTACCAAATATTGATTTGAGAAAACATATTTGCACAATTCATTCCAAATTAAACTTGAGGAACAGAAGTGCCTCCTGTTATCTATTTGTTCATCTTCTGAAGGAATTGTCTGTTTTTGTCTCCTCATCTCAAAGAAAATTTGGAGAAAAGATACTGTAAATGCACGACTCCCATTGAATATAGCTAACAATAAAATGGAAACAGAATCCCCTGGAACACAGGAAACAAAATAGAATCTCACCTGGGAATAACTAGACTTAACACAATGCAAACACTGATCATGCTTTGTTTAAAGGATAAAGATAGCATTTGAGAGGTAGGAGTTACAGAGCAAAAGGCCTAAGAGCAATACTGCTGGCACTTGCCTCTTTCATCTTTAAAAAATAAAAATAAAATAAAATAAAAATTTACACTAGAAGTGATCTGCCCCACGTAAATAGAAAGAGCTTTAATTGAGAAAAATAACTGAGTTGGGGGTCTCTCATTGGCTCCCACCATAGACCAATAAAAGCAGATTATCTGAATCTAATGTTTAATTGAAAAAATAAAATAAAATCCATTCTAATGGTTTTCGTTGTTAACGATTACATTTTTGCAGGTCTTAGACTGTGCACAATAAACCCTGAAGTAAAGAGACCACAACTAAAGTTATTAAATATGATGAGCTTGCACTTCCTTAGTTGCCCCTGTCATTTCTGATTTATGAAATCCAAATGAGTCATAAATGAAGAGAAAGTTGCCAGGATGATAGGATTTAAAAGGCAAACAAAACAATCTTTGTGGAGTGCCAGCAGGACAGTGCTCTTCAGGGTGTCAACCAACATATTGAAATTGATTTCATAGAGAAATAGCAGAAAGACAAGAAAAGAGGTGCAATGGGAAAGGCTGTGATGGGTTTCCCAACCTCCGTCCCGGCCATTTTCCTCTCTGATGACAGGTGAAGTCAGTGTGATTGTCACTTGCATCTTTGGCTCGGTACAGGATGTCAGAATGATGGCTGCTTCCTGGATAGATCCCTTGACCTCATATTTTTCTGGCGTTACCACCTGGAAGAAATGGTGTAAATGCAAATGCGCTAACATTATTTATAGTCCATTGTACATACAACTAGTTGACAGTCACTTCTCTACGAAATAGCTAGGGAACATACCTAGCTGATGTCATCTACACTCAGTGGCCACTTTCATAGGTACAGCTGTTGGCACTCTACGCAGTCATATAGACTGATGTCTGAATCATCTGTTAATACAAGATACTTTTTCAAATATACCAATATTGTGTGTGCAGACTCCCCCTAATTTGTTTTTATTTGTTGGAAAGTGCAGCTTGTCCCCAGCTTTAGCAACTGTAGCAGCAGTGGTACTCTGGCGGTCTGATGCGCAGCTCCTCAGCCTGCTGTCATTGAGCAGCTGTTAGCTGGTTCTGTGGACACCCGTAGTTTGGCAACAGCACAGGACTGCCACAGTGAAGGCATGTTTTTTTCCTATTTATGAAGGGCAGCAGCAGAGGGGCTCTCTTCCAACAGTTTTCCATGTTTGCATGTGCAACGTGGAAGAACTGGACGTTTCACCACAACAGTCTCTGCACAGTGATTATTCAGTTTTACAAGCAGCTTTTTTCACTGATGTTTAAAAAAAAAAAAGTTAACTTAAAAGTAACTGAAATATATCCAGAAATATCCCTGCTGTCACACATGGACACTGTACAACACTAATTAAACCATGTATTGAAAGTTCTTACCAACATTAACACAAACATTAAAATCAGACGCCTTATGAAGACTGGAATCTGTCATTTGTAAAACACACACACCCGATTTCAAATGGAGACATTCTGCACAAAATACAAAAAGACTATTCAGTGTATTGGGCATCAGGCCCAGACTCCTGCACCCAGCCAACTGACCTCTCACCTCTCACTTCCATGACCTGGAGAGAAACCAGGACCGGATAAACTGAGTATGAGAGGATACGAGTTGTTTATTTTGACTGAGCTAAATGGTCTCGTAAACTTTTAGTAGTTTTGTAAAATGTTCCAACTAAACCAAAGACAAAGGGGTGTCTTACAAAACAAAGTACCTATTAAAGTGACCACTGAAGAGATGAATTGTGCTGTGATAATTGGAAAAGATAGTACTGTTAGTTGTTTGGGGAGGTGCTCCACAATGCGGGTGAGGAGGTCCTTGGTGGGCTTCTCAGAGCAGAGCAAGACTAGGTTTACATTCTTGTCCCCACGAAGAAGCAAGCCTTTGGCCAGAACTCCAACCCTCATCACTCCCTTCAGGGCTCTACAGTTACACAAGGGAGATGGGAAAGCAAAAGAGCACAACAAGAAACAATTAAAATGTCATAATTCTGAAAAATGGAAAACATCCAAATACAAAATCTCACTGGCTTGTTAAAATGAACAATATGTATTACTGCTTGAAAGAAAAAAGAATATGACAAATTTTTTGTTCTGAACAGCCAATCTGAAAAGCGCTCACATTGTTGTGTTTGGAGGAAAGATAGCCCATGCACTTCAAGTTCTGGCCATGGACAGATGCAAAACAATGCCACGACAGTAAATACTGTAGGAAACCCAACAGTAAAATAGTCTACATCTCCAAATGGGGTTTTGATTATAGCTTAAATTATAAAAGTCATGTGCTTTGCTCCAAGTGATTTTTCTGTATAAACTGTGAATCTTTGGAACAGCTCACAAGAAGAAAAGGGCAGGGACGGGTATGCAAGACGGGACCTTTACAGGACGTTTCAGAGTAGGGCATTTTCTTGAGGACATGAAAATGTTTTTCTATGCAAAAGGAAGAATGCTTATAACTTAACTCCATACAACAGTTATAAGCAGCCCAGATATCGCACCTGTCTTTAGTTGCCTCTTTCTTCTCTTTGTCCTCTTCCTTGGCCTTGTCCTGGTCTGTAATTATGTCTGAGACCAGTTTGAGGGCACGCTCTGTGATTGACACAATCTTCTGGATAGACTGGAGCTCGTCTTCTGAGGGGTAGATGGCTGCGTGCTTGGTCATGACATAGCGGTCGTCTGAAGAATCGGGCCGACGTGGGGGCTGAGAGCAACAGAGAAAGGGTGTGTCATTTTATCTAGGTGAGGATGCACTGACATTTTCTCAAAGAAAATTCTATTGTTAAAATTCGAAAGATTCTTGTTGAGATAATGGCTTTACAGTCTGAGTATTCATATTTCACTACTGACTGACTTTGTAAAATTAAAAAAAAAATCAGACAATTTGTCTGCCGTAACTTTAGTTTCTTTTTTAGCCACACATTAGGAAGTGAATATGGGAATATGCTAGCAATATGCTGAGCGGCACTATCTTAAAGCCCTACCACAGGACCCTGTGGCTGCAGGCCAGGCATGCCGGGCCGGACACCAAGTAGACCAGGAGGCCCCTGTGGATACCCGCCGTCTGGTAAACGACGTCGCTCATCCCAGTGGTGCTGCTCCTCCTCCATACGTCTCCAGTACATGTCTTCTTCATAACGCCTGAAAATATAAACACAGCTTGTCAAAAGCTATCTACTGGACTTTAGATTCTTGAAACATTTTGCTTCTCACTCAAAAGCCTTATTAAGCTCTGACTTAACGGTGGGGAGTCCCAGGTGTTCAATACATTTAACATAATTTACACCTTCTCGAGACAGGTGAACCAACAACCCAGTTAGGCTGTGTTTGGGTCAAATTCAGCCCTGCGTTTTAAAAAAATAAAAAATAAATAAATGAAAAAATGCTAATGCAGAGGATTGTGGCAAAAAATAAAAACACATTGGTTGTGGAGAGTGCCGTCTATCCTGTTGCTCCCAAATGTCCCATAGGTGTTATATTGGATTAATCACAGTGCCTTGTATGGATCCATCTGCAATCATGAAATACCATCATTTCTGCACTTGTTTGCCTTTAAATGTTCACCCCTCTGCAAATAAAGACTGCCTACAAGTTATTCCTAACATCCAAAAGACCATAACTATACCGCATCTCCATTCTCCAGCGCTCCTCCTCCTCTCTTCTTCTCCAGTATTCTTCCTTCTGCATCTGCTTTCTCATCTTCTCTTCCTGAATTTTTCTGGCTCTGATGCTGGGCTTGACCTCCACCTGCAGATCTGGGTTCACCTTTTTCTACAAGACAAAAACAAGTAAACAGTTTCATGGGTGAAATATAGAATATGGAAATAAGAAAACTCCCTTCAGATGTATATTGGACTTGAATGTCCCAATGGCTTGAAGTTAAATGTAAAGCAAAATGAGTACTTATGATTGTTGTCATTTCCATCAATAAAAGGAAAAGTGAAGGTTTAAACATTTGGCAGGCTCCATATTTATCAAGCATTTCAGAGTCATCCGAGCAAATTAGGCAGAAAGTTTGACTAGGACTCCTACCTCAGAGTAGAACATTAAGAGTTAATTCATGAAGCTTTTACCTGAATGCATGTGTATGTGCCTCGATTACATATTTATTTGAGATTAGGGATGGGGCCGATCCGATCCAGTATCGGTATCGGGACCGATACCAGCGTAATTCACGTATCGGAATTTCCCAATCCAACCTACGCAGATTTCCGATATCCATGAGCCATGTGTGCGCTTTAACGTTGTCTGCTGAAATGACTCCACAGGTGATTCCTGCAGGCCAGTCTGCTAGCTGGCTGCAAACTGTGGAATGGATTTCCTGAACGGACGTGCGGCTCAATGAGACAGAGTTATGAGACGCCCCGCTCAGGAAATCCATTCCGCAGTTTGCAGCCAGCTAGCAGGATAGCATTGAGCAGCATTGTGGCTAGCCAACATGTCCGCTGTGTGTAAATACTTTACACTGGAAACACCGCAGAGCAAGACAGCAAAAAATGCAATGTTTGCACAGCCGTAATTCAGAGACGCGGAAGCTCCCTCGCGTCGTACACACTACGGACGCAAACAAACACTTAAAAAAGCACCACACGAAACAGCACGAGGATTTTTTAGGCGAGCTGTCAGGAATCACTTCTAGAGTCATTCCAAAAACAAGGTAAACTCCAGGCAGACAACGTGAAAGCTAAAGGGATTACCGAGTGTGTGTGTGTGTGCGCGTGCTTGTGTGCGTGCATGTGTAAGATGTTTACACTTATTGCACTTTTCTTATATTTCCGAAAATGATGTACCTTCTGTCCATCTACACCAACCAATGTGTGTAAGTGTGACCTATCATTGATGACTTTCCGTGTACATGATAGTTCACCTCTGCAGCTCTCAAACAGGATGACTTTTCTATGTTTCCCAAATTTCTTAACTCAAATGTACACTATAGGACAAAATATGCCTCACTCTCAGAACTTAATTTCCTGTTCTGAGACACTTGATAAATACATTAGCATGCATTAAAATTCTGTTGAGATGAGCAACACATGTTGGCTACAAACCTTGTACTGCAGGCGATGTCTACGACCTTTTAGATGCATTTCCTTTGCATTTGGATCATTGAAACTACATTCACACAGCTTGCAATGGAAGCGGATGACTTTGCCTTCATCGTTTCGGACCTAGAAAGCAGTTACACATATTACAGACAGGATTTAAATGTATTTCTGCTCAGTAAGTGTATGTTGGCTCTATGTTGGTCTGTCAAAACTTACTTCCTCAACATAGTCGTGACCGACAGGCTGGACGTCACTCTGCAGTGCAGCCAGGGCCGACGTGGACAGAGAATCTGAAACTTCAGTCTTGGGGTCTTGAGTACCTGAAGAGGGTGTTGCAGGCTTAGGAGCCTCCACTTTCGCTTCTGCTCTGGCCTCTTCCATTTTTGCTGTAGTCTGTAATTTATTTCCACCTGCAGTGGAGAAATGAGACCATTTACAGTGCTACTGCTAAACCTTGGTCTAAACAGTCCTAAATAACAAAAATACAATGCGTTAACAGGTGGCTCTGTGAGGAGGAATTATCTGATGGAGTAGTGGTTAATATGGTTGACATGACAAGCATAATAACATACTTGCGAATTAATTCCATAGTTTACAGCTCAATACAGCTAAACAACAGAGACAGTAATATAGTTAATAACTACAACAACATCCTAGCTGAATGTTCTACAGCCTGACGGATTATGGGACTGATAAATAAATATTCTTTAACATGTTAACAATTATACATTTACAACCAATTCTAGTTGACATTGCTGAGAGCTGCTTATTTTGTCTCACTCTGTGCTGCTTGCAACAGTGCACTATACTAGATATATTGTGATATGTCTATGATAAGCCAATATAACTATTGGCTAAATTATTTCATGAATTTCATGAAAAGGATCAAGTGAGACAGTAAGACCGATGTGTTTACTAACCAACAAAATTAATCTTTGGGGTGTTGATTTTCTTCCCAGCTACGGCAGAGTTGGCAGCGGAAAGGCTGTTGGCTAATGGGTTCTTGACGCCTGCCACACCACTGCTGACTATGTTGACAGGTTTCAGGTAGGGGGGACTGGAGCTGGTGGCAGGGGAGGAGGAGGCAGCCATGCACAGAGAGCTGGTGGTGCTGGAACTGCTCAGTGTAGCCGTGGTGGTCTTGCTGGGCGCAGCTGTGGTAGAGGAAGATGTCTGAGTGACCATGCTGGGCTCTGTAGAGGGAATGGGCTTACCAAGTTTGGTATGAAGCTTAACAACCTGGAGAAGAGAATTCAGAGGAGAGAAAGAGCATTTTCACCAAGTATGAGGTGTCTAATTTAATGACCATGCAGCAAACTACTGACTCCCAACAATTTAAGTTTTTTTCTGTTTCAATCTATAACTACAGATTTTGTGGTTTGTAGACTTCATCTCTCTGTTTTTCTATTCTGTCTTCTGTCTGTTTTATCCCTTCCTTCTCTGCAGGGTTCCCACTCATGTCCATACCTTCTGGTGCTTGGCTCCACGGATATGTGCAGCATAGGCGTCGGCACCAGTGCAGGAAACATCGCAAAGTTCACAGCGGAGCTGGTTCTGAGCATTGCGGGCCAACACCCCTCCACCACTACCGCTGCTGTTGTTGCTCTGGGAAACCTTCAGTGCAGCTTCCTTCTTTTTGTGCTTCTGGCCTTCGAGATGCTCCTTGTAAGTCTAAAGCATTCAATGTTCAGAGGGAGACACAGCCATAAGTTAGTTTGAAACACTGACATTTTTATTTTTGTAGCCTAAAAACGTAAAAGGAACAGTGACTTAATCATTAGACTACATTCAGCCCAAGCTTTCTCTACTCAACTGTGCTGAGGAAATTATAGGCAACCATATAAATCTGAACCAAAATCTGCTCTTTGAGAACAGTCCTAGAACAGTTGAGCAAGCCTTGGTCAGAACCTCAGTCTACTTTCTCCTTTCCCCTTCAAGGGATACATCTTAGAGAAAAGATATAACAATACTGCATCTTAAAGTACACTTAATATCATAATGTGCATCCTACTTGATTTTACTGGGATTCACTATGTTTTAATTTACATTAGTGAAAGGAATGACCCTGTGGGATGACAATACTAGGGACACAATAGAAAACCCCCCCCAAAAAAACAGTAGACACACCTACCGTGTAAAACAGTGTATATTGAGAAGCTTGGCTGCATTTATGCGTGTGCTTAGGTCATTTGACAAAATAGTGTCATTGCACTCACCTGTGGGCCAGCACAGCTGATCTTGCAGACATCGCAGTAGTGGATCTGAGGGGGTTTGGGTGGCTGCTTGGGCCGAAGCTGCTTACTCTGAAAAGGGGGTTTCTTGGTGAAAGTGTTCCCCGTCCATGCTGCTGTTGCTGCTACAGCAGCCACTGCCTGCTTCTGCTGCTGCTGTTGCTGCTGCTGGTAGTAGCTGGACGCTGCCGAGTAAACCGCTGCTTCATAGCCAGAGTATGAGGTTCCTGGGAAAGGATAAACCAAGGCCTACTTATTCGCTACTCAATGCTGTCACTTTATAGCCTTTTGAAAAAGGCTCCATTAAAAAGCAAAGCAAAGATGTATGTGCATAATGTTAACCATGTTCACCATCTTAGTTTAGCACGTTAGCATGGTAAAATCTGATAAAATGCAAATCAACGTTTTTGCGGCTCTCATGTTCTCAAATTGTACTGTAATGAACTAATGTCACATTCTACAGATTCCTGTTGTTGTTGTTGGCACTTTACTGAATACAAAATTTCAAACAAACAAAAAAGCCTGTGCGCAGTGGCTGCTTAGTCTCAAAAGCTGGGAGGTGCAAGAACATGTGCCGCGCTCAATGCAAGAGGCATGGTCACTCCTGCAATGTTGTTCCATACTGATTTTTCTGTCATCATCAAGACGTTAGGGGAATGCAGAATATACAGTATTCTCTTATCTTATAAAGAGTGCGACTAATAATTTTTCTAGGTCGCACTGGTGCACCTGACGCTGCCCGGGTGAAAACATACATTTATTTCGCAAGTGCATCATCTCTCTGTGTTCTCCTGTGACCGAACTCACACACTCATGGTAGGATCATATCGTGTTCTAAACCAATAAGAGACAGAGCTCGGGCGGGTCTTTGCCTCTGATTGGCTGTGGTCCTGTTCACCGCGCTAAATTGTGTGTTAAAAAATTGCTGAGCCCCGGTCCTTCGGCGACAGCATCAGACTCGGAACCAGAGGAGGAACAACCAGTCTGGGATGAGCGCCGAGACCAAATTAAAAGGTCAAAATACATTCCTCCAGACAGGACTGGCTGAAACAATTTCCCTGGCTGAGGTACAACAAAGGACGTAAAGCAATGCACTGCGTGTACTGTCAGGACTGCGGTCAGAATATGGCCGGAAATAGTGCATTTGTGAGCGGGTCAACAACGTTTCTTATCGAACTTTTATTTCAATTTTTTTAAATTTTGCTTAGTGTTTTGGTTTGAAATGTTCAATTTCAGCTCAGTGAAGCACTTTATTTTCTTTTTATGTATAATTATGCTTCAAATAAAGACAAGCATTTCTCTACACCTTATTCTTGTCATTCACATTATATGAAAGTTATGGTGAGCGATAAAAAGGTGACCTTATGGCGTTAAAGGCGACGCAATGAAAAATTTGGATGCACCTACATTTTGTGCTGGTGCACCTAAAAAAGTTAGGCGCACCAGTGCAACCAATGCAAAAAGTTAGTCTGGAGCCCTGTAATGGTTTTCATATGAATCATGAGTGAGAATCCTGAGTGAAATGTGAAAACCACAAACAAAAACAGCTTACTGGTTTTCCCAGAACAATCTTTTGCACCATTATAGGCAGCAGTCAATTCAGTGTCCAAGCTTACCGGAGTATGTGACAGCATTTGTGCTGTAGGTTGGGCTTTGGGAGTAAGAAGGGACTACAGATGCGGCAGCGGCCACAGGCTGGACAGTGGAGGTCACTGGGTAGATGGAGAAGGTGGATGAGGCTGGACTGGGGGCAGCTGGCTTTATGACGGTCACCTGTCGAGTCTGCTGGCTCTGGGTGTATGATGTTACCCCTTGGCTATATCCTGGTTTGGGAGCTAAAAAAAAAAAAAAAAAAAAATACAAAAGTAAATACAAATACCTTTCAAAATCATTTTCTTTAAAATGTACAGCAAAATGTTGTTGAATTTGCATTAATTTTAATAACATGGTACATAGAGAGCATAAATTCTAAAATCCGATAGTTCCTAATGACTTCTTTATTCAAACTTAAGTCTATTTGCGCTGTACTTCTGAGTATGTGCCAAAGAAGTGTTAGTAGTTAGTATTACAACACTAGAACTTGCCGTTACCAAGTCAACCAGGACTGAATCTTAAGGATTACAACTTTCAAAGTTGTATAACGCATGTGTGTCAAGGAGCCATTTTTGCCACAATTGTGTAGTACATTTACTGTACATCCACAAACATCAGGGCAAAACGGTTATCTCTTATTCCTTCTTGCATGTTCTCTGTGGACCCCGATAAACACTTCCGGCTGTATTTTATGTTCATTTACATCGGTCCAATGCATTTTAGTTAAAAACAGGAGGGGAGCTGTAACAGTCCAAGTGGATGTGGATGTACTAACTCAAATGAAAGCTGAAAGTCAGCACTATAATCTCATGATCATATAGTCATCCTTTATTGAATTTCATTTTCTGAATTTGACTGGGGACGAACTCAGTGCATGACACAAACTCCAGATCTGAGCCAGTCTGCAACTGATGTACATGGTCTGATAGTGGAGGAAAACAGAGCACCTGCAAACACGAGAAGAACATGCAATCTCCATGTCCAGTAGGAATGCAGTGTACTTGTTGGAAGTGATGAAACTAACAGTTAATAAACCAATTATTGCTAACTTGCATAGAGGCTGCCCAGCTTTGGTCAACTGATACCAGTAATACACAGTGATTCAGTGATACTGGCATTGGAGCATCATCTAACCATCTCACGGAGGAAAGAGAGGAGATAGTGTGTGGGCGATCTGCTAATAGTCAGAAGCACAATGACAAGCTGTCTCATATGAACGGGTCCATCGTGGGTTGAACACGCAATTAGTACAACAGGGTCGTATGCTTATTTGCTTGAAATGAGGATACGTGAATGAAAATGAGTTGTGCATACCTGTCTGGTAGTAGGAGTCTGCCACACTGGGTTGTGGCTGTGCAGCAGCGACAGCCGCAGTAGCAGTGGGCTGTTGGTAGTACTGCTTAGTACTGTCATAAGCTACAGCAGGAGCTGTGGACCGCACATAGGAGTAAGAGTCCTGGAAAACAGAAAACCACATTTTAAAATAGGATTCTTATAAAAAGGTATAAGGGAACTTTGCAAGCTAATGTTTGCTCTCCTGAAACACCCAAACATCAGAAAAGTACTGTAAATACAATATGCTTAACTTTTTTTTAGCTTTTTATTGCTAATTTAAATGAATGGATTAATAGAATACAGTACAATGACATCTGTTGTCTGTTGTATAGATTATGGAGACAGAACATCTGGTCCCCACAAACCCTACAGAACATGCACATCCAGGGCTACTACTAAGAATGTGATCAAAATGACAAAAACAAGTTGTTTAAAAAGTTCTGCAATCGGTGTAGCAGTCCTGAAAGGGACAAACTTGAAAGGGTGTACCTGGTAGTTCTGTGAGGTGACGGGCGGTGGTGGTGGGGGGACTTCAGGCTGGCGCTGAGGGTAGCCGTAGTCAGTGGCAGCATGGGTTGGTTGGTATCCTCCATAAGCTGCAGCAGTAGCAGCGGCCACGGCGACAGGTGCAGGCCTAGCTACAGCAACCGTGGCTGCAGTGGGAGCATAGGCCGCCGCCACAGTGTGTGCCGCCACAGGTGCTTGATGAACCGTGTAACTGGCCACCGTGGTGGGATGCGTGTATGCAACCCCGGCAGCTGGCTGCTGACTGATAGGGCAACACAAATGAGAAATGTCAAAAGGTTAGCTGGCCAGTCACAACCTGTTGGCGACACACCTATTGTGTGTATGTGTGTGTGTGTGAGAGCATGTCCGGCCCCATATACACAGGGTTGTGCATTCGTCATGAAGTGGGACATGGACAGACTATGGCGGTGGTTGTAGTCACACAGTTTTTGCATCACCTCTACATTAGATGGGAGGCATTGACACGAGTCAGGGCATCTTGTGCTTTCACTTAACTTCACTAGAACAATGTGATATTTGTCTGGTCACACTTTACTCCTGCTGTGGAATCAATAACCAAAGTAATCATCTCTACAGTCTTTTCAGTTTGCATGTTGTTATCTTCACCAGCATCTAACAGGAGAAAACAACCTAAGTTGACTAATCACAGGCTTGTTGTCTTTTAATAAAGTTTACATCAACAACAGCATAGCCTAAGCTCTTGATACATCCATAAAAAAGGACCAGTGTGTAGGATTTAGTGGCAGATAACAACCTACCACCAGTCTTCTGCCTGTACAAGAATAATTCAATGTTCTGTTTGTTCTGGAGTAAGGGAAACCAAGTGCCTGCACTGTAGTGTTACCAGCGTTTTTGTTGACAGCGTAGTACCAGTGAAACTCATCATTATGGGCCATTATGGGCACAGGGCTCTTGAATCGAAGCACACTTTGGACATTTGAACATTTATATTCTTCACCCGACCAGAGTTGGCTGAAAATCTTGCCATGTGCTGCAGTGCATTTTGTTTCAACTATGGAAGCACAATGATACCGGCCCGTCATAGGGGTCGCTCAGTATGGTACAATGCACAATATTGGATTGGAAAATGAATACCGATACTTTCTAGCTCATTTGGCTGGAATTAACATATTATTAAGCCTATTCTGGCCCATTGGCAGATGCAGACAAAATAAAAACACATTCATACTCAAACTGTAAAATTCATCCTGCTGTTGCAGGCTTTGATGATGCGCTCCCTGAGACAATCCTGACAACAACCAGGGCAACTCTGATTTGATTTCACAAGCTGCACCACAGCGATCAAGTGAAATAATTATAATAAAGCTTAAACTCAAACAATATATTAACTGAATAAGTTAATTCAACAATATGATGACAGCTTGCAACTCAGGCATGGCCACATCTGAAAAATACCTGCAATTGGGCATTGTGTAGTGTGTGGCTCAACATAGTCCACAATTTCCAACACCTTCAACAAAGGACAACAGATAGGGAAGAGAGCAGATGGCAGAGCCAGAGCTCCTGGATCAATAAAGACCTGGAGTCATATGGGACTCTGCTCTGATCCAGCAGGAAAAGGGATGAGAGATTATTTTTTAAAACTTTTTGGGATTTAAAAGAAGATTCATCTTCACTCTCGCTTCTCAACATACAGTGTCCCAGGGACAATAAAAATAGCACATGGCATACAAAGATGCAGTGTCAGGGACAATTTTGGGACAGTAGAGAAATTAAGTGAAAGGATTAAGTTTATGCGTCATGGGATATACATAATTTTCAAATTCGAAAAACGTGAGGGGGCACAAGCTCTACACTGCATCACGTACACTCAGTTGCTGAGAGCATTGCCAACATGGCAAATTTCTGGCTAGATTTCAGACCCTCTCAGAAACTTTATTTCTAAAGCAAAAAAAAGCAACTAGCGAATAATTTACTGACTTATTCGGACAATCACTAAAAAAGGTAAGAAATATATTCCAATACATCATATTGTAATTCATTCCCAGGCGTAATGTTCAGAGTAATTGCAATCCTTGGCTCTTCTGCCAACGGTGCCGGGGTCTGTGTCTCTGTGTCTCTGTCTCTCTCTCTCTCTCTCTCTCTCTTTCTTTTAGCTTTTATGTAAATAGTTTGAGCTTGTAAATATTTAAATAGTGTGGGGTTTTAAAAACTTTTTCAAATATAGTTAATATAGTTCAAATATATAATGTCCCTGCAGTGAGGTTGTGATTATTTGCCAATCATAAACAAGTATGCATTTACACTGCAGTTTGCAAGGATGCATTTACATTTTTTTAATTCAGATAGTGCAAGGAACAAGTAGCAGAACTTCCATGGGGGACCAGAGTGGGTCAATGAATTTATTTAACGATATTATCTAGAATAAAACAATATATTTAAAGGGGACTCTTTATGCTAATTTCCAGCGCTGTATTCTTAGTTTGAGACTTCATTAGAGTAACTTTGAATGATTCACTCTTTAAATGCATCCTTATTTATCTTATACTGGCCCTTCATGCAGCCCCCAGTTCATCCACTGTCTGGAAAAGGCATTCAATTCAACGCAGGATTGTTTTCAGTCTGAACACACTAGTGGGCTCTATCTACTGGCTAGCAGTAAGCCAATATAGTATAATAACACTAACCAAAAAAAGGCAGCCTCCTTATCCATTGAAATAAAACTAGTGGTCCACCGTTTTTCAGTGGCCAATGTCAATATTTATAGAGCAGGGCAGCTGATCTGCGATATATAATGCAGTTATCAAAACAACGAAAAGTCAAGTATAAGTCCATGCACTTTACAATCTAAGAAGTTAAGTTTTAATTGTTTTATTAATTCGTGAAATAGAAAAATACATTGGGTTATGCTGTAGATTTCAGAATGATGGTAGCCAGTAGCAGTTTCAGATTTGGCTGTCATTTAGGATTGGAGAAAGCTGTTGACATTTAGAAAAGACGATGATGCGAGTCATAGCACTGTGCTCAAAACTAACTTTTTTGTGGATGAATTAATCACCAAATAAGACCACTGGGGTCTTCTGGCAAATAAGCTTAACTCAGCTCACATCTGGCCACAATGCAATGGGCTGCATACAGTGTTGACCCAGACATTCCTGCCAGTACACTTTACTGGTGGTTATTAGTATGTAACATGAATGGGGAGATGTACATTCCGGCCTCATAATGTTATAGACCGCTGTGCTGTGTTGTGTTTTGGTGTCTTGTTTAACACCAATGGATGTATTAGTAAGACTGAACTCCCTGTAAATGCTTTAGCTTTGCAAAGGTCACCAACGCAGCCTCTTCAATGCAGTGCATTTTTCAGTCTGAACTCTCGTTCACATCCCACTGCAGCAGCAGAGGGATAACCGCCCCCTCCCCCAGCTTCAACAATGGCAGCAGTGGGAGCCATTCAGCCTGTACATAACTGCACAACACACACACACTCAGCTAGAGTTTGGGCTAAAAAAAAACATAATGCAGTATTTTGTTAGCAAAAGGCCGAGTATCTTACCTGTACTGGGCGGCCGCGCCATGGGTAAATCCAAAGTAATTGCCGGTAGCCATTTTGGCATCTTCACCAAGCCGGCTGGGCACTGCGGAGGACAGACATACAGGATCACGCTAAGCTAACCGTTAGCAGCGGGCTCAAACGAGCGGTCCAAGGACTATCCATTAACGTCTCCTTCTTAGCATTGTTTTAACGCTTGTTACGGTGCTTAGTTGTTTCTAGCTGACAGTAAAATCATTTCTACGTTTTTAACGATACTTACCATAGGTGAAGGAGACCACTGGACATATGGGAATCATTGGTTTCGTATATTCTACAGACACCCGTATCGTAGACCAGCCTATTTATATTACGTGTCGCACCCGGAAAAGCCGTATTGGCGCCTGCGCAGAGCAAAGGGCGATGGGGACGTTTGTTTTGTGTTCCCCAACTTTATTTTAGCCACAATAATAAAATGACAAAACAAACGACAGGGAGTATCTGAAAACCGAGCACACGAATAGAAAAACAGTACAAACGTGAAAAATACATTGCACAAATAAGGAAAATGAATAAATAAAATAGAAATAGAAACAACTCCATTAGGTGGCCCTACTACAGATTTATTAACCAAGATAACAAACCACCTATCAGTGTCTGATGATATATTTTTAATAGAGGATCAATATTTTTCTGAACTAGTTTGTTTGATTCCCAGGGTATAATAGCCCCCTCTGGTCATTTGAAATGATCGAACCTGACATAGATTTTTAAGGCAGTAAATAGTTAATGACAGGTCTTCAGATTTCGACTCGTCCACCCTTTTCCATTTCTTCCAATAGGTCTTCCTACAATACTGGACCTTTAATGTCATCAAACAAACCCTGATTTTAATTGGCTAAATTAATGGGGACCTAAGGGACATGTAATTGGTCTCAACAACAAATATTTAGTAATCATAATTTGGTTTGGTTCGATTGCTTCTCTTAAGTATTTTCATTTGTATGGAGATTCCCATAATCTATTGTATGCACCCCAGTACTGATTTTCTTAAACCAGCTGGTAATGACTGTGTTGTAAAGTTTGTTCATTTTCAAATGTAAATGATATGATCAAGGATGCCCATGGACTACATAGAGACCCTATAGTCTATAATATATAAATATATAGATACAGTGTATCTATGGTTTTAAGATGTTATCAGTTATTGTATTCAATGTTTGAGTGCATTGTTAGCGTTGCCTTTCTGGCTAGATTTAGTGACCTTTCAGACCCTCTTAGCTACTTTATTTCTAAAAAGTGGATGGTGACAAATTAAGCGACTCAATCAGACCATTAGGGAAAAGACGAGGAATGTATTCTAATACAATATATTATCATTCATTCCTATGCATGCTGCTCACAGTAATCCCAGTCTATAGCTCTTCTGCCAACAGCGCCACAGTCTCTCCCTCTCCTCTTGTGCCGTGCACAAGCAGTCAGTAGGTGTTTGTAATGGTCTTCCTAAAGCTTATACTGTATATAAAAAAGCCTGTTTGAGCTTGTACATATTTAAATAGATCATTTGTTACCCTCCCTTTTTACTCCATATACAATGTCCCTGTTGTGACTTTGTAAATAATAATAATTATTATAATATAATTATATTATAATTATGTGACTTAATAATAATTATGCCCAAAGTGTGTTCATGTAAATTTCCATTTATCGATCAGAAACAGGTTTGTTTCTGCAGTCTGCAGAGATGCATTTATTGATCGAACAGTTAGGAATAAGCAAGAAACAGTAACTCAACCAATGAGTGAAAGAATAATGAAAACTGACTGTGGCCAAACATCTTCTACGGAACTTCTACGGCGGACCAGAATGAGTCAATGAAGTGACGTGAGTTACTGAAACAAAGTTATTAAACTATATTCATTATGCAGAATGAAAAAAAGAACTTCAGTTTGGGATAATGGTTGATAAGTCTGGTACAGTTGGAAGTAAAATTCAGGACTGGATTCTGGGGGTAAAGGTTCATTTAGAGCCCTAACTTACCCGCCCATTTTTTCTCTCACTTTGCCAGATTGTTATAGTTGCTTTGTTGTTTCATAAAGTTGCTGTTGAGCCTCTGATCTCTGCACCCTGTACCTGCAACCTGGACCCTACACTGATATCTGAAACCTGTACCTGCCTATCTGCCTGTAAGCTCATGTTACCATTGTACTATCTGCTTTCCATTCCTATTTCTAGACTGTGTGCATGGGACCCACGTGACCTATGACCTCTCTCAAAGATCTTTAGTGTGATGCTCCTCTGGACAGTTTACTTATTACTTATTTACTTTATACTAATACATTCTTTATGGAATAAATCTGTGTTTCTGCTTTCTATGGTTAACTGACCCTGGCCTATACTCTGCCAAGCTTGTGGTCAATGGTCCCAGACTGTCTATACAGGAAGATTATAAGACCATGTCTTTATTTCTTGATATGGTACATAAAAACTGGATTCTGTTGTTTAGACTAGGTAGATTAGAAGAGCCAAGTCCTTGTATATGTACACATACTGCATTTGGCAGTAATATAAAGCTGATTCTGAGTCAGAAATATTGTATTAACACATGCTTTGGGCCACAACTTATGTTACATGATATTGTTACAAACACATAATAAAACATACCAACACATTCTGATCAGTCACCTTAACTATGATAGACGACAAAACATGACAAGCTGAGCAGGAGAACCGATCTATATATCTGCTGCTGTAGAGAAAAGTCTTCCTCTGTCTATCAGCTCTGTCAGTCCATTACGATGTATGTTAAACTCTAAAAGTGTTCAGATGTTTTCTAAAATGTAGGTGCAAGGTAATCATAGGCAGCAAATATCAATCTACACAAAGAGACAGGAAGTTAAAAGACAATACTTCTTTGTTGCTGAAACACATGAGCTCAATATCCCACAATAGCAACCTGAATTGCTTTTGTACTTTTATTTATCTACTATTTTCTATATTGAGCTGTACTTAATTGTATAATTGCACTGCTGCAACACCTTAACCTCCCCTAGGGAGATGAATACAGGTTTATCTTATCTTGCTGTATAATGAGGCCAAAAGATGATGCCACTGTATTTCAGTACAGCAGTGCACGGTGGGTGGCAGCAATGCACATGTCATGTTTGATCTGCCTCTAAAAAGACCAATGATCGCTGTTGTTATGATTCTCCAGTACATTGTTAAAAAAGCATGCAAACAGAGAGCAAAACAGTGAATAATAATCTAATGTCAAATGTGGAGTATTAACAAAAAAGAAAACCTGACACACATTGGCCAGAATATTAGCACATAGTTATTCATATATCTATATAGTGCAAATTCAACCAGTCCCAGTGAATTCTGCATGACCTTTCAATTTTGTCCAGTCACCACCCTTTTTCCACAAATTTGACCAATATGTAGTTTCCCAAAACGTTGCAGTTGCCAACCTATGAGCGATTTTATTCTCAGTGGAACAAGTTTCTTGTCTTATTGCAAAAAAATGCCTAGAAACATTGCAACATCTATCACAATTTATTAGAAAAGCTGCCATGAAATCAGGGCAAGCATTTTAGGCCACAAGAATCCCAAAAGATTCCTGCGAGGGATATGGATAATCGTAGTGAATCTGCATTAGATATGTAAGGAACTGAACACTGTAAAGGACAGAAGGTAAATGGTTCACATTAAAGCACTGCACTAAAACAGTGTACTGAGGAATTCTTAAGTAAAAAATGTGAGCACAGGACTTGAAGAGCTTAGGAGTGTTGTGTATTTTACATTGTGGTAATTCACTACTTCCACCGCTGTATGTTCCTCAGGGGGCTCAGTGTGGATTATATTCGGTCACTGGTTTATTGCCCTGACTCCACCCACTCCGATACAGCAGGTGGCAGTAAACATTTTTAATGTTGAGAGAAAGCAACTATCCCAGCACATTGAGACTCCGTTGTGGAGCTTTCAGGACATCTCCAATTCCAGCTCTGTTCATTGAAATGGGTGAAATGCCCTTATGTTGAAGGCGCATTAAGTTGGGAATGCAGTATTGGGTAAAATTGAATGGATCTAATTTAGCATTCCCAGCAAGGTGTCTTATGCAAGGGACACTGGATTCTTATAGAAAGATAAGAAATAAACCTTTTTTGAATGTATAAATCAGTGGACAAGGAAATTGAGAATGGAGCAGGAAAACATGGCACTCTACACAATTCGATGACCTATTCCTTATTGATTAATGCAAGAATTGGATATTGATTTAACTTTTTTACAAGAAAAGAATAAACATGTGATTGCTTTAACATTGGAACAATATCTGAACAGTGGTATGGGATCATATCTGAATATTTTTACAGATGGTGCTAGGGAACCAGAGAGTGGTAAAGCAGGTTTTGCAGTGTATATAACTCAAGTGGACCTTAGGATCAGTCAAAGAATTACAAACGGAAGCTCTGTACAACAGAGTTACTGGCAATTCTTTGGGCTCTGTGGTGGATTGAGGATGTGAAGATCAGTGAAACCTTAATCTGCTCTGATTCTGCAGCTGCCCTGATGGCCTTGAAAGGAGGTAAATCGAAAGCCTGTCCTGATATCATAAATGAAATTCTAGCTGTTTTATTTAGAATCACAGAGATTGGTGGAAATGTCATGTTCTGCTGGGTCCCTGGGCATGCTGGAGTTGAAGGAAATGAAATAGCAGACTGTTTAGCAAAATCAAGCCTAAAGAAGTCAGAGACAGATATAAATATATTATTGGGAAGAGTGGAACTAAAAGAAAAAATTAAACAGAGTGAGGGAATGGCAAAGATTATGGGAAGATGAGACCAAGGGGAGACATTATTACTCTTTGCAGTCTCAGGTTAAAAAAGCCAGCCATTGTTATGGATCCAGAAGAGATTCTGTTAAAACCTGTAGGTTGAGACTTGTGGGTTGAATCAGTCTTTATATGTTATTGGAAAGCATCCTAATGGGCTTTGTGAGTGTGGAAATTCTGAAACAGTTGAACATGTTTTATTCAAATGTAACAAATATACCATAGAAAGGAGCATTTTACATAAGAGAGTATCAGATTTGGGAGTTGGGTCAAAATGAGAACCACCACTTGATTGTTAAAGTAGTATTACAGTTCTTACACATACAGGGCTATATATGAAAATTTGAAGCAGTAACATTATCCTTAGAGTGACTTCCTGAGGAGGGCAGTAATACGCCTAGAAGCATCTAAACTGCCGGAAATTCATATGAAGAAGAAGAAGAATATCCCAGCGTGCACCGCTGCCGCTGTGTCCGACATTACCAAACCAATGTTACCGGACCGATCCGACTGTGTTCGGCAGTGAAGCAGACTCGGACACTGTGTAGCCTCCCCCCCGCTGCAGGATGAGCTCCCTGCGGACCCTCCTCACCTCCTCTGCGCTGATCGCTGTGATGGGGCTCGGCTATGGGATGTGGTCTATTATCGCTCCGGGAGAGGACAGGCGGAGAGAGATCATCAGGGTAACTCAGCTGTGTGCTTTAAACCAAACCTACTGTGTGTGTGTGTGTGTGTATGTGTGTGTGTGTGTGTGTGTATGTATGTGTGTGTGTGTGTGTGTGTGTGTGTGTGTGTGTGTGTGTGTGTGTATGTGTATATGTGTGTGTGTGTGTGTGTATGTATATATGTGTGTGTGAGTGTATATGTGTGTGTGTGTGTGTGTATATATATGTGTGTGTGAGTGTATATGTGTGTGTGTGTGTGTGTAGTGTGTGTGTGTGTGTGTATGTATGTGTGTGTGTGTGTGTGTGTGTGTGTATGTATATGTATGTGTGTGTGTGTGTGTGTATGTGTGTGTGTGTGTGTGTGTGTGTGCGCGCTGTATACTGTATACTGTAGTCCCAGTGTGTGCACAGGTCTTCTCCTGCAGGAAGGGTTGAAGATAAAACGTTAGAACATTAACCTTGGAATATGAGGCTCGCTCCAGATGAACCAGGCATGTGCAGGATAGTTTTTTTTTTTTTACCTTTTATTAGTAAAATGAGTTTAATATAGATACAATACACAAGACACAACAGCCTGCAGCAGCAACAACACACTGGAGCAAAGGACAACAACTAATTCTATTTATTAAAGATCAATAGAGAAAACCAACTGTACACAAATAGGGTGAATTAAAGCTGCAGTAAGTAAAGTTTTTTTTTTTTTTTTTTAACCGTTGCTCTGTCTCATACTACGTGTTGTGGTTGTATTTTCAACGCAGACAAGCCTAGCTCACATATATAAGTACAGGAAATGAGAAAGTCCACCGAGGTTCCAAAAGGGGCGGGACTTAGGAAGGGTCAGTTTGCTTGTTGGACCGTTCTGTTTATTTGTTTGTGGTTGAATGTATTAACTCATTGCATGTGTTTGCCTCTTTCTGTGCTGCCTATCAGCATCTGCCTGAATCGAACCCGGTGAGGATGGAGGAGACGAGGAAGAGGAACGCTCTGGTGATGGAGGCACTCAAGGAGGCAGCTGAAACCAACGAAAATATCGTAAGAAGGTTCGGAGGATCGAAATAGACATACCTGGCTCCGTGTTTTGAATGCTGCTGGTATGCCGGGCCACTTCAGATAAACATGAACTTTATATTGTACTGGACCTTTAATGTCTTCATTGTTAGTGACAACAATTTACAGATGGATGTTAAAATTGTTTATTAAAACTCTCCCAACACAACCGCATCTTTTCAGTCTTGTTCAAAGCTTAGTGATGACCAAGACTGGTAATGATCAGGGTTCTAGCATTTACGTCTGATGATGTTATATTTTCATGAACAAACGCATGAAAAGACCAAAACAAACAATGACTGTATCCCACTAACAAGTATCCAAAGCCTGACATATCTTACTCCTCTGTTCCATACAGCCCCAAAACACTTCAGTGAGCCTCACTGGGGAAATACTGTACGTTTGGTGTGTGCCTTGCAGGGTAGTGTGTGTGTGTGTGTGTGTGTGTGTGTGGTTAAATAAGAGTCAAATTGTAAGGCACGGCTTTCTTTATATTTCTTTATAGATATTTATAAATGCCGTCCATTTCTTCATTACTGTGAACGCAACCACTGTAGATTATTTTGACTCAATCCCACATGCGCCATCCCGCTGCCACAGAGTACACAAAATGTTTATTATTCTGCTCCTGTTGGATTAAAAACCACAGCACCCAGCTTCTAGGAAAAAAAAAAAAATAGAAGGACATATTTGTGAGAAGTAACAAGGATTTATGTCTCCAGTTGGACAGGCTTGCAGCTGAGAGCCACAGACAGAAGGGACGTCAGGAAGTGTTGATAGACTGACACATTGTTGGTTCTGGTATTTTCGTGGGATTTGCTGGCAGCAACTAAATATCTAGAAGAACACCAGACATATCCTTCAAGTACTCTATGGATACTGGTGCAAACACTGGATCCAGTTTTCTGATCACTGACTGATATATTCAACTGAATATATATTTATATATATATATATATATATATAAAATATATTGGTAGTGACAAACAGAAGAATGTGCTCTCATTTTGAAGACAAATCCATAAATCCACTGGATAATGCTGTATATATTGAGGTATATACTGTAAATAAAGGCTCTGGTCTCTGTACATGAAAAGCTGATATGAGTTTGGAGGTTTGGTAATTGATCTAAAGCTGTTTTTACACTGTCTTTATCTTGGCCGGTTGATGAAGTGACCTATACTCTGGAGATGGAACCAAATGTTACACGTAATATGTGGTGACGTTTACTCACATGGAATATTAAAGGGGTAATTCCAACCTTGGATCCTCTTTAACTAATGCATGTATATATCCAATCAAGAATGACTGTGATGAAGTGTTGCTATTGATGCTGTTAACGGTGTATCCTTGAGCTGACTGCTAAATCTCCCACATTTCTCAGAGTGACTTTAAACAACCTTGGAAGAACTGGTGTGAAATTGTTCACTGTCTGTGACTAGAATAAAGTTAGATTCCTTCTGGATATTTGTGGATATGGTATCTACACCAGTGACTGTAAATGTTTTAATCAGAAATATACTGAACACAGGTCAGTTGTCAGTAACAAACATTACTAAGAGTGTACAGTAATGCTAGCAGCTGTGTGAAAGGGTACAGGCAGAACAGGGCTTTGAGCTAAAAGCTAATGCTAAATGCAAGCAGTGCTCACAATAACTACGCCAACATGCTGATCTTAAGCAGGTCACATCGGTCTTAGCATGCTAACATATGATAATTGGCACTAAACATTTGTTCATGAAATAAATGATGACCTTTTTGGTGTTAACCTATGGTGCAATTCTGTTGATTAGTTTGATATATTACATTAACCACCATGTTCATTTTTAATCCTTGAAATACCAAAAAGCACAGGATGCTTCAGATCCACGTTTATACACATTAATGAAATGTTAGGAAAAATATGAGGAGGATCTACTGGCAGAGTGTCTGGAATGTTACCTGTAATTCACAATGCAGCATTGTTTCATTGTCTTTCTTTGCTCTAATGGAGGCTGGTGGCCAAATCAGAGTGATAAACAGAGGAACAAGCGTCTTTTTGCCAGCCCACTATGACAGTGATTTTCCTGAATGCAACTTCATTTAGAAGAAGCATGTATTTTATTGGCTACTTTTTATACTCAAGTATAAATGTATTCTACATTTTTAGAGGCCTACACAAGGTCCAGTTCTTTATTTGCCATGTATTCCCTTACAAAAAGTTTTTAGAAATACATTTAAACCCACTTGGAGGAGATCTGAATAGTTTCCAGAGCCACTGTATTTTAGAAGATTGTGCATTTGACAATCTTGTTTTTTGTTCAACATCTGATGAATTTATGAAGTATTCATAAAATCAGTAGAAACAAAAAAATGCATTACCACATGAGAATAACCTCCATGGAAACTTTTACTGGAAAAACAAAATCAGACACAGCAGAATGACAAGAACATAATGATGCTCTTCACACATTTTCAGACAAGGGCTTTGATTAGCTAATTTAAAGCAGAATTAGCTTAACATTTTTATTTAAATAATTAACTACAGGGATGTTTGCTCCAATGGTGACTCATGGTGAAGTTAATGATTCCAACAAACAGCTCGACATTCATTAAAGAGAGAAAAAAAGCACCAAGACAGACAATTATTAAACAGAAACAACAGTAAACCTTCTAAATGGACAACGACACTAGGATATTGTCTACAAACTTCAAGAAGCAGGGGATTCTGGTAAAGTTAGAACTCTAAATATGACCACAGAGCAGTTTTAGTCAACTACTGATTGATATAGCTTCAAGCAGCTACCAAAACCCAAATGAAACATACAAGATTATGCCATACAGCTAATAAAAATCTCCTACAAATATTTCACCATGACAAAAAGGTATTTGTGCAATGACTTCCCAATTAACAGCATTAGTTAATTCAATATTTAATGGACTGAGCAGTGGCGCTCGTTTTTAACCTGCTCGTTGTGTTGTGTGAACATCCATTTCCTGTTTACTCCTGATGTTTTTCAACAGATAAACACACAGAGCAAACTTGACAAGAGTTTTTCATCAGATGGCATTGTACAGTTTTCTCCCTGGTGTTTGTTGAGAAAAAAACAAAACAACAGACAATCGGCCTGTAGACAGAAAACACACACTGACAGAGGCGTGCTGATCTAACTTTTACCTTAAAACATCCCAGTAATAAGAAGTGGTTTGCCTTTAGGTAAAGTTCACCATCACCACACAGTATAACTCAACCAAGAACATCAAAACCACTTTTCACATACAAGTGCAAATAATGAATACCAGCAAAGTGGACTTGCAGGTCATTCTGCAAGGGTACAAGTACAGATTTTTTTAGGGTGGAAAATCAAGGTAAAAGGGAAACTTTACAGTTTACAGGTGTTGGGAAGTACAACTGCATAATGTGAAAAAAAGTTGTATAAAGTCTTCTGTGTCTCCATGTGAAGTCTGATCAGCTGACTCAAGTGATGTCAGTGTCGGTTGGGACTCAAGACTACACGGTTGAAAATGAGCTTAGGAGACCTCTGTAACCCACTCCTCACCTCTGCCTCTGCTAGCTGCTCCGAGCTACGTTAGCTGCTACTCGAATTAGGGCTGCCATTATTTTCATTATCAATTGTTACTCTGTGGCCCGTTTACAAAATGAATCAATTAGTTGTTTGGTCCATAAAAACATGAAAAAGGTTTATCACTGTTTCTAAAAGCCTAATGTGACGTCCTCAAATGTCTTGTTTAGTCCACAACCCAAAGATATTCAGTTTACTGTCAGAGAAGGACTAAAGAAATCAGAAAATATTCACATTAGAGGTTGAAATCTGTCCAACAACGTGGACATTTTGTCTAAAAAAAAAAAAAAAAACTCAAAACAATTGATTATCAAAAAAGATGAGCTAAATGTAATAGTTGACAACTGATTGATTAATTGACTAATCATTGCAGCTCAGAGTTTGTGTGTGTGTGTGTGTGTGTGTGTGTGTGTGTGGGGGGGGAGTAGATGTAGGGGGAGTAGATGTAGGGGAAAGTTACTCTTTAGATATTCATTTCAATAGACATTTAAATCAATTCAAAAGTGAATTTCATGCATCAGAGACATGAATTACTTCAGCAAAAATAAACTGGGAGCACAAAGGCAGGGGAGAAAGGGGCTCTATGGGAGACATACTGGTCACCAGTCTGATGGACACTGGCACACCAACTACAAAGGCAGTGGATTTTCTCCAGCAGCCGCAACGTGACACCGCCGCCTCCATTGGACACCAGGGTCAAGGCACCAGCTATATTCCAGGTTAAACAACTAAACAGCGAACGGTAATCATATACACATATTAAGCCTTCAATTACTCAAACTCACACCTGACTACATGATCCTGCGTATGGCTATTCAATTCAATTCATTGATTCACAGTGCATGCTAGAGCAACAGTCGACAGCAGCAGGATCACAAATGAAATAATGTTTCTATGAGCAGGGGTCTGATGAAATTCAGTGCCACAGAAAATGTTTATGTTAACCAAACATTTTCGGTGGTAAAAATGCTATTTTAGATCCACCTCTACATCCACTAATTAGAACTGTTAGTGACTTGCAGCTCAGTAACTTGATGATGTCAGTTAGGAAAAATAAAAGGCGAGTTCACAGCTGCAGAAAGGACTGGAACATAAAGTAAAGAGCTTGTCTTTATTGGTCCTAGCGAGGCACTTGCGTGCAGCACTGCTAACTCGAGACCCTTTTTTAACGTGCAACAATGTATCATCAATCATACATTTACAAACGGCTAATATTAATCCATGTGAGTGCTGATGGCAGCTCAGTACATTCTGACTTATTCAGTGCAGCAAGAAGTCTACAGTGATCCACAGGTCGATTGGTCTTCACAGCAGCTACAAGTCAGATTACAGCTGCACGTTGGCAGCACCAAGCGGCAGTAAGAGGTAACTACACATTAATCCTGTAACACAATGTCAGTAAACTACACACAGCATCTGTGATCCATTCTGAAGCTTTTGTTTGTCTCTTCCCATTGAGACCAGAAACTCATATTGGCAAACATGTTAAATTTACAGTGTGTCAGTTAGTGCAGATGTTGCAGACGCACCGTGCTGCGCATTAGTTTGAGATGAGCGTATTTTCACACAAAATAATCATACCAAAGCAGTTTTATCTCCTCTATCTTAAAAAAACAACACAAAACAAAATTCACAGCTGGCTCACCTGTTCATGATCTGCTCACCTGTTCATCTCGGCTGTTTCTGTTCTTTAGGCTCTGGGTTTCAGACCCATGAGGTTGTTCATTGTGTTCATTCGATTGTATGGTTCAGTAAAGCTATGGCAGTCTTTTGCATTGTTGTGTTGTATGTTGATTAAGAAACACACATTCTGAAAACCTGTGTAGATCAATTGTTCTCTGATCAATAGAAACGTTTGCGTCTGTTTTCCTTCCAGCGCCCGTAAACTACCAGCCCTACCACTGCCAGCACGCCCAGGCCCAGGATGGAGAAGAGGAGGGTGAAAAAGAACTGGACTCCGCTCATCTCTTCCTCCTGGATTTCCACTGCAAAGAGAACCAGACATTGACTCATTTAAAAGGGGTTTTTAATTCAAATGTAAAAAGAGCGTTCCAACAATTTGCTAGCCTAAAGTTTCGGGGAGAATAATTGAGTAAATGCTTCTTTCGATATACAGCATAAAAGGCAACGCTAATTTCTTCCCAAAATCTATCATCACAGTTCCTCATACAGCCGATATCTAATTATTATTTATTTATTATTTGGACTTACACACTGCAGGAAAAAGTGGCCCAAAGCTGTGTGTTCAGAACAAATCACATGGAATCAGATTTTTTTCTACTCTGATTTGGGTCACTTTCATATGTAGTGCAAATCAGATACAGGTCTGATTATTAGCAACTTGGTGTGACCAGTCATATATCACTCTAGATGGACATTTGTCAGAGTTCTGCACTGGTGAGTAAGTCTCACCAGTGCAGACTCACTGGGAAGAGGTCGTCATTGGTGGGACAGTGAGGTGTTAGATCTCATAAGTATTTTGGGTGACGGTTCTGTAAGAGCAAAAATTGGAGGGGTTGTATCGAAACCAGTCTGTGTTTGCTCCAACTCTGTATCCACACACATACACACAACTCTGTTCAGAAGTAGCAGTCATTCACTGCACATCGACTTATAAATGAAACCGTACACGCTTCTCCATCTTTACTTCTGTAAGACAGCGTGCTGTGTGACATCGTATGAAGTATTATTGTGCATGTGGGTTTGTTTGCACTGAAAAGTGATATGGGCCACATTTGAAAAAAAAAAAGGAAAATCCAAAGAAAAAATCTGAGCAATAGATCAGACTTGAGCACTAAGGCCTGCAGTGTGAGCCTAAGCTGTATTAAATCTAGGTGTCTATATGTTTCTAATAAAGAACTGATGTTCTGACTACCTCTGAACTGCTCCACATTGTCAACACTGGGGATGGTGACCTCCTCCTCTTCCTCCTCTTCAGCACTCCTCTGTACTGTCAGCTGGTACAACTTCATGGAGATGATGTCATGGTTATCTAGAGCAACATGCATAAGTCAGTAATAGACACTTGCAGAAAGAATTCCCACAAAGCTCTTGAGCCCATTCAAAGTTTCATCTGCCATTTCAGTATCTGGGAAGTGAAGCTAATTTTGCTTCTCATCTGTTAACTTACTGGAATTGTTTTGCTTATAGTGCTTGAAACCTAATTTCTCTAAATATCTCTGTAATTATAAAGTTTCATGCCACCTAGTTTAATTAAACAGAGGCTCTTAGGGGCCAAGCAACCAGCAGATGATTTCATACCCGACAGGTCTCCAGTGACAGCAGAGGCACCGAAGAAGTAGCCTCTAGGTAGACGCAGTCCTGTGATGTCAGCACACTCTTTCCATTCCTGTTTACCATCTACGTCCACCATGAGCTGGGGGGCGAAGGAAGGGTCAGAATGAGTCACAGATGAAGGAAAAACTAATGCTAGGAGTCATCTTTAGAAACTTTTTTTTATTTTTTATTTCATAGGTATTATTTTTTTCAGCATTTAGACCATCCACATCATCCTAAAGACAAATGGCAGTCTAAACATGTGTCAGTCCCATCTTAATCAGAGTGTTTCATACCGTGAGTCTGTTTTTGGAGTATCTGGCGAGGAGAAACGTGTCGTAGATTGCGTTGCGCGCCATAGCTGTACATCCTCCGAGCTCAGTTGGCCGTCCGTCAGAATCGTGGTCATACAACAGAGTCCCGTTCCCCAACATCGCTGATACGTACGGGAAAGTCCTCTGGAAGGAGAACAGGGGAGTTTAACACAAACCACTTCATCCACTGAACCACAGCACATCAAAATCTGACAGCAGATCATGAACCAGAATCAGAACAGATGCATGCAATGAGATAACATGGGATGGTGAACTGGTGATGAATACACAGTGGTTTCTGGTGCTACCTGAGTTCCAGGTTGTGCACTCTGCACATTCAAGAGGGTTGCAGAAAGAGAAATGTGACACACTTTTGAGATCACCTTTACATTGTATGCCAGAATTTTCTGAATTTACTCAATTTTAACATGTTCATGTATACTCCATTCAATATAACACAGGCATGAAACAGATGTTACCAACTGCCACTCACGTCATGGTTTTTGTCTGCATTGGGGTAAGTGTCCACAAATATTCCAAGTCCAGTGAACTGGTTCATGTTGCCAAACACAGGACCTGTGAACACACCGTGAGGTACATCAGGGCATTTTCTCACAACAAACTGCAGAGAATGTTTGAGCTGTTCGTTTGTACTTAAAATAGCTTCAGAATATTTCTCTTGCTCCCATGTGCTGAAAGTGAACACTATGGACAGCATTTTAGCCACTGGCAAATTAGAGGAGCTGCCATGTAACCTTCATTATTGGTTAGCTTAGTATTATATTTACTATTAGTATTATTTTCGAGTAATCATTTAACTGTAACCTTATCATTAATGTACACACACAGCTAAAAGCCATTTACATGTCTTTCTGAACGCCAGTTTGGCCAGTGAGTCCAGGTATCTGCTTCATTGTGTAATACAATTACAATTTTTTGAAAAAACTGTCCAAAGTGTCTGATTTCAGCCTCTCCAATGTGAAATATGTTCTGCTTTTTTTACTCCTCTGTGACAGCAAACTGAATATCTTTGGGTTGACAAGACATTTGAGGACGTCACCTTGGGCTTTGGGAAACACTGATCAACACTTTTCACCATTTTCTGATATTTTAAGAACCAAACATGAACAAATTAACCGAGAAAATGATCGACAGATCAATTAATAATGAAAATAATCATTAGTTATAGCGCTAGATGACATTATCATTAAAGCCATGATTAACATCTGGCAGAAGGAATTGGATTCACAACTAAAGGGAGACAATACTTGAGACTTAAAAGATACTAGACTTGACCTAAATTACACGAAGACCAGAGATTTTACTTAAAAACAGTAAGTAGTTGGAGTAGGGGGGTAGAAATAAGAGACATATGATCTCCGGACAAGATTAAAGTAATAATATAAACACAACACGTCCACAATAAAAAATAATCCAGTCTGAGTTTATGAGATTCACCTTAACTTGTTATTCTTGCTGCTGTCTTAGTTACACCTTGTATTTTGTGTATTTAACATACGTAGAAACAGAGAATTTAAATATTGTAGTTTTCGGAGCAGTTAGCATTGAAGCTGGGAGTGCACACATGCTGTCACGCCCTGGTCTCTCAAGTCACTCTGTACACGATGTATCACTGATGTATCAATCACATCATCTGACTATGATACAGCAAAGACGCACATTTCCCAAAATGTTTAAAAACTGTTCACCTTATTGGCTTTTTTAAGCCCAAAGATGAGCCAACTCTTAGCACTATGCTTTCTAAGTATCTACAGGGTTTCAACCTGTTTTTTCACATTACATTAAATCCTTTGTAGCATCTTTCATCCTTCTCATTGTATGAGACATGAAGCCTTTAGAGATCCAGTCTCTACCTACCGTTCTGCATGCGATCTTTTGTCAACCAGATGGCCATTCCATCCCCATTAAAATTCTTCTTTCCCTGGCCATGGATTTTAAAGTGCACCTTGAGCTCCCAATCTTGCAAGAACAAAGGCTAGAAAACAACAGAAATGAAGACAAGCAGGTTATTCTTGTGATACACTATGTATAGTATACATTTAACAACGGAATTGAGTAGCATACCATGCCCTCTTGAAACAGCCGGAATTTATCTAATGGTAGATGTCAGAAAACATATATGCTTACACAATATCTAACTTTCAAGTGGGCCTGTTCATGTGTACTTTTATGACAATTTCAGAATGAGTGAGGCAGGATGTGAGAGGTTAAAGTGTGGGATGTGGGTAATAGTGTGTGCAGTATGGGTGGGTTTTGCAATTTGTTGCATTAGACTTTACATAAGACTTACAATTCGACTCCACACCGCTCCCTGTCTGCTCTGCAGGTCTGGGGTCAGCCTCACATGATCAGGCGTAACCATGGCAGTACCCATCAGATCCCACTGTGAAGAACTAGAGAAACCCAGCCCTGGAAAACAGCAATACATCAATACACTTGTTAGTTACAGTGTTCACAGCAGTATATGTATATATATATATATATATATATATATATATATATATATATATACAAACATACCTATATATATACATATATATATATATAAACATATATTACATATTGACTTATTGTCCAAACCGCCCTCAAAAATCTCTGAATTGAATTTATTTTTATGACAGGCAAAATGCACATCAATTTAAACTCCAAAAGCAGACCTTTGTTAAACATTAGGCCATTATGGTAAATTCGGCATATGAAAGATCCGCCACAAAAAACAATATGTGTGTTTAATCGTCTCTAACAACTTGATGGTGGCAAAGGCTAATGGCGGTTGCCATTTTACTGTAATTAACACTGAGTGGTATAACGGGGGTGTAAGGAGCATGAAATCAACAACGTTATAAGACTTCTAATATAACGTTCATTTTTAATATTGAACGTAATATGCTCCCCATGAGAGCTGCACACGTTAGAGCTAACGTTAACTTTATCCTCGCTGAGAGGAAACAGTTAACATAGTTAACGTAATTAGCTGTTAGCTGTTAGCTGCTTAGAGTTAACGTTACGTTGTAAGCTAGTGTTTATCAACATTAGTAACGAGCTACCCGTTGTTGGCTAATAGTAGCTAACGTATCATTTCCCGTAACAGCAGTGCCTGAGGGGTTCAGAGTTCTTCTTAGTTAATTATTACACTCAGCAGCTAATACAGCATTAGATAGCCAAGAACCTGGCCAAAATGAGCGGAATGCACATTAACATTGGGACAAATTGCTATTGTTGGTTAATGTTAAGTAAAGTTTATCCCCTTTACGCTTGTTAACGTTAGCTAACGTCTGTGTTAACGTAACCGCCAGTTGACAGTAAACTTACCCCGGTAAGGCTTCGCCAGAGAATATTCCCGCTTCAAGAAGTCCTCCATAAAGTCCTGGTCGTCTGCCGACGAGGGGCTCGTCAGTATACAAACGGTAACAAACAAACATGTTAATTCACGGATGTTTTTTAAATGAAACATTGGATACAAAAACCCCCAAACTTCTCAATCGTTCCAGATTTGACCTGGTGACAGGCAACCAACCACACACTCCCACTGGTCACGTGGTTTGAAGCAAGCGAGCTGGAGAAAACGACACTTCCGGTTTCGTCTTTCCAAATCAGAAGCTGTGTGAAACCATCGACTGTATGTAAAAAGAAAAAAATCAATACAAAGAGCAATACAACCACTTTTACAACGTACTGAAGAAATATGATCAGGGATATAGTCATGGTAAAAATCATGATTATATCATACATTACATTATTGGTATATTATTACTGATGCCCTAACATAAAAGTAGTAGTTTAATGTTGTAGGTAGAGTGACTTTCATGCACCTTTGTGTATTATATTTGTTTTATATGTAAAACCATAGCTGCCAAATAAAAGCAGTGGAGTAAAAAAAAATATATATATGAATATATATATATATATATAGCCTCTGGAATGTATTAGAGTATAACTGTAATGTTGTTAGTATTGTGTTTATAATAATTTCTTTAAAGACTACTTCCAGGTTGATTGAATTCTGCATCTTTGGCCATCAGCTTAAATAAAACTGTATTATTAGCTGGAAATTTCTCAAATATGTGTTGTTTCATAACTGATATGGAGTGTGTTTGAGTTTGAGCTAGACTTCTGGATTCACTTATAATGTCAATGCAAATAAAGAGCTAAAGCAGCTTAAACGTGTAGTCACAGTACAATAGGACTGAAGCTGAAGACAACAGATCAATTAAAGAGAAAGGAAGCAATGCAACAGTGAAAGTCAGGCAGTTTGAAGCCATTATTGCAGTATCTCAGACTTGAAATGTGTTTAAATTATAAAAAGTATTCAAATAACCCAGTCCATATCAAAATATAAAAACACATGTTTAATATCAACACATTAAAGCTGCAGTAGGTAACTATAATACATAATAAAAAAAGTACAACATAAATAGTATAAAATAACTTTTTATATTGCTGAAACCTTCTCTATATCCTGACACTACATGAGACAGATAATCTGTGAAAAAATCAGGTTTGTCTGGCTCCTCCTTCTTTGCTCTGATTGGTGGTTTTTGTTCAGGCCCAGTACATTCTTGCAAATGCCATTAGGAGCACTAGGAGGATTACATACTGCAGCTTTAAATTCACAGAACAGGGAGAGTGATGACCCACATTTCATGGTATATGCCAGTGGAGGGGTAAGGTCATTTCCTTTGACCTCTGTCAGTTATTTGGTGGAAAACAGCTCCATCTTCTGGCAGCGGGGCATCATGTCTAAATGATTAACCTCATTGTCCTGAAACCATATCGTACTTAAAGGAATCAGATAAGAGATTTTAAAATGGTTTATTTAACACAAAGCAAATTCGTGTGATCAAGTGGTATCCATCTCTGTTGCCGACTATCAAGCTTTGTGTTTAGTTGCTGAACAAAGATTCCAAAATACTGATTTTATGTCCTGAAATTGTGAAATTGTAGGCTCAGAGGAAGCCCTCCAGATGATGACACTAACTGTTGTAGTGATGGTAACCTGAATGTTGGCTTAATTATCTTTCTATCAAATGTAGGGGAGTTATAAAAGCTTAGCCCCTTAAGCAGTATTACCAATCATGAACTACTATTGAAAACACTGCTCTTATTTTGAAGGTAAAACCAATTGACTTCTTGTTGGAGTCTGGATAACTCTAACTAGCTTGACTTTAAAAGGGAAAAAATAATAATCCCCACAACTGCTTCTAGTCATTTTCCTATTGGTTGGCACTCAGACTTTCTTCTGTTAAGAAATCATTAGAACTATACTTTACTTTACTATTTACTATAATAATGAAATATCTGAGGAGCATTTGCAGAGGTATAAGCAGTACACTTGTACTGTATGTTTAAGGAACATTCTATGTGGGCTAGGACAGACAGTGTTGGGGAAGCTTTGCAAGCTACCAATTACTTCACACTGGAAGAATTTGAACTTCAGCACAGCTACTCGGGAGAAATCCGGGTTGGTTACTAGCTGCTAGCTAGTAGTTCAAACTACTTTCTGAAAAAGTATGAAATTGACCATGTACATGTGATATGAAATGATAACAAAATAAAATAAAACAAAGTCACATGCCAGCAAATGCAAATTTCAAATTGGGATTCAAAACATAAAAAACTTTAACCAAATATTATAATATATTTCACAAGTGCAATCCAGCTTCCTGGAACAACCCTGAGACTTTATCCTGCTCTAAACATAATGAAAGATGGTACATCTTAAGGGGTTATTTCAAATAAAGAATTTCCAATCTAAAATCTATTTAGGGCCCAAAAACTAGTTTCAGTAGGTAACTACACAAACAATGACCAAAAAGTAATTTAACTACTTAAATCACTATGCAAATTTGACTGTTACCAGCAAGCTACTGCACAATAGTTAACCTACTAGTTTAATTCCATGTAGTTTCCATATGTTTAGGGATTACAGAATAAAGACTGGGAGGCGTGATGCAGTTTTTTGTGCTACAACATCAGAATTACATACACTACCTGCAGCATTTCAGAAATAATAATACTAATGAACCCAGGAAAGTCCAACACTGGTATGTTGTGCATATGTGTGTGTGTGTGTGTGTGTGTGTGTGTGTGTGTGTGTGTGTGTGTGTGTGTGTGTGTGTGTGTGTGTGTTGCTGATGAACCCAGGTTTTTTAGTTTTTATCTATATTTTTCATTTACTCAAACAATGGACATTTCTTCACCCACCTGACAGTTTTACACATTTACACATTTTTCTGTGTGCTGTGTGTTTGGTGTTTCTACAAACACTTCACAGAACAGGTTGATCTTTCAAACTAATTGGCAAAATGGCAGATGCTACAGAGTCAAAGTAATACTAACCAAATGTCCTGTAACAAGTACAAGCTTTATTAACAGAAGAATGTATAAATACTGTTTAACTTTTCAGAAGGACTCAATATTAATTCACATATTATGTTTGCCTTTATGCTCTTGTGACCAAATTGTACAATGAGTTCCTTTCTTTGAAAACCAGGATTTTATCAACAATTAATCCATGTTGGATGATAATATCGTCTAATCATACAGGTTTCTGATTTTGAATCATGGAAATGGAGTCTTAGAGGCTTCTATCAGTCTGTTCAAATACATCTAACTCCAATGTGGAGCAGAGTCAACACAGTCTGAGGTAAAGAGCAAACAGTGAAATTCCAGCAGGAGATTACCATGTTTTGGCACTACCTGTGCAGCTGTAAACCTGCATTTGTTCATTTTTTGCCCTCTTGCAGGCGGCACAGACTTTAAATACAACACTGTCACCTTATAAAGTTGATAAGGCGAACAAAATGACACATCCAGCTGACACAGAGGAGCATTATCATTCATTTGGAGTCATGTTTATGTTCACCTGATGAATGTATGTCCAATATTCTCTCTCCCTTTGGCTCTGTTTTTGGTCTCCACTAACCCCGGAGGGAAATATCTGGCTCTTTAGCTGATTATGCTCCACTATGTTCATGTTCACTAATGTATCTAAATTTGTGTGTGCGCTGTGACTCGAAAGGACTGGAAACAGCCATGTTAACCAGCTATTTGCCACCCTTGTTGAAACTACTTTGAAACTGTAGCTAGTAAAGCTACAGGCTATTCCTGATTGGAAAAAGCTACAGCAGCACTATATTGAAAGTAGCAATATACTTAGAAACCATAACTTAAACTGAAGATATATTTCGTATGAAGTGTTCCAAGAAGTATCTATTGTAAAGTAATGTAAAAAACAAACTCTTTATTAGCTTCCCTCCAGTCAGAAATCAGTGTTTCTTCTCGTTCCTACAGTGTGCTGTTTGAATGATGTCTGTGCAGACACTAGAAGGGTGCTTTCACATTCATCTGCTGAAAGTGGAGCAAAATTTCTTTCTTTTTTTTAAAATATAGTTTTTGGGACTATATATTATTTGACAGGACAGCTCAAGATATACTGATGGAAAAACTGACATAACTATTTTCAAGTTATCCCTTGACCTCTGACCTCAAGATATCTGAATGAAAATAGGTTCATGTCTACCCTTTACAGTCAAAAACCATCCAGCTATTTGCATGTGGTATAGATACGTTATTTAAATATTTCTGCATACCGGGGTCCACAAACAGTATTGGAATTGTATAAATTGGGAATGAATGGAAAGCTGAGACACATACTTTATGCCACCCCTCTATAAGTAAGTAAGTGACCCCTTTCACATTGCATAGAAAGTTAACTCCGACATGCAGAGCACAATGGATTAGTAATCACCAGCAGCATTTAGGCAGGTTTTAGATTTGACAGTCAGGTAGATAATCAGTCATTTTACAGATTAAACTTATCTGTCCAACTCTGCATTTTTTCTCAATTTGCCTCGTCAAAGGAAACATCCAATGATGGCGTGGGGATCAACAGCAAATTACATTTGACTCAGCCCTTTGCAGAGTCTGTTTGCTTGCTCACCAAGCCTTGTTGTGTCTCATAAAAGAATGGCGCTTGGTTCGATTAATGGACAGAGCCAAGTATTGACATGTGATGGTGGATGCCAGGTTTGTGACAGGATCCTGGGAGAAATTACAGCAATGCAGTCATCTTGAGGGTGATGCTATTGCTCCTCAGAGACAGACAAAGAGACAGAGTGGGAATAAGAGAGCAAACATGAAGGTGTTTATGATCCAGCAGTGACTTGGGGGGCCTTTAGTATTTCCTGTATATGCCCCCTGGGAAGATGTTATTCATTTACATTGAGAAAGCTGCAGAATTCCAGCTTGAACCTTGAAACCTGAAACACCAGCGTCTAGCACCTCTCCTGACACCCACGCATCACCATTTGTGTATCCCATAATCCGCAGCGGAGACCAACACATACAGCACGGGGCTGTCTGCAGGGCCATAAATTCTGCCTCAGCTCATTGAGTGGAGAGGATCGCGGGGCATGCTGCATGCAGTCGCCTCCCGCTGTGGCAGACTTGCATTATAATCCCTGTTTGCAAGGTCAAGAGATATTTTAATATCCCTTGGTCACAGTCAGAGTCAGTGCTCATCTTTATTAAAGCCGTCCACACCTGTTCTAGTGTAAACAATTGGGAGCGAATGTTTCCCAGGGGAAGAGAAGGCATCACTTTTACACAAGCACATGCTCTAGGATTTCAGCATTGCAGCCCATGTGTGTTGTACAGGTTTGGTAGTAAAGAAACAATGTAGTTCAGCGCATAGATGAGAGTATCTATGTTGTATCTATGTTTGTCATCTGTCATGACAGTACAGAGGATGGATTACCAAATGGGGCAAACTGACCCTTACTGTTCCCAACTTCAAAACTCGGAATCTTTTATATTTTTGCAACGGTGCAACATGCATGTCATGATCCATCAATCATGCATCACTTACTACTTGTTGTTGCTTGTTTTCTTTTTATATGAAATTTTTGTGCTGTTTGTTTTAATGTTTTAGGGTTTGTTTTAACCTTATTGGTTTTTTGTTTTTGTCTGGAGCTTTATGCTTCCGTCTTGGCCAAGACTCCCTTTTCAAAGAAATGTGGAATCTCAATGGGAATATTCCTAAAGTAAAGGTAAAAAAAACACACACACACACACACACACACACACACAAAAATGACACCCAATCCCCTATTGTTATCCAATCACAATGCAGCCTGGCCTCTTCCAAATGTGGTCCGACCACAATCCAATCCCAATGTGTTCCGCGAGCATTTACACTTGTCATTGACATGTTTCTCCTTATCCAGATACTGTACCCTGACACAGGTCGCTAAATGCCAGGTGTAAACGGGGGTATGGATGCATTGCTACTCATTTTCTCTGAAGGTTTGTGTTAACAACTAAACATCAGTGTCAGCACTAATGTTAAATTTGTTTATATGTGCTGCTATAGTCACAGCGTAGATACATAGATAGATAGAAATAGATACATATGACACATTTTCTATTACATTAAGAGTTGTACTTTGATGAATGATATGATATAGCACACTCCTATTGTCATCTTATTAGTGATAATTTATTTGAATTTTTGGGGGGAATATTGAAGATTTATGTTTTGAGATGAATAAAAATTAATGCTTTAAACAATGATTTGTGTTCTGATATGTTCTTTCCACAAAAAAAGGTTCCACTACTTAGTTACAAAACTGTAGGCTTGACATGGATTGTGATATCTTATATTTCTGAGCTTTTAAGCTTCTGAAACCAAACCTCTGCCCTTGGATGTGAGCACTGCTCAACCCAAATAAAGTGCAATTATATAAAAGTTTGTTTGTAGAATTTAAGAATCACAACTATAAAATCAATCACAGCTTTATATCATAAAATAGTGGCAAGTAGCAAAGTGAGACTATGTAACTTTTGAGAGGAGAAAAACACACAGTCTGCCTTTTACTAATGAAAAGTAGAAATGATAATAAACTTTATTTATACAGCACTTTTCAAAACAAAGTTACAAAGTGCCTTACATGGCAGGTACCAGAATTATAAACATTTCAGGAGGCAATGAAACAAAATAAAATCAGACAATTAAAATCATGTAGAAGTGAGGTAGAATAAAATTAATAAAAATATATAATAATAAAATAAATGAGACATGATGGAAAAAATAAACAACAATGATTCAGAAATGATTATGCAGAGTGAACTCAGTGCATCCATGCAAAGGGCCACAAATGTGACCTTTTTACTACCGTTACTAAAGGTGTCCCTCAGGGTTCTATTCTGGGACCTATTTTGTTCCCTATTTTGTTCTCTATTGACTTGGGTATAGACATTTAAACAAAAATACACTTCCTGAATTCAATGCACTTTGTTTTTCTGATAAAAACTTTCTTGGTCTGTTTGACCAGTAGCTTATGTTGGCTAATGTTAGCTAATCTGAGCAAAACGATCAGTGTTTTTGCATTTACCATCATCTTCTAATTGTCACTTGTGGCCATAGTGTTTGCTGTTCAGCAAAAGTTACATCGTCAGACTGTATCATCTAAAGAGTGATTCATGGAAGAAAAGGCATATTGAGGGCTGTGTTGATGGTTACAATGACATCACCTGGATGTGAGCTATTAGCATTAATCATAGAGCAGTTTATTTGATAAACGAACACTGTGTGGGTTGAGTTTACATTGCACATACAATATAGAGCTAACCCTGTGTGTCCAGCCTCCTGACAAGCCTACAGTGTGAAGCAGTGAATGATTAAATAATGAGGAGACCTTAATGCTTCTTCTGGCAGGACATGCCTCCGTTAATATACGACCACTTACAGCAGACAATAACTGTCCTCTTTGTCTGCTTAAAGAGTGCAGACATTAAGAACAGGCAAACACCTCTGAGCATAAATATTCACACTATTCAAATCAACAGCCCTGAGAGAATATTGTCAGAACAGCCAGCGGGGTGAAATATAGTCGCTCTGCATTTCAGACGCACTTTAATGGGCTTTTCATCCCCCCCCCCGCGCTGCTCTTTGTGCTGACAAAAAGGAAAACACATCTACTTAATTGAAACACTCATTTCCTACCTATTTTCTCTTCAGGATGTGTTACCCAGACACATGTCACTGCCAGTAATTCACAGACACAGTGATGACATGCAGAAGGTTATTTTTAAGTATAATATTTTGAATTAAGATACACACAAATAATGTAGTTCTGCTTCCAGTCATTCTGTTCCGTTTTCATTGATATTTTAATGTCAGGAAAAATCAATGGAGCACCATTTTCCAAATTTTGACTCAGCTGGCTGGTGTAAAATGGAAAGCAGGAAGTTGTCTGTGTTTTGAGCAAATTTGTAAATGCAGTGAACCCTTCTTCTTAAAAAGATTGACTTCCTCACACAATGAAAAGCTACTCCAGGAAATTAGCGACAGTCTGCCAGCTTCTGTAAATTATCCTGAAAAGTGCACTGGTGTTCAGTTTGGGGCTCTGAACTCGAATGCAAGCTTAATAGAAAGACAGGATGATTAATTGTAAATAAATCTCTGAGAGGTGTCATATTGCGATATTACGTTATTCCATATCACTCAGCGATCAGAATTTCAGTTCAGAGCTCGATTCTGAGTTGTTTATAATGAGATTCTGTTTTGTACAAGTAATTATACTTATTACAATTATAACCCGTGGCTGCTGGGATAGACTCCAGTTCCCCATGACCCTGGACAGAATAAATGGATGGAAGAAGGAATATGAGATATTAAGAGCACATCATATCTGACACAGTTTCAACTTTTAACAACCATTCTCATCATTCCACAATGATTGTTACCTACACATGGCTAGCATAGCCTAAACTGTAGCTACGGTGGATGTGTGTGCAGACCCGGTGGATTCTTCCAAATACCATTAGGAGCACTAGGAGGAGCCAGAGTAAGCGGATTTTCTCACAGATTATCTGTCTCATGTACTACTGTCTGGATATAGTGAAACTGTCAGCAATAATGAGAAAAAGTTATTTTTTCATAAAAGTTACTTACTGCAGTTTTGAACAGAAAAAAAGTTGGAACCCTGAGGAAGAACAACACATGGGTTGCCTGCTGCTGCTTGAGATTGATAAGCGCTGTGGGACTTGAACCAGAGCAGTAAAGTTGTGAGCCATAAAAACCAAAGACAAACCAAACCGAGACACTAAAATGAGTTGACTGGAGCTGCAGAGTTGCAGAGTTATTCTCAGTGGGTTCGTCACAACAAGTGACATCTATGATTTAAATCTAATTTGGGGATTTTGTTATATGTCAAATACATGTAAAAATGCTACACACATTTAAAAACATGACATGCTCTCTCTAGTCAAATACTAAATCATGCTCTTCACACCTCTTAGTATAAATCAATTCTGGACGGTTGCAATATGACATTGAGACTTTATATTAAACACCAACTGATGCTGTTACATAAGAGCTCCAATGGGCAGAGAGCCTGGCATGGACAAAGAAATATAAATACATTTTTCACTTTCAGCGTGCATGTCAAATGGTGAGAGTCGTACTTGAGAACTTAATATAAGAATGTTTAGTTTAGCTCCTCATATCCATTAAATATAATGCACACAACCTGTCAAATGTCTTATCTATTTTTTTAAACACATGTCATCCACTATTGTTTAAAAAGGAACAGAAGATGTTTTAAATGTATGATCAATTATTATGTCAGTCATGTCTTTCAAATAATGGACATGTCATTGTGCGGTTAAAGTGGCATTAAATACAAATGTAGGATGGTTTAAAGCTGACTGCTCTTCTTTATGCTCATGTACACACTGATGGAGAGATGTTGGGGTGTAGCTCCTCACTTTCCACACAGCTCATCAGTGGGGAAGCTCTTTTACAGCTACAGCTCTCTTTAATGTCCAGCCTTCAATCCATCTCTCACCTCTCAATAAACTAATAGTTCTAATGTGTCAAAATTGATCTCTAGGGGCCTTCTGCCTCCTCCTCCCACAGCTCTCTCTCATCCCCTTGCTTCGCTCACCTTCCTATTCAACTGATTTATGTCCTTGTCGGTGCTGGAAAAACCACATTGATTTCTTTTGTGTTGCATAAACCTTTGTTTTGTGTAAAGTTTGCTGAGCACAACAAACTGGAAAAACTACATTCACTCAGAACCTTTAAGAGTTTTTCAGTCTGAGCATTATATTATTACTTCAATTAAATAAAATTCAGTTTTATTTGTATAGCGCCAATTCATAACAAAACTATTGGAACCTGGCACTCACATAGATATGAACATATGACAGTTTCAGGCAGTCATCTTTGGCACTAAACTGGGTTAAGCCTGACTTATTAGTCTTTATGATATGCAACAGTTTCATAGTAAAGCTGACAGAGAGAAATATGAAACTGATTAGGGTCATTAGGAGATAAGAGAGAAAACATAAATTCATTCTTCTTTAAAGGTGTTCTTCTACATATGTGATTACATTTTGGGTTGTTTGACTGGAACGGTGTACTTTTAAATGAGAAAACTTTCTATTGAGATCGCATCATCCTGCCTAGTCCCATCTAGATCAGTCATCTTCGAGGTTGATGTGACTTGGCATGGACTCTGGCTTTGGCTATATTGTAGAGCACTGGCTCATTGTTGCAACAAACTGGAGGCTCTCTCTCTCTTTTTCCTGGATAAAAAAAAAATGATGCACACAAGAAAGATACCAAAAAATACAGTTGCAGTGATCAAACATTTGATCCCATAACAAAATTCCAAATTACAGATTATTATATTGCAAAACATTCTGCCTTCTCTCTCATGCTTGGCACAAAAACGTTGCTACAAGAAAGGCTCCCTTCTTGAAGCACAATTTTTCATGCTGCACTAATTAATATTTTCATACCATGGATCAAATAATTATGAAATGATTAGCCTTTATAGGTAGATAGATGATTCATTTTAACATAACTATACAAGCAAACAAGCATTCATCAACAGCCTGATTGCCCAAGACACAATTGTTTTGGTCTTATGACCCACAGCTTCAGTGTTTCAATGCTGGTTTAGGCATAACTTGTTAGATTTCACAGTTGTGGCACTGATGATGTTGTTAAGACACACACAATTATTTTGTTACAGGGGCTGAAACTCAGACAGTGCTATGAGGCATACAGTAGGTTGCCTCATTGCACACCACCACATGTAGTTGAACAGGATAGACTACATTAACACTCCAAACATGTATTATATTGAACAGGTTTTAGTTCTTTTCACCTTCATCTCTAACTGTCCATAAAGGTAAAGGAAAATAGGATATTTGTTTTTTCATCCTTTTTATTTACATGTCAAGCATTATGCAGGTCTTATTTTGTTGAGTTGTTCTGTTTTTACAACAGTGCTGGTTCCTAACAGGGAGACACCGCTGTTAAGTGTACTGTATTTCCACCTGACAGGAAAATGTGGGTTGTTATTCCAACATTTTAATCTTCAGATGACACCCTGCTGTAGTGTTGTTCAGGCCTACTGAGGAAATATGTCTTAACTGTGTCTGACTTCTTCCACAGGGGATCTGAGGAGCTGGGAAATGTGAGGAATGCTTAGCATCACCTTGTGAATCCTCAGCTTCAAACCCCCCACTCATCCCTGCAGCGCAAAGGTTATCTGCTGCCGCACTCGTCAGCATACACAGTTTAATTCTGAAACACACTTCTGGCTGAACTGTGCTGGTGTGAATCATGTCCCACAGCTCAAATAGACATACAGTGTACTGAGGGCTGTGGCTCTGGCCTCCATGTTCTCTACCGCTGGCTGCTTGTGTTTGCAATCACAGAACGTAACTTACATTGATGAAATCATTGTTATCTGCCACTGGAAGAGATAAATATACCATGTTGAATGAAAAGAAAACACCACATGCATTCCATAATCATGATCTTGAGAGCAGGGCTAGATTAGCCCACTAGCAGACCCTGCAGGCCCAAAATATTGTAATAACCGATGGGCCTCCAGCTCTTTGTATTGACATTTACAAATGATTACATATATGGACATCATTGACATCTTTTGCAATGACACCACACAGACTGCGGAAGATGGCAAGCTATGACTGGTTGGGGGCCACACTGTGATAATAATAATAATACATTTATTTTATATAGCGCTTTAAAAGGTACTCAAAGGCACTTTACATGGTAACAAAAAGACAGAAACAGCAATAGCTATATCAGTTAAAAAAAAACAAAAAAAACCCCAGGAAAATCAAAACAGGTGGAGGAATGAAAAGTAGAGTAGGGTGGAGGGGGTGATAAATCACAGATTAAAAGCTAATTTAAAAAGATGGGTTTTGAGTGCAGTACATAGATGCAGAGGGAGAAGAAGGATTTGATAAGTGATTTTGAGCCAATGATGAGGATCCCCGATTTGTTATTGTTGCTTAGTTAGCTTGCATCCATGATTTTATTTCTGTGGGGCAGTTTGTAAGGGTGGAGTAAGTGGAGGCAGTGATGGATTTGGTGGAGATGTAGAGCTGTAACGTCGGCATTACAGTGGAAATATAGGGCATGGTGGGGTATGATATGACCAAAGTGAGGCGCATAGAGGATGAAGATGAGGGGGACAAGAGTTGAATTTGTTGATACTAATGAACTGGTTACAATTGGAGAGTATGATTTGAACCAGAGGAGGGCAGTGCCAGTGATACTGAGAGAGGACTCAAAGCGAAAGAGGAGCATGGAATGATTGATTGGTGTATGTCTGTCGGTGTATGTCAGTCATGGCAAAAATACTGTGTAGTCTGAATGATGAGGTAAATGGAAATAAAATGTGTTTTAAGATGAAACTGATATCATTTTAAAACAAAAGCCAACCAATGAGAATTTCATAAATAAAACGATAATTTATAGAGTGAAGACACCTCAAAGCAATTCTAACATTATTGTAAACTGCATTTAAAATAAAGATAAAGTAAATTAAATTAAACAAAATTTGTAATATGAAGGTTTAATTACCCAGTATTTTTATGACATTACATTTTCACATCTTCTTCAATTCCTTACATGACTGAAATTGGAAATACAAAAATACTACAATATACAGGTGATACAAAGAATTATTAGGAAACATTGTGCTTTTGTTACCTTAAAATGAGCCAGGCTGAGGATCCTCTTCCATGGAGTCTGTCATGTTGAACCGCCATGTTTCTACAGGAGCCCAGAATGGACAAACCAAACACTGGCTCTACATAAGGCCGTTGACATTTTTGGACGTTTTGTGGCCACCGTAGTTACTGCTTCGTGCTTGGAAGGGGAGGGTGAAGCGAGAGAGTAACAATCTGCAACTACATCGCTAGATGCGTAAATCCTACACACTGGCCCTTTAAAGGTCCAGTGTGTAACGTTTAGGAGAATTTATTGGCAGAAATGGAATATAATATACATAGGTATGTTTTCATGAGTGTATAATCACGATCAACTTTAGTGTGAACACACTGCAGTCTGATGGTGACTGGATACATTTGACTTTCTCATGGCTCGTCTTCCAGTCTGCCCCACCTCGAGACATGTGGCCGCTGTGTGTGTGTGTTTGATGTCAATTCAGGCCCCGTCTCTTTCAGCACCTCTTCTCTGCTGTTAAACTACATTCCTCCCACCTCCGAAGCCCAACTATGTTCACTCACACTAACCTGTTACCATTAGGCCATTCATCAACGTTCAACTGTCCAAACATGAGAGGTGTTAGGGAGACAGCGCGGCCAGAGCGGTTTGGAAACTGTCCAATGACCCTGGCTGTGGAGAAGATTTCCAGTCAGAGGACATAAAGTCTGCGGAAAAATAATGAGAGATGTTTTGGATTGCAAATTAACTTTCTTGTCGAAGAACCTGAATAAATTATGCATGATGCTGCAGCTGATGAAGCTTACTTTGGATGCACTCAAACATATGAAAATATACACACCATAACACATTAGCTCCTATTTCCTGATGGACTGAAACATTAGCTAAAGTTTTTTTATCTAAACTGATGTGTCCATTATGAAAAAAATTCATACAGATGTTTAATGGGATACAACAAAAAAGTGATGACATCCAAAAGGTCAAAGGTCAACTTCACTGAAACATCATAACGTCTTGGAAAATCACTTGTTGGACCATTATTCGACACCATAAGTCAGGAACAGAAGGGGAGATTGTGACCATATTTCACAGTTGATTTGACACTGAATTGGTGGCATTTTGACTAAAAGGTAATTGTGATGTCAAAATAGGTTTGGCTGATTCCAGAGTCCACACATATTGACTGGGATGACTGGGATCATTTTGTATAGCAATACTCCTAAGCCTTCATCAACCAAGAATGTATATTCACTGGAATCATACATATGTATTGTGATAACTTCCATTTAGCAAAAAGAAAAAAACTTCAATATTAAATTCCTTCAAAGTCTTTACCACATATATTATGAGTCTGGACAGACATGGATGTAAACTGCAACTTGACTGGTTGGCAGAGGCATACAACCACAGGGCAGAAATTCTTATATATATATATATATATATGTATATATAATATACTGTATGTATATCACTGTTCACTCTCAACCTCGGGATCTCTCAGCTACTATCCTCAGAGAGCTAGGGTAAATACTGTCCTCAGCAAAACAAGACTAACTAACTGTGAGGCTGTACTTGAGCTAAATGCTCACATCAGCATACATGCATACAATGATAATTCTAGCATGGTGATGTTTAGCAGGTGTAATATTTACCATGTTCACTGTGCTGGTTTAACGTCTTAGCATGCATTTGCTAATTAGTACTAAACATAAAGTACAGCTGTTGGTTTATGGGAATGTCAGGTATTTGGTCATAAACAAAAGTACTGTATAAGTTGGCCCTATAGTCATGAGATCAAGGTCAAAATAATTCTTCCTCTGGGGAACATGAATGTATGTACCAAATTTCACAGCAATCCCTTGTGTAGATGTCAAGATATTTCAATAAAGAGCAAAACAGTCAACCTCATGGTGGTGCCAGAGAAAATGTCAGTGGATTACCAAAGTCAGCAGGACACATTGTGTGGGTAGCATTAATATCTGTGCCAAATTCTGTACCAATCCATGTGGTAGATGTTGAGATATTCACAGCACAAGTGAAAATGTGACTTTCACCCAGGAGACCTTGGGTTCATGTCCCGTGTGAAACGAAGAGTTAACGTTGACATACTTAGTTTTAAGTTACATAACATAACAAATGTAACTTCCATCATGTGACTTGCTGCTACTGTAATGGCAATGTGACATCGCACAATGTACATATTTGAACCAAAATCTTGATCGTTTCCTAAACCTAGCCATGTAGTACTACAACCATTTCACAATGTTAATCACATGTTAAAAAGGCGTCTCATACAGATGCCAAAGGCCACTGCCATAACGCCAAGGGACATGACAAAGCAGCGGCGGTATTTGACGACCTGGTATGAGAACATGTTGGATACCATGTATTTACATTATGTAGATTTAAGAAAAGTGAATTCCACATTTTAAAAATTGATCAACCTAATGTCGTTGGACTTACCTTAGACTACCTCCTGACTAAAATCTAAAAACATTAGGCTATTTGCATACACTCTGCCTCACTTCTTTAGGAAGCATTGTTTAATTGCTGGATGAATAGGGATGGTCACGTTGGTCTGTTGGTTGACCGGTTGTCCACTTTATTCCATTCTTAAACATATCAATCAATGTTGGATAGATGGGCATGACATTCGACTGACTTTGATGATCCCCTGACTTTTCTTTCTTTTAGCACCACCATGAAGGTGGCATTTTTAATGAATTACTGTCTCAACAACTATTAGATGGGTTTCCATAAAATTTGGTTCAGACGTTCATGTTCCCCTTGAGATGAAATGCATTGATTTTGGTGGTCAAAAGAGTAGAGTAGTAAAATGCTCCCCATCTCTGCTTGAGGCTACATCAGCTGCTACTAGCATAATACACCTGAATCTTCGACCAAACCATCTGTGGTTGAGTTGCATTGTGGAAAATATAGGCGCCAAGTTTTGACAAAGAAGAAGATGGTATCTCTGGGTTCCCTTTCCCAGCTCTTCGAGCTGCTCCTGCCTTATGGACCATATCCCCACATCCAAAAGGGTCCATCCAGTAATGTAGAGGTTTTACTAGGGAGAATGTGTTACTGGGCAGTGACCCAGTGGAGATCTGCGGGTTTATCCTCAGTGACAGGTTTCACACGCAGCTTGTGGGCCAAACCCACAAATAACAGCCAGGCGTCTAGTTTGCCATCATTCTCGGGCCTGTTTCAGATTACTGACTGGCTCTTTGAAGTTGGCTGACGGACAGGCAGGGTTTTCCCCTGCTTCTCTGCCAGAAAAAGATTGGGTCATCAACAGTTCTGCCACCCACCGCATATCTTGAATGACCTCTGAATCAGACGTGTGCTTACTTAGGCATCTGATCAGAGAGCCGTCGGGAAGCTGTAACAAAAGGTCCAGTGTGAGGTATTTCCTGATTTCACAGCAAAGTCCTTGCTGAAATACAAGCCTCAGTGTGTTGCTTTTAGAAAAACTGCTGTTACCCCTTACCATTGTTTCACCAAAGGCCATGACTTAGACGTTGTAACAAGCTATAAATAAGTGGACAGTCACTGACACTGAACGTTGCACAGTGGCAGCAACTCTTGTATTTCCTAAGGAAACTAAAGTCATTACACTATCATCTTTGATAGCCCTGTTTAAAATGTCATTGCCATTTAATGGATTTACTGTTTTGTCAAAGATGGTCAATTGATATCATCAATCACACTTAATGGTCCAATGTGTAACATTTAGAAGGATCTATTGGCAGAAATGGAATATAATATTCAGCCACTGTACAGTACCAACATCAATAATTTAATCTGATCAGCTTTATAATTTTGAACGTGGACCAATTGGATTTTGATCAAGTTGCATGTGAAAAACAACGTGAGCCAGGTTTAGTAGTCTGTACCTATTATTTCAGCGTGTCAGTCTGCCTGTATTCTCTAAGGTCCCAATACATCCTATATTTAAAATTCTTTATGAAGCAGTGATTAGCAGTTTAGCCTCAATTTCAGTTTGACCATGACCAAAAGTAGTTGCCATGTGCAGATATTGTAGAAAGTGAGAATGTAATAAACACTAGACAAGGATGCTAAATAAACAATGACCTAACATAATCCAGGATTTTTTGTTTTAATCTTCCAAGAGTGACATTCTTGCCTGGTGCATGGTTTGTTTAATACACACTTAGTAGGTACCTTATATAAAAATGTAACTTTCACTATATCCTGACAGTAGTTCATGAGACAGATAATCTGTGAGAGGTCCCTCTGGCTCCTCCTAGTGCTCCTAAAGGCATTTGCAATAATCCACCGGGCCTGAACACAAACAACCAATCAGAGCTGAGAAAGACAGAAAGACGCTTTGCTCATGCTTCACTTTCTAGATTTGTCCCTGAGCTTTCAGTCACATCCTGACACCTTCATCAACAGATGAAGATACATAAAACCAGTAAAGGCCACAAGATACTGAAGCATTAGTAAGAGTTAAGAATACTTTTGAATATTTCTCAAGTTAGTGAGTGTCCCAGGTCAAGAGTGAACTAGGCTCAGACACTGTTTGATTTTGTTTTGTATAGCTGAAATTTGTGTTAATGTAAACTCAAATATGAGAATAATTGATCGGATAGTGGTGATGTGTTCTTAAATGCTACATGAATATGAAAATCATTGTTGTGGCTGATTACCATTTCAAAACATTTATTGCTAACCTTTAATTTTAGTAATATTGATTGCTTTGTTGTATTAAAATGTAGAGTGATTGTCTTTCTTCACACTTTATGGTTTTCATATTGAGCTCCTCATGTTGACATAATGTTGAGCCCCTGCAGTGCTGCACATCACGGGTGGCACATGCGTATCCTGAACCTGCCGCCCTCACTCACAGAAAGTTTTCCCTGGGACGTTCCTCCGCTGTCATGGACCATTGAGCAATAAAAAGCCTGTAACCAAACCCAGAGCCTAATCCAGCCGGGGACAATCGCTGGCAGAGGCTGTACTTCTACAGAGCTGAATCCCTGCGTGCAGCGCTGTATGGGAGGAGAGACCACATCAGTGGAGCTAATCAAACCACAGGGCCCTGGAATGATGTGGGAGGACAGAAAGTCAGTGTCTGTGTACCAGAAGGCTGGGTTGTCACTTATATTTCATGATGGTGATGATCACAGTGTTTATGGGGGACCCTCAGATGGGTCAACACACATAAGAGTCTGATATAGCTTGATATAAACTGAGGGGAACAAAGTAAGAGATGCTATCTTTTTCCGTAATAAAGTGTTCTATGTGGGTGTTTTAACCCCAAAACAGCTTCATCAGCCAGTAAAGAAACTTGAGGAAGCATTTCCCTGCACTTTAGCGCAATACCAGGGAAACTCCACCCACTGCTGGGTGTCATCCCGCGTCCAAACGTGTCAAGGAGCAAATCAGCTTGGACACAGGCTGGGAAGCATCAGAGCGCACTGGACAGTAGGCTGGATTTTTCTAAGACAAGACATCCAGAGAAAAAGCAAAAATAGTGATAAAGCTGCGACGTTCATTGCGTTTAGTGGCTTTAAAAGTATGCAGATACGTTTACCCTGCAGGTATCAACGTGGCGTAAAAGTGTTATCCAACCACAGTCGTGCGTAAAAGTTGATTTTTCCTGTGGAGACCATGCGCAGCTTTTCGGGGCCGTGCGTCCCAGGCGAGGTACCGCAGGCCTTTCCAGTCCGGGATGTGGCCGGTCACGGGGCTATCTTGGCCGGACCCTCGCTGTTCTCAGCCATCGCTTTATCCTCCCGAGGATCATCAGATCCCAGTTTGGATGGCAGCGCGGAACCGATGATTCACACGTCGCCAACGGAACAGTCTCTGATTTTGTGCAGGCCTCCCGAGATTCTGGAGGGAGGGGAAGTGCCAGAGGATGAGCCGAAAGTTTATCTGGAAGCCAGCGAGCTTTGGAGACAGTTCCACAAATGCGGCACTGAAATGGTCATTACAAAATCTGGGAGGTACAGTAAATGTGTAATAATTAGGCACGGATGGACAGTTTGACTGTGTTTTAATGAGCGCATGCTTCACGCCGTCATCTCTTCTCCCCGCAGGCGCATGTTTCCGCCGCTCAAGGCCAGGTGCACCGGGATGGACAGAAAAGCCAAATACATTCTCCTGATGGACATCGTGACGGCGGATGACTGCAGGTATAAGTTTCATAACTCCCGCTGGATGGTGGCGGGAAAGGCGGACCCGGAGATGCCCAGGCGCATGTACATCCACCCGGACAGCCCGGCCACAGGCGAGCAGTGGATGTCTAAAGTGGTCAACTTCCACAAACTGAAACTGACCAACAACATATCGGATAAGCATGGATTTGTAAGTGTGGATTTTAATTTGAGCAATTTTTTTTTTTTACAAACTTCAGGCTTTAATAACCAAGAAAGGAATCTGTTTAAGGCGCGCAGTAGGAGTGTGTCTCAAACACTTAAAAACAGTAGATTTGCTGTTAAGAAAGTAATTATGTTGAATTTAAAATGATTTTAGTATATCTTTATTGCTGTAAAAATTTTAGTTTAGTTTTCTCTTTAAAACCACAAAACAAAACAAATACACGTTTTTTATTTCCCCAAATATGGTTTTAACTTTAACATTTTTGATTTGCAGACAATTCTCAACTCGATGCACAAATACCAGCCACGGTTTCATATAGTGAAGGCAAATGACATCCTGAAGCTGCCCTACAGCACCTTTAGGACATATGTCTTCTCCGAGACAGAGTTCATCGCAGTGACAGCTTACCAAAACGACAAGGTACAACCAACCGGCACTCTCACAACTGGGATTTTTAAAGATTTATGGTTAAGTTTATGATCATAATCACCCCTCCATTGCAACAATTTTCAGATCACTCAGCTGAAAATAGACAATAATCCTTTCGCGAAGGGATTCCGAGACACGGGCAACGGACGACGGGAAAAGAGGCAAGTCATTCGTTAAAGTTATTCATCAAGTTAATTACAAAATAAAGCTTTAATGTTTTGTTGCAGTATGCAAAAGCCGGATTTGCTTTATAGGATGGAGGCCTTTTTTTTTCTTAATTATAATCCAGCTCCATGTGCTCTGTCTGTGCGGATAGCAGTCATTGAATTAAATATTATTAATAAGTATTTCATTAAGCAAAAATGTAAAGTTAGCCTACCTTATTACATCATTTCTGCCCTCAAATATCTACTTGGGTAAAAGCAACATCCTGCAAATTGCTAAGTATAAAAAGTAAAAGTATACATCATGCAGAATGGCCCCTTATATTATTATTATTATTATTATTATTATTATTATTATTATTATTAGTAGTAGTAGTAGTAGTAGTAGTGTAGTATGTGAGTTATTATAGTCATTATATTATGGATTATTTGTACTGATGCATCAAGGTTGCAGCTGGCTCATTTTAATACTGTTGGGTAGTTTATTGTAAAGAAATGTTTCTTGTGTAAACACTTTACTTTGCAAAGTAACTACTAACTGCAGCTATCACATAAATATAGCAGAGTAAAAGAGTACTATTTTAGAAGAGTAGAAGTACAGAGCAGTAAAAAAACTTCCAAATGATTCTTCTACAGTGCTTGAGTAAATCACACAAATAAAAGTCTGTCTAAATAATTCAGATTTATCATATTTTTTATTTATTCAGTTAAATATGATATTTTTAAGCTACATGAAGCTCTGATATTTGTGTGAATCCTGTTTTTCTGATCAGGAAATATACTGAATAATTTATTGAATTAAAAATAGTAGGATTTAAAAATATTGACTCTCAAAACACTACCACAGGTTCCTGGTGATGTCCTCAAATAAAGAGCATAACAATTAACTGATTATCAAATTTTCTGTCAGTCGTTTCAGATATACTCAAATATCTGGAAAACTTTGTTTTATTTTGACGAAACAACAGAATAATACTAAATTACAGAATAATTTGGGGTATTTTCACCTTGAGCATTATGTTGACAGAAGCTGCTGTAATAACAATTCTTATCTGAATTGCCTGCATGCATTGTGTTTATCCTATGCGTTTTAGCAGTGGTGTAGTGACGCCAGAACACCTCTTTTTAAAGCGGTGGTCCAGAAAAGGATAAAGGCCCTGTGTTATAAACAGGGACATGTATGACATACTCAGTTCAGCCAGCAGTATTTGCACATTGTCACATAACTTTTGCTGCTTGACTTTAGAGAGTAAGGGTCATTAGGAAATTAACATTAGCCACAGAAGAAGAGCAGGTTTTGCAATCAATACTGACCCACAGGCAGATGACACATAACTATCCATTTTAAGCAAACTATTCTTTATCTACGCAAGCCCATTTCACCAATGTGACAGAAAAAAAAACAATAATCTTAAAATAATGACTCAGTATCTCAGAGATACAAAGTCAAAATATTGAGGTTTCTCATTATAATGAATTACAGAATCCTTTTTTTTATCACATTGGTGGAAATGGGCTTCCATACGTATCCCATAGTCCCTCCAGACATGAAAAACTATAACTATAACTATTTTCTCACCTTGGAAGTAGTCTATGGGCCAGTAATTTGCAAACTATCTCTTGGAACAGCTGATTTGCAGCAGATAGTGTGCGACCATAATAAAATTAACATTATTTGTCAAGTGGCAGTTTGCAAATATTACTGGTCCTACATGAGCCTAATTCATGACTATAAACAACAGGGCAGGTTGGCTGCTCCGTGTACCTGCAAATAGCCTGCACTACACTGCTGTACAACCACAGAGAGCGGTCTCCAAAGCTATAGGGTGCAGCCATCTTATTGCAAATTAAAACTTCATCACCATAACCACAAACATCAACTTAAACATCACATAGAGAAAATCCCAATGTCCAAGCCTGTAAAAGTCAACATGATGCTCCTGTTTCCAGCAGGTTTATTTTATACTGAACAGCCCCTCCACTGATGTCAACTCTGAACAGACAAACAATACTCCATTAAACATTTGTTAAGGAGAGGGTGACTAAGCAGCAGAAATGTTCCTCTTCCAGTTGATTCAGAATGATTCTGAAATAATTGTGTCATTATTGATTGTTTTTTGGTTCAACGAAATGATTCAGTCAATTCCTTTCCCTTCTTTTGTCCCATCAGGAAACTACAACATTCATCACAAAAGTCTAAGGAGATGCGGATGACTGAATCTGAACATCTAAAAGATTCATCTGCACGATATTCGGACAATTTCAAATCTTCAGGTACAGATAATGTGTTTTTCACAGATCTGTATAATCCTCATTTTGTCAATATGTAACATTCTGTGAGTCTACAAACATTAATTCAAAACGGACTTTCCTGTTTATCAATTCTTCCTTCTCAGATGCTCTTGAAAGTGACAGTGACAAAGATGACAATGCTGAGGACAATTCTGGTCGAGAGGTGCACAAAACCCACCGAGAATCTGAAACAGAGCCAACGGTTTCCTTAACAGAAAGGACAGCACAGACTCCAGCTGGGACACAGAGAGAGATTAGACTTAGCCACGCCATCAGTACATTAACTGATGGAGCGGGTCGCTGTGAGCCACAAGACTCAGAGAAGGAACAATTGTGCAAATCATGCAGCGATTTCCCACACAGCTGCGTTTATCCATCGGAATTACACAAACATCTGCTGGATCCAAGTATCCCCAACGGCCTCCTCCCCTCAGCCCAGGTGAACACCTGGAACAGCTGTGCCACTGTGGACAGAACAGTGCCGTGTGGACTGACCATGGCAGCACCTGTCAGGGCCCCAGGGACTCCGGGGTTTCCCATCAGCCTTCAGCAGCACCCGCTGGTACAGGTACACACACGACCGACAAAGCTTGTCAAAACACATAGTTCTCCAGTGCTGAAAGAAGAATCTGGATCATACTACTAAATACCCCAATAAAATAAAATATCCTGCATTCAAACTTAACTTAACATACTTAAGTTTAAATACAGAAGAAGTAAAATATACTTAAAGTACCAAAAGTTAAAGAAGTCATTATACAAGATAATGGCCCCTGGAAGTGTTATATTATATATTATAATAATGGATTATTATTAGAACTGATGCTTAATAATGTGTTATACTGTAGCCAGTCGACATGGTGTCCTTTTCAACTCACCATTAACTACTTCATAAACAATTTTAAAAGTAAAAGAAATAAAAAAGTAAAGTAAAAGTGCAAATAGGCTACATAAAAACGACAAGATTTGTATCTGTAATGTAGTGAAATTGCATTGTCACTGTAAACTATTTTAAAAACTCATCATTGTTTTTGATGTATAATTTTATTTTTGCAATGTCACTACAGCTGTCAAAATTTAGTGGTGAAAAGTACAATATTTTCCTCTGATGGAGTTGCAGTAGAAAGTAGCGTAAAGTAAAGCACCTTAAATATTTTAAAGCTTTATATATTTATATATATATTACATATAAAATATATATATTTATGAAAAATAATCTGTGAAAAAATCAGGTCTCTCTGGCTCCTCCTAGTGCTCCTAATGGTATTTGCAAGAATCCACCGTATTGTAATGTCAATGGTTATTATAACACGAATCCCAGCTGCAAGGTAGTTTAAATATGAATTACCTGAAAATCTGGATTTTCCTCTGTGAAAAAGTTCATTTTCTAACTAAACTGTAAAAACAAAAATCTGGGTAATTGTATGATATTCTGTTGTTTTTGTTGTTGTTTGTTCGGAAAACATCAAGTCATCAGAAGAAGAAGAATCAGTGTTATTTTACAGTTGATAGTCTCATTCCGAAATTGTCAAATACCGTTGCTGGAAATGACAATCAACTAACTATCTTCATACTTCCAACCCAAAGCATCTTTCTATCTTTCTTGGCTCTAATTGGTTGTTTCCGTTCAGGCCTGGTGGATTCTTACAAATACCATTAGGAGCACTAGGAGGAGCCAGAGGAACCTGATTGTTTCACAGATTATCTGTCTCATGTTCTACTGTCAGGATATAGGAGAAAGTTAAAGAAAATATATCAAAAAGTTATTTTTATAGAAATGACCTACTGCAGCTTTTTCCCCCCCTGTTAACAGGACCTGGTGAGCCTTTCACACTTTGGAGGATTTCTGTTTTATCCCTACTCCACCTTCTCTGCAGCGTCAGCCCAGTACCTCGTCCCACCGGGGCGCTCTCGAGTGGATTTCAGAACCTATGCAAGCACCCACAGCCGGGACTACTTCACCTCTCCGATGATATCTGCATCTATTCCTCCTGTGGGTGGTGGTGGTAGTGGGTTGAAATATCTCACCCCTCATTTGCTAATGGCACCCAAAACCGACCAGAAGAACTCAGTGGATGAAGCTGAAATTGACTGCAGTCAAGACGAGTCACAAACCGGGTGAAATTACTGACTTGACAGCAGTTGCTGTTGCTCTTAAGTGTCCCTGCATGTGGTCTGCCCATTTCCAACCTACAGTTCAGAGTCTAAAGGTTGTTTTCTCATGGGAATGACACTAAATATGTATTGGTAAAGTCTCATACATCTGCATTTTATTGACAACATTGCTAAAGACTGAATCACTGTGGTGCAAAGAGCATTTTATTCCGACAAATGTCACTTAGTTCATGAACAAGATATTAAAGGTCCAGTGTGTAACATTTAGGAGGATCTACTGTCAGAAATGGAATATAATATTCATAGGTATGTTTTCATTAGTGTATAATCACCTGAAAATAAGAATCATTGTGTTTTTGTTACCTTAGAATGACCTGTTCATATCTACAGAGGGAGTAGGTCCTCTTTTACAGAGGCCTCCATGTTGAACCACCATGTTTCTACAGGGTGGTTCCAAACACTGGCTCTAGATAGGGCCTTTGGCATTCATGAGTTTTGCTCCCACTGTAGTTTCTTCTACACACCTGGAAGGCTGAGCTGTGTGCAACTTCATCGCTAAATGCCACTAAATACTACACACTGGACCTGTAAATTGTGATTTTATTGGAATTAGGTGCTGCTTGGTGGATTATAAAGAGGCTGAGTTAACGGCACATTTGAACCCAGAAACATTTAACTGACACATTCCTGAGTTAAGTTTGGCATATTAAATAACAATAAAGCTAAGTAAATTACTCATTAAAAACAAAAAAGTTGAACCATATGAAGATTGTTCCATGCTTTTCAACAGTGAAACTCCCTGAAGAGTTATTAGACAACTTCTCACACACACACACACACACACACACACACACACACACACACACACACACACACACACACACACACACACACACACACACACACACACACACACACACTTGAAAAACTGATCTGACTGATCAAATAAATTTGTGTAATTAACCCTTCCTAAGCCCCACCCCTCAAAGTAAAAAAAGGTCCAAAAATATTTTTAGGTATATTTATTTGATCAAATTTGATTGAAAGTGACCAACAACCCATTCTTTGCAAGAGAGCCCCGCCCACTTCAAATCCGTGAGAAGAGCTCAGAGGAAAAAAGAAATACAGAAATCTCTCATGTTAAATAACCCAAACTGTTCTAACTTTGACAGAACATAGTGTGTTCATGTAGGACCCCATCACTCATAGTAAGCAACAAACTGACAGAATAGGTTTTCAGGACCTTTAAAGAACCAATGTTATGCTATAAACTACATTAATCTGGCAGACAGCTTTTTCGCCTCTTGAGTTGTTTCCTGGCATATATACACCGCTGAAACTATTTGTGGTGCAGTGTCTTGCTCAAAAACAGTTGGACATGTGGACAGGGGGACACGAGGATTGAACACCAACCTACAGGCCAGCAGTGCCACATTTTGAAATGTAAAAACAACTTTACACATGCTGCAAATGTTATTAAAACTTGGATTTATAATAACCCTCTTGAGTATTTGGCTTTTGAATTCATGTCCTGTCCTCAGCCATTCAGACACTATCACACGCTGCAGGTGTTGGTGCTGTTACCAAAAAGACACTATATTGGAAATATTTATTTACCCCTGTCTTTTATGTATATGTATGGATATTTGACCTGTCCTCACCACGGATCAAGACTATAGACTAGAAGCCACCAATATTGGCAAAATATATACAGCAAAAGGCACTTAGTTGGCAAAATGTTTTTAAAAATGTACAACAATGATACTGTAAATGAAAATGTTAAAAAATAAGCGTTATCCGTTTCCATAACATTTTATATATAGCAATAGGGAGTCACGAGAAAGGTGCTGAAGACCACTGCCTTTTGTTGTTTCTGTTTCCCTATTTCCCTGGGTCTCCTTCTCCCCTGTCTGTCTCTGTGTCGGTGTTTGTGTCTGGGCGTGGTCTCCTCTTCGTCAGTCTGGTTCCTGGCTCTGCTCTCTGCACACCTGCTCATCATCCGCAAACTAAACACCTGCCTGCTATCTAGCAATCCCCACTGCCACTGCCTCTGAAATCAATACGTCTAACAAATGTATCTAATTTATTAAAACATGTTTCACAACCACAGTAGTATGAAATCAAATGTTAAATAGTTTAATAAAGGATCACAAAGGGCATTTTAGTCCAGATATTTAAAGGGCTTTCCTCTGCTTGGGGCCCATACATTATCCAAAGATGATTCAAGAAGTAAGTAAATAAAATTCTGTAGACTAAGTAACTGAATGAGTTACTGAACGGTAAAGTAGCCCTATGTTTTCATGAGTTACAGTGAAGCTCAGTGTGGTGGGCTCAGTCTTGGCAGTCCTGACTCCACCGGCTCTCAGTGAATCCAAAAAAGGGTAGACGTGGACACATGTTTATTTCTGCTGTAATGTAGGGGGCCTTATGGAGATCCACTCACTTCTGTAGCCAGCCTCGAGTGGCTGTTTGAGGAACTGCAGTTTTTGTTATTTTCGTGTTGGCTTCATTTTCCAGCTAAGCAGGTTGTGCTTGGTTCAACATGAGCCTGGACTCTGCACAACGTGTGTCCCTTACATTTCTGTCCAACCTGATCCTGACTAGCTCTGATGTCACGCAAATGGAAGCAACAATAACCTCACAAGATCTAGGCGGCTGCATTGTTTGAAGTCACATACAAATTTTCATATTTTAGGTGACGGAATGTTTTGCCATGACCTTGCCCTGAACTAAGTTCATTGTTTAAATGTTATATCAACAACATGACGTTTTATAGAAACTAGAATTTTTTGTTTAATGAAGATTTATTCTGGAGAGTAAGTATGTGGTGTCAGACAGAGAGGGATTCAGCTTATCTTACAGATAGTTCTCATAGACTGCATACAATCTATGATAGTTAATATTACATCATTCATTTAAGTATCCTGAAGCGACAGGGACATTTTGCTAGCAAGTGGGATGTTAGGATTCCTAAAATAACATGTCAGACAGATCAATAATAAAAACTGTTGTACTGTTTTTGTGCTTTCCTTTCTCTTTGTATGTTTTGACTATTGACTCATCTTTTGAATATTATATCTTTTGACAAGAGTGGATCAAAGTTTTTTTTTATTTTTTCTATTCATTCTAAAAATAACTTAACACATATACTTTAATGAATTGATTTCTACTGCCACTTTTAGATATTTCTATTCAACGCCATACTAATATGCCACAATAATGTAATGTTTTTGAGTTCAAATATCTTCATTTGGGGTCTTTACTAAACAAATATTGACATATGTGATTGTTTGCTATTTAATCAGCATATATTTCTGCCACCCCTGAAAGTCTCCCAGCAGCCCTCTGAACACTCCATGAATATTGCTCTATAAGCAGCCCTGGAGAGGGACAGGCAATCAAGTCTGGGCATCTGATTTATATACAGCACCAATTTTATGTGATGGATCCTCTCTCTCTCTCTCTCTCTGTTTCTCTCCCCTCTCCCCCCAAACCTGGGGGCAAAAAAAGCAAAAACCCAAACCCAACAGTTTGACTGAGTCCAGCCTACTGAAGAACAACAAATCCCATCAGCATAAATAAATAAAGGTAGATATGTTATATTACATGTACAGTTGCGGAAATAGCCTTTTTATTTACTAAAATATGTATTTATTTACTTACTTATTCATGTATTAATTCCTACCGTACGTCCTTTACTGTCCGTCCTCAGTCTTTCCGTTGCTGCCCCCTGCTGCCGGACTTCATCCCTATTTACCGTATTTAGCACCCCACGCGCTTTTTGACGACGTCACACACAGGCGACCCAAACAAACCTTCGTACGTTAATGTTGCTGCTAGCCGCGAACGGCTGCGTACCGAGGGTCGCTGTAGGTTTCTGAGGGGGACAATGATTTCACTGAGCTATATTCTGCTGTGTGGACAGTTCCTGCTGCTCCTGACGGTGGTTCTGTTACAATGTCTGGAAGGAATTCACTCCCAAAACTCGACGACGACGGAGACTCCTGCCTCTTCCTCCCCCCCTCCTCCTCCTCCTCCTCCTCCTCCTCCTGGCCAGGGAGCCACAGCGCTGCCGTCCAGCGAGCAGCCCGAAACGGTGAAATATGTGGAGAGTACGAATCACACAGAGCCGTATGAGTACCGGCCGCCGTCACCGGTGGTCCTCTGCAGCTATCTGTGAGTAACGGACCGCACTCCTACCGGAGCCCGCTCGTTAGCATGGTGGCTAATGCTACGTGCAGTCGCTGTCGTGACCCAGCAAACGGCTTCAGATGTGTTAACACTGCACCGTGCTCATGTGTACATGGATAAAGTGGTTCCCATAAAATGGAACATTTGCGGGAATACTTTTAGAATATAACGTATATGACATAAGGTCAACTAAAACGAGTCTATCTTCCACTTTCTCCCGTGTTAAACAGCTCTTATGGACTGTACGTTTAGTTCATTAGTCATGTATTTATTGCCGAATTTACTGTAAAAGCTTAATAATGAGCAATAGGCCTTAAGTCATCTTTAACTTGGTATGCATTTTTGCAATAAATCAGGCGTTTATTAACTGTCAAATTTTATGAATGGAGTTTGGCGAGTGCCTGTTTTAGGCAAAATCAGTCATTTTCACAGCAACGCCATACTCCATCCCTGACTCTCTGTCTTTGGTTATACATTGTGATGAAGGCCGGAGGAGTTCATCTACTGTCAAGACCCTGTAGATCACGCAGGCAACCACAGTGCCCATCAGGAGCTGGGCCACGGCTGTGTTGGGGTAAGTTTTATTTCTTAAGAACGTCTAATGTTGGTAATCCCTCAGCAGCACTTAACTTATTTACTGTTTTTATCTCTAGTGGGGTGGCCAGACTCGAAAAGATGCGAACTACACCCAGGTTATGTGCACTGCACTTGATGAAATAGAGTGTGCCGGACCCAGAGAATTCCTCAGAGGACACGTACCGTGCATCAAGTAAGGGATACTCTGCTGGACACACAACTGTATAAATCTAAATGTACCAATAATGTCATGCCAAACCCCATGCAGAGCTATATTAGTTTAATGCTTCATCCGGTAAAACACATGCATACGTGTTGGAATATGGCTCTTCAATGAGCTGATGTTTGAATTTAGTATTCAGGTAAAATTTCAACTATTTCTTTTTTCTTTCATATTCTTTGGCTTTACCAGTTAACTGCACTGTAAACAAAGAAGCACACAGCCTGCGTCTGTATGATCAACAGGAAATGAAAACACATTTTAAAAAGGATTTATCATTTAACACGTACTGTTCTTTATCTTTCCGATCCATAATCAGCCCACTCATCTATTTTACATTCATTAGTACCCTTTTAGTTATTAGGGAAAGCAGTGAAAAACAATTACAATCACATTGTATTATACTCTACATGTTGTACCAGCCGTAATTGTTTCTCAGATTTAGTTAAATTGCCTCTGAGTTACCGACTAAACAAACAATTTAAAATGGGGTCTTGGAAATAGTGATATATTTTTTGACATTTTATAGACTTAACAAATTGTAGATTAAGACAAAAAAAGTAATCTACAAATGACTCAATAATGAAAATAACCATTGCAGTTGTAACTATATATGTATGTAGAATCTAACTGGCCCGCTCTAGTACCTCACCTACCAAATATGGAATGAAGACGATGTCAAATCTTTTAGTCTTTGCTTTATTAGTAGGTCCCACCTCATCTTTAACATTTCAAGTGAGTGTAGTTTTTTCCCTCTCATATTAAGCAAGTGACATGCTGGATGACAGCACATTGGATGATGGATTTATGTAAGATGTAACAGCTTGCTTTGTTATGAGTTAAAGAAACTGGGCTGTTTATATGATTTCTACATAAATCATATGAGAGAGCAGGGATGTGAGAAGGGAAAGTTGCCCTCAGTCTTTTATTGCTCTTGGCTCAGTTTAATAAAAATAAGTGGCCATGTGTTGGTGTATATACTGTATGTGTCTGTGATGGTGTAAAGAAATCAACCCACAGAGTGCAGAGCTCTGCTGGAGCCGAGTAATCACCACCATTGCCTTTGCAGTCAGTTATGTAAGAGTAGCCAAAGTTAGGCCTGATAGTGATGCTAGAAGGAAGGTCATGAGCTCACTAAAATCAATGGGCTTCTTTCTCAGATATTGTTTGTGTGAGAGACAGGCCAGGAGGTACACTCATTAGGGAATGGAAAGTTGAACCCGTTGTTGGCACCAAAATCAATAGCTTTCTTTCTGATGCATGATATAGTTACCAGTCTAGCCAATAGTTTCTGAGATGGCTTGGTCACAGATGAACAAAGAAATGCAGGGTTCCCACACTTCCTGAAATACCTGGAAATTGATTAAAATGACCGAATGTCCTGGAAGTAATCTACATTATCCTGGAAATATCCTCACTCAGATCCCCTACGTAAAACCTGGGTGTGCATTCTGTCTGAAACTTGAGTGTTGGTAGGATAAGCTGCGCGGCACGACACCTCAAAGTGGGTTTATTAGACATGAAGCGGAGCGGAAATACGTTTTAAAAGCTCCCTTTTCATTTCGGCCATATCAGTCAGTCTAGCTGTTCACACCAGACGCACAGTGGAAGGGACTTGGAGCGATCTTTTGGCATCGTAATGAAACCGAAACACTTCATTATGGACCCTGCATCATTAAAAAATAGGCATAAAACTCAAGTGAATACGAGGCCTAAAGGTAAATTCTATAACTGTGAGCTGTCCGGAATTGTCAAGAAAAACGTCTGGAAAATGTTCTGTTAAAACAAGTGGGATCTCTGAAATGGACAGACATGCAATTGCACAGCCTTTGTGCCTGTAAAGTATTGTAATGTCTAAGCATCAGTGCAGCGGTCTTATAGTGGTATAACTAAAAACCAGCAACACTAATGATATTCCCACACAATGTACCTGATTGACGGATTAATAAATAATCATTAGTTTCGGCCCCAATTCCCATCAGCCTCGGTTGCACTTATTGCTGTGTTTGTTACTAATTAGAAAATGTTAGCATGGTATACTAAACATGATAAATGATATAGCTGCTTAGCAATGCAGGTTAATGTTGTCATTGTGATTATGGAAGAATGCTGATGTTTAGCATTTAGTGCAGCCTCACAGAGCCGTTAGCATGGCTGTAGACCTTTAGTCTTGTTACAGTCCTATACCCTTTACTGAGACACTCTTATCAGATTAGCCTCTCAGTTCTTTTCGTCTCTAAAAAAACATATAAAAACATATAGAAAACATATAGAATAACGTAAAGGTTATTAAATGTAATGGCACAGACCCTGTTGAAAATGAGATGATGCATCTCCAGGGGCTAGCCATGTAAACAGTAAATGTGTGCTATTAGTTGAGTTGAATTAGTTGCATGGACATTGGGCGATGACGGCAGCAGAGATTAAAAACAGTGTACATAGATAAGACCCAGACATGAGTACTGAGGCTGATGCATACACACACTCAAATGTAACTAAATAGATCAAATATTGGTATCAAACAGACATTCACTGTCAGAGATGTTTCTACCCATACAATGTGCACTGTAGCTGTACATATATCTAAAACTCAAATTCACTTAATTCATATGAACATCTTTGGTATCAGGACCTCACCACTAGAGGGCAATGTTTACAAATGTATAGAACCACCACTTTTTTCTCATGTTTTCACAGTACACCATGTTCTCCCAGCATCCCTCTGCATTCATCAGCACATGAGGTTAATCTCTGTAGTAACTGCATGGACATCAGAGCCATGCAGCGGCAGGACACAATCAAAGCAGCCCCTGCACAAAGACACTACAGCAGCGTAGTACTTGGATAAATGCTATTATGTTATAATGTTCACTTTCTGTTCACTTGTGATGTTGCACAGAACAGGTGTTGCTTTTACACTCTGTAGATCAGAACTGCAGGTGTTCTGCACCAACTTCTTTTACAGTCTTGTGGTTTGTTTCATCATGATCATATTAGTGCTTATATTTATTTTGTAACATATTCAACTTTACATTGGACATCTGCAGGTTCAGCAATCATACAAATCATTAAGGTTGAAGGTATAAAATGAACATGAAATGACATTACAGCTGACATTAAATTGCCTTGAATCTCTTCTTGAACATTTTGCTGTTGGTTTTGCACAGATACACCGGGCACTATTTCATCACCACGCTGCTGTACTCCTTTTTTCTGGGTTGCTTTGGGGTCGATCGGTTCTGCCTGGGCCACACTGGCACCGCTGTCGGGAAGCTGCTCACCCTGGGAGGCCTGGGAATCTGGTGGTTTGTGGACTTGATCCTGCTCATCACTGGTGGCCTGATGCCCAGCGATTACAGCAACTGGTGCACCTACTACTGAGAGCGACAGCAGAGTGTGACTGAGGACTCTGGCCACTTCTCAGTCAGATATCATCAGTTAAATATTGAGAACTCCGGGGAATTGTCCTCAGCCTGCCGTGGATATGAATCTGTGAGCTGGCTTGTTCTAAGGGGATTTACAGCTCTGCTGTGCAAAGTGGAGTCCAGGGACCTCCTGAGGACTCCTACTGGGTTCTCAGGGCTCCTAATTTGATTTTATTCGAATATAATTCACTTGAAATTTCCCACTTTAAGAATGCAGAAGAATGACTATTGTACTCACAGTGATGGCAAGGTCACTTTTCTCACCTGTAGTTCAGTTCATGTGGTCGGACGCAAGCACAACACTCCTGATTTAATCGATGTACTGGGGACTGCACTCATACGGTGGTATGTTACCACGGTTACCAAATCATTTGCAAAAATACATACATTGCTTGATTGCTTCCTTGCCTGTGGACGATCAGTAGATGGGTTCAGTATTAGTCTAGATTTCTGCTAGAGTCACACACTACCAACCATCATAAAACCCAGCGGTTGGTCGTTAGGCTTCACAACAAGCTGGACTAGTAGAGGCTAACCTCCTCATCACTCGAGAGTCCACAGGGAAGTGTGAGCATGGTACAAAACACCCTCTTTCTCTCCCTTTCTACTTGTTTGTCACTATGTGATATCCAAGGTCCAGTGTCTGTTCTAGTAACAGTCATCAGTTATTTCTGTAGGAGCTCTTTGTGACACTGGAGGAGAACATAAATAAACACACAGGGCTCAGTAAAGCTCAACAAGACTGCCGTCATTTTTAAACATTGATTTTCCCCATGATGGTCCATATAACAATAATGACACAGGATGTGTCCAATCAGTGAGCCTACAGCTTTTGCTTTTTTTGGGATTATCACTGACTACCTTTACGGGCACAAAATATTCCCTTTGACCTTATTCTGAAAAAGACAATGTTCCCACTAGCGATGCACAGTATGGATTTCTTTTCAGCTGATACAATAACCGATAATTACCTGCTTCTAACAGCCGATACCAGTAAGATAACCAGTAATTTCACATTTTTGTATTTTGAAAAAAGGAACGTCTTACCTCTCATTTTACACACCTGAGGGTATGAAAGGTTAGGATGTAGTGAGCAAAGATGAATAAGTTAGTAGCGTGCAGAGCTACAGGCAAACTGTGGTAGAAACCCCAAATGAGACGCATATTCCAAATGCAAAGGATGCTCCTAAACCTGAATAATATCTGCATATCCCTATAAGTCTTAATCGGAAAATGCCCCATTCAGAATGAGGCCTAATTAGGAATATCAATAGAATCAGAATCAGAATTTGTTTATTGCCAAGTAGGTTTTTAGCTACAGGAATGTGACCTGGTGATATGCTGTTAACATGACCCTTGAAGAATATTGTCATATTTGGAATAATAGTGGAAAATGAGTGTGCATGTAAACGTGGTCAGTGTGAAGACCAACCTTTTTTTTTTTTTTTTTTTATGTTCGGACCAAATGAACTGAATTGCAGTAAAAGTGACCTGAAATCCTGCTGCATTCACACTGCAGGCACAAGAGGGCCAAATTAGTTTTTTTTTTTTTGCTCATATATAACTCAGATCTGTTTTTATCATGGTAGTGTGAACAGTACACATCTCATGGAATCTGATGATGCTGATTTTAGTCACATTCATATTTTGTCTGAATCAGATCAGGTCGGATATTTTACACCAGAATAAATTTGTGTTATCAAATGATAAAAAAGTCAGATCTGAGGCTAAGGCTTGCAGTGTGAACGTAGCCGAAAAGTGAAGCACATCACACATCACCATCAGCATGGTCCCAGTTGCCCACATGTCCTGGGGAGTTTGAGGATTTGATGATGTCTGGTGTAAATCTTAAGTCTTAATGTACATTGGAATCCATTTGTCGTGTAGGTACAATCCCAGTCTCATACCACAGAGTGATACATCCTAGTTAACAGTCACTGCCCACACGCACATACTATTTCATACAGTTAAACTCTGAGCAACGGGCTTAGAAATATTCTACAGTCTCCTGAGGGCAACATCCTACATGAAGTGACCAAACAGCTCAGCTTTGACCCTTCACTGTCCTCTTCCACTGGAGGCGTTCTGACATCTCTATTTTCTCTGCTGTTTTAATGTGCTCCAACTGATTAACATTACACTCTCAAGCAAGTAGGTACTCAAGGAGGACAGCGTTCACAGAAGTTGACGAGTTGATGATTTAGTGGTTTTCAGTATGGTTTCGGGGGGGAGACAGTAAATAGTAAATTCCTCTACCTTTGAAGAAGTGCGTCTGCTTCTCCTTCGCATTCAGGCGTAGAGTCTGACCCAGTTCAAATGTCTCCAACTAAAACAAATTTTGATCTTCATTGACTATCTCCGACTAGGCTCAGGTCTCACATTAAATATTCAAATCCTCATCTTCCACTTTGTTAAATTTCTCATCTTTACCTGAACTGAAGGTTTATGTGCTCTTTCATAGATAGAGCAGGTTTCATTACCTAAGGACCCATAAAACCCGTTTTAGGTCATAAAAGGTTGAAGAAGACATGATCGTCTCTTCTCATCCAGCAGCAGCAATATATTTTCAGCTGGCTAAACATCCTTTGAATGGAGAAGCACTAAGATACCGCTTTACATATTGCAATTTCCCAATTAATTCACTATATGGTAATTTATACACACCTTGAAAAATATACGTACAGAGTTTTTCATACGTAAGATCTTTTCTTTATTCTGAGTGTAATTCTTTGCTCTATTTCATTCTCACATCCACATCCAGCTCTGCAGAAGTATAAAAACATACTGTGTTCATGCCTCTTTAAAACTTTAAAGTTCTGGAGTCTCTTGGCCTTGTAAGATATTGTGTGTGTATATAATATTGATCCCTCGGAAAGCGTTTTATATTCTTTAGCTTCAATCCACTCCACTGTTTATTTATTTGTATTATGTCTTTTATGTGTTGAGTCAGAAAATACATCTTGTGTTGATTTAGCAATGTTTCCTTTTCAAAAGAGCTCAACTGACTCCTGAAATAAGATAAATACTCAAAAAGGAAAACATGCCATTTGAGATAAACTTGAGGGACGGGGGTAGTCAGTTGGTTAATGAAGGTTATACCAGATTGTCCTATTGCAGAGCTTTCCCTTGCTCTTTTTCATTAAAGCCACACATGCTCCTGGAAAACCCAGTTCCCCCTGTTGTGGTGGTGAGAGGGACTCCAAAGTGTCTCATGCTGTATCACTGCTCACAGTTGTTATGACTCAATAAAAAGTATCTGGTACAGTGTGTTCTGTTAGTTCTGGGATTCGATAATGAGCTTCGGTTGGCGCAGGGTGGAATGTCAATATAAGAGATTGCTGTCTTTACTCAGTGCTTTCAAGATACTGACTCGGGTTCCAAGATTGGATTGATTGAGCAACGCAAGTTCCTCCAGTTATGCGATCAACATTTTGAACAGCAGTGGAAAACATACAAACACAACTGCATACATCTGTCAAGAAACACAGCAAATGTAGATACTTCCATACAGAAGAAATAATCCATTCTCTCTCTTACAGGGCTTCTGCAGCTCTCAACAGGTTCAATTTAAGACTTTAAAGGCCATTATGAATGTAATTTAAAGGTCCAGTGTGTAACATTCAGGAGGATCTATTGGCAGAAATGGAATATAATATTCATATCTATGTTTCTATTCGTGTATAATCACCTGAATATAAGAACCAATGTGTTTCTGTTACCTTAGAATGAGCTGTTTTTATCTGCATACACTGCAGGTGGCCTTCCATGAGGTACACCGCGTTGAACTGCCGTGTTTCTATGTGTCTCCTTCACGCTTGAAAGAAGGGAGTTGCAATCTGCAACTACACCACTAAATGCTACTAAATTTCACACAGTGGACCTTTGAGACCTTTTTTTACAGCTGAAGGACAGGAAGGAAAATCGGTAGCCTATTTGTTCCTTGTTCCAGCATAATACAAATTCTTTCCCAAAAAATTAAAACTTGCTGAAGAAAATTTTTATGAAAATATGTATTTTTTTCATATTTGCTTAAACTTTCACTGTATGCTGACACGAGACATTACGAGACAGATAATCTGAAATTATCAGGTTCCTCTCTGATTGGACTCTATTGTTGTTAAAAACACATCAATGAGCCACACTGTTCCACTGAGTGACATGTTCCTTTATTTCCATGAACTCACACTCTGTAGTTTGAGGATTCATTTGAAAACCTGAAAATAGTCTCCAACAAATGCACAATTTCCCCTTGTTTGAGTAACATTTGCTTAAAAACAGCAGTGACCAGCTGTTTCAGGAAATGACTGAGCTTTGTTAAAAAAAAAACAAGTGTATAATTGTGAGCTGCTTGTAAAGATTTATGTCTTTCACTCAAACAAAGCCTTCAGAGATGGACTAAGGTTCAGTTAATGTTCAATCAGAACTAAGATGGATTGTCCGACCATGACAGAAATAATCAAAAGAGCCTGTACGTGTTCTGAATGGCCACACTGAAAGGTGGACCATCATAGAAAGGATTCAATATTGATTAAAGTATTTTTTTTGGGGGGGGGCTTTTATTGGCTTTATTATAGTAACAGCTGAAGATAGACAGGAAAGGGGGCAGAAAGAGAGAGAGAGGGATGACAGGCAGCAAAGGGCTGCAGGTTGGATTCGAACCCTGGGCCGCTGCAGCAAGGACTCAGCCTTGGTACGTGGGTCGCCAGCTCTACCCACTGAGCTATCCGGGCGCCAGGGTTCAATGTTGTTTAAATATGAAGATTGAAGCACACATCCTCAGATGTTCACCTCTGGAGGCCCTTCACAGTTGCACCCGGTTGTAAGAGAGAGTATACACGGAGGATACACAGTTGGTTTTGGTCTATTCATGGGATTCGTTGACAGTAACGAAGATATAAATATATAATCAGCGACATGGTGATGACACAGGATCTGATCATTTGTTGAACACTAAGACATCAGTTAGTATGAGAGTGTAAAACTACGTTGATCATAATGACACTCACTGCTAACACACTTTATCCTTATCTTAATGTTTCACCTATCTGTATTTATATCCAGTTACATTCATGTTGATGTTCACCAATATAGAAAATGTAGCTACAGCATAAAGAACACACAAGCTACACATACCACCATACACACTGAGGATCAATATGTTTGCACTGGCCACATGTCCACAATGTTACATATACCACCATTTGATAAGAATAGTCTATATACAGTGTGATAGAAGTTGTTCCCTTAAGATCCGTTAGGCTGAACCACAGTATCACTGAGCTGCAGTGTATTACCTGTACAATTACCTGAAAAGGTGTGTGCGACTGAAATGCACAAAGTCGAAGCTGAAAAACAATACTGATGTCATGGCACATAACATTCAGTACAGCATACAGTCAACTGATACTGTTATTTGTTGCTGGAATGAGTGTCATATATTCTGATATTCACTAAGTTTATTGTAAAGGTTTGTGACATTATGAGTGCAACTACAGGCCTATAAAATCACCCTTAGTATCATCTAGTGTGTGGAATGTTTGATTGAAACTTGAACACAACCAAGTAGCATGTAGCCTGCAGTTCCAGACAGTAACACACGCCTGAGGCTGCCTCTCCTCGGTGCGTCTTCAGTGACTTGCAGGTTGCATATTAAATTCACCACTCATTTCGACACAATGACACAAATCTCAGCTCAAGACTTTCAATCTTCAATGAAATGCATGTAAAGACAAGACACATGGTTAACTTCTGAGGGTTTGTTTCATCCCAATTAGAAATCATGTTTTTAACATTTCTTTAATTATATCTAGCTGTGCAGATGGTTTTGGTTTTATTTAGCAATATATTACTGTGAGATGACTGAGATTTGTGCAATACATTAAAGGTGATTGGAATTCTTTGCTTATCAAAAACATTGACAAATTAATTTTATATGCAACGGCAGGGCGCACGGTAGCTCACCAGGTAGTCTTTGCCACAGCGGCCCAGGTGATTTCAAACTGTCTCACCTCTCTCCCCCCTTTCCTGTCTATCTTCACCTGTCCTATCAAATAAAGGCATAAAAAGCCCCAAAAAACATCTACAAAAACACCACCATCTCTTTTCAGATACAATGGACCTCATTGGCAAGAACCATTTGGGGCATTCACCAGTTTTCTTGTACTTGAATTTTTTCTATATTATATAATATAGTATTTTCAGGTCAAATAAATTTAGTTTAGATACAGAGTGAGATCTTTGTGATGACACCTGCCCATAAACCAAGCATAACTGGCAACCTATGGGAACTCTAGTGGCGTTTATTATGCAAATGATCTTATCATGAATGTACACCCTTTCATGGAAAGTGGGTATTGATTAGGTTGAAATGAGCAACTTACACCAATGTCAAGTTAAGAAACTTTGTCTAATCTGACTTGGACCACTCGACTCGCAGGAAAAATTGCATGAGGCCCAATGTTCCTGTTCTGGATAATCCACAGAACACGCTGTCAGCAGTTTTTTCCATAGTGAGGCCTATCCAGAGTAATCCATACATTGTCTCAAGCTGGTGCAGAAATGTCACGTTTCAATGCACCACAAATGGAACTCCACATAGCACCATTGTATTGGGGCAAAAAACCTGAGCCAAATATAACCATTCGAGTTAACCAACACTTTAACCACCAGTTTGTGATGTTCATTGCATTGCAAGAGTTATTTTGTGACAGATGTTGCAGTTAATTTCTTTGGTGTAGACACCTGTTTGGTCTAATTTTTCTTCAGTCATTAATTTCCTTCATTTGCTTCTTCCACAAAAAACAGAAAACAGGGTGTATGGGCTTGTAACTGGAGTTTGTGAACACTGAAGTTTGTTCACAACTGTGTCTTGGTTTACTTTGGATAATTTCTTCCTCTATGACAGTTGTGTAAAATGGAGGCTCTAGAAACAAACTCACTCAACTTACTACATGTGGTGATGAAAACATTTCTAATGCCAGTCTGTACTTAACGTATCTTACCTTCCAGACCACTAAATAGACCAAGTAATGCAGGGCACATCATTATTGCTAGAGTGTAAGTAATTTATTTCTTTAATGGCTGACTTTTACAATCCTTGGTATCAGTCTGTCTCTTCAGGAATGATAGTCAGTGATACATCCATATCCTTCCGTCTCACCACCACTGAAAGTGCTGCGCCGCTCTGAATGGCTTCACCCACTTCCTGCGTGGTGTGGACGGGCCGCCCGTTGATGCTGATGATGACGTCATGATCGATCAGGCCGGCGCTGCGGAGAAAACAGCGCCATAAATCACTCACACATAAAGCCTAACTAAAACAGATCCAACCCAGCTGGGCCGATCTCACACCCTCAGGAAAACATCATTTATTTTCTTGTGTCAGGTTCCGTCGCCCTCGACAAGCAAAGTAAACACTAGTAAAACAGAGCACTGGGGTCATGGCTTTGTATTGCACTGCACTGACATTTACATTTGAGCCATTTGCTCTTGTTGATGATCTTATGGAGACTGATTATCTGGGACAGATAAAGATTATATTCTGATTCCACCAGAAAATAGTAGGGGCTTCAAGGAGGAGTAAAGCAGATAATTCAGCATTGTTGTGGTAACTTGACATACTCTGCTAGTACTGGCTGTATATTAAACTACTGCTGTATGCTGTTCAAAGCCTCAGGCTTCAATGTCACAGGAGGCGGTGTTTGACTATTAAGAATATAGCAAGTCTAAAGAGTCAGAGAGAGAGAGATGCTGTCTTCACTAAGAGAAAGATGTCAGAGCTTTGCCTGTGGGAAGCACAAGTATAATGAGCAACCGGACCACAGTTCAATCTACAGCCTTGAGAACCGCAGGGATACTCTTATTCCACGGCTCAGAAAATATCCAGAGGCCTCCAAATGCCAGTTCACAGCGCTGCTGTTGCATTTTGCAACACCTAGTGCCTAAACAAGCTCTTACTGTGAATCATACTGATTAGCTCCAGGTAACACTTTCTAATAAAAAAAACTCACTGGTGTGGTTCTCTTACTTTGAAACTTACACCAATGGGAAGAAGACATATTTAATCTTTTAATAGTGTAACATCTTTTATGCAAGAGCTAACATTTTAGGTTGACATAGTGGAATAATATTGACATGTGTATGTGTCAATTAGGGGTGGACTCCTGTGATGATATGTTTTGGACTGAAACCACAGAAAAAATAAATATGAAAACTTGCACAGATTCATTCCCGAATTTTCCTGCCATGATGGGAAAGTGACATAGACTACTAAAATCCAGTGTAAAAACTGACAAAATTAAAGCTGCACTAGTAAATATTTTCATATTAATAATGGATCAAATTAATGTGTAATGTGAAAGCTGTTGTACTTCTCCTAATTTCCATGGGGACTGCCCATTGTTCTGACAGCCAATTATTCCAAAACCTCAATAGTCCAAAAAATGTCCCATCGGACCATTAGCCTATTTGTCCAACTGAAAACAAAAGCCTGCTGTTTCGAAGGCCTGTTTTTCTAAAAATACACACTCTCCCTTGAGTTTTGGACGTGCAGGAAAGGATGAAATCAGGTGATCTTCATTATGGTAACAAAATCAAATGCATAATTTAGGTTTAACCATCAAAACTACTATACTTAGGAAAAGATCATGGTTTGGGTAAGTATGCTAGTTACCAGAGTGTGTATTTTTGGAACAACAGGCCTTCAGAGCTGTCCATTTGTTGCACAAAGATTTTTCTGACTAGGTTTTGGAATAATGGGCCATCGGAACAATGGCACGGCACCATTTCTACAAAGCATTTTAGCGTCTTTAAAGTCATTCAGTTTGGTTTTACAGCCCAAAAATTCCACTCTTACTTATATAATTTAAAGTTAAAGCGGATGGCTGTTTTCAGATAAAAACCTCTTATAAACCCACTGTATAGTACCTGCCCAGCACCAAACAGACAAAGTTAGGTACTAGCTGGTGATTATAGTGGCCAAAAAATACCTGACTTTGGCAGCTAAAAGCTGCCATATGTTCACCAGCTAGTTGCTAACCTTGTCTGTTAGCTGTTTGTTGCATGGGCAGGTAGTGTACAGTGGGTTTATCAGAGGTTTCTTTTGGCTGCCTGCTGCTGCTGGAGATGAGGTAGGTGAGAGCAGTGAGAGCGAACCGGAACGGTCCTAAAACCAAAACAAGGAGCTGAAAAACACAAAAATGCACAAAAGAACTGAGGGGAACTGCAGAGTCAGGCGATAATTCTCTGCACGTAAACAATACCTTTCACATTACACATAGTCATTTAATGCAGCTTTAAAGGTACCTACAATCAGTTATGGTGAAGAGACTCCCATAGACAGCCAGTACAATGTCAGTCAATTTTACATCCCTCACATGAGAAGTGGATCTAATTTATAAGAAAAGCCAATCATAAGCCGGTATCCATAACAAACACAGTACATTACATTTTGGAAGTTGTAGCTTGACTCCTACCTGGATGCAGCTGTTCCAGGTATTACTTCATAAACATAAATCCCTGAGCTCACATCTGGAAATTCACCATCACGCTCCTTGAGATCTCGGATTAGACTGGACAAGTAGAGAGGAAGGATAGGAGGAACATAAAACATTTTCAGCAAACATTCATGCATAGTTTTATGAATGAATGTTTACGCCTTATATCATAAATTAAACAAACACAAAAACATCACAACCTCACAGAGCCGTTAGCCATTAGTTAGAGACTCAAGTGTTTTTGAAAATGGATGTCTTCCAAGAATCATAAGTTTACTTACGACGGTGTGAGCGGCAGCATCCGGACACCTATGAATTTCTTTTTTTGTGCTGTAATTCCTAAAGACAAATGAATTATTTGAATTAAAGATTGTGATAGTGACTCACAAACACTGTGACTATACCATAACACCAACATTAGATCCTGCTCACCATTGACTTGTCTGCTGTAGGATTCAGCGAGGAACTGGCGTATTCTGTCTGCAGGGATGGCAAAGGAGATCCCTGCTGTCACTTTCAGAGTATTTATGCCTATTACGTCTCCATCCTTTTAAACACAGAATGGAAGGAGAGCCATGAGATTGCGGTGTTAAGTGCTTCATTGATTACACAGCTTTGCTACTTGAAGAAACAAAACAGCAGCGAAATTATTATGCCTCTTTTTCTTCCAATGCACAAAACATAGCTCATAGTCTATTAAGTGTTCTTTTAAATACAAAAAAAAAAAAACCTTGATAAATGAATGTACCATCTGTATGATTTTATTCCACAGTAACAATGCAAAGGCCTCCATAATCAGGGCTTGTCCTTAAATACTGTGAGGGAGGCTTAATCTTGAACCTGAGGGAGCAGACTGGAGACTTTGGGTATTAAATAAAACAAAATCATAACCTTAGTCCTCACTGTCATAAATAAAACAAGAAAGATCGCCTACATTGCAGAAAGCAGAACAAATATGCAAATTGCGTGGTATTATCCCTTTTCATACAATACAGCACTATAAATCCTCTTACCAAGTTGACAAGCGGTCCACCAGAGTTGCCGTACTGTAAATCAACAGAGCAACAAAAACACATTCTTACTCATTGTTAAAGTAAAACAAAATCTGTCAAGAAATGAAGCAAGACGCAAGAAAGGAAATGATTGTGTTTGTAAAACTAATCGTGCTCTCGCTAACATTAATGATGGCGTCGGTTTGGATGTAGTCCATATCCGAGTCCTTAAAGCCCAACTCCAGGCCATTGCGCTGGGCAGTGCTGATAATGCCGGTGGTGACGGTGTTCTGTAGGGAGAAGGGGCTTCCCACCGCCACCACAAACTCACCGGGGCGCAGGTCTGAGGACTGGCCGAGACGAAGCACAGCCAGGGGACTCTGCAACAAGGCACAAAGAGACATGACGACCCACAGAGAAGGATAGCAATCAATTTTATGAATCGAACACGGCCATTATTCCACCATTAGCTGACCTGGGCAGTGTAAGATTATTTAAGGTCAGCAGGCTAACTAGCCCTGCTAGATACACTAATTATGGTAGTATGAACAGAATACAAGATCAATGAGGATGAACACAGCTGACCTACTACTAAGAAAGGCTTGTATGACACAAACAGCTGTCTTTTTTCAATTCTGATCTATTTACAGTTCCCACAAAATTCAAATAGATTGGCTTTAGATTCTTCAAGATATTTCACTGGGTTCTTTGGAACCGCAGGAAGGCTGAATGAGAGGTGAAAATGTCTTCCAGAGCCTAGAGCAAATGCAGTTCTCTTTGACTTAACACCCTAGAGATACAACGTTTGTGGTGACAAAAAATTATTGGGTGAAGAAAGATACATCTTAAAGGCAGGATTTTAGGACTACAGACTGTAAAAGTTAATGGAACATTACATTTGTTTAACCCTACCCATTAATTCCACTGATTTTATGCATCACAGTCTGTTTACAGGTGTTAGGGAGTACTACTGCATATGTGAAAAAGAGCTGTGTGAAATCTGATGAATTGCCTCAAGTGATGTCACTTTAGCCGCATAACCCATGTGGCAGTGACACAGAAATTAGGATGGACGACGGGTCTCCACTGTCCCACTGTACAAAAATTAAATGAATGTAATAATTAAAATATCCCGATACGCTATACTAAACTAATACAGAGTAATTGGTAAAGTAATGCAGTTACTTTTAGAAGAAGTAACTGGTGACTGTAACTAATTACTAATTTTAAGTGACTTGCCCAACACTGATCGCTAGCAGGACTCAGCTGTCAATCATGATGTGAAACACCCTTCCAAATATTTAATTAAAAGCTAATTTATCTGAAAAATGCACACTTAAATATACACCAGCATGATAAGAACTACCTAAAATGAAAGACATCATCTTTGGGAAAAATGTATCTGACGTGTACCTGAAGAGAGGCAGGGTTTATGACTATACTGCAACCAGCCACCACAGCTGTTATGTTGTCCGTCTATGCATTCAGTGGTCTGTGGTTGAGTTGGATTGTGGGTCATGTGGGCACCAGGTTTTGAGAAGTGATAAGAATGCCTGCATTAAAAATTACAATGACTGTGGTTCCGTTGTATTGATTTTGATACTTTAACTGCCTGTTGGGAGTCTGACAGAACAATGCTAAATTGGAGAACACCTTTAATAAGCTTTACTTCCATGAATTAAATGATTTCTGCCTGGAGCTCTGCTTCTGAGAAATGACTGTGGAACTTGAATTTTCATCAGAAAAAGATTGTACTTTTTGTTGTAATGTACCTAATATGTTCCTAAGTGCATCTAGTGTAAAACCACTAAACTTTTTGAATCAAAGCAATCTCTGATTATCTGTCAGTAGCTAATTAAAGATCACAAAGGTGCATTCTCGATTGCTATTTTAACATAAGATTTGTTGAGTATAAACCAAACTAAACCAAGCCTTAGCTTGTCTCTGCCTGCTTCCTCTTACTCCAGGCTGAGGCCATTTATCTCTGGGGTGGATTGTAACATTCGGCCAAATTTATGGCCACATTTCCTAGGGCAGGGAGCCTTATGAGAAATTTCCCTTTCAGGCAAGGGTTAGAGATCCTTCTATTAGGAATGTAACAGAGAAATATAGCAGTGTAAAGCTGTCACCACTCCCTCTTTGTTTTAAGACAAATTCCTTCACCTATAGAGCAGTCAAATCCAGTGATGGAGGTTTGATCTTGAGGTATTCTTGTATTCAGATCAGTAGTGAAAATGTTAATCATGTGCTTCATGCTGAGTGGAGTCTGACTGAGGTGGTTGGGAGTATAGTCCCCTCTACCATACAAAGCAGCTGGTTGTGTAAGAGCATGTCTGAGCAGTGACATGTTTTATTCAGAACGGCACTCCCAAATACACAAAAAATAGCTGAGGCTTTGAATTTACAAGGCATTACCAAATGCCACCCCAGAGGAAGTCAGACGACAAATTGGCCATGTTAAGGAATAGAGTCTAATTTTGGTAGGCAAAGCCCTTGTTGACTTTCTCCATGGAATATCTTTCTGTGCAGGATTTAATACACTTTGATGTTAGGCGCTGATGACAGGCTGCCAGGCCAGAGGAAAACACAAGACAGAATTTAGTCTAAGGCCCTTGGGAAGCTGAGGGGAAAAAGTGGGCACTCACATCTGCTTCGATTTTGATGAGTGCAATGTCCATTTTCTGGTCCACGTCCTTGACTGTAGCGTCGTACTGCAAACCACTTTTCAGCTCTACTTTTACCCGCTGCTTGTTGGTGAGTACGTGAGCATTGGTGATGATCCAGCCGTCCTTTGACACTACAAACCCAGAGCCACTCGACACAGAGAGCTCCTCGTTTGAAAATGGCACTCTGGCAAGAGAAAGGGCAAAAGGGAAGTGTTATTTTGTAGTTCTGAAGGTCTTTTACATTTCTTGTTTGGGTTAATTTTTACCTTTGGAAAAGCTCCAGATGCACCACAGCTGGGACAATCTTATCCACCACATCTGCAATGAAGTTGAACTTGTAGCGCATACTTCCTGGATGCTGCACTCCTTTGAGGACACAGGAGAGGATAAATGATAGACACTTTGGGTTGGAGGCTTGAAGACAGTTAATTGTTGAGTCTCATTCCCATTATCAATATTTATTTGGTTTGAATGAGACTGAACAATCAAATATCTTTCTTGGCTCTGACGATGGACGAGCCAAAACCAAGCACTGCCCAACTCGCAGTACGTCACCCACCAGTGATGCTCAGTACATTCAGGTTGTTGTGGGTTTCCTACCTTTTCAGCAAAAGGGACTACCGCAGCCCTTCTACTCTGTTTTCTCCGGTCATTGCGTCTTTCTACTGCATAGACAGCCTAGTTTTATGAAAAGATCATCAACTTTCCAGGGCTAAAATATAAATATAAATAAATTGAACATTGTTCATTGTTATCACCTGTTCCCGGCCTCCCAATCAGCTACCCAACACACACATATTGGCCACTTTCCCTCTCTTCCCGACACAATCATCTACTTTATGTTATTCTGCCCTTCTGGCTACTTGTTTTGTCTGCCTCCCTTAAACATTTTGCGTATTTGCATGATTGGACCGACCACCTGTTGATGAACTATTGACAAAATATAACCTGCCTGTCTGCAAGACTCTACACGCAGCTAATGTAGACTGTGATTAATTCAGTGTGGATATACTTTTTCATACCTTTCAACCACTTACCAACTTATTAATGAGATGTGAACTGGCAAACATACTACAGGAAACAGTGAGGGGTTAATAGAGATTCATTTACCATTCATTCCTTAATGAGTAAATACTACGCTGCATATTCAAAGCACATGACTCACACTGTGCCTTGCTTCTCAGGCAAGTCGTAGCACATCCCTGTTCTACTGAGCGCTTTTGTGGTGCTTAATTACACTTCATCATACAAGCACAGACAAGCCACTTCTTAAGAGCAAAGGTCAGATTACAGTACATGCTAAAGCCATCTATCCATCTTGCCACCACTTAACTTCCACAGTTTATTTGCTGCTATTTGATCTGATATCAAGAATTGAAGGCTTCAGTGCCAACAGGAAATGGACGGTTTTACTCTGTGTCTAGATCATAAGCATCTCGTCACCTGACGACGACACTAAAGCGACTGTCATGCTGAGTCCATCTTGTCCTTGTCTGCACATTTCAACGGTTTCTGTGTGCAGTGTTCCTTTGATATGTGTGAGTATTCCTAATCTATTTTTCCATCAGGATAAGGATATACGGCAATAAAGGAGAAAACAAGCCCCAAGAAACATTAAGATCAAAGAACAAGCTCAGATAATAACAAAAAAATAGAGATATTAGGATAAAAGTTTGATAATTAAAATAAAATAATGATAAAACCCTAAAATATACAGTAAATTGTAGTAAACTAGTAGTAAAAAGTAAAATGTAGATACAAATATTTATTCAGTGCCTTTTTATCGTGCATCATCCTCGTGTTACATGACAAAATCATCTTGAAGCATAAATCAATGCTTTAGGTCGTGAGCCTGCAGACAGACGGGGTAAACAGCTGCACTGATCAGGATGGGAGGTATCAGTTGCGTGAGACGTCTCATACGCTTGTGGTCTAGAGGGTAAGGCTTTTAACAAGTTGCGTTTCATTGAAAATGTAACCTGCTGTTGATACGTGTGCTTGCTTCACCTGAGGGCAGTGAAATCTTTTTCCCGTTAATATCTCCAACATACCCCTCCCCTGTTCTCAAAGTCAACACAATCCCACCACACTCTCGCTTGATGCTGTGTTTACAGAGTTGCACAATTTAACTTGTCTCTGCAGAAACAGCCTTAAAATGCAAATGACTGAGTGTGTCTATTGCCAAGAGCTAGTGTGGCAGAACACCAACTATTTTGCCTGTCAGGAAGCTCTACTAACAAATCAACAGTATGCTCCCCGTTGGCAGGGAGATCCTGCAACTTTCACTGTCCTCTCAATTACACTGCACAGCAATGCCAGCTTGTGCGATTGTGGATCATCCATCCATCATGAAACCACTTACACTTGACATGTCATCTTATCCGCCATCGAGCCTCCAAATTGTAAAACAAGTGGAAATCTGCTGATAGGACTCAATGCCGATGCCACACTAGATTCAATGTTTCCATCACAGATGTGTTATATCAAATGCTTTAAGTCTGCAATGGTATTCTCACAGAGCACATTTGTTGTTGTGATATTTTGTTGAAAAATGTGGTGTCCTTAAAGGTACCCTGTGGAGTTTTTGGCCTCTAGTAGCGCTACAGTGAAATGTTTTTATGAGTGGGCCCCCATGTGGGCGGCGTGATGCTGCAGTCTGTTTAACACTGCTCCAACAGTGGAAAAGTGGTGGTGGGAAGCAACCAACAATGGATGGAAACAATGCATGATTTAAAAAAAAAAAAAAAATAGGGCTTTGAAAATATTAATGAGGAAGGAAATGCATTCCACATGTTTGGTAGACCTCGAAGATGCACATAATGTGTTTTTGTGAGTAATACTGACTGTAAACAAAACTTTTGCCCCCCCGTCCCTTCCACCTTCAGTGTATCAGCAATTGGCAGAAATGGAGACTTTACAGCAGGCGTCTCAGAATGCAGTATTCTAAAAATATTTCCATTACTAACTAATGCAAACAGTAGTTTTTATAGATTTATATCATCGTGTTTGTTGTTCGTAGTCAAACAACAAATGAAGGCCCCTGGGCATTTTCAGGCGCTTTTGACCTTCAGGCCATTATTGTAAACAAAATACATTTTTAGATTTGTATAATAGTATAGCATGTTTTAATAGTATATGAAGGGTTGGTTTAAATCCATATGTAACAACTAGAAAAAGTTATTTAAAAGGCTGGATTATATTATATTTTTTAGATCATGTTGTGGACTAGTGGAAGGGGGATGGAAATGGAAATGCTTTAAGAGGTGGCAGAAATACATACTTATGTAATTGCAAACTGTCACATATATCAGTATCTGATTGGAAAAACCCCCAAATGAAGATATTTGAAGTCAAAAACATAAGATTATTGTGGCACATTAGTAAGCAAAAGGTGGCATTAGAAACTAATAGTTTTATTTCCAAATCTTCAGATATTTTCTTTTTTTTCATTGAATCACTGTTGCCACAACAGATCATTAAATTAACGTGTTAATTTCCATTTTTATCTTTAAAAAGGCTAGGTATTTTTTTTACCACCCTTCTAGATCTGCCCCTGGCCATTGGTACAGACATTCATGGTGCAATGAATCCTACTGACTTTGGTGATCCTCTGACTTTTCCTCTATTGCCACTAGCAGGTTAAGTTTTCATTTACCCTGTATTACTAGATGGATTGGGACATTTTTTTCTCCCGTAGGAGGATGCTTACTGACATGACTTTTCTTCTGGCACCAACATGAGGTCAAAATGTTAATTTGTCCAGTACTTTCCTTTATGACCGAATATGTGCAAAACTCATGACATTCCCATAAGCCTGAACTGTACTTTGTGTTTAGTGCTAATCAGCAAATGTTAGCACACTAACATGTAAGATAGTGAACATGGCAAACATTATATCTGCTAATATCTGCTACATCAGCACATTTACATTATCATTGTGAGGATATTAGCATGCTGATGTTAGCATTTAGTTAAAAGCACCACAGTGATTAAATACAGCTTCACAGAGCTGCAGTCTTGTATACCAATGCTGAACTAGTCGATGGAAGTTGTCTGATTATAAACCATTTTAAATATGATAAATCTAATGTTATTCCATATATTTGTTCAAATTAGGGTGACACTGCTAAAAGTGGTAATAATGACTCCATAAAGCCCAATTTCAGCACAGTCACAGTTGTGGACATTGACCAGTTCACTCTGAATACTAGAGGCGGTACAACTTTTGCCAAAAGGGTGTTTCCAGACTGAAGTGTATGGGGAATACTGGTGTTTGAATAAATCCCAAGCTCAATATCCTGCTATTTTTATATAACCATTATCTAAATTATTGTACTCATATATATATATATATATATATATACATAGTATATATACATATAGAATGTTTTATATATTAGCTTGGCATGGCAAACACATGTTTAATCAGAAAATGTCTGATTTTACTTTAATAAAGACAAATGTAAGTAGACTGTTAAAAGTACACTTTTATCTATGAAAGTGAACTTTTAATTATGTATATTCCTACTGCTTTTAACTTTATGAGGTTAAGAAGATTCCTTGTTAAAACTGAGCAGAAACTGATTGTTTAACAGAGTGAACAAATGTTATTTATAAGGGTTTTCGTAATACCTCTTTCTTTTCTCATTACAAGGTTAGAGAACATTCAGGGGGACTTTTACAAATATAATAATATACTTCAGAGTAAAATTGAGAATTGAGAGCACTTTGACCCCAGCTCTTTCCGACAAGCTATAATGGAATATATTGAGTTGCAGCATAAATAACATTTCCCAAAGCTTTAACAAAGATGAACAAGCCAAGTTGAATGGCTTTCAGCATGATTGAATACTGAATGCACGTCTAACAAACCTGTTGACGAGGATTTTAGAATATTGAAAATTAAGACCTGACCCTCTGTATGCTATTAAAATATACAGGTTAACCCTCATAATGTCTTGGGGTCATTTTTGACCCCATTTCAATGTTCTTTATGTCATAAATATAGCATTTTTAAATCTAATTTCACCAAAATAACATGGATGGTTCCATGGTATGGGAGCGCCACATAATATCAAAATTGACCACTTTCACTGAATTTTGGGTGTTTGATTGAACTTTAGAACACTTGTGTTCTTCCCTACTGTAATTTGACCCCAGAAGGGCCATTGGGTTACACTGTGCAAACACACACACACACACAGCGCATGTAATGCACACATACACGCATATAACATACACACACACACACCACAAATACACACACACACAGACAAACACAGACACACACACACCCCGAAGGACAACAGGTATCATTATTTGTCACCATTAAAAAAAATTAAATGCTTTCAAAACAGTGTCCTGACTAAACTTTGACATATACCAGACTGTGATAATCAACATATATTCCTATTATATTAACTATAGTGAAAATTATTCCAATTTTTAGCTTTCTTTAAAACAAAAAAATGCAATATAATTTCGCATAAATGAGGTTTACTGACCCTAAATTATACAAATTTGGGTCAAGCTTGGTGTTAATGAGTTGGTATTGAGTTGACTAATAAGGTGAAACACAGTATTGGATCATAATTCATACCCTATGTTTTTTAAACAAGACAAAACCAGACTGGGGTCAAATTCATGATGGAGGAACACAACTGCATAGTCAATGGGAAGGTTTTATGAGGGTTAATAGGAATAAGCCAAACAGCCAATAGGGAACACAATCAGTGGTTCAAGGTACAAGCGGTTTGTCTTTAGTAATATGGTGGATGCTAGAGAGCATGCATTAGTGGTGGATGCTATTTTTCTCTCTAATTCACACACACACACACACACGCATGCACACACACGTACATGCACACACATCCATCGACACATCTTGCATCAAGCAGACAGAGTAGCTGTAGATATGCCAACATTTTTGGTTTATCTGTTTCCAGATCACCCTGGTTACTGAGCAGCAGTGGAAGGTGATGAAATGTACTGACAGGCCTCTTGACACACACAGACACTGCAAGTCACAGCCCTCATTTTACCTTCCCTACACTGGTAGCAAGGGTTACATGGGTTGAGCTTTTCTCATTTAAAGATTTTATTCTTCACCCTTAGACGGTCGTTTCACCCAAATGTGGTATCCAGGAGACAGAGATGGAGATAGTTTGGGTTTGTTACAATGGAAAAACACAATGTCTGTCACAGAACACGCTGTCAGCTGTTTTCTGGGGATTACTTTTGGTATAAAGTTGCCCCAATTAAAACTGTTCCCACTGAGGTCTGTGAGTTATCCCTGTTGCTTCAAAATTATATTAACGTCTGTTGTATAAAGGTGAAGGCATAAAGCTCAGACATATGTCATAACTTGAACAAAGAATATACATCTGCAGGGCCACCAGCTATAAGTACATATATGTATTGCATTTTGGGTGACCTGACACTTTAATGTTAACCCTGACAAGTCTCTTTTGTTTGCAGGTCACATTAATTCTGACACATGTAATCATCAGCATGCATTGTGCTGGAAACCCATTAAAAGACAACAATCACATGTCGAAAAGACCGGTGGCAGTTGTGACTTTCAGATAACAGCTACAAGTTACACAGAAAATGTTAAGTTGAGGTTTAGTTAGATTAAATCTTTGCTACATAACTGCTAGATGATTAGAAAGAAGAGCAACGTGTATTGACTCACTTTGTTATCTGTCATGTCGCTATGTATTTTGTGTTTGCCATACTGTTGTAGCTGCCACCCCAGTTGGGTGTCTCCACTTGCAATGATCTTGACAGATATCATAATGCTCAGTGACCATACAGTTTCATGTGGACAAACAGGGGACATCTAATTACATGGGGGTGGGTTGATCTTCTCTATCATGGCTCTACATTATGCTAATTTCCACTAAGAATTTTCAAAAGAAAGGTGGATTTTTACAGCCGCACAGTGGTTCAGTGGTTAGCACTGTCACTTCACAGCAAGAAGGTCCAGTGGCTGCCAAGTGCTCCTAATACGTAGGCCGGGAGAGGATCCATTTTATTATACCTTATACTGTGCATTACTGTACATGTGACAATAAAGTTGATTCTATTCTTTTCTATTTTATACACAAAACCTTTTCCTGCCGTAGCTTTACACATTGGCTCGTGCAGTTCCTTTTGGTCACATCGTGGCTTATCACAATGGTTTCATTCAGTGATATGACTACTGTGACTGGTCTGGACTGACTGCTAACCAGGCTTCATTGAAAAAATGCCTCCCAACAGGGAAGTTTCTTTGTCTTATTTACTATTTATTTTATATTTTATGGCCCCTTCGGCATTGTATATGTGTGAGCTTTTGCATACCTGTGCAGCAGGAGGTCTAATGCATGACGAATTCTCCGATGAATTACGACAAGAAACATCACATTATTAAAATGGATAGCACAGGATGGGAAATGAAGAGGATATGTTTGTACAGTAATGTGGTGCTGGGATTCCCTCAGGAGAATTAAACACCCTCTTTGGAGAATTTGTGACTGTATTTTGTCTTTGCATGAATATGCAGAACATTGGAGACATCCTATATGAAGCTATCTGAGAAGACACATTTTCCAGATATATATCCCTATCATCCAAAGTAAGAGTCTCCTGAATGGCATATTATCTTCTCAAGTCAAATTAAAGAGCACAGGGGGATGATGAGTGGGGCGAGCACCGCACACCACTCGAAAGAGCTGACCACATTTTGAACCTTTATTTGTTGAAGAAATGTTTACAGAGCACAGTGACTCTTTATTAACAGAATCAATTCCAGCATCACCACAGCCTGTTAGGTCACAGAGGAGCACCAACTCAGCTCAGGTGAACATCAGTGGTTTATTATTGCACTTCCATAACAGTGAGGGACTCATAAGAGACAGGTTTAAAAAAGGACAGACCAAACTGAAGCAGCAGAGGCCGAGGTATCCTGAGTTTTAGTTTCTAGTACTGTTTAAGTTAACTATTCCTTTAAGTAAAATTAGACACAGTTTTACAATCTAAATATATTAACTTGTGCATTTAAAGTTGTACACAAAATACATATTATTAGCTAAATCTAGACTTTACTGCAAAGAAACCATAGCTGATACTATACCTATTGTCCATAGATGCAAAACATGTATGAATATTATGTTTTATAGTATATTTATTTGTCATTACTTTTCAAAGATACCCCCAAGTTTGTTCCATTCAAATGTGTATTTACTGTTCACATTTTTGTAATTCACTCTCATACTGAAGTTTGATATGTTTTGGTATCCCACTCATTAAATTAATCCCACTCACCTGAACCACACCAACCCCTCTGGATGAAAATGACCGGGGGGGTCTCACCCAGCTCGGCCCTCCTGTTCTCGGCGTTCAGGCGGCAGATGCTGGGGTACGTCCTGCCGTCGCTGCCGCACACCGGGCCGGTGGTGGCGCACACGCAGGAGCTGCGGAGCCCACCCCGGATGGAGTCGCACCGCAGCCCGTCGCCACAGGGGAGGCCGCCACCGCTGCGCTCCCCGCAGACTTCGCCCTCCCCGGCCGCGCACACCACGCAGCAGCCGCATGCGTCCATCACCTGGCCGTAGTAACAGGCCGGTGCCGGGCCCGGGCACCGAGAGGCATCGCAGGCCTGCGGGCAGGTTTCTCTTTTTCTCAGCAGACCTGCATGAACTGCAGAGGTGAGGAAGGTGATGTAAGCCACAAACTTCATCATGACCTAAAATCGATTCACAGCAGTCCTCCTCTTGTTGCCCACTCTCTAGGTGTTACTATGATGTCCCGATGCTTGTGTCCATACTGACGAAGTTCCTCCAGGTATGCACCAGCACACTTGCTGCTGCTTTTAACAGCCTATAGGACTGGCTATGAGCCAGCCAGGAGGTTACTTTCTAGTAGCGACATGCTGATCCTGGGTTCTCCATCCCTCCATCTTCCATGTTGTGTAGTTATGTAACCTCTATGGAATGCAGCTGCATTTAGGTTTTGGATGTTTTATGTGGAGACCCAAAGGCAATGTACTGTCACTGCCTCCCACTCATGGGGACAGAATTGCATGTGATGATTCATTTTAGTATGTGGTTAGGAACTGGCATGGTACCATTCTCAGAATTCTAACTGACATTTATGTCTTAGTGCGTGGTTTTGTTTCTTTCTCCATAGACAAAGCACTTAAATATGTTTTTGGAGCTGTCATGGCTCGTCACCATAAATCATGCATATATCTCTGATATTATACATGACATTTCCCATAAACCCTGCAGCATACTTCTCCTTCATTTCTTTCTTCTTCTATTTTCCTTGATCCTGTTTCTCTTATTGTGAATTTGAGAATGTCTAACAATGCATATTAACTGAATCTCTACGTTTTATGTACATATGTACCAGAAGAAATACTTGTACAAAGAACATTTTGTATACTGTATCTCTACTGGCACAACTATTAATACCAGAATAAAACTGCATTACAGACAGAAATACCACCAATCTTTAAATGAGGTCTTCATTTCCAATTGAATTACTCCTGTAAAGTGTTGTGACTGCATCTTGCACACTTGTAATGCTATTGTATTGACAAAATCTGTCCACAGACAGACACAGACATAAATGCCTAGCAAAGTACTCAAAACTTTTTCTGTGGTAGTTAGCTGTCTCCAGGACTCCATTTTGCTATGATGACACAAACACACCCAGACTCACAAGGTGAAACCATTACCAGCCAACCTGCTGGTAATAAAATGGCAGAACAAAAACCTAAAAAGGTAAAATACAGGAACAAGCAGTGAACAGAGAAAATATTACTATTACTAATAATAAACACAAGCCACCATACACAAGTAAAAACAATGTTTTACAGTGTCAAGATGCTTTAAAGCTGCACTAATTAAAGGTCCAGTGTGTAACATTTAGGATGATCTATTGGCAGAAATAGAATATAATATTCACAGCTGTATTTTTTGTATAATCAGCTGAATATAAGAATCATTGTGTTTTTGTTGCCTTAGAATGAGCTGTTTTTATATACAGAGGGGGCGGGTCCTCTTCTACGGCAGCCGCCGCGTTGAACCGCCATGTTTTCTACAGTAGCCCACAACGATCAAATCAAACTCTCGCTCCAGATAGGGCCTTTTTGCAGCCACCATAGGCAATATTTTTTGGTTGCCTTGCCTTGCTTTACTTACAGTAGAATCTCAACTTGACTTACCTGATTCTCACCACAGTAACTTGGGCCTTGCTTTGTTATGTTAAACAGAGGAACCCACAAGCAGAACACAAACTCGGTTGGTTAGGATTACCAGAGACAGGCTTTATTGAGAACCAGCTGATGAAACGGTGACGTGAAGCTCCTGCTGTCAGTGGTGAGAGGATTATGGCTGAGATCCAGGCAGAGTGGAACTGAAGGTGGAGGCAGTGTGACTGATAGGAAGGAGCGGGCAGCTCCTAGCTGAAGTGAAGGTGATGATCCTTAGGCACAGAAAAAAACAAGCTTAAGTTTGTCAGCACAAAGGGAAAAAACTTATCTTAAAGTTCTCTAACTGGGCAAGAAAGTTACTACCAGGCATGTAGAGCCAACGATCTGGCGGAGAGTGGATGGAGAACCAGGGTTTATGTACTGCAGGACTGAGGGGTTGATGGCTGGCAGGTTTGAGCAGTCAGACAGGTGAGCAGGTAATCAGGGAGAGTGGGAGGAGTCCACACACACACACACACACACACACACACACACACACACACACACACACACACACACACAGAGAGAGAGAGACAGGGACACCAGGGAGGAGAAAATTAGAAACTACTGACCATAACATGCTTGAGTCTCGAAGGTTCAGATTTGAGACTTCCACCTCTGTTAATTGGTCAATGTGAGTCCTTACATCTTTTTGGCATTTATGTTGCATGTAAATGGTCTGTTGTATTAGTCAACGGGGGTTTCTGTGCAATATCATAACCCTTCTCATCAGTCACACTTTCTTTTGTTTTTCTGTACTTTGCAAGCGCTTGAGTCGGCTTCTTCAAAAGATGCAGCTTTCATTCTTCTTTACTCAGCCCCTGATCTTCTTTGTTTGGGCTTTTATACACCATAATTAACTTTCTGCTCTTGTTATGGGAGAATAGCTATCTATTGATCAGAGACTGGTATCTCTCTCTCTTAAGTTACACCTGTTGGAGGGCAGTGCCGCTGTTTGATCCACAGATGGAACTCATTTACTAACTCCAACTTTACTAGCTCTGTGCGACTCATCCATGTCATCCTTAAGGAGCTTCTCTGAGAGATCCAAAGCCACCTTTGATCACATCCTGCAGCTTGGTAATGTAGAAGGACACTGAAATCTGAACTCTACTGAAATCAAATTTTGGGAACTACGGCTGTCATAACGCCCCTGAAAGTAACTTTGAACCAGTAAACTTAGAGCTGAGATGATCTTTAGCACTGTATCGAGCTTTCAGAGTAGTGAGCGGACAGTATGAGATATAATTATGACAATAGAAGATAGACAGCAGGTTTTTGTCCATTAGAAGTGAATAAATTACTCAAACTAAACTCAAGATGCATCTACACATTCCATCAAGCTTATTTGATATATGAGGCTGATATTGGCCCTCTGACATGATGAACTTAGATTACATGTTAATTATATAACTGATCAATACACTGGCCCTTATAATGAACCTATTCTAATGCAGCATGATGATCCATACACCATAGTAATTTTTTTTATTTATATAGCCCAATAGCACAAATTTGCTTCAAGGGGCTCCCAATCTGTACAGCATATGACACCCTCTATCTTTAAACCCTCGATTCAGATAACAAAAAAATCCTTTAACAGTGAAAAAATGGAAGAAACCTCAGGAAGAGCAATAGTGGAGGGACCCTTGTTCCAGATTGCAATAGATGTTGCGTGTATAGAGGATCATGATGATACATTTATAAATAGATTGTAAACATATATGAGGAATTAATCCACAAGGATGTTGAGCAACTTCAGCTGTCACCAAACTTAGTACTAAACTAAAACTAATTATCCATAAGTATGTGTGAGAATATGATTCGGTTCATTATGTTGATATTATGTTAATGCTATTCTCCTGGTGTGCGTTTAGCCTCAAATGTGTCTCCCACCACTTGACTAAAAATGAGACTTCAGAAGGTTTTATGCTCTGAAAATGATCAAATCAAACCAACTACAAACTTAAATCCTGTCTGCTGACTGTCTGTCCAAAACACTGACAGTAGCACCAAGCCTAGTGGGGTCCTAGCTGTACACATCTCAATGAAGTGAGATGAAATAACAGTTCATTTTGATTATCAGACACCAGTCTGTTGTATGTAAATCCCAAACTACGGTATATCTTAAAGGGATGTCTGCCTGCTGTCTGTCTTTGTATTAAAAATACAGTAAACACATGTATAGATCAGTCTTTTATAATAACAATATAGACAGTCATTCAGGAAATGCTTGGCCACTTCAGTAACTTTAAAGCTAGTGGTTGTTGAAATAACATTTAATACTTTTCTACCTCTTGAAAGTTAAGTCAACTTTCAGACCTTGACATTATCCTCACCTGTGATTGCCAAGATATGATTCGGTGTGGCAGATTGGCCACTCAATAGTTTTTAGATGACTCTATTTATTTTGTGTTGATTGGAAAAGACATAGATTGTCCATCTGTGTATTTATTTTCTCATCACCCTGGTCAGTGACACTGTGATTGCACACAGTGTGAGTTCGCTCATTCGGCTCATAAGAGATCTTGATAATAGCTCAATAGTCTCTGACAAGCAGCCAAGCATAGCAGTGTGAACTTCTCTGTGACACGCGCTCATATATTTCACTGGTCGCTGATGAAATGTGGGCCATGCAAATATTTTTGTCTAATGATTTTGCTTAAATGAAAAACAAATGACAGTAAAGTGTATGCATGACGGTGTCAAAAAATGTTTTTCAACCTGACAGTGTCCCTGTGCCACAAAGCCAGCTCCATGGAGAAATGCTTTTCTCACTGTGGACTTGACTGGCCTGCACAGTCCTGACCTCTACCCTATCCGGCCACTTTGGGATGAGCTGGAGCACTAATCATCAGTCAAAGGTAATACAGTTAAAGATGGTGGGTAAGATAGAGACAGGGGTGTATCCAGACTTGTTTGACGGTGGTTGCACATGTGGTGAGGGGTTGATATGATGTATTTCTCTCAGCCTTCCATCATTCCCAATTGATGCAATTCCTGTCCTGTTTATGGACCCCAGTCTGCAGAAATATTCAAATGCACTAGGCGAAAATAATTGATTTATTCCACATGCAAAAAACTGCATGGTTCTTCCCCAAAATGTGCATAAAGTGGGCGTGAAGGGGAGACTCATAGGTACCCATAGAATCCATTTTTATTCAGATAAATTGAGGTCAGAGGCCAGTTTTTCAGTTACATTTAACCTTGCTTTGGAATGTTATTTAGCCTCCTTCACATGCTAGGATGACATTTTGACATGACATTGATACCAATGGATGCATTAGGTCATCTGGTTTCATATGATACCATCAAGAAATATGTCAACATATGTAAACATAGTTCATTATATGAATGATCATATGTGATCATATATCAGATTTTCAAATTTGAAAATACATATGTAATACAACATGCACATATAGTTAAATATTGTTAATCAGATTAAGAGAGGGTGAGAACTACTGCAGAGCCAGGGGGAGCTCTTAAAAAGTCATAAGCTCCCCTGAAAACATCATTATATGCTATGTTTGCCATGCATTTCGATCTTTCTGTATCTTAATAATCATGGATCATGAATTTTTATAAAGATACAGACATTCAAGTTATTCTTGCCATAAAGCATAGCAGTGAAATAGCATAGACTTCACTCACTTTTATTCAAAGATCAGAAAAAAACAAACTGTCTCAGTCCCACTCAGTCTGCGTGCTGAATCTCCATTATTCACAGTCACAGTCAGCCCGCCACCCGGGAATAAAAGTGAGCTCCACTCGAAAGTCATGGTACATTTCGCACACTGGTTAATCCTGCTAGTACCACTAAGACCAGTACTAACCCATTAATGTCCACAGTGGACATTAATGGTTTCCTTCACAGCACTTAAAGTACAAGCTGAGCAAAGCACAAATCAGTTTAAAATGTATGTATATGTCAAATGTATATGTGCGTTGATCCAGTGTACGTGATATTTAACATGTTAAATGAATGTTCAACTTAAGAACCTGTTAAACCTTTGTATTTTTTTGAAAGAAAATCGAATTTTTCTACCAATTAAGGCATGACTGAAATACGTGGAATCATACATTTAGATTTTGTCATGTGTAGTAACATGTCCTGACAGTTTCTGCAGCAGAGTTTGTGTTTTCACTTCCAACAGAAAAAGATCTGTGTGGCTTTTGCTTCACATATTAATAATTGTAGTTGTTTGTCATTAAAGGGCAACCTTGTCTCCTAGAACTCATTTGTGTATTACTAAATTGTTGCATATTTACGTGGTTTGGTTAAGGTTAGGAAAGATCGTGATTTGGGTTAAATGTTAATAAAAAACCTTCACTGCTGACTTTTGAATAATGCTGTAGTCACTACGAACGGACTGAGAGATTGCCTATTTTGGCAGAAAACATATATTGTATTGTTCTTGTAGTACTTGTTAAAGCACTGTACTGATGACATTTGTTATAACCTGCCCAGGGACTACAGATGAACTTAATGGCTAACTCAGGCACATTGATTCAGTCTGCATAATATTTCCTGCAAAAAGTATGGTTTCTAGGAGACAGGCCTGTAATGGGTTACTAACAAACAACATGATAATGTAGTACAATGCTGCCTACATTGAAGATCATTTAGACATGTATAATATCAGGGATGCCTGTCCATCAGTGGTGTATTGATAATATTTCAGCTCTATCGCTCCACTTTCAGGTTTGCATGCTTTCCTTTGTTCTATTCAGCCTCCATGCGTGTGAAGTCATATATCATAAGAGTTTGTATTATTCTTTAATGTCACCACTCGCAACATCTATCTTAGATGCACCTCAGGGGGGTTGACTCTGTGATAGTAATTGGCCGGGCTGATTAAAACATATGGAGGAGCGTTGCTTTTGATGAGGTCTTGATGATAATGCTAACAGTTTGGGTAAAAGTAATGATACTGGCATTACAAATGTCACACTCTTTGGCTAGAGTTCAATTACATGGCGTTATATGATGTGTTGACTGCCTTCCAGGCTCCATTATACGGTGATGGAGAGCAGATGAAGTAAAGAGTAGCATCTGCTTGGTTCTGCTGGTGAAAGAGCTTTATTTGTGTTGAAACAGTTTCAGTCAAGCACACGTCATCCTGGTTTGAAAGAGAAGAAAAAACCTTGTGTTTAATTGAAAATTATAATATGAAACAAGTCTACAGTGACTGTTGCAAAATCTATTTGTTAGATAAGACATACTGTGTTTTGTACATTCGGCTTCTGCAGCACTTTAGCATATTGTGTGATTTCATGGTGCAGCGATTGACGTGAGCCTTTCAAAGCAAGACCACATGTTACATTTCTCCTGGAGCTGACTGCATAATGGCCAAAGAGAGACACAGTAAGGGCAGACTGTGGTGGGATTCAATTTTCTGATTATTTTATTATGATTGTAATTACAGTAAGTCCACACGGCACATGGATTACATTTAACATAGTGCAGTTAAGAACCCTTACATCAGAGGCAAAAGAAATGACCTGACATTTCCATAATGGCTGACTGTAACTGCGTGAGTCGTTTTTTTCATTTATAGCGGCTGTCATTCTGGCTGCTCCTTCAGCATACAAATCCATTATTTCCCCCGGAAAACTCATAATTCATAAGCTCATTACAGAGGGTGTGAATTAAAGAGGCTGCACGCGTCCTTTGTGCAATTTCCTGATCAGGAGTGGCCTAGTTTTGAAAGTCAAGAACAGTTTCAAAAGCGTTTATTCTTCCAACTTTGAGAGACTCTTTCAGTGACTTTGAAAGGAGTCACTTTGTCCTCATGCAGCGGAAAGTTCAGATCACACAAAGTGCTTGTTCACCAGGTTTTCTGCACATTCCACTTAGCCATGACTCGTCACACTGCTGCTATGAGCAAGGCCTTTGTGCGACTCGGCCTTCTCCAGAGTCTTGTCTGTTGCCACCAGTGCACCATTTGATCATCACCTTGTGCTGCTGCTGTTGGTCTCTGGGAAGGAGTTGAATGTCGTGTTGCTGCCAGTTGGGGGCAGAAGCGATCCATATTTGGTGCTCTGTGTAATCTAGTGGCTCCTATCTAATTTGGGGCAGGAGGTGCAGCAGGGAGAATGCCTTTAAGCTCCACTGCCTCTATAGACCCAGATGCATCAAGGAAGGTCTGCTGCTCCCAAGGTCAGCCATCTGAGGACCAGCACTGACCACAGCTCCTCTCCTCTTCCACTGATGACCGCTGGACTAATTGGCTTATGGGATGCTTCTGCAACACTGAAAATGAAACTGAAGCGGAATGACAGCCCGTCTGGACTATCTGTGATGCAGCTTTTTAAAGGTCCCATATGGCAATTGTCAGAGCCGGGGCTGTTTGAGTGGAACTCTCCATATCCTATTTCATTAGCCTTGTCTGCTGTTGTGGATGAGATGTAATGTGGTGGCAAAGTGCATCTCAACACCCCCTCTCCAGTCGTAGCTATGAGATCACCACCAGGGTAAATAAGCTTAGTCATGGATATTGAGTTTCCCCCTCACTCGCTTTTGTGTGTGCTGATTGATGGCGCGTAATCTATTAAGAGGATTTGGGCTAGTTTGAAATTGAGGGCAGAAGTGTCTGAGATTTAGCTCTCTTAATGTCGGGAAACTCTGGTCGAAAACTACAGGAACATGAGGGCAACTTCAGGGGTGATCTGGCAAAACTCATTAAGCTGTTAAGCAGCAATATACAGTCTATGTGTGCATAGATGAGCCTTTCACACAACCTCTTGACACTGGAAAGTGTGGAGGAGACATTTAGAGTCATCACCAACCCATGGAAGACATACATTGTATCACTTCCCAACCTCAGCCCGTAGTCATCCCTGCAGGCTGTTGCCCCAACCATGTGCAAGTTAAAACAGTGCATTATCTTTTTTTTTATAATTTAGTGGATAAGTAAAGGGCAGTGCACACCAAGTCCGTATTTTTCGCCCCAAACTGTCACACATTTATACGACCTCACACTGTGTCAATTATGTTTATACACTGACTCTGAAACTTTCATCTGTCTTTAAAATTTTCACAAACAGGTTTAATTTTCTGCGTTTTCCGCACCAGTCAGAAGTAATAGAGGATGAGGACAGCACACAGACAGGAGGGAGAGCGACAGCGTGGAGACAGAGAGGGGAGACAGCTCAGCCTCTTGTAGCTGCCGTGCCAAATGCAAGATGTGGGCAGAGAGTGGAGACAGCCTGTGGAGGAACCTCAAGTGGAGAGAAGCAAGGAAGGAAATGAGAGAGAAGGACAGCAGTGAGCAGACAGCTCCTGTATCAGCAGGTGAAACTCTCCTTGTTCTTGACACCTTGGACCCAATATTTCCTTTTTTGTGAGAGGACCACAAAATCATCCTCACTGTGTGATAACTTCATCTTGTATTGTGATTTTCGCTCTGAATAGAATAATAAAACGCATTGGATTCAGCGAGCAAGGTTTCTATGCACAATGATTTTAATCGGTTGACAGATTTAAAAAAACGCATACGAGAGATACAGAGTTGGGGTGCAAAGACCTTCACACTGTAACACTGTAAAAACGGGTTGCACTGTACAAATTGGTTTACAATGTAGAGTTAAGGTAAAGCTTTGTCTGTTGCGGCTGTAACCACACCCAACAGTGATGTCACAGGGTCCTGAAGTACACCTGTACATCACTGCAGCAAGGTGAGAGGTTGAACCACTGAAGGTCAGGCAGACGGTAGATAGTAAACTGGATGTCACGTTAGTGGATGACAGCAGGATTCTCTGCGACAGTATTTAAAACTGAATGTTACATAGCTCCCTCACACCAGAAGAAAACATGGACAATCTGGACAACAATAATTAACTTAGAATTAAAATGACGTATAATTATTATAATTATTATTAATTAATAAATTACATAAAATAATATTCACAAGATAATTTTATTTAATATATTCCTTCCAGTCTCTGTAAACAATATGACATCACCGTAGCAACATATCGTCACCGTGTTTTGTTTTGCCGTCCCGCTGTTCCGTCAGACGGTTTGTTTGTTCGCCCGTGCTGTGAGGAAGGTGTTGTCTGTCTGCCATCTACTGTCTACCGTCTGCCTGAATCCATGTGAATGCAGCATACGTCTGCACAATCTGAAGTCTCAGCAAAGCTCAGCCCTATTCTCTCCACACACTCTATTTACTGTGTGAAGCTGAGAGTTTACAACATTTCATGCTGATTTTTAGGTCTTCATTATTACCATGAGACAAAGTTGGAGAACCACCATACTAACCTAGAAAGGTTTACTGTATTTCATATTCAGAGACAAAGGATGTTAGGTATTAGACAAAAACATATTAGAAGAAAAGGGTAACCTCAGTATTAAAAGTGAAAACACAGGATGAGAACCTGCTATCACTCTCAAACTAACTGACAGACAGGCTGTAATGTTAAATAGTAACTCAGTAAGTTTTATTTGTAGTGTTTGTAAACACAATAGTAAAGCTGATAAAAACACTGATCAGGAAGTTTATGTATTTTACATTAGTGGCATCTTTAAATTGTATAAGATTGTCTAAAACGTAAAATAATATGTGAAGCATGAAATTTCACTTGCTACTTCGTGGTGGCTTCTGTCCGAAATATTCCTAGTACTGCCCTGTAGGAAACGGCTCTCTGACGATAGCTGATTGGCTGGAACATAATACTCCCAATATCCTACTTCTATTGTGGTGTTCACTCTATATGTCTAGATGGCCAGCTTTGTAAATGTTTAAAACTGATCTAATGTTGTTATTTAGTTGATATTTCTCTGTCGGGTTAAACATCTCCAACTCAACAGAACAAGTTGAGTCTCTGGGTGGATAGTGGCCACGGCTAGTTCAGACATAGCTAACAGCAGGAAAAGATGGATAGCTGAATGAGTGTAGAGGTTTTTAGGCATCAGAGATAAAGCTAGAGTTGGAGTAGTGATATCGGAAGAGCGTATTAGTGGATACCATGGATATGGTATGATGCACGTTTGTGCACTGCCATGCTGGTAAATCTTCACTGGAGCTGTAGTTTCTTTTTTGTATGCTGATAAATGTATCATTGTTTCTAACGTTGTTAAAATCCCTTAGGATTTATTTTGTAATCAACACAGATGAGAAGCCACTAGCCTGGGGGCGATGACCTCCAATGTCGTGGCCAGGCTAGCCTCTGTAACACCAGCTTCTGTAACTCATTCTGTCCGTCCTGGAGAGTCCACACTCCATAGTCTAAGATAAATTAGCATCCACTGCAGCAGTTGCTGGTAGAAGTTGAAAGCGTCATGATTTTAAAAAAAAGAATCATAATTTTTAATACTGAATATAAAACTGTATTTTTTATTTTTTTTAAATTACTATGGATATCTAGACATAAGCCATACTGTTGAGTAAAGCTATGTTCTATGTTTCTTAAATAGTTCCAGTTTTCTCTGGCTGTGTCACTGGAACCCAAATCATACTGTAGATATCAAATATTTTCTTTCTACCAGAGGCAACAAAGCTGTATAGGTACTTTTATTACTGCTAGCTTGACTGAGACAGAGCCATGTAAGAAATAGCAGCCTTGTAACTTGCAGCTCGCCTTCGGAAATTTACAAGAAAAACAGTGAGGCCCTTTACAGAGGATTTATATCCGAAATCATTTTGATCAGACAAGTCTGAGAGAAGATTCATCTTTGTTGTTCTGCTTCTTATTGGATTTCACTTTGTTTTATGTGAAAGGGTTCTGAACTGTTGGCTTCCAAGAGTTTGGTGGTCATTTGATAAGAGAGCACAGTAATGATTTGGCGGTTCAATTACCCCTCGGGAGCGGGCAGCAGTGACAGCTGGGAAAGGACAAGAGTGTGTGTTTCAATGTGGCCATGGTGAATGTCAGGCAGATGTGGAGGGAAGCCCATCAAAGTGCAGCTGAATTAGTTATTTATGCTTTCATACCAACTTCCCCAGAGACTTTAAGGACCTCTCCAACTTTTTAAGAGTCCGGCCCTTCAGACACCTTATCTAATCTGTGGCAACGAGACGAATCAATACTTTGATGCTAAAATGTAGTAAAGTAATGATTACAAAGTTTTATTTTTAATTCCATCTCAAGGTTTTTACTGGCATAAAATGTGTCTCTTTGTAGTTAACCCTTTAAAGCTTTGCTCCACCGTTTGGTAGAGCACATTTTGAGTCACTATATCTTAATGAAAAATGGGTTTAACTTATCTCTACCTGACTGAGCCATCTCTACCACTCTGTTTAGGTCTGTTATGGTAAAAAAAAAAAAAAAAAAAACACTAGATGTCTAGTAGAAGTCAACAACAAAAAAGTTGTGAGGACTCTTTTTGGTGGAATTGTTAAAGGTAAGCATATTTTTTCGAAATATTTTCAGTTCAGCAGTTTCACTGAACAGAATTATGTAACTTGAGTGGGTCAAATCATTTTAAAAAAACATACTCTACCCTACGGTGAGGGTAGTAAAGACTGACTTGTCTTGGACACAGGCAAGGGAGACTTCAAGGAAAAAAGGTTGGGAACCACTGCCATACAGTATGCCTACCTCTACTGAAGCTTTGTAGTTTGACAGTGATTATAATCAGCAGTGACTCCATCCAGCTGACACCATTTTCAGTCGATACGGTTCAGTGGTAGTTCCGAACATAAGTTCACGTTTTTCACCTCAGCCAAAGAAATATACTAATCGAATTGATATTTCTGTTAAAGCTGTGTACATTGATCTTTTGTACCACTAGAGGCAGTGGAACAAGCTGTAAACACATAATTTGCATATTATCACCTCATAAAGTTGATATTGCAAACGTGTTTACAAGCAGTTGCTCTGCAGAAACACAGAAGTTGTTTTCCTATCTGCCTGACTAATATAAATCCAATATTTGCTCTCCTTTTAGCTCTGCTTTCTACCAACCCCTGAGTGAAATATCTGATCTTTAGCTGCTAAATGCTCCACTGTGTTCACCAGCTATTCGCTAACTCTGTCTGACTGCCATGTCGTACAGTGGGTTTATCTGAGCTTTTTCACTGGAATCGTCCATTAGTCATAATGTTGGTAGTTCGATCCCTGGCTCCTCCTGCTGCATGTTGAAGTGTCCTTGAGCAAGATATCGAACCCCTAATTGCTGTGCAATGGTCTATGAATGAGTATGAAAGAATTAGTTTCTGTTTGTGATGGCCTTTGCCATCATTGTGTGAATGGGTGAATGTGGCATGTAGTGTAAAGCGCTTTAAGTGGTCGAAAACTAGAAAGGCGCTATACAAGTACAGGTCCATTTACCGTTTTACCATTCATATAAAAATATCATCATTAATGCAGCTTTAAGTGGACTTACAAACAGCTGTACAGGGGAACAGAGGAAAATCAGTATGATCAGTAAGCACAACGCCAGACCTTGAAACGGCAGAAAACAGTCTTGGGCACAGATTCAGAAGAGTTGAACCAAGCTTGTTTGAAAGAAAATAGTTGTTTATGCATTTATATTTTTATTTTAGTTTAGTTATGTTTTATATTTTATATATTTATATTTAGTTATATCTTATGTCAAAGTTTTCCTGACTGCTTTCACCCTGTAGTATCATTATTAATCTTTTCAAGTTACAAAATTAGTTACGAATCATAAAAAAAAAAAATCATACATAAAAACAAAATTCATTATTGGAATGGAAATCAAACAATGAAGCTAACTTTGAAAAAGAAAATTTGTGTTTTCTTAAGCAAAATGATTACCTAATTAAAGAGATTACCTGCCAGGCTATTTTAGGGAACTAGAAGAACAAAGCATAACCAAAACTAATGATGTTTTTGTTCCCATGAGAACAATCTTTAAAATGAACTTTTCTAACAGTGGAGATGTAGAGATTTAGTTTACTTTAACACACACTGTATGCATTGGAGGTGAAAGTGATAATAATACATGATGATAACATTATGTACAATTTGTCACTTCCTAATATATATTTACCAAAAATATACTGATCCTTGAATAAAAAAAGAGTCACCTTCATAAGACCATCTGTGTAACAGGAAGGGGTTTGAAATATTGTGTATATGTAAATAAGGTAATATACTCAACTGGTAAAATGTGGAAGCATAGCGAAGCATCTGCAAAACCCCAAAGAAATAGCTGCTGGCAAATGTTTTCCATCATTTTTTGGAGTATTATTTGCTTTTACCTTGACCCTCGTGGAGAGGGCACTTGCAACCACAATCTTTCAGATAACTACCATCTGTCATCGAGTGCATCTGTGGATTTGAATTCAACCCCACAGATCTCAGGAAGCACTTGCACGTCTATACTCAAATCCATACACATGCCATCCTCTGGAAGATTTGAAATGCCAACATAAAATCAAATTAAACAACAAAATAAAATATAATAGATGATATGTTAAAAAAAAAAAAGTTAAAATTGTGTTTATTAAATGTTTTGCATATGAAATGTCTTTTTATTTTATAATATTTTTTTAACACCGCACATGTGTGCATATATTTTACATTTATCTTGTTGTGAGTTCATAGATATCAAATACTTGTTTGCCTTCCTTTTAGTTTCTAAGATACAGCCAATTTCTTATCATACTATATTTAGTCTTCGGCACATGGGACTACTGTTTTTTTCCTAAAATTGTTAAATAAGCAATACTAATTGATGGATTTTTGATTACTTTCAGTACACACATTTGACAGGCTCCCATCTATATATTCAATATAAATAAAAGTTCCACACAACTTATTAGTCGATACAAATTCTGCTCATTCTAGGGCGTTTTCTACAGTTTTAGGAAAAAACAGTAGTCGCATGTGTCCAAAGACTAAATACAGTATGATAAGAAAAACTCACTTCTCAACCAAACAATTTGACCAAATTTGAAAATGTCTTTTCAGCAAAAATGTCTGAAAAAAGACAGATAAACTAAACAGTTTTGTGGCCAGCGTAGTTTCTCCTGCATGCTTGGATGGCTGAGCTGTATTCAAACGGTAGTAATCTGCAACTTGACCTCTAGATGGCACTAAATCCTACACACTGGCAGTAAATAAAGAAATCAGGCAATAATTAACCTTTTTCCATCATTCCGTTAGCAACCGTGATCTGATTTAATGCTGCAAGCGTCATGAGTCTGCAAACAGTGGGGCACAGTGAAAGGAGTTGGTTACCTCACTGAGAATTTGGAGGTGTGCAGCCTGTCCCCTGCAGCTGCTCTTCATCTAACAGCTGGCTGTGGCTGCTCCATCTTGTTCCATTACTCCCTGCAATATTTCAAACTGATCCACTCTCAAAAAATGCAGAAAATGACCACTTGTAGATGCATTTTTGATTAATGATAGGGGTCAGTGTCAAGCTCACTGACAAACACATTTCATTTTCTCTGACTACTTCGCATTTAAAGTCATCTCGTGTTTCGCCATAAAATGCTTTTAATGTGAAGTTGAAGCGGTAGGAAATGTTCGGTTTTCATTTTTACCCATTTCCAAATACTGCAATTATATAAACATTGCAATAATAGGCTCAGTCACCAGTGTGGTAATAGTGATTTAACATTTATTTAAATGTCAATTCTTTTTTGCCACTTTAAATATATAGCGCTATAAGCCAGGTAGCTAACTGATCAACATGTACTGAGAATTCTGCCAAGAAGATCCCTTCGAGTGTCTGTTTGCAGCATAATTCATCCATCCATCCATCCAGTCATTCACAAATGTAACTAGAAGTACCGTCAATAGTAGTGTCCCTCTGGCCAGGTAACCCACAGGAAACTGTTCACTGTGAACGGCTGTCAATCTGTGACACAAATGTTGTGTTCATGTCATATCAGAGTAATACTAATTAGGGTCTCTGACTTGTAAATAGTGTTCATTTAAACTTCTAAGTCAAAGAACAAGCAGGAAACTCGTTTTTCTGACAGCTTGGCATTGGATGCCTCATATCAGCCAAAGATTGTCATTCAATGTCATCAAACCCAACAATTTAATGGATATAGTTATATTGTCAGTGCACAGTATTTTAATCCTCACACAGCCAGCTCTGTAATCAACTGTCCTGATGAAACTCTAGCAAGTCGTTGTGCTTCTGGGGCAGCAGTAGGTCAGTTTTTAGAGACTTAGCTTGGGAACCAGAGGGTTGCGGTTCAAGTTCAGCATGGACCCGGAGAGTGGACTGATAGGTAGAAAGGTTCACCTCCTTGGCACTGCTGAGGTTCCCTTGAGCCAGTTATTCCATATAAGCCCTGTGTGTGTGTGGGTGTGTGTGTGTGTGTGTGTGTGAGACTGTCTGCGACCTATGTCTCTAAAACAATCCAGTGAAAAAATAATTTCCCCTCTGGATATTAATTAACTAAATCTTCTTCTTCTTCTTCTTCTTCTTCTTCTCCTCCTAAATCGGTCCTCTCCCCAGACTGTGATTGGACAGTTCATTGTTTTTCATTTTGTCATGCACAAAAGTGAATACATCTCAAAAAAGAAAAAGCACCTCCTCTTGAAAACCAATGACAGTGCTGGACAACACTAAAATGCAAAACAGCTCTTCATTTTGTTTTCTGTGTTGTGATTTGATTTTAATGTGGCATGGAAAATGAATGTCACAATGAAAAAAGCATTCAGTTACTGAAGGCCAAAAGCTAAGCTTTAAAGGTCCAGTGTCTAACATATAGGAGGATCTATTGGCAGAAATTGAATATAATACTCAAAGGTATGTTTTCATTAGTGTATAATCACCTAGATATAAGAATCGTTGTGGTTTCATTACCTGAGAATGAGCTGCCTTTATCTGCAGAAAAAGCAGATCTTCTTCTGTGGGGTCCGCCATGCTGAAGCGCCATGTTTCACAGCAGCCCAGAACAGACAAACCAATCATTTTATTTCTTAGTGTGATTTTATTTTATTTTGGCTTTTTAAATCCTCCATATCACACATTGTGTGTACATTAATAACATCAGCAGGACAATGTCCTTGTGTAAAATCAGAGGAAGTTGCTAGTTTACAGGGATGTCTGGATCCTCCGGTGTTTGTCTTGAGTTTCCCAGAGACCTGAATGCATCTTATACCAGAGCATAACAGGCTGTGAGGGGCTCTGCTGAGGGCTTTGCACCGGATATACAGTCATGAATATTTCATAGTTCATACCTTTACTTTTTACTGGTCTCGGTCGACGTAGCCCGCTGGTTACCTTTCGCTTGTCACATGCAAAGTGCGGATACACAAGGGGGGGGGGTTGTTTGACAGTTTGTTTGTATAGGGACATCATAAGGACAACCCAGCCTGCCTCAGCATGACTGTAATACATGAAAAGTCACAGAGGCAGCGTGGTGCAGAGAAGGCGATTTTCTGCATGTCGGCATGCTGTTTATCAGCAATAAAAAGGCAAATATGAAGGTGTCGGCCAGCTAGTCACAAAGCACAGAAACAGATGCTGTACAGACCAAGCATTCATGTGTGTCTCAGTGTCCTCCTCCAGATTTCTCAGCATGGGTTTGGGAAGGTGAAAGGAGCTTCCAAGAGAACTCTTAGGTGTTTGCATGCATCAAAACCCTCAGCTTATTTTGGGAAAACTGACACAGCGTGTCTAAGGTTCAGATCACAGCTCCGGTTATGTGTAATAGCTTGAAATCTAATTAGTAAACATTGGCTTCTTATGCCATCCACCTTAAAGAGCCCCATCTGTGCATAGCAAGCCAGTCTTATTAGACATGTAAAGGCAACATATGCTACAATTAGGTCATGGTTAAGCAGGTTCATGCTAATTTTAAACTATTTCTGATGTGTTCTGCAGGCATTTTCCACATTCTGTAAATAATCGTAGTGATTTGACTTCATATTTTTTGAATAAGTTACACTTTTGAGCAAAATTGCAAAGTCCCAGTGATTTACCATTTTAAAGGGAAATTTCTGGGTTATTACAACTTTAAGTGGTTATTTTCTGCCATTGTTTCTGTTGGTCATAGTAAGAACTGGATTTTACATGTTAAAGCTCCTCTCGGCCTTAATGTACAATTTAACTTCCTGATCCTGTGTAGTTGTTGTTTTCTGTTTTCAGTGGACAACTGTAGCAAAAAATTGTCAATTTATTTCTTTTTTGTTTTTTATTGTCAGGAAGAGACACTTCACGTGTTACCATTTACATCTAAGTCATGTATTTGATAATGACTGGTATTCATTGTTGTATTTTCTTGTAGACTTTGTATTAACATACAGTATATATACAGTTTATACCATGGTCTGGGTGAATACTCGTTTCCTTTGCCTCCTCTCGTCCTGCACTCTGTCGGCTCAGAAAAATGGCCCGCCTGTCAAGTGTTGAAACAGGATGTTGATGGAGCAGGTCTCTGTAAAGACAACATTCTCTGATTTCCCTTTGTGTCTGAATGTCCCATTTCGTCCAAAACCAGACATTAGCCAGGAGCAGCCTTAAGTCCAAGCTGGGCCAGCATAACTCCTCTCTGGCTCTCCTCCTGGAGCGACAGCAACCTGCTGTTGATGGGCCGGTCCCGTCCGGTCGGTCTGGCTGGGTGGATCGTCCTCAAGGTCCACTGCTCTTTAATCCAAACCCCATGCTTTCTTTTCCTCCACTTCAAGATATCTGCTCAATGAGCCACAATAATGTCATGTTTTCAACATATTTATCTTGCAGGATGTCCATTAATCCCTGATGTACCAGGGGCATTTCCGGGCTTTTATTTGACTGCGGTGGCACAAGAGGGGTACTGACTTATGCACGGGTGGCATGAAGTATGTGTCACAGCTTTCCATTAATTCTCAATTTAGGCAAGTCCAACACTGTTCATGGGCCCCAGTATGCAGAAATATACAAATACACTAGGTGAAAATAACACATTTATATCACATGCATGGTTTTTTCCCCAAACTACATGGGATTTGCATAAAGTGGGCATGTCTGCAAAGAGGAGACTTGTGGGTACCCATAGAACCCATTTTCATTCAGATATAACTTTTGAGAGTCATTTAGCCCTCTTCTCGACATGGCTGGTACACCATTGTGTAAGAACCTTGTGAGATGGTAATGATTCTTCCAGGTATTAGTCAAATATATATGTTATAGCTTGTATCTTATTTTGAATGATTTTATTTTTTTTATATTTATTTTGACGTGGAAGCCAGAACTGTCCAATGTGCAGCGGTAATAATGGGCACATACACAATAGACATATATAGTGTGTATGTAGCCTACCTAAATGTTTTTCTCTTTTCAAATTTTTCCTTCGTAATTTTATATATTTTTTTTATTTCTTAAACATTGGTGTAAAATAGAAGACGAATAATTTTTTTAAGCTGAGATGAGTGGTGTTCTCCTGTAGCATGTGAAAAAGCTGAGAGGAGCAGTGTTTTGCAGTCTGCAACATTTACAGTGTGAAAGCTGTGGTGAAAAGTATTTTGCAGTGTGTACCAGCTGCATGGTGACATGACATGTAATTTTCATACAGTAGACTTGTGTTAACCATCCTTCCCCTCCAGCCTAAATGTAGCACGAGGCAGCAGATGAGCAGATGTCATCTCTTTGTCCAGCCGTATATCCTTTTGCATGTCCCCCTCATTAATAATTAGCCTGTGATGGTGCAGAAGGCTTTAATCATGAGAGAGCGGGTGAGAGCAACAGATTGTGATTGATGGGTGGTGTGTCTGCTGAGACGTGGGTGGAGGAGACAGTAATGGCACAGACAGCACGTCAGCAGATGGTTGGTGATATAGAGCCGCAGCCTAGCTCCAGATAGGTTAATTAGCCTGATAAGTAAAAAATGTGTTGCATTTGGCAACTTGTCTGCAACCGGTTGATATTTCCTTCATATGGTCTCCACTTATCTTTCAACATCCAGCAAGCTGCAGATGAGCGTTCCTCTGTTCTCGAGCGAGAGACAAACTGTCAGTGCTGCACGAGTAGGTGATGTCAGCTCCCTCCTGTCTATTGACAGGCGAGTCATGTTACTAGCAGGCAGTCATTCAAAAAAAAAAAAAAAAAAGAAGAGATTTGGCCTAAAACATGAATCACTTATGTAAGCAGAAGATGATTCTGTTCTGGGTGCAGTGCGTCACATGGCAGTGCAACCCTGTCTCTTATTATACATGTTCATGTATGTTTTGGAGAAGATTGCAGCCTTGGGTATGTTGAGTGCCAAGAGCTTTTATGATCCAAGCAGAGTGAAAATTCTTATACTGCGTAGAAGAGACAGGGAGCAGGGTGGGGAGTGTACAAAGCACAGGACTTTAATAATGGTGGAAGGGACTCGTGTTGTTTCCTAGATTTGTCAGCTTTGCACTCCCTAACATTTTGGTTAGGATTAGAGAAAGATCATGTTGTTAGTTAAAGCTGCATTTATGGATTTTTAGACACTTTGGCAGCAGAAGAAATTCACCGTATATATTTGAAATGGCAAATTCGTTTGCAAACAATTGACTATTTACACAACCAGAAAATACAGAACAACATTAGCGTTCATTTGGAGTTGTGTTTCTGGTCACCTGATGAATGTTAGTTCACTTCTTTTAGCTTTGTGTTTGGTTTCCACCAACACCTGCGTATTATATCTGACTGATAGAAAACAGCTTCTTCCTGCAGCTGGTAAAGAGGTTTATGGGAGCAGTGAGATTGAACCAAAGCTGTAAAACCAAAACAATGAGCTGAAAGACGCTGAAACGCTCTGCAAGAGCTGAGTGGAACTGAAGTATATTGGTATAATAATATAACCCACCCCTTACTCATTACACACAGTCATTGCATCAATAGTCAATGGAAAATATAGGGATTAGTGCAGCTTTTAAGGTCCAGTGTGTAACATTTAGGAGGGTCTATTGGCAGAAATGAAGGAATGAAGGAAACATATTAATCATTATACAACACAAGGCTGTATAACAGCATTAAAGTTTGTAGTTCCTTCATGCTACACATATAGAAAAATATCATAAACAGTTTCTTTGGACTTTGATGGCGTTTGAGCACCAAGCATCATCAGTGTAAACACAGAGTCTGCCTCCTCTCGTCCTGCACTCAGAAAAATGGCCTGCCTGTCAAGTGTTGAAACAGGATGTTGATGGAGCAGGTCTCTGTAAAGACAACATTCTCTGATTTCCCTTTGTGTCTGAATGTCCCATTTCGTCCAAAACCAGACATTAGCCAGGAGCAGCCTTAAGTCCAAGCTGGGCCAGCATAACTCCTCTCTGGCTCTCCTCCTGGAGCGACAGCAACCTGTTGTTGATGGGCCGGTCCCGTCCGGTCGGTCTGGCTGGGTGGATCGTCCTCAAGGTCCACTGCTCTTTAATCCAAACCCCATGCTTTCTTTTCCTCCACTTCAAGATATCTGCTCAATGAGCCACAATAATGTCATGTTTTTCAGTTCAAATTCATTTGGGGGCTTTTCCAAGCAAATGTTGGTGTGATTGATTCATTCAACATATTTATCTTTTTCATATATTTCTTAAAATCTCCATGCCACCCTCTTAATATTTCTCTAGATCCGCACCTGGTAATCATAACCTTAAGAACATCAATGACACTTAAGTTGCCAGGAGTGGATAACATAGGAAAACAATATAATATTGGGAAAACAAATCAAATATGTTGACAGTGAATGTTTTGCAGAAATGTTTCTCATTATGTTAATAAAAACACTACAATATGAGGATTTTTAAGTTAAGTCAAGTCATTCTATTTATGTAGTCCAATATGTGACCAGAAGGGCTTTAAGATCTAAATACCACGGAGGTACAACATCTTCTTTGCTTAGATCTAGTGTTGCTTTTGTCAACGAAAATTATGACTAAATATCGTCGTCTACGAACCTTTATCACATGACGGAAACGAGACGCAACGTAAATGGTGGTCATATGACGAAAACTATAATCAAATATATAATGCAATATTGTTGACAAATAAAAACGGGACTAAATGTGGTTTGCAAAATAAAAACTCTGCTAAAATATCAAAACGAGACGAGACGAAATGTTATAACATTATTTCATCTCACTATTATTATTATTTTGAAGTATTTCTGTTTCCTGAGTCTCGGGGCTGCATCAGCGCACTGCGCAGACGCAGGCTACGTCACTTCCTCAATCCCCACTCACGGCATTATTTAGAAGATGCAGCTGCGGTGGGTTAACGTTAGTCACAGACACACATTTTAATTGCACTTCTTTATTATGTCATTGTAGCTCGAGCATTCAAGCACCTTGTTTCTCTTTAAGTTAAACTTGATTCTATTCTTGAGTCTATAAGGTAACAATAATATAATAATAAGATAACCTTGTTTGACTTAAAGAAAGTTTGGTTTTGTCTATACTATACTATACTAGGTACTTGTACTATATTAATTGGGTTAAATAGAATTGCATTACTAAAAAGAGACTAAAATACAATTTTCATTGACTAAAACTAGACTAAAATGTCATCAGTTTTCATCGACTACAACTAGACTAAAATAGTCATGGATAATTCTGACTAAAATAAGACTAAAATGCTCAGACTTTTAGTCGACTGAAACTTGACTAGACTAAAAAGAGTATAAACGTGACTAAAACTAATAAAAACTAAAATGACAGTTTGACACAAAGACTAGACTAAAACTAAAATTAAAACAGGCCACCAAAAACAACACTACTTAGATTGAATAAAAAACTCCACTGAAGAACCCTTTGGGGCTTGTGGTATTTGCCTTTTTTAAAAAGTATGTGTAGACCAGCAACTGCAGCATGGGTGGGATTGTTCATATACTTTCCTGTGTACTTTGTGTATACCTGGAGTATTAAATTGTATTTTTACCCTGGGCAGATCAGAATTTAATCATCCTTGGCTGACACTTGATTTTCTTGCTTGAGAACATAACCAAACTTGTCGACCCTCAAGGTGGTTACTATATTGTTGATGTTGATGTATATGGAGAAATACAATTACAATATTAAGTAAATAAAGATCCTTAAATAATATTAAGTAAATATTAAGAGTAATAAGCCACAGTGCTCCAGGCAGGTGTATGCTTGTAATTCTTGGGAGGCAGTAGGGCTGGGCAGTAAGCATCTGTTAAGTTTGCAGAGTATCTTGTTCTCGGTTGTTGTTTCTGCAGTTTAAACTTTCCTCTGTGCCCCCGCTGGCATCACATCAAATCTTGCCACAGCCTCCACTGCTGCCCCCTCCGCCGTCCTGCTGCTGCAGGAAAAACAGCAGACTTTCTCTTCTCCTTTAAACAAATTTGTCAAAGGTGAGCAAGCAACATTAAAACTGGAATTGACCCTCTTTGTGCTGAATAGTGAGCAGCTCTATATAATACTGTGGCCAGCAAGCAGAAGGTATTTCATTAAGATGTGCTTATTTCCTAATACCTGCTGGCAATGTGGTATCACCAGCTTCCAATTTGCATATAAATGTAATATATTTTATTGGTGTATTGTGAGGAGGATTCATTATGAGCAGTTCAGCATACAGACTTGGACAAAACATAGTCATATTCTATTATGGTATTGCTCTCATCAAAGATGGGTCTCTATTATTAAGAGCTCAACCACTAGAGCCCAAACACAGACCTGAATAACAGATTAGGCAACCTGGTTTGATGGTGCTATAAGGCACTTCAAACATTTACCTGAGTCTGATGTAAACAAAATGCTGCTTATTCAAAGGCTATCAGGAAAGGAGAAACCTGTTCATGGAGCTGAATAATGCAAGACGCTGAGAATGATCACAGCCTGCACGAACCTGTAAACATATTCCTCCATGTAGTGCTGGATGTGTGCCCCCAGATCGACATGCCCTATATTTTTGTTTTTAAGAGTTTTATTATTTCTTGTCAAAGTAGAACAACAAAGTGTAGTGGTTCAACCCTGTGTTGTTGCAGTATCAAAAAGATGTCATAAGAAATAGTACATGCCCCACCCATGGCTCTGTGAACCCGTCTTTGTTCAATTTCAAAGCTAACCAACGTGGTTTAGGTGTGCGGCATACAGTGCATGCAGGGTGGCACAGGGTGAATACTTTGTATTAAATAAAGGCAGGAAATGTCATGATGAAAAGTTTTTACTTTATAACTTTTCTTTATAGAGATTTATCTGTCTATTCAGTCTGGAGAGAGACTGTTCTGGTCAAGGTAACCAATGACTTCTGCTGGCCGCCTACACAGACATTCCATTTTAATTCTCCTTGACCTCAGCCTTCAACACACTGGACCAAAATGGCTCAATCAACCATCTTGAAATCTATGCTAGCATTAGTTACAGTATGTGGAGCTGGATTGGTTCATCTCCTACCTGAACAGGTCCTTCTCTCTTATATTTAGAGATGCCTCCTCTTCTTGTTCTCCTCTCCTTTGTGGGGTTCCCCAAGAATTTATTGTGAGTTCCCTCCAATTTACCATACACATGCTACCCTTGGGGCACATCATGCATAGACACAATAATTAAAAATCAACTTTCATTGCTCTGGGGTCTGCAGATAGGCAATTGTGTGTCCCCTTAAAGCCTATATTATGCTCTGCCCCGCTGAAATTAAGAATTGGATCCAAAAATCTGTTCAGACTCCAGATCAGCTGTCTGGCCCCAGCACTAGCAGTATAGCTGCCCTGTAGTTTAAGATTTTACTGCTTGTTTTTAAAGCCTTGACTAGTCTAGCTCGTGACTATATCTGTGATCTGCTCACTGTGTCTCGTCAAATATGTTAAATTTAGTCATGTTCCTGTTTTATTTTGTACTCACCTTTTCCCTCACAATTCAGACCCTGACTTCCTCCCTTTGTGTGATTTTTCCGCCTTTGTAATTGTCTGCCCCGCCCCTGATTGTTTTCACCTGTTTTCACTGACGCCTGGTATAAATAGTCCTTGTCTCCCTTTGTCTTTGTCAGTTCGTCTTATTCAGTTGGTAAAGAGTATTGTCAAGTGTTCCAGCCCAGTTTTCAGGTTATTTCATGTTTCAATTGAAGTTTGTTTTGTTTTGTTTTGCACTTTGTTACCCTCCTTGAGAGTGCCTTTTGTTTGATAAATAAATATAATTTTTCTACATCTTTGTCTGTCCCAGAGTCGTGCATTTGAGTCCACCAATATTGTGTCAGAGGTCGTAACACTCCCTATAGCCTGATCAGTGCTTGAGATCCTCAGGCAGGGCCCTACTAATGGATCCTGTTTATATCCCCAAAGCATTATGGGAACTGTAGTTTTGTATTTAGCACAAGAATGTGTCCCAAATACTCAATAACCTTAACCATGTAGTTTTAGTTGCCTAAATTCAACCAAACCTAAACCATAGATCAGAAAACGCTAATTTTAATAAAAATTCTGACTGTCATGGAGTGGTTTTGGAAGGCACTGACAATGTTGTTCCTACTGAAATAATTGAAACAAGTTGTCTTATCTTACAGCAAAAAGCAGATTCCTTCTATAAGAAGCAACTTTACCTGCATCACTAAGACACTGAGCTTTTTCTAATGCCCTGATGCACTGAACTTTCTTCAAGCTCTCAATCAGCTAAACAGGCATTTGAAAAACGTAATGAGCCAGCAGAGAACAGTTGTCACGCCTTTGTTTTATTTTGAGCTTTGCCAGTGAGTGTTCAGAGCGCTGTCAGTGCAACATCTCCTTGCTCTGAATAAGATAAAGGAGCCAAAACTCCCCATGACAACTGTGGGTTGTTGTGCTGTTCCATGTAGTGAAGCTAGAGCTCAAAGCATGCAGATCCTGACAGCGCTGATGAACAGCTACATGTTTTATCTTGAAGGGCAATTGGATGCTCTTCAGGCGAGGCCTTTGAGTGCCTTAGATGTTAGAAATTAAGGAGTAAGACAGGGGAACAAACTTTCATCTCAGTTTATGTCTGCCAGCTCCGTGAAGCTTGCTCCCTTGTTCATGTACACAACTGTACCATTCCTGAACATTGTTATGTAATGGATAAATAATGAAGGCATGTATATTAGAGATTCATATAGTTAAATGATATAATTGAAGTACACAAGGTCAGACAGCTAATATGAATCAACTCTAAATTGTAATTTATATTATATACATATTATATACAATATATATATTATTATAATGTCTTCTTCTAATTCACCTGACATGCAGTGATGATGGAAAGAATTAATTAAAAGTGAAGCTATGCTTGAGTTGTGGTTGAGGTTCTAAAACTTGCAAAAACACTGGTAATGTCAACATGTTCCGAACTCGTCAAATACTGCCGCTGTAGTTATCCCTCTAGCGTCATTTCTGGAAATGAAGAACCCTGCAGTCAAGTTAGCAACAATAAATTGTATGGCCGGTTACACTTTCAAAATAAAGCTACGTGAAACAGTCACAGTTTGGTTAAGTTTAGGTACAAAAACAGAGACTACATCCATTTTATCTATACAGTCTATGGTTCTCATATGACACCAGCAATATGCTACTTTTGGTGTTTCTTCTTTTCCTTTAGCTTTGCATGTACAGTGTTAAAATATTGTAGCGTCCGCCAGGACGTGTTGAAAAAGATGACGAAGTGTTATTCAGCAAACCACCATTTATTGCTGGAACAGCACAGGTTACTGTCGGCCGTAACCACGGCGAAACAACCAAAACATAAAGTTAGCCGTAACTCTCTAACTGTGTCCTTCACACTCACCTCAGGCTCGCTCACACACACACGCACGCGTACTCGCACAGCCCTCATCCCCGTCACACTCGCACCCCACCCCCTACCTACTCATTCAATCCCAAAAATGTCATTAACTCACAGAACATTTGACATTATAACAGAGCATTACTGCAGGGTCGCTACAATATCATTACATCTGATCTTGTTAAAAAGACTGCTGTAGTCACTGCAGGTGTAGGCCTACAGCTGAAATCACAGCCAACTTTAATATCAGCATATAGTTAAAGGATCCACTCATCAAAGTCATTCTGTGCGTGGTGCTGCTGAGCCTGGTGTCGTCTAACTGTCGCCTGATGGGGGGAATGATATTCTTGGGCACACGCCTGGGTCACAGATCAATACCAGCGCCCAGTGAATCTTCTCCGATGAATCAGCAGCAGCAGCAGCAGCTCTCCGGGATGTATTACTTTGCTCAGCATGGGCATCTGAGGCGCTGATGAACAGTGCGGACACACAGCAACTGTTCTTTTGGGTCATCAGACACTGGAGGGAAAGGCCAGCCTGGGGTGCAGGTGCGATAACCTCCTTCTCTGCAACATGGGGCCATATTTAAACTCTGTCCTATTTGATGTTCCACGTTGGTGCAAATTACACAGGTATTGATAGGTGATTTGTCAAGCTGCCATGTTGGGATTGGTTTTGTATTCCAGAGGGAGCACTATGTAACTGCCCTGGATCTGAACACTCACAGTGCCACAAAGGGTTGAAGTGCAGCTGTCAAAGTGTCAGCCCAGCTTTTTGAGTTGCTGTGCAGGTGTCACCAAAGCCTAGAAATTCACAGCAGAAGGAAAAATATGGAAGAGAAAGGTTTGCAGTTGAAGCAAAGATCCTGTATTTGGCTTTCAGGAGGAGAGCGCACTCTGGTGTGAGGATATGTAAATTTATTTGTACCTTTTAGGCACTTTTAGCTCATTGTTTTGGTTTTATGGCCTTACTCATCAACTCATGTCCAATAATATGTAATTTTTAATTGAATACAGTTATTAAGTTACTTATGAAAAACCAGCGCTGTAGTAAGTTCGGTCTTGGACTCAAGTCCGGACTCTGGGCATTTTTTCAATTGTCTTGGATCCGTTGGTATTTGCACTCAGTCTTGTTTCGGACTTGGCCTTTGGTCTCACCAAATATTCTAGTTGGTCCCCAATTTATGTTTTTTTTTCTGTACTTACTTGCTCCTTCAAAGCAAAACCATTGTGCTGGTAGCAAGCGCGCTGGGTCAGAAATGGGTATTGGTTTATTTCAAAATCTGTCTACGGGCATTGACCTTGACTGCCTGGGCGCTTTTCTGAACAAGTCCCCTTCATCAATGCTTTCGTTTAAAGGAGGAAGTTACTTCTGGGAAATAAAAAACATATATTGCTGGACTCATTCGAGACCAAAACCAGTCTCATTGGCATTGGCAAAAGCATTCTTTTTTTCTATCTTAGTCTTGTTTCTGATTCTCTCAGTCTTGACTTGGATTCAAACCTCTTTGGGCTCAGCCTTGACTGGTCCTGGTCTTGGACTCGACAAAGTTGGTCTTGACTACAGCACTGTCAAAAACTGTCGACTAACTGGAGAACAAAGAAAAGCATTTAGGTTAAGATTGAGTCAGATATCTTTGTCAGGAGCCATTGTAGTAAAAAACAAAGCAAAAAAAGGTAAATATAAGACTTAAATTTGTCCAATGGACAAAAACATAACGCAGAATGAATGCAAATGTTGCTCTGTGTCTGCTGATTTTAGATACAGTGCTGTAGAAGTTGTTTGTTGAAAGTAAGGACATGCAGCCAGTAACCACAAACAGCACAGGCAAGCTTGTGATCTCCCACTTTCTCTGGATGGCTGGGTTTCCTATCAAAGCAAACTGAATGTTGCACTCTAAAAAAAGTAAAACTGACAATGAAAACAGGCAATTTAACAGTGAGTGGACTGAGAAGTATGTGTTTGGGCCTTTTGGTCCAATAGCCTTGTGTGTTTATTCTGTAGTGAGAGCACCTCCATGAAAAGGGAATATAATGGAGCATTTGAAGAGAGCACACTCGAACTTTGACTTTTCCAGTGGGCAGTGACGCTTGTTGTTTTTCATTTAACACTTTCTTATTATTTACACTCTCACTGGATTAACTGGTTGCAAAACGGTTCATTGTAAAGATAGCTCAAGTGTATTGTTGCTGTTATGTACATGCTAAACAGATTATATGGCCCATCTTACAATTTTAATTTCATAATGTCGCCCATATACTGTGATAATTGAATTGTAGCAAGACTCGCTACTACGAGGGTTTTCCCAGCACACACAGACCAACCACAGGGATTACTGCACCAGACAACTTTATTATTTTGTCTGCCCGCACACACAATTAACACAATACTTAGCCTGCTTCAACAGTCCATTCAGGTCTGCTCCTGTTGCGTCTCCTCTGTCATGTGTCTTGGCCCCCAAAGTCCAGCACACTACTGCCTTAAGAGAGAGTGATTAGTTCATGAGTATCAGCTGAGGTAATCAACTCATGCAAACCACACCCACCTCCACATGAATCTGTTACTTCTAGCACTAACCCAGCCTTGCTCTGCAGTACACAATTCTAATAGGGCATTTTAATTGGCTAAGACAAGGAGGAATTCTAGGAAGTACATGTGGTGATACTTTCTGGCAAGAACTGCACTTTACTCACCTAAAGCACAGAACATCTTAAAGATTTCCTCTTAGAGCAACATTTACCCTGATCAGACACATCTGGCTTCAATTGAAACATCCACTTGTCTTTTTGCATGTCATATACGCAATGAGACATAAAATGCCTTTGAGATAAAAATCCTTTTCAAAATCTATATCCATCACTGTCTGGCTCGCCCACTTTTATCACAGACTGCTCAGGGCAATGGTAAAACTGTACTTGAATTTCACAGACTCACATTTCCATTGATCTGTCAGAGCCCACAAGCTTGATAGACTGCAGAGATTTGGATGTTGTGAGCACTGCAACAGCTTAAATAATGATGATGACAGCGTTATTATTATTATTATTATTATTATTGTCGTTGTGGTAGTGCTGGAGGATCTTAAGCAGTTTTAAAAGCTGTCCGGTAACAGCAATATTGGGGGCGTCAGTTTTAGCATTCAAGAATGATTTAGATTAGATTAGACCCTACTTTATTGTCATGGCCATATTAAGGTAATAAATAACAGTGTGGGCTTAATATGAATACACTAAGATATATACAATATGAGCATGTGCAGCAGTTAAAGTAGGCATTGCGGGTATAAGAGTAAATGCATAGTGCAGGTTTAAGTGCAAGTAATGCTAATAGTAGACGTTGTATACAGAATAAACAGCTGGAGCTATGACATGGTCATAATGAAGACACTAATAGGTCAGATATTTACAGTGTAGACTATGGGCGTCTAACATATGGCCTGTGGACCGTAATCGGCCCGTTCAAAGGTTCCAATCTCCCCAGTATGCACAAATATTCAATACACTAGATGAAAATAACACATTTATACCACATACAGAAAGCTGCATGGGATTAGCACAAAGTGGACATATCTGCAAAGGGGAGATTTATGGGTACCCATAGAACCCATTTTCAGTCAGATATCTTGAGGTCAGAGGTCAAGGGATCCCTTTGAAAATGGCCATGCCAGTTTTTCCATCGCCAAATTTGACCTAATTTGGGGGAGTTGTTTTCAGGGGTGGCCAGTGCCGCATCAGGCCCCTCCTATGGAAACGCCCCTGCCAATCCGGCTCACTGGATGACTTTGCAAACTGTGAAAATTTGTATTTGTAAATCCACAGCCATCTGTAAGTTGTAAGGCACATGTAATGACAGTAGATGGACTGAATGTGGAACATACTGTTGAAATTGCACTTATTTTTCTTGTCACATCTCAGGCTGTTAAATGGATGGCTCATTGTGAGTGTTTTTTTGTTTTTTCCTTTATATTTTTATGTTAATTGTCTTATTATCTGTTATCTCTTCATTCTCATTTTCACTTATTTGTAGAATTGCTTTGCTCCCATGTTGTCTGCATTTTCTTATTGTACTGTATTCCTATGTTCAGTACCCCAAGAAGACACAGTAGCACATTCATGTGCTTCTAATGGTGATACTTAAATAAACAACAACAACAAGGTTTTCAGAATGTACTTAATCTTTACATCTTAAGAAAGGGAATGATTTGGAGGTGTTATTATTTGTAGGTTATTATGCACTGGTTGTATTGGTCTTGTCCAGGTGAGATCAAATTGGGCTGTCGGTGGCTCATGAACTAAAATGAGTTTGACACCCCTGGTAGAAACAGTGGTGTAAATATGAATACACTAAGTAAGATATATATGGACACTATAAATATGTATTGGTATGTGAGAGCATAATTAATGCATTTATTCCTCCATCCTTCTCAGCAAAATTTATAGTCATTTCCATCGTCAGTGGAAACATAAATTAACAAACAATTAGGATTTGAAAGTCTTTGGAATGAACACTCTGCAGAGAGTTGTGTGTGTAAACTGAGGCAGAAAAAAGGGTGGGAAATAAATTCAAACTTCAGTCTTGAATTATGGAATTTCACACACTGTTGCTCACAGCTGCTAGTTTTATTTTAACTCAAAGAAACAATTCACAGACGTATACTAATGAGAAAACATACTTAAAAATAAATCATTTTACAAAGGCATCGAAAGGAGTTTCTATGAAAAGCAGCACCATTTTGACTGGCATTACATGACTATACACAGTATACAGTGTGTGCTGATTAGAGTTAAAACATATATGACATTTGTCAGACTGACAGTTTGGGAATGGGCCAGTTTCATTAGGTTACATTTTATTTATAGAGCTTATTAAGGGCAGGGTATGACCCACATTGGAAGAGAGCACAGCACAAGTTGACCATACTGGTTTTATTGCCTGTTATAGCCCATTGCGTGTGTTTTCTGAGTAGTTTCCATTCATTTCAGCACAGCAGTGCAATCATCCTGCAAACTCAAAACATATCAAGCTGTATTTTTTTCCTGAGATGGTGATGTAGTTGCAAGGGGCCAGAAAGTTGACTGATAGTTGTCTACAGGTTTGCTTTTAAAAGGTGTCCCTTATAACGTATTCACGTATACATACAGTCATTAGAACCACTGTTCATAAAATAATATTGTTTATAGCAGCTTTAATTTTTGCATCTAAAGGCTTGGATGTCTTAGTGACAGCACCCCACTGGGAGACAATAATAGTTAGGATAATAATGAGATAATACTGATAATACACACCACAAAACTTGATCCTTTAGTTGGGATAAAGGAGCAGATTTTCCTGTTTCTCTTAGAAAAACAAAGAGTTGCAGTACAGCTCAGGGCGAGAGGCAGGTGTGCTTTAAAAGGAAAATCCCACCCTAACACATAAGCACAGTTAAAAACAACTACTGGCTATATACCTTGCATTTTCTGGTTCTGTGTTGTTGCTCGGCACTGAATTTTTCTCAGTCTCACAGATAACGGGCTAAACAGGCGCGATGTCATGTTGAGATATTCCCAGCAGCTGCAGAGAAACATTTTCTGCTGTTTAAAACTTTTGCAGTAATCATCAGGGTTTGTTTGTTTTTTGTGGCTTAATATTGAGGGATTCAAAAGTTATATAGGGAGAAATCTTTCACCAAGAGGTAGAGACTTCAGGAGGTGGTCAGGGTGGATGGTGGGCATTTAAAGAGCATGACTTTGAATACAAAGTGCAGGATTTTGGACATGGAAATGGCAGAGCTGTGCACGTACAAAGCGCAGGACTGTTGACATATAAAGCACAGTCAACATAAGTTTATTTTAACCATTACCATGATCACTCCCTAATCTTAAAAGACCAGTGTGTGTACCCTTCCTAAGTCCCACCCCTTTTTGCTCTGTACTCCAATAACAGTTGAGCAAGCCTCGGTCAGAACCTCAGATTATGCTCTTTGCCAGGCTCGTCTATGTCCAAAAGACCACCACATTTTGAAGATAGGTCAAAGATAAAAGTGACATACACACTAGTCTACTAGCCATCTAATCTACATTAATCATTTGCGAGCTAGCTACATCCGATAGCTTATGCTAGCATTAGCTAACTTTAGATGTGACTATAGCTAAACTATATGTCGATTTTATCTTTTAACCATCTTCAAAATTTGGTTGTCTTTTCAACATAGACGATTACAATAATTTGGATTGTTTAAGTTGGAAACTGGTGCTAGGATTAGGCAATAGAAGCACTTTGAGGTTAGGGAAAGATAATTATTTGGGTTAAATATTAAAAGATTAAATGTTTCCTGTCTTGTGCTTCATTTCGGTATTGGTCATTTCTATTGTTTAGCTAAGTGTGGCATAAAATGGTTTGTGGTGTTGCCTAGAGACAAGTCAGCTAATGCAGTTTCTGTCTAATCAAGAGCAGCTTGCTGACTAGGTATGAGAGGAGAGACAGAGGAGTGATAAGACTTTTCATGGCAGATTTTGTATTTCAAACCATCTTAGCAGTAGTGTGCACTCCAGTGTAAAGACAGTGTGCAGAAACCTCAGGGTGATTTTTAACAGTGGCTTGACTTTTGAAGAGCAAGTAAAGAGGCAGTAGTGGAGTTTTGCTTTCTGCAGTTGAGAAGCAAATCAAAAACCCCTTTTTTTTTTTCACTGTATCTTACTCCCTTTTTTTCCTCATCTGCTGTTTCAAACTGAGCCATGGCGAACAGATTGCATATCTGCAATTAACATCCCTACACTAGTTGGCAGATTTAAAGTCCCCCTCTGCTCAAAAATCAGTGTTTTTATAGTTATCATTCAGTAGCAGTAATTGTATCAACAATTTCAGTTACCTTCATGCTCTCATCCAAAATCATAATATTGACATTTTTTCATGGCACTAAGAAAGTCATTTCAGTCAGCCAACTCACGTTTGAAATGTTTATTACAGCAGTATAGCATATTTAGATTTTGGCGTCTAGGCTCCGATATGTTTACATAGAGATATTGGGGAGTGATGAGCAAATACCTTAAACCCCAGTCGGAGCCTACAGGTGGATGCTGGGGTGGTGGTGGGGCTTACAGTGCAGCAGGCAGCAATATGGATGCAGGGCAACAGCGGCATTGACAGAGCAGAGGGAGAGCTGGGAAATTGTGCAGTTTAATTAGACCGCCAGATTAAAAGGGTGCGCTTGGTTAGTGATTATGGAATGAGGCATGTCATATGTGTATAGCAGCGTAGCTCAAATTGACTGCCTGAACTAGCTCGCAGGCTTCGCTCCATTTGTATCTGAAAATGAGTTGATATAGGGGTTCAACTGAAGAAGTCTTGATAATGATCCGGCTTTCCAGAAAAATTTCAAGGCAGCTTTTAACAACTGAAATGTTGTCAACTCATCAACAATCAAATCAAGCTAATTCACTTATCTTCAAACAGAGAACAGGGCCCAGCAGTCAAACGTAATAGAAATCAAACTGATAAGTTATAATCAGGCTGATTAACTGAAAGCGTGCAATGCCTGCAGTTTTAAATCCATAAATCATTATCTGCTCTGGTGTTTTAAAAAAAAAGCCACCATCTCACCATCTCTGACACAAGAGCTCTAATTCTTTTTGCACTCTCGCTGTCAGATGATTTGTCAAAAATGTGAGAACACAGATTTCACACTTTGTGACCCACTGAGAGGCAGATTTGCGAAAACTCAGTGAGCTGTTGAGTAATACAAATCCATCCAGGAGGCAGATACAAAATATAATTTGGTTTGGAAACCCTTTTCCTTTTTGTCAACTTTTCTGCAATTTGAAATATAACAAATAAATCTGTGTAAACGTGCACAGGTTTGAGTCATTTTTTCTTATGCTGTCCTTTATAATCCCTGTGCTTGGGTTGGCATTTTGCACAGGTAACCAGAAAGTGTCAGAGAATCTTCCTTCTGTTAATCCACTAGCTCATTACTAATGCACAACTAAACCTCAAACACAGCCTGAGTGCCTTATAGCAGCTGCTTAATTCGTCGGCACATCACACTCCATCCCATCCATTTGGTGCGCGATGACAGATACTCCCTCGTTATTTTGCATTGATTGCTGTTGTAGCAACTCAAATAGTCACTCCACTTGCCTTTACTCTGTGCTCGATATAATGTTGCTGCCACGCCATTCACATTTAATTAACCTGCTCACCCCGAGACATAAATCAATATGGAGATCAGGAAATCCAGCAGCATTTGGCTAAGGCATACAAAAATCATTCCCCAAACATCGTGAATTTACAGATGGTTATGCAGATCAGGCTGGTTCAGAGCGGAGCAGGGGCCCTCGTTAAGACTAAACCACCGACACTCACCTCGCATTTCCCATGGGACTCTAAAATTACAGTGGCTGGTTTAACATTGCATGGATTTGTTTGCTTGCAAATAGGAAGCTGTCAAGAAGTATTGCTCATGGCTGGTTGAACCTGCTGGGGTGGGGTGGGGTGGGGGTGGGGGGGAATAATGTGCTATGGGCACCCTGCTAGTATTACAAGTCTTTTATTAATAGTGTCACAGCCCAGGGCTTTTTGGGCCATGGGTGATACACACCAAAGGGATCCCTTGACCTCTGACCTCAAGATATCTGAATGAAAATGGGTTCTATGGGTACCCGCAAGTCTCCCCTTTGCAGACTCCACTTTATGCTAATCCCATTCAGTTTTTGGCATGTGTTATTTGTGTCTAGTGTATTTGAATATTTATGCCGATTGGGGACCATAAACAGTGTTGGAATTGCATAAACTGGGAATGACTGGAAAACGGAGACACATACTTCATGCCCCACTTATGCCACCCCAGTCAAAAAAGTCTGGAAACACAAATGGTTCAACTTTGACCTTCCACACACACTTTTCCCATGCAATGAGGGATTCTTACAGACAGCTCAGGTGCACTCACTTTTTGTTTTACTTCTGAATGAAATGGTTACGATCATCTGGCTAAACTATTAGCTTGGAGGAGAGGCTATTTTGAATGTGAACCCTGCCTCCAAAAATTAACTTCTATATACTACTAAAAGCATTTACCTAGTATTGTTTGGAGTAAATGAGTAAATGTTCACAGGCGACATTCTTCCAGTCTTCAAAGTAATATAGAGATGGGTCACACATTAAATGAAAAACCTGAATGAATGAGTGCAGAAACATGACTAATGCAGATTTCATAGAGGACACGAGGGGTCAGTGAATGATTTAATGAGAATGAAAATGATGTGAGTCAATTCAAAAGAAAGGGTTCCACAGACTAGGAGGTTTGTGTTGGTTTTTACTTTAAATTGTCACCTGTCTGTGTGTTCTTGAACAAGGCTGAGGGAGGCAGTTGGGGTTGGATAGTGGGCATAGGATGTGCAGGACTTTGATGCCAAAGACCTGGCTTCGAGTCCTGTGTCCCTCACGTGTTCAGGCTTTCATTTAGGTTACAGTAACATCTTTGGTTTTATGAGGGAATGTTTTTTTGATTAAATGTAGAACAAGTAAACTCGTCCTGTCTTGTGTTACTGTTAAATTTTTAGCCATGCTAGCCCGGCTCCAGGGATGACAATGTCGGTCCTCCACTTTGCAGACTTAATCTCAAATACTGTTGGATGGATCTCAGATTCATGGTACCCAGACGTTGAATCCTAATGACTCTGGTGATCTCCTGACTTTTCCTCTAGCTCCATCAGCAGGTCAGAGTTTTCTCTTACCCGCTGAAATAACTTTACATCTACTTGACTGGCACAAACCTTTGCAGAGACATTCATGGATCTTAGATCAGTAATCCAAATGACTTGGACTTGATGACTTGGTAATTCTTATTTGCTGTAGCAAATTAGTTTATCAAATTAAATAGGGTTTGTGTTTGTGTGTTATCCTGGCTTTGTGTAACAGTTTTTGATTCCACTTGGATGTTGTGTGTGATGTAATGAATACCTTTTCATGGTGTAGCTCTAAACTACCTCTCCAATTTGGCCATTCTAACCCCAATGAGTTTTGTAGTTGATTTATTGTCATTGTTTACTGCAACCCCTTTTGGCTGTTTTTGCATTCCTTTCGGAGTTCTTTCACTATTATTCAAGCAAAGGAAGAGGTCTTTGCCAATCTTTATTTTTGATCTGTGGCTCCTTCTGGGTCTTATAATAATTTTTATAAATACAATATAACCTGTGTGATTGTTTGATCTTATCATTGTACTTTGTTGTAGCAATGTACATCATAGTAGTCTCATTGTCAAAGTCCGCCTCCACTCCAAATGTTTTTCATTTGTTGTTCCTACATTGTGGTGTTTGAGCTTCACTGTGCAGAATGACGTACATGCAGAGTTTGTCACTAGAAGGAGGTTTTCACATTAATCTGCTGAAAGTTCTCTGTGCTCCCCTTAAATCTGAGTGCCATTTTCAGTGATTGATTCCTACTGAAATGCGTCCATTTTACCACTTTAAACATTAATACATTTTTAACAAGATAATTTAGTTTTTTTGGTGTGGAACAAACCCAATGATGAGGGGCGTTTGCAGGAAGACTGGAGGACACTATGGGGATGCTGACGCTTGTTGTCATATCTTTATCTGAAGGTGCTGGCTATTAACCCAGGCAGTTCATTTGCTGCAAAAAGAATTGTGTATAACCAGAACACTTATAAGTACACCCTGAAATTAAAATGAAAGTAGGGATGTCTGAGCCATTATACAGGCTCTAATCGAGGTTAATCCAGGCATTTTTAATTAACATAGTTTAGGATTACATGTTGGTTATAAAGCTGTTACAGCTGCCTGAAATGCCCAGATGTGCTCAGTGAAAACACTGCCTGCAGAGAGTTGTGGGCGAGTAGTTTGAATTAATAATATGACAGCTTCCATGAGCAATGTGAGCAGAGCTGCTTTAGGTTTAAATAGACAGGTGTAGCACAGCTCTAAACTGAGGCTCTTGGTTGAAAACTTCAGTGTTTTGTTCATGCTGAGGTTGAATGGAAGCTGCTGAATCCTCAATCTTGGGCTCCAGCTTCCCTCCTGTCTGAGATCCTGATAATCACTTTATAAAAACAGCCCTTCTATAAACAAGCTGAGATTCTTGAATATAATCAAATTTTCCTGTATTGAGTAAATAAAGCTGCCAGTGGGGTAAGCCAATTTTACTTATAGATTTCTTAAAACTAGCGTAAAAATCTATCCCCTGAAAGACTCTAATGGGCCTAAAAAACTGTAAACTAGCACTGAAAACTCAGTTATTTAAGATAGACTTTCTTAAAAGAAGGTCACTTTATTGAGCTGAATTTAAGAAGGCGTGCCTTAATCTAAGAGTAATAATACAATTAAGTGCACAAAAAAGTCTTGAATAAAACACAATTTCTTACAGAATAATAAAACTAAGTGCCTTTGTCTTAAATGAAGGCACCAGAATCATTCTTATTTTTAGTATTTTTTATAAAAACAATGAAAAGCCCATTTCCCAGAAACAAGGCTTTTTTACTTTCAATTCCTTTTTTGCAGTGTATACTGTACAGTTCTTTTTTGGGAAATTATTGTTGCTTTAGTGGCTCAGAGTATAATTTTCTCTAAGTAAAGCACTTTGACCCCCTTGTTGCATTCGATCTGCAGTGGTCACTGGAAACTTGATGATTGCGGTGTCAACTTACCTTGATGCAGGTGGCTGAACATCTCATTCCCCAGAACTGAACGCCATTCAGCATTTGAAATAAGCTGGGCCCAAAATAACGAGATATTTGATGACATTCAAAACTCTCTTGCCATAAGTCAGCAATGATGTCCCCAAAGGTTTTAGGCTCAGTGAAGCAATAGTGCTTTGGAGGTCAGTGAAATATTAGTCATGATTAAAACTGTGTCAGACTCACCTGTTGTAACTGAAGTCACATGGACACTTTGACCTCTGGTGATGTCATAGCTGCTAGATCTGAAAAGCGTTTTGTACCCTGATGTGTAACCGTTTCAGGAATCGCCGCTTCTAACCATCTGCTCACATTTTGTATGTGTAAAATCTCCACATTCCTCAGCCTCTTCCAGCGGACAGAGAAGAGGTTGAGACATGTGATCATGCTTTGATTAATTTAAGATAAGTAGGGGCACTTTCTGTCATGTCCAGTTCATTAGAAATCATTGCCGTAACAATGCAACCTTTCACTGTATTCCCATTTTCATTTGACATTTCTAGGAATGGCTCAAAGCTGTACTGTTTAAAAGCCATCAGACACATGAAATGTCTGCTCCGATGATTGATGCAGAATCACAGCGGGCGATTCTGCTGAGATGAGAAGCACGACTGATTTTCACAGTGGTGGTTATATTTAACGAGGTCAGTGGAGGTGACTGTTTAGGTGTTTGAAAGACACATTTTTGATATGACTGAGAGACACCACACTGCGTCTGACAGTGGCAAAACTCCTGTATGAATTACAATAGGAAAAAAGCTTATTTTAAAATGTAAATTATACACTAGAGCTGTTATTGGGAAGAAAATTGATGCTCAGGGTGGCACAGTGCATAGAAGAACAGCATGTTCTCACAATATAGCATGTGGGTTTACCCTATTATTGCCTCAATGACTACCTATAGTTAATGGAGCATAGGCAGGGGACATTTCTGATCATAAATGTAATTTTTAAACTTAGATTGGTAAGATGTTTATATTAACAGACTGTTGTTCTCTCCAAAACTTTAGAACATTTCTTTTACATGAAACGTTAAGCTACTTGTGATTGGTCAACATCATGTTATGACCTCTGACCTTGACAGCAGTGTGGAGCAGTTAAATTGTACTGAAGGAAACAAGCAGATAAATCACACAAATATTCAGAGACACAGTTTTACTTGACTTTAGTTAGAGAACTCACAAGAGACACAATTCCTACATTCCCCATAATGCAACTTGAATAGTGTTATTAAATATTGGTGTTATTAAATATCTGGTTCTTTTATAAAAAGAGAAAGCACAAGCCCGTGTTCATAAAAATGCAATGTGATAAGTTAACTACAATTCCCAAGGTGCCTATCATTGAGAAACAACCAATCACTGAGCTTAAAATCCTGTTACCTGTGCCGGGTAGAGGCAGCTGGAAGCTGAAGTTTACTATTATTATTATTCTTGGATGAATTTGGCAACTATGATGCTGCAACTACATCGACAAAGCATTCGCTACAGCTAGGATTCCCAGCTCTAGTTGCATCTGTTGGCCAAATCTTTTAGTTTTATGTGTTTGAGGCAAATTTTGTTATTTACATATATAGATTTTCATCTGTTTTAAATTTCTCTATAAAGCACTTTGTGTTCTGTGAAACAAAGTTGGATAATTCAAACTAATCATCTGTAGCACTGTTACATTACATTGATATTGTGGAACATTGGCTATCTAAACAAACTGAAATGAGATACTTCTAAAGCTAGTGGCTCCTCTCATTTCATAACTCTATTAGACTCTTTCTCTGTGTGGTAAATTATTTTCAAATTTCTTTAAACTCCAGATTACTCAAGCACTAGTGCAGAGCCAGAGGGGTGGGTACAGGCCCAGGGGCCCCGGACCAGGGCCTTTGTATGCTGTGACTGTTAATATTTCTTGTTGGAAAGTCAGTCAAAAAACTACTAGAGATGCTACTAGAGTTTTTTTTGACAAAGAGACAGAAAACAACTACAAATAGATGAAAAACTAACACAAAGAGTCACAAAATGACCACAAATGAATACAACTTGAATGATACACAAAGAGACTCAAACCCAACACAAAGAGACGAAAAATGGCAAAAAATAGGTGGAAAAACAACCACAAAAATAAGCAAAATTACCAAAATGAGACTCAATACGGCCACAAAGAGATGCAAAACCTACATGTCTCTGCACATTGTTATAATTTGTCCATGGCTGTAAGATATTTTGAGTTTATTGATATAGTTTATCAAATCATTTATTTGGCATTCACATATTCCACTGACAATGAGGCAATTTAACTATTAATAACGTACAGCGTATTACTGTCGATAAGCAGGGCTTTAAATTCGAGTCTTTGCATTTTTACTCATTTTACCACTGTGCCCCAGTCTGGCCCTCCCATTCAAAATGTCCTGCTTAAGTGAGGTTTATTGGGGAATTTTCTCAGAAATGGGGAAGCTCCTACCTCACCAAAGAAGGCTTTATACTCCTCATGACTATTAAACTGACTTTCACATGTAAAATGAGCGGAGTGTCTTTTACCATAGCTGCCTGTGCTGTTTTTTTTGCATATAATCCCACAAGACATAGCCACAATTTTGCTGATATGCAAAGCTTACACAATGACTGATAGAACATTATTCCATGTAAATCCGGAGATGGTCCCCTGCGTTACCACTACAGTATATCACCTGAAATCATCTGGCACACCGGAAGTGATTATTCCAAGTTCTCGGTTTCACCAAGCAAGAATTAAGATGTTATTATCTGGACTGACAAAGCTGACAACAGCGCCAGCTACTGAATCCAAACTCCCTCAACAGGAATCCCCCAAAAACATTACAGTGCCGTCTGATTGACAGGGAAGTCCATGTAGAGTTTAGCACCAGAAATGTCGCTAATATCAAAGACAACACAGATTTGGAGGTTTATCTTTAAGCAGAGCAGTATTTCTTTGAGTGCATCAGCTACTGCACTGTACTGTGTGCAGACTGTAGCGTTATTGAGAAAAGCCCTTTATATCCCGCTCCAAACACTGCAGTGGAAGAACAGCACGTGAAATGAAGTGAATATAGTCTGAAATGTTTCACCTCAGGTCTGGCAATTTGTGAGATGATGGAGCTCTTTTTACAATTTGCAAGGATATAGTCAAATCTGGGTGTTATTAGAATTGGAGATTACTCGCCTGCGACTCAGCTCTAGCAGCTACGTCGATCATTGGCGCTGTGATGGAGCACGTGAATGTGTCAGCATGACAGGTGACCCACACACAACAGCTCTCCTCACAATCAAGGGCTGAGGTAATTCATTCTGGGCATAATTCACTCCAGGTTGCTTTTAATGGTCTCCACACTTGAGATTAAATTGACTACACAGTTAGAGCTTTTAATTTTTTCTTTTTTTTCTTTTTGTCTCTTAGGTATATTCTGGAGGAATAAAGCTTCCATGTGACTTAGGCTGACTGAATGTAGATAAATTGCCTGGGGGAAAAAATTGCACAACCCTCCTCCCAAAGGCTGTTGATAGAGGATCTATCTTTCCTGCTCCCCAGCAGCTGCCAGGGAGATGAGACCTTGAGAGAGGCTGGGGAATTTCACATTTTGTCATGTTCATTGTTTGCTCCCTCATATTTCCCTGCGTGCAAGTTAATGGTAATGGCACATCCGCTGACAAGATAACAAGGGAGCTGCTGTTTAAAGATGAAAAATGAGCTTGTTTTCTTTTTTCATCTTCTTGATATAATTAATGTTGATACAATCTTAGCGTTTTCTTTTGGTTCAGTTTATGCCATTTTCCAGAAATAGCATACCTGTCTAATTTAGCAAGATTTAAAAGCAGGGAAAATTATAAATACATTTATAGAGGGGTATGTTATTTTTTATCTTTTAATCATGTTAGTGTATCACCTTGATGTCTACCCAATTATCACCATTTATCTGCCGATATGTTTCAATTGACTTATATCTACATGGGAGCTGCAGAAAAAGCTTAATAGACAACATATTACAACCTTATATAGTTGCTAACAGGCTACCAAACTATTTTTACACATCCACAGATGCAGGCAAATGCTTAGACAGGGGTATATATAAGTGTTTTGCACGTTTTGAGGCCACCGTTGTTTCTCCTACGCACTGCAACTTCACCTGTAAAGGGCCACTGAATCCTACACACTGGACCTTTTAAACAAAACGGGAAGTACAGAGAAGTGGAATATAATGTTTGGTGGTGCATGCATTCGTGTATGTTTGAGCTCAAAGCTTCATTGTGGGTCATGAGGCTTTCTTGATTTTAAAGCGTGCTAGAAAACATATACACAGTCGTTTCTCAGTATTTGGTTTACTGCTGTGAAGAAAAGTAAATTGAAAGTAAATTGTTTAATAGAACAATGGCCAAGTGTCAGGGACAAGAAAATTGACTGAATTTGTATGTATATATATATATATATACATGTATGTCTGGTTGTTGAAGATGATAAAAAATACATAATACAGACAGAAAATTATATAACAAGTTCCCTAAACAGGAAACAAGCTGCTCAAAATTCATCCAAATCGCTGCTTTTACACAAACTGCTTGCAGTTACTGAGGTCACTGTTTGGGTTCATTGTATAGTTTTGAACAGAATATGAAATGTCCATAAAATATGTCAGAGTCAGGGATTGTCAATTTACTAAATGATAGAAAAGGGATATCTTATAAGGAAAAAAAGCTTGGAACCAGTGATTTAAACCATTATGTAATACATAAAATTGATACACGCAGTGCAGAGGATGATAAAAACATCTTATGCTACAAGCAAAAGACTAAAATACACCCACACAAAACATCAAAGAGAGGAACATCATCAAAAATTAAATGACATGAAATCCTCATATGGAAGTGTAAGCCAACAAAAGAACTTCATCAGCATGAGAAAAGATAAATGGAATTTAAGTAGTGTTCAGCAATGAATTAAAAACAATCTGATTCAGTCGGCTTGTTCCTGAGACTTCTGAAGTTTAGTTGTATTGCTGATAAGGGGTAGCAGGTCGTGCTGTGACTGCCTTCCACCTTTTTCCACTGACGGTGTGGACTGATGAAGGATGTTAGAAGCAGAGGATAAATATTCTACAACCTCTGTCATGTATCAAACATGAGGAGTATGTAAACACAAGAGAGGAGTCGATACGAAAAAAGAATTCCTTATGTACTGGAAAGTCATTCTCTTTGAGGCATACCGTGTCCCATCAAAAGAAAATGCACACTTGTGCTGTAGCACTTTTGATGTGCTACACTTTCATTTGGCTCTTGATGTGTCTCTGAGGTAGATAGGTGAGAGAGACCCCCCCCCCCACACACACACACACACTGCTGGAAGTACACACTTTGAAATGCAGGGCTGCTTTTACAGACATTAATTAAACCTGGCTTTTGACTAAAATGTCTCTTTCTCTGGAGACCACCACTCTGTGGGTCTGGGATAAGACTTAATTCAAACTTCACTGCTGCACTCAAAATAATGCCACATTCTGACTGTGCAAGATCAACTGATTTTATTTAAAGGAAAAAGAAATAAGTATAGTTTATGAGGTGAAGTTTGAAGGATATGGGTTTTATAGAGCCAGTAATTTTTATGAATAACCAATGATGGAGGAAGTATTCAGATGCTTTACTTAAGTGATAGTAGCTACTCAAATGTAACAGTGCTTGGATTGCTATGTTACAGGGATTTTTTGTAAAATACCTAAAAGCTAATTTCACTACTTTAAATACTGCATTTTTACAGTACAGCAATTCATCATTAATGAATAAATTAATAATGATTTTTGTCTGCTTTGGAGTAAATAGTGCAATGTTTTAAAGTAAAGTATAAAGTACTAAAATTCTGAAGAAAAGTACAAGTATCTTAAAATTGCAACAACATACAAGCCTTGGGTAAATGTAGTTGGTGTAATCCAGTACTGTAAATAATATTTTAATTGTCCTTATCTGAAAAGTGACACATAACTTAAATTCGAAACATTACAAAAGATACATTCTTTAAAGAGTGTATTCAAATACACATATACCTCAAAGCAGATAAAGAGGTCAAATAAACATCTCTTTCAAACCTCACTCGGTATCTCACTATGGGAAGCGCCTCCTGGCGTAACCAATCATGGAAGCTCCAATAACACCATGTCTGTCCTGAGACAGACCAATCACCTTTAGATGCACAGGCCTGCCCGTCCTCCTTTATAAACGCCCCTGGTGCCACCACGCGGCATTCTCCCTTTCTTCCCCGTGAAGATCAGTTGAGCTCCTTAGCATCTTGATACCTAGAATATTCATTTAACTGCTCTCCGACGCACCCGTCACAGTAGTCAGCGAGACTCTGAGTCCTGTGAGCACTGCTGTGCCATGCCGTTGAGGATTCTGGAGCGCTGCTTATATGTGTCGGTGGCCTCCGAGGCCGCCCCCCTGCCCGCCGTCACAGCAAAGCCCAAGCCGGCTACGGCCAGCGCTTGGTTGAGGAGGAACGACGCAGAGTTTCCTCCGCTGTTCAGCCAGCTCCTCAAGTCAGGTGGTGAGGACGATGAGGAGGATATGAATCTAGATCTCCTTGGTGATGAGAATGATGAGGATGATGAAGATGATGAAGATGCCATTCTCTCCACGGCTCAGCCGTCGCGGCCCAGCAGCTCCGTTGGCGGGGAGGCGCAGCCTTCCTCTTCTCCTCGAGAGGTGGGCCTGCACGAGGTGTGTAAGCGAGCAGCGGCCAGGTTGGCTATTGACTGACCCGCATCGCAGGATGACAAGGGAGAGGAGAGGGATTTGTATGATGGCAAAATCCTGCCTTCTCGTCAGGTCTCTGCAACGCGCCGTTCCAGCGTGCATGAAGGAGATGAAGCAGTATTGGGACAAGCCTGGCCTGGACATTGCTAACAGCAAGGGTCTGGGGCTTGCGGATCCGGAGCAGGCTGTGGTGTACCATCTCCATCCCAACTGCCGGTCCACTATGGCCTCGGCGGGACCCGCCCTTCCAGGTAAAATGGAGTGCTTTCCCGCTTCCATGTACCAGAAAGTGTCTAAGTTTGCAGCCAAGTCGCTTAAAAATCTGAATGTGGTCACCCGGCTCACGGCTTACCAGGCCGAGCTGTTCCAGGACATGGGTCACCTTTTAGATAAGGGCTCCCCAAGTCCGACTATTTGGGAGGAGATATGTGTCGTCACAGACTTTATTCTCTGCCGCGTCATGGGCCTGGCTGTGGCAGGAGAGAGATCGTTGTGGCTAAATCTCTCCAGCCTGCCGGACCAGAATAAGCAGGTCATAATGGATTCTCTGTTCGACCCGTCACAGAATAAGGGCTTGTTTGGTGAGGCTGTTACCACCATGCAACAGGCCAGCGACCTGAGGAAGAAGCAAGGGGAAGCCTTTGATCTCTGCCTTTCCTGCAAGACAGCAATTCGCCCATCACTGCCAACCCGTCTGGGTTTTGCGGCTGTGGCAACGAGAGGGCGCGGCGAAAGCTTTAAAGGCTCCAGAATCCAGGCACCTGAACAGCCAGCGCACCAGCAGGGCTCCCAGGGCCAGAAGCACTGGGGCAAAAAGTGAAGAAGAGGCGGGCAACTTAGGAGCTGTGGTTAGTGGACATAGAGGCTCAGCAGTCAGCACATTAAGGTCTATTTGGCTGCAATTTCAGCCTGCCATGTGGGTTTTGGGAATGCAGTGATTGGACAGCATTCTCTGGTAAGCAGGTTTTTGAAGGGAGCTCGCCGCTTGAGGCCAGCTCGTAAACCTTTAGTTCCTTCATGGGACTTGCCAACTGTCTTGGAGGCGCTCTCAGGGCTGCCTTTTGAGCCATTGGAGTCAGCTGACTTAAAGCTGCTCTCTCCCAAAACTATCCTGTTGCTGGCACTAACGTCAGCCAAACGGATAAGTGAATTACATGCATTGTCTGTGCACACATCTTGTCTGCAATTTGACTATGGGAAAGTTATATTGTGCCCTAACCTGGCTTTTGTGCCTAAGGTCCCGACACTGGAACTGCTGGCTTTTCACCCACCACCTTTTGCAGGGGAGATTGAGAGGCGGCTAAATTCACTTTGTCCTGTCAGAGCTTTGTGCAACTATGTGGACAGGAGTAAGGGATTAAGGAAAAGTAGCCAGCCTTTTGTGTCTTGGGTCCCTCCTCACTGAGGGAAGGCTTGGACTTGTCAGTGCATGTCACACTGGGTGGTGGAGGCTATAGTCCTGGCTTATGAGAGTCGTGGACTGCAGCCCCCGGAGAGCCTGCGGGCTCATTCCACCAGAGGGATGGCCACCTCATGGGCCCTGTTCAGGGGCATTTCGGTGGGTGACATTTGTGCTGCTGCTAGTTGGGCATCCCCACACACATTTATTCGGTTTTACCGCCTAGATGTAACAGCGCCTTTGCTGGCGCACTCAGTCCTGAGTGTGGGTTCATATTAATTGTGTGCTAGCCCATGGGGAGGGCTTGTGGTGGTGTTGTGGGCTTCGGAGCATGCAATTCGGGAGTGGGCCACATCTCCCATAGTGAGATACCGAGTGAGGTTTGAAAGAGAACTTTTGGTTACCAGGGTAACCCCAGTTCTCTGAAAACTGAGTGAGGTATCTCACAACACTGCCGTACTTGCATGGATAGGGTACGTGGAAGAAATAGGCTTGAGAATGTCTCAGGACAGACGTGGTGTTCTTGGAGCTTCCATGATTGGTCAGGCCAGGACCAGGTTTTCAGAGAACCGGGGTTACCCTGGTAACCAAAAGTAATGTAGGCCTACACTAGGTAACTATATGCATTTTTGTGTTAGTCTGCACCCATAAAGACATACGCACAGGTCAAAAACCTTAACACAAGTTTTACCTTTTTCACTTCCCCACCACCCAACTGTAAAAGACTTCAACACAACACAAATGGATTTGTGCAAGAACATATTAAACACAACAAGCTCCAAATCCATACTAAATCTGAACAGGTTTTGAGTAGGTAGGTGTGTTCACACTAGAAAAAGTGACAAAATAAAGTATACTCACACTGTACATAACAGTCAGTATGCAGACTAAAAACCCTGTTGAGAGATTTTTGAGTGTGCTGTTGACTCTGTTCTCCCACAGTTTAATGCACAAAGAAATGAAGGAGCTCCTCACAGCTGGAAAAAAATATTGTGGATAGTGGTTTCAAGGAGCAAAAACAAAAGCTACCTGTAAATGGTAAAGTGTGTTGATTTCTTGTATACTGCAAAAGAGCCTATCACACTTTAGCCTATTCACAATGGCATTACTGAATTCACGTGTTAATTACATATATATAAGTTATTAAACCTTTACAAAGATCATGTCTTCTGACATACCTATATATGTATGAAATGATTTACGTACATCATGAGCTCTTACACATAACATATGACTACTCAAGGGACTGGTGTTGGAAATAAGCTTCAGCTATGTGTACAGTACACTGCCACTGCATCTGTCAGTATTTCTCTGTACTTCTCCCTTACAAATGAACTAATTATAGAAGCCCATTTCCGCCATTGTGACGAGGAAGAAGGATTCATTAGGTCATTATAATGACAGACTTTCTCCAAATATTGACTTAGCATCTCAAAATAATGACTGAGAAACTCAATATTTTGAGTTTCTCAATATAATGACTTACAGAAGACCTTTTTCTTTCGTCAAATTGGCGGAAATATCATGCTGCTTATTTTTCATAGCTAATTTCTGTTCGTCTTTAACATGAAAACTATCAAAATGTTTCTATTCTGCCTCTAAAACTATTCTCTTGTTAACGTGGAAAAGACCTAAAACCACACATAAAAAAATAAATAAAACACTGCTATATACATTTACAAAATAAATGTTGTAGCCATAAAGGAATCCCCATTATATCAGAGGTAGGTGTAACCCCTAGTTTGAAAGTTAAATTTTATTGTTTCAGCCACCACTGTTGCTTTGCAGCATCTTGTTCTCCTGTCTCAGAATAGCTCTTCGAGGCATGATGTTGGCACTGAGGTAACATCTAGTGAGTAGAAGAACACTCTCCTTCATATCTCAATGGGCTGTGGCGCAGTGGCTGATTGCTGCCTGGTGGATCACAAGCCGAACCATTCTAATGTTGCCATTACTCAAAGGAATGCGTGCATCTTGACTAAATACATGCAACAAATCTGTAAAAAATGGGAACAATTATTCTAAAGAGCCATTTAGCTATCCAGGGGGGAATTTCCTTTAACACATTTTATGGAGACTTTGGTGTGATGATGCATATCTGTGAGATATTAGCGTATTAGAGGAGTGGACTGGATGGCTAGAGCTGGGAGATTGCTTTAAGATGAACCTTTTTTTACTGACAATTGAATGTTTTGCTGGGGAGCCTGCGTGTTCACCCCTTACAACAAATACAAAACCACCTCTTATCTTTGTGTTCACAGGCCAAGGTGTTAGGGCTAAATGCAAAACAATACCATTTCAGAATTCAATCCGCTCATCAGCTGCTGCTAAGGTCAGGCTAAAACACAGAGCAATATCTCAAATCGCAATCCATAAAGTGAACAGGTACAAGCAGCAGCAGCACTTTTTGATATCAGATGGGTGTTTGAAAAGGCATACTGTATGCACAAGCGTGTGCTAGACACTTAAAACAGTGCTCATAAATGTAATCCTGTTTTCCTTATGTTCCAGGGAGAATGCGGCTGAGAATACAATTCACCTCTCAGCAGTGGATGCGGCCGGGAACAATGGAGACGCAGAGGTCAGGCGTGTGGAAAAAAACAACAGCACAGAGGTCTGACAGGTGTCTCTGCTACAGTCGTGTCACACGGAGCCTGCCCACACTACGCAAACATTGCTGCTCATTATAACAACAGAGTTGCTGTCATCGAGTACATCTTTACAGAAAGCGGCTTTATTTTCTCATGGTGTTGCATGGCTCATCAAGGTTGTCTACATTCTGTCGTGTTAAGATTAAAAACACAAGGCAATGCAGGCTTTTGGGATTAACCTGCCTGAAGGGATTAGGCTGCTACATCTGTATTATTATATACAGTAAACCACTTCTGTAAATTCTCCGCTTAGGGTTTTGTGGTTAATACCAGCTAAACGACCTGCTGAAAGGTATTTCTAGAGCCAAATGTTTGCATATTAGACTGAATTAGTCATAATGGGCCACAACAGGGTCATTATTAGACACAACCTGGGTGTTCTTTGGAGACCTTGTTGCCTAGAGATTATGTTTTTATTTTACAGTGTTATGCTTAATATGTTCTGATGGAAATGTAATTGCTGCCTGTTTTGTTGGCTACATTTTTGCTTAACCGTAAGGTGTGGAGGTGGATGGTGTACTATGTGCAGGAGGGCAGAGGTTATGCTTCTTTAAAAATGTTCTTGGTGTTGCAAATAAGGCCCACTGTGTATATAAACATTTTTTTTTAAAAGACTGCATTTGTGTGGAAAGACGGCCGCTGAGTATGCCACACTCCCCTGTTTAAGTGCTTGTGAGTGCATTAGTCTGTTGCATTAAAGTTCCCCTCCAGTCAGAAATCAGTGTTGTCTTGCTCATACAGTGTGCTGTTTGAATACTGTATGTGCAGAGTTTAACACTAGAATGATATTTTCACATTCATCTGCTGAAAGTGGAAAGTTTCTCTGTGCTCATTGAACATCTGATTTTAAGGGGCGGGGCCTACCAGCATGATCTGTGACACCACAAATAGTTTGGAAGCAGAGCTGGGAAGTACAAATACTTTTTTTTACAGATATCTGTACTTTCTACATTTTAAAAACAGTCTTGTTACTTTGATATGAGTTTGTGGGGAATTATCGATTATTACAGTGCCGCAGCTACTAACACGTCACCATGCACTGTGCGTAGGGCACCAAAACAGCCTGATGATCATTAATCATAACAATCAGCGCCTAGTGTTGTCAGTTTTGCTGTCATTTATAGTCACACCACTCTGTCCTCTCCTCTGCAGGACAGAGAGCAGGACCACACGCTCACGGAGACAGCAGACAGACGGACAGAATATTTATTTTAGATTTATATTTGTTTCCAGTGAGGTATTATTGAGTGTATATAGGGACTTTGCTCTTCCTGCTCTAGAAACAATATTTAGTTATAGTTTATAAACATATCCAGTTTGGTATCATGTGAAAAACTACAACCTGTGTGTGTGTGTGTGTGTGTGTGTGTGTGTGTGTGTGTGTGTGTGTTGTAAGAAAAATAAATATTGTGTCTAAGAAGTCTAAGAATATGTTTTTAGTCAAATAACATCAACATTTCTTGGAGAAGCTTCAGTTAGCTTTGCACAGCAGAAATGTCCTTCAGAGAAACCAAGAGAGTAGTAGTTGAATCACTATTTCCATTTTACTCTTTTTTTACACAAGTGTCTATACTTCTACTTCATTAAAGACTTTGTGTACTTTTGCCATCTTTGTTGGAAGTCAACCCTGTTCTAGTATGCAACTTATACAAGTGTGATTTTACAATGAGGTAGAAGGAGAAAACGCCTTTATTTTCTCTTTTTTTAGAAGAAGAAAATGCATTATTCCAAGCAGACTATTTGTATATGTCTTAATACATGTCTGGAGGGGATCTTTAAAGTATAAAAATATGGTAAATCTGAAGGATGAACATATAGCATTTTCTACCTCAGCATGCTAACATTGCCTGTAGGATCTGCTAAACATAACTGGCAAATTAATGGAGCAGAAAAATAGCTCTAAATAGTTTAACTAAAAACTAAGCTCTATGGAAAACAGCAGCAAGAGTGAGGCTGCATGTTTTCTGTTCAACCGCCGGTGCATTTTTAAACTGCCTGGCAGCTTTTATCCTGTAAATCAAGTATTTTTCTTATTTTGTTGAAAATGAATTTTAGTGCATCATTAATAACATGCTGAATAAAACACCACAAAGTAACAATTAGGCCATACATGGTTAAGCTTGTATCATTTAAGAGGTTTTTTTTTTCTGTTGTGCAGTTTTGACTGAGTCAGCAGGAGCTTGTTTGAATATCCTCCGTCATGTGGATCATATTGCTTGTCCTGCTGTAATATTTCCATACATATAACGTTAGTACAGAAAATGTACTAAGTTGTTTATTCTATTCTTAACATTAATACAAGTTTGCATGCACATATCCTGGGCAGCCCCTAAGAATAGGCTCCGGACTGCGTGTAACACAAGGTTGCCAACCCTCAATATTCCACAATCCGTTGAATGCAGTAAATCAAAGGTTTCTGCAGAAAAATGCACTTTATATGGATGTATTTAGCATTAACTTGATACTTTTCCAGATGTCCAAAATGTTAAAGTTAACAAAGGCATCATACATTAATACAACACAAGTTGTTCCTTGTGATAAATTTAGAAATTGACTTGCTAATAGGAGCACCCAAATGCATCCGTTTTAGTCTCTGTGAGGCTGGACTGTTTCATTTAGCATGAGCACACGTAACTTTGTGTGGCCTTCAGGTCCTCTGAAGGACCCACCTTCATGAGCTGCGTCCCTCCGAGAGTCCAGGCTCTGAAATGGGACACAGCTGTTGTCTCTCCTCACCATATAGGACATACCAAAAGTAATGCATCTTTTCTGTTGGGTGACAGTTTGGTTTAGCTAAAGATCATGTTGGATATATCATTCGTTTATTTTCAAGGTAGGTGAAGGGAAAATTTTGAGCAGCAGGGAAAGTTTCTTGCTCGGAACATTTGTACAATGTTCATATTGAATGAATGGGTAATGTAATTTGGTAACTAGTTAATGTGATACATTTTAAATACTGTTTAATTTTATATTTATGCTGCATAGTATTACCTACAGTATACTATTGTTGCTGATTTAAACAAAAAAACATACATACATACATAATACATTTTTACTGTATGGGATAAAGGAAAAACAGGATACAACAAAAGTCCACTTTCTTTGTGATGACTGAACAGTGTTTTTTTTGTCTGACACAGGATAAGGTACACGAGTGTGGCTCAGATGACAAACAGTCTTTTTGTCCACAGCACAAACTTGCTCCTCTGTGTGTTATTGTTCTAACTGCTAGTCCTTTAACTTTGAAAAAGGACCTCTGCTGAAAACAAAAACTTGCAACAATGTTACCATCGCTTGTTCCCTTGAGTTCTGAAAAACTTCCCCAGTACCAAATTACAGCTACACAGAAAGTTTCTAAGGCAACAGTGCAGCTGGAGAGATTCATCCAAAAGCGAGTCATTTTCACCACAAGTAAGACCAGGCTGCATCTGAAGACTGTCTTTATTATGACAGAACATCATCAGCATCCAAAATCCAGTGCAAAGGCTGCACTCTGCAGAGGCATGTCCTCCCTCCCAGCCATCCGTTCTGTGGAAGAGATTTTATTTTTCCTGCAGGACCTTAAACATGCGCTGAAGCTCTGCCAGGCCTGTTTGAAGTCCAAGGAGGAGCAAGTGGTGCTGACTGCATGACTTTCCCTGCACAGTCATCAGACCTTAACAACACTGAACAGCTCTGGCAACATGTGAAAAGGCAAAACATACTGTAACACCTTGAGGCTCTCTCTGGGACGCTCTGACAGAGCTGGAATAAAGTGGATCCTCAAGTTCTGCACAAAAACGCACTGTGCAAACTGTGAAGCAAAGACTGGTCTCATATTGGGAAGTCTTGCCTTTCGAAAACATATTTTACCTACAGCAGTGAATAAAAATATAATCTGCCCTGAGAAATACATCTGGATAAAAATATAATTTTGGTACCGATATATGGAACCCAAAAATAATAATTAATAATAAATTGCCTAAATTATATAAATGAAATAATAATTTGTGAAATGATTTAACAAATCAATCAGATAAAAACTATATTATTATATTATGAAATGTTACTTTATTCATTTTCTCTATTTCTTTCTATTACCTTATATATTTTATCTTTAGACAACTCCATCAGAGCAAAATGTAATCTTTCTCTAGCCAACAGGAGCTACCTGCTAACACTGGTTCTTCATTCTGATACTGAGTAACAATATTAAACAAACTGGGGCTCCATACTGAATTGAGCTTTTGGTGGTTCTGTACATTTAAACCGGTTTATTTGTACTTATCACAACCAAAGTGTTAGTACTCACATTAATACCTGACATCATAATAATATAGCATGAGATTGTAACATTAGGCCCTGAAATGTTTTTCAATACGCTGAAATAAGCAGTGCCTCTGTCTAATTTAATAAGTAACCACAGGTTATTATTATTTTTTAGAGCAGTGAAATTCTGAGACATTCAAATTACACAAATAAATGCTTACCATACGAGCTAAAGTTCAGTAAACTCCACAGGCATAAATCACTTAATATGTTATTGTTATAAAGGCAAGGCAAGTTTATCTGTGTACCTTTCTACAACAAGGCGTTACATAAGACACAAAGGCATTCACTAAATATATTTAAAAAAAACACGGGAATATAAAAAGGCATGCATAAATATGATTTTAAAAATAGTAGACTAAAATAAAATAATAGGTAAGATAAGATAAAACACTAAAAAAAACGCAGTGGGTTTCAGGCCCTTGTTTAAAAGAAGAGTTTGAGCAAGTTTTCTGGGAATTGTATGCACCAGATATGTGGTGCATAAAAACTGAATGCTGTTTCTCCGTGCTTAGCCTTGACTCTGGGGACAGAGAGCAGACCTGTCCCAGACGACCAGAGAGGTGGATGGATCATACCAGAGCAGCAGATCACAACTGTTTTTTCTGGCCCTATACCCTTCAGTGCTTTATAAACTAACAGGTTTGGGAACCACTGAATTATGGTAGAGGCCTAACCTTTTCTACCAGTTAATATTAGCCTGTCTGTATGCTTGCCATGCCTCCTTGGACTGTCACACTGCTGTCACATTACATCCATTCCTCAGTTTGTGACTCAGCTCAGGATGAGTTTCCCACACACCTGTAAGTCCCATAAGTCCCACATGTGTACAAGTGTTATTGGAAGAGAGGATGACATTTTAAACAAATTGTCACCTAATCTGTCTCGGTAAGGGCAGTACTTGATAGGTGAACTTGGAACTTTGAGGGAGATAGCTTTTGAAATGTCAGCTGCAATAAAAAATAACACAATGGCTCCCAGATAAAGGAAAATATACTCCATGCTCCCAAGGGCTCAACAGAGACTCTGGTGCTGCCATGAATTAAATGGAGTAACTACATCACAGCTCAGTAACTTGTGAGATTCATACTCAGCATGGATATTTTGAAACCAAATTTTGTTAGTGTGCATTTACTTTCCAATTTGATATATATATATATATATATATATATATATATATATATATATATATATAGTATTTTCTTTTTAAGCTTTTTTACCTTATCCTACAAAACCCATTGGTACTATAATATCTCCTTATTTTCACACCATCCAAAGATCTTTCTTGATTTTAGAAAGATCCATAATAAAAAACAATCATCCGCTCTGCAGGGAGAAATTAGAGTGTGTCTTTTGAGGCAATGGCACCAGATGCACAGCATGGTGAGGCAGACAGTAATATACAGTAAGAGGGATGAGCCAATCCAAATACTGATAAAACACTGGCAAGTAGCCTCACTCTGGGAACTATAGAGGAGCTGGCTGGTAATCTACTTCAAAAGTGGCTTGCACTGGGTAGGGAGACATGCAGAGTTAAAAGCAGGAACAAATCCCCCCATCCAAATGTGCACCTCTCTTTCTCCCCATGACTGACAGTTGTTGCAGTGAAATACTGGGCTCCAGGCACTGCCAGAAGGAATAAAACCTCCACTGATTCTGATCCAATTTGTGGGAGCCAGGTTACAGACTTGTGCATTCATTGAAAAAGACAAGAGTTTTGGAATTGACATTCTGCAAGGTGCTCTTGGAGTGTGCAGACGGGCAGTGTTACATTTGGGGGATCGATGGTGTTTTCTGGCACGGTGCAAAGCACACACACACACACACTCGTCCGTCAACAGTTCTCTAGGCTGGGCTGATAGTAGACCCTGAAGATGAAACCCAGCACTCTAATCCAGTAGTCCACTGTAAAGCCACTGCCCTCCTGAAGGCTCTGCTTTCACATGTCAGCGCCTCCACGTGTTCCCACAATAATTGGGATAGAGAGAGCTTTGGGTAGTGGGCGGTGGTTTGTGTTATTCTGCTGGAGAAAAGAATTTGCGGTTTCCACTGCGAACAGGAATAGAATTATGTAATTCTGGTCCCATTCCTTAATCATTTTACACCGCATGTTTCCTATGACTCCCTTCCAGACTGTAATTGCAACAATGAGGCAATGTACACAGAAGAATAGCTTAGTATGCTGAATGAAGTAAGCCATGAACAAATTTGTACATTGTAAATAGGTGTGTAATGAGAAGCATGCTTTTCTACACAAACTGTTTATTACACATGTGCTCTGAGAGCTGCATTCATCAAATGTGCATTTTCATTTTCAAGTTTTTCTTGCAGTCTGAATACTGGGTAAGCAGCAGCGATTGAATCCATCTTACTCTGCTGTTTTTGCTGTACCAAATGGCTTATATAGTTAGTTTTACTGCAGCAGCCCCACAAGCTAACACCTCCTGCAGCTAATAAGCCTTCTTGTGCTGAGTAATCACAACCATGTACCTCCGGTGCAACTGAAAGTGCAGTTTAAACATCTTGAAAAACCACGAAAATCATCAGGTTTGATGAAAATGCCACCTTTGAGGTGTCACTTGTTTTTCTTTTCTGGAATACTGTTGTGGCTTAATCGCATTACAAAGACTAAAGAGGCTCTTTCCCGGTGGCTGTATTGAAGCAAACTCTTCAAGAAAAAAGTTGTGCTTGAGAGATTAGCACATTATCCAGTGTGATGATTTCTGGAGGACTCTGTTGGTTGTGGAACATATGGAGCAATTTCAGAGTCACACCAAACTTGTAACATACAGTATATCTTCAAGATCATGGTCTTTTAGAATTAGGTGTGGATTTAAGGGCTGCAGGAGGATATCTTCATCTCAAATGACTTCTCCTCATGTGCACATACTATACATTTTTCTTGCTCTGCATTTTTAGAGGCATATAACTGACAATTTTTTAAGCCCTGCCCCTCAGTTACTGTTGCTATATGCACTTTCTGTTTTGGCACAGCACAATGGATTTATAACTGAACGGGCATACTTGGCACCGAGCAGCAACCTCTGTGGCGGGCGAATGAAGCTGACACAGGAGTAACAGTTGCTCGAACAGCCACAGGCTGGCTACAAAGAAAGCTCAACTTTGCAGCAGAAATGATCATGTTAAGAGCCTGGTAAAAAACGGTGTCCACAGCTAAATGACCCATTTGTGATAACTGTACAGGGGGTGTATTTTTATATAATTCACCCATTTAAATAATGTTGAATCAAAGTTAAACTTCATTAAGGGCGTGGCTGGTCTTCAGATCTGGGTGTTTGCCTTATTTAGTGGCCCATTGCTTCATAATCTTACTCTTTACATTACTCTTAACTCTAATATACTGGCATCTTAGTCCCAAATAGGTGTTTTTGAACATAACTGGTAACCCCACTTAATAGTGTAATTAGCTAATGACATACCCCTTACCTTTAAAAAAAGGTACAAGGTGTAAATAGTAAGCTTGTAGCTGGTCATGCATAAAAGTTTCCAGTTTAAAGAGCAGATAAGAACACATGTTTGTTTTGGGATTTTGGAAGGGTGATTATTATTATTATTATTATTATTATTATTGTTATTATTATTGCCTCATACTCAGCGTTTAGGCATATGGAGAAATCACAGACCTGCCAAGCCTTGTTACAGTTGCTGGAATTTTCAGGAGCGTGGTTTAATGAAATCCACCAGTCCAAAAAGAGGACCACATCTGCATTGCTCCTCATTGTCCCTACTCATCTTGGAGAGCTCTTCAGCTCTGAAAGGCAATGTGAATGTTCCCCTTACTTTCAGCTTGGAGGGGACTGTTCTCTTGTTTGGCATGCTGGCTTCCTCCCAGCTATTATTCTGTTTCCTCTCTGGATTTCTCTTGATGAAAACTGAATTTGTGCTTGTTTGGCCATGATAACTATACAGTTTTCTTCTATTTATTCCAAAAACAATGTGCTGTCATTGCCATGAAGGTGAATGTCCTATCTGCACAAACATTGTTTGCCTTGTGAAAGTGGAAGTGGGTTTGCTTAAAATCCATGCACATTTTGGCTTAGTGGAGTCCACTGAAGAAATTATGAAGATTGAATATTTGAATACAAATGCATGCAAATAATGATCTCTTAACTTCCTCTTGTATGTCAGCACTGATAAATCCGACAAACATTTTCTTTCTTTTTGTCATTATGTTCTGACAAAAGTGCATCAAACTAAATGGGCTGGCAGACAAATAATAAGCAGAACAAATCACAAGTGGAACAGGTTTGTTAATGTTTTGTGAAATAACTCAACCGTTATGTCATACTCTTCACCTTGGCTGAGGGGGTCTCCTCCCTGCCACTAAAACACTCCTGGCTGCCCACCTTCCAACAATCATTTGCAATATTTGTGAGCACACATTATAATAAAAGGACAGCATCTGTTCACTGGACATGTACCATAAAATCTGGTTTGTTGGGATAGTTTATGCCGTACATATTAAACAATTTAGATAAATTATGTGTGTGTTTATGTGTTGATTAATCATCTTTAGATGTGTTGGCAGATGTATTTTTGAACTTTGTAAATATCTAGGCTAGCTGTTTCCCTCTGGTTCCAGTCTTTATGTTAAACTAAGACAATTACTATTTATTTTATTTATTATGGCATATCGTAATCATGATCAACTTAAATAACATGGATTGACTTGAAATAACTGTCTATTGATTTATTTTGAACAAGGGAGTAGTTGCAGTATGTTTTTGTGCCATTTTAAAAGCATGGTTATCACGATATATTGTGTATTGTAATTATTTGGCCAAGATAATTGTGGCATAAAATGTTCATATGGTCCCATGCCTAGCCTCCTTGCATCAGCTACATACTTAACACACTGTCATGACAGTTGTATTGATCTCATGTAATTGTCAACAAGAAAGCGAATAAAAGTATTTCACAAAATGTTGAATCATTTGTTGATGTGTTCTTTTAATGAGAGCAGCTGATAATGCTGTTTTTACTGACCTCTAGTGGTTGGAGTTCTCACTTTGCTGCAGTGACGTAGAAATGTACTCAGGGAGTGATCAGTACAAATCCAGGGTTGGATCAGATTACTTTGAAATATAGTCACTTACTGGATACAAATTACATGGCAATTTTTTTGATTAGTAAAGTAATCCACCGGATTACGACAAAAACTGTAATCTGAATGTTTTGAATACATTTGTGTTTTTCGAAGTGTGATGATGATGAGTGATGCCGATATTGCCAGCAATGGAGGGCTGTTCTGAAGGGACTGCTGCTGCTTGAGCCTTCCATATTAACTCAACACTATTCTGTTTTCTCCCACCAGGTGCACCATAAAGTGGAGCACTTCTCTACGTAAAAACCCCACAGGTGTTTCTTTCATTAGTTAATAGAGCATTGGCTATCATGAAAAATGTTTCATACTGTTTTTCAAGACGTAATCAAAAATGTAATCGAGCAATCCTTGACAGCATAGCTATAATGTGATTACACATTTTTTCAAATGTAATCTGGGCTGACTATGGTTACTTATTTCATGCAATCTGATTATGTAATCCCAAATTACTGTACATGTAATCCCTGTGCTGACATCACTCATTTGTGGTTACAGATGCAGCAAAGAAACGCAACATAGATTTATTACTACTGATTATCAACTCAATACAGAGTAACAAATCAGATTAAAAAGATAATCCAAGATCATAACATTCATTTCCACATCAATCTCACAGTGTAAATGAAACTAATATCAGCACTAATGGAACAGTTTACATTACTCAAACGTGATATGCATTTGTCCTGGAACATTAAGATCCATTATGAATAAATATGTGCTATAATGCGCTCATACACATAACATACATTCACATCCCACATGTGGGATGTCAGTTCCCGCTCCAGAGAATTTCATGGAATATATCTCATTCCATCTTATAAATTGTTAAAGAAAGTGTGTGCTGCGGTGGAACAAGCTTGGTTCCCAGGAGAGCGTGGCCCAGTCAGATGTTGGGGGGTGAAATGCTACCTGCCTGAGGAAAGTCAAGTGAGGCTCAGTGTGGAGGCGACAGACAAGGAGGCCTGTTTGATCCCGCCAGTGTCTCCCTTTCCGGGGCTCACGTCTGATTGATGGAAGCTGTCATGTGCTAAACAGATCTATTTTTCTCCCGCCGCTTCGTATGCTAAGGCTAGATTGTAAACAAACATGCTGTTGAGTTACCGTGTACCAGTTGCCCTCACCACTTCCTGTCAGCTTTGATCTGCTGGAGGGAACTTGTTCTCTTTCTTTTTTTTATTTTGTCATTGAAAATGCATAGGCGTCAGTACTCTTTTAGCACAAAGTGGGTGACTAACAGTAAAAGCCAGGATTTCTAATGTGTATAGCATACATCATTGCCATGAACAGGCCCCAGCGCTAAATATTAAACAGGAGAGCCTTGGCTTTAAGTAGGAAGGCCATGGCTGCTCCTCCGAGAATGGTCATTTGCTTCAATACTCCTGCTTCTCTTCTTCCCATTTGGCTCAAATTAGTGTGCTGGAGCTCTATTAAATGGAGGACAGAAAATGAAGATTTGATAAAGCCCGTGCCATAGTCTCAACAGGGCATGTTTTATGGATGTGCGCAGCCGCAGCTGAATTCCAGCCCGCTCTTCACCCTCTCTCTGCGGTTTATTCATGACAGCCTGATGTTTTGCTGTTTTGCTAGCTGCTTACCTTTTTTTATTAGGGTGTTAATCTCTCCAGAGTTGAATGACAGCATAAAACCTGTTCATTTGTTGATCGCTGGGTGCCACACTCGGGCTTAGGTCTTGCTTTCATTAATGTCTCAGAAATCCACCGAAGGGCATTAACAGGGAAGACCCTGTTATACACACGCAGGTACAGGGATTTTGGGAAAAAGTTGCATTAACACGATTTACAGTTTGTCTGCTCTGTGAACATATTCAGAACATTGGCAAGACATATAGAGACTAATTTTAGACTGACGCCTTGCAGTGGTTATAAATGAGTGACATGAACGACACACTACATAATTAAAAGTTGTCTCTCAGATGGCACACATTGTTTTCATGTGCGTTCCAGCACCAAGTGCTAGAAAAACACTGCCACTGTTGACTCACATCAGTCTGGACTACTAAATGTCTTTGTTGGGGATGTGAGAACATCTGCTGGAGGTGATGGGTGAAAACAATTCACCTTTCTTTGCCTTGTTACATACAGTAAGTTTCTTCAAGTCCGTTTTTCTAACTTTGTAAGATTTGAGTGTCTGAGTTTGACCTGCAGGTGGGAATGTATCTTTTCATAATGGTTGTAACCTTTTACAGCATGTAAAGCTTGTTGTTGGTGGCTTGGTGTTGGTAGTTGGATATAATGTGGCTTCCGAAGAGATGCCCTTTAGCTTGTGGCTGATATTTGTGTTATTGTTGTAAGACCTTTTTTTTCTTTTTTTCCAGAGTTTAAAAATTTGCTTTGGTTTGTTTGCTTCTAATTGGTAGTTGGAGGTACGCACTAATGGTGTGTCGTTCAGCTCTATAAACCTGCTGCTTTGTGAATAATGATTTTTTTTTTTTAATTGTTATTGTAAAATGAATACAAGACAGACTCATAAGATGATCCTTATATTAATGAAAGAAACGTCTCACTTTTGTAATAACATTAAGACTGAAGCATGGTGAGATACAACATACAAAATGTTGAATACACACTACAAACACTGTTTGATGTTTTGGTGGTTTTAAACTATGGTATTCTGGAGATCTGACAAACGGCTGTAAAACGGTGGATGAATTTTTATTTAGCATCCACACCCTCGCAAAATGATCAGAATTTCTTCCATTTGGTCCGATAACATTTGAAAGTTATTTTATCCCCATTCAAATGGGTAGATTTTTTGGCTTCTCTATGCATCGAACTGCCGAGATCCAGTGTTGAAATTTGCAGGTTCCACAGGAGTGAACGGAGCCCGCCTCCAACGCTGTATCCAGTTCTCCTTCATACATCCATGATTTCAAACTTGCCATTTGCCCAAAGAAAAGATGGGACTGAGTTTGAAACTTGAAAAAATAAAACATAACTGGCACATGAATTATTATTATTATTGTTATTATAAGAGACTGGAGTTCACTGGGTTGCTGTGTGGGTTAGGTTTAGGCTACAAAAGCGCCTTGGTAAAAGTTTTGGTTGAAAATTCAAAAAACTGTGCCAGGTGTCACCACTGACTTTTTCAAAATTTGACCAAGGCAACAATCTTTCTCTGACTGTAACCAAGTGCTTTCAGTTGCCTAAACAACAGAAACATGATATTGTTGGGGGAAAAAACGATATGTTGTTAATAAATGTTTTGCAGATACAATCAGTTGATATGTTAATAAAAAAATACCTATGTTGTATTAAATATAAATATAATTTGAGGGATAATTTAGAAACATATTTTCTGTTGCAAATGAGCTGCATGTAAACTTTACACTTTAGGATTGCCTTAAGACAGTGCTCTCTCCAGGCTTGGTGCCATGTTAGGGCTATACCTATGTTGCCTGGGAGGGGGCACCACCTTGAAGTCTAAAGTCTGTAGGAACAAAAGTCTTCCTGTGCAGTACATGCCAGAAATCATCTGAAAGACTGGAACATGATTGGCTGCAGTGTTGCTCTGCAAGATGGGTTCTCTGGTTACGTTTAGTTACCTTCTACCACTGCATATACCACCTAAGTGTGTTTTCTAAAGCACTGTACTGTATTTTGCAGTTTCTGTCGGATTTACTGACTAGAATACATCTAAACAGTTTCTATAATACCGATGAGAGAGGAACTGATCTGACTCGGCTCCAATTTTTACCTTGCTCTCTGCTTTTAAGATTTATGAGCGTGAAATGGATTTCTTTTGCCCCGAGTTTCGCCTCCCAGGCAACATAAAGGCTGTGTTACCTTATTGCTAGAGGTTGTTGAGGGACGTATACAGCCTTTGTCAAAGACTGCAGTCACTATACATGTTTCTATTTACAATTAACACTTTTTTTGAGGTTGTGTTTTGTCATAAAATATCTTTTAAGAAAACTAAGCACTGGCAGGGTTAATACAGTCTATCTAAATTTCGGGTTTTCCATGTCATTTTCTATACCTGCATAATTTTGAAAAACATGATAATGACTTCATATAAATGTGTATAAAGGGAGGAAATTGCATTCACTTTTTTCTGGTTGAAGGACTTGTGATTTTATTTGTCTCCCCCAGTTCTACCATCACTCCTACACGCTTGCATATAGTTTATACTGGATCACCCTGAGCAAAGCCATTCTACTTAATGAGTACTTTAACCTTTGACACTCAAAGTAAATGTTGTTGCTACTCTTTACTCTGTGGCACTGTTACTTTTTCTGCAGTAAAAGTTTTGAATATGTCTTTCACCTCTGGGTAGACCGTAAATTCCCCCTGGAAAGTAGAATAAGAATAATCGGTAATATAATCATAATGAAAACCTAATAAGTTAGTTTAAAAGTTACAGATGTAATAGAATATATAAGGTCATATTTGCAATATTTCTGAAACCCGATAATGACCTTGATTCAGAGACAGAGATCTTGTGATGCAGCCATGAATAATTTTGTGCAGCACTAAATTTTCAGGGCGCTACATTTCCTGCCGGCAAATAATAAAACACTTCTCACCTCATATATTATAACCTCACCTTCACCCGCTCAGCGAGACGCATCATCATTCCAGCAGAGGAAATAGGATGGGATGTGTCTTCTGAGAGTTTATTTTAGTTAATTTTGTTTTGTATATTTAGCGCTCGCGATATGTTTTTACACTTTTAAACCCATTAATCATCAGCGAGTTATCAGTTGCTTTCATACGGGTGCAAGCATTACAAATCCTGTTTCTACTGGAAGAAAAACCATGTTTAGCCGCACATACATGTTGGGGGTTTAATATTTGAACACCCATGTTGTGTATTTGTAGACGGTTATCATATTGTTTGTGTTGGGATTACCGTTGAACCTCCAGATGTCATTATAATGAAGTAAACAATAAACTTTGTAAATAAAGATATTGACAATTCTTATCAGTGCTCGAATATATGCCACCTCTGTTGAAATTAGATTTAATTAGCTGCTTTAAATAACCTGGACTTTAATTAACCAGATCAGCTTAATCGAAACTGTACACAAACAACTTAATTAAAATCGCTTTATCTGGCGCTAAGATGACCGCTAATACCTCACCTCCTAATCACACTGCGCCCTCAAAGGCGGTATCGCAGTGAAGAGGAAGTGAAGTGAAGCACAACTGAAGAGAAGAGAAGAAGGTCTGGCTGACTTGTAATAAGGGTGGTGTTACTGATGGAAGCATAGCGTGCAATATGTTATGGATTAGTGTCGTACAGGATACAATTTCTGGCCTGCAAACACTCACATTGCATATTCAGCGGGGATGATGTCTTAATGATTTCACTATTGCTCATATCTTCAGGCTGGCTCGCTTACTGCACTGTGATCCGATTTATAGCCGTGGGTGTTCCAGCCCGTATATAACTGTGTCCAAGTTGGGTTTGGTTTATGTCTGGGCAACAAAGTCATGACGGTAAATTCTGCTGAAGTAAATAATATGTAAATCTCTATGACAGGAAGATATATGATCTTTATTCCAAAATAAGAGCGCTACCATTTCACAAAATCACAGCATGATTATAACAAAAGCAATTTATTGCATTCAAACTCATAGCTGCATGGTGGTTGAAGTGCTTTGTTTACAAAATCAAACCATTTTTATAGTCTGCACTATTTTCCAACAGCCTGGGGCCTTGTTAACAAAAATCCTCTGGGCTAAGATGAAGTCAGCCTTAAGATTCTTCTAGGAAAGTGGGCCCAGAGAGGTGCAAAAGGCAGACATCCTGTAAAGTTATGTAAGTAAATTTTTCCTTGAATGCTAATGTTTAACAGCCAGGTTTGTGATGCTTTACACCAATGGAAACCCAAGGGAGTAAAGATGATTTGTCATTGGTGAGTGCAGCTTCCTCTGGACGGACTGCTCTACTTACTGATGTGTGTACAGTTCGGATTTCATGATGTTCAAGCAGTCATGGAAATCCTGAACCTATTGCTGTTATACTATATTTATGTAAACATATTATCACACTTCTGAAAAATGAAGAAACTGCACCTTCAGTCAACAGTCAACATGTCTGCTTTAGGCTTAAAAGCACAATAATAGAACCCAGTTCACGTGTATAAAAACAGAGTATATAGCCTATAGCTTGCTGCGTTTTTATTCCCTGTGTTGAATGTCATTAAAGGGATAATATCGCTGAGAGCTGCTGCCTGTCTCTCATTCAGTGCTTCTTGACACAATATGTTTTTTTTCTTTTTTAATTTTCTAAAGCGCTAATGACACGCCTCCGCACAACCCTGCGGGATGGAGCCGGATTTTACGTGAATGCAGCCACTGCAAGCTCTCTGTAAAACCTGCAGCTCTTTATACATCCATGACACAGACGGAGAGCAGAGGAGAGAGATGGAGACAGCAATGTAACCTGGTCTCTATGTTTTTATAGTCCCGACCACACACCTGCACACTGGCCAAAGGTTGACGCCCAGAATCGTTCCAGTGAAGATAAGAAGAAAAACTCACCTTAGTCTGATGTGTTTTTAGTTTTTTACTATTTGATGTTGTTTTGCTGCTTTTATGCTTTTATGTAAAGTGTCTTTGAGTATTTAGAAAAGTGCTTATAAATAAAATGTATTATTATTAATAATATTCTATTTGTGTTCCCTATAATTTCCAATCTTTCAATATAAATACAGTTTTAATCATTTAGGTAACTCCAGAGTACTTGGTTAGGGTTAGGGTAAGATTGTGATTTATACTTGTTGGAATTTTGTTGGAAACATGAATATATCAATATACAGCACTTGCCTAAACTCAAGCAAAACCAGGCCATAATCACTGGACATAATCCAAACTGCATTTGACTACAAACACATTTGGCAAAACAAATTAGTATAGAAATGAATTTCTATGAAATTATCAGGAGGAGAGACAAAGCACAAACACACTATTCCTGACCATGTAAATAATATATTTATATTTTCATAAACACCACAGAACACACCAAATAGTTCAACGGTGATAAATAGTTGTGTTTTCTTTAGGTTGTATTCACACATCTCGTTTGCAGTGTTTGTTTAGGCATATGTGAACACAGTAATTGCACTCAGATGCGGGGCAAAACAAGCAGGCCGATATTACCAAGAAAGTGTGGTCTCCGCATGACTCACAACTACTCATAAATGAATGTGTTTTGGGGCACCCTACCTAGTAGAGCTGGCGCCCTGTGCACCAAGGCTAAGTGCTTGGTGCAGTGGCCATGGGTGAGTCCGACCTTTGGCCCTTTAAGCCATACATATTTAAGTGATCCCAAAGTAATAAGCCTCGAATCATTACTGCACAAGATGCCTCCTTTTTGTCCTGTCTCTACCTGTTAGTCATTATTTATAGCATGCAGTCTATTTACAGTGTGATAATGCTAATAAGGCTTACAATCTGTTATTTCTTTGGGAGCTCTTTGAGAAACTAATACAAAAAATAATAATAACATAAATATACCCATCAGACGCATTAAAGGGCTCCATAAACTTCTGTCATGGTGAGTGTGCGTACTGGTATATATCTTTCACACCATGATGTTGTGAGCTGGCAAAAAAAAAAAAAGGGGGAGTGTGAATTTCGGTGACACTTTATTTAGAGCTTTTTTGTTTCACTACCCTGTTATCTGTCATTTAAATAAAAACTTCACTAACATAGGGATGCGTGTGTGATTAACAACCTTTTTGACAAGCCTTAATTCCGTTCTATCTTGAGTAAATGTTTGTCACTCGAGAAAATAATTATTATGATAATAATCGTTATATAAATAATCAAATACATGATCTTGAAAAAAAACGTCCATTATTCGACTGTATTATTGGGGAATAACTATAGCCCACACCTTCAATTGACAGGTTGTTAAAGTGCCACTAGCCATGCAAAATGGATGTGCCAGTGATACAGCTGCTGCTTTGGCGCTGCTGGAAGATATTGCTACTGTGCAATTTAGACGAGAACAAGTATTTAGAGGGCATTTGAAGTCAGACCACCTTTTTATCAATCTCCTCCAGGGTCCAAGGCTAAAAGCTAATGGTGTTCACTTCCTCTGTTACATTCTGCCATTCACCATACTTCATTCAATTGTTTATCCCAGAGGTTAGGGATCCAAATAACACCCCTATTATTTTGTCAGTTCACCATTAGTGCCAGTTCACATTCTGTAAAATGTGCCTCTTCTTCTTCATTTGTTTCTTTGATGCTTCTGCCAGTTCTCCTCCAAACGTTTCTAAACACTGATCCTTCATAAGCACATGAAGGGGGGAGCCATTTATAGTAAATCGTGGTCAGAAGGCACGTGCAGGTGCGCACAATTTCCAGATGATTGAGATTTATGAAAAACACATAGGAACAGACGTACGTAAGGGTTTTATAAATGTGATGAAAAGACTGCATATGCATGTTTCCTGTTGTGTGTGTCTACAGATGTCTGCATCTAAATATACACAGAATTTTATGCATCGGGCCCCTGGTGTTGCTTATAGATGCTGACCTGTAGCACAGGTGCTACAGTGAGATTGACGCACACATGATTCTCACCTGTCAAGTAGCTCAGTAACATGTTAGCAGGTGTTCATTTCTAAACCTGCTGGCAAGTATTGTGTGGTTGCTGTACACCTTCTGACACGCAACCTGAAATAATGTTTAACATCAATTAACATCAAAGTGTTTCACCAAGCTGCTCCCATATAGGCATCTATACATTAAAATCTTCACTCACAGAGCTTTCCTCTTTCATCCTCTGTGGTGGATTCTTGCCTTTGCAGAAAGGAAACCCCTTATATATTGAGTCTCTTCAAGCAATTGAATCGAGGGAAGCTTTTATTAGAGTCCACAAAAAGTCCAGCTGAGCTCACAGTCCAGCAATAGCCAAGCAGTGTCTTTCAGCCGGACAGACCGTGGCCTATTACCAGTGTTGTTCGCATGCCTGAGATGAATGAGAGAATGGAACCCTCTGCTGAAACACTGAATGTATTTCCATAATGATTCACTGTAAGGTACTGAATTCCAGGGCTGGATTCATTTCTCAGGACTCCAGAAACATGAGATATAATGTGATATCTGACCTTTGAAGAAATTAAATCTTTGGCTCACTTTATGCACAGACTGGTATTACTGTATACGCTGGCCAAAGATGGGATTCGCATGAGATTTGAAGCCATTTTTTAAACATACATTATATGCTAAAAAAAGGGGCAATAAAACCAGTTTGAATGCCAAAAATACATTTTCCATTAACAGACGGACATTTGCGGTAATATTCATACTTCTGAAAACTTTAGTATAGGAAAACTTTTATATTCTTAGACCAGCTCTTTCAGAACATTCAGATCACATTACTGCATCATTAACATACAAAGTACTGTAGTGTTTACCATGCACAACAATGTAAATAATTGTGTCTTGGAGTTGTTTTAAGACAAGTCTGAGAGATTTTTAAAACTTGGATAGATAAAATAAACTGCCTTCTAAAGTTTAACTGGTTGCATAAAACGGTGGTTCCCAACGTGGGGCTTGGGACCCCACTAGGGGTTGCCAAAGCTTCACAGGAGGTTGCAAGTCCTTCTTAATTTTAGGGGTGTAAGAAAACTTAAAAATATACACAATATGGCCTATATTTCAGCATTTTGTTAATTTCTGGGGGGGAAAAATCATTTTAAAAGTTTAGATTATTATTTAAGATCTAAACTCTGAAGACCTGAACACATGCTATATTCACAGAGCCTTCACTCTCTGATAAACAGCCTCATCCTGCATTAGAAAACAACCAAGAGCTAATAGAACAATGGCCAAGCACCAGATAGAATAAAACACTGAATTTGTCCAAAAACAGAAGCCTACTAAGATTGTTGCAATGCAGTATATAATCTGCTTATTTTTACAAAAACTTCTGCAGTTATTGTGTGTATTTAGCTTCATTGGCTCACAACAGAGCCACTAATCAGAAGGTCTGCGGTTTGATCCCCGAGTAAAAGGTGCTTTGAGTGGCCGGAAGACTAGAAAAGCGCTACACAAATACAGTCAATTTACCATTTAATTGTTATGCATTGAATATAATATGAAAAATATACATAAACTATGTCACTCGTTTACTCAATGATAGAAAAGACAAACGGTTGGCAACCACTGGCTTAAATCTTATTACACTAAATATAGAACATGTCATTTCTGCTGCTAAGGGGTCTCTCACATCAAAACAATAACAAAATACTAAGTTTGATGACATTGTGAATTAACATGGGATCATGGGAGTGGTTGTCTTCACCAGCATTGTTGTCATTGCAGTCAGCTTGTCCTGGTTAAGATTTCTTTAGTTTTCATCAGGAGGTTTTTAACAGGAGCTGAATTATCCACAAACTAGTCTGCTGATTAAAACCAGTAAAAACACTGAATTAAACAGTTTAATTTAAAAATCTGTGTTTCTGCAACACTGTTTGGTGGACAGACAAAGGATGTTCTAGGGGCTGTGAGCCGAGCTGCTGCTAATGTTAGCTCAGCCAAAACTGACTCATTTCCACAAAGATCAACAATGTGTATCATAAATGTGTACAAAAAGTAAACTGGATAAACAGTCAATGTATGTCAGCTTCTGGCAGACAACCACAACGCTGACGCATGGACAAAGGGGATATGACGCCATCGACAGGCGACCGGTGAAACGCAGCGTTACCTGAATAAAGTTACAGATTTCTCTGATTTTGAACATTGTCGGAAACATTTGGATAATGTAAGTACACAACTCGACTACATATAGAACATAGTGTTTATAGACATTTTGATGTGGAAATTATACATCTTTAAGAAAGACTGGCTGCTTAAACCATATTACACTGAACTGGAGCCGCTGTGAAACATTAAAAGTCAGGACAAATAACCTGGAGGAAACCACAGGTAACACAAAGGTAAGGTAAAAAAATAACAGGTTGCGTTGAGAGCTGTTCTCTCCGGTAAAGTAACTTTGTAATGCCTCTTAATTTGTTTTTCTCCTGCTCTCTCTCCCTGTCAGTATCTCATTGTTACATCCCGGCTATAGTCTCTCACCCTTTATTGCCCGATAAAACAGTGCTGCAGATTTTACACCTGCTTTTCATGTTCCCTCTGTCGCAGTGGTCTGTCTGCAGAGATAAAACAGGTGCTGAGTGTATTTGTGTTCATTTCCACCTTCTCCTGTCTTATTTTGTTTTTTTTAATTGGAACACCTTAAAATACATATTGCATGAGCCCACGCACGCAATTGTCAGTAGTGCTGCTGTAGTTACATTTTAGCAGCGCAAAAGCAAGATGTACTGCTTTAGTAAATAAGGAAAAGACGCAATTTGACCGTTTGCCTGAGAATGACAAAAATGGTGTTCTCATTACTTAAGTCTGTCTTAAGTCCAAGGCTTAAGTCCGCTTTGGAAGATTAAAAATGCCTAATGCCTCTAGTTGTTTTTCATTTTGGCACGGCTGATAAGTCTCTATCTCAAAAAAGGAGAAATGCTTTGTATTTAGTAGGGGCAGCTCTCTGAAATGCAGTGCATCTCTTCACTTTGTTTCCTGTGTTGTGGTTTGATTTTAGTGTGGCAAACAACATTCATGTCACAATGAAAAATAATTGATTCAGCTATAGCATACTAAATGCTAACTACTTATTTTCTTAACATATTCTTTTACTTAGAGGTGTGTTACATTTAGGAGGATCTATCTATCTATAAATGGAATAGATAATTCCATAGGTGTATATAGGTTTTCATTAGTTTATAATCACCGGAAAATAACAATCGTTGCGATTTCGCTACCTTGGAATGAGATGTTTTTATCTATAGATGTGGGTCGCCTCTGTGGAGGCCTTTATTTTGGGCAGTCATGTTTCTACAGTAGCCCAGAAGGGGCAAAACAACCACTAGCTCTAGATGAAGCAAGGGTGAAGCAAGTGAGTTGCAATCTGCAACTATACCTCTAGATGCCACATGCCACAATAAATTAATACATAAAAATAAAATACATATTGCAATTTTTATTTATTTCACATTATTTTTTCGTTATTTAGGCATTTTAATTCTTCCATATATTATATCTGCCATACTGGCACCACTCTAACACACAAGCACCTGCCACTGTGGTGATGGACAGCTAAAAGCGGCTGTCTAAACATAGAGTAGTTATTGCTGTAGTTAGCATGGAATCTACTATCAACACATTGTTGGCCAATGCTATCTCAGTATGGATCTCACCTAGACTGTTCTCAGCTGGTCTCAGTGAAATCCACACAGCTGCTGATCCTCTCTTCGCTCTACAGCTCCCAATGCCTGTGCACTAATCTTGATCATTTAATATTACATCTCCAAACGACCTGGTTGATTAGATGTTTGATTATCATCATGCTGGAGTGGCCCGTGGAGCTTGTGATAGCAGTCTAATTCCACATGCACTGTGCCTGCATGCTTCAGTGATTATAGGCCTCGGCCAATGAAAGCCTTCTCCAGGGCTATATGAGAGTATTGGCAACAACAATTACTTTGCTGCGAGACTTGCTCTACACACTTCAAACTGAATGCCAAGACTGCAGTGCCAGGGCAGATAAGATGAAGAAGAGATCAAAATAATTTTTTTTGCCTCATCAGACGGCTACTGGGTGCTGGAACGATTGTAGCTGCATGTTGAAGGCTGACTCTCATATAGTTTAAATTTATTTTGTCAGATTCTGTCAGTCCTATAAGACAAAATCCCATCCGAGGTGTAATGTCATAACACAGGCTAATGAGTGTGTGCAATGTGTTTTTACAGCCATGGTTTAATGTGCAGAGGCAGCAGTTAATATATTCCTGTAGTGTTTATACCTTGTGTCTTGAGTGCTGCCACCTCATCAGGAGAGCCACTGATCTCTCTGTTGTTGCTTTGTTTGGGGGGGAAAGACCAAGCCGGGCCCCCTGCTGTTCCTGGTGCTGCTGTAATTATTCTGTTGTTTGAGGAATATTTGGCCTGACATTTTGTATTCCCTTTGCAAGCCAGAGAGATTGGAACAAAAGCAAGCATTATGGCTTGCCATGTGGCAAGCTTATTGCTTTGGATGTATATGTCTTGGTTTTTACCGAGCTGGATTGCACTGTTTGATCATTGCTGGGTTGCATTTGACGTAGTGTTGTGTTTAAGTCCATTTTTATGTGATGCTGCTTTCAGCTGTGTGCACTCATGCAGAAAATGCTTTGGAAATATAAGAATTATTCTTACAATTGCAGCAGAGTTAAATGTTTGCCTATTGCAGTCTATATATGGAAGCACAGTGCCTAAAAAATCAGTGTTAGTTTAAAGCAGGGAGGAAGAGGGAACTTTCAGTGCATCTATTTGTGGCTATGTAAGATTAATAATGGCAATATGACAATGTTCAACAAAGTAAACTTTGTTTAGTACTGTACACCTAGGTAACATGGGACTGATCCAATAGCTATATTGGGTGATACTCCACACAGATCCACGTACCAATCCAGATTCCATGACCAATATTTTTATGGATATGCAATAGTTTGATTTTGAGCCCATAGCCCAATTATTGATAATAGTTCTACAAAGATATCCAGTAGTCCCCATATTTTGTCACCTAGAATTTTATGAGTCACACAAGCAGGCTGAGCTTGGACCATAAACTCCCTGTATCTTCCAGGGTCCAGTGTCTAACATTGAGGAGGATCTATTTGCAGAAATTGAATATAATATTCATAGGTATGTTTTCATGAATCACCTGAAAATATTAATAGTTGTGTTTTTGTTACCTTAATGATCCAATGTTATCCACAGAGGGAGAAGGTCCTCTTCCCCACATGCTGCCATGTTGAACCGCAATGTTTCTACAGTAGCCCAGAACAGACAAACCAAACACAGGCTCTACATCGGGCCATTCGTGTTTTTTCACGCGTTTTGCTGCCACTGTAGTTTCCCCAACGCACTTGGAAGGCTGAGCTGTATCCAAATGGTTACAATCTGCAACTTCCTCACTAGATGCCACTGCATGCTAAACACAGATTTAACAAGACACAATCTGCAACTGAGTGAGCTAGAAATAGTTGGCTCACTCAACATGTCCTTAGTTTGTAGATATTTTAGCCTCAAAACACAGAAAAGCAAGACAGCAACTTGTAATGTGTGTAAAGCCAACATGTATTTGTAGCTGGGTGTAAAAGTACAAGGGGTTAAAACAAGTTCATTTGTAATACAAATAATTATTTCAATTATTTAATTAAATAATTCAGTAATGCAAGTAAACTGAAAGTAATTTAGGTTAAAAGCAGTGAAAGATGAAATGTTAACCGAGAGATTAACATAAATTCATAATAAATAAAGCAGAGTAAATAGTTCATTAAGTAGTTACATTAAACTGTTCTATAGCAGCTGAAGAAAAGTGTGGGGTAAACCAAACATGAATATTTTTTGTGTCATTGGTTCATGCTGTTTCATTTAATTGGTTGCTGTATATGTCACTCAGTGTCACCTGTTGGTAATTGGCCATAGGTAAGGGAGTGAGCGAAAAAGGGGCGGGAAGAAAAAAAGCGACAAGAAGAGAGACGGGAGAATCGAAGAGAAGGAGAGAAGAGAAAATAGAGAGAACTGTGGAGCTGAAGTAAAGTTAAGAAGTAATGACATTTTGGTAGATAGTTTGCTGAATGTTTCAGTAACAGAAGAAGCTGTAGCTGAGGACAGTAATTTGGACACAGTGGATTAGGACGCTTGAGTTTTGCCAGAGTGACTGTGCTAACTGAGCTAAAGCAAGCGAGCTGCTAGCCAAGAGGACGCCATTGCTGAACGGGAAGGACTGTTTCGCGCTTCCTGAGGAGGACTTTGCTTCTGCTGCCGTTGGCTTTCTTCTCCATCTCTTCATGAACTGTTTCTCCAGGACTTATTCCAGACCGTGAGTTGGATTTTCTGTGTGACTGTTAATTGCCACTGAGGATAAGGATTTGCCTGCCACACCACACCGAGCAACACACAGGCCTGCAACTTTTATTGTTTTTGTGTGTGTGTGTGTGTGTGTGTGTGTGTGTGGGCGGGCCCACTGTTTTGTTTAGAGTTTAGTTAAGTACCATATTTGATCTGAGTCTGATGAGTACAGAGAAATCATATTTAGAGAAGAACTAGGAATTTTAGAGACCTGAGACAATTTAAGTTTTGAATAGTATTTCGATATTGCTAATTCTATTTTGCTTATTAAAAGTGTCTGACTTTAACCTCCCCGTTCTCTCTAAGATTCTGGAGAAAGTAGTCGCCAAAGAGTTGTGTGACTTAACAATAGTTTATTTGAGGATTTTCCGTCAGGATTTTTTAAAGGTCATCACAGCACAGAGACAGCTCTGGTTAAAGTTAATAATGACCTTTTGATTGCTTCAGACTAAGGACTTGTGTCTGTACTTGTATTATTAGATCTTAGTGCTGCATTTGACACCATTGACCATAATATTCTTTTACAGAGACTTGAGCATCTAATTGGCATTAAAGGCATACTATGCAGTTTTCCGGTTTTTGTCAAACAGCTACCCCTAGAGTTGCTGCGGAGTACTTGTATTTAACGTTAGCTGTCGTAAATACCACTCACCAGAGCCGTCTCTATATACGGCTCTGCATCTCTGCACTCACGGCCTGATCCCCTCCCCCCTGTATACCGGTAGATAGATAGATAGATAGATAGATAGATAGATAACTTTATTAATCCCACAATGGGGAAATTCAATTGTCACAGCAACATTTGAGTGAAATAAATACAGATATAAAAAACAGGAACATTTGCATACAGCAGGTCAAAGGTCTCATTGTCTCTGGTGGTGCATGTGACAAACTGGTGGAAGGTTGGGAGTGTGGACGAGAGAGAAACATGGTTGAAGTCCCCTGTGATGATGATGAAGGCCCCTGTGGTGATGATGATGAAAGCCTCCGGGTGTTTCGTTTGTAGTCCTGCAGTCACAGTGTGGATGACGTCACACGCTGCTTCTGCTTTCCCAGACAGAGGAATATAGACAGTGATGGCAATAACACTGGAAAGGTCCCGTGGCAGATAATATGGACGAAGTCCGACGGCAACAAGCTCGATGTCCAGGCTGCAGACGCTCTTTCATACGGACGTGCCCGGGGTTACACCACCTGTTGTTTATGAGCACGGCAAGTCCCCCTCCTTTCTTCTTGCCATTCGTGGTGGTGTCCCTGTCGGCTCGAACCGTCTGGAAGCCGGGCATGGTGACATTGGAGTCCAGTATCTGCTCAGGTAGCCACGTTTGTTTCCAGTGATGACTGCAGGGATGTAGAGTTTAAACTTCCTCTTCTTCATCCTCCGTTTAACCCCCGCTCTGCAGTCTCCTCCTCAGCTCCTCCGGTATGGAGGGTCTCTCTCCAATCAGGATGCTCGGGTGCCTCAGGGCAATCATTTGGTTGCGGGTGTAAACAATGCGACTCCCCATCGCCATGGAGACCCGTGCAAACAAAAAATAAAACGTGCTGAAAAATGCCAAAAAAGTATTTAGGTGACGTGAACAAAGTAGTAAGAAAGTAAGAAAAGAGTTAAAAATAGCAAAAAACACACTGAAAACACACATGTTCAGTGGGATGGAAGCTCGGACATCGAACAGGCAAAGATAGACTCCGAAGATGTCTACTGATCAGGTAACGTCTGCAGGTCTACAGTCTGCATGCTGAAAAACACTTTGTCTAATTTTGCAGGGAATCGTACCCAGTGACAGGCCTTTAGAATAACTATAAAAATGGGATGTAGGTCATATAGAGGCATCAGAAATAAATTGAGACTGTTTCATAACCTGTTGAAAACGTATTGTTGCAGCTTTAAGTAGCAGACTGACTAATACATGTGACAAGTCCCTGCATGGTGCACAGCAAACATGTTCCTTCCTACTGTGTACCAATCAAATTTAAAGCCCTGGGGTTGTATTCACTCACTCACTTCATTCATCTTACCACTATGAGTCCACTAAAATGGCCCTAAAAGTTCCTCACACATAGTTTGCTCTTGAGAGCTTTTCACAAAGCTGCAGAGAGCAACTATTACTGGGGGACTGAGAGATCTCCTAGAGGTAGGCCCAATTGCTACAGATGACGTGTTTCATGAATGAATTAATTTGTACATTTAAATAACTGAGTTGAAAGTTGTTGAGTTGGATTTTAGGAAAGAAAAGTCAAAATAAAATGTTTATGCTCTGTTGAGGTGGAAAGGTTGGTGTATCAATAAAAGCAATGCTGCAAAGTGCAATGGAAACAAGCTTATCAAATTAAGCAATGACATACATGAAGCATGTGACTAAACTTTAATTTTTTTAACCAGTTATTATGGAAGACTCGAAGCCGTAGTTGTCCAATGAGTTGTTATTTTAGCTGCTACAGTAAAAAGTTAATGACCGGAAATGCCTGACCCATTGACAGTGTATATAATGGACAGAGCTTCTGGGTCTGTGAAGTGAAGCCAGTGCAGAAGTGTCTTAAACCTGCATTCTATGTAAAGGCCCGCACGGGGAGCTCCACTGGCTGCAATAAAAACCAATACCATTCACTCTAATGGAGAAATGGGCCTACTTTTGACTTGATTTATGAGCTCAGTAAACAGTTTCCTAATAAGTTTATGGTCTTAATCTCTAGTTTCAAGTCTTCCATACAGCATGATGTTCATTTAGTAAATTATGGTCCCATTTAAAGTAAAATAGACCCTAAAGCAGGGTATGCTTTAGGGCTGGGTATTGTTAAGAACCTCGTGATTCGATTTGATTTTGATTCTTTAGGTCACAATTCAATTCGATAACGTTTCGATTCGATATTGATGTAAATGCTTCGATATCGATTCAGTAATGAGTAGAATTACAGCTTCGGGACGGACGACTTCCGTCATGTGTTTGCGTGTTAGTATGGCGTATCGTGGTTCGAGTGTGTATACCATCTTCTTAAAACCCCTGTTTTCCACCACACTGTACGGTTGTAGGTCCTTACATATGAAGACGGCCACAGACTCCGTTATCTTCTGTGCGCGGGCAGAGTTTGGCGGCAGTTTGCAAAGGAAGGATCTGTCAAGTTGCGTCTGTTTTGAATCCACAGGTTTAGCCGCAGGTTGCTGCAGAGCATCTGGATGATGTCGGCTTAAGTGGTTGCGCAAATTTGTTGTGTTACTGCAGTATTTAGTACTGCCTGGCACAGCTCACACACTACCTTACTTTTGTCTATTTCCTGTGTTCCGGGTTTACACTGGAATCCAAAATGACTCCAAACGTCTGCTTTTGAAGGCCTCCATCCGTACAACGCAAATCACACAAAGGTGTTGCTCACCGCGCCCCCACTGGCCAGGGGCTTGAATCGATTCAGAGGATTTAATGAATCGATATTGAATTGGGAAAAAATATATTGCAATGCATTGATGAATCGATATTTTTACCCACCCCTACTGCGTTGCCTATTTCTCAGCCAAAATGCTTTTAGCAATATATTTTAGTGTAGCTGTAACACGTGATCATGTGTGACCAGGCGAGCCACCACTGTTTTCAGTTACAGACGACTCGAAACTGCGCAGCCAATGAGAGAAGCTCAACAAGCAGTACGTCACCTCCGCTGGCTCCGACAAACTATCATGGTGACGGCCATGAGGAGGACCAAACAGTCTGTGAGGATCATGTGACACACTGAGACAAGGACAGAGATGACCTGTGTGCTGTCCTGTGCTCTGCTATTGTGGCCATATGGTCATTTTACACAAGAGGACATGAAGTGATTCATCACTTACTTGAGGAGAACCAAACATAAATAATCAAGTCTTCTCTATATCTTGATCTGTGATATTGTGAAAATAACATACCCACTAACATGGCTCTGTTCAAAGAGTTTTACTCAGTGACTTTGAAGACATCACAGTCAGAACAGACCCTGACAGAAGCACCGATAATTCCACTGAGGTATACCTGCTAAGGTGAAACCTCTCCAGTTCAAAACTGCAAACTGACCTGATTTGAAGGATTTCAGGGGAGCCAATCAAGAGCATGTCCAACTGTGATGGATTTACTGGAGAAATGGCCTGGAGGAACGGATGAAAATTTAAAAAGTTGTTTCTTTAAATTTAACCTTGTGTAAAATATTTACTAAACAAGAGGAAATTATAATTTGACACAGGAGTTTACTTAAGGCTAGTTGTAAATAAACATTCTGTCATATAGTGTAAAGTGCAATCACTGAGTATGAGAGTCTCTGAAACCTCTGCTCTACCACCCAAAACTCTCTGAGCCACTGTGCTATAGCTGTTTTGCCTTTTTCTGTAACTCTTGGAAGCAGCAGTGTGATTTGTCTATGCTAGGTTAAGTACAATACCACTCATGGCTGCTAGTTTCTGGCTCCATTTAATCTTTGAATGAATGGATTCCATTCAAATAGTCCTACCTTTTTCCTGCCCATAAAAGCAGAAGTTGTTTATTTTTTCCTCGTCTAATGTTTGGAGCAGCGACTAAAGGAGGAAACATTAAAGGTAGATTTTCTTGTAAACAGTTATGTACATACGTTCAGTGTTTCTCACAAAAGTATGGTGTCCTTGAGGCCAAACAAACATCATGAATATATTTGTTGCTCATAAAAACATTTGCAAAGATGATTTTAAAAAAGGAAGATCTGTTTTTTTTGGTCTCAAGTAAGTGAAAGATACAGTATGTGAAACGTCCAATTTAGTCTTGATTTGATTGATTTTGATTGTTTTTCTGAAGTAATATTTGACCAGTATTCCCACCACAAAAGGCTGCCTTAGGGCCGATTCAGACCAATTCATGCCCTGCAGTAAATACCCAAGTCCTCTCAATCATTTGAGTGGGGGTAGTCGGTTTAGGTTGCAACGGTGGGGAGAAACACAACCCGAAGTCATGCTGCAGCGGCCGATCCGACGATCAAACTTGTTAAACTGCTCCACAGTCAGCCTGAAATATCACTAAAACGGGCGCTTTCCAGGCCAAGTCCATGGACCAAACCATGATAGACTCCCAGCTGTGTCTTTGTTTGGTTTATTTTGTGTACCCAGCTTTGACGTCGGTCTATCCTGAAAAATAGCAATACTAAGGAGCTTCCTTTGGTTTGTGTCTATTTGAGAGAGAGAGTAAGAGAGAGAGAGATAACGTGGAGAGGGAACACAGGTAGCAAGAAGGCTGGGGAATCTGAGAAATAAATGTTATTTTCTGATTGTTTCACAGTGGTTACAATCACAAATAAATAACACAAATAAATGCCTGGTATGGTCTGAATACAGCCACACAGCACTGTATTGAATTATTCGATTATTCTATATTCTGCTCACTGATTCAGAAAGCGAGCCTGGTGATGTAGTGTATTTCTCTTATTGTCAACTAATCCAATGAAAAGACCAAATGCTATTTCAACCTTACTCACAAGTATGGTCTGTAAATCTAAAGCCTTATGTCTTATTCTTCTGTGCCTGTTCCTCTGTGTGGAATAAGGCTTCATCTGATGAAAATGTCACTGAAAGACGGACAAAATTAACACAGAGACACAAAACAACCAGGCATATTACGTAGCAATATGACTGCAAAAGATGCAAAATAAGCACAAAGAGACGTGTGTGTCTTGCCCATTTGTAGGAGGGGTGGGGAGGCCTTTTTACATGAATAGGTACATACCATCCTGCTGCCCAGAAATACTTAATAGAGCACCAAATGTAATGTGTGTTAATCTGTGAAAAATTCTGAAAACTACAGTTCTCAGCTGTTTAAGGAAATTACTAACCCTTTTTAAAATAGGAAACTACATATTTGTGAGCTGTCTTTAGTTATTTTCATCTTCAGAAGGAATTGATGAGCTTGGGGCCTAAGAGAGGGTAAGGAAGTGGAAAAGTACTGAAAGATGAACAAACACATTGTTGGTTTGTGAGCAACAAACATTTCATTTTGTTTTTTATTTGTTTTACCACAAAAATGTATCATCAGAAGGCTAAAGCCATCAACAGTAGTGGTCCAGCAAACACATTACAGACTGCAACACCAGACACACACTACTCTTTTCTCAGGATGCTCTGACTTTAAACTAATATTTAAACTAAGCTTTAAATATAGATATTCTGTATGTTATAGTTGACACTGGTGGCTGCAGTGTTTTTAGTGTTTTACACTCGGTGATGAAATGAGTAATTCAATTTGTCTTTACACTGATCAAAATATACTCCGCATGACCACGTTAAATCAATTAAGAGGGGTGTTGTGTAACAGTAATAAAAGTAGAGAAAATGAAGCATTTATAATTCATACGTAAGACTGCTTGATTGAAATTAAGAATTAGAAATGTATCATTGTTATACCAGCATTGCATTACTATAATCACTTTAGAGTTAATTTAAAATGTGGGATTATTAGATTCAAATTATTCAAAGCGATTGCCTGCCAGCGATCCGAACGATACTGTAGACGTCTACTTTGATTGAAAGTTAGAAACAACAGTGAAACTTCTGCAACACCTGAATTATTGAAGGTAAAAACTGCCTTTATTCTTCAACCCTTCTCTGCAACCTATTCTTGTCGAAGTGAGCCTGTGAGAAACTTTCACAATGAAAGCACTTTTGTGTCTCAGAAGAACGTGTTTGCAGAATTCACTAAGAGCGGCACTGAAACCAAAATGTGGCCATACGAGTAACCAAAAGTGAAAAAAATGACCTCCTGCTCCGAAGGCTCCCCTCATCCTGCAGCTCTGAATCACTCCTCATACATCCATCACCTGACACGCAGGTCCCCTAACTAAACTGAGCACACTCCCCCCTTCTCCACATGTTCATGTTTCACATTAAAAGCCCTGTGGCTGTGATGTATTGAGGGTGTGTGTGGGGGGGTATGCTATGTAGTGCGTATGCTATGCAACATCAAACCAGTCTAACAAAGTTGCACTCTGATCCTCTGTCAGGCTTTCTTCTGGTAATGGTAAAGTGATCACAGGGGGGAGAGCTTTAGGAGCCGCTACATGACATACTGTGTTTGTCTTCATTCGCAACATCTGAGGAGTGGGGCATCTCAAATGTTGGTAACCATGTAGCTGTTGGAAACTGGGGCATCCAAAGGCTGGAATATTTGTTCACAGCAGGAAAAAATTATGCCTCCATCCTAAGAGGAGAAATCCACATTGATGCTTTTATCCCGTTCTGCGGCGTGTTTATCAGCTCAGAGTAGGAAATAATTCCTAACTGGCCAGAAATTCTCAGAGGGATGCATTTTTGGTCCTACTTTCAAGACTAAAAGCATTTTATCAACTTTCTTAACTTAGGAAATCCCTCCAATCACTGCTAATGTTGAGCAGACTGCCAGAGCTGTCCTAACCAGAGATTCAATCAGAAGAGAGGTTTTGGGAACACTTATTAAAAGTCCATTTTGTCAAAAGCTGAATAATTTTTGAGACTGCCTTTGTCTGAGATAGAGGAGAATACGTGATGTCTCTTCAGAAACCAGTTTCCTCGCAATGATGACTTTTTTGGAACAGTGAAAATGCAGCGGTGCAACACCGATGGTTCTGTCAGAACCAACAGCTTCGGCAGTCATAAATGAAACTTTGATCACGCTTATTTGCCTCATAAAGATAATGCACATGACGAGGCTTCTCGGTGAGAACAGACTATAGCCCCGTTTAAAATCCAGACTTTAATTTGCCCTAACCCGCGTATATTTTTGTCATCGTCATCTGCATAATGAAATAATAAATCACAAAATCAAGAGATCATGTGCGAATCCATCTTGCCAGGCTTCAATCTATGTGCTCTAAATAACAGTGGTTTGGACCAATCAGTGTGAGAAGGTGGCATGGAGATTTTAAGGAGTGGCCAAAGTATATGCTGATTTAACTGCAAACACATATGTCAGTAGCCTGGAAAAGTCCCCAAATTAAGACAAAACATTCAATTATTGCATCACATTAGTAAAGTGTAAAATAGAAAATCAGGCTACAGTCAGCCTGTGTACAAGATGCTGCACTGTTATAGTCTGTGAAATGATGTGTAACATATAGGCTACATTTATTTTTTTAAAACATGTGAGTGGTTTGACAATGTTTATTTAGAGTGTAAATGGCATATTTGCAAATATCAGTCTGACAAAATGATTTCTACATATTTATATAAAAGAGGCTTCATATATTAGTCTCAAGTCCTGCTCTGAGGTAGGAGTGGTCTTTGCTCTGAGGTAGGAGTGGTCTTGTCCAAGGTTTACTGTCAGCACCATGTGGTAAAAGTGATTTTGAGAGGCTAATAAATATGGTCCTTGATGTTCAGTTTATTCTAGAAGATACATTGTGTGTGATTTCACTTTCTTTTAACTTGCCTCACAAACTTTTCCTTTTGAGTTCCTTCCCAAAACCCAGAGACCCCATCTTGACTTGTTGCATCCAGTCACAATTCTTACTTGAGAGTGACCCAGCTCCCCAAAGCGCTTTCTAAGCCCTCGGCCCCGTGCACTGAGCCTCCCTTCTTGCAATTCCTAGCCAGCCATCTGAAACAGAGTCAACCAAAGTGCAGCCTTAAACTTAAGTACTATCCCAGAGGGCACTGCAAGTCAAGTCACTACCCAGAGAGAGCAAAACCGAGAGAAATAAGAAGAGAATATTATGCAGCACATTAGAATCTGAGCTAAAATTTGCCTTAAGTGGAAGCTGAGTGATGTACTGAATGTGCTGTATGATGAATCCTGTTGGTATTTAATGTACATATTTTTACTTTGTGCTAAGACAAACTACCTATGACAAAGTGCCTTTCTAAAAATGAATTAAAAGATGTTGAAATACTGAATATAAACTTACATATATTCAGTATTTACTGACTAAAACCTAAAACAAAGGGATTCTGAAGAGGCCATAGCACAGAAACTGAGTTGTTAAACAGTTAAACTGCCTCAGACAAAGTGATGATGTAGGAAAAAGTCACTGCACTGGTCCTGTTCGATTTAAGTGCTGTATAGTTATAACAGATTACACTGTGCTGATAGAAACATGTAGTTATCACTTGAAAGGCCCTAAACTGGTCCACTACCTATTTAACAGGTTTTGTAAGTATTGATGACCATGTTTCAAATACCATTTCCATATAATAAAATTAAAATTGAGGAGTTCTGCATTGGTACAATAAGTTACACTATGCTGATAGAAACATGTAGTAAATATCTCTGGTAAGGTCTTAAACTGGTTCCATATTTAACATGAAGACAGTTTTTTGTAAGTATTGATGACCATGTTTACATATGGTGTTCTACAGGGTTCAATACTTGGTCCATTCCTTATTTCATTACACATGCTTTCACTCAGCCAAGTTTATGATTATATAATACAAATTGTACATTGTGTAACTATTTGAAAATAATAATTGAGGATAAAAACAAAAAAATATATATATTGGATTGTCGCTGATTCTTAAAGAGACACAATTCTGGAAATAAAACTCTGGCATAGCTGACTCAATCTAGGGATCAAAGCCCAGGTGTCCTCATAGATGTTGATTTTAAAACAGTTGGTGTTTTGGTGGAAACAATGGCAGTCCTTCTCACATTGCTTTTCTACTTCCCTACCCTGTCAGACACTTGGCCCCAAGCCCATTGGTTCCTACTGAACCAACTATGAATTTTGTGCTCAGTAACTTTCCAAAACTGCTGGTCATTGTAGTTTTTGGCAAACTCAAACGGGCAAATAGTGCATTTGTCTGTCTGGGATTAGTTTCAGTTGTGGATTAATACACATTTGGTACTTGGTGGAGTATTAACAGGTAGCAGGATGGCAAATGTAGGACTGAGTCAATGTATGTCCTCATGGTGATGCAATAGTGTGGTTCATAGATATGATTTTTAAGTGAAGCTTTATGGCGCAGGGGAATTTGATGTATACAAACACAATACTCGTTAATTTGATACATTCATTGTTGGTCTTCATGGGATTTGTTGACAAAATCTAGCTACAGCTATAATAAGAAAGCTACATTGATCAATATGTTTATGTTATGGAAAAATGACGATGATGTTTCTGTGGGAAGATGGGTCATGGCTGTGTCACTGTTCGTACATGCTGTAAAAACATAGGTTCAGAATTCACCTTCTCTTGTTGGTTTTGTTACGTCTACCGATTGTTGTCTTAATTTCCTTGTCATGCCTTTATGATTCTGTGGGAGAAGTAAACTTGTCTTTGTTCAGTCGCTCCTGTTTCCAACCCCTCCTCTACTCTCAAAGGGGACAAAGGCCACAGTATTGTCTCCCACAGTGTGTGCAGACAGGGAATATACTGTGCAATAAGACGTCGGCTATAACTCTATTTCCTCCTCTGTAACGCTCCACTTGCAGGACATACTGGGCTCAATATGAGGCAACGACATAGTACGTTAATACATTTTGCATTGAGCCGCCAGGAGTCAGATTCTTATCAGTGCCTCCATCTTGGCTCAAGGGGTAGAGTTCCATATGAGAAGCCTTTGCCCTACAATCTCCCAACTTTGATCCAATACTGTCACTGAAGTTTTATTGCCATTTGGACCTGATAGTGACAGTTCTGCAAAATTGATAAGAGACCTCTGGTGTAAGGAAGATATCATGAGGTGCCAGTGCAGTATTGATGCAATCATATATCATTTATATTTGAAGCTAATTTTAGATTATCTTCAATTAATAGAATAAATTAGTATAGTAGTAAACTCATACCTGCAACTCATCTAAAATTAACTATTAACTTCCTTCTTACTGGCTAAAATAATCAATGTACACTTTTGTTATGAAAATATCACCCATTTCAAAGCTATTTGATGTATTGAATGGTGCACTGTGTAAAGCATTCATTAAAGAGACAAATGACACTGGGTGAAGATAACAGAGGAGGTGAGAACACACACAGTTAAAGAGACATTTTGAGTAATCATGATCCTTTATGTTCCAGAGCGTGATGGATTTAGCCCCTATGTAGAAATAGGAATGAGGATGTGCAGCATGTCCATGCTCTATCTCAGCAAAAGAGCAAGTAAGTACAGGTTGCTGTTTATCTGTTTTGAATATGGGGTACTAGATAATGCTAATTATTTAGATAATGTCAATTTTTATTTTTGGGTTAACCATTCCTTTAATATAGTCTAAATGTTTATAATGAGGTAATGAGAACAAGTAAAAAATCAAGCACCTCCTACCCTCAAAAGGTCTGTTTCTACAGAGTCATCTGTAGAAACTTCCAGTTTCCAGTTATGTTTTCTAACAGAAAGAATTGCTGCCTGGTTTATTTTCAATAGATCTGACATCATAAAAGGTTCACAATATAAAACAAAAAGGATTCTGAAGAGGTCATAGCAAACAAACTGTGTTGGTTAAAGTCTTGAATGACCTCAGAAAAAGTGATCATGTAGGCAAGTTTCTGCACTGGTCTTCCTCGATTTAGGTGCTGCATTGGTACCATAGATTATACCTTTTATATATGGCATTCCACAAGGTTCAATACTTGATCCCTTCATTTTTTCATTACTCAGCCAAATTGTACAATATAAATGATGTGATGTATAACAATTATTTCAGATTAATTGAGAATTTTACAGAGGTGGGTGTACAAAGCACAGGACTTTGACACCAGAGACCAATGGGTACGTCCAGGAACAAGGTTAAGGAACTATAGGGGGTTTGGTTAGTAGTTTATGTGTATTGTCTTGTGCTTCAGGTTAGCCCATTTTTACCTAAATTTAATTTTAAGTCCTTTGAGTTGCGTTGCGACAAGCAGATATTGTAGGAAAACAAATGCATATAAAGATATGTTTGCATAAAGGTTCAGTATGTGCATACCCATTACATTTTCTATAACAAAACATCTCCATCTTATCAAGTTTTTCATGTCTAGATTTTAATCTTAAAATTAATATTTTCCGAAAACAAGAAAAGAAATCTGCCTGTACTTTTTCGATAGATTTCAAAGCATGTCAAGGATTTTCAAACAATGATGACTATCTTGAAAATAAATACATAAATAAAGCACTAAAATAAAAAATAAAAACTTCTATTAGAAAAGTTAAAATATTCTAATAGCACAGACAGAACATTCAATTTCAATTCAATTTTATTTGTATAGCGCCAATTCATAACAGAAGTTATCTCAGGACACTTTTCAAATAGAGCAGGTCTAGACCGAACTCTTTTTTACAGAGACCCAACAGTACCACCATGAGCAAGCACTTGGTGACAAGGGCAAGGAAAAACTGCCTGTTAAAAGGCAGAAACCTAGGACAGATCCTTCGGCTCTAGGTGGGTGGTCATCTGTCTCGACCAGTTGGGGTGAGAGAGAGAGAGAGAGAGAGAGAGACATACAGACAGACATACAGACAGACAGACAGACAGAGAGAGAGACACACAGAGACCGAGAGAGACAGACAGGTGTACAGTAACAACAGTATTGGCAATGGCAATCTAGCAGGACCATGGCAGGAGGCTCCACCAGGATCGATAAGAATCTGCAAGACGAGAAAGCACAAGAACTCCGGGGAAGAAGTGAAGTTAGTAACATGCATTAATGGGATATGAATCAGTGCAGAAAGAGAGAGGAAGAGAGGAGCTCAGTGCACCATGGGAAATCCCCCGATAGTCTAGGCCTATAGCAGCATAACTAAGGGAAGGTTCAGGACTCACCTGATCCAGTCCTTACTATAAGCTTTATCAAAGAGGAATGTCTTAAGCCTACTCTTGAATGTGGAGAGGGTGTCTGCCTCCCGAACCATAACTGGAAGCTGGTTCCACAGGAGAGGAGCTTGGTAACTGAAGGCTCTGGCTCCTGTTCTACTTTTAGAGACTATAGGAACCACAAGTAGCCCAGCATTCAGAGAACGTAGTGTTCTAGAGGGGTAATAGGGTACTATGAGCTCTTTAAGATATGAAGGGGCCTGACCATGAAGAGCTTTATAGGTGAGGAGGAGGATTTTAAATTCTATTCTACATTTTACAGGGGCCCATTGCAGAGAAGCTAGTACAGGAGACATGTGATCTCTTTTTCTAGTTCATTTTACTTGTTTGAATAAAGTAAGCTTTTTAGATTAAAATGACCAGAAACGTGTGTTGTTGTACATTAACACAATTTTTCTTCCATGCAAACACCTAAATAATAATATAAGTTATATATAATTATTTATATATATATATATATATATATATATATATATATATATATATATAATACAATAATTAAAACATTTAAAAACAATATCTGTTAAAAGAAAAAAAAGGGGTAATTTTACTTACTTACTGAAATTCAGTTCAATTCAATTAAATTTTATTTGTATAGCGCCAATTCATAACAGAAGTTATCTCAGGACACTTTTCAAAATAGAGCAGGTCTAGACCGAACTCTTTATAACATTTACAGAGACCCAACAGTACCACCATGAGCAAGCACTTGGCGACAGTGGCAGAAACCTCGGACAGACCCCGGCTCTAGGTGGGTGGCCCTCTGCCTTGACCAGTTGGAGAGAGAGTGAGAGAGAGTGAGAGAGAGAGAGAGAGAGAGAGAGAGAGAGAGAGAGACGATGACAACAACAATGGGGGACAATGAGCAGTGATTATAGTACAAATAGTAACTGTAGTCATAATAATAGTAATAATAATACTAACAATAATATCAGTGATATTAGCAGTGGGAGTCAAGCAGGACCATGGCAGGTGGCACCACCAGGATCCATGCAATGAAATACATCTTTGATTTTTGTCATTTGGACACCTTCTGGACTGGTCCATCTGTTCCAAAAGTTTGCTGACTGTGGAACATTTAAACAGGACATCTTATCCTGTTTTCAATCATGTAAATCATTTTCAAGTGGACTGATTACATTTGGAGGGACAAAAATGGATCTGTGTAAGCAGCTATTGTTTTGTTGTGATATTTTTGGTCAGATGCAGCATCTAAAAGCTATTTTTCTGCCCAGTGTTCCTGAAGCAAACTAGAACTGATTTATTTAGGCTTCACTAGATAATAATACAATCCTGATGTACCCATATGGGGTTTTGCTATTCATTTTTGGGGGTTTACGGACAAAAAATGTTGATTGCAATTTTTCATATGTTATAGTTGGGACAGATTTGCAATCAGGCCTGCCTCTGTGGCATTAGAAGGTCAGCCACATTTCATAAGTCTAATTTCAAAAATGGATAGGCCTAATGAAATCTGCAAAATTAAAATGTGTCGTCAGTGCAAGCTGTAGCTCTCTCCAGTGTTCTGCTGAAGAGTTGCTCCATTAATTGCAGTAGGCTGTGATTATTCACAAGGGTTTATAATTAGGAGGGAGTCAGGAGTGTTTTATGCCGGGTAATTGTGTGTGTCTACCCGCCACCATTTAGCTGGGGAGCAGTAAGCTACAGTACCATTGTCAAATCAAGGGAGGCTGCTTTGACCCTTGTTGCTTGAAATTGATTTTGAAGCGCTCATCAAGCAGATTGCTTTTTGTAAACATCACTCTTCCTTAATTTTACAGATTCTGATGATACGCTGCTGAACCATTATCAATTTTCTGTTGAATTCGGGTGAATCATTCAGCTTCCCACCAAAGCGTTTTGGGGGAGGAGGTGAAGGCTACATAATATGCAAATTGCTTAATATTTTTCTCAATTTTAAACTCCAGACAGAAATGTATAATCAGTTGTGAAAGGCCAGGCAATTGGAAAAGCTTGTCACCTTCTATTTCTTTGTAATATGAAATGAATAGAACTAAATGGCTACATGCTATTTTATCTAGAATGTGGGACAAAGATAGACTAAAACTCTATTTTGGGAGAGAAGTTTTTTTTCTAGGGCCTGCCAGTGAAAAAGACCTTCCTAACCACTTTTATTGTATTTAATTGTTCCCCATTTCACTGCACGTGAGAACCTGCCTGTTCTAAATTACTTCAGTCTTGCAGCACTTTGAACGCTTTAATAAAACTTGTCCACACAAATATGACTGTGTTAACATTTCCCAATCGTCTTTTTGGCTCTGTGACTCTACCATATGGTGCCATGTGGTGTTGTTGCACAGGCTGCTCAAAATGCAGAAAATTCACATTAATTTTCCCCTATAAAGTCGGGGCATCCATTTGGATTTGCATGACGTGTCACAGGGGCCACATGGGGACTCGGTGAAAGAGTGCGGGACCAGTCGGCAGCTCCACCAAGGACTGCTGCAGCAGCTGTTTTTCTGGATGTCTGTTCCTAGGTAATGTGCCTCTAAACTTGATGGGCTAGAACAGCTTGCTCTTGTTCCATTCTGTTCAGCGGGGCAGACTAGTACCGGAGTTAACTTGTCACAAACTCAACATCTACTATGGGAAGCAGAGGGCTGCCTGCCACCTTTACTTCGCTCTTAAGCAAAATGGATGAAACGCTGCCATGAGATAAGACTGCAGGAGACGCAGGAAGGATGAGTGGTTGCTGTGCTATTCATTATTCAGCAGCAGTGGTCACACAGTACACGGCAGCACTCATGTTTGATTTGAAATGGCATGTTATTGCGATGTCGAACCTTTCGGAAAATATGCTTCTCAAGACATGTAAGAGTTGAAGGGGAACTTGTCTATCTTGCACTGTAATTGTGCGGAAAAGCCTTTTTATGAGGCGAGTACGACCTATAAAATATGGAGTATTTTATGCCTCCATATCAATGGGAATAATTCTAAAATGGCTTTTACTACATTCTGCTGTGCTTCATGAAATACAGCATTCATTGAGGTGGGCTTGTCAGTGCAGTGGGAGGGATGGCTTCAAAGCCTTTGAGCGGGTCAAGGACAGCAGTGAAAGGGCCGTGAATTTTATATGTTGCACATCATAAATACTCACATCTGTAGAGGGAAAAGACAACTATGCAGTGTCAGTATTTATCAATGTTCAGCATGCAGGGGACAATTCAGTTCGCAAACGTTTCTATCACTGAAGTCAAAATACTGCATCTGACATCCCATCTCAAAAAAACTACAGCTGATCTTTTTTTCATCCAGTGTACATTATCTAAGTGAAAACAGCAGTGTAAAAAAAAACTTAATAAACTAAAATAAAATAAAATGTTGTTCCTATGAGAGGCAAGACGAAAGACAGAAAGCTAGTTCAGTCAGACAACTCACGTTCCAAATGTTTATTAAAGCACTATGGCATATTTAGATTTTGGCGTGTTGGCTCCGACCTCATCACTCCCCGCAGATGTGTTTACATAGAGGTATCGGGGAGTCAAGCTAGTTCTTGAAGTAATGTTATAGCCAGGAAATGCTCAAACTTGCGTGCATTACCTACTGTAGCCATGCTGTAACTTGAGTTGCTCTGATATTCTGTTTAAACCATGACTGTCCTGACAATGCTGAGGGATTTCAATACGTGCTGGTAGGATCGTCATAGGTGGATGAGTTAAACTGACAAGCAAGCACTTTAACTTAAACTAGCTTGCCAGCTAGCTTAATGTAACAGTCACCTACCAACGATTGGAGGCAACCTGCCACAAAATCTTGCATTATGGTATAATTATTATCAGTAACCAACAGTGATTAGTTGGTAGTGTTTAATTGATGTTAACTGATGTGTTTAATTGATGTTTAACTGATGTGTTTAATTCATTTAAACTGTTTAAATTGTGGATTTCAGATCATCTTTTCAATCAGTCATCAAGACTTCAAGCTAAGCTTCACATATGTCGAGCTTGTGAGTCTTGGGAAATCTTTTACAGTTTATTGGACTCAACACAAGTGTGCAGATGCAGTTACCTGGTCCAGGACAGGCCATTGCTTATCTGAATGGAATTAAACTTCTGAGGCTGGTACCACAGTAGTGATTTGTAGGGACTCAACATGCACATTTGTTTTGATTGTTAAGATTAGGAATTTTATGAGTTTATGTTTTTAATTAACCGAAAATCTTGTTACTGCATGTATCAGTATTCACTGATCTTTTGCATTCTTTTTCAGGCTCGAAAAAACAGATGATGCAAAACTCTAGAGGACTTTTGGCCTCCAGTCACACCTTCCTCACAAATGGAAGTAAAGTCTTTGCCGACTGAGATCCAAACACTTGATCGGACAAATGAATGCACTGCATACGCCCCCAGTTCAAGCTGAGTCATCAAAAGCACTCCACAGTAAAAATGACATTTTGTTATGAAAATACTCAATGAGTTTTGGACACATTTGGCATATACCAAGAGTTGAATCATTAACACAGGCACACAGGATTCAAACTTGTATTTTTTGCCTCACTGTGTCTTTGGATTGTTGTACGTCCAACCATGCACCCCGACCACCACTCTGTTGCTTCTGTGTGATACCAAAACAAAGCGCTAATATGAATTGGAAAACTGTTGACAGGAAACAGAATACAGGAAGCAATTACGTTTCACTTATTTCACTATATTTGTTTAACAAATTAGTCATAGGTAAAGGTAATTCCTAGGAGACAGGCTTGTTCTTGTTATCTACAAGTTTACTGGGATTTTCCTGTTTATTTATAAATATTTATAATTTTTTTAAATAGCCTGTCAATATTACATAACCAATGATAAAAATAGCCTGTCAATTTACAAAATCTGTTCCTGTAAAAAAGTAATAAAATTACTACTTATTTAATGAAAATGTCCTTTTTGCTACGTAAAATACATTCCCAAATTTTAGTAATATTAATTACATTTTTAAATTCAACTTTAATACTGTTTACAAATTTCTATGTCAAATTTGTGAGAATTAACAGTAAAAAAAAACAGTATTTTGGGGGCTCAAAGGTACAGTTGGTCGTCCACTAATCAGTAGGGGTTGTTGGTTCGATCCCCGGCTCCTCCCTGTCGCATGTCGAAGATCTCCTTGAGCAAGATACTGAACCCCAAATTGCTCAAGTCATAAGTGTGTGAATGTGCATGAATGAGTTGGTTTGTGTTCGATGGGCTTTGCCATCACTGTGTGAATGTGTGTGAAAGGGTGAATGTGGCACGTAGTGTAAAAGCACTTTGAGTGGTCAGAAGACTAGAAAGGCACAATACAAGTACAGTCCATTTTATTTGTTCTGTAATTTTACATGGATTTGTTTGTTAATTAATTAAACAAATGTTGAATAAATGTTTTTATCAATGTATAAGCATTGCTGTCAAAAAGTTTGTATCACTGAAAATGACAATAATTACAGTTCTATAACTTTTTCAATTTTGATTAAAATAAGAAAAATCAAATAACAGCACTATTGTGTAAATTTAAGCCTTAAATTTTGCTTTATAGCAGTAAATATTTATACCAAAAAATGACACAAGATTTTATGTAAAATTAAAGCTAAGAACAGTTTTTTTGGCGCCCCAGCTGCCGTAATATATATATATATTTTAATTACTTTCTTCTTTTTGTTTTAGATTGCAACCAGTTCAGTTTGTGCAGATTATCTTTGTACAACAACACAACGCTAAGGATGTCTAATTAATGTTATTTTTAAGGTTAGGATTAAAGGGTTTTGGACCTCGGCATAGACAAAAGCTGCGACTGTCAGTGTTAAAATGCAGGTGGGCAGACTGACTGTCACAGGTAGGTAAAACTGACTGGCTGCTTTTTGTCAGTCTGCTAGCTACAGGTAAGTTCAGTGCGCGTGTGTTTGCAGGCTTCACACACTGTTGTGTTTATATTGCTGACGTTTTGTCTGCCGCGGTGATGATCTATCCTGCTGCTGATTGTATAGGAAGTGTTACCTGATTAATGTATGTATGTATGCAGCACCCGCTGCGATGTCCATAAATAGGCTGTGGGTTTACTGTTGGCCTCCTTCTTAAATGGAGTGATGTTGGTGCTGTTTGTGAAGATGTTTGCTGTTTCCATAATACAAAGCAACTAAACAAACTCCATCCATACAGAACTTTTCAAAAACAGAAGTTACTTCCTTTACAGGAAGAAGGAAATGGGAGGAGACAGAAGAGAAGAGATAGAAAGAACAGTATAATATGTTACCCGCAAAGTGAAAGTCATTACAGTTTTTCTTGATTGCTTTGATGCAGCACTCAACTTAAACTCCACATTTTCAAAACAGTTAACACAGGCTGAAACAGTGGCACTCATGGTCAAAATGACACATTTGCAAAAGGCTCTAACCGTGCCAAAACATTTAAATTATGCAACAAAAGCAAATTTTCCCTTCAAACAACACAACTTGCAAACAAGTGTATGAGCTCTTCCAATCAACCATTACACAGTGGACAACAAAATACAAAATACAGCACTCAGTGCGAATCAGTGCACCATTTCTTGTCATTGTAGCCTATTATTGTTTGTAGCTTTCATGCCAGTGCCATTTGTTGTCAAATTTGCCTTCTTGCAGAGAATTGGATCCAGAATCAGAAATGCTTTGATGCAAATTTTATTGATTCCATTGATTCTTTTTTTCAAACTGTGGCTGAAAACTGAAATACTGTAAATGTTACACAAAATACATGTAAACCAAAATAAAATCTATTAGAGTATAGATTACTTTTCTTAAGAAATTAAGAAAATAAAAATAAAATCAGTATAAAAAAAAATATAAAAATCTATTACTGTAGTGTATAAGAAATAGCCACTATTGATACTCAGTCTCTTCTGTCTTGACGATGGGGCCACATGGCCTCATCCACATCACATTCAATATCCTCTCTTGCAATGCACCGAGGGAAAAATCTTCTTGCATACCTTATCCAACCTTGACATTCCTCTGCACCTATTTCTTGGGCAGCAGCAGTCATTGCATTCAGTAAGGGCATCTGCTCATAGGGACGGTGATCATAAACCTTCCACCTCCAAGCACTGAAGAACTCCTCTATGGGATTCAAAAATGGGGAATATGCTGGAAGGAACTTCATCATCATTCGAGGCTGTACTGCAAACCACTCATTGACAAGGTGAGAGTGGTGGGACACCACATTGTCCCAGATAATGACGAAGAGTGGCATGCCCCTCTGTCCTGGAACTGTGATAGTGGCACTGTACCCAATGAGGCTCCTTCCACGTTTCCTCACTTTACAGAGATTGAAGCCAGCTTCATCAACATAGATGAAGACATGATGTGCCCCCTCAGCTTCAAGCTCCATTATTGTCTAAGTAAAATAAGGCAAAATGACAATGAAAAGTGACTCCAGTTGACTCTAAATGCATGATATGACAAGACATTACAGTATACTGTAGTAAAGTTTCCTTACCTCCACATCAAAGTTCCTTTGAAATGGAACTGTATAGAGCTGCTTCATGGCCATATGGTTCCTTCTTAGGATGCGGTCAATGGTGGTCACGCTCACGTTGTTGATGTTCCTAAACATGCCCTGATCTGCGATCACTGCTGCCCTGATTTCATGCAGCCTTATGGCATTGTTTGCCACAACCATTTTCACAACGGCTGCCTCCTGCTCAGCTCAATTCTCCCTCTACCACCAGAGAATGGTAGCCTTTGGATTCTATAAAGAATACATGTAATGGGAATGAGGAAACAATTACATAAAGTATATCACTGAAGATATATCCGTATATACTGTACAGCAACATTACCTGTTTTCCTGTCGAAAAATTCTGACAATGGATGCGACAGTGTTTCTGTTTAGAACAGGTTGGACTCTTTGTCCAGCCTCTCTAAGTGAAAGGCCATGATTGATCACGTGATCAATAACAGCCCAAATTTCATCAGAAACCTGAGCCCTTCCAACTATACCTCCACCTCACACTCAAACCCCTCCACCTCTTACTCTCACTCTAATCTGCCTTAGACCTCTTCCATCCATGTTGGCAAAGAACAGCACAGACGCTGCACCTTTTAAGGCCTGCAGACTGATTGCTAATTGAAGATTTGTGTGTCAAACAGGTGCTTCAGTGATTTCATACTGATGTAGGTAGTTTCTAATAGCTAGGAACAGATAGTTTCTGTTTGGTTACCATGGCTAAAACAATGGAGTTTGGACTGCTTGAATGACATCCGTGTTAACTGTTCTGCAAAAGGGTGGGGAAAATGTGTCAATCCAATGAGAAAGGGTTAACACATTTGCAAGAGGTGTCTTGTGCTCTGCTGAGACAGTGATGATGAAAACCGAGTGGATCCCAGTTTCTTTAAGCAGGTCAAAGCAATCAAGAAAAACTGTAAATCAAGAAAAAGACAAAGAAAGCAAATTAAGTTTTAGTGATTTTGACTTTTCACTGTTTTTAGAATCGATCTGAAAACTTCTCATTTAGTTTGAGAACTTGGTTTCCATAGCAACCAGCTCGCCTGAGTCTGCTAACTGAGCCTGCTGCAATGGCCACGGTTTGACACTATTTTCCAGAGATCAGGCTGCGTTTGTTTGTTCGTTTTTTTTTTTTTTTCTGGTCTGCAGTAGCAGTGCTAGCACCAGCAGCCTGCTCTCCTTGCAGGTTAATGTCCACGTGGCTGGGCTGAATGTGGTTCTGCATTGCTCCCGTCAAGTGTTTGTACGTCAGTCCATTCTGACACAGCCTACATTCCACCAATCACACACATCTTTATTGCACACACAGAGCTGTTCACCTCTGTTGGCAAGACAACCACCTTTGTTGTCTGTTTGTTTTTTATTTACCCAGACTGTGCAGACAAGTTGTCGCAACTTCAAAACAAAGAAAGGATGTAAATATAGAGAGAAAATACATAAATAAATAAAAACACAATCACATTTACTAATGTAGTAATGAAGAAAAACAACAACAGAAAACAAAATATCCATAAGCCACAAGCATAAAAAGCAAAGGAGTAGAAAAAAAACTGTTTAGGTGAGCAAACAAATTCTGATGCATACGATAAATATGCACTGTTTTTTTATTTATGTACATAGAGAAAAGAAAAACTCAAAACAAAAGTTAGGGTCTTTTATTCATTGGCAGATTCAGCGTTTTCAGAAAGTAGGGCCCAGGTGTCATCAGTTTCAGCTGTTTTTAGATTTTTGTTGGTTGCAGAGATTTGTGCCATTGAGACATATTGTGCCAGCAGATCAAACCATTGGGACATTGTTATTTTCTGTCTATTGAGCAATATTGTCTTTTTAGCAATGGTCAGGGCGATAAGTACAGTGTTGTAAGTGACTGATGGGTGTGAGGTCTCCTGAAAGGCAGAGGGGAAGGGGGAAGCTGAATGCTGTGACCCACGATTTGGGAGATGTTAGTTATTATGTCGTTCCAGACGTTTTGTGTTGGTGTGCAAAGCCATACTGAGTGAAAGTAGTTGTCTGTGGAGTCAACAGTGCGTTGAGGACACATGTCAGTGTCTGTGAAACTCATCAAGTGCATTTTGTGTTGAGTTCTGTGTGTCCTGTGTATGGTCTTATATTGAATGAGCTCTAACCTGGGGTTGCTAGTCATTGAGAAGATGTTACTGCAGATGTTTCCAGTGGGCTATATCAATATTAGTTGCCAAGTCTTTTTCCCAGGCTGTGATAGTGTTATCTTTGGTTGATGTAATGAGTCTGTATATTAACTGAATGTTTTATGCACTCTATATATTAAAAAATTAAACAACCATAAAAAATGCAGAGGACATGACCTTGGTGTCCTCAGTGGTAGCTACGGCCCTGCTGCCCTTACCACAGCTTGAGCCACTCAACATGCTGCATGTTCAGACTGCACTCCATTAGGCAGGTCTCCCCACTTTCACCACCACAGAACATGCAGCATGTATGACTGAATGGAGCGCTCCGGTACACACAGTAAGAACAGTGTTTCCTCTCTTCAGTACAGACTGAGTGGTCCTTCATGTGCTCAGTGTCCTGAGGCAAGTGGATTAATATTTGAATGTTGAACCTTTCTTGCACAAGGTTTTCCCAAATATTATTATGTTTTGCTTCCACAATGCTCAGACATCAGATGAATCCACTCACTTTGCGTCATCTATTTGTCTAGTAATTCAGCAATAAAACCCAGGACTGCATGTTTTACTGAGACAACAAGGAACAACAAAGGCATTATGGCTGTCACAGTGGTTACTAAGGCATGCCCACTGTCTGAGAAAGTTTTCATCAAAATGCTGTACAGCAGCGAATAAAAGTGATATGATGAAATCACTATAGTGCTGTTGTAGAGCAATATGGCAGCAATTTCCATTTTTTATGAGGCACGGCTTATCAACACATTTAAAAGCGATACATCTTTAACCAATCCGATTGTTTGCCCCTCGTACGAGAGGTCATCATACCCTTCCTGTCACATCAGCATCCATCAGCCACACACAAACATATCAATCAATGCGATGCTATCTTTAATCCTATCTGACATGGCAATCTGTGTTCGATGGTCTGCCACCTCATGATTACCAATTCCCACACAGAGATTAGAGCTACACAGCCCTACACTGACTGAAGCTCAATGTTCTTAACAACCTTGCTCCCAAGGTGCCTCTGCAAACGGGCAACATGATGATGTTGCTGCCAGGATGACTCTAGCACATCCAGGAAGGAGATGTAAACAGAGTGGATATGGGCAGAAGTCACAAAGGCACAGTAAACATGTTTTTCACAACAAATGAAACAATCATTTCCCAGCACTATAGCTGCTTTTGTAATGTTGAATATATTATATAACACTAGAGCACCAAATGTGGATTAATCTGCTGCTGAAAGTAGTCCCCAACAAATGCACTATTTCATCCTGTTTGAGTAACATTTAATAAAACCTTTTCTTGTTGTAGGTTCACCAGATTGGCTGCAGTTCATAAAGTTTCTTCATATGACTACAATATGCATTATACTACTTGTGTTGCTATCGCAGCCTCTCTGTGGTTTGTTTACATAGCCAGTCTGCTCTGTGTGCAGCTGAGTAAAGCGACTGAAACTGGTGTTTTTCTTATCTAACCAGATGCAGAGTTGGTGATTGTTGGAACAGCGGAAGGAGTAAAAAAGGCTATTTTGGTGAGTTTTATTTTGTTTCTCTCCACTTTGAATTAAGTTACAATGATATGCAAGGTAAAATTACAGTTTTTGGTCTAAGGAGTCTGGTGGTTGATGGGCACATTTGTCCGGCTTGCGTTGCGGCCATTGCGGCCCTTTTCATGGATATTTTCACATCTAACTCTGTAAATTAAGGCTTTATTTCTACCAAACCAGAGTTGTTGATTGTTGGAAAGACTGTGGGAAGACTAACAAAGGGAGTTTTGGTGAGTTTCTGTCCCTTTGTTTTTATTTGGGTTTCTGGTGGTCTAGTGTAACATTCAGCTGCAAGTGAATTGCATATATATATATGTGTGTATCATGAACATTTAAGTTAAATTAGAAACATTAAAGTAACTGAGCCCCTGTATTAAAACTATACTTTTTCTGTCAGTTCCCCATGATGGATCTCACGATGTGCGTTGGGTCAATCATAAGCAATGACTGGTATAAGTAGAGAACTCTGGTGTGTAATGAAGCCCTGAATCTTCCTTAGCAGAACAGACAATGGTGCACAATGAAAGAGATAACTGGAGCCCTGCTTGAAGTGGAAGATCTCGGATGTCTTCTCTCCTCACTGCGACATCCTGCTTGTGCAAATTCAGAGCTAGGGGGAATGCAGTCAAATAAAAGAATAAGTAAAACACTTTTCCTCTTAATTAACCCTAGAGCTGTTAGTCAGCAAGCTGTATCCATTAGCTACAGAGCTGAGTGATAGAACAACCTATATACTGAGCTGAGCAGAATAAATTGCTCAACACAACCTGAATATGGTCTTATCGTATTGTCAGAGCAGTGACAGGGCCATCATATGATGTCTCCATCCTGGAGGGTTTAGACTTACTGTTGCCGTCTGGCTGGACAACCGCCAAGTGTCTGAACCCAGCCCAACTTATAGACTTCTAAAATATTAATGAAAAATGACTCCAAATATAGTATTTCTTGCAGATGTGCAAAATCTTTTCTGAAGCAGTTGTATTGAACTAGTGAGTGTAGTCTTAAAGTCAGCTCTGTTTTACCGAATCAGCATTGAGGTGAAGAATAATAATGAAGCTGCCATTTATGTGTTTGCTTCACAGTTCATTCAGTCTAGGGCTTACACTAAAATGTGAGGTGCATGAGATTTGATTATTTTTTTCGTTCCTGTTGCTCCATGGCTGGCTGGCAAATCAGCGGCAACGCAAATGAATCAAAACAAACCAAACAGCTCCAGTCAGCTCGAACAAAGCTAATAGAAACAAAGCATTACACAGTCCTGTTAAGTTAAAGCTGTAACCCTCTGTTTTCAGTTTTGTGTTTCCATCTTTTAGTGCTGCAGTAACGTATTGCTGTGGTGTTTCTGTGGGGCTCAGCTGTCAGGTAAACAGTGGTGCTTCTTTGGATTTTTTGGAGTTCTTATTTTTTGTGTGTGTCTTTTGAGCTGTGGGTGTGACTACCAGATTTTATCCTGAACATTTTAGGATTCAAGGTTATTTTATTGTCACGGATGTAGAATGGAATTCAGATATAGTTCCCTTTATGCTAAAAAAAAAAAAAAAAAAAAAAAAGAGTCATAAAAAGAAAATATTTTTTAAATTTGTATGGTGAATTGTTGAGGAAGAAGTTAACAGTCTCCCAGTTTGAGGGAATAAGTTGTCTTTAAGTCTAGTGGTAGGACAGTGGAAGCTTCTGGTCCTCTTCCCATATGGCAGCAGGGTGAACACGCTGTGGCTGGGTGGGTGCAGGTTTTTAGTTTCAGTTTGGCTCTCCGCAGGCACCTCACCTCACCAATTTCACATATGCTGGGCAGCTGAGTACCAATGATCTTCTGGGCAGTTTAGGAGGGTCTGTTGGCAAAAAATGTAATATAATCATAGGTATGTTTTCATTAGTGTATAATATATATATAATATACAAACTGAGCGTTTCATTTTTTATATTTATTGTAAACAAATTTTGGCATTTCAATGACAGCAGAGAAAACGTCACAGGAATAACCAAAAATAATCAACGTTCACCCTCTGAGGATGATGAATATCCCCAACGAATGTAATCTAAGGCCGCATTCAGACTGCAGGCCAAAGTAACCAAAATCGTAATTGTCCAAATCCCATGGAATCTGAATCTTTCTATTGTGATTGATATACAGGTCTTTACTTTTATGCCACTCTAGATTGCCATTCTTCGTGACCTGTTTACACTGGAATCTGAAATGGGCTACATTTAGAAAATAATGAGAACAGCCAAGCAAAACCAAAGAAAAATCAGATCTGAGCAATAAATCAGGATTGAGTGCTAATGTAACCCAAGTGGCTCCAGGAATCCACGACTCCGCTTAAAAATACAGCATTCTCAAAAATCTATCACATGTGTAAACAAAACTAGACAACTAGTCAGTTCACTTTAGTATTCCAGAGTGATTTTTACTTTCAATCCAATTGATAAGACAAGGTTTTACTATTTACAAATAGTGGATATCTGATTGTGGAGCTAAACTCTTTGATTTGAAAAAGAGTGGTTACTGTTGTCACGATCTGCCTGAGAGAAAAATCTCAAGATGGATCTGACTCCTTTACTAGGATTTTCTCTGTGTTGCTGGAGGGTTTAAGGTAAATTGTCACTTCAGTGAAAGAGCAGGCTAAACTGACTGTAATCAGATGCTATTCATGAAAGAAACAAGCCCGGTGGAAAGAAAAATCAAGTCCCATACACACAACCATAATTATTAAATCTTAAATCTCTAAAAGATCATCTTTTAAAACTTTTGTAACAAATACAAATGCTATTATTTCATCAAACCACTGTAGTAAATTGTGAAGGAAGGGATCATTCATTATGAGGACAATGGACTTCTTGAGATTATTTGTTATCATAAAGACAGATCAAAATGTGCAATGGAGACCAAAGTGAAACATCATATCTAGTGAGTTGTAATTATTTTTATTTTAATCACAGTATCAGTATTTGTAATTTTTACTGTTTTCAGTGGGAGGCTGAAGACCTAGAAATACTATTTTCATGCAAATTGAACTCAGCCATAATTTGCTTTCATTTGTTTTTTCCTCTAGATGTGATTTCTTTTGCACGTCAAAGGCAATCAAGCCTGTCTCCCAATTACGTTCATATGTAACTAATTTTCAGTCCCACTTATGTTCAGTGGCAACATTTAGTTCCAAAGCAGGAACATGCATCCAGCATAGGCGGGAGTTTGGAGAAAACAGAAGCAATAGAATATTTCCAGCATCGGCCTCAAAATCAATTTACCTGGATAGTGTTGAACATTGTTTTATGCTTTGATTTAGTTTTTAGATTTTGCTGAATTGTAATGTTGTTTTTTCCGTAGACTGTATGCAATTACAGTATAAAGTCACCAATAGGGTTCTGATGAGCCGTTGTGAAGCTCAGTCGCCTCTGGCCGTCGCCATCTTGGCAGTTCTGACTGGGTTCCCAACTAATCCAAAAATGTGCAAAGACGTGGAGTTTGGGTGGAGATGAATGAAGCCTGGTTGCTGAAACCAGCCGCCTGCCACTTGAAGCGGGCACGTTCGTAATTATGCATAACTTAATAGCCTTAATATCATTTTAAACGGTGAGTTATGTCAGGGATAATGCCTGATGAACTGTCCATTATCAGGAACTACTGGACGCTGAGGCCAGAACCTCCTTGAAGTCCATTAATTCCTGATTATGGACACCTTAAAGGGCATTATCCCCATTAAACCATGGTCACTTGCAAAAAAAATAAGATGATTATTTTATATTTTCATGTGTTTTGCAATCAAAATCTAACTTTTATTTTAAAAGCCACAACTCCGTTTTCCTAAGGTCCTTCCTAATACCTGAAAGAATAATTTCCATCCCTACAGACAAACCTTAGATACGACTTGGTAACAGCAGATTTAGTTCCCTCTAGAGACAAACGTTTTTGTAGCAGGCATTAAAGATGTTTATTTCTGCTGTAAAGTTTGGCATTTTAATAAAGGGCCTTATGGAGATTGACTCACTTATTGAGGAATTGCAGTTTATGGCACTTCAGTGTTGGCTTCATTTGCCAGCAGTAGAGGTAGCAGCTTGTTAAACTCTAACTTTAGTCTAACAAAATAGTCTTAAGCCAAATCTGGTAGTAGTATACCAAAGTTGCCAGTGGGCAAAATGTTACCTCAGTCCCATCTCTGTCTGTCTTTGAGACACTACTGTCTGTTCGAGATGAATGAAAAGATACATAACCTTACGCATTTGTTTTTTTCCCTGCGCTGTACCTCTGTATTTAACCAAATGTAACTAATTAGTTACCGTGCTTGAGTAAATGTTACTTTCCATCTCTGGATTTACATTATAAGTCTGTTATGATTACAGTGTCATTTTCAACATATTGGTTGATAATGATAGGGTGAGTTATTTTCACATCCTAGTCTTGTGAATAAGGCTTTAAAGCTGATAAAGCACTCACTCAGATTAAGAGTCCCTCTTGCAATGTAAAATGGGGTATGACATGAGCAAGGGAAGAGCCTGCACACTAGGGAAGGCCACAGCGCCGGAAACTCTGCGCCTTGCATGATTATTCCTGAATTGATCAAAAAATTAAAAATAGAAAAATATGGAAATGAGGCCAGCCTAAACATTGTTTCCTTTTGGAGCGTGGATGATTTTTCTTCTTCAACAGTTTCATCTTATCCAGTAGGATTTCATTTCCAAAATGTCTAGACCTTGACAGTTTACTTTCCTGCTTCTGTGCACTTGTACCATGCAATACAGGCCTGCAGCAAAATGTTTCCTCCTCCTCATCTTCCTGCCACTGCAGACCTGATCCCAGCCAACCTCAGCGGCGCTTCCCCGTATCATCGGCAGGTTTTTGTGCTGTCCGCAGCAGCCTCATACTCAAACAGTCGATTATTGCTGTATGTGATTCTGTACAGGTACTCAGTGCAGAGTATTAGATAGACTGCTGTTTCCTCCTCCGAGTTAACTGGAGGACTTGGTGGGTATGATCACACGCAGCTCACTCCACCAGCAATACTTTCATCATCCAGCGCTGGTACCTCTGGATCCAGATTTCTCCATGACCTTTTGATATCACTTAATTTCTACCTCAGGAAAAAAATAAAACACATTCACACTCTGAGCCTGCTAGCTGGCTCTCCTTCCGCTAGATTAAGTGGTGATATTCACACAAGCCTTATATAGTGCAGATATGAGGTTTTGAGGTACAAATTACTCTGTTTCGTAAAGAATAAATTAATATGAAATAATTTATAGTTCAAGAAAAACATACATGAAATTTGGGTAAATGAGGTCAGGGAGGAACCTCCATTATGTGACGATGAGAGGGTGAATTAATATTTATGAGCAACCTTACTTGTTTGAGTATATATAGAGGATATATGCCAGTTCAGTTCAGTTCCATTGTTGCATGTTGTATTTAAGGTGAATTGGGGGGATTTGAAATTTGTTTAAAACTTTACCTATAGTATTATGAGCTAAATATATTTAGATTTTAAAAGTAAACATACTCATAATGCACAATTGCTCTTTTCAGTAGTAAAGCATTACATTATAATGACATGACATGATAATGATTTGTTATTGCAGTGGTTCCCAACCCTTTTCCTTCTCTGTATCTCCTTCTTTTTATGACAAATTCATTGTTTTCTTCTCTCTGACACATGGCCATTGTTTGCTCTTTGGTTGTGTATTTTTCTAATGCAAGATGAGGCTGTTTATCAGACAGTGAAGGCTCTCTGAATATAATTCGTGTTCAGGTCTTCAAAGTTTAGATCTTAAATAATAATCCAAACTTACAAAAAATAACAATTTCATTCACAGAAATTAACAAAATGCTGAGATATAGCTCTCCTGTGTATATTTTTAAAGTTTTCTTACCCGCCTTAAAGTCAAGAAGACCTCGCAACCCCCTGTGAAGCTTTGGCGACCCCTAGTGGGCGTCCCGACCCCCAGGTTGGGAATCACTGTTATTGTGTAAGCAGCATTTATTGTTGTAGTTGGTAGAGATGGGACTAGCTTAAACAACTTTATATTAGGGCTGTGACTATTTATTTCTTCTTTCTGTAATGACCTGTTTGGATTTAAGAATTAGCCTACATGTTAGTTCAAATTAGTTAGAACTTGACTTTCTGAAAAAATGACAGGCCTACTTTATGTACTGTTGGGTAGCCGAATCTATACAGCAACAGTACATCAATAAACAAGATGAATTGAGATGACTACAGTATATCTTATTCAGTGTTGGGTAGGGCTGGGGGTAAACGATTATTTATCAAACGATTAATCGGGCGATTATTTTATCGATTAGTCGACTAATCTAACGACTAATTGGACGATTAATCTAACGACTAATTGGACGATAAATCTAATGATTATTTAGACAGATAACGTTAAAAGCTACTGCAATCTGCTTGCTACCGTTGTTCGCCTAATTCCGGGTCGTTGCGTTCGCCGCTCGCCTCAGAGCACAGGTAGGTGCACCTTAGCGTGCTGGTTGTGTACATTCGTCAGCTTTTCATTTTAACTCAAATTGTAACTCTTTAATAATAGATCCGATGTCTCCATCGTGGTCGAGGCGATATTTTATTTGTTGTTTACGGCGCCGACCAGAGCATAGTCGGCTGGTCGCATGATACGTGGTGGCTGTCTCCCCTGCCACGGCCAAACCCTCTTCACCCCTCTCCCTCTTTGAAAGGGACGCCAATTAACCGGACTGGGAACCGGATATTATGAACGCTAAAGCTAAGGAGAGCACTGAGTCATCACGGCTATTTAGTTACGGCTACTTTGTTACCACTGTTGCTTCGTTGCTGACCCTGTTTCCCGCTGCTGATGTACGTGGCGGTGTGTGTGTGTGTGTGTGTGTGTGTGTGTGTGTGGCTGCTGCTCCGCCGGGACTCTCAGCCACTCGTTTGGACTGTGTGTGTGTGCGTGTGTGAGAGTGTTTTAAAGGTAATCTGTAGTTGTTTAATTAATTTCTTTAATTGTGAGCCCTCTTAACTGTGCCTCTTATCTTCCCCTAGAGCTGAAGGCCGACGGTGGTGGTGGTGATCCCTTGTGTGTGCGTGACCCTCGTTCAAGATTGTCTTTGTGTGCACGTCATGTTTTTGCTGTGTGAGTGGGGACGTCACTTTCCCCTGTCGGCCCCTCTTCCAGCCGGTGAGCCTCAGCCTGTACCACCTTCCTTCCCCACTTGGGCTCCCTTGTGCCAAACCTTATGTTCATTGGAACAATAAAATGTTGTATGTGATCATTGAACTGTGTCTCCTGCCCTCCCTGAGTGAACGAACCTGAGTGTCCTTTTGTAAGAGGTGATAATTGACCTTTAGTACGGGTCCTCGGGCCCTAACTCAAGGCGGCGTTGTCGGTAACAAACAAAAAAGGAAAAGATCTTCTGATACATAACTTAGTAATCATCCCACCCTCGTTTCGCCACAGATAGCTGTGTTCTGCAGCCGTAAGCTAGCTACCATTCAAGCCAACATCAGATGATAACTAACGTTAGCTAAACACAGCTGTCTAGGCGCCAGTAGCTAGCTTACGTTAACGTTAGCTACTAACCTAGCGCGAACAAACTGCACGGAGAGCTAAGATAGTTAGCTAGCACCACCGAAGTGCTCAGAGCTCAAGCTACACAACACACCACACAAACATGAAATGAATTTAGCCAACGTTAGTACTGAACTGTTATTGTCTCCTTCACGAGTGACAATGGGCTGCCTCCGTTTCAGACGCTCCCACATTGCTGTTGTGCTGGTGTGGTATGCCGACTCCATTTGGCAAAGAGCGCAAATAACGACACCTTTACGTTTGGAACTAAATTTGAAGTATTCCCATTCCTTCGATGATTTAGGGCGAGCTGTTTTTTTAGGACTTTTTCTTTTATTGGGGCTTTTTGCAGGGCTTTGTTGGGAATTCTGTGAGGAGGTTGCTGTTTCGTCCTCCATTCTGCAATGTTTTGGTCTCCCACGTGTGTGTGGCGAGCTGAGTGTTGACGCAAAGATATGACATCGACGTAATTTTGACATCGACGTCATCGACGTGTCGTTGCAGGCCTAGTGGTGGGCAATAACCCATTACAGAATAACGTTTTACAGTAATGTGATTACTTTTTTCAGCAACAAATACAGTAAGTAATTACAATTTCAAATTTTCAGCTGTTAGAAGGCACCTTTTGACATGAGTAACAGAACCTAATGTAACAAATATTGTAAAAGACTACTGCTGGAATGAGTCCTAAAGCCCAGAAATGAGTTAGCAATTTATCCGGTTCCCTCTACTCAAAGTCAACTGGTTTTTGGTTAGATGGCTGAAATAAGTTCTGTGGTTAAAACAAGCTTAAGAGAGTTTCATGTTTTGATCTACGACACAAAATAAATCAGTAATACCCCACCTGTGAATTTTGAAGCTTTTACGTGTCTTAAAAAAGGGGGTTGCTAACAAGTGGCTAAATGAGACTACAGAGGTTGCCGGTGACATTAAACATCAGCACATGCGGGCATTCAACAATACATAAAAGCGGTGTTCATTTGTGAAGATTATCTTGCAGAACAAAACGTGTGAGCGTTCAAAGTAACCAGTCATTCATCGTATTAATAAAAGAATCTACTGTAACTGAGATTAACCACTTTTACAGCACTAATTAATTAAAGACACTATATCCACTGTATGAATTCCAGTAGCTCAGATATGACACCATTACACCTGACACCTATTTGCATCTGACTAAACCATCATTAGGGTTAGTATGTACAGTATCAATTCTTAATTAACTTGAAAATAATAATTAGTTGTAACCATATGTGTGATTTTACTTTCACTACATATCATATACATATATACCAGACGAGGCTTCATATATTAGGTGCACTACAGTGTATTTAAGATGTAAGGTCAGCTTAAATACTTCAATATATTTACTGGGTTTGGTTGAATGTCCAAAGGAAAACCCTGAGTAGAAGAAAAGGAAAAGAATACACTTCATTAGCTAATAATTATCTTTCCAAACAACCACACAGCCTGAATATTCCCATTAGTAAAGGATTCCTGTTTGAGGGGGGGTATTTTACGTTGCATCTACAAGGTTGCTAATTAAAATCCATACCCCTAATGAGTTTTTAGCACCCCTATTGGTTAACATGATTACCTAAGATAAGAGCAGTAAATTGAGGTCCTTTTAATTAAGTGTAAGATTTACAACCGTTTTTACTGAAGAGACTCTAAATTGACTTTCCTTCTGTACTTCTCATGGCCAAGCAGGCTCACAGAAGGGTCAAACTCTTAGCTTCAAGTGCTCTGGAATCACATTTACAAATTCAGCTCTATGCTTTGCATTCAGTGTGGTGGCTTCAGAGGAAATAGGCGGAAGGATGCTATGACAAACAACTGTTTTCTCTCAAGTTAAGTTTATATAGGCTCATATTTTTTGAATGACATTAATCACAGAAAGTCCTGACCCACTTTTCTTTTTTCCTTTAGCTCCATCTAAATGGTGCTAATTGCTGTAATGTTATTCCACTGCACGTCCTACAGGTCGCTTGTCAGTCAAACACTGGCTGGTTTGAGTTTCAGTACATGGGGCTCTAGTTTTGGCTACATTAGCTGGCTCTAGGGATGACATGGTCTTTCACTCGTGTTCCACTTTGGTCCAGACTGAACAACAACAACTTTTGGACGTATTGCCTTGATATTTGGTACTCACGGTCCCCAGACAATCAGTCTTAAGGACTTTGATGATCCCCTTACTTCACTTCTAGCCCTGGAATGAGGTTGACGTTTCATCTATTGGATATAATGCTGTGAAATTTGCTACATACATTCTCCAGAGGATGAATTCTTTATAATAAATATAAACCAACCAATACTTTGGTTTATGATATCTGCAAAACCAATGATGGTAACACTTATATTACGGTCGTCATATTCTCCATTAACAAGCTGCTTATTAGTATGCTAATTCTAAATCTACAACATTTAAGAGGATCTATTGTCAGAAATGGAATATAATATTCATAGGTATGTTTTTCATTCGTGTTAATCACCTGAATATAGTAATCATTGAAGGAGACGTTTTTTTCTACAGATACTGTGAGTCACCTTCCAAGGAGTCTGCCCTGTTGAACCGCCATGTTTCTACAGTACAGAATGAACAAACCAAACACTGCCTGGCCTTTTGTTTTTTTTCTGAGTTTTGTGGTCACCTTAGTTTCTCCTACAAACCCGTTCTCATTCCCAGGTCGTTAAATACAGACACAAGCGGTGTTCAGTTTGTTGCAATCTGCAGTTTTACCTCTTGATGCCACTAAATCCTACATACTGGTCCTTTAAGTCTTTCTTATTCACGATATGTCCCCCATTCTTAAGTGAGGTGAAGCTGAATACAAGTTCAATAGCTCAAAGTGTTGTGACTTTAGCCCATACTGAGAAAAACATATTAGTAATGAGAAAGTTTACTGGACACTTTTAACACTTGTAGTTTTGTGATTTGTTACATGAGAGTAGACCACATTTATTAAGTGTTATGAAAGGTCCAGAATGACTATTCTTGTGGTATTACCACCTTATGAGGCCCATACTGACCAAAGTATATTAAGATTGTAATTCATACCTTACTTACTATCAATACGCAGCAGGAGGTCACTGAGGTTATTAACTCTTACTTAATGCTCTAGTAGTTGTAGAATATGGTCATACAGAATTAGGCATTAATAAATGCTTTAAAAAGTCTAATTAACAGCCAATATGCTGCTAATAAGCAACTAGTTGGTGTACTTTTATATGAAGTGACATTCCCATCAGCCTCGCCTGCACTTGTTTATTTCTAATTAGTAAATGTTAACTTGTCAGCAGGTTGAACCACGGTGTTGACCAATACCTGCTAAACATCAGCACCGTTTAGCTCAAAGCTCCTTTGTGCCTTATTACAGCCTCACACTCTTGTTGCAGTGTACTTCCCACCTGTCAGTCAAACTGTAGCTTGTTGGTGCATTTTATTTGTTCAGCCATGTTTATTCTGGATAAAGCACATCATCTGTGTGGAGCAGCACATTTTCCCAGGAAAAAAACTCTGACAGCAAGTGATTAGAGCTCCAAATGCAAAAGCTTTCATGACCAGGACATGCTGAATCATTTGGCGAGAGGGAGCAATAAAAACAGACATTAACATGAAAAAATGTCACGGATTATTACTTGAAACACTGGGAATTCCACACAGAAACCTCCTGATTTTGCCCCTGTCTGTGTGTGATTAAACAGCAATGCGCAGAGAGTATTAAATTGTACCGTAGCGTAGACAGCGGCGCGGCACTGCCACTCTGGCCCTGGAGGTGTCGGTGCCTTGGCCCCTTTGTCTTGGCTGCAGGGTAATTGCTTTTCTGCACCGAGGTTATTCATGTATTGCGATTGGATCATCCGACCTAGAGCAAGGGAAGCCACATTTGTGGCAAGGTTGGGTTGTTTTAGTGCTTTGCCTGTGAGCTGATTGTTTCAGCGCAGCTCTGTATCCGCCAGCTAGAGCCGTTGATACTGGCATATTCTGTATTCTGTCTACCCCACTGTGAAGAAAACGGACTGCTTTTTATTAAAACTCATTTCCCATCAGAGACACCTTTCCCCAGTCTATTTATTTCTACCTATGAAGCCTATTAATTTTTTTTCTTTGACCCTTTTGGCTTTTAAAAACACAGCTGAGTCCTCTGTGTCTGTTCTAATGGGATTTTTCAAATGATTTATTCGCCTCTGATTCTCCTCAGCTCAGGTTTTAATTGGTTTCTGAAAAAAAAAATGGTAAGAATATCTCACATTCTGTCATCACAAACTCTGTGACATTGAGATGAACAGTTAGCGTTAGTTTTCCTGCATTTTAATGAGGAGACTGTTTTCTAAATATTCCATTTGTACTTTGCTTTACAATCTAAATTCACTGAACCATATTGTCATCAGCACAGTGGGATGCAGCTCCTCACTGTATCCAGGTGCTTTAAATAAATGTGTAAAATCATTCTGGAAAGGAAGGCTAATCATTTATTTGTAATCAGTCAAACAAATGGCTCGTTGCTGTTAGTTGTTTTTATTACCCGGCTATTAACTTTCTGCACTATGCGTGTTCTTTCTGAATACTGACGGCGATCTCTGACTGACATCTCACTTTATCCCGGCATATATTTGTCTGACATTTTGCACTTGGTCTTTTACAGATCCTGCATATAGCCTCTCTTGATTTTCTCCTCACCCCGGGGTCACAAATTATCAGATTGCCTTGCTGACATTTGGCGTGGTCAGAGTAGCTGATACCTGACCTTTCTGCCAACTGGTCCCTCCTGGCTTTCAACTGTTGCCCAGCCTCACTACACTAGCAGCGGGATGAATTGAACTCTTAAATATTCCACACCCAGTTGACAGTGCCAGGATTTTATTAGACTTATAAAACATGCAGGGGTGTGAAATTGATTGTCTCATTTGACTGGGAAAGCAAATGATGTATGGAAAGTACACCTGGATACAGGGAGGTGTCAGTGGAGGTGAATTATTGATTGGTGAAGCTGTTTGATGTTGTGCTTTGGGGACCTACAGCCAGTCATCTCTGCCAGTTAACGGCGTTCATGATCTGCTCAGATGCTGATTCAAATAAACGGACTGGATTTGTTGTTGCACGGACTTTTCCAGCAAACACTTGGATATTGATGTTTCAACATCAATGCCTGTGTCAACATGAAAAAAACAAAACTGTGTGCACAGTTAAAGGGGAATTTCCTTACTACTACTACTACTACTGCTGCTGCTGCTGCTATTAATAATAAGAAGAATAAGAAATTTTTTTTGTATAGTGCTTTAAAATGTACTTTACATGGAAACAGTGAGCCAACATGCACAACAGCAGCACGCTGACTGTGTTTGACTTCAATGGAACAGATCCTTAATTAGCATCATTGGTTTACATTACTATTTCATGTCAAATTGGCTGCTGTGAAAAGGCACTATTATGAGAATAAGACTCAATAATAATAATATTATAATAATAAGACTGTTTTGTTTCTTTGTTAAGAATAGTGCAACTTTCCTCTCTAGTCGTCTAAACCTGCATGATTTAGTAAAAAATGGAGGGAAAACTGCCTCTAAAGTTCGGATCTTTTCCATGCTGCATAATATTTCAAAATATTGTGCTCGTTAGGGCTACATGGCATGTCAGCTTAACATCAACCCTAAGAGGTGGGACTCGGCTGCCTCCCACACATTGCTGTCCATCAAACATTTGCTAGGTTGAAGCAGTATGATTTTTCCACATGTTGACTGTTCCCAAGGTGATATTCAACAGCAGAATGTGTTTGTATTGCTTAGACTGAACACTAGCACGGAGATTGCCACCGCCCACTGCCGGCCAGCTTGGATGAAAAACCGGAGAGGGGTGATTACTCATTGGCCCCTCAGCGCCACCAACAGCAACCCCACCACCACACACACATACGCCCACACACACTAGGTGACCTTGGCTAAAGGTTTTGTCAATCAGGCAGGGATCTCTTCCTGCACTTGGGTGAACATTGACTTTCAGCAGGCAGGACACCTCTCTGGAGTAGCTGCTGTGGCTCCTCTAGGATGAATCTGCCCGCTAGATGATAGTAAAAGGGCCACACAGATGTTGCTTTACCCTCACCTCAACCTTCACTACCACCGTGTTCCCGCTTTCTGCCCAAGCAGCCAGGTAACAAATTGGAGAATCCTTAAAAGAACTAACATGCTTCTAACTGTTTTTAAAGTTGGATTCAATCAATCAGTTCACTGGTTAAGTTTAAGTAATAATGTGATAGCTTCACATATATTAAGTTGAGCTTTAATATAAAATTGATTTAATCTACTATTAATTATATTTGTGGCATTTATTTACCTCAATTGAATGAACCATGCCTCAATTTGAAACAGACTTATATCAGAGACAGGCCTTTATTGCTAAATTTAAACATATATTTGATTATATTAAGACAGTAAAATGCTGCTGTAAAATGTGTACCTCTAATCTTGGTAAATTTGTGATAATTTACATTTCCACACTAATTTAGTAGTCAGTAGAACATAGTCATAGATTTACCACACTGTTGCTCTGACATAGTCTTTTTTACATAAATACTGTTTCCATTAACTAATTACTTCCAGTCAGTTTTACTTTGCTTTTTGACCACTGCCAAAAGCAACTTGTTATTTTTAGTTAAAGAAAATATTATTGTGGATCTAGTTATTAGCTGTCATAGTCAAGGTAATTTCACCCCTCTAAGTTTTTACCTGGCTTTTATTTGTTCACACTGGGCTCCACACTGGCTATTATTTAAGATTGCCATTATGTGATTATGAGGTTTTATTCATAGTGGCAGAAATAATATATGCTGATTTAATTGCTAACAATCACATGAAGATTGTTAGCCCTCAAATTAAGATATTTTAACTCAAAAACATTACATTATTGCACACTAGTAAAGCACTGAATGGAAATATCTAATGGTAAATTAATTGTTTTATTTGCAAATCATAAGACATTTTCCAAATACGTATTTTTTAATTGAATTTAAGCCCATAGTCTGAAATGTGGCCAAAGCAGAGCATTAAATTAATTTCTGTTTTCAAACATTATTTCTACAATTAATCTAAATTAGTTTAATTTGACAGCATTTGACACCAAACTGGGGCAGCAGCCGGTGTGGCAAGCATTCTCTAGAGGTGGCAGCTGGTGACCCCATACTACACCTCTGGATCCGTCCCTGTTTGTGAAAGCTTTGCAGCTTTTTAGTTTAGTTAGTGTGAAACAAGCAGAAGATTTAAGGTAGCTGGCATTATCAGGGTTTTCCATTCTGGCAGAACACACTCAAAAGAAAGTGCCACCTAACAGGAAGATGCCACAGGGCACTGTTAGACAGTCTCTTGTCAAGTGCAGTGAAAACACCACAGTAATAAAGCCAAAGCAGGAAAGCTGGACACCAAAACACACACTCCAACAATGAGCACTTAGTAACAAAGACAGAGGCAGCATAAGGCACAAGAAGCTCTCAAGTTGAAATGAGGCCTAAGCATAGCTGTTGAAGGAAAAAAATCTTAACTCCAGGTCCAATATCAGTTTTTTGTCAGACTTTTGTCACATCCATAGCAATCTTATCATCTTTGAGAAGAAAATATGAATTTTGGCGAAGAGGGGCTGGGGCCGAGGGACTTTTCAGTCCAGCCAAAATCATTCTGGAAGTTGCCAGGAAGACACACATTATAAAAGTCAAATTAGCTACTGAGACTCCTCACATATTGTGTTATATTCTGAAGCCAGTATTTACAGGCTGATAGAAAAGGCAGATCAGCATGATGAGTCAATGGTGACCCTGGACATGGTAAATGGGTTAGATAATGGTTATACAGCTCTGTAGCCATACAGTAAGGTACTTCTGCATTGGCGGCTTTAACAAATCCTCACCTCCTGGAATTGGGGGTAGGAATATGGTATTGTTTAAGTTATTTTAACATGATTAAGTATATTTTCCAATATCAATACACATTCTCTATGGCAAATGTCTCAATAATTACATACCTATGAATAAACCTGATTATATTCACACTTCACATTACATGAGATCAAACCCAGTGTGTAACATTTCTATTGTCAGAAACTGAATATAATATTCATAGGTATATTTTCATTAGTGTATAATCACCTGAATATAGCAATCGTTGTGTTTTTCTTACCTTAAAATTAGCTGTTTTGGGTGCCCGGTTAGCTCAGTGGGTACAGCTGGTGTCCCATGTACTGAGTCCTTGCTGCAGCGGCCTAGGGTTCGAATCCGACCTGCGGCCCTTTGCTGTGTGTCATCCCCTATCTCTGCCCCCCTTTCCTGTCTGTCTTCAGCTGTCACTATCAAATAAAGGCAATAAAAAGCCAAGAAAATACTTTAAAAATTAGCTGTTTTTATCTACAGACGCTGCAGGTTGCATCGCCATGTTTCTACAGTAGCCCAGAACAGACAAACCAAAGACTGGCTGTAGACAGGGCCTTTCGCATCTTTCTCCTAGGAGTTTCTCCTACAAACTTCCCAGCCCATTTTTGATTTCCAGGTCATCAAATACAGACGCGAGCAGTATTCAGTTAGTTGCAGTCTGCAACTTCAATACTAGATGCCACTAAATCTTACACACTGGTCCTTTAATACTGGACTGTTCTTCCAGCAGCTCGAGTGGCATAGCCCTATCCATTCTTGGTAGGTTTTTAATTTGAAACATCTCACTGATTTAACAGCAGTTCAAATAAAATACAATAAACAGTAGGACGACTGTAATTAATTAGTAAATGCTCATAGTTTTAAAAGCACTGACTTAAAATGTGTCAGTACAACACGACTGATGACTTTCCTGTGTCAGTCTTTGTAGTGCAGGCTTTTCCCCTCACAGCCATAATTAGCAACTGCCCTTTATTCATTTGCAGCGCCTCATGTTGAGTATGTTATTTGATCATATCTTAAACATCAGTAACAGTCTTTGCTAGCAATGCGAACTTGTTCAGAGTCATTAATTTGGACTACACAGTTCTGTGTCGAATTTCTGTGATTCAAAAAAGCATAACATGCTATGATTATATCATCATAGCTGATAAACAATAATGGTAACTTAACTGCCAGCTTTACACTGGGATGTAGGTAAAAATCAAAGATTTCCAATTTAAAATCTGATTCATGTCTTTGATTCTGTTCTTTTACAGCACATCTGGGAAGCAACAACTGTCATCACTGCTAAGTGACTGTGGGACCGTTGAGTGGTGGTAAACGCAGTGCCATAAGATGGCAATCCAAACAACACAAAGCTCACTTCACACTACATTAAAAAATGTGTCATGTTTGAGAACAGATACAAAGCTTAAGATCTTGTCTGATACAGTCGACAGGATTATAAGTGCATATGATGGATCCCGTCTGGGTCTGAGCTGCACAATTGATCTACAATGGCTCTGAATAAGCTCAGTTTCATCAGGTAGTTTCTTTGCAATGTCACATCCCTGCTTTGACTTAATGTAGTCTTTTATAATACCCCAAAGTCAATATACCGATTTGGATTCCTCACGCAGGGCTGCAGAGAGTAAGTCAGGGCTGTTGGTTGTTAAGTATTGCAACCTACATTAACAGCAAAGAGATAAACTCATGCGTCCCATATTATGAGACAGACCCATGCATCAGAGCTCATTGGGGTTATCAGCGTTCACAGATCTGTGCTTGGGTTATGGAGGAGAAATCAGATTATGCGGGACCGCAACTTATTTCCCTGCAAAGCCAAAGCCGCCACAGAATCACATTACCAACAGCTGCACGTGGAATTACAACGTATTCTTGCCGACTTTATGAGAAACCTTGTGCACTGCTCAGAAATTTTTGAGTGGGAGGGCCTGACTGTGGCACAGTTTTAATGAAGAGAGAAAAGTGTTTTAAGACTCAAATTTAAAGCCCTGCTTCTTGACAATAACAACCTGCACATTAATAGTTACATTGTTAATTCAATGTAATAAACAAATACCAAATAAACGACTTTAAATATTTCAATATGAAACTGTATCAATAAATACATGCTATTTGTAAAAAAATTGCCTAAAGCCATGAACAGATTACGAGACTACCGGGCCCTTGGACATGTACATGGCCACCCCTCCTACATAGGAGCAAAACTGCAAGACTGAAAGAGACGCAAAACAACTGCAAACCATGCATCTCTTTGGAATATTTTATTGTGTCTCTGTGTAGCAATTTAAAATCTTTTGATAGTAGTTTTGCAACTCTAAATGGTTGTTTTGCATTTCTTTTTTGGTCATTTGGTTCCCTTTTTGGTTGGTTTGCATCTGATTTTTGTTATTTTGCATCTTTGTAGTGGTCTTTCTGGTTATTTTGCATGCTCTTACGTTTCTTTATAGATGTTTTATGTCTCCTTGTAGTTATTCTGCACTTCTGTGGTTGTTTAGCCTCTCTGTTTGGTCATTTGGGACTCGTTTTGGTTGTTTTTTTCATCTCTTTGTGGCTGTTTTGCATCTACTTGTAGTTGTTTGATTTTCCAAAATGAAATTTCAAGAGTCACTCCATATAGAGGCTCTGGTCGAGGAGCACTGGGCCTGTACCCAGTAGGCCCATTCTGTAGTCTGCCCATGATACTGATACCTGTGTAACCCCGCTGGCCCGCCCCTGTGCGCTGCCCTCTAGAGGTTTTACTATAGGTGTCAACGTTCTATCATTGGTCCCCTTATAGCTCCTCTCTGAGAGTATATCCATATAGTTACAAAGAGAATAGGTGTGACCCTAAAACGAGCAGTGCGGCTGAAGGCAAGGAAGTAGAGCACTGCTGTGCTTAAGGTTACTGCTTGGTGGGGGGAACTAGGCTCCCGTGTGAAGCTATGATAAATAAAATGGAAGGGGAAGGCACTGTCTGTGCAATCCACCAAGATTAATGACCAAAGCACTACATAAAGTGAAATAGTTTATCTCAAGCCTAACAACATGAAACTTGTAAATGTGCCTGCCATTATTCTTTCGGGGACTCTGTAGCCATGCTCATGTTGCATTCATCGAGTTCAGCTATTACACATTCTGAAAGGAAAGCTGCGGAAAATATTCTCCCCTTGGACTCTACATTGGCTATTTGTCCAATCTATAGGTGGCTTGGGTGCCGCCTGTCTTCATATTTTGTGTCTTTTATGTTGAAAACTTGGCAGATTCACAATAAGAGCAGAGCGTAGTGTTTCATACACAATTCAAGGCTATGCAGCCGAGAATGGGCAGGATAACATCAATTCCACTCAATTTCCTCAGGACCTTGAAATGTGGGCCATGCTTTGTGTCGCTTTTCTCTGTAAAATACTGACGAACAGCTTTCAATTTTCACTAAAACGAGTTCAGTTTTCTTCAAACTGCTTGAGGATTTTGTTGTACCAGTACAGGATATTGCATTTGGCAACCCAGTTTGTCAGATTTAGCGGAGGTTTGTCACTGCTGCCACTGAAGGTGAGCTTTTGTTGATGCATTATTAACCGTTTAAACAAATGCTCCTCGGTGCTGCACCACTCAGCTCGGCTGCAACCGAACTGTTGATTTCTATTTCATTAGGAACAATCATTGATCATGAGGACAGCAGACAGGGGCTAAATGACACCGTTTTTCTGCGTGAAGGCATGCAGCATTATTCCATAAAGACCATTTTCAGGCAGAGCTATTACACTAGCGCAATATGAAGGGTTTTTCAGGATCTATTTGGCCAAATAAATGGACTTACCTACTGTAGGTCCACTAGAGATTGTCTTGCCGAGGGTCGTGTGTGTGTGTGTGTGTGTGTGTGTGTGTGTGTGTGTGTGTGTGAGCACAATTACATCAAAGAAGGTCAGCTGTGGTAGCAGAAATTCCTCTCACTGTTAGAGTGCAGAGAATTAGCACATTGCCAGTGGCTATCAATTTTGTCTTTTTAATCAGTCCCATTGTGTCAAAGAAAGAAAAAATAGAAGTACTCAGCCAGCCGATCTGCGCCTGCTTACAAGCGCTGTAATGACTCATCACAAAGGAAAAATTCCAAGGTCTTGTACTGGTCGCTGTCTCTATCCTTCAAGAGCAAAGTTGAACTGAATGTCTGAATTCATCACAGCATTAAATCCATTACATTACCAACATAAATGAGCAGTTTATATTACTGTTTCAGGACTGTCAGTGCAGCCTAACGTTTGAAGGAAAGATAGAAACCTACTTTGCACTGCGTTTCAGGGTCTATTTTCCTGTTTGGTGGTATTTGTCTTGACCAAAGGTGAAAATGTAATATCCTGCTGAGATATTTCCAGCTGCTACAATAGAGTTTAATAGCAGAAAATGTATCATCTACGTAAAACAGAATAATAAACATCCTTCAAAATCACAGTCACACTGGAAAGAATCCATCCAGAAACTGGCAGACGCCCATTATAGAACAGAAGCCAGTGAAGCCACAAAAGGAAGCAAGTAAAAAGACTTGTGTTTTTCAACTACAGATGCTACTTCAGCTCCCTTGCTGTTACTGACACTAATGCGGTTGTTACTGCTTCCTCCACCTACAAATAAAACCCAGCAGGATGCAACAATTGCAGGCGAGTCTCTGGGGAACGGAGGGAATCACTGTCTGAGGGAGAGGTTCAACTAGACGAGTCAGGTTGGGGGAAACGAGAAGGTAAATCACAGCGCCTCATCACAAAATAACTCATACATTGAAAGTATATACAGAGCCATACAAAGTTATAATCTTAATTTGCACTTTTCAAGCCTGATTTTTGATGCTATGTATGGCTGGTATTTTTTCAGCACTAGCCACTGAATGTATTTGCATTATGTAGCTGCCTCTTTATATAGTCATTTTCAATGATAGTGTTTCACAATATCACAATGAAATGATACACGCACGTCACACATGCTCGTTCTGTAATAAACTGATGTGGAAGTCCTATACAGTTGGAGCACTTCCAACGTTTGAATGAACATGAAACTCTCATTGTTGAATCATCACTAAAAATGTGACATTCATGACTCCATAGAAGAAGAGAGAGTAGATTAAAAAAACTCCCATTCTGGATTGACAAAAACACAACAATTCTTGTATTCAGGTGATTATAAACTAATGAAAACATACCTATGAATATTATATTCCATGTCTGACAATAGATCCTCCTAAAAGTTACCTACTGTACTGTACTGTAGCGTTCGGTAAAAACAAAACCAACCAAAAACATCCAGTTACCGAGCTTGAAATTATTTGATGTGTGCTGGAAGCTAAAGATTACCCTTCTTAGAAAACCTTAGAAAAACCTAGAAAACACATTCAGCAGCTGAAATCAGTTTACTTCCATGTTAGTTTTGGATTCATTTGGCAACTGTTGTACCATGTTTTGTCTCCAGTTCTAACAAGCACATGTTCTGAATTTCTTACAGATCTGATTCGTGCCTCTGACTGGCTTCTTCTCCATATCACCGGGGGTTGGCTGTCATTTTATTAAGATCCAAACTGACTTTAAAAAAAGATTTCACAAACAAAAGTGAATTAATTAAAGTGGTGGGCATAACATAAACCTATAGCACTGTGAGATTAACTAGGACAATGGTTCTATCATTGAGGAAACTGATGACCCCTGACTAAGTAACATATTTTATGGATATCTCATATTATATTAAATGCATAACAATAATAGTACAGAGCAACTAATAAACTGTACAATTAACTTAACCCAAATGGTGAGTGAAGGCTCTGTGAGTATAGCATGTGTTCAGGTCTTCAAAGTTTAGATCTTAAATAATATTCTAATCTTATATGCAATAATTTCATTCAGTTTTCTTCAGTGTACCAGAGATATATGCTGTGTGTATTTTTTACGTTTTCTTACCCCCCTTAAAATCAAGAAAGCCCTTGCAACCCCCTGTGAAGCTTTGGTGACCCCTAGTGGGGGTCCTGACCCTCAGGTTGGGAACCACTGCGTTATTGTGTAAGCTGTAATTTAATGTTGTAGCTGGTCGAGATGGTCAGCACCATCAAGACCTTTTGTTAATGGCTATGTCAAATTCACCATGTCCATGTGAAAAGATTCCATTTAAATAAATCGATTTTACTGCAAAATTTGCTGCTAAAACTCTGACCGGTGTGAATAAATTGCACTTTGCCATTGCCACCAGTAACCACATGTTGCCATATCAACCAGGACTGAAATCTTAAGCATTATAAGTATACAATAAAATAACAATACAGTATCCAGAGTGACACGGCTTCCTGCAACAGTGAATGTCTCACCTATTGTATGTAGGGGATCAGTGTCGGTGATATGCCTTAAATGTTAATGTAGCCCTCCTTTTGTATTCCAACTGACAAACCTTTCCATTGATGTATTCAGGCACAAGCATTATGTGTTTTGAGCGGGCATTCTCTTTAAAGTGTTGTGGTGCTTCTATCTCTCCGGTGGGAGACGACTTGAATATCAATATGTCAACTTTCATCCTGCGTAGAGATAACAATCTGAAAACAACATCTTTGAGATACACTTGTTTCTTTTATCTATGCGGCATTAATATTGGCATTTAGCCCACTCCGGCCCTCCCCTCTAACGCACAGAATTCCACCCCTCCTCATTTTCACGCTTATAAATTTCAATGCCGTTTCCCTCTGAAAGACTCAATACAATTTCCCCTGACTCACCAGTTTTCTTTTAATGTCTCATACAAACCAAACGTGTGATGTTCCCACTCCAACTCAATGACCTTGCTGGGGGAAAATTATTATTATTATTTTTTTTGAGTAAGAGAGGAGTCCGAAATTTGAATCAATGGCGAGATATATCCGTCAGATGATGAGTGATGTCTTTGTGAGTAGAGGCTGGATGGGTGGACCCAGAAAAAGCACACCAAAGACTCATCTGCCTGCCATCCATCAGTGTTTCACTGTGGCACATTTTAGGTTGTGAAACTTTATTATGGCACTTCAGAGTCATATTATTGTTGTTTGTGTTAATTTGCAGGTAGAATAAATAAGTCAGAGCCTGCGGACAAGTTGACAAGTTTTCTCGAACTTTACCTGCTAATTGGGAGCGGTTAAAATGTGCCACAGGTCACACTTCAGATGAGCTGGGGTTTATGTCAGGAAGTGCCTGTAATTAGAACACGTAATCAACACTGAAACATGATTTTACAGAGCGCATGAGCGCTATAATTTTTTGCAAAAACTGAGTGTTAGAAGTCACACCCTGGCCCTAAAGTCAGCTGAAAAGGTATACACCAGGGTGAAAACATGAACATGTATTCATCTCGCTTCCACACAAACACACAATTTCTAATATGACAATCTCTTCAGATGTCCTATTCATCTCCCACTTTCAGATCCTAACAAAAGCTAGCATCTGTATGAAGTACTGCATATGCCACAGATGATGTGTCACTAAAAAAAGGTCCCCGACTTACGATAGACACTTACACTGCTCGGATCACTTGATATATGCAAAGGATTTACCAGGCTGACATTCTGAGAGAAAGGGCCCAGGCGGAGGAATATCACCTGCTCTGATCTCTTTTTGATTGCTCATTTCACATTAGCTCATACGCCACCTGCGCACACGCCGGATGCCGAATACAGGCCGTTGACAGGCCGAGTTGCATAAAATAAAGAATGGTGCGGAGATGGGAGCCCATCACAGAGATCCACATCACTTTCTAATGAATGGCTGCCCGAATATCTCACCTTGTCCATCCTTTGCAAATGTGACACTTTGCAAGGCAATCTGCGGCGAGTGGCAGAGGTCATGCCAGTCATATCGCCCACGGCAGCGGTGGCAGATCCTCCTCATAATCTGTTGTCACAAACAGGGGCGTCCGGAGTGACAGGTGGGAGTCCAGAAAAAGAGAGAAAGAATTAAATGGCATAACATGAGCCATTTGCAAACCGCTCGGGCTCTGAACTGCTTTTCATTTTTTATTATTGAAGCTACCTGCCAGTTCTGACTTTGCTAATCCTCTGACAATTATTGATTCAGCCCAGCAAGCTGGACTTCTTCTGGCTCCAACTGCAGCTTTTAATTTTTTATCTGTGGCTCATATGACTTTTTCTCTTTATTTTTTTCCTCGTGATAATATCTCTCCCAGGTTCAAACCCTGGATGGCTGGCACTTTCTTAATATTGGCGGTTTGGATTATAAAGCCCCGTACTCGCAAATCCATTGAAAGCCATTCTCTCCGTCTAAATATAGTAGCTTTTACTCCCTATCCGCTCTATTCCTGTGTTATCTGTTGGTAGAGGAGTCTCTTATCTGAAAAAAGGAAGTTACCCCGAACTTCTGTTAGTGCCTTCTTGTATCCCTCCTTTGAAAAATTACATTCCATCTTATCCTCTGTCTTGACTTGCTGGCTCTTGTCAGCCTCCCTCCTCTATTCCATAATTTGCAGGAACATCTGAGAGGTTATGAATTAATAAAGTCTCCCATATGCAAATGACGGCTTCTATTGTTTCCATGGATATGAGACAGCAGTACTCAGCTTATTCAGCTATGACCACTGATTGCCACTTGTGCAGCCCAAACAAAGATGTTTAATAAACCCTCAGTTGACAATGAAGACGTCAGCTGCTAACTAATTGCGATAATGTCCCTGTGGCCAATTAAATGAGTCACCACACACTGGCTTTACAGCTGATCATTTATTGAATCATTAGGAACAGTCAACTTTTATTTTCCGTGGAATGCCACATCAAAATGATTGTGTTACTTGGTATTTAACTAAATGTTATTTCTACAGACAATAAACAGCTATGAGGCCCAGAATTATTGTCCTGGTTTTCCCTCTACTGGGGAAAGATTTAGATCCACAGAAGAGTCTTAAACCTATACTGACGTTTTCTTAATTAAATCAGCAGGTATGACCTTTGACCTGATGGTCTGAAAGGGAGTTAATGTCCTATAGAGCTTAAAACTAACTATAAAAAGCTACTCTATAATGGCTTTACCATTACTTTACCGTTTTACTTTTTCTAGATACAACAGCTATGATACGATTCAGGATCAATTTTAATATGTAACAATTCGGTGAAATATGCAATCTGATACTGTTTTTTAACTTGTTTAATGTAGACATTTATTTTACATTCTCAATTAATATAAGCCAATTATATATAAAGGTGACATTGAATTTCATATATATATATATATATATTAATTATTATAAAATACCAAAATACCCTAACCCCTAAACTGACCCCAGTATTAATATGCAATCTGTATCCGGATGAGGAAAACGCAAGTTAATGTAAGGTGTAAATGCATTGTGATCAGAATATGATCGGATCTGCCTGATCACATCTGGAGGTAGTCCAACTTGCATTGTATTGGATCTTAGGTAAGTGTAAACACAATCCGTGTAATGTGCTGGCATCCATACATCATAACATTGATAGGCCTGTAGGTATTTGGTTTTAGCTAACGTGAAATATAGGTTTATTGTTAATTTAAAAAGCGAGCGAATAAGTAAACTGAAAAAAGATCCGATTTCATTGTGGATAACTAGAACTCATTAAAAATATAATGTGTAAGTGCAAAGGCAAGATCAGTTGGTTTATTATCTGGATAAGGTATCCGGATACAGATCCTATTGTACTAACAAGTGTAAATGGGGTGACTGAGATGGACATCGCCCTTCCAGACAAAACCAACCTCCAGACACAACACTCCATCTGAATCTTGGCTTGTATAATGTTGACATGTAATTCATTATCTCTCAATAAGAATTGTCAAAGGCAACTGTATCTTTTGAGCTACAAAGATTAGGAAAGGCTTTGACAGGCTTATTTGTCATGTGCTGTTTTGATATGTATCCAGCAGGCTTGGGTTATGATTGTTTGTTCCATTGTATTTGCCTGCAGGCAAGGTTAGAAATCCATCTAATAAATGCTGAGCCTAATCCTCGATGTGGGATCCACGAAGATGATGATGTAGACGTTGAGAGGTCTGCTACTGGTGATTTCTTCTTCAGCAATATGGAGACTGGGAGTATTTGAAGCCCCTCATGTTAACACAGTGATTTATTAGATAGATTCTTATGTGCTCTGGAATACATCGTCTGACTTTTTGACTTCAGACTGACAGTATGTGGCGGTTAAACATGTGTTTGATGGTATTTTTAGGCGGTAAATCATTTGATCATTGTCAGTTATGAGGTTCAGTTTCCATCTGTAAACCTTAATATGGTAAACAAACTCATAATGAACATGGCTGTGAATACATTCAAAATAGAGAAGGAGAAATGATTTCCAAACTCAGTGTTGATCTGTGCTGGTAAATGTATGTACTCTTCTCATAATGGTTCAAACTGTCTCTGTGTGTTCACAGTTCATGTACCTAGACAAATGAGCAAGTGGAAGTTTGTTCATTTTCTGATGCTGACCACAGCTGCCTCAATTCCCTGTTTGTTAGCATGGAAATGTTGGCTGCAGGTGAATGTGTGGCCAACATTATCCATCACCTACAATCACCTACTGATGTTGCTATATGTGCACCCTGTTACTGCAACATCATTGCCGCTGCTGGTTATTTTAAGGGGCATTAAGTAATATATGGGTCCCTGCAGATTCATTTTGCGCTAGGGGGGTGTAAAAATCTCACTTATGCCCCTTTAGGTTTACAGATGGTGTGAAAATACCATAGAAAGTGGAGAGAGAGGCCATTCATTTTGTTTTGTGACCCAAGTTTGTGCTGCTCATTTTCTGTGCATTGATCTCTCTGCCTTGAGGCAAAAGGTTGAAGTTGAGAGAGAGGTTGGGGTTGGAAATTTTGGGGAGAATTTTTGCAAGCCATGTAAACTTGCTCGATGGGTCGTTCTATTCTGACACATTGAATGCAGCGATGGTGGCTCCAATTCCATCTATGTAGTGGTCCGCAGCAGCGAAGTTTTGACAGTACAGAAAACAAAAAGTATTTCCTTTCATAATGGCACAAGTGCTAATTAGATAGCTGTAATGGAAAACAAACAGTGAAAGATCAATACATTTGCTTTCAAGCTCACCATCAACCCCAACGATGCGTGCAAGCTTCCTCCGAACATTATTTTGAAGATGCTTATTCCTGTAGCCTTCCAAATGCAAGTTGTAGTGCAATGGGAATCTTCGGATGGCTGTAATTAACTTCTCATTGATTTTGCACTCACAGGGAAAACTATTGGTTGTGGAACAAAATCCCTTTGGTAAAGAATCAAGGAAGCATGGCAATCTGATTGGCTGCTGACAGGCCAACGACTGTGACAAATTTTAGGAGCTTGTTGACCCTTTACATCTCAGCTGAGTTCCCCTTATTGCTTAGTTATTGAAGGTCAGTGTGAACGTGATTAGGGTTAAGAGCATTGACAGTATATAATTAGTGGACAGAGCCAACGCAGAAGTGTCTTAGACCTGCATTCTAATAACCAGCAGGGGGCAGCTCCTTGGTTGCAAAAGATGGTCTGATAGTATTGAGTCTTATGGAGAAATGAGCCAACTTCTCACTTGATTTATGAGCTCAATAAACAGTTTCCTAATGAGTTTATGGTCTTGATCTCTAGTTTCAGTTTTCTTCCATACAGCATGATGTTCATTGAGTAACTGATGGTCCCATCTAGAGTAAAATAGACCATAAAGCAGGGTATACTTTAGGGGTGGCTACCTTGTGATTGACAGGTCATTCTCAGTGAGTCCAGCTCAACACACCAAACTCAGATCAAACTGTCAAACTAGACAGTGCTGATCAGATATGGATCCAGATTCTGTTATTGCATTGCCTATTCGTCACCTAAAATCATTTCACAAACAAGAATATGTGTGACCAGGTGAGCCACCACTATTTCCTGCTATGGACGTGTTGAAACTGCGCAGCCAGTGACCTCAATTTGCAGTACGTCAGTACTGGCTCCAGAAAATCAGCATGGCAACAGCCATATGCCAAAGTCAAGGCTTCAAAACGGTACTCATTAAATCAATGGGTGATGTAATGATCGGTTCACACTTGGTGGATTGTGGTGCCACCGTTTGCTGTGGAGCTCTCTGTAGGTCTTGTGCGCCAAATTCAGTAGGTGATTTTCATAATAATAACTTATGCTTCCTCACGTCATCTTTCCTCTCGTGGCCCCCGAAAATATTCTCCTCCACCATCATGGAGGAGTTTAGAGCGAAGAAAACACAGGTGTATCCTACGCAGAAGTCTTCAAGTAGCGTGATATATAAATGTTTCAAGTGACTGACGTCGCTTAAGACTGATGATATGGAATCAAAGATTTCTCATTTGGCAGCTTCCACTTGTTCGTCCTTGCATTTCTGTCTCACATCCTCGCTGGGAGGAGCTTAGACGCAAGGAAGAAATGCGAGCGAGGGAAGTGAGGAGGCATGATAGCATGATGAAAAGCACCCAATGTAACATGTGAATAGAGCCTCCCACCTCATAACCCTAACATCCATCTCCCTTTCCTCTAACGTCTAAAGGCCTCAGTATGTTTCAAACAATCTCCCCTTAAACCCCTTCGCCCCACACTATTCTGACAATAGGAATGGGGGAGCTGCATCCAGCAGACAATCTGTAACACACATCCAGTTTGATTATGAAATATGTGGAAGTAAGAAATTTGAATTTTAAAGTCTCTCTCAAGCTCTTATCAGACTTCAAACAACTACTTCAGTTTTTGTGTTAACAAACAAGTGCAACACCATGAATGCTTTTATGGAACAACACTTTTACAATGTGCACTGTTATCCCCATTTGTACTATTCATCCCTATGGAGTGCCTTTGTAGTTGAGTGGTTACAGTGAAGGCCATGTAAGTGCAGCATCGCCAGTTCCATTCTAGCCAACGACCTTTGTTGTATGTCATACCCTCCTCTCTCTTCCCTCCTTTCCTGTCTGCATTCAATGTCACTGTCCTATTTGATAGTAATTGTGTGCTTTTCTGAACTGACCATTTCTCCAGTTTGACAATTCTATTAATATGTTTACAAAAGTTACTAATTGTGACAATACAGCAGCATCAGAAAATGATACATTATTATACATTTTGTTTGTGAGGCTTTTATTTACATTTGGGTTACAGATTGTGCCATTTAAAAACATTTACCAGAGCAGTGATTCATCTAGACACAGCTTTAAAGTTGCACTATGCGATCTTGCATGGTTACAGCGCGATTTCATTTTTGTCTCAAATCGTAGGCATCTCACCTTGATCCACTACCTGCCTGCCCCCTGAATACACGGGAGATAACACAGGGCTCATAAACGTTAAACAAACACCAGGGGCACAGGCTGTGCACCAAAATAACAAAAATCACGGGGGGGGGGGGGGGGGGGGTGGGGGTGAAATAGTGGTGGGGGGGGGGGGGGGGAGAGAGTGGGGTTTTTTTTTTTTTTTTTTTTTTTGGGTTAAAGTGGTTGGGGGGGGGAAAGGAGGAAAAAAAAAAGAAGGGGGGGGAGGAGGGGAAGAGGGAAAAGGGGGGGGGGGGGGGGAAGAAAAAGAGGGGTTTTTTTTGGGGGTTCCCCCCAAAGGGGGAATCCCCCCAGCAGTAGGGCTTCCAGTCCGATGAACAGTTGGCTAAGTTAGCTCACTGGCCATCTTAGCAATGTTAAGGTAAAAAGCTTACTGAACTTGGTTAGCTCAGCTCTTCGATCTCCATCTCCATGCGTGTTCTTGACAGTTACGGAAACACGTGGGGGAGGGGCGAGCTTGCTCTGGTTTGTTTGGTATTTACTTTGAACGACAACAGAAGTGACGTCATGCAGGATCGCATAGTGCACCTTTAAGTTCAACCTTATAAATTGCTTGCTTCTCATAATTTGTAAATTTCCGGGTAGCTCCAGTTTTCTTAGTTCTATTTACATTTACATTTTACGTTTCCCACTGAACATGAACATGCATATGTCTTCCACAACAGCCCTGGACGAGATTACAATAACATTAAAGAGACAGAACTCTTACAGGGGCCAGAGGCAGCCAGAGGGGGGTCTACAGTGTCGACAAGGTGTTGTGGTTGAACATGGTACGACCAAGTTCGTTTCAAACATACTGAACCCTTAAGGGTTTATACTACCTAGGTGCTCAATCTGAATGACACCCAGGGTACTTAAATCAGATTGTGTCTGTTGATAAATGCAACCCCCGAAAGGTGCTAGCCATTTGTCTCTTTTTCAATTTGCTCCCCGTGTTCCTCGATTTGAAGGTACAGATGGAGACCAGTAATAGTGACCAGAAAAACATGTTGTGTTTGAAGTGTTTTCGGTACGCTTGGTGACACGGGCAACTTATGTGTATAGGTCTGTGTTGTCTCACTACTGTGCCTGTGGGGGAACACTCTTTGAACAAGATTGGCAATCTTTGATCTGTCCAGATGGAGCAGATAGTGAGGTCAGGGGTTTATATATTTTAAACCTTAGTTGGAGATGGGGAGAAGGAGAGTGGCAGGGAGGGACAGATCAATATCAGGGTTTAATATGTCAATGATAAAAAACCAAGCCACTCTTTTAACCACCAGGAGCATTGTATTTGCGCTTGAACAACACACCTTTATGGTCAGTAAGATATACTGCTCACATCTAAGTTCATACGATGATCAGAGTAAAAAGGCACAAGAGGAGGTAAATCTGTCCATCCAGCAGCCTCTCACTTTACCTTTGAGGTCACTTTTATGAGTAAAACCTCACGTCCTGACCCGGCTCAGTTTCCCTCCCTGGCTGAAAATTACCTGGGTGAGGGAGTGACTCCGGGCCAAATCTCATGTGATGGATTCTCCATGAAAAAGGGGGGCAGATTGTGATAGATGGGCAGGTCCCAGAGCCATTTCTCAGCTGCCTCCACCAGCTGGGCTACCCATGGTAATGGCCTCTACAGGACATTGCAGCATGGTGCTTTTTATATTTGGAAAAACAGAGAAGTTGTTAGGTTCATGCCAAAGTCAACATTTAAGTCACCTCTATATGACAGTAAGGGGGTATAAACATAACCGATAAACATCGGGAAACATATTCAACTTCAGAGATGTGCCTACATTGATAAAAACCCACAAATCCAGACCAAAATCTTTGTGAAACCTGTCAAGCCAACCTTTTTAAAGTAACTGTCTTTCTCTCTGTGTGTCTGTGCCTCTAGTGTGTGTGTGTGTGTGTGTGTGTGTGTGTGTGTCTTTGTGCTATCCATCTACTGAATACAATCCAAGACTAAAAGAAATTTTGGTCTGCATCATGTCCAACACTGCATGAAATCTTAACACTGTATTTGAAACATGAATAAAATATTTCTCTGGCACCATAAATGTCAGTACAAACTTACTATGTAGATTTGTACACTGACGGTGTTATACAGTCAGCCTGAGACAGGTAAAGCTACTGTGTTTAAGGGCAATTACTGGAAATAGTTTATTTACCAGCACATGCACCCATGTAATGTAGTACCAGCCCTCAACTCACCTATGGCCTCCTTTGTCTATCCATGATGTTTACCCTGTGGTTATCTAGGGGTTATGAGAAATACATAGGATTATCTACTGTTTCTAAAAATATTAAGTGAACCACACAACATACTGTCAAGAAGGCATTACAGCAGTGTATTGGGAAGGATCTGGTGATACGATACGTGTTGCGATATGGGTGTTACAGTTCAATATATTGTGATAGTGTAAGTAAGGCGACATTCATAAAATCTGAGTTTACTTTTTCTAATACCAGGGCAGGCGATCTGCTCTTGCATTTGTCACATTCCCTGTAGTATCCAACATCATAGCGCTCAGTTTACACTTACGTCACTGCTATCTAACGGTTGGGGGTTTAAACACAAAAATGTGTGTTTGAGAATCGATACAGTATCAAAAACAAACTTTTGCGATACTCCAGTGTATTGATATTTTCTTCCACGACGAGTAAGAATATGCTCAAAGTCTGGATTCTTACGTAATTACTATTTTTCTCATTCCTTTAACGGAAGTTTTCTCATTCCTTTAACGGAAGCTAGGGGTTGTGGTTAAAACATAAGACAAGTTGTAGCTAAAAAGAATCAGGTTTGAATTGCAGTGTATGATATTACAAATATTTTGGGTCCTTGACTGTGTGGTTATCAGTCCAATTCCCTTATTTATTCCTGATCAGTTTTCTGTGTGAAAAAAACATGTTTTTCTTATCAATGCAACTGTTATAATCTATATAGATATATATTATCTGTGAGTCAGAACACACTGTAGTACATTATAGGAGTTTGAGTTTCTTCCTCTCCACCATGATGCCATCTTGTTCCAAGTTCCCAGCAGCGTAGACGCACGAGTTTGACATAAATGTTTTGCAAGGTGCAACTGTCAGAAAAACATGCTCGCATTGATGAGCTTGGTGGCATGTGACGTGATTCTTCTGTTTATTACATGTAAACCATAAATGTAAAATGCATCACTTTCCCTGCACCAACCGTAGCAACCAGTAGGTATTTAGAGCAGAGCAAATGAACTAGAACTTTTCCTTATGAAAAAAAAAAAAGACATTGCTTTGACCTGTGGCCAAAGATCAATGTGTGATTAGCGAATTAAGATAATTTTGTTACTGTTACTTTTCCCACAACTTGGTCACCACAGTTGATGGCGAGCTTCATAGAGAGAGGGTGTTATTTCCCTCTCCTCCCTCTGCTTCTCATCCACCCCGAGCCTTGAGAGGTAGAAAAATAGGCTTGCCGTTTGAGCAGCTTATCTGTGGCAACATATGAGGGGAGCAGCCCAGTAAAGTTCCAGGAGAATGTCTTGTTTTAATTGCTTCTTTAAAGCCTGAGCAGCTGCACTGAGGGAGAGGGTACATCTGTAAAATAGCATGGAGGCGTCATAGTGTACTGTGGGGGAACAGCGGGACTCTCTCCTTACACTTACAAAGAGCTTATTCATAGGTGTTCAGAAGTTGCTCCACAACACAGTAGCACTGAGTGGGGCTTTATGGCTTAAACTTCTTAGAAAAATTTTAATAGGTTGCATAAGAGGAAGGAACTTATAAGCTGTTCAACTAATGGTAGTCAGAGTTTTCTGAAGAATACAAAAATATATTTAATAAGTATAGTTGTTGAACTTACCAGGGATGCCGTGTACACACTTGACGTTGACAATGCGACTGATTAAAAAGGGAACATTTCCTGCTCCACAATCATTTTTTTTTCACAGTTCTTTTTCCATGGTAACAAAATTTTGGGTTCGCTTTAATGCTAAATCTCAGTTTTGCAATGTGGAATTTTGCTCAGAAAGCTTGTATAAACATGACTCCCAGCTGGGCTACAAACACTGCAGCTATGTCTTTTAACTTAAAAATGAAAACCCAAGGACTCTAGGACTGTTGGTTTGTAGTTTCGTTCACTATCAGAGTATGTTCCCAGACTGAATGAGCACATGGTGTAGTAGGTGAAGAGAAAGTCAGAATAGTAGTGAATGTCTCTACTGACAATGGCTCCCTGAGGCTTCATGTATCAGTGGCTGCCCTGTTTAAGTCAAACATGGCTTCAAGTCACTTTACACGCATCCACACACACACAGGAGATTATCTCAACAAATTCTGTGCACAGCTGCAGATTTGTTGTATTTCTGTCGTCGTCACTGCAATTGAAGAATAATACTTGCTGTAGGTCTATTTTGTATATATCCTCTAAAAGGAGGTTTACAAAAAACAGTAATATCAGCAATAAGACAACAGTTTCTTTGATATATGACACCATGCATTCATTAATAATAATACTAACACAATAGGTCACTTCCCAGTTCCTGTTCTACTGTTTTATTATCGCAGAAATTCTTTAAAGATTATACACCAGTATACAAGATGCACTTGCCACTAGATGAAGCATTTCAGACCAAAACAATGGGCACTACAGCTGACCAGACTGTATAATATAATAAGCTGACTTTTCCAGCAATCACCAAGGTTAGTTTGGTCATAATAAACCCTTAATTCACTGTGCAAGACAAATGCGCCAGTCTAAGTATGTCCACTGAAAGTGCTTGTTTTTGCCACTGACAGGCTCAGACTGTTATTCTATATATCTATAGATACATAGATATATATACCCTTTAATTTGTGCGTCTAGTACAAATTAAACTTTGTTCAGAAGATGGAGAAATAATATTTCTGATATTATCAGATAATGAGGAGGACACAGCTCAATGTGCTATGCAGGCTAAAGCACATGCACCTCTTTTCATTACGCTGTCAGTGTCATCTGAACTCTGGTATGATTCCCAGATCACAGTGACAGAAAAAGGATCTAAAACCAGAAATTACAGTTTATGTTCTTTGCACATTTGTAATGATTTTCCAATGAGGATTTTGTGAATCAAGTCATTGAAGAGATGACGGCATCATCCAACTGCAGTTAACCCTGGGTTTAAATGAGAGTTTGAAACATCAGCATGTGCCACTCCTGAAAGGAGAAACACTAAAAGATTTATTTATTTTATTGTTCATTTCAAAAATATTTAGGGATGCTGGAGATTAATAGGCACCTGTCAGTATACATTTTCTCTCAAATTGGCTTTAAAAATACATATTTGTTGAATATTGGATCGTATGTGGGAAACACAGCTGCTGTAAGAGTATCACTTCTTTTCTTCATGATAGAACCCCTTCAGGGGGTTGTGATTTATTTTTTGGATGCAGTATGGGAGAGGGGATGAAAAGCCAGAGAGAAACACAATAAGAGAGAAACACGTTGAATAAATGGGCAGAGGCAAAATACAAGGTGTGCTGCCAGGAGCGATGTCTGCTTCTGAGACCCGCTCGTTCGGCTTGACGTCAGAATGGAGAGTTTTAGTGACACTGACGGAGAGCGCCAGTGGATGTGTACACTGTTTCTTTTTGGCTGCAATTGCAGGTGATGGAGGCTGCCTGTGAAAACGTGTCATTTTCCTTGTGTGGGTGCTCAGATGCCATGTCTGCGCTCGTGTTGCAGCAGTGCAGTGATTAGATCGGAGCTGTCAGCTGCTGTTTAAAAAAAGGATGATAATTGGACGAGGTGTCAAGACCTTACCTCAGGTTCTGTTTCTGCTTTTATCCTTCATTATTTATTTCGTTCCCCTTTAGCATCTATATTGCCTTTTAGTTCTTCTCCTAAAGGTAGTGATGTACAATGCAAATGCTGTGCTGTTATGAAGGGCAACTCTGTTCAAGGAGTTGCTGTTTTCTCATGGGAACATGTTGCCAGGAAACAACAAGTGTACACATGAATACATTTTGGACCTTCTGGCTCAATTTGTTGCCTGAAAGTGTTGTCTATTTACCTCACCCAAAAAATGAAGTAGATTACCACACACACACACACACACGCACGTGCATGCAGAAAAAGAAAAATCTCATTTGGGTTTTCAGTGAAGTCGAAGGGAATATCATGCAATCGCTTGAAAAGGCCGGATTGAAAAGGCCTGATTGATTTTGTTATTCAGTCTGAAACCAAGCAGAACCATTTTAGCATTCCACCCAACTGATTCATGAATAATCTCATTTCTCTCTCAGCTAATCACAGGCTTGCTTCAACGAGTGAGCCGCTCCTTCCCCCGGCGCTCGTAGGGGCCCTCCTCGTCCCACCTTTATTTTACCTCCACAGTGGACTGCTCCCTGCACTTTCAACATAATGTCTGAACCGAGATTGTGGAAGAAATATTACCAAGCGCTGGGCCATCCATCATCAGGGCTGCCCAGGCTATGAAATACAGGCCTGGCCCGACCAACAATGAGTCCTATCTTGTATGTTAGACCTCATGCTTGTGTATTTATCACCTAAGCAGCTGCACAACGTGTGATTCATTGAACAGTCTCGCTGATACAACATGCTGACTACATCTCTGGGCAGTTGGCCCGCTTCTCTATCTATGATAATGCTCCACACCCCCTTTTCCCCTGATGCCCTCACAGAAGGATGTACATCCTGTGTTTTTTTCTGTTCCCTCTCTCCCACTGTTGGGATGTGTTACGAAAGTTTGTTTATATTTTTATGTCTGTAGGGCGGCCTGGTAATAAGGCCTGCTGCCAGAGGGTTGTGTCAGCATCTATGACTGGAGATGCCAAAGTATTTAAAAAGAGGACTATCCAAGGGCAAAGGTTTGGTCTCAGAAGCTGTGGCTCAGAGGCAGAGCGGGTTGTCCGCTAATCAGAAGGGTGTTGGTTCAATCCCCGGCTCCTCCCGCCACGCGTCAAAGTATCCTTGAGCAAGGCACTGAACCCCAAATTGCGCTCGATGCTGTGATTGCTGTGTGAATGTGTATGAATGCATTAGTTTCTGTTTGATGGACTTTGCCGTGAATGTGTGTGAAAGGGTGAATGTGGAACGTAGTGTACAAGCACTTTGAGTGGTTGGAAGACTAGAAAGGCGCTATACAAGTACAGGTCCACTTACCATTTACAATGAAGTCTTCAACCAAAGAATAGTGCGAAGGCAATGCTTTATTTTTTGTGTTTATATACATATATATATATAACAATGCATAATGTAATTGACAAAATATGTTATGTGATATTGCCTTCCAAAGTTTCCCATATTGGCATTTTCTGCCACCTCTATTAGCAGGACATAATTTTTCTAAAAATGCATCTGGCCACTGTTTTCTGATATGCTACTGCTGTGGTTAAAGCTGGTGTGCGGGACTTACATTCAAACCCGTGCCAAATTAGTTCACACAGTGCTGATTAAGCCTATCACAGACGGACAGACAGATTTTTGAATCCTGAGTCTGTTGCGACATTCCCACGCTGGAGCACCAGTATTGACATGTTTTATAATCAACCAGCTTTTTGAACCAAAGAGGGGCGCAATTACTCACCAGTGGAAGAGGCCAAGTCGTGCTAGAGTGTTTGGTTAGCTTGCCAGCCCCTGGCAACGAACCAAAAAGTCAGTACGTCATAGTTCACTCATTCTACAGATTGCGGTTATTCCCGAAGTTTGTGTATTAGTGGCGGTTGTGCCTTATGAGGTAGAGCAGTATGGGGTGCCGTTTGTAAAGCGGCTCACGCTGAAAATAACAGCAACATTTTGTCACATTTAGCTTCAAACAATGTTTAAAAAACTAGTATGAATTTTTGAGGGTCACTTTTTTGCACATTTACAACAATATTTGTCAACTTATATACATATTTTAAATAGTTAAATCCAAATATGAAATGTTACACCTAAATGTTAAATGTAAATCTAAATATTTAATTTAAATCTAAATCTAAATCTAAATGTTAAATCTAAATCTAAATGTTAAATCTAAATGTTATATCTCAATATAAATCTAAATGTTTCGGGTGAAACTAAATATTTAAAGGGACATCGTGTAGTGTTTTAAGTATTTTATTAGCTAAAATCAATATCTTAATTCATAAATGTGTCCTCATTGGTCAAAAATTACCTCTGCCAATGATCTGACTTATCCTCGTAAGCGAAGAATTTCTTATCTGTATATACATTGGACGGGCAAGTCCATGGAGGCTTCCATGTTGTTCCGCCATTTTGAAAAACTATAATTGCCGAGAGGGACATAAAGCACTAGCCTACCTGTCTAGCTAATCCACAATGCGTTTTCGTTCAGAGCCAGCGTCACGTGACTGAAACCAGCTATAACGGAGAAGGAGATCAGTGAGAGGCTATTGTCACTGCCCCGGCACATTTGAAAGTCTGCACTGCACTTTAGTTAATAATGGAGGATCATACTTATGCCGAGCCACAGGAGAAGGAATCCTCGTCACCAAAAAAGGGAAAAAGGGAATTAAAAAGGCAACGTGACCGGCGAATTCAAAAAACGAGGGTAAACATTGGGGTAGCTTTTCCCAGGTGGAAAGAGCTAATGAAGGAGAAAGACTTGCAAAGGGACGCTGAAGTTGCCTGCTTTCTCCTCGACGGGTAGGCTTCTTGGTACATAACGGCTACCGTAGTTGCAATATGCATTTGAAAACGCAAGGCACTAGAGAGCACTATTCGTTTGAATGCAAAATACAATTTCACCGCTAGATGGGAGAAATTCCTACACAATGTCCCTTTAACTAATATGCAAATTCAAAATGCCGGTAACCGGAAGTACCAAAATAAAAGCTTGAGGAGGTCAGTGTGTGTTTATAGTGTCAAATAACGAATAAAAACCATCTCATCCAGGGAAATGGACTCTTGGACATGGATTACCGGACGAATGGCCACCCTAACTTTGACTGATCTGTCATGTTCACTTGCATAAAGGCCAGCAAGAGCCTTCCCCCCACCCACCACCACCAGGTACGGTACTGTCGGCCATGGTCGCTCTGTGAAAAACGAATCGGCGCCAGCCGAGAACATCGGCAGAGCCGTTCTGGCAGCTATACAAGATTTTTTAACAGCGACAGCAACCGCCTCAGGGTCATAAGTCCCTTATCCCTTCATAAAAGTGACACTAAAAACTCAAAGTTCTCTTCAAATACAGTTTCTCCAAACGTGTTTATTATTTTAGGTAGTTATTATCATGATAATCCATGTCCAAGAGTCCATTTCCCCGGATGAGATGGTTTTTATTCGTTATTTGTCACTATAAACACACACTGACCTCCAAGCTTTAATTTTGGTACTTCAGGTTACCGGCATTTTGAATTTGCATATTAGTGAAGTATTTAGTTTCAATCGAAACATTTATATTTAACATTTATATTTATGTTTAACATTTATATTTATATTTAACATTTAGATGCAACATTTAGATTTATATTGAGATTTAACATTTAGATTTAGATTTAGATTTAACATTTAGATTTAGATTTAAATTTGACATTTAGATTTAGATTTAGCATTTAGATTTAACATTTAACATTTGGTGTAACATTTAATATTTGGATTTAACTATTTAAAATATCTATGTAAGTTGACAAATGTTGTTGTAAATGTGCAAAAAAGTGACCCTCAAAAATTCATACCAGTTTTTTAAACATTGTTTGAAGCTAAATGTGACAAAATGTTGCTGTTATTTTCAGCGTGAGCCGCTTTACAAACGGCACCCCATAGAGCAGGTCGTCCACTGGCTCCTCGTGCTGTATGTCCTTGAGCAAGATACTGAACCCCAAATTGCTCTTGATGTTGTGAATAAGTATTAGTTTATGTTTGTGTGAGTTTTGTTTGCCATGGCTGTATGAATGAGTGTGAATGGTTGAATGTGGCATGTAGTGTAAAGTGCTTTGAGTGGTCGGAAGACTAGAAAGGCACTATACAAATGCAGTCCATTGACCATTTATTAGATAGAAGAGTCCTAACTTGAATTTATTTTTGTTGGTCTAAAAATGAGTAGCTGCCTTGGATCCTCCTTTTGTGTTTTTTTTTAGATAATGACTCATTCATTGTGAGTTGAACTATGGGTTTTATATTGAGAACTGACTGTGTAATACGCTGTGGCGGACTTCAAATCCTTTTGTGTTGCTTGTGTATTTACTCTCAATGCCAGAGTGGAGACAAAAGTTCAGGACTGCAGCTTTAAGGTTTAGTTGGGTTTAGAAAAAAACATCAATAGCCTTGGTTAAAGCAATACTAATTGATTTATTTGGCCACTCTTCGGCAGCAGAAGAAGCTGTAAACACAACACAGACATACGTGTCAACTCATACATTTAATATATGGAACAGAAGAGGAGCCTAGCGTCTGTAAGTGCAATTATTACTTTGGATTTAGCTCTGTTTTTGGTCATATATTGTTTTATTTCTATTTTGTTTTATTCTATTCAGATAATTGTTAATTTGCTCTGTTTGGCTTTAGCATGAAGGGCCTACAACTTTCATTTCATTTCGCAACCCAGTGCTGTAAAATGACCAACAAAGGAACGCTGGTAGCTGAAGTTATAATCTGTTTAAGTAGTCCAACAAAAAAAGAAATGCCATGTAAATTTCTGTATTGTTAATGAACTAAACATTGTCTTAATGTTTCAATTAAATTGAATTCTATTGATAGAAAGCTGATTTACATGACATTTCATTGTACAACCCTGTTTTGTAATAATACAATAAATGAACCTGATATCTGGTGATAATGGTGTATTTGTATCTTCACTAAAAATAGCACTGTCATTGACTGCCTTATTTTATTTTGAATTCTTGTCTCTTTTCTAGGCAGAATATTAAAGGAAAAAAACACTAATAATAATAAATACTCGGTTTATTTAAACTTGGGTTGTATTTTTTTAGCTATTGAGCCATTGGTTCTCTTAAACAGCATTGTCTCTATTATCCTCATGCTCTTGAGCAACTACACGTTGCTACTTGTCACTGATCATCATAAAGGTGACACTACTCTATAGAGTACAGGCTACAATACTGTATAGAATTGAGTATATTATATAGTTTAGAGAATATTATAGATCCAAGACAACAGACAGAATGGTGGGATTTATTAGTACACAGCGCAGTTAGGATACTGATATTTCAGAGCCATGGTGGGGCCATAGATTCTAACTTGCACATACCTCAGTCTAGTCTGCCTGAATCACTGGTCCTTTTTCTTGTTAACATATTCAACTAAACAACCTTTCTGCCCCTGCACTCTCTCCCCTACTAGGGGTTGGGAAGGGGGGGATTAACAAGGGGGATGGCAATATTGAGCATCACTATAAATGAGATACAACGGGGCAACAAACACAAAGGGTCAGATGATCCGACAGGTTGCAAATGAACCCCTGGGTTAGTCAGATTAATTTGTAGGGGAAAACCAAGGCATCCGTCACACTTTACAGACTCCCAGCTTACATACTGTACTCGCTGTAGTGGTGCACTCTCAGTTTTCCTGTGCAGTGAGGGGTTATTAGGGGCATTACAGGTGTGCTCACTTTCCATTTTATCTCCACATAAAGTGGTGTCTAATTTGGCTAAACTGTTGGCTTGTTTACAACCCGCATCATCATCTGACCACTCTTTGTTGCGCTGTTGCACGGCTTTGACGGGATGTTGCTCTCAGAAATTCACTTGGTTAGCACAGTGTAATCACACCTGATAGCCAGTGGCTGAAGCAATGAAAATAGAAGTAAACTCAAGTTTGTCTTTAACTGCAGATCTAAGTAGATATCATTTCTTAAAGGTCCAGTGTGTAACATTTCTGAGGCTTTACTGGCAGAAATGTAAAACAATATTAAATCCAAGTATTTTTTTTAATAAATAAGAATAGTTGTGTTTTTGTTACTGAGTAATGGTAAATGGTAAATGGAACTGTACTTGTATAGCGCCTATCTAGTCTTCCGACCACTCAAAGCGCTTTTACACTATGTGAGACATTCACCCTTTCATGCACATTCACTCAGTGATGGAAAAGTCCATCGAACAGAAACTAACATTCATACACATTCACATACCGATGCACGGCATCCCCCCCGCATGTTTCGCAGCCACCATAGTTTCCCCTTCGATCTTGGAACTATACTGCTAGATGCCGCGAAAACAGACATACTGCAGAACAGTGGTTCTCAACCTGGAGACCTGAGACCCCCTAAAGCTTGCCCAATGAGAGCATGTATGACTGTTCTGTTCATAGGTTTCACGCTCTGCCCTGTTAATCTTACAATCTACAGTATAGACAGTTATAGAATAACTAAATCTTATCAGACAGGGTCCCAGAGAGCATGGTGTGTGTATTTGGGGGTGTTTGACACCAAAAAGGTTGAGAACCTGAAGAACACAGCACAGAAGATGTGTCAGTCTTTTTTTTTTTTGTTTCTAAATAATTAAATTCAAGACATGATACTTGCTGCTGTTTATGAAGCTTATTGCTCTGAGCACATACAAATAACTGGCGACTCATGAGTTTATCAACATTTTTTATCAACTCAGAGTCTCATCTGTATTTCAGCAGCTGGACAGTTTCTAGATGTTTGGAGATATTTTAACAAGAAAATCAAGCTGAAACTGCAAAAGTGTCGGGGTAGGCCACGCACTTCCACATCCCCAGTGGAAATGACTTCCTCACTTCTATCTACACATAAACTCTTCCCCTTTCAATTACTGTTTATCAGAACAATTTGTCTGAATCGGTGGCAGGATTCCACTTACTGCCCAGTGAAGTGCTGTATAGGCATATTGTTTTTAAAGGATGACTCGTCCTTTTTATGCCATCAAGACAGATGCTGTTCCCTTGCTTGTTGACTAGAACCAGGCCCCTGATGGTGTTATTACAACTGCATGCTTTTCTGGACTTGCCTTGGCTACTTTCCTCCCAAGTTCATTATGCACACAATCTGTGACAGAGTACATTAGTTCTACGCACTGTACAGCTGCCAGCCCCAGTAATCTAATAGTAATGTATAAATTCCTTCTGGCAGGCCAATAAAGCTCAGATTAGTTTCTCGGCAAAGGTACACTCGTGCAGCAGTTGACAGACATGTGAAGAGAGCATTAGCATATCATCGGCACAGGCTCTCTGGGGACGGAGACGCTCAGTACTTCCCCATCACCTCCGCTGTCTCCGGTACTAGCAATACATGGGAAAGCACTGATTTGGTTAACAACTACTTGATTTAATACATGCTCAGTAGGGCTGGGATGTCTTATGGGTTCATCAGCATATCAGGTGGTGGGAGAAGGGGGGGGGAGGGATAGAAGGTGTCAAATGGATTATGTAAATGAGAACGGAAAATCTGTTTTATGTTGTTGTTTTTATGTTTTACCCAGAAAAAGGTAAACTTTATTATAGTTTTTTTTAGGAGACAGTGATAAAGACAAACAATGCAAAGTTAGCTTTGCGAGAATTGAATTAAGTGAAAATGGGACAAAAAGTGCATTTTGCTCTTTTGCATTATTCATGAGGGAGCGTCACATATATTATTTTTGTGTGCAAAAATGAATATAAATATTTTTTCCAAGGCTCAGCAGTCGGCTGTTAAATGTCTGAAGCGATTGCAGGATATTACCTCGGTTAGGAGTCAGTCATTTCCACACAATAGTGCTTTCATTTGTTTCCTGTGTTATAAAAGGATGTGCAAGAGCTGTCCATAAAATGAGAGGCTTCTTTTCAAAATCATTATTAGCCCTTAAGTAAGCATACAAAGATGATAATCTGCGTCGTATAGTGTCCTCGCTGTGTCGGAGGGTCACCTTCTCAGAGGAGGCAGCAGGAGGGAGAGTGATGTTTTGTGGGCTAGCTAACACTGAACTGCTTTTTCAATGTCCCTCATACCCACTTTCCCCTATTATTAAACGCCCTGCCTCAAGGCCTGCTCTATATTCATGACATAAATGCTGTTCATACCTAATATTTGTGTATAGTTCCCATCGTGTTCCAGTAAACAGTGGCTGCCCTCGCACCACTGGAGCTGCACTGGCACCTTTATTGATCTCCACACAATAAAGGAGCACAAAACTACCTCTGGAAATTAGATTTTTATACTACAGAAATATGCCGGCTGAAATTGCATTACCTTAGCACATTCATAACATTTTTTCCTAAACAAAGTTAGAAATTAAATCCCAGTCCTGGGGGTGTTGCTATTTTTTTACTCCTTGCCACAGCTGCTATCAACAAAAAGATCTTTAGTAACTAAAAGAGAATTTTGCCCTGAGGGACCATACATGAACATCATGGCTCTCTTATTTTCTTATATGGTGAGGTTGCTTTATAAAGGCATTCAAGTAAGAAATGTTTTTCATAACATAAAAATTGGGCCTCCTTGATTTACTTTGCTGGTTTCTTTTTGTGAACTGACAAATTCACACAATCAGGCTCCACCTTTTCCCACTGCTTTAGACTGTGGACGTAATATTGCAGGAGCATAAAATGATAACCATTTTTTTTCCACTGGGGAGAAATATTTTCCATCAATATGCTCCCGTAGTTGTGCTCATTTCCAACACATCATCCATGGTGTCACATTTCTGGCGATGTGGATACTGCCTTCAATCAAATGTCTTTGGTACCTGCGCACTCATGCTGAGACTTTGCATTTGTATTCATACATATTCAATGCAAAGGGGAGCTATTGGTGTGGTGCTCTTGCAATAAAACGTATTTCACCAATTGGGGAAAATAGACAAATGGGCCACATGATTACCTTCGACTGTTTTCATGATCATTCCAGAATGGCTGCTGGAAATTGTCCTCGTGAACTCTCTGAATGTTGTGAGTTTTCTGATTTTTACCCGAGACCTGAGATGAGATGCATAATTATGAAATCTTGGTGAGGCATTCTTCTTTTATAGACTGCCAGAATCATATTATTACACAGAGTAATTTTCATCTTTGCATTTTCCTCTGGCGCCGTCACTAGCCAGCCTTTCACTGAACAGGTGGACTGACCGAATCAGAGACTTTGTCTTCTATCTCAGCCATTCCTAAACTTTTACATGTTAAGGACCCATAATAGATGCACACACCAATTTTACAACCAGTGTCCAATCAAAAGCAATGGGATTGTACATGTGACTTCCTGTTTATGGGATTAATCAAGGCTGGATTACCAACAGGCAACTGCCCCAAGGCCCCACACTCAGACACTCTCCCAGTTTTCTGTGTGTTAATTACATTAATTGCAAACCTGTTTGATAATATATGCCAAAGCAGAATAAAAACAGACATGTTAAGGGCCTTAAAGTATAACTGAACACCAAGTTGTAAAGCAGTGTTTTTTTGCCCTCTGTGGTTGAAAGTACCTGTGACCACACCCAGCACTGGGAGTCACCACATCTAGCAGTGATGTCATGGTTAGCTGACACACCCTGGAGTACACTTCTACATCATTCCAGCAATGCACTTACTACAGGGTAGTTCAGTGGAGTTTCTAGTGCTGCTGTGGACCAATGTTTTAATCAGCAGGCCCTCATACTGTTTGTATTAGGTGCTCTACTACTACTTGCATGTCCATTATGTCACAGGAGACTTGATTACAGACTCCTGCCAACTGCAGGGCAGTAAACGACCAGTGTCCCAAACAATTTGCGAGCACTACTCTCACACAGGTTAAAAATGCTGGCGGTATTGCGTTTAATAAGTCACTCATTAATATCAGATACATTTGCAAGTCCTGCCACAGGTCTCTCATGCTTATGCACGCAAATATGGTGTTTGCTTTGATTAGGGAAATGTGCCATAATTAAAGTGAAACGGAACTGTCTCCTGATGCAAATCGCTTTTTACATGTGGCAAATTTGGTATACTTAAAAATGGACACAGACAAATGCTGGCTGATCCTTATACTACATTATTTGCATAGGTAGCTCTTAAAGCCTATTGTCAAATCAGTTACTCTCGTCCAGATTACAGCCGCTGATCAGTAAGAGAGACAGTCGACTAAATCAACTTGTGTTTGGGTTTACATTTTTTGCAAAGGTGGACGAGTTCACACGTTCTGTTGCATACGATCATACATCAGAAATATTGTTGTTGACCCTTGTGAAAATTGACAGATGACAAAATTGATGTTGTGGCTATGCAGATGTTGAAAGTATACTTTCCGTTGAGATGCTGATAGATTGCTTTCTTGTAGAAAAGACACTTAGCTTATAATATAATATATGGTAGGTGGTATATATTCACGTGATTGTAGAACAATGCGAACAACTGAAAATGTTTTTCAGGAAGGAATTGCTTTCAAGACATTTGCTAGGTCTCAACAATACACACAACACTGTTTTGCGAGAAACCGTAAATTCAATGTCAGATCCCACTGGCTATCATCTCATGATGATTTCCTCTGAGTGCAACGGAAAATGTTTCAGGGCTTCCGGTGCGGCCAGCCGATACCTGGTTAAAGGATATCTGGGCTAAGACGTACTCTTCCATGCTCCGCTCATTATTTACAGACTGATTGGCAACTTGAGACACTAGAGCTGGTGAGTTACAGTTTTGAGATATCTATAACCAGATTGTTTCAGATTTTTGTCACGTTTCTGCTAAAGCTTATAAAATGCTAACTTGTTGTTAGACAATTAGCCATTGGGTTCTGAGATTGCATTGCGGCCACAGCACTCTTTACGACTGTTTACTTGGATGCAACCAAAGCCCGCTCACACGTGTTTGGTCAATACTACTCGGAAAACAAAAGGAAACCAGAATGCTTCCGATACAAAAATCTCCCTTGCCTACAGATTCTGCTTCATATGCAGATATCTATTTATAGAGGTTGCACTAAGTGGAAAGAGAACTGTGTTTGTTTAAAAGAAAACTCCAGGGTACCTTTAATCAAATTATCACAAACTAATTGACAGGCAACAAACCTGGGCTATGTAGTATTCTAATATAGGAAGACTGGTTGGTTTCTAGGGATGAGGGCAAAATGAGTTGAAGAAATACATGTGGGGGCCCCTTGTGGTTGGTGGCTGCAGGATGACAAAAACAACAGGACCCAGTCTTTACTCTGCTCTGTGAATATGCATCTTCATGCTACATGTTCCTCTCGAGCATCAACCCTGGAGCAGCATCTACCAGTGAGCCGAGGCAATGAAATCTTCTCCTGAGGGACATTACTATTGATAAGCGAGTTACGAATCATTTAATACCATTAGAGTCTTGCTACCCCTGTGCCTCACGTGGAAATATCATTCCTATCCCGATCTCCCACGCTGTGTGAGATTATGAAGGGTGATGATGCAGTGGAACGGTGGAAGATTTGTCAAGTTAATAAAGTGAACTCCGGGGAGAGCTATTTCAAGGCATCATTGAAGTATGTTTAAAGTAAGTGAGAGTTGATGGTGGCCACGGCAGTTGTGCACAGAATCCACTGCAGAGAAGGTAAATCAAACGCTTGCTTTTGTTGACTGATATTGGTCACAGTTGATGCTTGAACTCAAGTAATGGCTGTGTGACTACTTTCTGGAAAGTAGGAGGGGGAATTTACACACTAGTAGAGTACAGAGCCATCTCTATCTCTGGGCCTGTTGCAGTGCATTTTGGCTGCACCTTGACAACTAGTGGTTTAGTGCAATTATCAGCCAATTAAAGAAAATGCTGCAGTGCAGTCTGACATTTACAGCAGTGATCATACATCATCTCAGCACATCTGCAACCATAAAGTGAAATAAACATAGTGTATGAATGTTATATATAGCAGCCAAATTAAGTAAGATAAAAGATGAGTTTGGCATTATCGTCACAGAACTTTCTTTCTTTACTTTGTTTAACTGAACAAACACAAAGTTCAAACCTTGCTTTGTTGTTGATTTTTTATTCTGTATCCAAAACTGAAAGAACGCCCCCTCAAATCTCCCCCTCTTGTCTTTATTTCCATCTTTTCTTATTTGGTTCCAATAGTCATAGAGTTTTGGATCCACTTCCAGGTTGGCAAATTACTCAGATTTTCTAAGCTTTGACAAATTTATAATACAATATTTGATCTCACCTGGCAAAGGGCAATGTATTAAAACATGTTAATGAACTTCTTATTGTCTATTATCAAGTGTTTGGTTTGTTTAGTCTGGGCTACTGAAACATGCCAGTTCAACATGGCAGCCTCCATGAAAGAAGACCTGATCCCTCTGTAGATAAAACGGCTTATTGCAAGGTAATAAAACACAAAGTTATTATACACTAATGAAAACATACCTATGAATATTATATTCAATTTCTACCAATAGACCCTCCTAAATGTTACACACTGGACGTTTAAAAAGCTAGATGAAGATGTTCAGTATTTAGAGACAGTAGTTAGTGAAAATAATGAGTTTAAAGAAGAAGGCTAGGTTACACTTGTTATTTCTGTGTCATATACATACTTAATCTTCATTTCATCATCTGCTGTTCATCTCATTTCAAGGTTAGCTTCAGGTGGTGAACGCTCACTATCAAACCCGTATTCTTTCTGCCTTTTCAGCCAACAAAATGTGATTACAATTCGAAATTGAATCTCTGACTTTTAGTTTGATAGGTTTAAGGAGGGATTTGAAAGGAATTAATGTTGGATTCAGATTCCATAACCTTCCATAGAATCTCAACCCAAACCCATCCTTGCCAGAATCTTCTGACTTCAGCAAAAGAAGCCTTTGCCGTGATAGAGTACCAAGCCAGACACAAAGCACAGACTCCTGACTGTGCTTTAAGATTCACTTTTAAAGTGTGTTGGTGTAAAACATTGTAGCAGTGTAGCTGTAAGGGGGGAGCACTGCTTTAACAAAGCTGGGGTTACGGGTGGATTCCCACTGGGGCCACATGTGCTGAAAATATATGCATGCTTATGGTACTATTGGGCACTCTGAATGAAAGCCCCCCCTGAAATGGCATATGTTAGTGGATGACTGCACTCTAAAACATTTTAGCACTGTTAAAAATGCAGCCTTTTGCAGTGTAACAGCATTTTGGTGCTTCTAATCCTCAGGGTGACTGGCCAATCATAGATGACTTAATGCCATGTCTGGATGTTTTTCTAGCAGCAGAGTAAGATGTCAGAGTAATTTTTTTTTAGTGATGTAAGGCATCAGTGGTAAATGTCAGTGTCTCAGAATCAGAGTAAGGACTTCTTTTGAGACATTTTGTTCCAATGGTCAACAATCTTATGTTGAGAAAATCACTGCAGGAGCTCCAATGAAGCAGAATGACAAATACCTACAGGACATGTTACTTTTTAAATAATAGACAGACATGCCCTTTTTAGTCCAAAAACATGCCCCATGGTTTATGCATTGTGCGTAACTCACGTATGCTTCATGAGCTGATCTAAACTAACACCAATCACATTTAAAAATGAAGCTGTCAGCTGCGTATTTATCTCTGCAGTTTCTAGCTGCAACTCACAGCTGTTATGCTGTTTTACTCTCTCAGCTACTGTAGCCTCTGTCTTTTTTTTATCATATATCTGCTGTGGTATCTTTCCCTGGGTTTGTCTCTGGAAATTTTGCATATTCCATATGTCAGTGATATGTGCGCTGTTTTCTGATCTGTGTGCCCCAGGGAGACTGATTGCATTCCTCCCTGAATCACTGCCTTGGATTGAGGGAGCAGAACCTGTGCCACCAATTACATTAGTACAACCATCTGTACAATAATGGTTTCATCTCAGTGATGATGATAATGTTCCTGGCTATGTTAATATGATCCTACACCCAGCTTTAATTGACAGCGATAAGTTCAGTGTCTCTGGGAGTTGTCAAAAGGTATTCTGGAAAACCAAGGAAATTACTGCTTAGTGTTGCATGAGGCAGTCTAGGATGTACATCATGCTGGCAGCTCTGTGTGCATGTATGTGAGCCAAATGCTGCTAACATGCTCACAGTGACAGTGCTAATATTCTGATGTTTAGCAGGTACACTTTTTGGTTTTGTGTGTTAGCATGCCAACATTTGCTTATTGGTTGTAAACACACAAAACATAACCAGCTCAATATCGGGCTCTCTTTAAGTCCCACCATTATGACCAATGTTAAAATACAGTAGCGTAGGCTGACCCTATTCAGACAGTTCATACAGGAGGCAGGTTTATTCCAATAACAATAATTTTTTCTCACCATTGTTGGAACTTGAACTGAACCAGTTCAGGAACCAGAGCTAATATTGTAGAAAGGGGTTCTCCTGGTCCAGACTTCTCTTCCAAATAGTTTCCGTTTGGACCCAAGATTGAAGTGTTTTTGAACTATTCATTTTACATCCACTTACTATTTGGCCACCACATTTTAACTTGTAACTACTCATGGATGCATGCATGCATTACATTTATGAACGTGACTACGTAGCAGGCTGATATTGAAACAAAATATTACAGGAAATGCAAAATGTATTTTTAAATTACATTTCAGCAATCTCATAGTTTAAGAAAAAAAATATTTCAGAGATTCCTTTGCATACCTCTAGAGGCAACTCATGTATCACAAGTGATACACGTACCATAGTTTGAGAACCAGTATGCTAGACGACAAGTCTGGGGTTAACCTAAATCTGTAGGATTCATTGTCTCGGAATTGATTGATTGATTGATTTCATTTATGGATTATCGGACACAGGAAAAGAAACAACAACACAAATCCAAAGGGTAACATGTTGAGTGAAAACATTTATTTCCAACACGGTCCCAAAGGAACCATGAATGTCGTAGCAGTGGCACAACAGGAAAAGTTGGAGGATCACCAAGGTCATCCCCTGGGGACCATGAACTGAAATGACATTAAATGTAATGGTAATCCATCTAATACTTGTCAATATTTCCCTCTGAGCCACAAATTGAACCTGCTAGTGGCACTAAAGGAAGTCAGGGGAACACCAAAGTCAATAGGTTCCATCCATGGACCATGAATGTCTGAAAACAATTTCATGGCAATCCTAAAAAAAAACAGTTATCAAGATATTATTTATTTCTTTTACATATGGACACAAAATGGACACAAAAATTATAAGAAAACTCCAAGGCACTCTGTTTTTAAAAAGTGAAATCACTTTTATTATCACAGCATGGTCAAGTTACGAACGTCAGGAAGTCAAAGAAGTCGTCGAGGTATTTCAGTCTGAACCAAAGTAGTGGACAGATCGTTCCTTGCCCCTAGCATGGCTAAAAAAGTAAAATGCAGCATTTCATCATAAACCAACCCCTGGAGCGTTTTAAACACCATGAATTTCTGATATATAAGAGTATATATGCAAACGAAGACACAAAACATATACTGTAGCTATAGGGTTTACTGCATTATGAAACACTTCAAGTAGAGCAAAAATCAGATCTGTACCTAATGGATATGGCTCTTACATTACGACCTCCTCATAATTGCAGTGAAGTGCAATTGTGTTTATTGGCTTGTGAAATGGTTTACAGAAGCAATTAGCAGTTTGGTCTGTGATGATACAGCAGCTTGAACTTAAAGCATGCAGCAATGGATGATGACTAACATGTAAATGTACCCACACAGCCTCTGAGTTCTCATTGCTCTGCAGTGTGTGCTCTCTCCTCTCTGTTCCAGTGTTCTACATCCAATCTATTTCCTCAGTCTGAGCATAGTACAACAGGATTAAAGATGCATGAGATTATCCCCATGTCCAGTAGGGTGGAATGAAGAGAGATCATGTTGAACACATTGACCTTGTTCTCAGAGTTATTGGCCAGCCACTCACCTTTGCAGAGGGCTTCTGTATTTAACATTGTATGTGACTACTTAATTAGCAGCCTTGGTCTGCTGCCAAACTATTGTCCATGGACAGAGTGTGTCTCACTATTGCTGTCCCATTCCTCTAGTCGAACTAACAGCTCATGTAGTCTACCAGGGTTTGTATTACACTGTTTACTGTGTTACATATGACCATTTGATTCATTCATTACAATTGCTAAACAACAATTACTTTGTCGCTAAGATTTGACTGTTTTTTTAAAATTTTGAAATAAATAATTTCCTTTATCAGACAGTACCTTGGGCAGTGATGGCCTGACGATGAGAACGGACTCTCAATTGATTTACCTGCTTAAATGAATGTAAAATGAAATAAAAAGATGCAAGCTTGTGACCAGAAGGTCGTCTGTTCAATCCTCAGACCAGCAGGGTAAATCTGGGTGGGGAAAGTGAAGAAGCAGTGCTTGCCCCTCCATCATTACCACCACTGAGGCGCCCTTGAGCAACGCCATTAACCCCAACTGCTCCAGTGGAGCTTTTCAGTGGCCAGCAGATCAGACTGCAGTTGTACTGGACGGCTTCCAGGTATGAATGTGTAACAGTGTGAATGTGATCAGGGTGTTAAACCTTCCCCGAATAAATAAAGGTACAAAAATATATATTTTTAAATAATAGTGAATAAATCATCAAATGTATCATCTTTGGAACACTGATGATTCTGGAGAAATCCAATACCTTAATATACTGTGAACAACAGCACAGCAAGTAATGTAACTAATGTTAGCTAGGTTGTGGGTTAGCAAACTGTTGCTAACATGCAGGGTCCAGACAGTGATACTCACAACTCTGCTGCTATTATTGCTAACATCACAATAACAGCATATCTTTGCAAACTAGAGAGTAGCCTGAATGTCCGTGGGCGAGTCATTTATCATTGCCTGACACACAAATCGTGGCTGGGCCGTGAGAGGACATTTGCTGAATTTGAAAAAAAGTGTATTGGATTACAATCACATTACCTAGGATCACTGACGGCCAGTGGCCCGGTACTCACCAGTACTGGGTACCCTCACTTTTTTATGGAATTTTTATCCACATGGGTACCCCAACTTCTTATTGAGTACTGCCTCCTATGGTGACCCCACTGAGGTCACCGGTATTTTTTCAAAAAGTTGTGAAATAATTATCTGAAAATAACTTTAGCTTTGACACGTGCCCCAAAACCCCCCAGGCCAGTTGAGTTTTCTGACCTCTGTATTTGTAAAACCCTGCGTACAGAAATGCTGATGAGGTACTCCTGACTAACTGCATACCTGTATGGTAGCTTAACACTGAGCAACAGCTCTGAAAATATCCTAGTTAAAAAGGATATTCAAACGGCAAAAGAATTAAGGTTCAGGCTGTGTAGTGTTTAGGGTAAGGGTTGTGCTGAATTACTGTACGATACTGGTACCTTTTTTGGTCCAATTCAGGCACCGCTTACCGCACCTTTGAGCAATACTTGAATGGAAACTGTGAGAGCCGTCTTCAAATTTGAGTCATTTTTTACTAGACGAGGGAAAGTTTCCAGAGCCTTTAAAGATGATCTTGATCACCGGGTCAATTGCTGCGATCTCGCAATGTGGCAACATCGCTGTTTTGGAGCAATGCAACAATCTGTAAAGACAGTATTTAGCCATCCAGCAGATACACATCACTACATTATTATTACACTGTTTACCTGTTGATGAATGTAAGTCCAATATTCATATGACTTTTTTCCCTCATGTGATCTTTGATAATGGACAAAACCGATAACATTTGAATACTCTTTTAAATTGAATTCTCTTTTGCTCCACGCAAAAAGGGACAGAGAAAGAAAGATGCACTGCCTCTTGTGATAGCAGAATCACAACAGTCACATGAACGCAGCTCTCTGTGGCAAGTGAGATTCAGTCCAGATCTCATCCATCATTTATGCAGAGCTCTCCATTACAGGTTCATTTGAATGAGAGGATAGCAGAGCCCTCCCTTTCTGCGCTCTAAAGGTCAGTGATTGAATATAGTCCTCATGCAGAAAGTAACCTGATTTCCCTCTCATAGTTTTGCAATAATTCCAGGGCTCTTGTGGTTTAGTAAATAACAGCGCAGACTTAGTATGCCACAGAACTGTTGCATTAATCTTTCCCTAGAATCGGTGGGATTACTCTCTGTCAATTTACAGTTTAGAATTGGGTTTACTATTCAAAGCATTGCGACATTCTCCTCTGCACAGTTCCGGTGTGCATGTTGCAGGTTATTTGATTCAGCGCAGCATGTGCCGAACCACCTCTAGTGTCTGGGTAGCTATAGTATCAGTTGACCAGCTGTTGAGAGGAGGAAATGAGCCTCGCCGTAATGATCATCCTGTGGTTTTATGCACCTGGCCATTGGTTTGTACAGTCTTTCAAATTAACTTTGGACTAATGTCTCCTGGACACCCTGCCGAGTAGGTGTGGGCGGATACTGTGTCTCACTCCACTATATCCATCTCCAGAAGGAGGAAATACTACTGGTGTCTCAGCATAGTGCCAGCCTCAATTAGCACAGTGAGGTGTTCTCACCTTTCTGGCAAAAGGTTCAGAGTGTGAAAGTGGAGATTGAGGTCTTGAGGCTTTGTCGCGGATTTCCTCCTTTAATGCACTTTGATTGATGATACTTTAAGTGGTTTAGCTTGTTTTGTTTCTGCAGTTCGCTGATTCCGAGTAAAGGACGTATGTCTCTCAACGCTGATGTGAGCAACACCAGAGGCAGCTTAGCCCTTCAATTCAAAGCAACAATGATTTTCAGCAGCATGGGCAGCAACATCAAAGAAGTAAACAGTCAAAAGAGAGTGTGAATAGTGATGTGTGAAGCCTCTGATGTTTTTCATCGCTACCGGTCAATATACTATATGTCTCTGCAGGTCTTACGTACATTCTATGGGGTAACATAAGCTCAGACAAAAGAGATTTAACAACTGTTGATCACCAGCCTCAATGTATTGTTTTCAACATCAGAAGTTCAAACTTACGATATGTATGATAAAAGGTTGCTTGAAATGATAAACCCTTAGACACACTCTGCAGGTCCTAATGATGGGAATTCTGGCTTATTTTAGTGAGCCAGATCTTTTGGCTCAGCTCAGCAATAAGCCAGCTCCCACGTGGCTCTGAATGTAATACCACTTTTGGCTTTATTATTGAGACAGTTTAACCTATGATTGATACGTGGTCTTATATATCACTTAAGTTATTCAGTGTACCTATACTAAATCTTAATTTGCAGAATACCATAGTTTTAGATTATGTAACAGTAATGTATATAAATAGGTAAACAAAATTGCATATAGTTGTTAAAATTGTCGATTTTTAATTCAAAATTTAGCTTGGTATGGATACATTAAATAATGTAAAAAACATCAAACTATTACATGTGTATTAAATGTTTAATTGGTTTCTGAATTATGTTTTGAGTGTTGGCAACCAATGCAACATACAGAAGTCCCACATGCTTGGGTCTTAATGTTATTACCAGGTGCAACATTTCTGTATCAGATATGTTATGGGATCATCCTATTATTGTGTCTTATATTAGCCTAATTTATAAAAAAAGAAAGAAAGACAACTCCCATTGTTCACTTAAAGGAGCTGGCTCATTGAGCTGACTCGTTCACGACCTAGCCGTTCCCCTCAGCCCAACTAGTCATAAGCAGCCACAGACAGTTTTTCAGTGTTCAGGAGAACTTTTGCAGCCAGTACAGGACATTTACAACCCACAGCCACATTGAAAATTATACCATATGTCAGGAAAGGGGCTGCTGAGTGGCTGTATGGGTACTTTTCTCGTAGCCAGGCTAGTGTCTCTCCTACGAGGGAGTGTGTGGGAAGTGCGAGTATGTAGTCACAACCACGGTAAAATACATGCTGTGTGGAGTGTTTGAGTTGCAGTCAGTCAGTCCTGAATGTCTAGAGAAGCTCAGCATAAAACAGTTATGCTGGGCCCATGAGTTCTGTTCACTTCCATGCAGAGAGAGAGAGAGAGAGAGAGAGAGAGAGAGAGAGAGAGAGAGAGAGATAGAAATTGCATGACAAATCTGTCATGTTCAAGTCTACAACAGTATCCTCACCACAGAGGTGAGTTGGTCTAGACCAGTGTTTTTCAACCTTTTTTGAGCCAAGGTACACTTTTTTCATTGAAAAAATCACGAGGCACACCACCAGCCGAAAATGTTACAAAATGAAACTCTGTAGCTCATTTTAACAATATGGAGTCATTCTTGTCAAAGTGTCTTGAATAGGAATCAAATAAACGCAAAGAAAAATATTTCTACTCACTCAGTGTGAAACCTGGGCCTGTTTGGATGAACACAGAGCTGATATCCTGGCGGGAATCGAAGAAAGACACACACAAAGCTCTTCCTCAACAGCTCTCAGTCTCTCTCTGTTTTTAGTTTTTATAGCAGTCAGGCTTGAAAAGCTCACCTCACACAGATATGTCGTGGAAAATGGGAGCAATGTCAAAATAGCTTTGTTTGCCAGAATGGGGAACTCCTTGGCAGTAGCCAACCAAAAACTGTCCAAAGGTAGATCAGTAAAGCTTAGCTTTAAACCACGACTTTGTCTCAGTTCAGTTAGTTCCTCCTGCTCCTGTAAAGTCAAGTCCTTTCCAACAACTGCTGCTGAGCTATATGGGTCCCTAACCCAGTCAAGGCATTAAGTGAAGGCTGAAGAGAAATAAAATGACATCTTCTCCTCAAGAGTTTTCAAATGTTTAACTATTATCTCACACAATGCAGCAGTGTTCACATCTTGCCATTTCTTGGTGAGTGGGAACATTTCAAGGTTGCCACTTTCCACATGTTGTTGCCAGAGGTGCACCTTTGAACGGAATCCATTTATTTTATCTGTACTTGTATGCAGGTTTTCATTTTGGCCTTGCATTCGTGTGTTCAGTTCATTCAGATGATGAAAAATATCTGCCAGGTATGCCAGCCTTGCATACCACTCATCACTTGCAAGCAGCTTTGCGTAATCGGACCTCTCATTTGTCAGAAACACTTTAAGTTCCTCCTGCAGCTCATACACACGGACCAGCACCTTGCCGTGCGACAACCATCGGACCTCCGTATGAAACAGCAAGGCTTTATGCTCCGCTCCCATTTCCTCAGACAAAGATGCAAATATGCGACTTTTCACAGGTGGTGACTTTACAAAGTTTACCATGCGCACAACATCATCCAACACAGGAACTAGGTCTGCTGGTAAAGTCTTGGCTACGAGGGCCTCACGGTGTAAAAAACAGTGCGTAACAATCACATCTGGGTTTCTTTCCTTCACTCTGCTTACAAAGCCTTTGGTGCGCCCAACCATGGCTGCAGCTCCATCAGTGCAGACACTCGTGCAGTTTTCCCACTTAAGTCCTCCTTTTTCAAGATATTCTGATGTGACCCGAAAATGTTCCTCTCCTGTTGTTCTTTCTGGCAATGCCTTGCAAAATAGGAAGTTTTCTCTGATTGCGTCTCCATCCACAAAACGCACATTGGCCAAGAGTTGAGCATGTCCACTAATATCAGTAGACTCATCAAGTTGCAACGCAAATTTCTTACTGATACAGATCTTTTCCAAAACCACAACTTTCAATACGTCTGGAAATTGTGTTATCTGAAAGAGGAACTTTGGCTATTTCTTTAGCCGCTTCAGGTCCGAGCATCTCATTTACAACGGCTTTGCAGGCGGGAAGTATTAATGTCTCTGCCACAGTGTGGGACGTTTTTCATTTAGCTACAAGTTCAGCAACGTGATAGCTAGCTTTAAGGGCTCTCAAATTTACCTTTGTGGTTTTTCTCATGAAAGTTGCCTTTCTCTCCGTGTGTTCATGCAGGCGAACTAAATAGTCCGCATTCTTGTTTTGTAGCGAAAGGTGTTTCGTTTGGAGATGGCGTTTAAGCTTACTTGGGACCATAGCACCGTTGGATAGCTTTTGACCACACACCAAGCACAACGGAGTCGGTTCCGTTGCATCCCCGGTGAAAGAAAAACCAAATGAAAGATAGCTTTCGCTGTATTGCCTCGAGACTTTGCTCGAGCTCACCGTCTTTGCTTTCTTTTGACCTCCACTCACACTAGGGCCTTCATCTGGGTCCGAATTTTGTCCAGGGTCCAGTTCGGAGTTAGCATTTTTCCTTTTCAAAAACTTCTCCATCACTGTCACCGTATAGTCTCGCTAGCCACAATGCCACTGTCACCGCCACCTGTCCCATCCATCCTTCACTAATTCTCTTGTCTCAAAGTACAAGGCACTTAGCTACCTGCTGCCACCTACTGATATGGAAGAGTATTACATGATAACTCTGCCAGTCACTAGACAGCACAGACACTCGACTCGTTTTTTAGACCAATTAGGTGAAATTGGATTATTTCCCACGGCACACCTGTGCGTGCCATGGCACAGTGGTTGAAAGACACTGGTTTAGACTGTCTTACAGTGCTGTTAAACAACAGCATATTCAATATTCTCCTTTATACTCTACTGCACTTATTTGACAGCTATACTTTATAGTTTGGCCCAGGGCGGTAACCAGGATTTTAGGATTACCGAGGTCATGAGTCCTGCTAGGGGGATTCAGGGGCAAATGTAATTCTTACTTGTGATACAATTAAAATAAGGGGTATTTCTAATTAGTCATCAATGAACTGTATTAAAAATTGATGACTGTGATGATCCAGATATACATGAATTCAGCAGTAATATTAATTTATTTTAAAAATGTAGTTCAAAATACAAAATTACTAAGCTGTAGGATATAGAAACACAATAAATACTTGACCTTGTTTTTCATGATCCTGAGGGTCAACATAGTGTGGGTGGCCCAACCTGCCATCCATGTGCATGCTAACATTTTGTTCAGTGTCATGGTAAGGACATATGAATAAATGATAAATAAACAAACGGCAAGGCTCAAAAATAATTTTAATAGTGTTAAGTGATATTACTTATTTATTTATATGAAACTATTTCATTTGAAATAATGTCATATTAGCTGATTTTACATATCAAATATACATATCATAAAAATCGAGACACTGAGACCACAGTTGTGGGACATGAACAAAATTAGTGTTTGGGCCCATAAAATGCTTCATAAATGTAATTAAATCACATGATTTACTAATCATTTTTTACTTCAAAATGTGTAATAATACTGTGTATATATTTATTAAGCATCATGTGAATAAAATTAACCCAAATCCAAAATTTCACTGCTGGGATTTAAAGGTCCTGTGTGGGATTTAGTGGCATCTTGCGGTGTTGTTGCAGCTGTGAAACGCTATAAACGTAAATGGCCCTATAGAGCCAGGGTTTGGTTCGTCTGTTCTGGGCTAATGTAGAAACATGACGGTTCAACATGGCGGACCCGCGGCATCTGTGGATAAAAAAATGCTCATTCTAAGGTAACAAAAACACAACAATTCCTATGAATATTGTATTCAGGTTCTGCCAATAGATCCTCCTAAATGTTACACACTGGCCCTTAAAAAAATTGTGACAGTTTAGTGACAATTGTTCATGTATATGCAAGCATCTCAGAATAAACCCTTCTAACAGATTAATTTATTGAGCGGCACCTTCAGTGCGAGTTTTTCCATTGGCACATATGTGCTGATCTGTGGAGCTGTGAAAAGTTTTGTTGGATTTAGTTATTTTGACATATATTGCTGGTGTCTGTCATATTTTCTTGCAGAACTGCCACATGTAAAATACCTGTGGCTGTAACCTTTACAGACCAGCTGATGGCCTGTATGTTACTGCTCCTCCTGCTGCTGCTTTCCACTGCAGCTCCTCTCCCAGCTCCTCCTTTCAATGTCACATTTCTCTACAGTTCAAACCGCTTGGTGAGGCAGCGGTCCACACTTAATATGCTGCAGTACTGTTACATCAGTCTTCCCCCGGAATTGGTAAATGCATTCAACACATGATTTTGTGTCGCTAAAGCAGCTTTTAAAGCATTATCCGTCACACTGGCCAGATGAATGGAAATAATTAGCATGCCACACACACGTCTCATTTGAATGACGACTGAAGGGACATATATACAAAAGGACACGTAGGCTCTCTATAGTCCCAACTGTGCGAGACATCAGATGGCTTTGATAACAGCAGCCTGGTGGTCACCCCAGCTGGGGGGCTCAGATCAACCAAGAGAGACAGCTGGGGGCCCAGCAGAATAGACCATCCACAACACAGCGTGAACTCTGTATCATTGCTGCCTGTTTTTCTTTTCCCTCCTCTGTTTTTGGGCTTGGGAGAGCTAACTGACGGGTGTCGAAATGGGTTTGGATCACTATGAGCCAGGCTTAACTCGCCAACACTGATAGGCTTTGGCATTTAGGTGTGTAATTATTTATTTAGCTGCTTTTTTTCCATCGCATGAAAACAATTTTGCTCATGCCCTGATACGTGATTTGGGTTAATAGAATTTAAATACATTCTGACTACAATCCCCAGAGGAGCTTTTAAGCTAACAGAGACAGGGAGCAGTCTGTAGGAAAGTGATGGAAGGGCTATAATTACTTGCCAAAGATGTGGTTTTTATATCAACAAATTACCAGGTGTACAAAGCGAGCTCTGTGGTCTCAGAGAAACGGCAAAGATAAAGCCTCTCCGCTTTTTCTTCCTGGTGTTTGTCTCTTGACTGTAATCCCATCAAAGACTCCCCTGCTTTTTGTTTTTCTTTTGCGAATGCTAAGATCCTCCCCCGTCTTGAGCTTACCTCCCCTCAGTATTGGCATCTTGGAGTATGCTCATTGGTGATTACTCACTTCCAGACAAACATCTGGGAGCGTAAATACAGCTAATCCCCTTCATCACCGCAGTCTCTCCACTACAGTTAGTTCTTCCTAAGAGTAAATACCAAAACAAGGGAAAGGACTGACGACAGGATAAAAAAGAGCCACCGCTACACCAACAGCGTCTGAATGGAAACATGACTCAGTGCCTGTTGAATGCCAGGCATAATGGTTTTTCTTTGCCTTGGTTAAAATGACAAATGAACATAAAGTCCAAACATCAGTGTGTGACCTTGGCAGATCAGGCTGAGGCTCTTTTAGTCCCAGTACAAACACCTTATTCAGACATTCAGCGGGGTCATTACCTTGGCAGAGGACTACACACCTATCTCAGGGGAAAAATGAGTATACTCATGCTGGGAAAAAAGCGTTTTAACATTATGTTTATGAGAAAAGCAAACGTCTTAATTAGGGTCATGTTATAAGGAACATGTATTTTTATTCATTCAGTGCTGACATGCCATTTCCAGTGAGTACAGGCACTTGAAGTTTCAGTTAGCTTTGCACAGAAACAGCCGGTAGAAATTATCTTTAGAGAAACCAAGAGAGCACTTTAATACTTTCAGTCCATTTCAGAGCCTGTGCTTTCTCTCTTTTACTTGAGTAAAGAAGTCGAATCAGTACTTCTACCCGATCTTTTCCAACCAAGCTGTGTTTGTGACTCCCACTGTGTAGTCAGATCATTAAACAGATTTATTTTTCAGCAGTGATTTGTAACAGTTTTGGGAGGCGCTAATAAATAATGTCGCCCTGCTGATAAGGGCGTCACATCTGAAAATGCTTCTGTCTTGTTCTGGAAGGCAATTAGAAACAATATTCTTTGTTGTTTCCTTTGAAAGGACTTACTGCAACTACGGTATGGTTAAGGTTAGGGAGAGAAAATGATTATGGTCAATAAAAAGGCAGTCATTAATTGCAGGTCTGCAACGGGACACTAAAGCTTGATTTATAGTTGTATATTAAGTGGTTATGGCATAGCTACAGAGCTTATACACATAGCTGCCGTAGCAGACGTGAGGCTCCTCTAAATCTACATGTTTTGGCTATGGCAGCGACCCAGATACCACATGGGGACCACAAGAACTGTGATTGGACACACACTAATCAAACACACCACACACATTTGCAGATATCTCCCGGGCAGAAGTGAAGCAAAGGTCAAATGTAACTGATGACCTGTCTGTATTTTCAACTCCAACTCCATTCATATGTATGTACGCATTAACAGATTTGCCTAAACATGTACAGATTTATGTATGCATTTATTGATTTGTTTACACATTTGCAAATCTCAGTACAGTTGCAAATCTGATTACACACACACACACACACACACACACACACACACACACACACACACACACACACACACACAAGATACAGTCACACGACTCACATTTGTAAATAGTTTGGCTACAATAATGGCCCCATACTCCTGGATCCCAGTTGCATTTCCGAACTCACATCAAAGTAATCTCCATAAACAGATCTTGCATGTGAATGCAGAATCTGTAGGCAAGGGACAAGATTTTGGTATCGCAGCATTCTGGTTTCTGTTTGTAGTCCAAGAAGTTATTGACCATACACGTTTGAGTGGGTTGCATGCAAGTAAACGGTCCATGTGGAGAGAAAAAAAGACGTGGAACAAATCAGCCTTAATGCAAACCCATCAGCTATCGTCTGACCACAATTTAGCTTTTTATTAGCTTTTTAAAAATATATCTGCATTCATGTGCAGAGCTCTGTTTAAAGAGATTAGCCAAAATGTCAGCTGGACCTGAAGCACCTACAAAAAGTTGCTAAAGGGGACAGTAAACAATCAGGCGCATGGAAGAGGATGTATTATGTGGGCTACACTGGAAGCCCCGAAACATAGGCCATTGCCCCCAGAGGCTAAATCTTCACCTTGACGATAGCCAATGGGTTGTGGGAACAGGGCTCCCTATGATCCACCTAAGAACATGAGCTCAGCTTAGTATTAGTATAAATGTTGCTATTTACATCTCATCTTATCTCATGAACTCACTTTATAAATGTTTTAGTTATTCATGTATTATTTTGTAATCCTTTTAAAGATCCTTTTTAAAATACATTTTGCCTTTTAGGTCATTTGGGCTGTTTTCATCTCCTTTTCCCTGGTTTTTTAATATTTTGTACTTTAGCATTTTTGCATTTTAATTTGTAGTTCTTTATTCTTTAAAGTACTTTGTAAACAGTTTGTTTGAAAAGCACTGCATAAATAAAGTCTATTATTGTTTTAAAGTATGGAAGTACTGTAGGTGCTGCACATAGATCTCAATTGCTGCTTGAGTGTGCAGTTATGAGTCCTTTCTGTTGACGAAATCACAGAAGCAAATTGAAAATACAAAATGCTCTGTTTCTGAATCCTTGGCTCATCTAGCAGATGGATCTTTTATTTCTGAGCAGTAATGAGTAACAGACTTGAGGTAAATGACTGCTTTAACAGCGCAGTCGTGTTTGGTAATGGAACTCATACTTCCCATTTATCTCATAAAGGTGTACCTTGGAGGAAAAACATTCTCTGTGAGTTTGCCAAATGCAACGGATAAAAGGCAGAGATGGTGTTTGTGGATGGGCTGCTGTTTGCAGGAAGCCACTGCACCGTTTCTTCTGCTTTCTACTCTCCCAGCTTGGCCGCAGAGGCAAGCTGATTGGCGTCATCATCTCAGCATTTCACACGCAGCAGTCAGGCATCTCTCTGAGCAAAATCTAATTAATTGTTCGTCTTGGCTTGATACGCCGAGTGTTTAGTATTGATAGTTGTGATCATAAACTCTCTGAAAGACACGTATGCAAACAAACACGACACACATTTCTACATGGGCAGTTTTTAAATGAGTGAAGGAGAAATATGAGCTACAACACAAAGTATGATTCAGCTCTGTTTGAGCGTACAATGAAACCATCAGACAGGAGAATTGCTTAGTAGTTATGGAGGTACTTACTCAAAGAGAGCTTTTCATCAGGCCTTTTCACACTTGACACCTGTTCAATAAAAACCCTCGATGTAAACCACATGATCTTGACAATACGTTTTTCAATGCAGCAGCATGAGACACTGTTGAAAAGAGTGAACATATGCTGCACGTGGTAATCCACAGGGGTCTGTTCTAATTCAATAAGTAATCACTACTTCTCTGCCAAATGGGATTTAATCCCCACTGACTATTATCACCAGAAGTGTATGACAGTGGATGAACCCAAGTGTTGATGCTGTTTGTTTAAGGTGTTTAACATTTAAAAGGAAAGGACTTTGCAGAGCATGGATGCTCATTTTAAAGCTGCACTAATATATATTTTTATTTTATCAATGGATCAACTGATTACTTGTATTGTGAAAGCTCTACAGAGGGCTTCGACATCTTTCAACTAGTTGTTTGGTTGTTCGCAACCAGCCACTGAACAGCGGAGTATTTAGAACTGTGGAGAGCCGGATATATTTCTCAAGAGTTGGAGGTGACTAACACCTTGTTAATATAGGCCGCCTGAGCAGCACGTGGCATCTGCGGCGCGTGACGGCTGTGTCTCTGACGTGCACGGCGTTCACACCGAGGGTGTGTCAGCAGCTGCTGCCAGCCCCATGTTTCCCTATACACTTTCCCTGTATAATGTCCATAAAAAATCGAAATGTTCGTATAATTTCATTCACAATGCTATATAGTTTAAATGTAAATGTATAGATTGGTAACCAGAAAGCATGTGTGGTTTGTTTACCAGAGAGAGAGAGAGAGAGAGAGCGCAGTGGAAAGATACTCTTTTCAACCGGCTCACTTCAGGAAATTCTTTTACAAGTGAAGTCGTGTTGAATAAAAGATTGCTACAGTGTTTTTACTTTGAAAAGGAAGTTTAAACTATACTGAAATATGTGGATATAACTACCAATAGATCCTGCGCGGCTCGCAGTAATAATAGGCGACTGACTCTGTAGTGAAGCGTCACTGCAGATGCAGCTGAGACGCAGGTGGCGTGAACAAGCTGTAACCTTGTGGGCCAGCTGGCGGCTACAGCATGAGCTACAGGCATAGTTAAATGCTAGCTGTGTGTGACAACGTATGTGAGAAGTGACTGCTCGAAAACAACACTGGCAGTTGCTAAAGAGATTAGCGTAGATGCTGCTAGCATCAGTTGTGTCAGACCTGGAGAGTTTAACTTTATAGAAAAAAAGAGCAAAGCACAGCGCTGAAGGCTTTTCCTCATGGAAAAGATATTTTCGCTCCACTGACTTCAAGAGTTTGACCATGTTATATGGTTCGTTGATGTTCGATGTTGATAGATCGATGGTTCATGCAAAAAGCTGGCATGCATTTTTAAAACAACAATTTCCCACCTGGTTCTGTTCAACAAACCGTCTGCGCAGTCAGGTTCAGTGGTGACCAAACCAAAAGCTAGAAAGAAAGCAAATATTGATCTTACATTTTTCAGGTGATCAAGAACGTAACTCCAAATAAAGGCTCAAGTTACAACACAGGCAACTGTTTGGTAACTTATTATCTTTTTAATATATATTAGTTTTGTGTTTTGTTGCTGGGCAGAAAATCAGTTCAGTCAGACAACTCACGTATGAAATGTTTATTAAAGCAGTATAGCATATTTAGATTTTGGCGTCTAGGCCTCATCATTCCCCTCAGATATGTTGAGATATTGGGGAGTGATGAGCAAATACCTTAAAGGAGCATTTCACCCGTGGAAACATTAATCTTTATTGAACGTGGGTTATATATGTAGTCGAAATGTAACATAAATTTCGAATTTGGTGCCTAATTGACCCGAGAAAAGACAGAAAGTGACTTTAGGGCGCATTTGTATGGAAGACAACAACGATGCACGACCATTCAAAAATATGACTGGGTTTCTAATGATACAAAGCTTAATGCAAATGGGTGAAGTGTCCCTTTAACCCCTAGCCGTAGCCTACAGGTGGATGCTGGGGTGGTGATGGGACTTACAGCGCAGCAGGCAGCAATAGCTTACAGAGTAAGCAATGTGATGCAGGGCAACATTGACAGAGCAGAGGGAGAGCTGGGAAATTTTGCAGCTATAGACCGCCAGATTGAAAGGGTGCGCTTGGTTAGTGATTATGGAATAAGGCATGTCATGTGTGTATAGCAGCGCAGCTCGAGTTGACGGCCTGAACTAGCTCGCAGGCTTCGCTCCATTAGCTGCAAGTTTCAGCAAAACCCTGTTCATAAACATTTATACACATGTATACATAACGTGTCATATGTCTGAGCTACCCCGTACAACCACAATCTCCTATTTAAGCTGCAGTGCAGACCATCTTTACCAGGTCCAAATCAATTCCAAGACCTCCAGCTGAGTAGGAATGAAGCCTGGGTCTAAAAGGTGTTGAGCCAAAGTAAATCAAAGCTTATTCAGGAGCTAAATGGGCAACAAACAATGTACCGTATGTCCACCCCAAGTGGGAACCTACCGTGACATCAGCCATTGGTTTGTGAAGTTACGTTTTGAAGTCTTGAGTTTGGCATTATGGTCGTCACCATGCTGGTTTGTCGGAGCCAGCAGTGTTGATGCACTGCAAGTTGGGTTAGGGTTAGTTTCGACTTTCCCATAACAGGAAACAATGGCGGCCTTCCATGGTCACACAGTATTATAGCTAAACAGTGCAATAAAATATGATTCTGAAAGGATTTTTGGCGAGAAATTGGTAAAACAGTAACAGAATCTTGATTCATATTTGATCAGCACTGCCTAGTTAAGACAGTAAGTAAGAGTCAGTACTATCTGCGTTTTTCCTTGCAGTCCATGGAGCTGCCCCCTGCTGGCCAAGAAAGAAAGAATGCAGGTTTAAGACACTTGTGTGTCACACTGTTGGCTTCACTTCACAGACCCGTGTCCAGTTATTCCCGCCTATTCCGAGTACAGATACAAATACCTTGATTTTGCTATAAAAGTAGTCAAATGTATTAAAATACATTACTGAGCAATTGACACAAGAACACAGGATATAGAACTTGTAAAATATATTTTATTATGTCTTCAAGGGACACTTTCTTGTGACAGGCTATACACTTTAAAAAGTGGCTTCCTGAAGCACATCTTATATGTGGATTAATTGGTCCTTGACTGTGGAATCCTGGACTGAATTAGATCAAATTGATTTCAACCACACATTTATGTCAGTTTTAATTAGAGAGTATGTGCACACGGAACGGGCCTGAGGGTGCTCATAAAAGCTGTAAGGGGAAACCACATAATTTGCTGAGATAAAACAATGGAAGCAAACATAAACGCACCAACACAAAACCTTACAGATCCCCTCGAGACATGTTTTAAGACATATCTACAAATAGTCTGCTTGGAACAATAATGTGTGTCTGATATGTTCCACAAAAAATCAGACACACAAATATATATATATTCATTAGGTTTTCCTGCTGGTCATGTCTCCTATTTCACTGTAAAGTCCATTCTCATTGGATGTGCACTGGAAACTTCCTGACTATTTGTGATGTCACAAATCCTGCTGGTAGGCCCCGCCCCTTAAAATCAGATGTTCAATGAGCACAGAGAAACTTTCCACTTTCAGCAGATGAATGTGAAAACATCCTTCTAGTGTCAACCTCTGCACAGACAGCATTCAAACAGCACACTGTAGGGACAAGAAGAAACACTGATTTCTGACTGGAGGGGGCTTTTAAGTGATCAGCCAATCCCGTCTCCTTCTCCTTACTGTGTGTTCATACTTAAATAATTTGCATAGTGAACATTTTTCAGATATTCAGTATAAACATATCTGCTGCAGTAAAAACATTTTTTAAATATGTTCACTTAATGTTTTCTCTAATATGTTGGTATAAGATTTAATCCAGACAGCATTAAAAAAGGCTGCAGCAGTGAAACTATATACACAGATTTTTTTTCTTTCTTTTACAGGGAAAAATGGAAACTCCTTGGATTTTCTCCAAGAATGATTGAGTGATCTTGTCAGTAAGTCCTTGTCTGGCTGGCAGTATTCACTGGTTTTCAATTAAAACCATTTTAAAATGGTGAATGTCTGTCTCCTACCTGTGCAGCTAATCTCATTACGGACTGAGACTTGAGACTTGCATGAGTTAAGAAATCAATCACACTGAACACAATGCCTGGTTTTATTGTTGTCAACGTTACAGTATTGTCGTCGTTATAAGTGCAGGCTGATTTGAAAAGTCTGTATTGTATTACCATACAATAGTAGCTTTGACAAAATTGAAACCGAACTCGCTGTTCACTATGATGGATTACTGGATTTCAGCGAGTCCCTGCAAGTAGATTTTTGTACTGTAGGGAAATTAATGGAAATTAGTTTCTGCATGAAAAGAACATTAAAAAGTATCAAACCTCTGGTATGCTTCAGAAAATGTTCAGCAGTAACATCAACAATGCAGGATATTTAAATTGTAATAAATGGGAAAAACCTGTATTGTGTTTTTTTTAAGGGTTAGTTCACTCGGATAAAAAAATGGGAGGGTATGTTGTTTTTTGGATAAACCGGCCTGACCTGGTTGGACAGAGATTGTGAGAGATTTCTTCCTAATACAATGGAAGAGAATGGGTGTCCGTTTGTGGTGCTAACTGCGTTGAAAAACAATTCAAATAAGATTTATTTGTATAGCGCCAAATCATAACTTAAGTTATCTCAGGACACTTTTCAAATAGATCAGGTATAGACCGTGCTCCTTGTAAAATGATTTACAGAGACCCAACAAATACCACCATGAGCAAGCACTTGGTGACAGTAGCAAGGAAAAACTTGGCAGAAACCTCAAGCAGAACCCGGCTTCCTTAACAGAGGTAAAATGTGATTAATTTAACTCATTAATATTTTTAACCTAATAAATATAAATAGTATTTAAACCAAAACCTAATGCAAAATAAATATTCTGTTCACCATATTAACATCATGTCTTGCCAATTTACCAAGAAGGTTTTTAGATTTCATGTCCGAAAGCTGTTGGATTATTTTTCTACATTGAGTACTTTTTCCTACTGTTACTTAAAAGGTAACAAGATATTTTTCTACCTGGAACCTATTTTCCCATGTTTTTGTGTCTAAGTGACTAATGGGGCTAACATATGAAAATATCTGTAGAGGAGCGAGACCGAGATTGGGCATCAGAGAGGCAGCAAGGAGAAACAGCTTGTAGAGCCAGAATATTTTCATATCTTACCCTTTGAATTAAGGGTTTAATTTGACCAAACCAGAATTGGTGATTGTTGGAACAGTGGAAAGACAAACCAAGGTTTTGGTGTTTCATTTAGGTTCTTTTGAGTTTGAATTAAGTGTTACAATGCTACGAGGTAAAATTACAGACTTTGAGCATGATATAACTGCTTTTTCTGGTTAAACAAAAAGGATCTAATTCCTTTACAAAAATGTCTATCTCTGTAGGGATCCTTTCTATAATGTTGTCAAACACTTAATAATACACATAATATAGCAATCTGATCCAGTCCGTGGGAAAAACAAGCAGCAAGTTGTAGTGCTCTTGCTCAGTACTGGACAAATTTAAAAAAATCTTATTAGCCATTAGTTACACTAGTACACAAAACCATAGGGAAATAGGATTAAAAAATATCAAAGTTACCCTCTAACTAACATTTTCAATACATTTTTTTTTACTCACAATGGAGTACTTTCTCCCTAAATGCATTACACATATGTTAGGGTCCTTGTAATTGTTTTTATTTCCATGAACAATTAGGTCAATATAACTAAAGTTAGCTTATTTTTTAGATTGCCAGAGTCACTGGCTAACTAGAGAATAGGTGCAGGACATCAGAAAATATAGACAATGTTCTTCTGTACAACCTGATATTACCCACAGTTTGACAAATACTTTGCACTGTCACACAAGGCATTGAACTGTGGCAAGAGATAAACCCACATCCCATTGTTCCTTAATGCCCGAAGTATCACCAGAGAGGAATATGCCACCACTAGCCGAGACCGTTCCCAATTTGCTATCACTGCTCTTTTTTGATTCTGATCTCAATTCAATATCCTTATTGAGCCATGAATCAGCATAACTTCCAGCTTTAAATAGTCCAAAAATGTTTAATCGCTCAGGCCAAACTGCATGTGAAGCTCATTAACTGCTATGATGTCTCCATTTCTTACAAGATGCAGTGTTAATACCCCACTTACTAGAGTTTTACCCACAGCTTGTGCATAAGGGCTGATTCCTTGGTGGGCAGGAGAGCCCATTAATAATAAGTTTCTTGGGAAGTACTTTAATTAAAAGTGAATTTGAGGTCTGTCTTTCTTTCTATTGTACTTAGGCTGTAGCACAAGGAAGCTTTATAAATATTGTATGGTTTGTTTTCCGCTCCCGTCCTCCATTAGTCATTCCAAAACCACCTCCTCTTATTTTTCATGTGACTATGATAATGGGTATCTGCCACTGGAAGAGAAATATTAAAGATATACATCAGGGAGGCCACATCCACCCTTTTTTCTAGGCATAGCTAATTTTTTAAGACAAATTCAAGCTTTCTTATCTCTTCACAAAAGGCGCCGAAGACAATTTATCTCCTTGAAGTATTGCTGGAGGAGTTCAAGTGGTGTAACAGAGATCAGCAGAGACAGTCGGGGAACAATGTTCATCTTTAACAGCCGCTGCTCTCTGGGTAATAGCTCAGACCTGGGTTGGATTGGGACACACAGACCTGCTGTAGCATTAACAAGCAATAGTAAAATGCCGTATACAGTATGGAATGACATTATGTCCTGTAGTTTGTTTAAAAGTAAATCTCTTCATTTAAAATCAGTCAAAAATTGGGTGTAATGTATTGCGCTTTAGCTTTTTTCTCATCAGGTGGAAAGTGAAAACATTACTGCAGAAATTCTATAGACTTAATTAAAGTTATAATCCTTGAAATGTTCCTTATATCAAACCATATTTTTCATACTGTAAATAAGAATTGTTTTAATCATTCACAAACTACATTTACTTAAGTAAAGTACAGTTTTGAGGCACTTGTACTGTATTTTCATTTTCTGCTACTGAATCCTTGATTCGCCGACATAGGTGGGAAAAACTGCAATTTTAGTCGCTCTACTCAGCTGCACACGGACGGACTCACATGCACTAACATGCAGATGGAGCCAGACCCTTCAAACATTGAATTACACATGTTTATGCAAAATGGCCCCACACAGAGTATGTCTTTATTCCAAGCAAGATACAAAAATATTTCATGACTTGCATGAAAAGCACACAGGTTAAAGATGGGATCCTGCGTACATTGTGACAAGAAGAGAGAAATACTATGTAAGATTTGTACCTTAATATAACAGCTTCGAAGTCATTTCGATGGTAAACAAACTCGTAGTATAGCGAATCATACCGATAGCAAAGCTGGGGAGGGACGCAGCTGGCAGAACCAGCAATGCAAGTCTGAAGATGGCGGCCCGCCAAATCTCGCGAGAATCACTAATTGCTTTACGGCGTGACGTCACATACATCAGCGACATAAGAAGCAGCCTCAATGGAAGATGTTACCTGGTCAGTAGACATCTTCGGGGTCTATCTTTGCCTGTTCGCTTCCATCCTACTGACCGTGTACCGGTATACAGGGGGGAGGGGATCAGGCCGTGAGTGCAGAGACACAGAGCCGTATATAGAGAATGCTCTGGTGAGTGGTATTTACGACAGTTAACTTTAAATACAAGTACTCCGCAGCGACTCTAGGGGTAGCTGTTTGACAAAACCGTAAAACTGCATAGTATGCCTTTAAACCACAAGGGAGATTAAAGAAGGCAGAAAGCTTATCATAATTAGCATAAGAAGGAGAGGTAAAGGTAAAACTGGAGGCTAAGTGGAAGAGTGAGCAGTGTCTCTGCTTGAACTTTCCACTCTTCTATGTTTATATGTGTATGCATGTATCAAGGCATCTGTTCTGAGGACAGTCAGCTGCTGTGTGTCCTGTATCCCCCACTGGGAGTCAGACCGGGGACATAGTACATTGTTAGTTGCATCTTGCTTACAGTGGGGTTCTGTGTATGTGTTTGTTGGCTGAATTGTTTTGCTGTAAAATAAAATAAGTAGATAAAACAAGAAAATACCTAAGAGAGGTCTCTACAAGAGTAATTCAGGGTTCAAGTGTCTTGCAGTCTTACAGTAGAGTTGAAACCACCCAGCGCTGCCACCTAATTGTTTATTCCAACTTGTGGAAGAGGAGTTAAAGCGGCTGCTGTCATTGTTAATCCAGTGAAGGCCTGTCAGCTCGGTCCATTTTGCCTTTCAACATCAGACAAACAAATTGGTTGTGTGAATTGTCGCTGACAGTGAGACAACGGTTGTATCTGTTACTGAGACGCATTACCCACTTTTTCTTTCGATCTGACACTTGAGTATCAATCCAACTGTCAAGGAGGATTGAGGTCCTGTTAATATTTTAGATGTAGCTCTAATGAGTAGATGAGTAGTGCTACATACTGTACGTAGACTGGTTCTTTAAAGGAGTTTTCTACCTATATAGTCATATGGAGTCAACTTGAAGAATTTTTCTGTCTGTAGCGTATTCATTTTTGCGCTGGAACAGTGGTTGTTAATGTGATTGCTGGAAAGATGAGATCATATAATCAGAACTACAGCCTGACTGATAGAGGATTTTGTCATATTTTATAGATATTTGGGAGTAAAACTAAAATATCCCTAATGACAGCTTTTTTTACACAAACCCCCACCATAAACAAACATTTTTGGCAACGATTCCTTAAATGTTTATAATTACACACAACAATACATAATAAAGGGACCCTGTGGCGCAATGGAGCTTTATGCAAGTGATAAGATTCATATTTGTACAGATGGTTTCAAATTAGTCAGTGGGCCAAGAAATGTAGCAATGGGCCAATATTAAGCAGAAAAGAAGACTGCGTGGTCGGCGTAAACATAGAGTCACTTTTCACTTTTGAACCCCACATTGAGAATGTTTTACAAGGAATGAAATGCAATCAACATGTTTGTGAGGTTTCAAGGATACACAGAATGTGCTTTGGTGAGAAACAATGAAGTAAACACGGCTCTGTATTTCCTTCCTTTTTTCATATTTGTTTAAAAGAAAACTCAACAGGGTAACTTTGAATAGCCGCAAAATAAACTTGAGATAACAGTGTCTAAACATGAAGATCATTTTTGACTTTGGAAACAGTGTGGAGAAAAACAGTCTACTCTACCCACTCACTAACTTTTTTAACTGCATCTCTTCAGGATCAAGAAGTGTGGATGTTTGTTCACATGGTAACCGGTGGTCATACATTGGGTGGTAAGCCCTGTCTTTACTATGCTGATGTAGGATACTGCCAGCGCAGTAACCCTAACCCATATTTGCTAACATACACCAATACTATATATGTGATAACCAGGGCCGTAACCAGGGCATGAGAAATACTGAGGTCAACAGTCCATGGTCCCCAACCCACAAATATTTTGTCATGACGCCAAAGTCTTTAAAAATATTTGAATTATTTAGATTTTGTGTATTATGTTTATTTGTTTAGAAGTTTTATTCTTAACATAATCATCTTACATGCATTTCAAAGCCCCCAATCTCCACACAACAAAGGAAACAATTCTAATGCACTCTATTCAAATAATGAATCACTCTTTACTGGCTGGAAAGTAATCAAATTTAAATGTGTAGAGACTAAAAACTATGAGAATCAGCCCCATAAAATAGCCATCAAGTGTTTTTAATTGTAAAATGTATACGTACATAAATATAGTCCACTTTAACCAGAATGCTAAAACAACCAAAGTCTGTCAGTCAGACTCTGCTGACAACATTTATAAAGGGATTGTGGGTATGTTTTTACACACTTGACAAAGTTTACTTCAGCTGAAATATTTACCACCATAAAAAAACGCTGGTGCAGTCATGTTTTGTGGACCAGCTTTGTATTTAAAGATGCATTACGGCAACCATTCTGTCACTTCCACCAACATCTACGAGTGTCATTGGGACCATTAGGACTTAGAAACAAATCAATACAACTCACAGGCCTTTAAATTACAGTGGCCTGTAGTTGACACAAACAGTAAAGTCACATTTTTATTGACTTTTCATTTCAGGGGCAATAAAACTCAGATTTGCCCCTTTAACATTTTGGTCGGTCCCAGTTGCACTTTCAGATTGGCTCCAGAGGCGGCGGCGGCGATATCGTCACCTGAAACTGGCGATGTGTCTGAAATGAAAGCCATTTCTGCCTTTTCACCAATGTGATCGCCTCGCACCGTCTGAACAGTCAAAACACATCCCAAATTCTCCACAGCTCCTGTGAACATTGAGTACCCTGCTGAAAAATGTCCTCCATATAACGCCTATGCCTCCACATGGCGCTAGTCAAAGCCGCAGTCCTGATCATGATAAATGACATTCCCCCCTCCTCTCATTTTTTTCTTCTATCCACAGTGGGTTGTCGTATCTTTAAGGAAGAATAATGTGCCGGCTCATCCAGCAGACCTCGAGGATGAGCACCTGTAGTTCAAAGGCCATAGAGAGCGAACAAGGCCATATTGTTTTAGAGAGCGACTGAGGCCAAACCGACAGGAATCTATGAGTCTGCAGCTTCGGTCCTTGGGCGTGTTCGACAGCTCTCAGTGGAGCTCAACATCATTTTTCTCAGAGTCTGCCAGCTGATCGTTGTGTATATTGTTTGTCTTTGCTGTATGTGTAAAATTGAAACTCAATTAAGGCGGAATTTGAGTTATTTGGTTGCAAATTTGATATATTCTGTTGGAAAGGTATTTTCAAGTTGAATGAATAAAATTGTAAATTAACTAATGGTCATATAAAAATAACTAAAAAGTTGTATAATATGCAGTTTTTTGAGTAGTGGTTCCTGTGGTACAATCAATGACACTTCACTTTTGAAAATTTTTGGGCAGCTCATCCAGAGTGAATTCAATAAACTGTATTTTTATTAGAATTTTCTAAAATTATCCCCAAGCCATGCATACTAATGCAGTCATTTCAAATAAATAAAATAATATTGACTTGATGATAGTAATTTTTAATCAAATACTGGGTAGATAGCTATTAGCTATTAGCTATAAAATTACCACAAATAGAGATTTCAACAGAATTTTTTAGAATGTTTTTAAACTTACTTTTAGGTCTACAGGCAATACTGTACTGTATATGATCACGGGGCTACGAGCAAAATGCTAAGGTCATGCTAATATGCTCACAATGACAATGTTAACATACATTTTTTACCATGTTCACCATCTTGTATTAGCATAATAAAGTGCAACTGAGGCTGATGGGAATGTCATTAGCAGGTGTCTGGTCAACATTTTGACCTGACGATGGCAATAACTGATTTTTATTTATTTATTTCTGGCCACTTGGGGTCAGCAGAAACAAGTTGTAAACACTGACATATCGTCACCTTTTGTACATGATTCTGTTTTGTAAGCTACAAACTACAACCTTTGAAAACTTCAACAAAAGCATGACACTGGAAGAGTTGTCTACCGCTAACTCATGGAACAGGGCAGCCGAAAAGGTCTGGTTCTGAAAACTACGTTGTAGAGAGGATGGATGCTTTGTAATAACCTGTAGGTTCTTGCTCGATAAAATAAAATACAAACTAAATACTCTTTGTTTTAAGTGAGAAATTGAACAATTACCAGTAATAACACATTTTTTGCAGTATAAATCTTCAGTTTAAATGTGATGCAGTGTATTTAAATGAACAACCTGATTGTGAGACAGCCAGCGTGAAGTGACACATTTGCCTGTTAGGTACCGTGGCTCGTAAGCCCAGGATTTGCATGGTATACCTCTCATTGAAAATCCATAAGCATCGCACGTGTCACATCTGCATGCATGCAAGAGTCACCTCATCTGTTACTGAATCTCCTGGGGGTACCTACAGTAATCTTCCAATAGACAAAGCCTTCAGGCAGTCCGGCTATCAAGCACTCTTCCTCCTGGTTTGTTTATGGATTTTCAGCATGTTCCCTTGAAGAAATTAAGGTTCATCCCCAAGGATGTTCAACATTACGAGCCACTCAATACTTTTTGACAGCAAAGTGACGAGGACAGTGACTCCTGTGCAGGGAGTTTCCAGGCTAGCTTGCTCACCGAAAGCAAAATATATAAATAAAGATGTCCAATAAATTTGAAAATGCATCAAAGATGTGCACTGTGAACTCCCTGTAGGAGAAAATGTGTTTGATAAAAACCCGGCCTCATGTCTAGCATGATAAATGGCACTACTCCATACCCCCTCCGCCAAAGAGGCAGCGAGCGGTAATAAGAATACAGTAAGTAGTGTCATTCATCCTGTGCTTGGAAGAGCACACTTCAAGCGCTGCATGTCAAGAATAGTACTATTCTGCGAAAAGAGTGCATCTTCCAGAAATAATTGAAAGGTCCCTGCGTATAAGGTAATAGAATTGTCTTCTTTTTATATGTTCCAGCATTGGAAAAAACAGAATCAAAAGACCAGTGGTCCATTCTGTGGTTTCTTTGTGCATTTAGTCGTGTTTTATATATATATATATATATAATTTACCAGATAGATACACCGCATCAGGACTGAGAGCCTCAGTAGGAACAATTTTATTGAACAAACTGTAGGAATTTCAAGGAATATGTTTTTCTATGATTATACCGGTATGATTATGTGGCAATTAAACTTGAACTTGAAACTATATTAGAATGGCAGTAGCCCTGATATGAAGCACTCCAACAGAGGCCACTAGCACACAGTGTTCATGTTAATACAAATGCAATTCAAACATGAAAGCCAAAGGGAAAAAATAATTAAAAAAAAGGTTTGGCAAGAACTTGGTTATATTTCGATTACATTATCTCTTTTTTACAGGAGGCTTTGGAGAGCTACCTGCTTTAAGAATATGTCCTCTTCATCACATTTAATGTTTTTCGTATTTGCTAAATGTATTAAAATAATCTTGTTTAAAGGTCCAGTGTGTAACATTTAGGTGGATGTATTGGCAGAAGTGGAGTGCAATATGTTTTCCTTCGTGTATGATCATCTGAAAATAAGAATTGTTGTGTTTTCGTTATCTTAGAATGAGCCGTTTTTATTTGCAGTGTGTTAGAAACCGTTTAGTGTTGAGCTGTAGTTAAAGGGGTAAAACACGTGGTCCTTTAGGTGATATCCGTTGTTAAAACCATACGTTTTTAGTGTATGTATTTTTAGTTCACTGTGTCTTATAATTAAAATATTGGAGTGTTTCATTGTTGTCTTTCTAAATTGTCTGTGCTCCCTCTCTGTTACAGCTCACTTACTTCCTACCCTGGGCTCTGTGCACGCTCAGTAAGACCCTTAATGAATATAAAAGATAGGTTTTTGGTAAAGCTGCTCTCCTCAGACCCTTGGGGCCTGTTGATGTGCTGGCCATTGGCCCAAATACAGTAAATAGTCTTGGTGGTGGTTCAACAATGTGGTTTTGTTTATTCCTATAAGCAATGTTTTCAATATCAGTGACTTGGTTCATTAGTAATGTATTTGAACAGTCTATTATAGTTTGATGGTTTGATGTGGCTTCTGCTTTCACATTTTACAGCATCAACCTCAAGTTCAATACATAAAAAAAACACTGTTTATTAACAGTCCTCAATCACAGGCATTAATGGTCTCAGTGACCGCAATTTCATAGTCTGTCATGCAAGAACAAAATCAACAGTGTGGAAACTGCTAATCAAATAACATGTAATCCATACAATGCTGGCTGATATATGCACATTTTGGAAAAGACTGCAGCATCAGTACCACCAGGGGTGGATTGGGAATGTTACACAAACAGACTATGTCACACAGTTATATAGTAAACATATCTTAAATCAACTATCATTGTAGGATAATTCATGAAATATGAAATAGTGTACAGTGTTATAGCGGCCCAGGGTTCGAATCCGACCTGCGGCCCTTTGCTGCGTGTCATCCCCTCTCTCCGCCCCCCTTTCCTGTCTGTCTTCAGCTGTCACTATCATATAAAGGCAATAAAAAGCCCAAAAAAATGTTGCCTACACTTCACCAAGGAAATAGGAAGAGGTGGGCGGAGCCGTGGGACCCAACCAGGTAAGTGAATGTGATTGGCTGAGGGAGGAAGACAGACGTAAGGGAGATGAACCACAGTGGGCCAGTCAGCACATGACTGATGTGACATTTATGGTTGAGATTAATATTAGCAGATTAAATGAAATGATCAAAACATATTTCATTTTTTATCAGCCTCCTGTCCAAAATTTTAATTGCAAGATTATAAATCATCATACAGAGTAAGAGTCATAAGAGAGACGTTCATTTGTCACTTTCTGGTTAGATGCTAGACTGCCATTCATTTTACTGGTCCTGCTCTGCTTCTACTCTTTACAGTGACAATAAAGTTGAATAATAATAGACTTCCTAACTAGGCTACAGTGACTGCAGTGAGTGCACTATACTCAGATATACCTAAAGACAATGTTAGCTTTGTGTCCGGTTTACCTACAGTATCGACTACAATCACCCCTGGATTTTCTCCATGTATCACTCAGTCTTAGAGAGTCTAATGGAGGCAGAGGGATCAGCCTCAGATGAGGGGCGGCTGGCCCAGGAAGTGTGGAGGGTTAGATAAAGGAACTCAAAAAAGTGCTGTTATGATTTTCTTTAAGACAAAGCTAAAGCTCTGGTCGTGTACGTCAAACCCTCTCTAGGAAATCAGAATCAATTCATCCATGCCTATCTGTAATGAATTCCAATGGATGATATTTTTAGAGATGACCTTTCTGTATCATGTCATGTACCCGTATATGGCCATTAAATTGGGAAATGTTAGCACAGAGGGAAACAAGTGATATGTACTTTTTAAAGGTAACTTTTCTTTCCTTTTCGATCAATACAGGAAGGAGAGCTGGAGGTTGAGGCAGCCAGCAGAGAGGCAACAGCAATATCAACCACAGCCAGGGCGCTGCACTATCTATGGCTTATTTATTATTGCCTTTCTGTGTTTAGTTTGTTTATGCAGCTGTTAGTGTTGAGTGTGATGGAAATATTGCATCAAATTATAATAATTAAACTGCTGATAAAGTGATGTAGACCGGATGGTGCAAAATGGAGAATGAGTCATGCGTTCAGGGCCATAGCAAACCAGAGCAGCTTTATATGTAACACTGCTGTCTGCAGGTTCAGTGCTGTGTAAAAATGTGCATGAGCAGCAGATAGAAGACATTTCTTGGCTCATAAATCCTTATCACTTTTCACCATATGAAGAAAATGTTTGATACACACACATTGACAAAGATAACTTTCAAACAGCTCATACTGCCGTAAACCCATTTTCTTAAAATTCAGAGGCATGCTACAACATCCTTACTATTATTAAGCAACATTTTTTCTCAGTTATTAAATTAAATGTATAGTCTTTTTTATTACATTATATACTAGTCCCATTTTATAGTGGTCATTGCAGAACAAGTTATTTGCCTTATTCCAAGGAAGATCCCCCACAAAACATCTGGGGAAAATCATTGACATACGCTGGGACAATCCACCGCCAAACAACAAGCAGTCGTCCCGTGCATCCTGTCTGCTGCACTCAGCCTCGCGGAAACTTTGGGCAATTTACTTTTAAAAAGTAATTAGTTACAGTTACTTGTTACTTCTTACAAAAAGTAACTAAATTAGTTACTCAGTTACAAATTATAAAAGTAACTAGTTACTTCAGAAAGTAACTATTGCGTTACTTTCAAGTAAATTTTTAAATGCTCAAATGTACAAATGTGGGAGGGACAAAGTGAGACTAGCCTCCAGTCAAATGCCATGTATGTAGATATTATGTTTATATAGTGGATCCATACAAATAACACAATAGATGTTTTGGAACTTTTGATATTTATTGCCCCTCAACAGGCCAAAACTGGGCAAAATTCAATTATGCTTGTTAAGCACTATATCAAAAATAAATTACAAATATATACACTCTTTGTAGTGCAAATAAAACAAAAAAAAACTTCAGACAATTGGTAGATATACTGTACTTCAAGTAACAGTGTAACAATATGAGGTGCTTTCAATCTAACATAATAATAATAGCATAATGTGCATTTCACGATTACATTCATTCATACATTTCTTGGAGGGAAAAGTAATGACTATACTCCCATTTAGAGAAGGCTACTTTTGGATTATTTGGGCTCGCCATACCTGTCTCTCGTTGACTGACTCGCTTGGGTTGTTCGTCGTGTGTCCGTGCTTTCAAACACCCGCCCAACTCTACCTCTGATTGGCTTACCATGAAATTTTACTCAACCTCAGCCAATCTTCAGCATTTATCCCCCCAACAGGCAAGATTTTAGGTGGCGCCCCCCTTGCATCGCAGTAAATTCCACTGCCAGTTATATACATACATATACTCACGAAAGAAACTGAAGAGCTTTTATTTTATTTTTAGAGAAACAAGTTGCTCAATCAAAACAGTTAACAAGAAAATAATAAATTAGAAATAAATAATACAAGAAATATAAATAGCGCACACAAAGTATAACATTTAACTACCTACAAAATAAAAACTGTAAACAAGTGATAAAATACATGAAACTACACCACCACCTAGTCATCCTCACATCACCTGCTACAGCTGTACTCTCCTAGTCTTTCTTGCAGCAAAGTCACCTACAACATCATCATATGACAACTGATCTGAGACCACATGATTGATGCTTATGATGGAAAGTCCACTGAGTTCTTGAATCATAGTAGTTCTCAGATAAGCTTTAATGAGTTTGAGCTTGGAGAAACTTCTCTCAGCAGCAGCCACTGTAACAGGAAGAGTTGGGTGTTACAGTCTAATAATAAAAGAAATGATTCCAAGGATAAAATTAAATAATAAAAATGAACAACCTAAGAGATGCATTACTTTCACTGTACTGTACATGAATGATATACAGTGCAATTTTTTTCTGATATGCAAATTAGATTAGATTTATATTATAACATATGGGAATGTATTAACATTAATGATGTGCACTTTAACATGGATGTAAAGTTTAACACTATAAACACACTTTAGACAATACTGAACTGTAACACAACAAACAACAAGGCTTCCAACTCTAATATATAAAGGTGTGTGACTGTTACAAGCAGAGCAAACGTTACCTAACAATAATAAATACAAATAAAAATGTAGACAAATACAAACAGCTGCTGAATAGATGTAATCTTTACAAATGTCCCTGAGAAATAGAAGGTGGGAGTATTATATATATTATTGGCCCCTCCATAACATGAACTGACGTTAAACCGTGTTAGGCTAAAGGTTACTATCGTTCAGCGACAGACAAATCATTTCATCACATTATCTTCACTCTACCTCTGTCTTTGTCCCATTTTTCCTCCTCTTCTTTTCTTTTTTTCCTTCCCTGGGCACCGGACAGTTTTGGTGGTTTTGCCATTGTTAATGGTTTCTGGGGTGACGTCAGAAAACTCCACCATCTCTCAGAGAGCAGGTAGAGTCTAATGAGTCAGAGGAGGAGGGGGGGTGGGGGGCTTCATAAAGTCTTATTATTGTTTAATAGGCTTTGCTATGCAGTTCAATTAATGTGGGTTTATTTTTTTCATACTAAGAAATAATAGCGCCAACTAGCTTTAGTATAAAAATACTGAAAGTTGCACCTTATTTTTGTTTTTTTATTCCCCCATCGTGCCCCCCCAGATGGACGGTGCCCTTAGCATTTGCCTGTACTGCCTATGCCACAGGCCGGCACTGTTCTGCACCCATTTTCTGATTAATTAAATGACACCACAACATAATGGGCAGATTGTTATTATAGAATCAGCATAAAATGTTTCTTGGTGTGAAAGCCATCAGTGTAGTTTGGCTTGTTTCTTTCAACAAAGGTATAGTGTAACTTAGCCTGTAGCTTCACAAGCTGCAGTTTAGTAACTAGCTTTTCCCAACACTGTTAACAGCACAATGTGGCATTTAGTCAAAATGAACTACAGAATCCATGTTCATTGTACTGACCATATCAGCGGGTGCAAGGTGTGTCTCATTAATATGTTTTAGACCTTTTTAATGACAGAAATGTTGGCATATAGCAGGACACACAGAGATGTTAATGATAGCTGTGTGCACCTTTTGCCATTTCCAGGTCCCTTTAGTTTTCATGAGGATCTATCATTAATGGTATGGTTTCACCTACTGTGATTTTTCTAATCTGACAAGTTACAAAAGGTCTGCAGTTTTGCAGACAACAATGTAGCTCTGTGGCACCTAGAGAGATCAGGCTTTGGACTTCACAGACGACACTTGTTAGAAGGATCAAATTGTTGTTGGCTTTGGTCGTTATAGACCTTTTTCTTAGCAGTCAGGTTGCTGCTGTTGTGCATGCTGGCTCACTGGAAGGTTTCTACACTAAATGGAAAGGAACCTTAATTAGTATAATTGGTGACATCGCTATTTACCCTACTATTTCATTTCAATATGGCTGCTGTGAAAAAGATCTATTTATTAAAAGAAAATACTGAATATTGCCAGCCTTACCCAGCAAACATGCCCTTTTGGGACCCATGTGGGGCCACTGCGGCCACTGGGACCCTTTGTGGGCCCACAGTGTGCCTACTTGGGGTCACAGCATAATTCTAATGCAAAATAATTGCACGTGTTGAAGCAGCAGTAACGGACCAAGAGTCATGTTTCTATATTACATTTATTGCAAGTAGACGAGACACTTATTTATTATTATTGCTAAGAACACAAAACCCAGCATGACCCAGCTGCTTAATAATATGGAAGTGCCTAAAAACACTTCATGTCAGTCAAAGTAGCTCAAGGTCCCCAAATGTTTTATTGATATTGTATATTGCTACATTGTCAATTCAGTCTTTTTAACCCCAATATGGCCTGTAATCATACATCCATTCAGTGATATGAACACTCACAACATAGAAATATTTCCAATTGCTATCATCCATCCCACAGACAATGCATGCTCATATCAATCAGTCAGTCTGTGCACGGTCCAGAAACAATATCTTGTGCCACACATCTTCATCTTCCACAGCCGGCTCCAGAAACCGACCATAGACTCTATGTCCACCCAGGGAATCATCTTGCACTTAACCAAGAGTGTATCAATTATCAGATAAATTAAATTTAGCCATATTGTGTCTGTTTCATATTGCAGATTACGTGAATGTTTTTAATAATGCCAACAGAAATTCACCAGGTGGGAATCCTGATATTGCTTGTGTAATTATATTTTATTGTAGCCTAATATTTTTTTTATTGTTTGTAGTTCAGGGATCCCCAGCCTCTGCAGGCAAAACAGCAGCATGGTCCACAGACAGAGAATTCAGATAAATTCAATATTAGCAAAAGAAATTAGCTGTAAATACGTTAGCCTCTTGTTTGTGACTGTATTGTTGTAGCACATTAGAGTTTTATTCCCTTTAATCTGTGCAGGGGCAAAGCATTTCTGGAAGCAGAAATAATCTCATCGATTGCTTTAAATCTCAGTGGGCCAACTAATTATTTTCAAGGCAACATAAGTTTGTTGTTGAAACAGGCTTTTTGCCAAGAAGCCAATGTGGTGCCAAAGTGCCAAGAAATATATGCCCTGACTATTTACTGACTATACTGATTTATTTCTAAGTTTATTCTTATGTGTGTCTTAGTGGAGCGTTGTAGAGACAGAGATATTATAGCTGCAGTAGGTAACTTTAATAAAAAATATTCTTTTGTCATATTTGCTGAAACACTATATCCTGACATTAGTACATAAAACAGATAATCTGTAAAAAAAAATTGTGGTTCCTCCATCTCCTCCTCATGCTCCTAATAACATTTGCAAGAATCCACCACACCTAAATGCAAACAACCAATCAGAGCCAAGAAAGATTTATTGTTGAGTGTCATTCCCAGCTTTGCTATTTGTCGACCTGGGACTTAACAATCAGCTATCTTCAAGCACCAACCTAAAGCGTCTTTCTATCTTCCTGTGCTCTGATTGGTTGTTTATGTTCAGAACCGGTGGATCGCATCAAATCACTTTGGCTTTGTTCACTTTAGCAGAAAATGTTTGCCTCCTGGAAGAATTCAACAGTTACAAGGACATTTTACTGGGAAGATTGAGTGAAGAATAATGGCACAAAAAACCTCCAGCAGTATAGAATCTCAGTGCAGTGCAGACCTGTAGAGTTGGGATGCTGTGGCTTCTTATGTGGGAGGGCTCAGTACTTCTACAAATGAAAATGAAACAAATGAAAATGACTGACAATGTCCTTGCCGCTGTATATTTATAAGTTACTGTGCTAAGGGTATGGGTGGCAAACCTTTATTTCTGTGAAACTATCTAACTTGCGTTTGACTAATCTAAAAGCGAAATAAAACTGGCCTAAAACCCGTTGCAGGGGTGTAACAGACTTGAAACGTTTAACTGTGATACACTGCTTTACAGCCTGGTTACTCTTTGGAGACATAAAGACATACATACAACATACAATAAGGAACATACAGGAACTCGTGGAGAGTACATACATGAAATACAACATGAATAGAAAATGCATAAAAAGCACAGAAACATAAATAATAAATTCTTCTTATTATAGATTATTCTGCAGGCATGGATAAGAAGCTAAATAAAGCCAAGAGGAGCAAGCAATATCCCCACAAATCTTTTGTGCATTTTAAATTTATACACAAGACAAGAAAAATTATTTGAAGTAATTTCAAAAACCACAGAAAAGAAGGCTTGCTATTTCTCCATTTGCTACAGTAAATATGATATTTACCCATAAGAATGATCATATTAAAGATGCAGTAGATAACTTTTATTACAAAAAATAACCTTCTGTAGCTTTAATCATGTCAAAAATAGACAGATTTAATTGTACATATAAAATAAAATATGAGAAATGCCAAAAGTTACTGGAATCATTGTTGTAATATTATAATTATTGTTTAACAAATATGTATATCTGACCTAAATCTATGTGTGTAAATATGTAGTCAGTAACCTACCTTCTAGGTTAGACAATGAACATGTTTTGTGTTTTGGGTATTTTTTGTTTTTGTCTGTACTTGTGTTGTTTGTTGTTTTCCTTGTTTGTGCCCTTGATTGCCAATCAAGTTTCCCCATTTAGGATAATAACTATAACTGAACTGAACTAATCCAAGTATCACAGCGTGATTACTTTCCGTTACTTTTGGATTACCTCAACGCCAAATATATAAATAAAGACAGAAAAAATTTCAATAAAAAGTACTGATTTAAATGTATTCTATACGACAGAACAGAACACTGTAACCTTTAAAAAGAAAATAGAAACTAAGATTTTCAGCATCAGAATGTGTAAAAAAACTGCTGTACTTTAAAATTGTAATCCAAATGTCTTAAATGTAACTGTAATCTGTAGGGCTGCCCCCGACTAAAGTTGACTAGTAGTTGTTAGATAAAGCCAATAGCTGACTAGTCATTGCAGTTTTATGATATTCATTTAATTGTTTGAATTAGGGATGTGTGCATTTAGTTGACTAGTCAGCTACACGTTACTCATCTCGCTAGTCAACACCAGAAAAACTAGTCAGTTAAACTAACTCATTATTAATGTAAAACACAGCGGTGGAAAAAATATAAAATACAAATTCACAAGGCATCGTGTATCAGGTTATCCCAAAATAATCAGTCAGCTATGAGAGCAATCGCTACGAGGGAAAAGGTCCATGTTGCAACAATCCCCTGTTACTTTGGTCCTGTGATAAGGCACAGTTCCCGAACAGAGACTATCTGACAAATGAAAACTGTTTGTTTAAAAGTAATGTCATTTGTGTAGCCAACATTTTCCTTTTGTTTTGTTTAAAGCCCAATTTTTTTTACAAAACTGAAACTAAATGGTGGGCCACAGGCCAAAAGCAAACATTTACTGTATTGTTAAAATGCAAAATGGCACTTAGATCCTATATTCCCTTAACTGACTGACTTTCTGTCTCTTGATCTGCCCACCATGCTCAGCCTCTGTTATACACATTACATTTCCTCTAGATTGTTTTTGTGAACTGCTATCACAGTGAGGCACTGAGGTTCCATCACAACTGCAAGCCAACTTTGTTCCGTTTTCGGATCTCAGTAATTGATAACAATGGCAGAGAGAGTTAAAGTGAGTGGATCTCACCTGATGTGCTCTGATTGGCCAAACGGAAAGGTAGGGTTTGTTAAAGGTCCAGGTGTGTAGGATTTAGTGGCATCTTGTGATGTAGTGGCAGATTTTGACTCATTCACGTCCCCCTCCCTTTCCAAGCGCCAGGGAGAAACTACGGTGGCCGCGAAATGCGAAAAACTTGAATGGCCATCTCTAGAGCCAGTGTTTGGTTTGTCCGTTCTGAGCTGGGAAATCTATGAATATTATATTTAATTTCTGCCAATAGATCCGCCTAAATGTTACACACTGGACCTTTAAAGTACAGTATATGGTTCTGTGCTTCATTGTGAGCCAGATGAAGCTCTGGATAAAAGATATAGATTGTTATACACAGGAAAGTCAGAGAGGGGTGGGTATTTGGCTGTACAAAGAACATGACTTTGATATTAGAAACATGGTTAGGCCACTAAAACAAGTGGTCATGATTTGGGAAACATCACATTCTTAGTTAGTCTTGCCAACTGTAGTGTAGTGTAAAGTTCTGATTTTGGAGAATCAAAAAAGACACAAATCTGACCTAGGGACACTGAAGGAATGGGCTGAATGGAGCAAATAAACTGAACCAATTTTCAATAAATAATGTATACTGCTAGAATAATTTGAAACACACTATGATTATAAAAACATTCCACTAATTAAGGCTTAATTATAAAAAAAACGTCTTGTCTCAGCATTCACTTTTTTAAACTTAACAAAATGCTTTGATTAAACATAACCATAAAATCTTCTTTTTTTAGGAGAAATATTGAAAATGAAAATGTTTGACAGTGAACACTTTCCACTTTCCAAGTTCCGTAATGTAACTAACAACTATACTGCAAATCCTAACATATCTTAATAAAAGAAATAAGCTAACATAACGTAAGTCACTCATTCCCATTAATTAAAACCAACTTAAAAAATGAATTGTTGAAGTAATAAGTCTATGTTTGTTCTGAGTGCACTTAAATGTATGCAGTATTTTAAGTATTGGTGATATAATTCCATTTTGTTCCATTGACTCGTTTTCTTAAGACCCAAAATGATCTGCTTTAGTGGAAGAAAACTGAGTGGTAACATTTGTATAAAGAAGATGCATTAAAGGTAGTCTTACTTTATTCAGATAACACATTTTAAATATGTTGCTGCATATGAGTGTAATATAGTTTTAAGTTCAATTAACTGAATGAAATTGGTACAATTACTGAATTTACCTAACTTACCTTATACTTGAGTTCCTTGTATTCAAATCAAATATTTTTCATGCTTAAATTGTTGGTGGTAAGTCCAGTGTATACAAAACATATTAGCCAATGCGAATGAGCTCTATGTGACCAACATTTTTAGGAGACATGTTGGCCTCAGCAGTGTAGCTAAAGTGGAACTCAAACTAATCTGCACAGTAATGCTGCACTCCAGTCAAGTATAGTTGAACTATTTGTGTACCATTCTTTCAGCTCTCGCCATCCATGAAAACAAAGGGCTGCCCACTTTGTTTTATCTGCATGGCTGGAGGCACTTACACCGATTGCTCTCCCAATCATTTTAAATAAAAAAGCTACAAGAGGTGAATCATTTCAAGTGTTGTCCTTAAGTGTACCTTTCACATCCATTGTTGCCCTGTCACAAGTGCCCAGTCCAGAATAGGATGTTATAAAAGTGAAGTAAAGGCAGAGGTGATCATTTGATGTTCTCTGTTTCTTTGTGTTTGTTAATGTGTCTTACCTAGGACATCTTTTGTGTAATAAAATCTGAATTGTCATATTGTTTGTACCCTTCTGCTGGGCGCCTCATGAATGCTACATTTAATTACAATAAAGCTACTGACCATTGTGACAGATGTTCAGAAAGTTCGAGAAGACTGTTTGATAACCAACTCAAATTTTCTTTTTAATTCTTGACACGTAGCTGGCAGCTTCTCATTTGTAGTGGATGTCTTACAGTGACTGACATCCCAGTTTTAAACTTTACAAATATCTGTAAAACACTAAAATGTCCTGGTTTTTACAACAATAATAATTAGAATGTTCGACATATTATGTGTGGGTGAGAGAAGCTCTTCCCATTCCGAGTATCTGTGTAAATTTACCCACGAGGCACTGCAGAATCTTCATTGATTATTTTTATCTCCTGACAGGTTGATAGGATGGGTCAAGATCTAATGTTAATTAAAGTTACATGTACACGTCCAAAAATACACAAACACAGTCTAAGTTCATACACGTCCTCCTCTTCAACTTCATCAGTTTCCTCCGTCCTGTCAAGTTTATAACTACAGTTTTTACTTTTTCTGCTTAAATATTAATGACATTTGCTGCAGGGACTTTACTGCATGCATAGAAAGTATAATAATTAACTTATAATAAGTGATAATAAGTACAGGTCTCAAAGTTAGAGAAAAGAATTAGAATAGTTTGAGTGGTTGGCGGGTGGATGATTTGTGTGTACATATAGGTTTGGATGAACCCACAGTGCATCACTAAGGCTACATTCACACTGCAAGTCACAGCGCTCAGTTCTAAATTTTTGCTCAGATCAGATTTTTTTTGTTTGGTGGTTCACATTACTTTTAGAATGTGGTCCATATCAGATTTCAGTGTGAACAGGCCAAAGTCCTGAAGTGACCCGCATGACGAACGTCAATCTAGAGTTACATAAAAGTCACACGAATCCTGATATGAATAAGAATCCAACCTGTATCTGATCAGTCAAAGAGATCACATTCGATGTGATTTGTGCTGTTCTGTCATGAAGGAATCAGATATGAGTCACATATGAACAAAATGTTCACCCTAGCCTGGTAATATAGTACAGTATTATACATAAGAATCTAACCCTTGAATGGTTTTGATGCTAACCAGACAAAAACATACTTGAATAAACAACCCAGTGGTTAGATAAGTTTCAATTTTCTTTACTTCGTTCCTACTTGGGGAATGATTTGAGGATTAGAAAAACAAACAAACAAGTTAGTTTGACTGGAGTTGCTGGACTGAAAACTTTCCCAGACCAAATAAAGAGAAAGAGCTGTTATTGTTACTCTAAATTAATATACTAGCACCTTGACTCACACAGGATACACGTTTCATCCTAAACAGGTATTATGCTTACAAAGCATAAAGGCTATTACTGTTAGTAGTATGCTAGTTAGCTGGGCATGCTATCATTTGCAGCTTATGTTACAGCAGTGGTTCCCAACCTTTTTTCTTAAGGGACCCCTAATGTGTTGTTGACTAAACTTCCGACCCCTGACTAAACTACATATTTCATATTATATTCAGTACATAACACTAACAGTACAGAACAACTGATCAACTGTACACACAGTGTTTTATTGTCCTTGATGCTTGTTTTATTAGCTCTTTGGTTGTTATAACTACTGCTTTTTAAACGCAAGGCGATGAGATGTCGGCCTACTGTGTATATTTTTTAAACTTTTCTTACACCCCTTAAAATCAAGAAGACCTTGTGTCACCCCGTGAAGCTTTGGTGACCCCTACTGTGGGCCCCGCTCTTTTTAGAGCCTCATGCACAACCTTAGACAACAACCCACTGATTGTAAGTGCTCTAAGATTAACGCAAGTAAACTGAAACTTTCAGTGACATCAGTGACAAGTTTAAGAATTTCAGTTTTACGTTGGAACAGTTTGGATTGAGAACAGTTTTATTAAGGACACATCTGACACATGGCAGGGATATTCAGTCCTAAGATAAATCTTTTTTTCTTTCTTTTGGCTTGCGGTTTAATCAAGGATTTAATTTGTATCCAATATGAAGGTAAAATTACATATAAGAATAAACAGAGTATAAAAGAAATTATATGTATTTTTAGGCACTTCAGAAACAGGAAAAGTTTGAAACTTTATATAATATGATTTAACACTTAAGGTTTGGCTTTCTGCCAACTACCAACAACTACCAACAACATCATCAACCACAGGATTGCTCCAGCTGCCTAGCTGTTTCTGATAAATGAATTAAGATACACTTATTGTCATGGAAACGCCCACAAACTCCAATATGAGCTATCAGATGCAGTGAGGCTCGCTTGCTTCAGTATCTAATTTTATTCAAATACATAAATTCAAATTTGAAGCCATTCCACACATCTTTCTGCTGGTCATGCTGATTACAGAACATCACATCAGTGTCAGATGAGAGTGAGAACATAATTGAATGCAGAATATGTGCAACACAGAATCAGGTCAAGAACCTCCTGACGAAACACCCTCAGCTCTGCTTGATGGAAGGGAAACTTGCCAGAGATATTCCACACATCAGCAGCAGAGTTGCTGAAAATTTTGACAGAATAGCAAAGATTGTTATAACAGGAAAGTGCTGGCTTTCTGAAAGTGTTTATTTGCAGTTATTTCTAAGGAATAAAAATAAAAAAGTGTATAAATGAAGTATGTGCAGAATGTTGAGATACACATTTATTTTTTATTGGTTTTAAGCCTGTACTTTGTTTTGTTTGATGAGAGATGTGGACATAAAAACTGAAGTGGCTTTCAGCATTCTCTGCAACAGGGACATTATAGATGGTACAGACTAAACATGCATCTTAGCAGGAGATTCTTTGTAGCTGCTGTAGATGCGCCATATGGTTCTCTCCCGTGCAATTATTCAATTTATAGTTGTGTCATTAATGTAGACACATTTCAAATTACAGATGACAGGAAAACAACGAGCAGCATGAATCATGAAAAGCAAAGTAAAATGGTTCTGGTCATGTGTGACTACAGGTCCATGCTGCACACTGCACAGTAGAAGGTGCTCTGATGGTTGTCCTTCAGCAACACCACCTTGACTGACACCTGTCCTCAAACCAAAGACTATTAGTATGACACTGAATTTTCAAAAGGCATCAAAAGAAATAGCACTTTCTTAAGTCTGAGCCTCTTGTAATCTCAAGGAAGTTTTTCCCTTTAAAATTTTTTTTTCAACAATTCCTTGCCATAGATTGCAGATGACGTCACTTCACTGCGTTCCTGTGGCGCAAACTGCAGCTGGAAGGCAGGAAGTGATTTTCTACATTGGAAGCACCATCACAAACTCTCACAATGCCTGTCTGGCATTGTTAATGGTTGCTCAGATCAATCAAACAGAGATTCCACAAGGCGCTTGTATCGAGTTGTTCTTCATACAGGCAAGAGTTCTAGAAGTTGACCGAGAAACGCTGGAAAATACGGCTTGCAAGTACGTCTGTGGACGGGTTAGCAGCAAAACGTGGCCTATTTAAAAAACCTTAATCCCAAATCTCTCGCTGTATTCCCAATATCTTCAGACAGTCGATGGGGAACTGAAGCCATTATATCCATCCACCAGACTGACTTTGGTGTCACACAATAACACAAACAAAATAACTAATGGAGGCAGCAGTAGACCAGAAACTCCCGTGGCTGCAAGGTCAAATTACTATTTTTATGAAAGGAGTCTGGTGGCTTTGAGGAGAGCTGTATGACGACTTCAGTTCCTCGCCAGAAAGGCCAAGTCTCTCAGTTCAGTTGGAAAATCGCTGCTCTTCATAACATAAGAATCATGTCCAACATGTGTTTGTATCTTTCTCTTCAATATTGTTTGAACTAGCATAGCACAGACTTTCCTTCACCTCATCCTTTCTGCTTTTCAATTCCTGCCCTCCATCTGCATTTCATGCGTCATTGGAATCAGGTGACTGCAAACAAGCTATTGATCCTGTGTCAGGGCTGCTATTTTTCCCCCAAATTAGTCATGATAGCCTTTTTACTTGCTATTAACTTACTTCTGGTTGCACTTTCTTCACAGAAGTTACAGAGATGAAGTACAACTCATAGGAACCTTATATCCTAGTATTAGCTGTAGTATTTCAGCTATGGCGTACCCACCCTACAGCATGTTCTCTTCTCGTGGTGTTACCCGCATAAATCCAACTTTAGGCTGGCTTTACACAACAACGGCCCCGAGTGAAACCGACAAAATATTTTAAGACGCTCGTCTAAACGCGGAATAAAAAGTGGGAACGCAACGCCACTTTTGCGGTTTGTGTTCAGATCGTTGTCGTCTAAAGCCAGCCTTACTTTTCACCTTTGAAAACGATTCCAACTTTTAGCAGAATTTGCTCCCTCTGTGAATTGGTCGTTGTGTGGTATATCTGCCATATGTTTTGCCATTCATTATCTGAAATCTAAAGATTAAAGGTCCAGTGTGTTACATTTAGGAGGATGTATTGGCAGAAATGGATTATCATATTCATAGGTATGTTTTCATTCGTGTATAATCACCGGAATATAGGAATCGTGTTTTCATGACCTTATATAAGTTGTTTTTATCTACAGAGGGAACAGGTCCTCTTCTACAGTTTGCCATGTTGAACCATGTTGGTAACCCAGAAGAGACATTGTACCACATCGGGCCGCTTTTATTTTTTGCACGTTTAGCGCCCACCTTAGTTTCTCCCTCAACCTTGGGAATTGAGTGTGCCATTCGCAACTACATTGCTAGATGCCACTATACACTGGTCCTTTAATAAACTTTCTGTCATCAAGCATTCCCAAGATATCTCTCCTCTCGGCAGGTCAGGACACCTCTGCAGCTCCCCTTAATTTTAAGAGAAATGCAAGCTACAATTATAATTTTTTCAAATTTGCAGCCACCGTAGTTTTGTGAAAGGGGAGGGTGAGGCGAGTTGGTTGCAGTCTACAACTACACCGTTAGATGCCCCTAAATCCCACACAATGGTCCTTTAAGATCTTTGTTCTTTCTTCCATTTTTCTTTTATAAATTGTGTTGAGTGCTTGTATCAACACTGCATTACATAATGATTTGACAAAATGGAATGAAAAATGTTTCACTTCATTATGTAATAACACCCGCACTTTGTCATAAACAGCATGAACACAATATGTAATATGCCAAACTCAGAGACTTCATGCCAATTCTCCGACCTGGAAGAACTCATTCATGCTTTTATTTCTAGCAGGGTCAACTAATGCAGTGGTCTTTTGACAGGGCTCCCTAAAAAGACCATCAAAAAGCCTATTCAAATAGCAGTTTAAAAAAAAGTCCCTCAATAGCCACCACAATATGTAATCATTTATAACAAAATGCGGCAGATTGTTACAAAATGTGGGTGTTTGTGGGCGTGTCACATAATGAAGTGAAAATGTATTACATTTTGTTGAGCTATTACATAATTCGGTGTTATTTATTATATAATGTGTTGTGCTTATCATTAGTCATCAGTCCTTAACCTAATCCCCTTGCAGATTTCTGGAGAATTTGCATATCCCCAAATCATATTTTGACTCAGATTCTCGAAGCTCTTCATTTCTCCTTTTTCTAATGCTCACTAAGTTCTAAATTGCTTTTGTTGCCCATTTTTTAAATCCCTAATCATGCTGCGCTGGTTTAGAGTCACTATGGTAGATTATGAATATTATAGATGATGTTAAATTACTGTATGAGCTGAGTGGTGCATACTGTATTATTAATCAAATTACCACTAACTAATTGCCCATTTTAAACCTGGAGTCTTCGGGACCCCTGAGGGTCTTGGGCCACTTCCATCATGTGAGCTTTTAGAATGAATCACATCTGAACAATGAACCCGAATAGTGAACACAATAACTGCAGGACGTTTGTGTAAAATGAGTGATTTGGTTGAATTTTGAGCTGATTGATTTTATTACATTAGAGGTGAGTTTTATGATGGTTTTAGGAACTTTTTATACAATTCTCTGCCTGCGTTTTTTATGTAACAATCATACATACTATCTAAGCAAGCATTTTAATTTAGTGTTATACTGTGTATATTTTAAAATTTTCTTACACCCCTTAAAATCAAGAAGGCCTTGTGACCCCCCTGTGAAGCTTTGCCGACCCCTGAAACTGATGTCTTAGCTCTTTGATACAGCTACTGATGAGAGCGTTGTGGGACGTCGAACTAGCAAAGTCAAAAGTAGCCCTCTGCAGTTTAAAAAGAGTATCACCGTTAATTCGTCACCTCACCAGTTTGAATCTTTACATATTTGTAAAACGATTGAACTGTCTTGCAATAAATCGTTACATTCAGAATTATATGCATCAATTTACATTTCTTTTTCAAGGGCAGCTGCCACCTATGCCATCCCTCTAGATCCGCCCCTGCTTCACATGGTTGTGATTTTTATGACAGTGACAGAGTTCTAAGCTCATTCTGTGGCCCAAATAAATCTGCATATTTTGTAGCTTTTAATTATGACTGTATAACAGAACACAAATGCCAAGAAACACTTCTTAAAAATGTACTTGGCAGGCAGGAGCCTTAAGGGCCAGTGTGGCTCTGCAGTCGTTGGTGAGGGTATAATAGTTAATCAGGCTCCCCACATATGTGTGTTAACTGCCAGTCACTGCCTCACTATCTCTTGAAATGTATCAGCAGGCTTGGAGACTTGAGTGTACAGTTTCTGTCACATGTGAAAGTGAAGAGACATGAATGATATTTCTGGCCAGTATTCCCTGAAACTGTATTCCTGTGTTAGAGTTCTGACTGCTGCATTACAGGTACAAGTATTACAAGAAACACTTGAGTGAGTAGGCCTGCATGTAGCCTACCCCACCGTCTCCTCCTCTCCGCCTTCCTCCCTCTGCCATTGGTTAGCACGAAGCAGGCTCCGGGATGATGATGCCTGGGAAGGGGGGTAAACTCTGAGCGCACGTCTCCTCTGCTGCGCACACACTCACAGCAAAAGTGAAGTGAAGATGCTTCTTCCCTTTCGACCAACAGTCCAGCCCGTAAGCCATTCACTCCTCCTCCTCCTCCTCCTCCTCCTCCTTCTTCTTCTTCCTCTCCTGCCAGAGCGCCAAACTGCCCCCATCCCTGGTTTACGGGGCTCGTCCAGCTCGGAGGAGGCGAGAGGAGGCACCAGAGATCCGGAGCACCGTCACCCCGGCAGCGTACCCGTGGAGAGCTACGCGTCGGTATGGGTGCGCTGACAAAAGGACGTTACCTCTCCATGACGGGCCTCCTGATCCTCGTTTATTGCACAGTGTCCGTGATCTCCAAAGGTAAGAGCTGTGTCCGTGTGCGTGCATGGATACTTTCACTGTCACTGGGTTTCAGACGCGTTTCCCCCCGGCGTGTTAAAAAGAAGCTTGTGCCATGCTCGTGGTTACGCACCACTTCTCGCGTTTCTGTCGCGTTTGTAAATATTTGGGGCATTTGTGAAGATGTGCCATTGTGCACATGCAATTTTCAGCGGGGCTTTTTGATCCAACCCCGGACTTATTGTCACTGTTTGAGCTCTCTCTCTTCCCCCAGTGCGCAGCGGAGCTCCTGATATTGATTCATCAAGCCGCGGCTCGCACTGTCAAGTTCCCACACTGTTTATCTTTCTTTTTTCCCCCTCATATTCCCCTCAAATCGATGTTAATTGTGCCAGTTTACTCAGTTCTCGCAGTCTTTAATGAATCCATCATCATGACCGCGCTGCATTCAGGAGCAGCCTTTAATTCAGACACGCCTGTGCAACAGGCATGTCAACGCATTTTCTCTGGGAGTTACAGTACAGATTCTGTCTTCATTATAAAGCGGCTCACTCCCTGATAACATGTATTGGATAGGGACATTTGGGGGGTTGGGGGGGTAGTAATCTGTGTAAGGCTGCCTGTGCAGGGCGCAGGGACAGGCATTATTTATGCTGAATTAAAAATAAGAAAAGCATTGTTCCAGGCACATAATACGATTTTTGAAAGGACACGAGCTGGATTATGAGATTATGAGATAATGAACATGTTCTAGGCATATTCTGTAGGTAAGAATACACTTGAATGTGGGGAGGATGTGCCAGGTGGGGAGGTTGTTGAGGATTGGGCATCAGTCCCAGTTTGATGTTTGATGTGATTTTTTTTTTTTTAATGGAGAACAAAAATCAAGAAAAGAAATGTTCTACAGATTTTTCAAGTGTTATTGTATGCAGACTTTTCCGAAGAGTTGTAGCTGCTGCACTCAGACTCATTTTAATCAAATGTTACAATGTACAAGCACACAGCTCCACAATAATATGTTTGTTTTTCAGTCATCTGATTGTGTCTGTGCATCTCTGAAAAAATGGCTCATCATTCTGTGTCTACTGTAATGACTGCGGCACAGAAGAGATTCTTCACCTTCCTGTTAATGTAGGTTACAGTAGGTGACTGTGTACACCAATGCTAGATCTGATTTTACCCCCCCGCCCCACGCCTAGAACCACATGTTCTAAACTCACTGTATGGCAGCCCATGGAGCTGAAGTGAGTGCAGTAATAGATTGAGGTCACAGCATCACGACTCCATTGCCCTCTACAGTCACTGTACATGGGTGTGGAAAGTCCCCCGTTAGATTGAGCTCTCCGGCTTTTCATCTTATTGGTGGATCTGATCACATCTGTTGGATTGTGTCTATATTACATTTTATTGGTGTACTGTGTGGAAAGTTGCACTTTACTATGGAGCTTGTGTGTGACTATTCAGGGCAGTATTGTTCTGAGTTTATTTTCATGAGAGGGAAACAGGTGTCATGTACAATTGTACAAAACTTGCGTCAATTAAACGTCAATTTAAAAAAAAGCCAAGAAATGATGAAAGCACATTCTGAAAAGAGAGCTAAATGCATGGTTACAATGCATTTACCCCCTTAAAATGACACAATGTCTTCTTGCAACCCCCATCGTCACAGGTTGCACGCAGTACATTTATGAGCCATGAGAAGTTTAATTACTCCAGTTATTATTTATTATTGCACCAACAGAAAGTTGGAGGACTCACAGGAGACAGATAAAAAAAAGAACGGTCAAAATTGAAGCAGCAAAGGCTGAAATATCCTGACTTTTGGTCCTTTTGGTATGGGTCAAGCTGCGGAAACACTGGATCCTACAATTCCCATAATGCAGCTTGATAGCGTCTTTCATTATACCCTCCCAGCCTGAAAAATTGCCATATCTTTCAAACCCCACACCTCCGTTTATAATGCAGGCTTTGTGTAAAAAACAGGTGTGAACCCTATGACATCACTGAGGTTATCTGATGACATCATCAAGGTTAAATGATGACATAAGTGTTGATTAGAGAAAAAATTCTAGAATATTTTTTTGTCTTTCCTGTCCTGTAAATGATTTCTCTTTGGTTGGGGGTCCTGACGCCTAGGTTGGAACTACTGTTTAGAGCAGATATTTCTGGGTTGAGGAAAAACAAAACATTTGAGGATGTTTTCACTATTTTCAGACATTTTATAGACCAAACAGCCAATCAATGAATTGAGAAAATGATCCACAGAGTAATCGTTAAAATAATAATCTTTAGTTGCAGCCCTAGTTTGTTCACTGCTGTTTCAGAGATGTAGATGTTATTCAAGTTTGATCCTGTGTGCAAAGAGGGAATCACACCAGAATTCTATGTTGGGCAAACAGGCTAACTAACAGGCTGACTTTAGTTGTTGATGTCTGTTGATATCGTTCCCTGAGCCCATATTCCTGGTTTTATCTGAGCACCAATCCAAAAGATAATATCCTAACTTTTGAGAAGTTAATCAGAGAATGCTTGATAGTTTTGCTTAAAGAATATTAATTATGATTAAATTCATTACCAAATAGATTCATATTTTTGTCCATTGACTAATCAATAAATCCACTAATCATTTTAGCTCTTGACGCAGCTGCATAAAAATCTCATTAATGCCCCCTGAATGCTTCAATCATGTCCTGCAGTAACTGAAGTGACATTTCGTGCACAAACGCCTTCCGCATTACCATCTCTCTGCACGTCACACCGGTCTCCAAGGCCACAGACGTAACAACAGGTGTCACACGGACATTTCCCCACAAAGTTGACTCCATGAACCGCCCGCGGCGGGTCTTGACTGTGCTAACTCGCACTCAGCCAGATTTAAGCTCTTAAGGATCAACAGTGATGTTCACAGGCCCTGTTGGCTGGGACGAGACTCACGCGAGGGGTCACGAAGGAGGGCTCCTCCTGTGCAACACGGCCGTCAATAAGCATGGTGTGGCCCAGAGGGAAACTTTAAAAGGCTTTTCAATCGTGTTGCACAGTACTGGACATGAAACACATAAGAGATTTAAAGATACAGCTTCCTGATATTAGATGTGACTTCCTTATAGATCAGGTTTCGGCTATTACCATGTATTTGTCTATGTTATGAAGCCCCGTTTATAGATGCAAAGATGCTATGTGAATGCACTGATATGTAATATCCCTCATAACCTGGCTCCTGATGAAGGTCTTGTTGATTTCATGTGACACACAGGCATATTTATTTGGGACTTGGTGATTAATTTCTGTGATGTGTGATTTAGCAAGAGAGCGGGTGTGTATAGAGAAAGAAAAATAATGAGCAAGGGGATTATCTGATATTTGATTAAGGATTGTTGATGTCATCCAGTTCATTTGCCAATAATTCAACATGCTCTGCTGTACATTCTCCTAATGCTATATGATTACAAGAATATGCTATGAGATCAGGGTATGGAGCTGCTAATGTTTGCCCTGTTGGAAAGATTGTGCACATGTGCAATGGTCAGCTCATTTGATAAATATTAGCAGCAAACAGCATCTTCTAGCTCCACAGATGCACAATATGTGTCAAGTCTCACTGAAGTAGCCATCGCCACATGGCATGTGATGCCATGTCTCTTGTGTTGCTGTAAAATCATTTGACATGTGGACTCGTCAATTCTCCTCAGGCTTTAGTCCACCCCTGACCTTGCGGCACAGATTGTACCTCTCTGTTCTTGTTCTTCAGGTTGGGCAAAAAAAAAAGAAAAAGAAAAAGAGAGACAGCAGAGTACAAAGGATGCACAAAACGGTGGCTACTTTTGTTTTCTAGAAGAGAAAAAGAAAATCTCAAGGTTTTTTATTTTGCTGTGTACAGAGCTTTCATGAAAACAGACAAAGGTCAAATCTGTTATTTTCCCTCAGAGAAAGTAAAGGGGCTCTTATATTTTCCCTGCCGATCCCAGAATGAATCATCATAGTCAGGCTGCCGTGGGTGACAACGTGCGCACTTCAGTGCCCAGATTTACATTTAAATGAAACCAAATGGCTGTACATTCAGAAATGATATACAGTAATGATGATGGTAATAAAAGCAAAGTCCTCTTTCATATTGGACTGGCTCCTACTTGAGATTGCTGTCATTTGGGGACTTTGCAGGTACAGTCGGTGAGTTATGTCTTTGCTATGTCAAGACTATTACCTTCACATTTCAACGAGTGGATTCATCAGCGTGCTGCCTAAGAGGCTTAATGTAGTCAGCAATCAGCCCGGCAGCTCATTGGGTTTTCCTGTCTACTGTGTGGCTGAATGATACTTACACATTCAACTTTCCCCAGCCACTGTATCTGTAGGTGTACGCTGCAAAGGCATTCGGGGCGTCTAGTAGGGACCATCAGGGGACCAAAATGGTAGTAAGAGTGAAGGAGATTGATGCAGGTGTAAAAACAGCAACATGAGAAACATTAAAGCTGCACCAATCAATATTGTTATTTTAACAATGTAAAAATGTGTAATATAAAAGATGTTGCTGGTAGCAAGTTAAACCCACAACCCGACTTTGCAGTTCACCTCGGTTCTATGTATTATTTTAGCCTCGTCTGTCTTTTTAGGTTTTGCAGCCTGCAACCTTAAAGGGACATTGTGTAGTGTTTTAAGTATGTTACTGGCTAAAATCAATGTCTTAATTCATAAATGTGTCCTCATTGGTGTAAAATTACCTCTGCCAATGATCTGACTTATCCTCGTAAGCGAAGAATTTCTTATCTGTATATACATTGGACGGGCCAGTCCATGGAGGCTTCCATGTTGTTCCGCCATTTTGAAAAACTATAATCGCTGAGAGGGACATAAAGCACTAGTCTACCTGTCTAGCTAATCCAAAACGCGTTTTCGTTCAGAGCCAGCGTCACGTGACTGAAGCCAGCTATAACGGAGAAGGAGATCAGTGAGAGGCGCTTGTCACTGCCCCGGCATATTTGTTCTAGCAGCATTAGGAAGATGTTTTTAGTTGAAAAGCTTCAAATCGACTGAAATCGACAGAGAATGAATTAGTTAGACAGAGATGGTAATCATTTTTTTTTAGGCAAAAACTCTCTCTCAGACTCTCAAATGTGCAGTTTTGCTGTTTTTTTGTTTTAGTTTTGTATCACTGCAAATTGAATACCTTAAAGGTCCAGTGTGTAACATTTAGGAGGATCCATTGGTAGAAATGGACGATAATATTTATAGGTATGTTCTCATTAGTGTATAATCACCTGAAAATAAGAATCATTTTGTGTTTTGTTACCTTAGAATGAGCTGTTTTTATCTACATAAAGCTCCTCTTCCATTGAGGCGGCCATCTTGAACCGGCATTTTTCTACAGTAGATGGACAAACCAAACACTGGCTGTAGATATGGCCTGTGAAGTTTCGCGGCCACCGTAGTCTCTCCAACGTGCTTGGAATGGGAGGTAGAGGCGAGAATGTAACAGTCCGCAACTACACTGCCAGATGCCACTAAATCCTACACACTGCTCCTTTAAGGTTGTTGTTAGTTGGATAAAACAAAACATTTAGGCTTGAGTGTGAAAGTTATTTCCAAAAGAAAAAAAAAATGTTTTGAGGGCTTTCAAGTGCATCTCACAGTCTTCCTCAATAGATGGAGTTTATTCGGAAAAGCTAGTAAGTGGACCTTGAGTCACGACTTAATTTAAAAATGTCCATTAAAATTGAAAAATGTTGATGGACAATTTTATAGATCATTAGTCAATTTAACAAAAAAATAGTCTGTAGATTGATTAATAATGAAAATATTTGTTAGTAGAAGCAAAGATATTTCAGTAAGCAATGACACTGTAATAGCTACAAACAGCAATAGTGACATTTTAGTAATCTTCTCTTTCGCTCTTTCACCCTCAACTTTGCCATTTCCCCAGAATCAGCGCGCTAAGCGGGCTGCTATTCAGAATTCCTCCCAAAACGCTTGAGTCATGATGGCCTAATCTGTCCTGGATGAACACAGGAGCTTCCGTCTTACTTAATCTGAGGGGACGGCAATCAGGACAGGCTGAGAAGGCCCACTCAGTCACAGTGCTAAATCATGTAACAATGCCGCAGATACCCTTCATCCATCTCAGTCAGGAGATTCAATCAGTTGTGCTCTTACAGCCACATGTCTTCATTCCACGGTCGGTCGGTAGGTTTCTTCTTAAATATTGCAATCTTTGTGTGAGCCCTGAGTGATACACATGGACACATCTTTTTTCCCTGTGATTTTATGTTTTTTCAGCACTTGCAAAAGAACTCCCCCGAGGGTGAAAAACACTTGGGAATTAAATGCGGTAGGCGGAGGATTCACTGTACTGTATGATGATGATGCAGGGTAAACTGCCTTCAAGAAAAGAGTCAGAGACACCATGTATGGTATTTAATTTAATATGTATTAATTTTTATTGAGCAGATATTTTTCACATTACATTGGTACATTCAGTGCTCAATTTCATAGTCCATACAATTGTGCATGTGGCATTGAGGTTACTGGAAACACTCAGAGGCACACAGGTAATCAGAAAGGGGGAGAGAGAAAGGGAATGACATGCAGTGAAGGGCCACAGGTCGGACTCGAGCCCTGGACTGCTGCGGCACAGACTCAGCCTTTGTACATGGGGCCCCAGCTCTACCAGGTGAGCTAACTGGGCGTCCCGAATGAAGAACTGTTGAAATACAAAAAAAAGGTTATGTAAGAACTAAGAAGGGGTTAGAAATAAGAAACAAATACACAAAAATAAATAAATAAAATAACAATTATGTTGATAGCAAAGCCAAATGAGTTGACCCTCCCTTCCTTCCCATCCTCCCTACCCCTACTCCCACCTGCTCCCTAGTAGTCTTCCCTCCCTCCCTTACTCTCATTATAGGCATTTAGTTGATATTTTTACACAAAGCAGCAATGACACATTCTTAATTTAGTCTGCGTTAAGTGTACATATATACAGTAATATGAAGTGCAAGGGTCAAAACAACAGCCACATAGTATCCATGGAATATTCATACATCCTAAATAATAGATAACAACTGTGTGAAATAACAGCTAAATAGAAAAAGTAGTTTATCTTCTCTGTATGGGTGATAACTTATTTTCCACAGCCACCTACACACACACACACACACACACACACACACACACACACACACACACACACACACACACACACAACTGTAATAAAATGATACAAAACTGTGCTTAAATATTCATAGCTATTAATTGAATATCATTTTCATTTCTTTAATCTTTGAAGATTCTTACATCTGCTCTAAATAAACACATATTTATTGCTGCAAACTGTAATTAATCACACTTGTACTGTGGAGCAATTACTCTCAAGCTTCAGCACAAGTAGAACATGGTCTTTATGAAGAAGCAGTGCTTATGTGTGTGTTTTCACATTAATTTGGCCTCTGCTGTAGAGCAAGCGCTGGCACTATTGTGGTAATATACTCCAAATTTAGAGGTGTCAGTTTGTGCAGGATCCATGAACTCCTTCATATCTGTGTTTACAGATCGTGTGCACCAGATGAGCTTTTTACAAGGCTGCTTTATGATAGCATCCCATTTAGCAAACCTCCAAGCAGCCATAAGGCCTACTGGGGGGACGTGTGTGTGACAGTGCCCGCACACACACACACACACACACACACACACACACACACACAGTAATTAGGAAATCCACACACAGTCCTGCGTAAATTTTAGTTTTATTATGTTGCTGGCTATATCTGATAGCATCTGGGTGTGAGCTTCTATAGAATCAGAGTCGAGTGAAAGGCGAGGCCTCGTCTCTTATCAAGTCAGAGAGAATTCAATATTGTTATCGAAAAACATGTCCCGTTGATGTATGGGTCATTGCTGAAATCTATGTCAGCCTATCTCAAGTAAATGGCCTTTTGAATGACTTGGAGTTTGTAAGTGAATCTCTAGTAGTCCATCCATTGGAACCAAGGTATAGGAGTGTCATTACTTTGTATATCGCATGCCATTGACCACCTTTTGTTTTTATAAGCCAGGCTTGTGGCCAACGATTTGGTCCAGACTGAAATATCTCAACAGCTATTGGATGGACTGCCACTAGGGCTGCGTGATATGGCCATAATCTAAGGTAATTTCATATCTAGATCACAATACATATCACAATATAGCGCATATTTTTAATTCAATGAATAGTTTATATAAAATCAGAAATGCCTATTTTTTATTTCAGTTACTCTCACTTAGTGATATTTGATTTTTTTTTTTATTCAGAAACTGTATAAACAATTTCGATTAAGCATGTAACAATATATAAATAAAAAGATAAATGAAAAACACTTTATAGTTGCGTTTGTGTACGGTATAGTTTTCTGGTCTGTCAGACTTTTCATTCACAAACCACGTCCATGCAACAGAAGTAGCCCCTCTTTAAGGTACAAGCTCCGTGTTTTGTCTTCAGGTGCAGATATAAAGGGGTACCACAGGGTGCCCAGCCACCCCAGCATAATACCTTTTAAACATCGGCATGTTCACATTGTCATTGTGTCATGCTGATGTTAGCTTTTAGCTCAAAGCCCCACCGTGCATACGGTCTCACAGAGCTGCTATCGGGCTGTAGACATTTAGTTCTGTTCTACAGTATCTGTATTTCTGCTTTGCCTTTTCAGCTTTTCTTCACAAAATAAGGCACAGCCTGGTCGATGTGAGCATTTGCAGGTCTCTGTTGTCATCGACTTCAACATCGACATTAAAGCCAGTATGGAGTGTTGTAAATCAGAGAGCATAGAGACAAAAAGAGCCAGATTTCATTTAGCTAAGAAAGCAGCCAGGATAGTAACCCAGCAACGAGAGCCGCCTTCACTGAAAGTCCAGTAGTTGTAGAAACCCCTCTCACTACATAGATCACAGGTAATTTCTTGGACGCCTGATGTATAGCCTTTGATATGCCAGCCCTGATGGTTCTCTGCTTTTGCAGTACCCACTTTCATGGCCTTGGGTCAGCTGTTCAAACATGTCCTCTGTTGATCCATGGAGCAGCAGCGGGCCTGCCGGGACAGAACAGTGCTGAAGGACAAGTTGTGATGAATGGTCTGCCGAGCCCCAGTCTCAGCTCGCTGTGTCCTGTCCTGCCTTGAGGACCTCTCGGTCTCGCTGGTGGGCACATGTTAGTCATTGGACCACGCTGTTTGTGACCAGTGGTTGACACGCACAGGTGCTGCAGAAAGGCCGGGAAAAGGCTGTAATAGTGTAATAAACACAGTGAACCCTCAATATGATAGACACAAAAATGTGATTTATGTCCTGAATGAATGTAATTATTTTAAAGCCCTTTATTATAGAACTTATAGAAAATGAAGCCATCATAGTGACAACTGATTTATTTGATGACTTGTTGTCTATGTGTTCACTTCATTAAAATGTGTAGGACTGAGATAAGAAAGACAAGCGTCAGTCATACTGTAGCAGTTGTTACTGCCGTCCTAGAACAATCGGAATAACCAACAATCATCCACTTATTTGTAAAGCAAAACAGACCTACTGCACTTACTTTCTGATGTCATTTATTATATTGTTCTGTAATATATCTGGTTATATTAATATTGATATATTACTGCTAATTATAATAATTACTACTACTAATAATTATTATTACTATTAAAAATTATATTACATATAATCAGTTACTAATATTGTGATATTACAATATTAAGATATCCTGTCAAATGTTCCCTGTTGATAAAAATGACTCACAATGCAATATAAACTAAGGTAGTTTATAGAAAAGTTTTTACAGTACTTTGCTTCTAAATCAGTACTGTGCTTCATTGACATGTAAGAGTGTAGGAGTGCTCAATTGATTTGTGGATTAATCAAGTGGTCAATTTAAAGGAAATCAGCCACAATTTGTTCTCATTCCAGCTTTTAAATGTCAGAATTTGCTGCTTTTCTGTTATAGTGTTACCGTCTATAGACTAGACTCTTTGTGGTTGTCTTACCTTAATAAGATGACAGCAGTCAGGCAGTCCAGTAATGTATTGAATCGAATCAAAGGGGGGGTTGTCATAGGGTTAACCTAATGAATACTATGAATGAAGATGTTGGTAAAATGTTTAACATTTTAAGAAAACACCGAACCAAAGCTAGGAATACAATAATTTCATGTGGCCTGTAAACACAACTTCTTTCTAACTCAACAAGACTGAACACAGTTACCAGACCAGCACTAGCTACACTAACCAGCACGTATATGTGCAACAGTAATCAGGCCAGCTCTGCATGGTGTTCCACCTTGATGCACTTTGTTTCAGCACTAAGGGCTCACACAACCTTTAACAGCACGTTGTTGGCTGGAAATGACCAGAACAGTCAGAAATAAGGGTTACAGCCATAAAAACTCTCTATAGAGTCTCTATAAACCAGTAACAGAGACTACCAATAAGTAACTAGCAGCTATAGGATCATTGTTAGTTTAGGTGGTGATATTCTTCTCTGCAGCAGCTCATACAGTATGTAAGTGATTTTAGATTTTCAGAACTTTTAGTAAATGATTCAGTGAGCAGTAAAGGTGAATGTACATTAACACATTTGTAAATACTTGATTATTGCTATGATTGTTCTTGCAACTGTTACATACACTGAAAAACTAATAATAAACTCTAAGCTTAACACAGCTCTTCTGTCTGTGACACCATGCAGTAGATATCTAAAAGTGACAACAGAATCAAAGTTATTTTAAGAAACTGCATTCCCTTACAAGTGTTGGAGTGTGGAGAAACGCTCAAATTAGCTGCCTCTGGCGACACGATTTAATCAAATCTTTAGTCACAGAGATTATCAGCTGCAGTTTGAACATACATTTGACACTTGTAGCACCACACAAGTTGGAGATGAGTGAGCACAAGGTCTTAGCATCACGCAGCTATGGGAACTCCAATCTGATTTGCAAAGAACAACTTGACAAACTCAGTCTAATTGTAGCTGAAGTATTGCTAACAAAACAGTATTTGTCACACATGGATTAGCCCACACAGTAAAGCCTCAGAGTGAGCGCCACAGGAAGAGAGGCACTGCGTTTGAGAGACTGACTGACCTGAGTCTGGCTCCCGATCAACAGCTTCTAACTTTCCTCATTAGAAAAGTTTATTTTTCAATTTGGGGTTTTCAGTTCAAACTTTTCACTTTGCATTTGGCAGTTTCACATCATTTCTTCTGTCTGGGGTCGGAGACCGTGTTAGACCAAACACATATCAGCTGAAAATCTAAAGTTAGCAGTACTGACTGGCCAATCAAAGAACCAGCAGCCGATCAAGAAATATGTTATCAGACAAGTTTGGCTCGTGCTTGCATCCAATATTATGAGTTTTTGCTTTGACACATTTGGCCTATGGAACAGTGTCTGGTATATTTTCATGGTAAACCGCAGAGATCTCACATGCTAAACTCATATAATGCTAACATTATTAGTATCCAGAATGAAGGAGTTTCCAGGCTGTGAATAGAAATGTATGCATGCTGGTTTGGGACATACAGCTCATTTGTCTATTATCTGCAATAGCTGACGTAGTGTAGAAGTTAACGTTGTCACTGCTACTGGGCTGCAGTCTTCCCTGGAAGATGTGCCATGCTAGCTAGCTAGAGCCGACCGACATCTATGAGGGGGGGGGGTGTACTAAAAAGGACGAGTGTTGCACTCAAATTTACCTCCTCAAAGAGTACTGACAGTGTCTATATATTAGCTAAAATCAGGTCCTGCTTTTGTCACCAGTTACAAAAGGCGGCAAAATTACATTAAAGACAGGGTTATTGAGATGCTTAGTTTTGTGACTGCATCCAGATTTTGTCAGTCAGGAAGCATTTATAGGCCTACTCATATTAGGAGTTGTATAAATGAGCTACGCATGCTGTTTCTCCAGGTTCATTACATGCACAAAGACGAAATCATACACTGTATAACTCTAAATGGACGTAGTCTCGATGACGTCACCCATAGGTTTCTGAAGAGCCGTTGTAAAGCTGTAAAGTGCGGTCGGCTTTGGCCATCGCCATGTTAGCAGTCCTTACTCCTCCGGCTTCTGGCTAATCCTAAAATGTGCAAATATGTGGAGCGTAGGTGGAGCTGAGATGTGCTGAGTGACGCCTGGTTACTGAAAACAGACACCTGTGACAGCATGCTGCAGTAGGTAACTGGCTCGAGAAAGACTCTTTGGGTTTGGTGCTTGAACATAGTGGGCCCGGTGGATTCTTATAAATGCCATTAGGAGCACTAGGAGGAGCATCAAATCAATCATAGGGAAAAAATTGGGTTTTTTTTTATTTGCCATTTGTGGAGGTTGTCGCTTGGATGAAATGTTCGACCTCCCGTTAACACAGTAAAATTTCCCCAAAATATCTTGTGCTAATGAGGGTTAAGCTTTTAGAAAAGGAATGAAAAGTTGGTTTCAAAAAATAAATTCAGTTAGGTCGAAATAGGGCCAGAAGCAACGGTATTTATGAGTAAACTCCACTGGCGTGAGATAGAGGCCACCAGTCGTCTCCCCATGGTTCCATTGCTTTTATGGTCACTACACAAAAGCATTAGAGTGAATTAGACAGTGGTATATTGATGCTTTAAAAATGCTACACATGCATTTTTTATATTTTAGAAAGCTCCCAGCTTTGCTTCCCTCCTCAAAGGCACCTTCTTGACCGCCTCCCTCCTTTATGGTCTATCTGTTTTTGACAGTCTATTCGCTCACTAACCACACGAGCCACATTTCTCATATAACATTACTCACTGCAAGTATCAACCTGGATTGACAAATGATCAGAACCACCCTCTCGACAGTCGTGGCCACTGTGAAACGGAGGGTAATATGAAAATACATTTAAAGCCTGTCACCATGGCAGAGACATCATGCATTAGTTTACAGCGTGCAGTGATGGGTTTCGGCATATTTCAGGATAGACTTTTGGACAGGAAAATGAGGTAGCCATGTTTTGATGATGGCAGACAGCTGCTGCTATTTCCCTCCAAGTTTCTTAGCTGGAAGGTGATGAAACACCTGGCATGTGTTCGTCAAACCTTTCACTGGCTGTTTTTTGCCTTTTTCATTGGTGACTAATGCATTAGTTGCGCCATGTTAAGCCTGTTTTCTCTGTGTTTTAATGAGCATAGAGTTTGATTGGGCAAACAGTGGACTATTTCACTGGTTTTGTGTTGACTTAAGAGGTCCTGACAGCTTGGCTTGTGACCTGGTAAAGCATTTAGAATATGAATATTGCATTGTATTCTGCTCTGCTTTGTCTTGGTGGGTAGTGACTGTGTAACTCTTTAGTTCCTCATGTGCCTAAGGCATCCTCCTACTGCCTTCTTTTCAGGCTTCAAATTTTCTCTTTTGAAACTCATTTTGCCTTTTGATACAATCTCAGAGTTCTTCAGGGTCAGCACCACTGCGGATTACTCAACTCTCCCATATAAACCAACATGTATTCATCTCAACCTTGTGGGCCATGTTTGCATCTTTGCTGATTTGTTGTGGCTTGTGCCCACACAGCTTTCCGGGAAAATGGTTCTTTTGTTGCTCTTGTGGCTGTCTTTTTAAGCTGCATTAGTGTGCGTTTGAATTAATAGCAGTTATGAAACAGCATGGCGTGCACAGTAGCACTGGCCTGAAGCATCTCATGTCCGCCGCTGGTGTCTGTATGATTCAGCAGACCTCTTCCTACAGTTTGTGACATAAAATGCCATCTAGATGAATGCTGTCTGAAGAGATTGTTTTGCTAATTGGATGATCAGCAGTGACCAATGTTGGAGCTGAGATGGCAGCCATGCTTCCCAGTCTTAGTGTTTTATAAAGAGATTCCCTTTGGCCATCACATTTGACTCATACTATGCATACTATACTATGGTAAATGGTACTTATATAGCGCCTTTCTAATCTTCTGACCTCTTAAAGCTCTGTACACTAAATGCCACATTCACCATTCACACTCATTCATACAGTGATGGCAAAGGCTGTTGGAAAGTAATTCATTCACATATATATACTTCAAGCTGTATATGTACCACTATATCCATAAATGACAAATGTTAGAGGTCATCAAACTTCTAGTTGTAACAAATATGTAACCTCGATTTTAAGTTACATTTTCAGTAATAGGTCAATTGGCATTGATTACTTTATAATTTCCATAAAATGAGTCCCTTGATCCAGACTTGAGATTTTTCTCTCATTGATACTTATACACCTGAGAAAGCTCCAGTCACTGATTGAGGCTATAAGATAAAGTTAAAGCTCCTAAATATTTTGTAAGTGGAAATTGACTTGAGGTGAATTAATTCACACAATAATCGTGATAGGATAGGATATGATTTTTGTCAGTTACAGTGCAAACAGGAACTACTAGTTGGTTTAAATAGCTGTAGCCGTCTTGCCATGGAGTCAGCTAAATGTCTTCATGACAACATTATAGTTGTGCAGCAGTTGTAGTACAAAGTAGGAAAGAGTCCAAATATAAAACTTAAGTAAGGTGCAAAAACTATATGTTAACAATGCCAGAAATGTAACAGGTTAACGTTAAATGTCATAAATATAAATACTGTATAAACCATTGAAAATATGGACAGAGCTTCCGGGTATGTGAAGTGAAGCCAACACAGAAGTATCTTGAACCTGCATTCTATGTAATGGCACTAACATGGCAAATGATGGAATTTTGTATTGACAACACCATGAACCTGTAAATAAAGAGAGTTAAAACTGAGTGATAACAGCTCAGAATTCAAAGAGTTAACAATGTTATGAAACAAAGACTAGAAGCAAATCTTTGCATTTACAATGCTGAAAACTTCAGTAAAACCTGACTTGATAAATGACCTTTACAATGAATAAAAATCATACATGTCATAAATTAGATAAAAAGTTGATTACTGATTAAACCAACTAATCATTTTAGCCCTTTTCAAGACATTTATTCGCTTATATAGATTATTCTTTAAAAGTACAATGTGATATAAAGCATTGTACAAATATGTCTCTGGAGACCTGTGGTAAATATCTAACCACTGACATAAGAGTAATTGCATGCCAACTATAAGTAACAAGACCTTCCCTTGGTCTTTGAGAATGGCAATTTAATGTCATGTTCTCAGCAGAGGGACACACACTGAGATAAGAGTCATCTCTTTTCGTCAACCCTTCTATGCTTAGGGCTTATGAAATCCATATCCGCTCTGCAAGCCAAAGATCTCCTGCAAAGTAACAGAAATCACCTCCCAACACTAAAAAGCTTTTAACGTCACCCGCTAGCAGGTCAAGGATACACTCTGCCATTAGTGTGAGCGTTGAGATGGAGCTGGAGTTTGGGAGAGGAACATTTTCAGCACCTATCTATTAACTGCTTCAATGGTGTTTTGCAGCAATATGAATTTTGAATAAAGCCTAATTAATGCAAAGTCATTGATTGGAGCTGACAAATCCATCAAACAAATAGAGCTATTTATCTTTGTGAAAACAGTGAGATTTGTTTTCAGTCTGGATTTGTACACCAGGTGGCTATTCTGTAGTTTGAAAAAAACAGAACAGGTTGTGGAGAAATATCAGGAAATAAAACCACAGTCATAAAATGTCACTACTGATTTTCTTTAGAAAAGTGTCAGTATGCATGGTGGGGAACTGTAACTCGATAGATGCACGCTGTATATGCAGACTGTGAGGAATAAATTGAAGTAGTCCATCACTACCTTAAGTCCTTGAGTAATGAGTAGCCCTCAGGGCTGTATGGAAAGCAGGATGGTAATTCCAGACAAAAAGATTTTGAAAACCATTTCTAGACATTTTGCAGCACTTCAGTGGCATCCGGAGTATTCCACATTTAGTGCTGCCTCTGCCCACCACAGGGGAGGACAGGAATAGAGAAACACATGTCTCTCAGTCAAGAAAAGTGAAGGAGCACAAGTAAAAAAATAATAAGACAAATATCCAGACTTAAATATTAAGAGGCATAATGGATTACATAAAATAGTATAAGTATAAACCTTAAATCCGTGTCATTTCTTATAATCCCTGTGAGCCGCTTCTGCTTTAGAAACATCAAGTGCTACAAAATACACTACAGCACTGCCTGTAAAAGCAGCATTGATTGGAGGAGCCTCTTTTATTGCTCTTTTAGTGATGATAAAGATGGGAATTTCTGCTCTTTATCCAAACTTGTACTGTAACAAGTGTGTATAGCTGCTCTTCAGGAGGCTTTAGATGCGTTTGTTGCCTACCAAATCCCAGAGGATGGATGAGAAATGTTCACACAATCCATTAATGCTAGTTGTAAAAAAAACTCCATAAACTGTCTTGAGCGTGACTGCTCATGCTCAGATATGACTCTTGTTTGCTGCCATCTGGTCCTAAAACAGCACTCTATACACAATGGTTCTTCAGCCTGCAGACTCTGACAATTGACCAACTGGTGGAAAACTAATTGCTTTAGTCGCCTTTAGTACGCTGCACTAACCTTGGGTAATTTAACAAAGAGTGCACAGCGAAGGAGGTCTGGCTATCTCGCTTGTCCTCCGCTGCATCTGTCCCCCGAGCTGCCTACTATTGATAGTTCTATATCGTTTGCTCTGCGCTCACTTGGAAGAACAGCGTAATTGAATCTCCATTTGCAAAGCAACACAATCAATGGGAACAGGGTTGCTTAAGAGTTTACATTTAATGGAATGGACATTGCAGTAAAGGAAATAAAATTAAGGTTTTTCAATTTTATGGTCGTGTCCTTCGTGGCAGCACTGCGTCATCCATTAGCACTTGCAAAGTGTTGCATCATCATGTTTTTATGATTTGCTGCAGGGTCGTGTTAATTGAAATGTAACTTGAATGAAATGAAATGATGAAATGAGTCAGTTTCTGTAGGGGCACAAAGACTTTGGTCTTCTTAACCATGTATTTCCTGTATTTTTTATTGTTGCTAAGCAAACCAAACATCTTGCTGCAGTACAGTTATTTAAAGAGGCGCTGTCATAAATTTGGGCAACTTGTGAGAGACAGACTGAAAGAAGAAAATGAAGCAGCAGATGCTGAGATGTTCTCATTTTTAAGCTCCAAAAACACTGGATCCTATATTTCCCATAATGCAGTAGTGTCGTTCATTATAGCCTCCTTCCCTGGCAGAGATGAATGAACATGTCTTTAAAACACCAGAGCTCCAGTTTGTAATGCAGGCTTTGTGTTAGTTTCCAAACCCAGTTTAAGGTAACCTTGGTGACATCACTATGATGTCATCAGGGTTAATTTTTCAGACTTCAGAAATATCTCCCGCAAACCACAAGAGATATTATACAACAGTTTTCTCAGGCTGAATAGTACTCTCCATGATAAGCAAACTGAGCTTTATTTGCAAAAATCAGTGTAGTGGCCCTTTAATTTAGTGTCTGCTTCAGGTCTGTACTTTTATCACAACTTACAGTTTGGACTTATATTTCATGAGGCTGATAAAGGATCCAGACAGTCAGTGAGATTTCAGATGATGTTTTAAATTTATAAATGGCACATCCCTCTGTTGTTTGGCTTTGAGCAGCTCTGGTATTAAACTCTGATAAATGTTACTTTGTTGGGATTGTCCCTGGTCAAAGGCCTCTTTTAAAGGCCATGTTTGTCATAATCAGTTCCTTGCTTCTAAATGTAGTGAACCGTGCTTACAGAAGAAGACAAGAGCTTAAATGTCAGCCGCAGACCGGGTAGGAATCCTCCGCAGTTTGGCAAGGACATCTTGTGTGGCTCTCTTTGGCAGACGGCAACTTGAAGTAGTAATTGCTTTTTAGCATCACCGGGGTTTGAAGCCAGAGCGAATGTAAATACGATCAAATGAGATTCTGATGGTGGCCTGAGAGGCGAAGGGGGTGAAAAGTAATAAGGAGAAATGATATCACTGGGGAGAACAAAGTGCAGTGATTACATTTATTTCCACTGGCCTATTACTGGAGCACTGGGGGAAAACGAGCGCTGAGCTTTCTGTTTTTGCAGTAGGCCACAGGCCGTTAAGAGCCCACAGGCCTTTTTTATTCATGACATGTCAGAAAAACAGCTCGCTTTACCGTTGTCCTTTGAGAGTTCTTGGATGATTTAGACCAAATTAATTTGTAGGTAAAAAGAATTTTTATGCTTATAAATTTCAATTCTGGTTTTAAATATCTAAATGTATGCCTGTAGAGGATGGATGTTTAAACCTTTACTGCAAATTACCCCTTTTCCCTGTTATCAGATCTGCCAGAGAGATGGATACTTATCACCTATTAGCTCTTGCTATTCGCTTCCTGACATAGACCTGGTGCAAAATGGATGTACATGTCGGAAAAGTTGGAAGCGTAAATGAACAGACCTCTTAAAATCTTTCTACCATTTCTGGAATATCAGGGTTAGTGTTAGGTTGTATCACAAAAAGTGCAGTCGATGGTGATCTTACTTAATTTCATGCATTCATACATACATTTACCTACCGACAATGATTCATTTAATGTTTGTGCATCATAATGGGCAAAGTAATCAAAGCCTCTCCTACATTTATCATCAGATCTTTTCCAGGTGTTCACAGTGTCACCCATATTAGCCACTGTAGCCTTGCTCACGCACATCATGCGTCTGGGTGGCAGTTGCAGTTGCGATGTCCTGACTGGCCGACATGATGGATACCCCTCCATTATCAGGGCGTGCTTCTCTGCCCCTCGTCCCTTGGGACTCAGCCAGTGCGACATTTATTAATCGACTGCAGATAATTCCTAATAAAACAGCAGAAGTGCCAAGGCTGCACCACTGAGATCTGGAATGGCATACATTGTGTAAGACATGATGCATTACCGTGCCAATGCTTGCCTTTGAACAAGAAAGTATTATTAACATAAGGACTGCAAGCCTGGTGGTTTTTGCCTCTGAAGTTGCACATCTCAGCTGGAAGATTGGACAGCTGCTTTGTACATCAGTGGGACATGACTTTTCATAGATGGTCAGATTATCAGATGCAGCCACTTATCTCACAGCCGCTGCGGTTGTTCAGATACTTCAAATGTAGAGACCATGCCAGTGCTAGTTTTTTGCCACACATTGAGATTGTTTGCCTCTCAAGCAATTGTTTCAAAGGCTTGACATTGTTTAGTGCCAAGGATAGTGTGTATTTTGAATTTACATGGCTTCTCCCATATGCACTGTATTCTGCTTTCAATGGGTGCAGGTTATTTTTTTACTTTTTCATAGCAGCCATTATGACATGAAATAGTAGGGTAAACATGGTTTACCAATGGTACTAGTGAAGGTTCTGTTATATTCAGGTCAAACAGAGTCAGGTTTAAGGCTTGGGTTAGGGTTAGGGACTATGTGATCAAAAAGGGACATCAGTGATCTTTCAGAGCTAGATGATACACTGAGTGATACACTGAGATTCTGAGGGAACTCTCCTGTCTGTTCTGCAGGGCCACATAGAGCCCAAGAGTCCTCCATCAGGTCCCTATAATATAGAACAACCTGTCTAAAGACCAGAAGTCTGGCTAATATCAGTTGTCCTGTCTTAAAACTTGCTTTTGTAAACGTCCGTAACAATTGAGAGTCTAACATGTGGTCTGGTGCTTGGGGTACAGTGACACCGGGTGGAGAAACAGATGCCTAGTTCAACCTTAACCCAACTCTAACTGTGTGTTTCTCTGCCTGGGTATAGCTCCACCTCATGTGCTGCAGGCCACAGCGAGGAGCACTTTGTCAGCTCTGGCTCCTGATCAGCAGGGGTTTGCTTTTTGCTCATAATTCCAAACATGCAGGCCGGCTACTTACCACCTTTCCCATCATCCACAATGTCATGATGTTCCAGAACCTGCTGCCCATGCCCAGTGCCCTGTATGTGATTTTAAATACCAAGATGCTGCTGGAACACCATGCCGGCACATAACGACTCCTTTCCTTTGTCAGGCAAGCAGCATAATGCACTGTGCCACTTAGAATGGAGCTACTTACAACAGTGATTCTATATGCACATACAATATTACACCTCTCTTTGAGTCATCATTGTTTGCCGCTGCTTATTTTTGTGGAGCTAAAGTGCATGACGCACAATCATGGGGGGCTGCTTTATTGTTTTGCCAACGGAATTCCATTTTGCAGCTCCATGCTGTGAAATGGTAGACGCAAGGCAGTACACAAGATGGGCCAGCAGCCAAGGCAGGAAAGAGCTTTTCATTAGTCTAATATTCCTCCTGTGCATTGGCCGCTTTATTATGCTCCTGTTCCTCTTACCGGAGAGACAGATAGAGGCGGTGATGGGGAGATGTAGCAGAACCTCTTGACCTTAGATTTAAATGATTTGAAATTGTCCCTCGGTGCTGTGATAAATGACATAGATTTATTACTGTGCTCTGAGTATCTCCACCATTTGTTGTCCGCAAGCCAAGGAGAAAGTGATGAAATGTTTTAGAGCAGCTATTTCAGAAGTTTGGTCCAACCCGCTGTTGTTAAGTACAATTTTAATATGATTTGTTAAAGATGAAAAAAGCAGTGCTGCCCAGTTGACTTTAATCCCCCTGGTTGTGCACCAGTCACTCTGGTGTAATGCCTGTCATCGCGCAGGCCACGGGGTGGGATCTGAATGATGAGAGCAACGTTTTTCTAATGGTATTTGTGGTGAGTAAAGTGGGCTGTGGTTGCTCACAGCTCCCACTGCTCTCTGCAGACTGCACCCTGACAGTAAAGAAAAATGAGGCAGATTTTTTTTTCAGCAGTGCAAATTTAGATCGCCATTATTGTCATTAGTTTACATATGCCATTAAGTACAGACTTTTACCTCAGTCACCATATAGTTCTGGTATAGTACATATATTTTTAGCATGTCTGCCCCAATGGGAATGAAACCCCTGGGGTTACATCTGTCAGTGTTAGTGTCCTTTCACAATTTGAGAACTATGTGAAAGGATTTGGCAGACTGTGAGGCAGAGCTGTTTGGATGTAGTAATAACGGTAATGGTTAGTTTAAGCCTCAGTGGGCATCAGGGGGAGTTAAAAAACTGAGGTTCTCCTGGATAAGTATGGCAGAGCCAAATGGAAAACACAAGGGATTAGGACACAAAGCTATTATGCCTAGTCTTGTTGCTAAGAGGAGAAATCTAGTCCGGCCATTAGAGTTATCTAGGTTATGGATAGATTGCGGCCATGCTAATATATATATATATATATAAAGGACCAGTGCTAACTGCTGGTCTGAGACTGGGCATAAAGCCAGGTCTCCAGAGTCAAAGGCAAATGTATGGCTTCATTTTAGCAACGCTAAATGAACAATACCTATAGGACAATGTGAAAATGTCATGTCAGGATTATCCTGGCCAAAAAAATTGCAATTCACAACATTATTACAATAATCATCAAAAACGATTACTAGAATCAGTTTACCTTACATTTTTTTAAGAAGCAAACATTTTTATTGCATCACGGAGAGGACGTCTCATCTCCCTGTGTTTCTTTAGTTTGGAATCCATTGTATTTCCACACATTCAGATGAACTTTTCCTTGTGGAGGATTCAATGTATGTAATGTTGTATATTAATTTTGTGATTTTGTGATTGTCTTCATTGTGATAATTTTGTTTTCTATTTTAACATTGTACATGTACTGTAGTTTACTTTTAGGTTGACTTAGAACATCTGTCCAGGGACAACAGATGGAAAATAGCCTTCTGGCTAACTCATTGCATTTACAGGAATGTTTAATTAATGTACACTGTCCCTGTTAAAATAAACCAATAAATTAAATTAATTAATGGGCAAGCTGAGCCTTCAGCCATGCTTAGGATTCTGGAAGGAATGAAAAATGCAGGCTCCCCCTTGTGGCAAATCAAAGCACGTTAGCGAGCTAGACAGCTTTTTCAGGTAATTTGTGAGGATATTCACGATTATCTTGATTTACTATTATCCCAATAATGCAAATTCACCACAATTTGCCATAATATCGTATATTGTCCCATCCCTAATGAACATCATGGGATTGTACTTCTGTCTTGACACTGAATGTCGACATTGGATATACATTGTTTACTCGTGTGAACATATATCTAAGGTGGCTAGGTTTGTTCCAAGGGCCAAAGAGAAAACAAAATGTACAGTTCTGTCAACCGTCAACAAACCAATAATAATAAATAAATAACAAAAAACATCAAGCCCTATATGATCATCATCACCCATCAATAGCCATCACTGTATGAATGTGTGTGAATGGGTTAATGTGGCATGTAGTGTAAAAGTGCCTTGAGTGGTTGGAAGACTAGAAACGGGACCATTACCAAGAACAGTATGTTGTGTGTTTCACTGGTAAATTCTGAAAAATGATGTAATATTGTTCCTGCTTTTAGCAGCCTTCAAAGAAAACCATTTCCCAAAAACCCAAAAGTGTTGAGAAGTTGAGTGTCAAGCTGTAAGAACTGACACGGAGGACCTTTTTTTTAGAAAGAGGAGATTATAGCTAAAAGGTTGATGACATTCTAAAAGAACATTAGAACAGTAGATATCATAGATAAGAAAGGAATAGTTACAATGGCGTGTAATATACGCTGCCTTGCTGCTAAATCTTCATTGGAGTTAAAGCCTTTTGTAATGATAACAGAGGACATTGTTGTTTTATTGGCACCATGAAGGGTTAAAAATTGAAAAGGCAGTTCTGTAGTTGATATATTTATCCGTAATTATGGGTATAAACTTCAGGAACATGTTTGACTTATTCAGAAATTCTCATGAAAGCAACACTCATTCAGAGACTGCACTGAGTGACAGGAGCTGTTGTTTTCAGACCCTCTATGCACTTTTAGTCCTGTTCACTGTAGAGAAGCTGACTTTTTCAAATTAATTTTACCTTTATTTAACCATATTCGTCAATTAAGAACCAGTTCTCATTCACAATGACAGCCTGGCTAAGAGGCAGCAACAGGATGCAAGTCAATACCACAAGTAAAACATGCATACAGCTAATGGAAAAAACTGTACAGTTACACAACGTTAAAACAGCACAATATATACAGTATATGCACAACAGAGATTAAAGTACTGCGTTCCAGAGAAAGGGTTTAAAAGCAGGTACAGTGATCAGAAAGTAACACATGTACTGAGTAATTAAAAGAGGATAATGGAATAAGGGTTTGCAGCTTTAGCGACTTCTGCAACTGGTTCCAGTCCCTGGAAGAGGCAGACTGGTGTCTGAGTGCTAGAACAGACGTATGGAACGGACATATGTAGGGGTTTTGCCAATGATTTTTGAAGTTTTATAGGTGAACTTATACAAAGTGAACCTTCCAGGTACATAAATGTCATGGCCCTTGACCCCTTTGTATTTATATGTATATTTTGCCCATAGAATGAACTGTGCCATTCAAGTCTGCCAGCTTGCTAATTCACACTTAAAAGAACTGCTTCTATGACTGTGCCCACTGAGGTTTAACTAAAACAAAGAGATTAATTCTGCCTCCAGAGCAGCTCTACTTCTGAGAAATATTTGGATACCTAAAACTCCAATCTGCGATTAAGTGCTGTGTGGACAAAAAATTGCAGCATTGTGTGATTCCAGCATTAATTAAGTTGATTATGACAAAGCGTTCGCAGGCATAGAAAGCAGTCTCTTGTTTCACTGTGGAAATTGATAAACATATAATTAACAGGGGATGTTATACTGTGGGCAGACATGCATTATGATATAGCTGTTCTGGGATATTCCAATTCTTAAGACAATGGAAAGGGTTTAATTGTCAAGATAAACACTACATGAGCAAATGCTCCACTATGTTCCATTACTTTGTTAATGGATTGTGCTCTGCGAATTGGCTTATGCATTTTGCCTAAATGGTTCCTTAGCTTTTATCACTAATCCAAGAACAGTTACTCCTAATTAACTCTATCAGCTGCCTTTCTGTGGTACACTGTTTCTGGCTCTGCATCTAAAGAATCAGGGAAAATCAATTAGGGGATAGGGATCTGTGTACCTAAAAGGCACAAAGGCTGGGGTCCAATCCCTAAGGCTGGGGTTGGCAGTACTCATGCAGCATCGTTGTATACTGTTGGGTTAAGTTCCTGTGCCTGCAGGTCTGGAAATGAAAATGATTTCCTCACTGATGATGTCTAAATAGATGTTCTTATTGGATCTGAAGACACGTCTGAAAAAAGTGTGGCCAAGTCAACCAATTAGGCTCCAAAGTGCCAAGTGAAGTGAAGTGACATTAAAGGAGCAGCATTTGCAGAGCTGGTTTTCCCCTGTGCTGCAATTGGATGTGAATAAATTCTTCAACTTCTACATTCTCCCTCAAGAATTACAGTGTGAGTTACAGCTGAGTGCAGCAGAGAGAGGGGAAAGGGCGGGGGCGGGGGGGGGTCCAGACTCCAAGCCGTGCAATGATGCTACCTTCTCTGCCTGAGTGCAACTCCATCCCTCTTTAGAAATTGACAGGAAGAGACAGGTGCAAATTATGTCCGCTTAACCATATTATAGCGTTAGGCAGCGGTGGTGAAAAAGGGGCTGTTTGGTTCCCTCACTCATCATTTTTAATGGATGAAAGAGCACTCCATGTCTGGATTTAGAAGCGGGAGAGGTGTGTTTGGTTGTCTGGGCGTACTCAGAACTCCGGTAGGTGTAGTGATGACCAGTATGGCAGTCCAAGGCAGCTCAGACCCTCCCTCTCTGTATCTGGCTCTTTTTTTTTTTTTTTTTTTTTTTATATCAGCTCCTTTAATAAACTGTAATGTATATCTGTTTTCTCTGCGTGCCGTAGCACTGGTGTGAATCATTTCGATCCAATAAAACTGGGAAATTTTGTTTTCATTGGCTGTGTGAAATAATTTGGCATTATAATGCAGTTGACCTTCTCTTTTATTGCTGCAGAAATCTGTCCACTGAATTCCCTTGTACTCTTCCTATCCCCTTGAGTCCTCGAATATGAAAAGATATTAACAAAATCAGCATGTGTTATTGGCTGCGGGCGTACGTACTGTATGTTGGCGTGTGTTAGTTTGTACCATTCTCTTGGTTCTAAAAAGTTTCTTTCTCTTTTATTTAGGCCTTTTGCATCTCACTGAGACTGAGAGGAATACAGTGCCTGATTTGCAGTTAAGATACAGCAGCACATCATGTAAATCTAGCTCTGGATTTCAAATCACTATTTAGCCCTTTCACTCTGCCTTTGTGGGCAGTGCTATTTAACACAGCTTAAAAACAAGACCTTGGGAAATGAATTAATGTGAACATAACCTTGAAACAGTCGAGCGTCACACGCCTGTAATTTTACTTTTAGACCAACCTTGAGATGAATTTTCTACTCTACAATTCAAACTTTGCACGTAAGCTCCTGCTGCACCGCCGAATCCATCACTCCTCGCCGTTAACGCCTATCATTTCAATGTGTCACATATAGGAAGAAGGGTGATACATAACCGTTACCTGCCATGTCAGGACATTGTTCATCACTCAGGAGCGAGCACTTAGAGCCGTTCATTCTTTTCCACACCTAAGAAAGAAAAAAAAGTTCCACCCGGATCCCTGAGGGAGAATTAACACTAATGAAACGGCAGAAAGGGAGACACCGGTTTTGTGGTTAATGTGCAGGTGAATGAACAGGCCTGCAGGGGACGATACGTTTTGTCTGAGAGCGCTCATCGGTTTCCTTCAAACGAGCTGCGAGCCGAATGCGCCCTTAAGTACGCGCAGTGCTGTACATCAAATCAAAACAGTTTCAACGTGGCCCCCGTTGACTTTGCAGGTACATGCTTGTTTTACGCTGACATTGTACTGAGAAGAGTTCCCTTCATTATTTCCCTGTGTACAGAGAAAATTTGCAAGATAAGAATAGCACCCATGGTATTAAAGTAATTATCATCCATTTAGGTATTGTTCGCTGCATCTCGGCGGAGAATTCATTGAATGAAATGTAATTAAGTTGTTGGTGTCTGAATCTATTCTGGTTTCCATAATAGATATCAGATTTTAGGATTAATTTATTTATTTTGTAGCGATAATACTTGACCCTCTCTTTCCGTAATCCAGTGATTTGTAGCACAAAGAGTCCAGTGTGCAATATACAGGAAGACAAGCTGCAATGTGTTGTTGAATTTATGTGATAAGTTAAAGAAGATTATGTTATTTTATGGCTTGATGAGAGAGCTCCTTGGCTGTGGGATTGTACCAATTACATTTCAAAGAAGGAGGATTAAGGAAACTTTTAGCTAAAAGGAAGGAAACGCAGTGTTTCGAAATTTTTAACACTGATTATTTCCAAGCATTCTCCAGTATAAGCATTTTAACTGAGAGACAGATTAAAGTATAGAGTTGCTAAAGCAGTAGAAATTAACCCTTTGGGCCTAATTAACATTTCCGAGATTAGCATAATATTTTCCACTGGGATGTCACTTCCTCTTTGGCTCTTTTTTAAATGAAACATCAAAGCCGAATTGGCTCGCAGATATCCCAAGCCTCCCAATTTAGCGAGAAGGATGCGGACCCCACGGACCACCACCAGAGAAAATCAGTGAGGGGATAATGAGGGAGAGGAAGTGTCAGAGGTTCCAGAAGGTCCTGCATTGGGAGATTATTACTCTAATGGCACTGCTTCAACAGCTTGTGCTGCCCGCTGAAGATTCACTTTCTGGACCAAAGAGACTTCATGTTACAGACCTCATCGTTTTCACTTCTGAGGACAGCAGGCGGCCTGCTCCCCTTTAGGAATCTATTGAATTTTGAGAGTACAGTGGGCTCTGGTGTCACAGAGCCCATTTCAATGCTCACAGTTGTATTCATACTGTCTTCAACTAAATATATGTAGATGAAGTGCTGTTTTTTAAACTGTTAATCTTGCTGTGTGTACTGCTGCTGCACTGATGTGTTTGCCGATATGTCAGGCCTGACACCAGCTGATCATCTGTTATGATTAATATGATGCAGTAGATTTGTCAATATTATACGGGTTGTCTATGGGAAGCCCTTTTCCTGAATTGATCAAATTACAACTAGTGCATGAATATGTTCACAGCCTGATTAACCTGCTTGGGGGGCCTGGGGCAAAAAATGAGCTGCTGGGACCCTATCACTGTGAACTGTATGCAGTGTTCTTATACTGGAATATTACACAGCCTCAGGTTTGCTGTGTGGTAATTTAATTGCAAACAAATTAAGTAGGATTATGAAACATGTACGCATGGTAGCAGTTGAAATAAGGAAGGTCTAAGCTACACAGGGCCCCTCTTCAGGACAGGGCCATGATCAGGTGATAAAGCGGGATTCACATTAAGGCCCCCCTGGTTGATAATGTCATTTTTGTAGTGCATATTCCCTTATTCCCAAACAAAATTACAAGTAATGCCATAAACCAAATTCCCTATTCAGTTCTATTTCCATTTCCCCAACTTTGTTTTACACTAATTCAGTGCTAATACTTAACATCACATATTATTTATGTGCGTGGAGTGTGAAAGTTAAATCTTAATCTTGTTAGTTTGAGAAATAATCTCAAAGTAATAGTTTGACATTTTTGTGAATACACGTATTCCCTTCTTTTTCCAAGAGCTAGATTAGTTTAGCATGAAGACTGGCAGCAGCTATAAACTAACTATATAAACTGGCTCTCTTCGAGGTTGCTCACATGTCAAGGAGAATGCTGTTTCATGCAATTGAAAGCCTGCATGCAAAAAAAAGCTAGTAAGCAGATTTTAAGCTACAGTTATTTTGGTCTGCAATTATTTTTAGTAATTCTTTATATAGATGTATACCTTTTGCCATGTTAAGTACTGTGTTCAGTGAAAGTTAAAGTGGTTACAGCATATTCTTTACAGACAAAAGAATACAAATTCTGAGCATATGCAGCTAACCTGTAAATGCTTCCTCACAATGCACTGTAGTGTATTCGAATGAATTTAGATGTCTGCTGCAAACAACTTTACCTTTTATCAAGTTCTTCTTTGTCCTTGTAGTTCTTAAAATGCAAATGTACAAAGACATCTGCAGCTAACAGCTCTTGCTCAACGGAGTCAAGGAGAGATCTGTCCGTAAGGTGTATCTATTCTTAACTGCTGTAATATAAATACAAATTTTTAAAAAATCAATATCAAGATTTCTGGACTTTACTTTGATTTGGGAAAAAAATAAAAAATAACATTCCACTAGTATTGATATTTTTACCCAGCCGATTGTCATCGTCCTTGGCTTCAAACTGAGAGTTTGAATACCCCATTGTGATCTAAATCAGTAGATTTTGTTGTGACAGCAGTCAGATTGAAAAGTACTGAACATCTGCACACAACTGGATATTCAGAAATTCTATCCACTGCTTCATACAAAAATATTGGTCAGAGTGTCATCCAAAAAACATGTCAGTTTAACCCTACTAACTACCTGCATTATTTGTAAAAAAAAAAAAGTGAGCCTGAGTTACTTCTGCTATTAGTGTGTTGGGCAGACACAGAAGCACAGAATCATCTAAAGCCCTTTTCAGTAGTGGATTGCGCACTTAGAATGAAGTACCAGCACTGGAATTAATCAGTGCTGGTTAACCCAAGACCCCACCCTCAGATTGTACAACTGTGAGCCAAATCTGCAGCTAAAACACAATAATTAACTTGCCATTATTTTTAAAATATCTGCATGCAAATTTTTTTTTTACCCCACGTACTGTCTTTGCCTCTTTCCTGCCACCGCAACTGTCCCACCTCACAGTTTAAAAACCTTTTGAGTTTTGAGTGAACTTTTAAAAATGTCCTCCCCAGGTCTCTCCAGCCCGGCCGACAATGACCAACTAGAGTATGTGTTGTCTTAATCTGTCCTATTTAGCCATTCAGCCATAGATGTGTTGACGTGAAACATAACTTTTAAGCTTGTTTGAGCTCAGTCATACGGGACAAGTTGAATGTTCTAATTTACTTCAAATCCCAGATGTTAAGGGCAGGCAGCCTGCCAAAAAGGTTACTTGGAAAAGAATCCCGTCACACCACCATCAGCAACTCAATGCTCTCTAATATTTTGTAGGGACAGACTGATTATCGGATCAGATATTCAGTGGTTTTCCTATTATCGGTATCATAATTCTATTTTATCCGATTACCAATAAAATTAATTAATTAAAAAATTGACTACTGGGGCGCCCGTTTAGCTCAGTGGGTAGAGCTGGGGACCCATGTACTGAGGCTGAGTCCTTCCTGCAGCGACCAGGGTTCGAATCTGACCTGCGGCCCTTTGTCATCCCCTCTCTCTGTCCCCCTTTCCTGTCTATCTTCAGCTGTCACTATCATAAAGGCAATAAAAGCCCCCAAAAATACTTAAAAAAAAAAAAGAATTGACTACTTTGGCTCTGAGTCAGCCACCTGTCTCTGTAGTCTCGCTCAGTGCCCCGCCCACAGCATCTTAACAGGTTAAAGGTCACAAGTAATAGTAGAGTAATAATTTAAAAAAAAATATTGCAAAGTTCTCTTTGTTCCCTTGTGATTAATTAAACATACGCTTAAGTATGAAAGTATTATCTATGGAAGCCCATTTCTGCCAATGTGACAAAAAAATTCTGTAAGTCTGAGATAATGACTTGTTTCAAAATAATGACTTTGTGACACTAAGTCAAAATATATATTGAGGTACTAATTCAAAATATTGATAAAGTTTCTCACTATTTTGAGACATTAACTTGAGATGCTAAGTCAAAATATTGAGATAGTAAGTCAAAGTATTGAGACAGTTTGTCATTATAATGACTTGCAGAATATTTTTTTTTGTCACATTGGAGGAAATGGGCTTCCATAATTAGCATCAGTATATATTTATACATACAATTTATTAGTTGCTTTATGCATTTTGTTAATAATGTGAATGTGCAAAATAACTTAAGTTATCCAATAAATGTAGTGGAGTAGAAGCATAAAGTAGCATGAAATGGAAATGCTCAGAACTGTTCTTGCATACAGTACTTGAGTAAGCTGTACTTAGTCACATTCTACCACTGGGTCTTACAAATTTTGACACTAAGATTTCCATTTTTACTGCAAATTAGTTTCAGATATTGATCAGATATTATTATTTCCTTGATTACTAATAATATATATCTTTATCGGCCCTAAAAAAAACACATCGTAAGATCCTAATTATTTGGGGTGATTGTCTGTTGATTAAAACCAATGTCCATTGATTTAAGAATGCAATAAAATCTGTGTGGAGGTTTATTTTCTGTGAGAGTGCACAAGGATGGCTTGCAGCAGTAGCCATCTCATATTAATGTAAGACAACTTGGATTCATCCTCCAGCAGATAGTTGACTCAAGCAGTTTTTCAAATAAAGTCTGAGGCATTAGGTGAAACTTTGTTAGCCTCCCAGTTCGTCTCAGCAGGTGCTCCTGATTGCTCTGTGCCCACACGCAGCCGAGGCAAAGCAGATGAGTGGATCTAATTGTGGCTCTGCTGTGCTCTATGTCAGTAAACTACCCTATACCATTGACTCCTGACAATATTAATATCCCAGCACCTCCACTTATTTATTTAGCTCATCTCTTATTTATTCCTCAGGCCAAGACCTTATTGCTCACCTTCCCCCCCACCAGCTAAATGTGACTGGTGGCTGGCAGCCATGCCACAATATGGCCTTGACACTTTGACGTGGGGGCTGTTGATAAGGCAGGTTTCGACTGGTTAGTGAGGACACGGCCTCACAGATTTCAGGGGATGCTATCCATCTCAAGGTGAGAGATGTACCCCTTTGCTGCCAAAGCAAGGTCAACCTGATTGTTCGATGGAGGAGGTGTTACAGAACGAGGCGATGGTTCTTGTTCTAGCCTGGCAGCGGACTTTGCAGTCCAGCTGGACTGAGCAGAGCTATCTGCTGGGTCTCTGTGTGCAGTAATCAGCCACACTGGGAATCCAAGTTGCCGTCTCCTCCAGGTACATGATTGATGCATGATGATATATGTGATTGATGCAATTAGTCACAGAGAGAAAATATCTAGTGTAATTAACCACCGCGGCGTGACACCACACAGGGGATCTTAAATTTTCAGACATCAAACTGAAAAAACCGCAAGTAACTCCATGTTCCACGGTTTCAAAGGCAAAGGAAAGAATTCGACATACAAAGCATGATCATGATATTGTGTCAACCCCTTGTATGGAAAAAAGAAAATACCTACTTTCTCTCCTGAGATAAATACATAGTGTGCCCCAGCATTGTGGTTTGAAGCATAATTTTCTGTTTGAATTTTTTAAGGAGAATAGGAAAAAAAACACAGTGTGTCAGAGCCAAGCACATGATGGATGTGTCACTTGGCTTATTTGACGAGTTAATTGAAAGCTGTGCTCTGTCCTCGGCTAGATTAAGTGCCGCAAATGACGGGTTACTGTCAATGAACAGCACAAATGCACCAGCCGCTCACTTAACTGGAAAATCAGTCTTCAGAGTTGCAAAGGAAATTGTTCCATCTCAAGACCACCGTTCACATAATTCTGTCATTTGCTCCATTTGCTTAATTTAATTCACATGTAACTAATTCATTATAATGCAAAACAGCCTGCAGTTATCTGCTGTTGACTCAGTGAACATTCTGTATCAAACTGGAAGTAAATTATTAAAGTATGGTCATTTTCTGTGGAAAGAGAGAGAACATAGAGTATTGGCTGCAGATATTGAGCAAAGCAGGAAATCTACATCATGGCATCAGTGCAAGGTAGATATATATTACAAAAAGATGTGAAGGTGTAGTATTTTTCTGCCTACAGGAGTTGCTGATGTTTCTTTCTCTTGTTTCCTTGAGTGCTTCTGAAGTCAATTTAGTATAGGGTCCCCCAAGAGCAGGTATAAGGAGCCTCCGGCAAATGTATGGAGCGCTTCATGGAGAGCCGGTGCAACTGACAGACTTCCGATAGCCAGCCAGCATAGAAACCCATTACGGCCGTCAGTCTGGCACTGGCGAAATCCATTATATGATCACCAAGATCAATCCATAAGGTAGCTTTTTTGATGTCTGCATTTGAAGCAGCCCAGGGTGATGGATGATTTTAGCCTCCGGTTTTCAGGAACCTGTTTGAAATTCTGCCTGTTTCTCAGATTGGCCAGTCAATATGTTCTCAGAAGCTGCAACTCCACATCAGTGGGTCTGGGTGGAGGTGTGGGTACAGTGCTACTGGGAGAAAAGAAATGGGAACCATTGGAAGCAGGTTTTCCCGAGTCCGGGAGATATCGTATTCATTGTCCACCACGCGTTCCTCAATAGATAAAACACTGTCCCTTTAATGAACGACTCCATTACACGCTGCAATCTCAACATAAACATATTTCCCGTAAGGTATTGACATGCCATGATAGATTGCCAATGAAAAGCTGCCATCCATCAAGCTCATATAAGCTTATATTGCTGTGGGGAACAAGTACACTGACAATGTTTCCCAGGGTTTAAATGAGCATGCTCATTGGAGGCAGCATGGGTCATTAGTTTTCCCAAATATCCAAGACACTTTTGTCAAGTCTTCCATTCTATTTTTAGCTTAATGCATTTCGCTACAGTATAAGGTAATTCAAATATGTCTCTGGTAATGTAATTGAGCGGTGATGTACTGCGTGTTGACTCTCTGATTTAATGAGCTGTCACACTCCATAACGCTACTCTGAGAATCCTTCTTGCTCCGCCATATAAAAGCTTCAAATCAGACATGGTCATTACTTCAATCTCTGACATTATCCAATGACTTCACATTGTTCAACAACCTAGGAGGAAACCTTTTGAAAATCATTGTCCGGAGTAACTGCAGGGAATTGCTCACTGGAGATACAAATTCAGCATTGCTTGACTGTTCTAATGGCTTTTCGCAAGAATTGCTGTGCACCATAATCATTAACATTGAAATATCCCCCGATCGCTGAGTGTAAAAAAAAAAAGCCTATCAGCCACGGGAGTCGACCCCAGTCCTCCTGCGATGTGCATTGCAAACAACTGGTGTGGCTCTCGTCGCGCTTTTGTCTAATGACCCTACGCAAATGAGCTAATGGGGATCCAGCACGATGCCTCTGTCCTACCTCCCAGCTTCATCGCCCATAGCTAATTGTCACAAGTCTAATGGCCACCTAAATGAGCAAAATAGAATCTGGACATGTGTATATCCTCAGACAGAGTGGATAAGTGGGGATGCTATGGATTTCCACACCAGAACACATCACATGGACCATAGACAATGGGTGCCGTGCCATGCCATACAGCCAATTGGTCTGTGCTGTTTGGTCAGCCTGTCAAGCATCCCTTTGACACCATGTGAATCCCAGTTTGATTATTTCCACCCCAGTGCCATGACGAGTCCAATCTTGATGTTGTATTTCTCACTAGATAGCAGCTTTCCCCGCATTTCTCCAGCAGGACTGTCGCCTTTGTATTGCTCTCTGAACCAGAACCTGTTGCTATATTCAGTTTGCAGAGCTGGTCAGCCACAATCTCTAAAGCAATACCAGTTATTTGTATTTGTTTGTGGTCCCTGTCCCATTTTCTGGCACGCTGAACCAGAACTGAACCAATATGGTCCACTGCCAGGTGCCACCCAACGCTTTCTTTTACTTGAGCGTAATTCGATATGGTGCTATTCATCAGGGTTCATTCTTTCTCAGATCAGTGGGATCTGTCGGAGATTTCTTCTTCACCTTATTTCATACTTCGTAGCACCGGGGGTGGCAAATGAGGATAATGTGCAATATTGCAAGAAGAATTGGTTACACCTGGCTTATCACGATCACTGCACACAGTGCAAGACGCTGTGATCGAAATAATAATCACACTTCAGTTTGACTGAAGAACAGGCAAAGCTATTGTTTTCCCTGAGGTACACCCCCAAGGTTATTATTAGCTGGATGTTAACATTTTGTACATTTCCAAATTACACTCCCACATGCAGCCAGATCCTTGTTGTTTATAGTCAGTGCAGTGGTAATGATATTAAAGAAACATTGGAGTTGCACCATCTTTTAGCCATAATTACACTCATTAAGGACTTGTGATACAGTGCACGCACAGAGAGAAATAAGAAGTGAGAGGTGCAGACAAACAAAATCAGTCCTCTTTCTGCACTTTGGTGTGCCAATTAGCATATGATAATTAGTTATGGACAATTGGCCTCCTGGATGGTTTCATTAAAAAGTATCACACTGGGACCTCATTAGCACGCTAATATAAGGGGAACTGTAAGACCTGTTTTCCTCTGGTGGATGGATCTCGTTTAAACCCGAGCAGTGTGATCAAGGCCTGAGACATTTGAAGTCTCCTGTAAGGAGTGTCAAGTGGTGCATTTGATTTCTTCATGTCTTAACTTGTTTTTAAGGTTTTATGACCACCTGAGCATTATGTAAAGTGTTTACCGACTGTTCATCAGGTGCTCAGTATCCCCAGGGGTGTAATCATTCACGGTGCATTGACTGATTGCGGCCACCTTGATAAGCAGAGCCAAGAGAAGACAAAAAATAAAATAAAAATGGTGCTAAATTGAAAGAAGTCAAACCATAATGTCTCCAAATCCCCCTACTGCTTTTAGCAACTGTCATTGACGGGAAAGGTTACTGTTGCTCGCTGCCAGCTGAGGGGGATACAGAGGGGGGAGGAAGAGGAGTCTCCCTGGATCTTATCAGAGCAGCCCATCCAGTACGGCGTTCCACTTCCCTGCCCTCTTCTTCCCGGGTCTCCACTGAGCCTCTGACAGCTCCAGGTTGTTTCACAATAAACCAGAGGAAGGCTGTATAGGAGCCATACTGCGAGCATAAAGAGCAAAGGCCGAACTCTATCTGCTTTTCATGAACTCATCTATTCCAACCCTGGGAGGAGAAGTAAGTCATTGTGGGGAGACCACAGATCACAAACCAGATTCAAGCTTCTTTCTCGTCCCTGCTGCCAAAAAAATGCTTCATGTAGATGAACTTAGCTAATCTTTCCCATCCCCCCTCCACCACCTTTCCAGTCTGAGCAGGCCGGGATAGTTACAAATAAAATCGGGTAGTGAGATGGAGACAGTGTTGGCAGGACTTCCTAACAAGATTTGTTTCATAACAGGGAAGGGAGTTGAGCTGCGAGATGAATTATTGATATGAACTCGACGGTGACCCGCCACAGATCAGGGCGCAAAAGTTCAGTGCTGCAAATCCTTGACAGTACTCATTATAAGACAGAGGCAGCTGCAGCAATATGTCCCTCAGTACCTTCGTTGGTGTCCTCAAGGGATAGCTCTTCAAATGTTATTGGGTGCCAGATGGTAAAACCACGGTGTGACAACAGGTGTCAAAAGCTAAAGCTGCTAGAAAACAGTGAACTCTGTAGTGCAAATTGCTCTACAAAATCTGAACCTGAATGTATAATCGCACTTGTGAAGGTGATTTCCTCTGAGATTTAAGCTACTTGAGGAAGCCACACAGTGTTCTGAAAAATCCTCTCCAAAAGAAAAATGTACAACTGCACATTTGGAAAAAAAAGAAGCTTATTTTCCCCAATTCTCTGACTTCATTTAATTTTGAGTCATAAAGGTACTTTGCTCACAGCAGTTTGGAACCTGGTTCAGGCTTATTTATGAATTTTCTTTACCGAGGACATAGCACCCGCTGTGTCCAAGCCTTGCGGTGACGCCATCAACCTTAGCCTCTCTGGTGAGTGCTGAGTGTGTTTAGCTGGAACCATAGCTCCTCTAACTAATAATCACATTCTCTGTGATGAAACGGCAACAGCCGCACGGAGAGCGTCATTATTCAAACTAATACAGTGGATGCATGCTCGGTAATAATAACCTGAAGCCCTGCCAAGATCTGACTGAGCAGAGCAGCAGAAGACAATGGCATCTATCATATTAATTTCAGATAATTGTCTATACTTATTAAGTCACCAGGACCGCGGCTGGCTGAATCTAATTGTCTGACCTTAATTACTAGTGGTGGATATGCTTTGTGCAACCGGGCTGGACATGATAAACACAGGGAATGCAGAGGAGGGTATTTGGGAACTCAAGCTGAAGGCAACAGTGACGGAAAGTGCAACACAGCCATTCATAACAGTAAGTGCTGCACATGGAGTAAAAGTGGTTTCCAGAGCTGTGTATAATGAAAGTCATGAATAAAATCCAAACACTCACTGTGTGGGATGTAAGGCTGAAAATACAAAAGACTATACATACAGTATATATATACAGTATATACAGTAGGTGTTGTTGTTTCATAACACAATCCCAAGGGAGATGATATGCCTGTGCCTAAAGCAGTAGATGTTTACAGCTAGTTTTATATTTATATCCAATCTAACCATGTTAAGTTTAATGCTTTGATTATTTTATATTAAGAAGAAAAGACATCTTTTCTATGTTTTCTTTATGTTGCACAATTTCAGTGGGTAATGTCTTCGTTGCTAGCACATTTTTTGTCTGTAATGTGTCCTTCTATTGAAAGATTATTCCATAGACTATAAAATATGAGTGTAGTCTGTGACATTACCCATAGGTTTCTGAAGAGCTAGTGTGAAGCTCAGCAGTGGCTCCAGCCGTCACTACCTTAGGCGAGGTGGGCTGAATAAAGCCTGGTTGCTGAAACCAGCCACTGGTGATGGCACCCACCTGTCACTCAAAGCAACCACACTCTTAATTATGCATAACTTTAAGCCTCATTAAAATTGAAACTGCTGAGTTATCTTAAAATTAACCACCATAGAGTTGCCATGAACAGGGAAATCAGCTATTGAGACCAAAACCTTTTTTTGTACCAGGCTGTAAACGTGTTTATTTCTGCTGTGAAGTTGGGCATTTTAACATTGGGGTTTATGGAGATAGACTCACTTTTGCAGCCAGCCTAAAGTGGCTCTTTCACATTGGCTTCATTTTTCAGCCACTGAGGTTGCTGCTTGGATAATTCAGGTTTACTACAACGTGGGACTAATTTTCTTAGTTTTGGCCATCCTTGCTTTTAATATTGTATTCATCAAATTAAAGAATTAGTTTAGATAGTTTGGGAAATACACGTGACCTGGCTAGTGTTTACCAAGCAATAGTCAGAACACTTACCTTTGACTGACAAGTCTGCTTCTGTAGCCTTTAGGCCACCACTGCGCTTATACTATTCCATTGATTGCTGAAATATAACTATGCAGCAACATCGGTAAAAATACGTTAGATGAGGAAAGAAACCTGAGCTGTCAGACAATTTTGAACAAACCTCCAGGTTAACCAAACTTACTGACCTTGGAAATAGTCCTTTGACATAATAATCTTAACTAAAGTTGCACCTACAAGCTTTTTCCAGATGGAGTTTGCTCAGCGAAGTCCTGAGAGTTTTAGCTGAGCAACTGAGCAAACCCCAGACAATGACAATGAGGTGTGGTTGCAAGATTATCAGATTATTTTATTTGAAAAAGAAAAACATCTCTGTAAAATCAGCTTTGACCATATTTTACCTTCTGTAGCTGTTCCCAGTAAGACTTCTTTGTATTTGCAAACCTCAGCCATTACTACAGTACTCTGTAGACCCAAGTTGTGATAAACCTGAATTAGGCTTGAAGTCACCTATTATATGTTGCGTACCAATTGCTGATTTTAAATAATCGACTAACCTAGAAATAATGTCAAATAGGATTTCAATGTATTTTATGGTGGGGTTTTTTGATAGTATTTTTTCAAAGAGTATGTTTTGGAACAGGGATTGGGAACACAGAAACACACCCGTTTTGCTTGGCAGTCAAACATGCACCCCTATTAACCTGCCTTCCTGTGTCTCCCAGTGGAAGAGGCGGGCCCTGATCGCTGGTCAGACCAAGGAATGTGAAGGAAGCATCAAGATAATTAAAGTTTCATTCCCAGCCAACATGCAAGCTGCTCATAAGCAGACTTTGAAAGCTCTTCTGAGAAAAGAACTGCACTGTGATAGTCCAAATGGGATTTTCTTGTTTGCTAAAATCCTCCTGCTCTCAGGTGCTCCGGCTTTGGAGAGATTTGTGCAGATGCGCCCCTCGCATCTTTGCACTTTTGTTCGTGACTTTTTTGCTTCAGGGTATTTTCAGAATTTGGATCCTTTGGGCAGTTTTTCTTGCCAGTTGCTGTTGCACACATTTGGCTTTGTGTCTTTACTTGGTAGTCTTTGAAATTGTATCACTGCTCACCTAAGATGTGATCTATGTATTATACCACAGAGCTTTAAGGCTCCCTAAAACTCCCTAACTTCTAACATGGACTGCCAAGGTATGGTTCTTGTGTGCTTGAAAAAAAAGAAACCAGATGATTTTGATGTCTTTAAAAGTATCATTTATTCTATGGAGTGTTTTTCACAGAAGGTTGCTGCACCATATGAACAGTACTTCGACTGTATCATGTAGATTAAATCACCAAGCAATCTGACAGTTTCTAGCTGCTGAACTGGACCCATACACCAAATCCCAGACGAGAGTTTCAAATTATCATACAGATTGAAGTGATTTCTGGTGTGTGATTCCTCTGATTTCCAGTACATAAGCTGGAGGCAGGAGGGCTGGCTACCTTGAATAGCTGCTGATCAGCTAAAGGATGCAGAACTGCTGGAGGAGAAACCCTGCAGGCTCCTGGACTTCAGCCTGAATAGATTTTTTGGTGGTCAGGGCGATACAGGCAGGGGCAGTTATGCAAGGATCACTGGTGGTCACTGACCAGATGTTCGGACATTAGAGGCAATGAATAACTAATGAGGCCAGGAATCACCTTATCCTTAATATTACAGGGGAGAAAATGAGTTTTCGTGATTAATTTAGTGAAGTTCCAAGACTGTGAAGACTGAAATATTTCTATCTGGTTGCATTTTGGTTTGAGGATATTGACAGTTTAACTTATTATGATAAATATAAAAATGTTTTTTGTAGTAAGAGAGCAGTCAATATGTTAGTGCTTTAGGGTTTGGTGCAAAGAAGAAAGTCTTATTTAGAGGTAATCTCCAACACATAGTGCCTTGGAAAATTGTTATGACATGGCCATGTATGATGATATTTTGTGGCATTTTTGGCATACCATTAGGCCTTGCATATTGAAAGGTAAGTCCATCTACATGTAGATTTATAAGTGCAATGTATGCTGCATGCAAAACCTTTGGTTTTGTTGTATGTCTTACCCTGCATTCTTTGGAATTACATCCATATTGGATGACTCTGCACCTCATGATTTACGTCTAATGCCAACGTTCAGTGCCACTGCAGGAAGTTGTCTGCCCTTAATGCATTGAGGCAGAAAGTACGATTGTAGAACTCGGGGAGGTATGTGGACATGTAGTGTGGGAGACTCTCATACATGAGACTAGAGTTTGTGTCCTGTCACAGGCCTGCAACAGACCTTTTTATTAACTGTAACCATGCTCTGTCCCTAGCCATATCTTTCCTTTACCTTAAACCAGATAAGATTTATATTTTTATAATAACAACTTATTAAATGATAATATGAAAACAGAGTTATCTCCTGAATCTGCAGCTCCCCTCAGCTATACGGCGCTTCATCGTGAGTTCCAGCTCATGGTTTTCGCCAGCAGCAAAAAAGCTCTAAAAACCCACTGTATAGTATAATACATGCTCAGCTCCAAACTAAGTCCCATACCGACACAGTTAGAGACTAGCTGGTGAACATAGTGAAGCATTTACCAGCTAGCCAGAGTCAGATATTTCCCTTATGAGTTGGTAGAGACCAAAAACAGAGCTAAAAGAGAGTGAATTATTATTATTCATCAGGTGGCCAGAAACACGACTCCAAATGAATGATAATGTTGCTCCATTACAGCTGGATGTGCACATAGAAAACTATTTACTAATGAGTTCACCATATCAACATAAACTTAACTGATGATAATATATGTTCACAACTTGTTTCTGCTGCCCCAAAGTAGCCAAAAAGATAAGTAAATGAATTGAAATTGTAGAAAGCAAGAATTTTTGTCGTTACTTTTGAAATAACTACCCAACATCTCTATAGACCCATAATTGTTCAAAGTTGTGTTTATATACACTGGTTTTTCATTGTATCTGGTGTGCTTTCACTGTGCTCGTATTTTCCTCGTCTATTTTTATGCTGATTGTTTTGCAGCCCTTATTTTGTCTCATGCTTTGAGGCTTCTTCCTGATAATTGGTCAGAACTGCTTCTGTTGTCTCTCAATAAATGACCTGTTTTTGTGCTCCTGTTTTAAGCATGGTCTGTGTGCTGCGTTGCATATCTCTCTTGAGGGATCCGGACTTATTGTTCTCAATCTCACTCCTTTGGTTTGTAAACAGAAAATAGCACAGCAGCAGGGCAATATCAGCTCGAGTAAAAGTAACTCTGGCAAAAGAAAGAATATATATTAGACCACTGGTTCTCAAACTATGGTACCGTCAACATATAATGAAAGATGGACATTGCGTCTCCATGTATTCCCACTGTACAAAAATGAAGGCAAAAGTATCCCAGATGCAGCCGCCGCCATCTTTAGCCATTCGGAGCCAGAGTCTGCACAGTAGTGATCGAAGTTGGTGATGGGTCCGTGTATGTTTTGGTCATTGGATTTTCCTTTCAGAAACGGGTATTAAAAAACAGAAAACAGTGGTTATTTGATTTTCGTTTTAAAATACAAAAATTAAAATTGAAATACAAGGCGTTTTCTTTTCATGGTCAGAAAGGGATGAGCGAAATTAAAAAATTATTCGATTTTCATTTTCTATTTCATATAACAAAAATTAAAATCACTAGAAAACAGAAACAGAAAAAGGCCTGTTTTTCATATTCTGAGACCGGATGTTGTCATTAACAGGACCGTGCTGTGTAGAAGAAACAGTAGGCTAGTAGACTGCGTTCAATCCAGCCGTGAGTCCGATCTCCGTGGTCAAATCAGCCGCACTTAAATTTAGAGTGTACAAGTATTCTCAGCATTATGGTAAATGCGGAGAAACAGCGTATTTACTTCCGGTTTTCAAAATAAAGGTATTTAGAGCCGTAAGCTATAATTAAAATATGTTACATTAAAGTGTTTCATGTGCCCCTGATGAAAAAAAACACTTTATATCAAGTATCTTTACTGCACCAGTGTGGAGAAATGCCAAAATAAAAGCCTCATATTTATGCCTCCAGAGATTGCATATTTGACCATATTTGAGGTACTGTAAAAACATATTGCTCAGTGTTTCCTGGCTACTGATGGTATATTTGACTTTTACACATATGAGACTACAAACATACTTAATATCAAGCATTTTTACTGTACAAATTTGGTCCCATATTTATACTTCCAGATTCCATATTTTCTTATATTTTTGAGCTACTGTAAAAACATATTGCTCAATATTTCCAGGCTATGGGTGAAACATTTTCATTATACTTCAATAATGCTGCAGTAATCATGACAAAATTTCACACAAATGTTTAATAACATCTTGATAATATAAACACTAAACACAAAATCCTACACAATTCTAATTTGTTTACTTTTCTCACAAAATGCAATGCAGTCCACATTCTTCTTATTTTGCTGCTCTGCTGTGTCCATTTGTAGGTAAAAGGGAAAAATAATTAGTTTTAACTTCAACTTTGGGACTTTTATTCTTCAATTTCTCCAAATTGGTACTGTAAAAATGCTTGATATTAAGTATACTTGTAGTCTTAGATGTGTAGAAGTCAAATATATCATCCATAGCCAGGAATTATTGAGCAAAGTGTTTTTACAGTAGCTCAAATATATGAAAATACCACTTGGAGGTACAAATATGGACTTTTATTGTTGAATTTCTCCAAATTGGTACAGTAAAAATGCTTGATATTAAGTATGTTTGTAGTCTCATATGTGTAAAAGTCAAATATACCATCAGTAGCCAGGAAACACTGAGCAATATGTTTTTACAGTACCTCAAATATGGTCAAATATGCAATCTCTGGAGGCATAAATATGAGACTTTATTTTGGCATTTCTCCACACTGGTGCAGTAAAGATACTTGATATAAAGTGTTTTTTTTCATCAGGGGCACATGAAACACTTTAATGTAACATATTTTAATTTACGGCTCTAAATACCTTTATTTTGAAAACCGGAAGTAAATACGCTGTTTCTCCGCATTTACCATAATGCTGAGAATACTTGTACACTCTAAATTTAAGTGCGGCTGATTTGACCACGGAGATCGGACTCACGGCTGGATTGAACGCAGTCTACTAGTCTACTGTTTCTTCTACACAGCACCGTCCTGTAAATGACAACATCCGGTCTCAGAATATGAACAAACAGGTCTTTTTTCCGTTTCTGTTTTCTAGTGATTTTATTTTTTGTTATATGAAATACAAAATGAAAATCGAATCATTTTTTAAATTTCGCTCATCCCTTTCTGACCATGAAAAAGAAAAACGTCTTGTATTTCAATTTTAATTTTTGTATTTTAAAACGAAAATCAAATAACCACTCGTTTTCTGTTTTTTAATACCCGTTTCTGAAAGGAAAATCCAATGACCAAAACATACACGGACCGTGATGCAATATTGAAGTCCTGCCCATACGCCCAGCCGACTCAATCACGAGCAGTGCTCAGCTGTCAATGATGGCGTGAAATCCCCTTCTTATAGCTTGAAATAACTAAATTAAATTTGATGTGTACTTTTTTAGTTTGGCCCATGTTCCATCTGCTTACATAGAGGCAGCAGGCTTTATGACCTATACTGCAGTCAGCCACCAGAGGGCGCTTGAGATGTTTTGGCTTCAATTTTTGAGGTCCATCTTTATATATGTACACGAACTTCCTCTAGTCTAGTCTAGAATATTTTTCACAAATTAAATAAAGGAATTTGAAAACATATTATACTATAAAAATACTACAATATGTAAACTTAAACTCACTGAAGTGTCATTTAAAATTTCCTCAAATATTTAGTTTCATCATCAGCTTGTTGCGTAGGCACATTTATGCACATAGCGTGCACATACATCCAATGTTAGCTGTGAGCTAAAGTGTGATGGCAAGATAGTAAGTAGGGGTAAAATTAAAGGTTCAAAAACACTGCAATTATATATACAAACAGGAACTACTAGGCCTACGCTACTGTATTTTAATGTCGGTCATAATGAAGGTACATGGAGAGCCTAATATTGAGGTGGTACGTGGTGTAGAAAGTTTGAGAAACAGTATAGTATATGTTGAAGTAACAGTTACAGATGTGGAATATCTGCAGATGTGTGTGGCACTGCAGGATTGGAATAGAGTAATGACATAATACATAACGACATCTGCTATTTAGCTGAAGCTTTTATACATTTCCTTACAGGACATGCTGAGTACATTTTTAGTGAAGGGTTCCCAGAGGAAGCTGAACCTCTAACCCCAGACATGTTGGGACCACGTTCTCTCCATTCCATTGCAGGGACACTTCGTTGTGCGAACATGTTCTACTTAATTGAATCTGATACCAAGTCTATCATCCTGTACAGTAAAGTCACTTTAGCTAACCTTGACATGAAAACCGTTGCCTGGGATTTCTCCCAGTGGAATTAATCTGCTCCTGGCCGTCCTTTTGTCCCTGCAGTGATAATATAATGAAGAATGAGACAGTGACAATATTTTGACATTCATCTGTGTGGCTGTAATCAGTGCTGAATCAATATCTCATCTGTTATCATTTCATTCAACGCCCCCTCCACAGAGGGTTGGTCTCCGTTGCAATATCAGCTTTTTATCAAAGCGCTGGGCTCCCTAGATCTCTATCCGCTGGATCCTGAGCCCACGGAGATGCCCTTGGCTACATATAAAGGCAAAAGTGTGGCTATGAATGAAGTATGAACTAGAATCAGGGAGCTGGACCCGCCAGGTTAAATACTAAGCCTTTGAGTCACCGTGACCACATCCTCCCTCTCTTCTCCTGTCTCTTTTTCTTCTTTTTACTCTGATGGCCGTCCAGCTCTGCAGCAGCTCAACTCCCCAAAGACCGTGGAGGGCCAAGTCAGAAGCAGCAATTAAACGGCCATGCTTGGTTTATTTATTTTCTGCAGAGATTACAGCAGGCGTCCTTCAGATTTTTCTGTCCTCCGCAATGACTCCCCTGACAGTAATTTAGATGATGCGTGTAAAATATCCCCCTCAACCCCTTTCCCCGACCATCCTCAAAACAGGACCAGTCATGCGCGGGTCGACTTATTTTGCATAGTCTGAACAAGCAGCAGACGGGTATTTTTCCAAGACGCAGGAGCTATTGGGCATGATTTTTGTAACTTATTGCCAAGAAGCCAATGACAAAAGCCCTGACTTCATTTAGAACACTTCAGAGATTAAGTGCTCCCCCATTTTGGTGCCATCTTCATTCCCACTTGTCATGTATTGTTGAACGGAAGGAGGGCTCTCGTGCCCTCAGTGTAGTATATCTTTTGGCTTGCTTTGTGGTATTCCAGGCTGTTCCACTGTGGAATTATTTACTCACAGTTAATTCCTACTTCTGTGGAAATCTCTCCACGCCAGCGTTCTTTCCTGTATATTCTCCCTGAATATTCCCTGAGCATGAACAAAATCAGAGTTATGAAACAAACAACCTATTCAATACAAAGACATTTTCCATATCTTCTTATTTCTTTCCTTATGCAAGCACATTACAGCGATAAAGACGTTATACTAAATATAAATGCTCCAGGAGTGGAGGGGGTAGAAAACGCTTCCATCAAACAATCCATGTAGCTCCTTTTGGCTAGATTTTCTTTCTTTAAATGATGTCTTGACTCTTTTACATATGCACATAATTAATCCTTCTTTCTCAATGCTGGGACCTCTCGCCCGAGGTAACTGGATGTTTTTTAATCCTCGCAAACCCAGACATTTTGCTCTTGACACCCGTGACAGCCCTTTCTTATGCATATTCTCCTCAAACAGAAAACAGACGACGCTATTTTAGGGTCCATTGCTAATGCTATTAATCCCCCTCTTAGATGGAATACAAGCATATTTGTCTTTTCTCGGAGCTGATCTGGGATCAGCGTGCCCTTTCAAGTTATGAATGAAATAGTCTGGGGACTAAGTGAGTCAGCACTTTGAGTTGGAGACACTTAATGCCAGATTTAGTGGGATGTCTCAGTAGACTAGTGACTGTGATGACCACTTCTCTCATTTATCAGCTTAACATATGCATAAGGCCGCCAAATATCAAGTTTATGGGATTTGCAATTATTAGCCTGGCATGTGACGTAGCCACCTGCTGAGCCTGTATCTCCCTGGGATTTGAATATGCTTTGCATATAGGTGTTTACTTAAGCAGCCACATTAAATGGCCCATTGCTCTGCATTTATGGTAATGGTGAGAGTGATCATAATAAAAGCCTCAATATTTGAAATGGTGGTTGCCGTTGGGACCATCACAAGTGGCTAACTAATTAGACAAGCTTCTTCTTAGCACCTCATTTTGTACCTTTGACAAAGTTAGATAGGAGCGTGTCAAGTGGAAATGAAATGGAGAATTGCTCATTAAAAGTGAACCCAGTCAAAGGGAACGCAACTACAACATAACTAATTCACTGGAGGACTTAATGGAGGACTTAATCATTCAGCCTTACCAACATGCATGTTCACTCAGGTACTTTTCATCAGCCCTGCTGTAACTGTGAGGCTACAACAAGTGAAAGAAACACTTCTGCTACATTTGACAGAAAAAGGTTTCTGCAAACAACACTGACATTAACACTTCTTTGAACCTATCTGTGCAGATTTAAGGCATGGCAGAGAAGAGAGAAAGGAACATGAAGGGGAACAGAGCACATTTAATTACTCTGAGCATCCATGTGGTGTAATAGCTGCCTGCTGTTCAAACAACTAGCGGAGCCTCTTCTGCCTCCCTACAATGAAAGCTGCTGATGCTGCAGCTTTACTCCCATCTTATAGTCTCTGCCCTCAATCTCTCTTGATCAGGAACTTCAGAGAAAACTTGCAAAGTTATGCAATTTTTTAGAGCCTACAGCGGGAGAGGAAAGCCCAGGATATGCCAAGTAAATATGACAGTAAATGACCAGGAAGGAAAAATGCCAGGAAGCATTCATCTGGATAGTAGCCCGACTTTATATACTAACATGTTGATGGCATCAAGCAAATTGGACAAATGCTAGTTTGTCAGTATTTATTTTACTATAGTAAGAGTCAATTAGTTATGGTGCCAGTTGTGATACAGCAAAGAAAAGTCATTATCCCGGAGTACTTCTTTTCAGAAAATAACTTGTGCACTAAGGAATTATATGGTGATCATACATCAATGGAAGGGAGTTCTTCCTTTTAAGCTAGACACCGAATGGTAAGACAAGCCAAGTCTGTTTGCCATGATAGATAACTGAAAAGCTGCATTGAAGACGTTCGACCTTGAGAAGACTTTGGCTCATTTGCTGTGGTCAAGAACATTCTAGGAGCCTTTTCAAAGTCAATCGAGTTTCCACCAAAGAGTTAGGCGAGTCCTGCTCCCAGCTCAATCTCCAAGGCTATTTTTATCCATCCGACTGACAGATCAAGTGGCACTGATCAGCACACCTGCTTCTCTGTGCTGAGGGGGAGAGGGAACAAAAAACTGGAGCTCATACATCAATGTGTCACTGGCCAGGACTGTCCAACGGGCCCATGGGAGCAAGCTCCCACTGCTAGGTCATGACCGGAGACCCACCGAAAAATCCCACTTCCAGGCCGGACTGGCCTCAATGCCACAGTAAACTTTGAATTTGAACATGGGTGAACTGTGTGGCTTGACTGGCCTTTTATTTTAAAATAAAATAATAATTTTAAGTGGAGGAGTAAAAACAGCAAGGGCACCCCAGGATGCTGATGCAGTTTTGATATGTTAGAGCTACTCAAAAAAAATTTCCACAACCTTGCCCCACAAACCTGTACTAAGTTTTTTCCATCTTCCCTGTTCTCGAGTTGCCATGAGATATCCACTCCCACACTACACCCCTCAGTTTTCTTGTACTAGAGAGTACTCAAGACTTGCCTGACATGCAGTATTTACTGTGTATGTGTCTTCCTTAAAGGAGTGAGAGCAGCAGCCTGTCAAAGTGCAGCAGAAATTCTGTGCAAGCCGTGATGGCCATTGAAACATAAAGCTTTTCGGCAGTGGCTGTTGGCCTCGGTGGCCATTTCTGAAGAGTGATATGACCGTGGTAGTGCACAGGTCTGACAGATGGAAGACTTCTGACTCCGTCCCCTGCTGGGCAGGTGAAGCCTTCTAATTGGGACTGCAGCAGAGAGGCAGCATTCGTAGACCTCCAGAGGCCTTGTCACACTGCAGCTGAGTGCTGATGGTACAAATGTTACAACGGACAGGGCAGGATGGAGCAACGAGGGCTTTCGAAGGGCTGCTTGTTACAGTACATTGCAATAGTCCTGAATGCAGCTTATTAGTGCCAGAGGCTCAAACCCTCTATGAGATCATATGACATATTATTATATTGGAAGTAATTTATCCCTTCTTGAGGCTAATGATACATTGCTAATGTTCCTTCCCTCTTTTTTTCTCTTCTTCTCCTTATTCTTTGCACTGGGGACTATGTCATCATCCACCGATTCGTCAACCAGGTTAGTAAGCCTTTCTAGATATTGCTGTACTTTGAGTACTGAGTTTTAAGATAAAAGATTTGGTTGATCTTGTGGCAATATTAAGCATTCCTGGATGCTGCCTGAGATGTAGAGATGTAGTATTTTCATTCATCTTGACAGCTCCGAACTCCCAACCATAGAAAAATCTGATTGAAGCCACTGGAAATACCCTTAATGGGAACAACAGACTTGCTTTATGTTTATTCTGTCACTCACTATGTAGAACATGAGGTTGCGTTTAATTGCCGAAGGCACGCTGTGGGCAATATTCCACACTGGAAACCTCTGACTTGTTCCCTCCACTGTCATATCTGATGCCTTAGCCTAATGCTGCACTCCTCCCCCCCTCCCCTATGGCCCCACCATTACCTTGTTGACAAGTGGTTATTCGATCAGGGGTGTGTATATCAGAGGCAACGCGTAGATCACTCCATTATGACGATCACTGTCTCTTTCCTGTGTTCCCTTGTGGTCAGCTGAGGTCAAACCGTCTCATCACCTCTCAGCTGACCTGTTATACTTCCTCAAGTAAAGCTCAGTGCAGACAGTTATACAAACTCCCCATGGACACCCTCTGCTCTTGTTGCTGTTTTCGTTGTTGGCCATGATGTATCGTCCTAATAATCAGTGCCACCAAGCCGACCAAGAATATATTTTGCGACAGTTGGCGGTGCCTAGGGAGAATCTGCTTTATAGTGGTGAGTACATTACATATTATTGAAAGGGTGGACAACATGCACCTTGAGGCTTGTTAGTTTGAGACAAACTTGGGAGGAATTTTGGCATTGTTGAAGAGAATACGTTGTATCCTGATCTTAAATCACAGTGTGCAATCTAATTTGTGTCCGGTCCATCTGTTGAAACTGGAACTTGGAATTTAGAGTTTAAGAAAGCTGCACATGTTGTTTTTCTGTGAAAGGCAAAATGTTGGTGCTTGTGGGGTTGCTGTGTGTGTAAGTGTGTGATTGCTTGAGAGTATATTGTACCAAGTAGCTAAACTGTCACCACTAACACTGGCACAAATTTCCGATTACTCTGAGAGAACAGAGCAGCATATTGGCTTTTTACTGCACTGAGGATTTGGCTCATAGAGACGGTTTGATGAATGTCTTGACACATCTGTGACCATTATTTTAGAACACTCCAGAAAAAAATCAATAGTGTTTGCTCCGGCTGCCCAAGGCAATGATATCCATGAATGCTTTATTTACCTCTTTATGCGTGAAGATTTGAAGCGCTATTCAGTGTTGACTAATGAATGAACTGCCCTGCAAAACACTCCAGCTATTGCGCACAAGAGTATCTAATCACCTCCAAATGCCACTCTGGCTGTCTCCCATTCATATTCCGTTCACCCTCCGCCTCATCAATAATAGGTAAGGAGTGAGCTCAGTAGAGGTGCAGCGGGGAAAATGTGTGTCCCTGTGCCCCCACAAGGGCCCACGGAGGCCTGGAGGCAAGGATGGTCGCTAGCCTTCTCCTCCTGTTCCTCCGGTTTAATGAGGCAGATGTCAGTTAGGCCAAAGGAGCTCCTCCTCTGTGCATTGAGTTTCGAACCAAATCAGGGCCCACCTCTATAATTGGCACCTGATGTGTCGGATGAGCTTGCTACGCTGACATTCATTACACTTAATAATGCACTCTAGGCTCCATGCGTCCCTCTCTAACCAGCTGTCTGCTCACAACCCTAATGCCATTAGGTTTCAAAGCCGGGGTGTCAAGCATTGCTTTTGACACAAGTCCTCTGTGGTGGAGGAGCATGTGAGCGCAAGCTATTTGTCCACCAGGCTGTCCTGCCCGCTTGGCCGTCTATCACTCCACTGAACTGGAGAGAGCCATGTTCGGCTGAAGAGTGATTTCCTCCAGCCTGATGTAGATATACCCAGGGTACAGGCAGCACTTTCAGAAGAATGTATGATTATGGCTGGCTGTCATGTGGGCAGCATCAAGACAGCCTTATCTGGCTGAACCTCCCTGTCATCAGGTGTGCTGCTAGTGAGCCATGCTGGCTCCTGCTGCCAATCAGGGCCCAGTGGACCGATGTCCCTGCCAGGACGCCGTCGCATATGCCGAATCCTGAACACTCTGCTGGCAATAGTGGACCAGCCTGTCCTCTCCAATCAGACTTGAGTTCCCCGGTATTGCTGCGTGTGCAGGAAGCGTGTCTGGGGAGAGCAAAGCTCCTTCAGCTGAAGGATCCAAGGCCCTGCTCTGCTGGAAAAAAACACAACCGTCTCCGATTCTGCCCCTTCCACACTTTCCTGGCAGGGCATGCAGAGGGGATAGAGTGCTAATAGTGTTACTTGTCATATGCTTTTCTTTTTTTCCTCACCTGCTGTATGCATGTGTATAGCTTCCTGCATAGTATAATCCTTAAAAGTACAGATAAAAAAAATAGAATTTTCCTTTTTTATGATTATTTGAGAGTAGTGCAGTGAAAATAACCTTTGGACACTGCATCTTGTATAATAGTATACAAGTAATAGGATGTTATGAGGGCAAAATTGGAGCTCCTCCTACTGGCTACTTGACTTAGTCAACCAAATACAGTTACATAAAATCAACTGAGGAGCCAGCAGAAAATATTTAAAGGCAAAAAGGAGCAGGTCAATAATGTTTTTTTCTCTTTCTGAGAAGCAGCACTAACTGTTGGTACTCTCCTTTATGAGCCTGAATGGGATGCTGAACAATACTGGAACTGAGACCAATTCCAATTCCAGCTAAAGCAAAGGACCATGATGCCACTCAATCTTGTCTGCTTGATGAGTTTTTGTATTATACCATTTTAGCACCATTAGAAAGTAAATGTATTTCAAAGCAGGTGTTTCCTATAAAATATTTAAAAATGTGGCAAATGAACATTTGTCAATGGTCACTAAACGAGCCAGCTCTCCCTTCCTCGTTGGGGGAATGTGAAAAACTGCCCATTTGATATATGCAAATTATGTGCTAAGCACTAAACATGGCCGAAAGCTCCAGATTCAGTGAGGCTGGAGACAGCCTGCCTCTTTGTGTCCGTATGTCTGAAGGCAGCATGAGGCTGCTCTGCAGCTGCACGGGCTGAAGCTCTAGACTGTCTGCTGATTCTGACCAGACACTGATTCATTGTCAGCCTAATATCACTCACTGTATGAGCAGGACTAGTGATGGCAGAAGGGGGGGATTTACAAAACAGGTGTTTGAGTCTGTGTGCATTAGTAAATATGCATATTGCAGACATTCACTGTGCTTCTAACAGAGCAGACACCTTGCACAGAAAATTACCAGTGCTAACGATGCTAACTGCACAGCTAGCATACATCACAGGTAGGCCTGCCAAGATAAGTTGCTAACAGCTGTGCTTCAGCACAGAGTGACACAGCTGTCACTCCATGTCAGAGATAATTTGCATAAAGTTGGACCTTTCTAAACTTTGCAGCAAGATTCTTTTGTCTTAAATCAGCTCAAGGATGCTGTTTGGAGGTTCCATTCACAATGAATGGCAGTACCAGTGTGCTGCCATGGTTTTCTGTCAGGCAAACTAAAAACACAAAAAGAGTACAAAGCAATAATTTGCTAGATTGTTACACACCATGCATCTAACAAAGCTGACTCAGTAAAGAGCATGATAAGAGCTAATGATGCTACATGTAGGCAGTGTCTTTTTTTCCCAACCAAATGTCACTCCTCATACCTAAACTTACAAAACCAACCAATACAGGCAACGAGTACCAGCCAATCCGAGGCAGAGTAGGACAGGTCATGACTTTGCCACCCAGAAATGGGGCATATTTGGTGGATGAATTGGAAAAAAAGTGGACGCAGTGGATTGCCCCATTTGTGGAAGTAGCTTTTCATTTCTTTATTGCTTTAATACATTTTTTAACTTTGAACATTGACATAATATTAACATTTTAGCAAATAATTGCTTAGTCACACAACCAGCAGACACAGTGCAGCATTTGGAGTTGTATACCTGGCCACCTGACAAATATTCATGGTCATGATATGTCTTTTGGTCTCCATAAAATCCTTAAGGGAGGGCACCACACACAGGGGGGGGGGGGGGGGCCACAGGAGGAAGGGGTGGGGGAGATGGCGGAAGAGCGAAAGAGGCAGGGGCGGCAAGGAGCACACAAGGACCCGGGGCAGACGGTAAAGAAAAAAAACACAAGAGACTAAGCACAATACGGGAGCCCGGTTACACCACAAGGCGAAAAGCAATGGGGAGACCGGTGGGAGGCATGATGATGAGGCAGGTGAGACAGCAGGCAGCAGGGAGGATGGGGCCGAACCGGGAAGGGGAGGACAAAGGGGCAGGGGCGGCGTTTTGTGCAGCTTTAAATCTTTTTTTTTTGCACCAAGGACACCACCAAAGCACAGTTAAAAATTAATTTTGTGATATTGTTTTACAGTTTGATTAATATGCTCTTTAAGAGCAACTCCTTGTAAAATTGGTAATACTTAAATTATGTACTACTTGATGTGGAATTTCTTAACAACCTGGTTTAAAGGTCCAGTGTGTAACATTGAGGAGGCTCTATTGTCAGAAATGGAATATAATATTCATAGGTATGTTTTCATTAGTGTATAATCACCTGAATATAAGAATCATTGTGTTTTTCTTACCTTAGAATGAGTTTTTATCTTTTTTATCTTTTACCTCTTCTGCAAAACCCACCATGTTTCTACAGTAGCTCAGAATGGACAAACCAAACACTGGCTCTAGATAGGGCTTTTGGGGTTTTTTGCAACTTTTGCAGCCACCACAGTTTCTCCTACACACTTGGGATGAGATTGTGAGGCGAGGGCGTTGTAATCTGCAACTAGAGTGCTAGATGCCACTAACTCCTTCCCACTGGTCCCTTAATATGAAGGTAACTATGAAATGGCTTGTAAGTGATACTTTAATTTAGCTGAATAAACAGGCCTTGCTTTTGCCAGGGAGTCAAGCAGAGTGAAATTAGGAGGGATCTAATGATATTCATTTAGACTTTCTATAATGAAGCTTTATGTGTCTCAACCTATGAGAGCACCAAATGAATGCAAGACTGTAATCATTTCCCTTTTCTGATTGTGCAACAATGGTATACAATCACACAGTAGCACTTTTGTTTGATCATCAACAAGCATTTAAGTTTATTGCAGAGACAAACCCTGACAAAGAAGGATTTTATAGGTTTAATCATAACCAATTTATTTCAATCTGGGCTATTCGGAGAGAAAATGCCTCACATTACAATGATGCATTATGTATTTATTCATTAGCGAGGGAGTGAGTTAAATGATAGTTGAGCGTCTTGTGGCAGCAGGATCGTTGAGGGAAAGGGATCGGATGCATTTTCGTCTCTGATATTGAGCGGCACAATAAAGGCTGTCAGCAAATTCTGGGCAAAGTGGAGCAGCTGAGACAAAGGAGAGATGAGAGGCGTAGATAATGACTGGTGTTGTTTTATTCATCTGTGGGAATGAATGCTGACCAGTGTTTGTTTGTGTTGAACTCATTGTGTTTGCAGTCAGAACTGTGAATCTGTGAGTGTGTAATTAATTCCCTTCTGACTGCCAGCCAGCATTGGCTTCAGATGTACAGGGAGGAAAATCGAGTCCGGTCTGCACTGTTGACACAGCGCGGAACACAGCAGTTGTTTAGGTGACTCCATGACCCCTCTGGAAAAGACCCGATGAAGTGCTCTTTTGAAACTTTGCAGCTACAATATATATCATTTACATATCAGGGAATAAGTTTTGCTTCTCTCTTGGGCTGCAACAAACATTTTCTTTCATTATTGATTAATGTGCCATTTTTATTCTAAATTAATCTGGTTTACAAAATGTCAGAAAATAGTGAAAAATGTCAATCATAGTTTCTCAAGGTCCAAGGGGATGTCTTTAAATGTGTTGTTTTGTCAGTCCAAAACCCAAATATATTCAGTTTAATCTGATATGAAACAGAGAAAAGGCAGGAAATGAACATATTTGAGAGGCCATTTTGGCATGAAAAATTACTATTTCTACTAATTATCAAAATAGCTGGCGAATATTTTTCTGTCAATCAACTAATCAATTAGTGGACTAATCGTTGCAGCTCTACTTTTTTCTCTCACTGTCTCTAACAATAGATATCCAGTTGAGTTTTTTTATATTAGTAATGAGCTTTTCTCCAAATGGGATAATCTGCATATTCATAATCATTAACTGGCACTATACTTGTTGTGGAATGTCAAGAAAGCACACAAAAATAGATTTTAAGATTAAAGTTTAAAAGCACAGATGACGTAACAGCTTTATCAGGTTGTATAACAACACCCTTGATGTTTAATATCTCAGTGCTGCACTTCACCCAGATTAAACTTTATGTTGCACGCTCACTATTACAGTTGTAAAAACAGCAGCTTAATATCACATCCAAGGTTTCTGAGTCAATACGTTCGTCCTTGCAGAGACGGATCGTCCCAGGTTGTCTCTGGGAGAACAAACTTCTCATGAAAGCCGGCAGAGAAACAGTTTAAGATGGGCTGTGCACTTGATGTTGAGCTCAATAAGATATGATGCACACCTGTTCTTTTCCCCAGCTGTTTCAACCAAATCTGAACTTTACAGCATAGCAATTCTTGGATGTGGTGAGTCGTTTTTGCAATGAATCTCTGGGCTTCCTGTTTATTCTTTATTCACAGAATCCTGGACTGGCAGGTAAACACCTGGAGTCTGTTTGAAGCCATGTAAGCGGCAGGGTTCTGGGGACAGCAATATTGGCCAGTCGGTCCAGCTTTGAAATATCTTATTAAAGAGTTTGCCGCCATGTAGAGTGTTGTATGGATCCCTGTGACTTTCCTCTAGCGCCTCCATGAGGTTGGCATTCTTGGTTGGTAACGCCATGACAACTCTTAAAATCCAAGCACAAGACAGTGCTGGATCCTCTCTGTGATTGACAGTTTATCTGTGGTGCAGTGCAAAGACTCATTGCAGTGATTGACAGTGATAAAGACATCAAATTAATAAATGAAAATGAACACATTTCTCCACGATGAGTTGTTAAAAAGGAAGTTAAAAAGCAATAAAATCTCAACCAAGACAGGTTGAGTCACTGTGCTGTTTTGGTTTAATGTTTATCCTCATTATTTCATTTACTTCCTCATTATTCATTATACTAGTTGCTAAAATACCTAAATTCATATTTATTCATATTATTTAGTCACCATTTGTTTGCATTCATTCATTGATTAGACCACAGTCACATATTGTCGTGGCTCCAACACGTTATCCTTATTTCTTTGCTCGATAGTTGCTAAAATTGTTACCTTTAGTAACATTTTCACTTGATTTTTTGTCTGCTATGGTCTATTGTCGTCCTCAGCCACCGTAACTTTGTGTACAAGTGGGTGGGTTTTGGAGGAGGCGTGGTTGGACTCTGCAGCTGCTTTACTCCCTCCCTAACCTTAACCCTAACCCTCCACTAATAAATTATAATAATAGAAGTAGGTTGTAGGCGTGGTTTGTAGTGTCTGCGAGGCTTGAGCTGGACCTTTCTAACAGATTTCATAAAAATACAGATCATTAAGTTGGTTGAACAGATACAGATAATGGCATACTCGCTCATCCCTAAGAGCTACATATCAAAACAATGACCCTTAAGGACCAAAGATGCTACCGAAATGACAAAAAAACCCACAAAGGCTTCCTCTTCAAAGCACATTGACATATCTGGAAAGACCATTGTTCATTTCATGTTCTTCGTGAATCTTTTAGGCGCTCTGTGTTTCTATAGGTTGTCTGCACAGGGCGAGCAGCCTAGATGAGACAGCCGTGCCCTCTGTGTACTTTTGCCCTCTGTTAAACTTGGCAATGAGCAGCACTTTCAAGTCTGCAGAATGTGGGTCACACAGCGCTCTGCTTGTGGTCTCTGTGGTCTTGCTCTGCATAAATAACAGCACATCAGTAGCTACTTCAAACAAGCTCCACAGGGCTGAGACAAGACTCACTGTGCCAAACGTTGGTGTAGACTTTCTTGTTTCCTCGACTCAGTCCACCAAAGGCTTGTTTTTGGACACTCACAGAATTGCTCAATTGTTGATATTGTTTTGTCTGTCTGAGACGTGGAAGTTTTGAATTAAATTGTCATTGAAGATGCTGTTGCTTTAATTGCACCTATGTCAACTTGTAATAATGTTTAGGATGTATAGATCCAGTCCATTAAATATACAGCATCTCTGGTTTGAAAGCATTAACTATGTCAAAACTGAAACCTGTCTTCCCCCCCTACTGTATCCGTCTACCCAGCCCTTGAGCAGCTTCTCTGCGGAAGATAATGAGGCCGCCAGTGGAGAGGTAATGTTGAATAAGTGGGATCCTCTCCTGGCTCTTGTTAAGTGTCAGTGAAATGGAGTAAAACCTTTGGCAAAGCTGTCCACACCAACATGAGGCGAGCATATTTTTATTAAGGCCTTTTAAAGCCCTGTCTTCAGAACATCTTTGTCTGTCATGGTGGAGAAATCCGACTCGGCTCTTAGACTGCTTTAAAAGACAGTTTCAGACACAGATTGTTCATCGCAGTGCGGCTGCCACTCTTCATGACATTAAGTGGTGAGCTGACCTGGCGTGAAGGTCAACGATGACAACTTCAAGATGGAAACTGCAGAAGCAAGTTCAGCATTTCCTCGTGGAGAGTGGAGAAGCACTGAAATCACAGGAATTAAATACAGGATGGTGGTAATACTTAAAGGTCCAGTGTGTAACATTTAGAAGGATCTGTTGGCAGAAATAGAATATAATATTAATCGTATGTTTTCATTAGTGTATAATCACCTGAATGTAAGTATTGTGGTCTTTTTGTTACCTTAGCATGAGCTGTTTTTATATACAAACACAGCGGGTCACCTTCCATGGAGTTCACCATGTTGAACCACCATGTTTCTATAGTAGCCTAGAATGGACAAACCAAATTCTGTCTGTACACTGCAAAAACAGCGCTTCTAGAAACCAGCCAGATATTCTTTAATATAATCATTCATCAATTTGCCTGTATTGAGTAAATAAAGCTGCCAGTGGGGTAAGCCAGTTTAACTTGGCTATTATTCTTAAAACTAGCATAAAAATCTATCCACTGAAAGACTGTAATGGGTCTGAAAAAAAGTTATTTAAGATAGACTTTCTTAAAAGAAGTATTTTGGTCACTATTTTTGAGCTGAATTTAAGAATTTGTACCTTAATCTACGATTAATAATTAGCAAATAAATAACAATAATAATAATTATCTTGTTCCTCTTCTGGGATATTCTACAAACCATTGTTGGAACTGTTGGTACGGTCCAGCTCAATATTAGCTGTAATATCTTATTAACATAAAGTTTGATATATTTTATTAAAACCAGATTACTTTTCTAATGCAAAACATGTTTGACAAAATTATTTTTGTTTTTAGACAAAAAAGAGACTTTTCTGACTTTTGAGATTCCTTTTCTGCAGTGAACCACCATGTTTCTACAGTAGCCCAGAACAGACAAACCAAGCATTGGCATTCTCATTCCCAGGTCGTCAGATACAGACGCCAGCCGTGTTCAGTCCTGCATAATGCCGAAACCTGTTCACTGCAGTATTATGTTTTCAAATGAATAGCCACGGCTGTTTGAAATTTACCGTAGCACACAAGTTCTTAGATTAATGACTTCCTGTGCATGTTAAATAAAGAAGTGAGCTGCACAAAAACGTGTTTTGCATAGTTGCAAGTTTTTTTAGTTTGGGTGTTTATCAATCGTGCAAGACGTGATTAACAGGAAGACATACGAGACATGAGAAGGCAAGATAGAAGAACAACAAAGCAAAGGATAGAAACACAGATTAGATGAAGTCATTGACTGTTGCTACTGGAGGTAAAACTGAATAGATGCATTTAGATCTTTTCAAATACACAACATGGATAAACACTTTAAGAAGACATGTCATTACATACTTTCAAAATATTAGAAAACATTTTTCATATAAACCAAAGGATCATAATCTCACCCCGTCGCCTTTATACATTTATCATTTGCTTTGCCAAATGTTTCTGAGACCTTGTTTATATTATTTATAATTATATAATGTATAAATATATACTGTAAACGAGTATATTGCACACTGAATAAAAGTGTAGCTATGGTTAAGGGGATGATTATGGTTTTGGGTAAATATTGAAAAAGGTCCAGTTGCCAAAACATAACCATAATTAAGTTAATCATGATTTAGTTTCCGGGAGCTGCAAATTAGTTCTACAGGAACATGATTTTAAGGAGACCGGATTGCACAGTGTGTACTTATAAATGCATACTAATATCCACATTATCATCGGGATTATATTATCCTTATGTGAGTGTGCGTCTGAATGGATCCTTCTAACCTAGAGAAGCACTTCTTCTGGTTTTGAAAACATTTAAAGTTCCCCTCCAGTCACAAATCAGTGTTCCTTCTTGTTCCTACAGTGTGCTGTTTGAAGTCAGCATGTTAAGGAAGTAAGTATGTTACGTTTGATGGGCTTGGATGGCTTGACTCTGCGAAACATTTACTTTATTCAGTATGTATCTTCGTAACCTACCTAAAACAGTATTCGATCATAGGATTGTTTTCTCTGATTTTAAAAAGATATTTTAACTTTATTGATATAGTGCAAAAATTAGACTAATGTCTAAACTTGACAGATAGAATGACAATAAATTAATAGCAAATAAATGCCTAATAACTTCTAGGTAATGTGCCACCCAGTCTGAACCAACTGTGTGCTGTAAACCTGACATTATTTAGCTTTGTCCTCTCTCTCTGCAGTACTCAAGCCTTTTCTGCAGCAAGTAAGATGATGCAACATGACATATCAAATCATATCATATCCAAAACTTCCACTTGTATTTATTTTGTAATCAGCTCATGAGTTTATGGCTACCGACATTTCCCTGTGACATCAGAGTGGTCTGTGTGTCTCTGTGCTGGATAGGGCTGCACGACATGGTAACCTACTGCGATTATTTTAACAGATATTGCGATATGATTCACGATTAGTGGGAATGATCATTTTTGCACCACAGTTTTCATTTTCACTGAAAGTGAATGATGATGTGAGCATTTGTTGGCTCCTGTATTGGAAAAACATGTTTTCTTACTTCTGGGGAACAGAATTGTAGGCCAGTGATTCTCTGCAGCTCTACAGTACTTTATTATAGTGCTGTTTGTCACATATTTTACGTTCATCAACGATTTGCAGCTTCTGTGATTTGGATATTGCACTTGGCCACAATGTAATTTTGATAATATTTGGATTAATTGTGCAGCCCTACTGCTGGGGCTAATTTGCTTTATAACTACTGTCTATAATAATACTGACCCATATAATAATTACTCAGCAAAGGGTGGGGATGTTAGTTAGTTATATATCAATGCTACACCCTAACCAAACAAAGATAAATGTTGGGATTGATTACAGAACAGCTAAGCAGTTATGTCACTACACATTGGAGCTAATGTCCTAATTCGCTTTCCATCGGCCTTTTTTTTTACAACTCGGCTATAACCCCATAGAAAGTATTAATGGTGTATTTTATACCTATGTTGGCATTTTCGGATGAACTCTTATCTTCTGCAGCCCGGGTAGTGGGGTCAGTACGATTGGAAAAAGGCAAACTGCAAATAAAGCTGCACTTCTCGTCTCCTCTCTTTTGACAGCTGTGGCATAACAAAAGGCCTGCCTGTTTGCTCCTCTTCGAGATGCACTCTCAGACACTCTTTCCCAGATTTCACTCGCTCTCTGTCTGTCATTCAATTCTGTGCTGACTCGGCACTCCTCCTCAGAGAGCGGAGACATCAACAGATCCATGGGAGAGATCAGGGCGTTCAGAGACTGCTCCCCTCTCCCTCTCTCTTTCACTCTCTCTCTGTCAGCTTTTCTTTCTTACTTCATGCGCGATGCAGGAGCAGTGTTTGAGCAGGCAGGCTGCAGCCCGGCCGCCTTTCATACAGCGTATTTGATTGCAGCAGGCTGCTTTTATAGGGCTGAACTCAACTGAGGGGACCGGGGCTCAGAGAACAGGCAAGGTCAGAGGCACAAGTATTCACTCGCACATGACAACACACACACACACACACACTTTCCATTCTTAATTAGCATTAATCACTGACCCTTTTGTAAATGCTGCTGGCTGCCAATTATCAATGATTACGCACTGTTGGCTGCTGGGAAGGTGAGAAGGGTCAAGGCTGGCCCTTTTCACTGGACATAATTCAGTAGAAAGCTGCACGGTAATAGCAATGAAAAGAACTTTCCCCACATATTTATGATAATGACCATTTAGCTAGAAATGTGCCACCAGCAGTAACCCCGCTGAATTGTAGTCATATTTTGGCTCTACCACAGCAACACCAACAGCATGGATGAATTTCTCTCAGTGTCTGCCCTCTCCTCTGAACACGAGCAGCATTAGACTGGTTATGTTCTAAGTGATGTTAAAATCTACGGAAGCCGAGAACGGCCACGCTTGCAATTAGATCCTGAATGCGGTAATTGCAAGATCACAAGTTAATTAATCTGCTTATCTCGAGAAAGAAAAAAGGCAACTATCTTGAGATAACAAGATCATTATTACAAGAAAACAACTCGAAAATGAGTTCATTCAAAATGGTTCATTTGATCTCACCTGATTCTAGCCCCCAAGATCGCTGTTATGACTGTAGAGGAGGATTCATAACTGAAGTGAAAAGAGTTGTTACCTAAGTGTACATCTGAGAGTTCATTAAAGCTGTTAATCTACTGGCAATATGATGCAATACTGATATATCAGGAGAAGATTGAGATTTATTAAATGAGATCAAAGATTCTGTTCATGCACTATTTTCCTGCTGCTGGCTCATTTAGCTCAGCATGAAAGAATATTAACTGGCAGTAGTCATTCCTCCATGCATTGTCCAATATGTTGAACGAATGATACATCTATAATACGCCATCTGTGCATGCTGGCACTGCACTCCTGATCTTAGATAAACACTATAATAAGTAATAAGAGGAAACAACCTTTTATTTTCTTGTGATAAAGGCTTTATTATCTATGTCAGGATAACAGTTCATTTTTTATGGAGAAAACAGCTTTAAAATGAATTGCACACTGTTCTGGGCTTCCGTACAGTGCAGTCATGAGTTTTCATTATAAAATTAATTGAGCCAGTGGAAAAAACAACTTAATCACAATTAAAGAATTGATACATAAAAAAAAAAACTATTCAAAATTGATTGAAAGAATTTAAATGAACCATTAAGAAACATTAAAATAATGAAATTTCCCGATTAATTTTTAATTAATAATTTAAGTTTTGCCTTATTCATTCTTTTTTGCAATGTAAATATTTTATTGTATATTCATCATGCATTCATTTTCACGTTCTATTTGAAACAGCAGAGAAAGAGATGTTTTCAGTTTATCAGTGCAATATGAATATTCGCATACCACACATGAAACTAATCTTGGCTGAGGAAGAGAAAATATCCCTCGGTGTTAGTGGCTTGTGGGTTTTCTGTATTCGTTCTTTAAACGATGAATTGATGAATGAAAAGGAATCACAAAATTAATTACAATTTTGACTCTTATTATTCTATTCAATAATGTGATTGTCATATTTCCTGTTTAGCTTGAACACACCTACATCACAAATTCAAAAAAAATATTTGGAACACTCATAGCACAGGGCAGGAGAATCCTGGGGTGTGTCATCATTTTTTATAGATGTTTGGGGGGTCTAGAGGACAGATTTTCTCAACAAAAAGGAAAATAAGAAAATAAGCTAGACTGAAATCAGATTCAATTGATACTAAAGTGACTGTGCATGTTATTTACTAACCCAAAAAAGTGAAGCTGTGATGTGTTAAATAGCTCTACATTCTGACAGCCATCACTGATACACAGTGTTAAGTCAGTAACATGGTCTCCCAGTCCCTCCATCTGCAGTATGCGGATAATACATTTTCTGGGATCTCGTTCCCACTTTATCCAATCAGGAGAGAGAACTCCACAAGGAGGCAGTCTTCAGGGACACAGCAGGATTTCAGTGTGTTGACATGGGGAGAAGGGAGAGGACTGCTAACTGCAAAAATGGACAGGAAGTTAGCCAAAATGCAGATTTTACTTATAAGCACCTTTAAATGAGATCCAATTCACTGAGGTGTAGCACCAGCTCTGATTGGCCAGCTGTTGTGTGTTGCTTGGTGCTGCTGCCAGTTGGCCAATCAAACTGCCTCTAAAAAAAAAAATCTCAATTATATCAGAGCAATTAGCAAACTGACATTTATTTTAAGTTTGTGGTTAAAATGTTTCTGTTGAACGGAAGTCCAATGAATTCTCCTTTTAGCTCTGATTACCAAATTCTGAGAAAAATGTCCAACTAATAATAATGGCTGATAATTCTCTGTGGGTTCATCACCATGGGTGACTGCAGTCACATTATACCAATCCATTGTTTATGTAAAAGTATTAATTAGTGCAGCTGAACCTTGTTAACAACTACCTAAAGTAGGTATTACAAACAGTGGACAGACTAACAAAGTTAGAGTTGTATTTTGTTTCTGTTCACTTTGAATGAAGCTACGATGTTACTGTGATTTGCAAGGTAAAATGACCACTTCTGTCAGTGGAGTCTGGTCAGCCGGAGTTCCCATTGTTTTGGTCCAAGATGCTGGTGCTCTAGTACGGCATCTAGTGGCAAGTTAATTTTTTGTTGAGCAAAAACCAATGGTCGCTCAGAGAGACGTGCCTTCATCCAATGAGATGTAGCTGCTGATGTCTGAGCGAAGAAGACAGCTGCCAATCATCTATTCTCTGTCTGTACAGCCGGGTTAAAATTACTTCTCTCCGAGCAATATGCCTATTCAGCCTTGCCAGACTACAATAAGCAAAGCAAAAATTGTGGGCTGGCGTTGCCAGGCGACAGTAATTTTTGCCTTTTTAGTTTGTTCACTCTCAGCCTGCCTCGTCTTCTTCGTCTTCAGTTAGTGGTTTTCGATGTGGAGAAAGTAATAGGAATAGTTAGGGGAAGGAATAACCCCCTTCCACCACACACGCCTGTCTAAGATAGATTTCTCCCTGTATGTTTTTTTAACTATGGTACAAAATGGTAACTAGAATAACCCACTGCTTTTATTTCTGAGGGACTGAGATCAAAACTTGACGTTTGCTGTTGATGTTTCAGGTAGCTGAATTATGTTCTGCTGTCAGACTGTGCCATTATCTGTGCTGGAAATATCTTGACATCTCATTTACATTTGCCAGGTTATACACACAAAAACATATATATACACCAGCAAACAACAAAATGAACCCAGAAACACAGCATACATTACCAATAGCTGTTTTATTTGATGTAAAAGTGTTTCAGGGTGGATTTTTCCTTTACACATCTGCCTTTCATATTGACAGTAATTGGATCTTTGACAGGATTCTTTGAATAACATGAAAATGGGGTGGCAATCCAATCGTAATGGCACACATTTTGGTAATGAGCTTAAAAACACGTGCTTATCTTCTTAACTGGTGAATAAAGATAGAGCCGTGCCCCCAGTTAAGAATGCAGCACAGAGCTGTGGAGGAGGAAATAAAAGATAAATAAATAATGGAAGCAGAAGGCAAAGGGGGATTTGAAACTCATTTGCATTGCACAATTGATTTCTCGCAACTACCCTGTCCGCAATGTCAGTCATTCCCTCTTTTGAGTTTTAATTAAATCCCCGACTGAGTTCTGTTCGAATTTCTGATTTGAAGCAGCAGTCAATACAGACGCAAAGTGTCCAAAGATTGGGCCCCGTTCACTAAATCAATTCCAACAATGCTTCCAGGCCTGTGCCTCTGCAGAGGGAGTCGGCTACACAATGGGTGTCAGAGGAGATAATATCTACCCGCTTGTAACCATCCCGTCCCTGCTGGGGGGAACACTTCAAAACAGGCCTATCAGTTCTCCTTCCTCCTCCTGCCTCCTTCTGATATGATCTCATTTTGCATAATTATAATGTGATGCAGCTCATAATGGATTGTAATGAAGATTGAATTATCCACATTTTCATGGATATAGATGCACACAGCCTATATATTACATGATAATTCCTCCTCCATATCGCACGATAACATATCATTTACATATACGTGGATGTACCTATTACATAACACATGCACATACATACTAACTACATACAGTACATTACACACCCATAAATATTTGACCAATTAAATTTTATTCATCTGCATCCAAAGTCTTCCGCCAATTGGATCCTACAGGAAAGCTAACTCCATGGTGATGAAGCAGGGAAAATATGAGGTTTCCCAGACAAAGCCGTGCAGTAGCCCATATGAATATTACCCATTTAGGACCCAGGTTCCTGCTTCCGCTCAATACGACTCAGCTCCGGCAGGTTCTGTGTTGCATTTTTAATGAAATGGAGAGGGGAGCAACAGCTTTCATTTCACATCTTGCATTCCTCCACACAGCGAAGTCATCTGTCAGAGATGATAAACTCCAATTTGGTGAGAGGTCAAGTGAAATATTAACAAGGGCCTCCAGCAAACCACTCAATCAATTACTAAATGATATATTCATAAATCAATGGGATGGAGCTGACAGCTGAAAGACGAAATGCTTCGTCGCAGGGAGATTGGCATATTGGCTTTTGGAGCAAATTAAGGTATTCTTTCATCTCGGCCTGCTCTTTATCTTTATGGCAAAGTTACCGGTTTCCTCTGATTTGATTCCAGATGTGATGTTGCACTGGGCCTAACAGTACATCTCTGCTGCGGTTTCTGACTTGAGGGAGACATTCAGTATGTACTGAAAGAGATTAACCACGATCTCTTTAGCTTATACAATAGGCTGCAACGTTTGGAAGAGGAAAAAGCTCAATGTTCCTCATACAAATAATAAGATAGACCCTTTGTCAGTTCCGTACACTCCATACTTGGTCTGATATGACCAGTAACGTATGTTGGCTAGTGTCCCTGATGTTGGCAAACGTTAGACAGATATTGCTGTGAAACTGACATTACTGAGTCATTGTGCAGACTGCATGACTCTTCTCTACTTGTGCTACAGTTAGGGTTAGGTTTGGAACTTTGGTGTAGACCAAACAACTGCACAGAGGCCGCTTGAAAAACACCTTGCCAGCAGCTCCATGCCCAGGGGACACAAATCAAGCAGGGGGTTCTGGAGGGCATCCCCCATGAGATTTTGAGTGTCAGCCACATCCTTTTCTGCATTTTTTATGCACAAATTTCAATAACACAGTCCTCTGCTACTCTCAATATGAATGTAAAAGAAATAGAGTCAATATACATGGGCAAAATGTTTGGTCTGTCAAAATAACTCAACTCTGCAAACTCTGTCTTGGCACTGCTCGGATGTAGTAGTCCCCTGCTGAACACTGCTTTGGGTCGCCCAGTCGACCACTGTTTGCCTCTTACTCGTTCCTACTGATAGGACTGATACACTCTGCCATTCAGATCTGTACTCAGACTTAAATTGGAATTATTCGCAACTTCAAAAAAAAATGTGCTAACTTCTCTGCTATGTTTCGTGAGACTCTTTTAGTTTTATTCTTTCTCATGTCATTCCAATAATGTGAAAAGCATATATGCATTAGAGTAGGGTGCACACGAAAATACGGGACAAATCACATCCCGCTGTCCTGAACGAGTTGCCAGTATTACCACTCCAAGTTCACACTCTTAGTTTGAAACTGCAGTTTAGCAAAAACGTACATAACGTTGCATAAGCTTACTTTAATGTTATGTAGTGGTTAGTACTGTCATCTAAAAGCCAAAATACCATGGGTTGATTCCTTCATATGTGCAAATGAGAATTTGTGCAAATGAGAGGATTTTCTCTACAATACAAAAATCAAATACAAAAAAAGTCTTGAATGTGCGTTGACGTCTATGATAGACCTGCCAGGAGTGTCCGCTTTCCACACTGTGAATGTTTACACGGGCTCCAGCCCAATGACCCTCAAAAACTAAATGTTGTGTAGACTCCAAAACAGCATGCTCCAATTACTGTTGTGCCACAGTGGAAGCTAGAAAATAAAAATTCAGCCGGGCCAGAGGGTTGCATTAATGCATAGAAACTATCTGTTCTCTGTCTGTATCTGTGATTGTGTGAGTACAACAGTGGTGGAAGCACCTTGAGTTTTCCTCTGCAGTGTAAAGCGGAGTGTTAAATAAGATTTATCAGAGCCGCCTCAGCTCGGGTTTAGAGGCCATCTCCCCTGAATCCCAGTGTGGGCCCTCTGTGGCCCTCATCAGCCAGCTTGTAAATAAATCAGCCCCAACCGTATGGCTCTCGTCTTTTGAGATTCAATTTACCTCACGACCGCTGAGCCGCTGTGCACTTTTCTCACATAGGGAGACAGCAGCGAGCTGGACAGTTAGAGTTTAAGGAGGGTGGGGTGGAGGTATAGGGCGAGGAGCCAGGCTTATGCGAGTGAGTCTTGAGTTTGACAACCTCTGGCAACCGCCCCCCTTCTCTCTGTTTGACAGGGAAAATGAGTTGGAATTGGAGCTTTGTCAGGCAGTCGCAGTTGGTAATTAGTTTCTGGCCTTTCAATTTAAATGTGCCAGGAGACGGCACAGGTAACGCTAAAGGGATTTGCCATCGCTGAAAGAGTGATCAAAGCCGGTCAGTCAGCCAGACACGTTCCATTCCGAAGGGGCTGCAGACCTTTTCGCATTTTCAAACGAGGTAATACTGTCTCAGTTTAGGGAGATATCGTCTCTGATATCTTTAATTTATGTCTGTTTATATTCAAATGTCACGCATTCTAAATGGCTAGTCCACAAGCTTAAACTGAGTTTGAATGTGTTTGCATCCATAGTGCGTGAACAGTGTAGTACTTCTTTTATTTCTTTTATAGTCTAACAATCAGACACACATCATTATTTAGCCATACATTGTCCTCATGTTAGCCATTTCCTGTTCGGGATCCATTGGTGTTTTGCCCGTCAACGGCATTTTCAGTCAACACAGAAGGTGTGGTAGGTTCTTCTTAGCATGATTTATGATGATTCATGATGAAAAATAGTCAATGTTGGAGTTGTTATCACTGCTATCTCTATCAACAACTTTTTGTGCCGGAAATACTGATGACACTGGCACAGGAAGATGATGTCCCCATTGTTAATCCCTCCCACAAAGCTCTGTGAGCACACTGACTTGCTGATTAATTTGAAGATGTAGGCAACAATTCAGAATTTAGGAGAAGGATCCTAAACATACAGACAAATAACCAATAGGACTTTGTCATTGGCAATACTAGTACAGATACAATAACTGAGTTTTGGCATTAATACCAAAAACAATTTGGAAAATGCCTGTGTGTTGAGATGTTGTTTTTCTGCCAAATCAATTTTTCACTTAACAAAACAAAGGTAACTAATCAACATGTTGTTTCTTGTTTGTCTAATCAGCACAAAAAATTAAATGTAAAAATTATGTGTTGTGGTTTTATAGGGAGTAACGTGTTGGAACTGTTTCTTGGCCAGGAGCAGTGACTACCTAGTCTTCGTAGCACTGTGCCGTTGCAAAGACCCAGGAAGTCACTGCATCCGGCCTCTGTGAACTGAGAAATAGACATGACTCCCAGTAAAAAAAAAAAATGAATTAGCTTTAGAGGTGTTGGTTGGCGTATTCTTCACTCTTTATGCTAAGCCAAGCTAATCACCCCTATTTCCATGCTTCTCAATCTTCTCATCTAACTCTTACTAAGAAAACCAAAACGACCATGAGTTTTACACGGATATTTACCTAAATAAAATACAAGCAAAAATTGTAATCTGAACAGTTTTTAATACACAATGCTACACCTATTGGTCGGTACTAGAAAACACTGGTAATTTTTACCCCTCTTAAAGACTAAAAAGTGCCCAAGACAAGAAAGAAGTGAATCTGGCTGCAGTACAGGCGTGGTGGAATATTTCCAATTTATGTTAACTTGTCACAATACTTTATGTCCCTTAAATTTGAGGGACAATGTATTAAAAGAGCTATAGTTTCTGCACTGTTCATCTCATGTGGAGGTAACAACGCTCAAATTAAAGCACAGAGTCAGCACTTTAACCTCGCAGTCACTGTTTTCAGTGTGCTGCAGCACAGAGCCAACACAACCTTAAAATGTGTCACTGCCATATTCTCCCAGCCTGTGCAGATAAAGCATAAAATATACTCTCTCTCAAACACTTTTGAAGTCTTATTGATGATTATCATTTCACAAAGAGAATTTACTAGAAGCTAATTAATTTAGCTACAAAACGCTCTTCAAACACCTCGGATCATCAAACAGAGGACATTAGAGCATAAAATGAATTTGATTTGTCTTATAAGATTATATAACAAACACATTCTTTAAAGCACACGGCTTGTGTCAGTGTCTATGAATCAAACAACCTGACAACGCGCCTGTCTATTTCCGTTTTTGTGCCTTGGGATTAATTTTTAATCTGATGAGCCTGTGATCATAAAAGCAAGGTTAGCTTGCCTACAAGACAATCCATGGCAGGGATAGATTTTGTAGTAATATGTAAATCAGTGTCATCAGTATTTCTGGCAACAACATTCCTACAGTGGCTTGAAGTCTAATAAAGGGCGGATTGATTCAGCAGTATTGTGAGGATTAGGACAGCAGACACCTCATGTTTATACATGAGACCCAAATGTAATGCTGATGAGCCAGCGGCTTACTGGTAGAACCATCGGTATCCATTATGACTGCTAACAATGCTAACAAGCCATTTCTCAGTGAACTGTATGCTAATAGGGAAACTTTTTCCCCTCTTTTTTGGGGGCAAGCACCTTGGGAAATGAAGTAACATGACAAACAGTTGTTTTTACATCCATAATCACCTTTTGAAGAGGATGTGTTTTTCTTTGGATATTATGGTGACATGCAGCTGCAATTTGCTGCAAAGTAAAGTCACCAACCCAAACCATCTTTTTATCTTTCTCGGCTCTGATTGGTTGTTTCCGTTCAGTCCCGGTGGATTCTTGTAAATGCCATTAGGAGCACCAGGGGGAGCCAGAGGAACCTGATTTTTATACTACTACTAATGATATGGTGAACAGAAAAAACAGAAAATACCACATCTACAAACATTAATGATTCCATTATTGGTACATCTCATTATACAAGTATAAGAGAGTAAAAATCTTTGGTTTTGGCTCCTCGACATTCCAGCAACAACGATAATATTTATATTTTATATTACATTTGCATGTTTGTGTGTGTATGGCATCAGGGCGTTAGTGTGCATTGTTCAGTCTGGTTGCCTGATGGAAAAGAAACTACATATACACACCCCACTTTAAAAAACAGGACAAAAATTTAAAAAACACAAGAACCAGCAGTGTACAGCAGTGTAAGAATAGAGCACATAAGTAAAATTAGATACCACTCAGTTAACAAGCAGGAGAGTTAAGGTGTCTAATAATTGGGTCCCAGGTGACAAAGTAATTCTGAATCAGGGGGTATGTGATTGGCTGAAAGGTGGAAGTCTCATGCGAAGTGACAGATGAAGTAAAACTTTGTATATAATAAGTGTTATTGAGAAAAATGCCATTATGAAATGAATTCTGTTATTATGAAAATGAATGATGAAACAAAATTGTATAATAATAACAGATAACAATTTCATATTTCCCACAATGTATTTATATGATTAATCACTTCATAATGAGTTTTATTGTTCATTTAATAAAAAAACTTAGTCACTAAATCTTAAGCGCTCCATTTTCTACATCCCTTTTATGGGGTTGGAATGAATTCACAGAAAATGTGTTCCGATGTGTTAGTCAACACCTAACTGAACTGCTGATGCTGACGGTTTCTCACGAGCTGCACACAGCGATACAGCCTGAGCACAGAGGACGATTGAAACGGCTCATAGACCGAAGACAACACCTGAATACATGTTGACAGGGAGATGTCCCTCCTGGTCTTGTGGAGAACATGCTACAGTCGTGGTGTGATCTTCCAGGGATTCACAGGTTTTCACCTATCAGAGCAACAACACAAAATATGCTGTGCTCGAATAAGACCTGACAGGGTGTTGATGGGTCGAATATGGAAAGATTCTGAGACAATATAGATTCCTGGTTTGAATGTGGCTTAAGCTACAGCTGCTATACTAATTATGATGCATTTTGTAATTTTTTTCTGATAATACTGGTTGTTAAAGGTGTGGCTGGTGTTGACATCTACAGCCAGTGACCGTTGATTGTTAATGGCGTACCTAATGATATACCACTAGCTTTCAGGGAAATTGCAAATGTTAATTCCCTTGCACTGTAAAAATGTTGCAAAATCAGCAGCTGTAAATATGCTCGCAGATCTCTCCATCTTTTAAAAACATAGCCAGTGTGTACTTGAAAGTGCCGGCGACTGTGTGTTCTCTAGCATTCCATGCCTCAGAACCCCTTTCCAACCTTCACATCAGACCATGGGCCATGTTGGTGAAGAAGCTGTTGTTCTCTGTAATTAGAGAATTGTTTTCTTGTCAGAGGTTTTAATTAAAAGTCACTTGAATTATACATTGTAAATATCCTGTCTTTTGCTACATACGGCAGTCTGTTTACAGGTATTGGGGAGTACTAGCCTACTGTATGTGAAAAAGGTGAATGGAGTCTTTTGCCTCAGGTGATGTCACTTAAGGTGGTGACGAACACCACCAGTTCCTCATTTCTGCTTTAGGCCAGTGACTCAAGGACATTATCATAACAGAAGAAAACCAGTGTTTTTCTGATCTGACGCCCCTATCGACAGAACATTTCTGATCTTACACTGCTATGGTTAAAGGTGCAGTGTGTAACATTTAGGAGGATCTATTGACAGAAATGATATCTAAAGATCTGAAGTTTGTGCAACAAACCAAGTTCACAACCTAACCTAGCAAGTTAGGTAAGTTAGATAGAATGTATAGCCAAAGCTAAATAAATTATTATGATGTTATTTTCTTTGTTTCTTTATAGAGAGAGTAAAGAGAGTTGGAGAACTGACACCACCACTGTCATGAAAAGGGACATTTTGAAATAAAAATGAACTTATTTTGCAAATTACTGTGTAATTTATATATTTTACATAATTTATTCATGTGAATATTTATTTCAGAATCACTTATCTATTTAATATTTAACATGAGTCTCATACATTACTTGACAGAAACCAGTACAGTACATGCAGCCAACTGCGTTTGTATTTTGCAATAAATTAGGAAGAAAGCAAAATCAGAATGCAACGTTTTCATTAAGAATGTTCCAAGAGCTGAAATAAACAGTATAATTGTCAAAACTACAATCTTGATAAAATACTTGTAAAGCATCATGCCAAGGAATGATAATTCAAGCAAAAGTGTTGAGAAGGAAGGTGTGCTAAAGCAACAACTACTGATGAGAGTGATGAAGATGTGTGAAAAACTCAATCCAGGCAGCAACAAATAAAAGCTGATAAATTGTAAAATATATTGTGCTGGACGACCAAATGCTATACTTGAAAACATGGATTTGAACCAGTAGAGGCGGTGGGTATATTGTGAGCGTAATGACTGCAGTTTCTTCCCTGCCAAAACATATACCATATACATATATATGGTAATAACAATAAACAAATTACCATTATACAATAGTGCATGATGCAAAATTGTGAATTATTTAATAGATGGGGGGTCTGGTAGGGTTTCTGTGGGTTTTTTTGAAGGCCAGCTTCTAAACTACTTACACATATAAACATTATGTCTTCACAACCCGATTAACCTGTTAGGGGAAGAAATTTGCTGTTGGGCCCTCTAGACCCCGCCATGTCCAGTCCCATGAGTATTGTGTATGTACCCTATTGCCTCCAAATTCCCATCAATACTGTGTCACAGTTTGTTGTTGTGCGTGTGTGTTTTAGTTATATGCGCTATGTGAACATAAATTAAACCTAAATAATAATTACAAAAATATTTTAATTAAGGGCCCATCTACAACATAAGGTAATAACACAGGACCACATTAGTTGATAATGTATTATTCATGCATATTTGCTAGTAAAAGAAAAAACAACAACTGACATACACTGACCCTGGGGTTTTGGGAAGTTCTGGAAGTCTGGGGCAATTTTCTGCGTAGACCAGTTGGTAATCTAGACTTGTGTGTGCTTCAGTGACTTACAAATTAATGCATTTTGTTGTACTGGCTGTTAGCCTGGCATGCAAAGTATAAATTCCTTGTTTATGCAGCGAGAAGCAAAAGACCCTGTGTCATTTACAACGGACGTCACATGACAGGGGCTTCTTTTTTACTTTTTGCAACATTTAACACCACTTGAACCCTCAAGTCCATTGAATTGGACGTTTAACAACCAATCAAATGGCAGTATAGCTTTGCTTGTTGATGTATGAAAAAGAAAAGAGGCATTGCAGGGCTTCACCCCACACGTCGAAGTAAGGATCATTTTCAACAGTTTTACTCACATTTATAGATATTTGTGCCAAGATTTCATAGTTTTGATATAATATTGAAAGACGGAATGTATGAATAGAAGTGTAATATCACATGTTTCAGTGCAAGTTCTTACACAGGATTTTTTCAAATATCGCTGTCCATTAGAATGGACATTGGGTCAGAAACCATGTTATTGAACTCAATTCGCCAGTATTGATGAATGACCTTATTACTAGAAAAACAGTACATCAGAACAACAGAATGAGTTGATAATCAGTTGAAAATATTCCATATGCAGAACAAACAAACAAAAACAAACAAACAAACAAAAATTAAAAATTATATTTTAAAACTGTTTGGACCTTACAAAAAAACATAATTCGAACTGTTCAAGTGATGTCAATGTGACAATTATAAGACAAAAATAGGTATGATGTTGTCATATGATGTTGGTATTTTAACAACTGTTTGGACCCGATGTCCATTGAAGTGGACAAAAAAAATAACAATTAAAGAGTTTTGATAATTATTTTTTTTTAATTGATTCTTATTTCTGGTTGCATTAAGGATGGGAAAAAGTCATTATTACATTTTTCACAACCGTGGAACATAAGGCGGGTCTCGTGTGTCTTAAAACACATTACGTTAGGCTCATGTGAATTGACATATTCATCAATGTTACGTGCTACAAAATCATTTTTCATATACAGTAGACAGCACTACATAACAAGCACTTTCATTACACAAGCATTGCTTTACCAGTATATGGACTGACTGACAGGACTGCAAAGATGCTGCAATCCATTTACCTCGGAAGTTTGAAGTTAGAGCTCAGAATGACATTACACCCCGTTGACAGTACAACAAGTTGGACAACCAAGCTCAGAAGTTGGAGAGAACTGTGTGTACAACTAATTTAATGAGACACGCAAGACAGAAGTTCTAATAAACAGACTATAACTATAACTTTCACTTAGTTGACGCCATGGACATACAAAAGATGGACGTCACATCTCCACTTCCTCCCACTATACAAAAATGAAACCAAAATATCCAGGATATGGCCGCAGCCATCTTGTGCTGGTGACATCATTGGGAGGCAGAATCAGTGTGCAGTGGTGATCGGGGTTGGCGCCACAGTATCAAAGTCCCGCCCATACATCTGGCCAACTCAATTGCGAACAGGGTCAGCTGTCAATCATGATGCAAATCCCCCTTTTTTAAAGCTTCAAATAACTGATTTAATAATAACTAACTAAACCAAACTTATCCGAAAAATTAACACTTGAACAAATATCAGCATGATAAGAACCTAAAATCCCAGAAAAACATCAAATTATTTGATGTGTACTTTGATTTTTAAGTCTCTACTGCTAACATGGTCAGGGTTGGTGAGGTTCTTCCGACTTTACTAGTTCAGGAGGCGTTCCAGTTGAAATTTCAGACTGGGAACCCGACTTCACAAATGGAATGCACCATAATAGCACGGATAATAAAAATAAGCATATAGGACATTTCATCAGCCATAAAGAGTCCTCATCCCTACTTTATTGGTATGTGTGTCATTTTGCAGAGTTTTGGTTCTTGGCCTATTAGTAAAAATACAGTAGGTCATTGTTCTACAGCTGCATACACAAGCATGTAAAGCACACACAAACCCACCCTGCCTAACTTAAAACACAGACACACACACATACAAAAGCAAATTACAGATGTACACAGTCATATTTCTATGTACTGCATCATGCCCACTTGCACAAAGACATCCGAGCAAAGCAGCTGTGTCTGCTAAGTAATTGAGAAGAAAATAACTCTCAGAGCAGCAAGAGATTTTCAATTTTTTTCATTTGCGAGGTGGTCTGTCAAACACAGGCCCGCGGGGATTAGACCCTTTGTGGGTGATGAGTTAATGTGTGCAGCCTCACTGCTTGAAAGAGGAGCCGGCCACATTGTTTACAGATACACATTTTGTATCATGACATTGTCAAGCAATATTCCCACCCCCCAACTGCCAAACCCCGACTGTACGCTTCTCAGTAAAGCCTCTTATATGGCCTGTAATCAATTTTAAAAGGTTGAATGGTATGAAAAGCAATTACACGGCACATGTGTCCACTGTCAGGCAGCTGGCGGGGCTGCAGTTTGAGAGGTGGGCTCCCCAGTGATTACAGAGCATAGATCTGGAGCTGTGTCAGTTATAGGTTGTTTCTGTTAGATCCTCCTGTTACACCAGAGGCCCAAGCAGCCTTACAGGCCTGATTGACTGAGACAGCCTCTGACAGTTATTGACAGGCTGCTGCGCTTCCCAGAAAGGGCAATGGAGGGAGAGGAGAGAGATTGTGAAGCAAATCCCAATGTTAGAGCTGCTCACATATCCTGTTTCTGCTTAGTCTCGAATATGCTTTCCTTTTTATTATTTGAAGGTATTTCTTATGGACTGACGGGTCGATATAGGCTGTTTATTAAATATCATATATCTGCCACTCATGATATCCTCCACTGAAACTCTTCTTCAGTGACACTACAAAAGAGAAACAATAACTTTTGTTTCTTCGCACATTTAGTAAACTCATCAGTTTACAGCTACTTTTTTAAAGCACTGAATGCTTCATTTGCTGCTGGCTGATACTGCACAATATGTCTAGAAAGCTTAAGAAAAACCCTTCTTAGAAAGTGATATGTTTAATATTTACAGCAGTTTGTTTGGAATAAATAAATGTCAGAACAAAACCTCACTGCCTTTATTATAATAGTATGCTGGGAAAAACTAAGTTCAAAGCAGCCTAAATAGTGATATTAACAAACGCAAGGTCAGACAAAAATAGGTAAAAGAAATCTGGCAAAAACCAAAACTGAGAATCTATCTGTTAAAAAAAGGTTTTGAAATCACCTCATATTCATTACTCTCCATATCACCATCTGTGAAATGTTGTACAGCTAAGTCAATTAATCAATTAGTCAGTCAACACACAATTAATTGGTGACACTTTTGATAACTGAGTTATTTTTCAAGCAAAAAGGGCAAATGTTACCCAGTTTAAGGTTCTACTTGTGAGGACTGTGGGTCAGACAAAACAAGCTATTTCAAGACATCAGATTGGGTTTAAGGAAATTGTGAGTGTGAAAAACAGACTGCTCTCCCAAGAGAAAGGAGAGCATGAGTCATTTCAGCAAATGCCCAAAAACGACATGTTCCACTGACAAAGCCATCTAACCTGGTTGCGCCATATGGTTTGTAACACAGAACCATCTGGGACGTTGTTATTGGAAACTGTTTGGAAAAGGGCCGGCACTTTCAAAAAATACTTGGCAGGTGATTGGATGAATCATCTGTCTATTGTCGTCTATCACAGGCGAATTTCAACCAATCAGAGCAATGAACCATATAACATTGTCAAACTCTGAGTAAAGCCAGTCGAGAGGAGAGCATAAAAAACAGCTTTTCCATCAGTGCCATTCTTTGCTCTTCTTTCAGTGAAGAAATACTCTTAAGTTCTGGTATATACTAGCAACATCTACGCTAACCTCTTTAGCAGCCGATGTTGTTGTTTTCTGTCACTACTCACACAGCGTCAAGTAATTCATGCTGTAGTTGCCAGTGATTCTTCACCAATTGGTCCAAACCACTATGGATGGACACAAGCTCATAGCTTGAAGCCTCGGAAAATGGATTCTTGCATGATCTAGCTGCCTAGCAATGTGAAAAGTCTTTAGTGACCATAGTAATTATGACTCTTTTCAATCAGGAGCAAAGGAGGAAGTTTGCGCAGTTAGGCGGTCGGAGTAGATGGACGGGTCAACAAAACACTGGATTTTAACACAGGAGGCTGCTGTTTGCTTACCTTTTCCAACTGACAGTGAACACTGGTTTCTCAACCATGGCTGCGGTTATTCCCTAACTGTAAGCGAGTGGTGGTTATTGTAACCATGATGACGAAGGACCTTAACCAATGCTTGTTCTAAGGTAACGAAAATACAGCAATTCTAATTTTCAGGTGATTATACACTAATGAAAACAGACCTAAGAGTAGAACACCAAATTGTGTTATATTTTTGAGCCTTGGGAGGAAATCAAACTTGATGTGGCGATAATGTGAATTTAGTCATCTTGCGAGGTTTGCTGTTGGTCGGACAACTCATTTCTCAGATGTTGCTGTATCCCCAAGAGTGAGAGTCTTAATAAACGTTCCTCCTCACAACAACTGCATAATTACACAGTAAATCATAACTTAATGGAACTAAATGCACTTTGATGTACTTATCTCATGCAAGTTTGTTTACATTTATGCTCTGGTATTAACTATGGGTGTAAGAAAACATTGATAAATTTGAGTAACGCAATATTTTAATGTAATATTGTATTGATTCTCAAAAACACATTTTTGTGTTTAATGGCTACAATGTTGTGATAAATATAAATGCTGATGCCACTATTCTGGTTGCATAAAAATGTGAACTTTACTCTGATTTAAAAGAAAATTACAAAATATCGCAATATATTGTTTGTAACCCCTGTATCGTGATATGTATCATATCGGCACATTCTTGCCAATACACAGCCCTAGTATTAACTGAAACCAGAAGAATCCTGCAAAGTAGCATACCTTAAAATAGATGGTGTGCTTTGGGAAATGGTTGGCAGCAATGATAAGTATACACAACTAAGCATGCAAAACTACTGGTCAGATTTCTCTTCGAGTTCATATTGAGGTTAACGTGAGAGAGAATGTCAGCAAATTTACGCACAAGTATCACAAATGGGAATGTGTGTGTTAGAGTGTGTATTCACCAGAGCTTCTGTCCTTTCAGTGTCTCCAGCACCTATATTCTGGAGTTCACTCAGCGGTCTCTCAGTCCTGCCGTGTGCAGAGCCTTTTGCTGCATTTTTGTTCAGCCACTCTTTCTCCTTTAGTGTCAAGGATTAGTCTGACATCTCCTGACTCTCTGCCTTTCAAATGAGGAGGACTCCTGCTGAAAGGCTGAGAGGGTGCTCACCATGTAAAGCCGATACTCACACTGCTGACGCTCCTCATCTTTGCCCTCCGCCTATCTCAGCTCCTGTAAAAAATCCATGAGAAGTCCCCAGTGATCTCGCAGATGTGAGAGGAAGAATGTGTGGTTTTAAAGGACTTTGGCTGTGCAGGGCTGTGTGAAATAGTAATGTCCAACTCAGTCAGGAGGCCTGGCGAGGAGAAGCGTATAGTGCTGTCAGCTTGATCTTTCAGGAACCCTTCTCTTCCAGTGTTCATTTTAGTAGAGTTTGCAAAGGATTAATGCTGATGAAAGCTGTCGATCTAGTGGTGAGAGTGGGTTGTGGTTTTGAGACACACCAGAGCCAGTTAATACATCAACACTCTTATTTGGCATCATACTTTTAAACAGGAATTGTTTCAGAATGTTTCACACCAGTATAATATTTTGTTTGGTTTCTGCTTTCTGTGTATTTTGACTTAGAACACTTTGAATCCCCATTGTCCTGGTGTGACAGCGCTAACACAGTTCAATAACAGCATTTAAAACATTAATGTCACAGATTTTTAGCCTGGGTTGGCCTGGCATTATGACTGCATGATTGTTGGTCGGACCTGTCTGATCTGTCCAAAACCTTAAGATATCTCAACAACTACCGCACAGATTACCATGAATTTTACTATGACTCTTAGAAGAATTCTAATCATCTTGTGTGACCAATGTGCCATTGTCTAATCAATGATTTCCAAGATATCTCAACACGACTAAGATTAGCCATGCTAGCAGCTCTGTGAGGCTGTTAAAGGTTTAGTAAAATTTAGGAGGAACTATTGGCAGAAACGCAATATAATATTCATAGGTATTTTCAGATACTCACCTAAAGAAAGGAATTGTTGTGTTTTCGTTACCTTACATGAGACAAATTTAATCTACAGAGGGTGCGGGTCCTCTTTTATGTTTCTATAGTTGCCCAAAAAAGGACAAACCAAACCCTGGCTCTAGATAGGGCAGTTGGTGTTTTTCAAGTGTAGCAACCACTGTAGTTTCTACTACTGGCTTGGAACGGGGGGTGAGGCATGGGCATTGCAGTCAGCAACTTCACTGCTAGATGCCACTAAGTCCTGCAGACTAGTGCTTTAAGCATTTATACTTCAGGCTAAATGCTAATGCTCACATGCCAAAGTTTAGAAGCTATTGCTTACTGTGTTTACCACCGGGAAAGTTGCAATGTTGCAACAATTAACACAAATTCAACAAAGGCCAATGAATTCTGTGTGACCTTGCAATTTTTCCAGCAACCAGAACTTTTCCACAGATTTGACCAATCATTGTAGTTTCCTGCGCCTAACATCATCGTAACCAAACTCTAAAAAACTAAAATTTGGTAATTATCCTTAAACACAAAGTGTAGCTGAGGCTGATGGGAGTCATTTATTTTGCAGAGCAGCGATTCTAAGATTCTAAAAGTCTTGTCATCTGCAATTGGCTTTAAAAGGCAGGTTTTCATAGAGATTGGCCGAGCAAACTCATGCTATCAAGAACCCCTTGATCCCCATAATCAACTTAATAAATTGTTGATAGTTGTTTGTGGTCCAACACCTTTGTATTGTAGGATGCAAGGAACACGGCAGCCTCTAGGGTCCACTAGCAGAGCTTATTTTCCTAAGGATTCAGTCAATATTCCAAAAGTCCAAAGCTGCTCTTTTAAAGCTTCCCGATTGCCTACTCCATCATTAAAACCTGCACTGTCTCAATCCTTCCTTGCATATCCAAACAGGCCATGTAGTGCTTCTTGCCCTGGCATGTCTCTAAGAGATTGTTGATTTGAATCTGTTTTTGTTCAACATGGTCCCCTGGCTCCCAGGCATTGTCAGCCAGCCTGAGCCGACCGTGCCACCGCCATGTCGTCTGTGTCCCTGTATGTAGATTGATACCCAGGGCATTTATCAGCTGCAGGTCCACTGCACTGAGCCTCATGTTAAGTCAGGTGGAAACCTGTGACTGGCAGCAGATAGGGTGAGGGAGCATTTTAGAGGCAGTGTTAAAATTAACCAGCGTAATGAGGAAATAAGTGACTTATTGGCGCGCAGTCATTTCCTTCATTAAGGCTGATATTTATGAGCATCCATCATGAGTGGAGCAGCCAACGCCACGGCTCCAGGTTTATGGAGCGTGGATTGTCACCTTGTTCCAATTACCTGTTACCTTTGAATGTGCTGAATGTTTGAACATTAAGAGAAAAGGACATGGCGCATCATTAGTTGTTGTTCAATGTGAAAAAAAAAAAGTGAAAGGAGAGGCTCGGCAGTGTCGGACTATTTTTATTCATCATAGCAGCAATTAGCTGATTAGAGTAGTGCAGAGGAAGGTGCTGGATGGAGGAGGATTACATGCCCCAACCATTAAATGTGTTAGTCCTTTAAATGATGTTGAAGCGGTGTCTCTTTCTGGTTGAACAATTTCAGTTTTATTAGCAAGCTTCTATATGAATTTGTGAAAGCAATAAAAGCTGTTTCCTTGATCTGTAGTCAGCACTGGCATTCATGCTTCAGTTTCTGACATTCATTATCAGTAATTAACAGACTAAAGATGCCTGTTTTTTTTTTTTTTTAAATATACTGTAGAGTAATCCGCTAAGGTTTGAAGGTCTTAAGAATAATAGGAAATTAACATTTGACAATATTTCTTTGGAAATAACGATTTCATTGTAAGGACTGGAATAGTCTCTCAAAACTCTCAAAAAAGGTTTCAAAATTCATTTAAAATTGTTGACTTGGTTACACAATTTGATACACAGTTATATAGTATAGACGCATATAAAGAGGGGTGACAAATTATATGAAAAAAACAAAATAAACTTAGCTACTGGTCCTCCAAGTGGGTAGAACTCTATGGGAGGAATGAACTGAATTCTCATTTGGTGTTTTGGTGATGGTGGATGAGAGAGCAGTCTTAACACGTAGCTTCAAAATCTCCCTGATGAATATGCCTAATGAATGTGATTTGTTCAACCAAAAAGTGAAAAGGAAAATTATTCGGTGATTCACAGGAACAAAAAATAAAAACTATAGAAAAGTCGGAAGAATGAGCACAACTTTCTGTATCAGAAACAGAATTTATATGTGCTTTGCTGTGGATCATTGGTTGGGGATCACTGCGCACATTCATATTTTTTTAATACTCAGCCATAACCCCTGGAACATGTTTTAAAATGGTGTTTCTTTCTGGTTGAACAAAGAAAAAGACAGCAACATACAGTAGTTAAGACCAGTGTTGCGCAAATTACTTTATCAATTACCTTTTACACGTTACTTGAAAAAGTAATTGCATTACTTTACAAAGTCAGTAGCGATGTTGTGTATTTAACACTTGTAGAAACTGAAAAGCTTTACCAGCTAGCTGAACCTTAATTACTCCAGACAGCTTTCCACAAGTGCTGACCTTACAGTGAAGCTGCACCATCCAACTCTAATCAAACCAATGCTCGACGATTCACTTATATACACATAATACATAACACACAACTTTAGAAACAGCTATATTTCTCTTTATAGGTTAAGCCCAGAATTCCACTGGGCACGGTTTTATGACATTGTGTCTGCGGTGTGCTTTGACTCTGTGATCTGCACATCTTCACATCCCTCTGAAAGCATTTCAGAAGCTCCAGAGTCTGTAGAGGGTATTTTATTTGGAAAACTGATCAGATTCTCTATTCCATTTCTTCGTCTGACTTCCTGCCAATGTGATCTGCTCTGTGCTGCTTGACGTGAGTGGGTTGCAGCTTACGTCAAAAATAGAGCAGCCGCGTATTCTCCGTGAAGCAGAGTGTAGAGACGCTTCTGGGACGCTTCTGAGATACAGCGATTCTGGTGGAATCACAAGCATTGTCTAGAATGTGGTGATCAGCTCTGTTGATGTGCGGGGGCCATGCCCCACACCTCTTTCCCCTGCCCTAACCTAGTTTTGCAATACCAGACAATCGGAGATCTTAGCGCCTAACAATCGTCTAGTTTTCTAAATGCAAGAAGCTGCTTGAACGGCTGCGAGACCTCCCATTTACAAACGTACATACCTAAATTCAAGGACACTTTGGAAAAATTGATGTTCCGAGCAACGTTGTATTCACAAGCACCCAACTTTGGATTGGTTCTCCAATGCATCATCGAGGAAACACTTCGGAACCAATTTCTCCCTACTGAAGGCACACAGACCAAACTGATATTAACCTTTTCTCTGGTATCTGTAATGTGATTGCCAGATTATACTACTCGCTATTGAAAAAGTAATCACATTACTGTTATGTATGACAGTAACGTGTAAGTGTCCAACAGTATTTAAGACACTATATACTTTAATAATCAGCATTAGCACCAGCACAACAATGCAATCGAAGTTGAGTAGTTCACAGGAGATGCGAAGTGGCTGTTTAAATCAAGTTTGTACTGTCCTGGCAAAACAGATCAGCAAATACAGTATGAGGTTTTACTACGGGATGCCAACAGGAAAGATCTTTTCTAACTTATCTTAAACCACTAGTTTAACCAGAGTCATTGGTCGCTGTGTGACTTTAACACCTGAAGCTAAGCAAAGAAATACAGTTCCTGGAAACACAAAGGGAATTGGTAAAACGTTATTTGGAACATATCCCCTGGATTTGGATAACTCAGACTTACAAAGCCTCATATCAGCTTTGGCTGAACCTTCAAATGCATTTTTGACTTGTCACCTCCACTAGAGTTGTGTTGATTTATCACCAATCTCTGAACCTCTTAAATGTAAACTGTTCAGGAGCTAATGAAGCTGCTGTGTTCTTAACTTGACCACCGTGCGTGTTTGACTTTTTAAAAATGCTAGTTTGAAGGTTCATAAACCTCCTAATCCATTGAGGAGTATGTAAGGCTACAAGTAAGTCATAACATGCAGTGAGATGATAACATAAAAACACAGGGACCATTGTGTTAATGTTATTTTCTTGGCTGCCGCTGTAATCAACCTCCAAATTATTCTCCTTCCAGGGTTGTTTAAAAGAAGATTCAATGCTGATTGTTTTGTCGAGATTGCATTACAGTTAATAGTAGCCATTATTCACCAACACAACGTGTAAGTACTCCTCTTGTATATTTATATAGCAAAACACAGAGCTTAATATCTGATGCATGATAAGCAGCTCATGTCTGGTTTTCCTATTAATGTGCGCTCAGCAAGAGAAGCTTTGCTCATTTGGAGGAAAAAGTTCACCAGAGACACGGCACAGTGTGCACACGGGTCCCAATTATGTTCTTTTGAAAATAGCTCTCCCACAGATGGGTGTTGACAAGGCACAGGTCGCACCAGCTTAGACAAAGTACTTATATTCCTTGAAAAGCCAACAGTTTGCCTAAAGATGAGAATGATAATTACCTGCACCGTGTCATAATAAACTGTTCCGTGTAAAAACGAAAGAAAGAAATGGGCTCTATTTGACGCAGAAGATGTATAATTGATACAGCAAAGAGCTGAGATGGAGGCAGCCTCAGTGTGTGTGGTGCACAACTTGTGGTGGCTCATGTAATGGCTTGCCTCCACATGTGGTGATATGTATGGGCAAAGAAAGACTGCTGTCCCCCTGAGAGCAAAACTCTGGCTCAAATTGCAGGGCTGCCTGTGATTTTCAAACATTATGAAATCACTGCCACATTTCCTTTTCAGTGATTCCATCGCTGCATATTCTTTTGTCACCATTGTTTGTGTTTTTAAATGTCACGTATGACAAGAATACGTAATTGGCTGTAAGTACATTAAAGACAGCGTGGGTGGAAGTATGGTTGGAAAAAAAATTAAATCTGACAGGAGTCAATTTTGCATCAGATGTGTGCACTGGCCCGAGTTCCTCTGCACAGATAGATATAATGAATTGATTTCATACACTGTCCCCGAACATGTCATCCAGTTTTGTCCCTCTGATACGCCATCACATATCATAATCTAATCTCCATCTGCTTGTAGAACCATTTTAAACCTGTCATTCACTGATTATGGAACAGTTGTTATGGAACATTGAGCATTCTGTCACGTTTCTCATTATAGAGTACCTGTATGTTTAGTGTTTTTTCCAATTTCCTGCACTATTTCATGTCATTTAGTTGCTTTTACAGCACAATCTCCCCCGATGCAATGGATGTTTATGATTTACCATATAATGTATGCCACCTAATGGAGGATTTTATCAGAATAGTTTCAGAAATATTGAACAGGCTTAAAAGTCCAGTGTGTAACACTTAGGAGGATCTAATACAATATTAATATGCCTGTTTTCATTAGTGTACGATCACCTGAAAAAAAGAATAATTTCTGTGACTTTAGAATGAGCTGTATGTAACTACAGAGTTGAGTGGGTCTCCTTCCTTTCAACTGCCATGTTTCTACAGTAGCCAGTAACAGACATACCAAAAACTGACTCTAGATAGGGCTGTTCGCAGGTTTTGCACATTTCACATCCACTGTAGTTTCTCCCTCTCACTTGGAAAGGGAGGGTGAAGTGAGTGAACTACAAGAAACTTCAATTTTGTGTTGATTCTGGTAGCCCCTGTGGATAAAAGTGGCAGTATTTCATTGATTTCAAGGGAAATCTGGCCAAATCCAAGCAGGTGGCGGGCATTAAGAATAACTATATAGAAATAGTCAGTCTTCTCATTGATGATCTACACAATTCTGCAAATAAATAATAATAATAATACACAACATTGTCATGTTACATTTTCAGGAATTCTATCTGTGGCTATAAATAGCTAATACAGATTGATGATTGATTGATTGATTTGTGCTGAAATGATATTCTGATCCTGTGAATAAAAGGACCTAATAGTCACTTATTCTGTATGAGCTATAGGAACATAGGTTTCGATCTGTTACTGTATATCCAGAAGACAATCCAATGGATGTTGTTAGACTGTTATTTATACTCCTCATACATCTGTATATGAGTTGAACTGGTCACAAAATCAAATCAAATAGTGAAGCATGACTTGTATTTGAACCTCACTGTCAAAAAATCTAAACAACCTGTCTATGGACTAACATTAGACGTGTATTATCAATTATGAATATACTACTGCCTTCCTCAGTGTGACCGCACTAGAACTAACCAGAAAAGAAAACTCTGTGGCTGCACCCACAAACACACACATCAATGCAAAAAGGGCACCTGCACAGTCTTTACACACTGCGTAGTGCAACACACACAACACCACGTTTCTAGGGAACGCAGTGGTTGTTGATGTCCTCCTCCGTACAGTCAGTTTATTGTTATACTGAACATCAGTCCTCAACAACCTGCTCCAGGTTAAACTTCATTCTCAGTTCATATTATAACCAGTCCACTCTCCTGTCTCTCTTCCTCTCTGTCCCACTGTAACCAGTCCATTAGTATTGGAATTAAATTGAGAATTACTGGAAAGCTGAAGGACATACTTCATGCCACCCCAGTACCCCTCTTGTGCCACCCCAGTCAAATAAGTCTGGAAACACCCCTGCCTGCACTCTCCCTCCTCCTGTCTCCTGTGTCTTTCTACTGAATAAAATCACCAGGTAGTTAACATATTCATCTTGAAGTCACTAGTTAACAGGGTTACTCGTTGAACTGAAATACGAGCGAGCCACAGGACGCAAACGCCAGAGCCGTGGCGAATTGTGATAGTTTAGCGCACCAGTCAGCATCCTACTAAAAGACTGCTGGTGTTTCCATTAGGGAGTTTTTACAGAATGGGTGAGGCAGAGGCAATGGGACTTTCTCCTGTGTGGTATTGTAATCCTGGACTGTGAACTGAGGCATACTGTATAAGTAGAACTGTATTTTAGATTAAAATACTGAATATCATGTGACGCTGTGTACTGTAAGTATTTCGTTGTTGTATCGTGACAGTCTTATTTCTACATCCGGTATATGGTTACATTGCTTACCCATAATTCCATGTGATTTACCTGCTTTTACAGCACAAAGCCAAACTCTCTGCATGCCATGACTGCTTACTCATTGACATATAATGTTATGGACCGTGCTACCTAATGGAGGATTTTAGGAGAATACATCTGTTGCAGCCCTGTTGGTGACTTGCTTTTTTTCTCAATTTTTCCATGACATACTGAACACAAAAAAACAGGATATAATGGTGGTATGAATAGCTAAAGGAGGTATGAGTATTACTAGCAATATGATAAATACATCTACCTGTCCTACAGAAGGTAATGTCAGCATATTATTTCCATTCATCCACCTCCCTGCCTGTTTGTTTTATGTGTGGTCTCTCTTTACACCTGCATCCATTCATTTACCCATTTAACAAGGACAACATTGATTGAGAGAGGTGGTGAGAGGGCCGATTCGATTTCAGAGTACAGAATTGGATTTGATGGTGGGGCATAATAGCTTTCATGGGCCTTTACAGCACTGAATAGCTTAGCTGGAGCTGCCTTGATGGGACTGAGGTGTAATTCTGAGAAGGATCCCAGGGATGGCAAAAGCACAAACATCCTGTTCCTTATTGTCCCGGCCCACAGAGCTCTATGTGCTTTACCCATAGGTGGCCAGCACAGGAGGCCATGTGAGGCTGGGACCTATCTTCAAACAAACAGAAAAAAAAAGAAAGAAATCCAGTACACAAAGTCACGCTCTCGCAATCTCTCACATCGGTGTTTGCAAAACCGTGCTTAAATCGATGAGCTGCCAACGACGAACAATAGTTGTGAACTGGGCCGGGTGCTCGCCAAACTGAAAGGAAAGGGGGGTAACCTGCTGTGAATTGTCATTAAAGACGATGGCATGTTGGCGGCAGCACAAAGGCTGTTTGTGTATGGACCGAAACCTGGGCCTTGTGGCTGAGATAAGATGTATTCAGACTCCACAGCCACAATTTGGGTAATCAGTCCCCTCCTAATTCCTTTCCACTTGGTCCGCTCTGATTTCATTCATCTGCAAATTGCTCTGAGGAGAACAGTTTTGCTAGAATGGGGAACGAATTGTACTTTGTGTATACTTTGCCTTTCTATAATACGTTAGCTTTTGATGAATGGGGAATTCAAAACATTGTCCACTGAGCAATCATTTAAGATTTGCAAGCAGTTGCTGTTGTACTGTTGTTAGTAAAACAAAATGCACTTGAAAGTGTTTTTCACCACTAAATGGTGTATCCAGCTGAAAAGGATTTGGCTTGCCTTTGTTTCTGTCAGACTACCTATTGTTCATTTCATCGTTCTTCTAGAAGAGACGTGGGATGATGAAGTAACCGAGGTGTTGGTTTTGCAGGTGCCACAGGAGATGCTCAGCCCGATGCCCTACCCTCGGTGCAGGGCACCCTGCCGCACTTCATCCAGGAGCCGGAGGACGCCTACATCGTCAAGAGCAACCCCATCAAGTTGCGCTGTCGAGCCGCACCCGCCTTACAGATCTTCTTCAAATGCAATGGGGAATGGGTGCACCAGAATGAGCACTTTTCCCAGGAGTATAAAGACCTCAACACTGGTGAGATAAAGCTTTGCTTTGTGAACTTTTCTAGCCAGTGATAACCTGTATTGTGCAGCTATCAAGGGTGTAACAAAACAGTGATGGTTCGGCATGATTCATAAGGAGTGGTCACAGCTAGTGTTGGACACCAGGAACTGAGATAGTGTTTTTTTTAATTCTTATCAATATTGACTTTGTATTCTCAGAAAATAAAAACTGTTGGAACCTGGGATTTTTATTATATGAAATATATTAGGATGGTCATATGCTTCATTGAACCACTCTTTGGTAACTAGTAAGAGGATATTCTGAGAACCAGAGAATCAAACCATTCTGTTCAGTGTATGTTTGTATTGTGTTTTGTCCTCCTCAAAGCACTTTTAAGAAGATATTCAGTCAATTCACCAAACATTCTAAGGTATCTTACCTTCACCAATATCAACAAAAAATGTAAATATATATATATATATATATAATTATTCACTTCTGTGTTTTTGAAGTCAAACATCTTTTACTGTATGGATAGAAATGGTATATTCCAGGGTTATTTCAAAATCACAGGACAAACATTCACCACTAGTTATAGGTAGAACTCTAACACAATTTGATCAAAACAATGGCTGTTAAGCAACCTGTATTTATTCTTTATTTTTCTTACTTTTCAAGAAGAGCCTATCTAAGATGGATGAAACATGAAACAAAGTCAGATGCAGAAGTATCATTTGCTTATGGGTTAAAAGCAGTGAGGAGAAAAAGAAGAGGAAGGGCTAACTGAAGTTCTTAACTTTGGAAATCAGTCTTTCTGAGCGGTCTTTGGTAAGAAATTGCTCTCGTCTCACTGCACAGTGCTTATCCATTTAAGAAACCAGCTAATAAGATTTACTAATCAATCATTTACAAATATTCATCAATTTCTCAGCTTTACGATGCATACAGTATAGTTATGTCAGGAAATATGCTACAGTATATCAACACACACCTAGCAGTCATTTTAAAGGACTAGTATGAATGATTCAGTGACATCTAGCAGTGAGATTGCATATTGCAACCAACTGAAACCCCTTGACTAAACCAAGCACAAAGGAGAAACTACGGTGGTTGTGAAACTCACAGAAAACTCAAAAGGCCCTATCTAGAGACACTGTTTGGTTTGTCCATTCCGGGTACTGCAGAAACATGACGGTTCAACATGGTTGAGCTCTGCTCTGCTCGGTCATTTTTTAAAAATATGTCAATATGAATAAAAATAATTCCCAATCGTAAAAACAGACAAAAAGAAAACAGTTTAACTAAGTGGCATATTTACCCGTGGTAGAAGCACATAAATCAAGGGAAAATTACACAAGGGCAAAAAAGCTCCACTTGTGTGTTTCTGGTGTGACACAAAGTGGAGGATGGACCAAAACAGCAGTAAACAGATGCAATGCTGCCTGGTGAAATTAAGTGTTATTTTCAGGTGATTATACATTAATGAAAACCTATGAATATTATATTCCATTCCTGCCGATAGAGCCTCCTAAATGTTACACAATGGACCTTTAGATTTTGAAATTGTCCTTTTGTGTTTTTGACAGCTGGTCAGATAGTTTTAGCACTGAGGAAGCAGATTTCTATTCCTTCTCTAGTAAGAAATTATTATTAGAGGGTGATGTTGTTCTCTCTGTTAACACGACTTTTATCAACAAGGTGAAAAGTGAGGTTTTAATTTAGCAGCAAAATACAATTCTTGTATTCTTGGATGTGAAGGCCACAGGCTTTCATTCTGTATTAGATTTTGATCACTCTATACAAAATACAGGAAAGATCTCCCATCATGCATCAATGTAGCATTTAGCTCTGCATGCAGATGGTTTGGAGTACTGACTGAAGCTTCTTAGATTGACTCTCAATGAGAATGTGTGTGTGGCCTCACATCACATGTATCATATGGTTTAAGCCTGAAAACCAACAAAAGCAGAGCAGCTTCAGTAATCATAGCTGGGTGGAGCAATATGTGCAGTATGTGCTTATTTTAAGCTCCTTGCAGTGGTAGATGGAGTCTTATACTCTACCACATCAGCACAATTTCAGTTGATTTCACATGAGTCGTCAATCGCTAAAATGTATAGGACTGATTTTCAAATGCTTTTCAGTTATGATCACATACTCTGAAATAGCATTACACTAGCAGTCCCTCCCTGACTACAGCTAAAAGAAAGGTAGTAAAACCTGCACGTTTATTTCACATTTGAATATTTAAGTTCTTAAATCACATTTTTAAATTAATATTTAATTTAAGGGCAGCTACCTTAGAGTTCATTACCAGTGAATCGATGTTATGGGTCACTCTGCCTTAAAGAGCTTACCCTGAAAGAATTTCATTAGTGTGGGTGGAGAGTTTCATTAAATTCTGAGAATTACCTTTTAATTTGGCATGAACATATAAAAACTTAATGACACTGATACATGTAACTGGACAATATTGGTACTATTTTGGCAAGTCAAAAGCCCACTTTGGCACCAATAGTTATTTTTCAGTGCCCCCATCTAGTTTAAAGCCCCCTACTAAACGTATGTAATTTTTAAAATATTCATATTCATGACTAAATAAGTCACAATAAAAGTAAAACTTCAGTTATGTATTAGGATTTTGACACTCAGCAACATAAGGGGCTGTTCAGATGTTTAATCCAAAAAGTGCCAGCTGCACCACTTTCATCCTTTAATCCAAGGCACTGGTTGCACTACTGTCTACCAAAACCTGCGCGCTGCATGACAATGATGATGAATTTTTCCGTAATTTAGCAGTAACCCTCACTGACTTACCTAACTAATTAGTAGTCAAAACAAAGATACATGGAGTAGCTAACATTAGCTAGCAAAATCTACATATTAAAGGAGCATTCCACTGATTTTACACATCAAGTGTAGTTCACTGTACTCGTCATGTTTAGTCATACTTAGCCTGTGAAAACCATATGTCTTCTGTGACTCTGGAGGGAGCCCTCCTATGTTTGGAAAAAAAAAAGAGACTGATGATGTCGTCCGAGTTAACTTGACAAAGGCTTGGAGACTACAATTTTTAAACAGAAAGCCAGAGTTGGAAGCTGGGGACAGTTGAAAGGCATGGAAACCAGGAAGGTAGATTCTAATGTGATGCTTCCAAATTGCAATATGGGGAATGTAAGATCCAGTGTTTTTGGTTCTTGACATACTAGACACTAAAAGTCAGGATGTCTCTGCCTCTGCTGCACCAGTTCTTAGCATTTTTCTTGAGTTCCACAACTTTATTTATAAGTGCAATACTAAATCACTGGAGTACCCTTTTAAATTTGGTTTTACATTATTAGTAGAGACCTATAGACCAGTAGAAAGCCTGCTTTATTGGCCTGTTGTTCCTCTTATTAGGCACATTAAATGTTATGCTCTGAAAATTAAAGGGTGTTTTAGAAGCAGCAATAAACCTGATTCAGTTCTGAATGCTGTTGCAATGATTTTAATAATGGTTTTAAAGACTAATTTGCACTTCCTTGTTGCAATTCTTTTTATTCACTGGGTTTAAGCCCCAGCTGCACTTTGTTTATTTTTGTTTTCATGTTCAGAAATTAAATTGAGTAGGCGTTAAGTAATTCTATGTTTGGACCATGACTTCGGCTAATCACTGAGGAGATATGTGGAGCCTCAGGCTAGACCAGCTGGAAACCTTAAAACAATGCGGGGATACTGTTTCAACAAGGCCTATATCCACTACATGCTCAGGTAATTCGGATCTGAGTTTAAGATGGAGGTTATGATTTGAAGTGTGAGGGAAGCTGTGGCATGCCATACCAATTAAGTCCCATTAGTTTTTGTCAGGTGGAAGTGTGTTGATTGGAGGACCTGACTGAGGCCTCCTGAAGGGATTTCTGGCAAACAACAAAGCCAATGTGACACCTCGGCTGGAATGCTCTGTGATTAGAGGCTGTGAGAAAGCAGTCTTTCTTGTATTCATGAAGGTCCCTCCACAGGAAAGAGGCTTTAATTGCTTCTGGAAGTTCATTATAGTGTGATTGCTGTGCTGTGAAATTGTTGTAAGCTTGATAATGGCAAAATGAAATTTGGAACTTCAATTGTTTGCTGTTCTGTGTGCAGGGGAAAAGTACAAGGGAAAGTTCACTTGGTGGTATTTGCCAGCTCACTTCATATGCCACATCAACATCCAGCATCCGGCAGGAGGGAAGCTAATCAGTTGATTTGACAGATAAGAGTGAGAAACTATACCAAAAGCCTGCTTTGCCTCAAGGCTACAACATGCAGCTGGTGTGTTAACAAACTGCCACAGTGAAATTGGAAATTTCTGGTTCCAGAATCGAATCGAGACAGTGGAGCCTTTAAAAATAACAGATAACACATTCTTCCTCTTCTTCCACCTATCTGTCAGCAGCTAGTTGCTAATTTTGTCAGTGTTCTGACAAAGTATAGTGCTAGTAAAGTAGGGTAAAGTGGGCTTATCAGAGCTTTTTCGCTGAAAAAGCCTGCTGCAGGGGGAAATTACACTAATTAGACGAATGAGCGTTTTTTTATCTACAAATTGGCGGAGTCCGCCATGTTCATCCACCACATATCTACAGTAGCCCAGAATTGACAAACCAAACACTGGCTCTAGATAGGGCTTTTTGTGCTTTTCACAAGTTTCACGGCGACCGTAGTTTCTCCTACACACTTGGAAGGTGAGTGACATTCAGTGCATGATGCCACTCAATACTTCACACTGGTCTTTTAAATAACACCATTTTGTACACATCCCTGTCAAACTTACCACCAGTTTTACAGACAAGTCAGTCTCACTAGTTCTTACATGGCTCTGATAATAGCAAAACTAGTCAAACAAACAAAACATTTATAATTTGATTATGCCCAATAATGACAGTCCACTAAGGCATTACTCTGGGTTGTTTACATGAGGACAGTTCTATTAATATTCCTGTTTCCAGGCTACAGAAGATAGTGTGATTAATGGCCAAGACGCCTCCTCCACATCGTCGGTTTCCCTTCAGCATTCACCCTTAAACCTGATCTTTCTGTCGAGATGCTACTGTGATACCCTTGTGGCTATCTTTGTGCAAATACTGTAATTAAACTGTGCTTTGAGTCATTCTTTTTCCACATAGGGAAACACTGGTCTGTAAATGGACTCTATGGCAACGCAAAAAAGTCAAGAAGATAGTTTTTAGTCTCAGAAGTGTCTGTAAAAAGTGATAAATGTAACAAATGCTCTGATATAGAGTCACAGCAGACATTTTAACAGGTGTTGGCAGGAAAAGCACATATTTAATTCAAGAGCTGCCTTAGGTTTAGTTCCAAGGCCTTGGTATTTTGCCTGCTGGCTCACTGTCATGACTTTTGTAACACTTAAGCCTGAGGCTGGGACTTTTCTTGATGTAAACTTTATATAACTGGAAGGTGATTATGTTGGTTAAAGTGAATAATATAAAGGTGCATGACTAATAGTGAAATGACTGAGGGATTAGGGTACTTAGCAACAGTGGAATAGTTGCAAGCACACCTGTAAACACAATGTGCGTAAGAACAGTTACCTTCAATTCCTGCTGAACAGCTGTTCTGCTGATAGTATAACTAATGGTAAACTTGTGAGAGGGACCGAACAAAGTGGGCTTCTTAAGCTTTAGATGAATATTTATAACAGGAACCATAACACACCCTGAAAATCTCAAGTGGTTTTTACGTCCCACCATACTGTAATGATGTACAGGTGTACTCAGTACACCGTGACATCACTAAAGGGGGTGGTTGCAAGTGCTACATACAAACATCTTACCACACCCAACCTCCCACATAAGTGATGTTGGCTGTGGTCTGGTGAAACGCGCTTCAAACTTTCAGCCAGATAGGGCAACATAACACTGCTTTTCAGCCAGCCATTAAGTTACTTTTTAAAGCCTCTATGAGTTGATAATTATATTATACAAAGTCAATTTCACCATTTTCCGGAATCCAAAGGGAAGTTTATTCTAATGTCTTTTCCAACCCGTCCATAAACTAAAGATACTCAATGTATATTGATATAAAAAAGAGAAAAGTAGATAATCCTTGCATTGGAGACTATGGAACCAACCAGAGACACATTTATGCTTGAAAATGAACCTGATCCATCATCAGAATATTTGTTGATTAATTTTCTGTTGTCGACTAACTGATAAATCGTCTGATAAAAACATTTCAGTTGTACTGTAGATTTGTTTAAGTTGACAAATAATGGTTGTCTCCTTATGGTTAGAGTTTGTTGGATGGGGCCCATAAAGTGGGATTCAGGGTTGTACAGCGATGTATACCACAGTCATACTTTTTTTCAGATCCAGATACATGTAGGGGTGTTTCAAGATTCAAGATTCAAGAAGCTTTATTTTTCCCGAGGGAAATTACTGTGCAACTGTTGCAATTCAAAGGTGGGAAAGTAATACAGGGTTAGAGTAAAAATAAGCTAACATAGAATAAAATAAAATAAAATAAATCATAAAATAAAGGCTAACATAAAATAAATCAAACAATTAACTAAATGCAACAAAATGCAAGCACCTACAGGTAACATCAGTAGAAAAAGAAACAAGTAACTAAATGTGACAAAATGCAACAAAAATTGCGGTTAAACGTAGGTATATACAATATACAACAATACGCACCGTGCAGTTTAGCAGCATAAATTGAAATAAAATAAGTACAAACTAAATAAGTGATAAGGAGCGATTGGATAAAGTGGTAAGTGGTAGGTTCCCGTACCTCATGTGTGGGCCGTATAATAAAGGACTATAATGGACTAATGTGTGTAACATGACCATTTGAGAATCACATCCGTTGTATAATCAGTCTCTGGAAGCTAAACACAGACTAGTTAATGTAGATTCATTTCCTCATCCATCCGTTATGCTCATCACAGATCATTTTGAAAGGGAAATTTGATGCATATTTCATATTCATTAACTCAAATTAGGCTCGGCTTGTTCATCAGCATTCCCACGTCAGTAAGTGCCTGCTGCCATCGCTGCTTTTTACTGACTGACAGCCCACCTGCCCCTCCCTTTCCTAACCTGTTTCATTACCCACGCCACTCCACTGTCTCCCATTCCCATTTAAGGGTGTTGAAAAATTACAAGCCATTTTACCTCAACTTACTCTCAGTGCTACTCTGGTTACACCTCACTACAATCGCCACACTTAACTGCCTGTGGCGCTGCCAGGCCAAGTGAAAACTCCATGCTATCTACTGGCCCAAGTGGATTAGCAATTAGAAGAGCCTGAGGATGTCCTCGCCATAGCCCCTGGCATAGGCCTGCCTTATATCAGTAGTAAACGCAACCACAGATAAGGTCAGCCTTAACGGGAAGGCTTTGTCCTGGCTCGGTAATAGACAGCAACATTGTGTATTGGATTAGTATGGCTAATCAGAGAAAGAGATCAGTGAAGAATTGGAATGTTATTGATTAGGACATGGGCCCTCAATGCCACCAGGAGCACCTGATAGCATCTCTTATTTACCAACTAGCCTGATGAATCACTAGGCACTGATAAAGCTGACAATGCCCTTGAGTTCCCTAGCAGCAGACGCTACTGGAGGACTGTGTATATCTGCACTGTGTGCTGTACAGGCAATCCTGCAATGTGTGTGTGCATGGATATTGATTGCATTTTTTATAGATTATTCTAGTTCCATCTATAAAAAAACATTGTCAGCAGCTGTTTGCAGATTAAATTTTAGCAAGTTCATTTGAATGTCACTTTGAAATTAAAGGACATACCCAGCGCGTAAATTCTGCTTGTGGCAGTAAACTTCAGGTTTTAGTGTGAATCTCTCAACACTCACCATTTCGGACCAACATTCAACAATCATACAGGGAGACATCTATCATAGAAGAAAAAGAGATACCTTTTCTTCTACCCACAGTAGCCCCACTTGCCCAGAATGTAATGCAGCTACAAGGCAATTGGCATTTTGAGCAAGAGCCAAGTTTGCAGACACACCCCAGAGTTCACAGAGTGGTCTTCTCATGAGCAACAATATATTTATTTGCTCACAAGCCCCTCTGAGATTGAAGGCGAGGCTCACACCCCTTGTTGAAAGGCATTCTGGGAAATGTAGAAGTGAAGTAGATGAGGCATGTTGAGGGGAAATGGTGGCGCCAAAGACACTTTATCACAAACTACCTTCTGGAATGCACTTCACAAACTGATGACACATAACAGTGTAAGAGGATGGGAGAGTGGATTTTTCCTTTTAAGACAGGACTGATGTTCTCGGCAATCTGTGCACATTAAACTGAATTTCAACACTTTACTGTAGGGTGAAGCACAAAAAAATTTATGATTGGACTCTTTTCTAGTGATACAATTTCTTATGAGGTCAGTAAGAAGTATTATAGCAGCTTGACAATGCAGAGAGATGACTGGGATGAGATATGCAGAGGACCGATATAATAATCAAGATAATTTCCTTTTTTCATGCACAGCAGTACTTGATGCAGCACAATGCAATTATGAGACTATCCTGATGAAGCCTCTAGTAAATGCCTTCTTGTTATTAAAATGGTTTCATCCACCCATTTTCATGCTAACTAAGGCATATTGAACTACAAAAGCTGACCGGCAATGGCAAAATTGGATACAATTTCCACAAAAGGCTTTATGCAGGCTGAAGTTAGACACTTTAATAATGTGAAGACGTCATATAAATTATTAGAAATGATTTTTTTTAAATCTGTGCACTGTACAACATTGAAACATGTATATTATAAAATATTAATAATATCTGTAAAAATATATCCATCACATTGTCACAGATTTCACAGGTGGTGTTAGAGAAAGAGTCAAGGTACATGTCCACAGGAACATTCATCTCCACGCTTTCTATTCGTTATCTATGTGAGCAGCTGTGCAATGCATTCTGGTACTGCCGCAATGCATTTCTAGACAGAGGACAGTAAGGTCTATGATACTTGATGCAAATCACAGACATCCAGCAGCACGACTAACCTTTGTCGAGCTAAAATGAAAACAGATTCAATAACTACACGGAAACAGAGAATCATATTTCAGTGTGTTTTCATAATATGAGACAAAGTTTTTGGTCCAATTTGAAATCCCAGAACAGCAAGTGTTTGTTAAATCAGGTGCAAACAAAAGCATTTTGGTGGTTGTAGAATGGTGTAGTCTTTGGTGACTACGAGCACACAATGCTGGGAACCGCTGCGACCCCTTGCGTCCACAAAACCGCCCATGTTGACACGTACCATTAGTGGATATCTGTACAATCCATCCAATAGCTATTGAGATATTTCAATCTAGATTGAAGTGGTAAACCCATATATGACCCACAGACAAACCAACATTGTCACTGTTAGAGCCACATCGGTAGCACTGCTAAAAAGATAACCTTGTAAGTGCTCTTTGGTGGACACATTATGTACTGTAATGGAGACAGTGTTTATGACCTACCTCAAACATACAGGTTTAACAAAGTTGAAAGTTCCTTTATGCACAGTATTGTGCATGGGGTATTTTATTGGGTGCCAGCTGGTGTAGAGCAAAACAAAGTAAACCAAAGAACAAAAACACGTTGGATTTCCTGCTAATCAGCACCTGATTGTTTCAAGGCACACCTGATGGCAATTAAGCTCAGAGCGACGATGAAGCAACATGCGAAATGCGTAGTTTGCGCCTTCTTGTGTCAATGCTAGTATCCTGGTGTGCACTGGAATATATATATATATATATATATATATATATATATATATATATATATGTCTGGTTTACATATGTTTGGCATTTATGTACTTTATGTACTGTTTATCAAATTACATCAAAATAAGAAGGGCACCTGGAGCTAGGTAGTATTATTTCAGTATGTCTGTGCAAATACTGAACTGGCCTTTTTAGTAGGCTATGTTAATCTAGCCATGGTCCTAGACAATATTCAGCTACAAGTCTCCACTATATGTATTCACCCATTAGCTAGTGCTGGATTAGAGTATTCAGTTCTTCTTTTATGTTTTTAGACTGCATAAAATGTGGCAAATTGATCTGTCTAGAAACAGTAGAACCTGCCCAATTTTCAAAATATTCCCTGCTTGATGTTTTTTGACAACTTTTAATAAAAACGTTGACAGGTGCTTTCATTAAAATCATATTTAGAGTACTTACGATGCATATGATGCCAGTCACTTCATCAGAGGGCTGTTTGAACACATTATTAAGTGAATCCATCTATTGGAGCTTGGATAAGTTGGTACAGCTGTCTAATTTGTACAGCTATCTTTCAAGCTTTCTACTCCACTAATAACTCTGATATCTATCTGAGACATGAGAGCGAGAGAAATATGAGGGGAGCTATATGAAAAGAATATTACCAAGACTGAGACCAATATGGGATTAGGATTTGACTCAACAGTGTTTGGGGTGTCAGTCTGTAAAGCCTGTAATGGAATCTGCCTCACCCTGCCATAAGGAGCTGCAGCCAAAGAATTTCATTAGTCTGTCATTCAGTGGGGAGTTCAAGTGTGATGATAGCAAGAATGAAAATCTGCAGGAGAATATACTGAATATTGGCAAGTTCAATCTACAGTTAGTGGTATCTGCTGTGAAAAACCTGGACACACCGATTGAACATGAACAGTGGAGCATTCAGATTGAGCGTGAGGCAAATTTTCGCCTCACTTTATAGTGGCGCGCTGCAGGGAGAACTTTGCGCCCATTTAGTGTCTGTGGAACAAGTGAATCCCACCTCGAGGAATTGTGGTAAAGCAGGCAGCGCAGGATAACCAACTGTGATAGAAAAGGGATACGTTAAAGTTGAAACATTTTAACCTTATGTAAATGTTAATGTCAATTCCCACACTCATTTGCTGACTGATGGTGTGATGAAAAATATAGAAACAGAAGATTATTACTGCAAAATAAATGTGACATAAAGTCACAAATTATTGGAACAAATGGCTCGCTAACACAAAAGCTACTACTACATTTGTGTTGACGTTGCCCACAGTAACAAGATCACAGGCTTCTTTTTTTTTTAACCTCTAGTAGGACATTTACTGTTTTTCAAGAATCTGTCATTGGACAGTTTGTGCAGTTCATGCAAACTCCCTAACACTTATGCCGACTGCTGTAGCTAGCTAGCAGTGTACACAGTGTTGTCAGTTTCAGCTTCCTAGTGCACATTTGCGTATGTTAGCGCCCACTTGCACCTTTCTATTACCTCTGTATAGGCCTACAATCATATCACCTCTATAATTAGCTTCACAGTTAGTCTGAACAAACTGTACATTTGCATTAACTGATATTAACTGATCTTTTTGGCCAGAGGGAGACTCCAAAGGGAAAAGTCTTGTTCTCTAATTGCTGCACTATGTTCAACAGCTAGTCGCTATCTTTGTCTGTTTGCTGTTTGGTGCTGGGCCCTGATCATTTCATTGATCACTGTTTCTCAAAGCCTGTGAGGGACAGTGAGGAATTTGTTGGTGCTGGATGCTAAAACAAAACTTGGAAGTGGAACTTTGAAGGAATTCATTTTACATATTTTTAATCAGTTATTGAGAAGATTATTGTATATATTCTACCCTCATAATTTATAACTTTGATAAACCAATAGGATACTATAATATAAAAACTATACTAACTAAAATATTCACATGTGAGAGGCTGAAATCAGAGAATTTTGACATTTTTTGTTCGATGGTTAATTTAATATTTGACAACTAATGAATCATTGCAGGTCTAGTGCTGGGCATGTAGTGCACAAAGGGTTCTTTAGAGCTTTTTGCTAAAAACACATAACTGCTGCTCATAGCAATGAGGCTGATTTGAGCGGTGAGACTGCAGTAAGGCTGCAGACTGGAAAACCCAAATGGGCTGAAAGTGCCCTGTAGCTGACTGCACTTTCAGATGATAATTACCTGTCAGTAAATCCTTTAAAAAGAAGGAATGCTTACCAAATCTGTCTGTATTATAAATGCAAACAGTTTAAACACATTCTTTCTTTTAAATCAAAAAGAGGGCAATTAGTAATTAGAGTTAAAGTAAAGCAGTAACTATATATTCAATAAAATGCCAAAATGAAGACATCCAGTTTCGGATACACATGGTAAAAAGAAATGAATCCTTAAAACATCCCATCTTCCTAAACTTGTGTTTGATACACTGTAATGCAAACCAAGAATTTCACATGATTAAGATTTATGTCAGCCTCAGGAGACACTGAGTGTAGGTGGGTTTTTCTCAACTCTATCCCCTGAAGTAAACGCCGTCCTATTTCCTATTGTGAAGAAACTCTAAGCACTTCCTTGAGCTGTTGCCATGAAAACCTCCCTGTCTCACCAAATCTGGGAGACGCTCAGCGGGGTGCCCGCTGGGAGAGCTGCTGATCCCCTTGGTGCTGGGTGTAAACCGGTCCCCTCCCACCCATATGTCCGGGACAGCGGGGGGAGCCGTCACTCATCTGCAGCACCTCTCTTGGCACTTCTCTAATCGTGATTACTGCCTCCAACCTGGGAGTGTGAGAGAAAATCAGCATCCACCTGACTCTATCAGGGGGAAACTCTTTATCCTTGTTTGTTCTAAAAGAGGAGACGTGCTTATGCTGTTAGGACTCACACATTCTCCTTTATGTGATTTTAATTGAGGCAGTTAAGCCTCCCTTGGAGGAATCTGGCTATTAAGCACTCGGAGTTGCACACAAACATGTTTCCGTATAGAATTCAATAGTTACTCATGGAGCAGAAGGAAAGTAAAGCGGGGGTCATTGACCTTTCTTTCTAGCATCTGTGGAGTGTGAATGTTATCATCTGTGAGCAGCGCATGGACAAAGCTCTCGTCTTCATACACTGCAGAAGCAGTATCACACGTGTGTGTGTGTGGGTGGTATGTGGGTGTGTGTTGGGGTGTGGGTGGTAAGTGTTTATCTCTGTGTACATATTGTTATGTGGGGTATGTGTATGCGACTTAATGTGCATTATGTGTGTAGCTCGGCCATCTGGGTATGTGTATTGTTATTTGTACTGCCTGTATTGGTATTGCATGTACATAATGAGACAGTGTTTGTGTGTGAGGGTGTATATGTGTGTGTGCTTCATACAAGGACGTGTGAGATGAAATGTGTTTTTGTGTATGTTAATGCATGTGTGTTGGTGCACATGTGTATGTTTATATTGTGTTTACAGTATATTTCTATAGTTTAGAAATTGCATGTATATGTGTAGTTGGTGTATTTGTTGGTGTGAGCGTGTGTGTGTTGGTGTGTGTGTGTGTGTGTGTGTGTGTGTGTGTGTGTGTGTGTGTGTGTGTGAGTGTGAAGGTCTGACTAAAGCAGATAAACGGCCTCAGTCAGTGCTCACCTGCCAAGCAGCCCAGGGGGCTTGTTGGAGCTTCATTGGTGTGTGTGTGAGTGTGTGTGTGTGTGTGTGGTCAGGATGGGGTTGCCAGGTGAACGGAGGGTTGAGCTTGGCAAACGGGCGGTGACACCATACCACCCTCCCAGCTACTCCGCAACCTCACCTCGCCTTCCAAGCACGGCGTGTATATATCTCGGGCTGAAACATAATGGCCTCTAAAGCCGGGATTGATGTTATCGTTGCCACGGGGTTGCTTTGTGAGCCAGTTAATGGGGTTGTTAACCGAATGTGGCCTGGACAATACACCTCTCACACACACACTCTGCCACGATAGACTCCTGGGGGGGAAAGGAGGGGTTATAACTCCTCTTTTTCACAGAGATGATTTTATTTAGCCTTACCGCATGTTTGCTGCCGGGGCTGAGGACTAGGGCTGTAAAGTTTAGAGTTTTTTCCTCTTTTTCTTTTTTTACGAGAGAGAAAGGAGCCCTTTGTCGCTACTGATGAGTCAGCGGGTTCAGCTTTAATACCTGAGCCTTCACAGGAGTATCGATGCATGCACTCGTGTTTTTATATCCAATTTTGACCCTTGGGAAAGTCCTTGGCGACACTTACCTGAGAAAGTGAAAATGCAGAATGACTCCAGGAGCCGCGCAGTGCTGCAGGATTTCAGCAGGACAGAATTCAGGACTGGAAGGACCACTTTTTTTTTTCTTGTTTGATAGTTGACGTGGGGAGATAGGGGAGGGGGGCGACAAATAACAGAGGTCTGTGGATGCTGATGGTCCCAGTACTATATACTCATAGGTTCAATGTTTTCCCTTAAAGTATACCAACAAAATGACTTGCACTTGTGGAGAAAATGAAGCTAATACAGGTGTAATTTAGACAAATTTACCTCCAAAAGACAAAGGAGTGTAGTCCTACTGATTAGGATGAATGTGCTCAATATGGTGTAGTCTGAAACGAGTTTTAGCGATGCTACCTGGAGTAGTAACAGAAAAGGGACGAGTGTGGAAGCGAAGCAAACCAAACACCACCGCTCTTTCCCCGACTCCCTGCAAACACCACTGCTATATCCTGTTACAGAGAAAATACTGAAGTTAGTCATAACTCTTCACTTGAGTGGGCCGACTTGATGTATCAATCTGCATTTAGCTCCCCACCCAGACTCACACAGAGAAACACAAAACAACTTTTCCTTGTTCTTTGTTTATGAGTCGCTGTAGTTCTAATTGCTGCTGTTCCCACACCATCGCTGTATGGTGTCACTTCTGTTGTCGACGTCTCATAACAATGCGCGATGTGTCAGTTGTTAGCGGTATGTTTTGGGTTCGTCAGGCTTGATTTCACATTTTCGAGGCTTGAAATTGGGTATCATTTCAAGGAGACACGGCTGTGGGTTGGGGACTGTCTCTGGTTACAGAGCTAAGAAGTGGGCACTGGGCCTAATGCAGTCCGGAGATAAAAGTTTCTCTTTTCTGGGAGGAATAAAAAATGATGTGCTATCAAATATCCTTCCCCCAAAAAGATAGGTGAAATACTAATGGCTCTATGCACATATGTGTGTGTGTGTGTGTGTGTGTGTGTGTGTGTGTGTGTGTGTGTGTGTGTCTGTGCGCCAGGGCTCTTGTGCACAAGCCAGTTTTGCTGGTATGCAATATGAATGTGGGCAGAGTGAAATGGTGACTAATTTGGGGGATTCATTTTGAGCAAAGCCTCAGTAGTTTAAGTGCCCCGGTTACTGAACAGCAGGAACAGTCTTCAAAACAGTTCTTCAAGGTTCTACTGTCAGCATTAAGTCCTGATGTGGACACCAGCCTCACTTGGCGAGCTGGAGCAGAAGTAATGAGACCCTGATGGAGGATGAAGCTAATGTGCTAACGCTGTTCTGGGAGAATGTAGTGTCCTCACTTTTACTTGTTAAAATTCTGCACAAAGTAAGCACATGGGCAAGACAGATAAAACTGAACGATTATCGGTTATTATTAGCCTTTGTCAGATAGGCCCTTCAGTTCCCGAGATACTTTCCACTGATGAAGTAAAAATGGAGATGATGCATGCACATGTTTTTTTTTCTTTGGAAAATGAGATAGAATCTTAGATAGAAAAGATAAAAGGGTGTTTTAGACTCATATTTCAGAAAACGGTCCAGTTGTTTTCAGCAGAAGGGATAACATTGTATTGCTTCAGTTGATTTTGAAAGCGGGACCTTTCTGTGTAGAGCATGGGAGGGCTGATCGGTACTTAAAGTATTGATACTACAAAACAAAGGTTTCTTTTCAGTATCAATACCAGCATCATATGACCTGATACTGTAAAAAAGAAGTACTGCATTTCCTTGTGTCCATGTATGTAGCCATCGCAACCTTAGTTCATATAATACAAATTATGAACATTTTTATTCACCTTATGACCAACGGCACATGGCTTTACTTTGCATCACAGCACAACTGACTCTTAAATAAATGGTATTTTGGGATCTGTATTGGTAGTGGTAGTCTTGCAAAACCAGATGATTGCAGACCAATTGTCTGGGAATTTCTAAATGCAAAGTAGTTGCTTGATCCGCGGTAAGAATGGCTGACAGACGTATGCCCCTTACTTCAAGGACAAGCTTTACCGGAAACAATGCTCTGCCACTATTCTATTTGCAACAGACAGCGCAATCAATGGCGTCATTAACGTGTTGCCCAAGGGAGACGTACCGGTAAATAAGCAGCTCTACCTGATGTTAGCTTCGTTTTAGAAAGTACACTCACCTCCAGTTCCCCCTGTGGCCTTTCCATCCCAATCTCACCAAACTTTTTCTCACCAAGTGTTTTTCTCCTCCTTTTTTGGCCCTTTCAGCACAAATGTCGCTGCATATAAACAGTGCAAGCTGCTGGTTGGTGTTTGTTTTGGTACAAGAACAGTTGGCGTCCACATGGGATTCGCAGGGTTGTACGCCTCCAGAGCTCCTGTGGTCACTGACCAGTGGTTGAGTGTTGTCTAGTATATTTACTCAGTCCTAAGGTTTATGCTCCTTCCTGACTGTCAAAGAATTAACAATTCTGTCCAACTTGCTGGAAACAATCTGTATGTGTGGCTCGTCCAGTCTTTGTAGGTTTCAGCTAGACTTCAGGTTTGTCCCCAGCTCATACTTGTCAACCTTGAGATGTCAAAAATAGGAGGATTTCAAACCAAAATGGGCAGTCCTCACCCAGAAAAAAGGAGTTCAGAGACTGTTTCCTGCATCCTTGTGACTTTTAAAGAATGGAAAAGACAACCTAATAAGAAGCCTACACAGCAACAGCATTTTTATGTTAATGTTTAATTCTCGGGAAACAATACAGAATAACTCGGCCCTCTGGCTTGAACTTGCAAAAAACTGATATTCATCAGTTTCCATTCATTCATTCATTTTTTGCCCCCTCATTTTTTTAGAGAGCCTTTGCACCCCATTTCCCTCTGAGGAGGATGAGGTGAGAGCTTCTACGTGCAATCTAGGTAGACTGGTGACTTTTAGAGTTGTAGCGCTGCAAACACGGAGCCTGTGTAAACCCCACTCCGCCCCGCCTACATGATGTTTTAGTGTCCCATGTATTTCAGCCGTTATACATGCTATACAGTGAAGTTTGTGATAAATGAGAGAAATGCGGGAGAATTGTGAACCAGGGAGGAAACCAGCTTTACTACCTTGTAAACAGAAACCTATTAAATTTAGATTTTTTTAAAACTAGCCAAGCAGACGGGCTGATCTAGAGGCGTGGCATGTGGTAGCAGCTGCCACCCTTAAAAAATTCCTGGTCACCCCAGTTGCCACCCCAGTTTGCTGTCCAATTTAACACATTCATTTAGATTTAATTTTAACGTGTTAAAAATGGAAATTAATTTAATGTCTGTTAAGTTCAATGAAAAAAGACGTTTCTGGAAAAAATATTAGTATTTCATAAATTATAAAGCATAATATAACCTGTGGCAACATGTAAAGCTGCTGATAAATAAAGCTGCTGTGATTTCAATTGGATTAGCTTTATTGGCATGCAGGCAAACAGTGCAGCAGACCATTACAACCAGTGGAGATACAGGCACCTGTCTATTGAGTGCTGTTTGCATCAGTAATGGGGATCTGCACAGCTCCTGAAAGGCATAAAAAAACAGAGGACACAGAAAAACATGCTGATAAGAGCGCCTTTAACATATACAAACAGAATGTGATTTGCCGGGGTAACGAGAAGGGAGTCCGTTTTATCCTGGCTGCCACAGTGGGGGGAGTCCTCTCAAATAAAATATTCCATATTTTGCATATTTGTGTCCGATATAACCACAGGAGGAGAATCTAACTCTTTCCTACTGGCCACAGTGGAAGGTGGATAAAAAAGAACGTGTTCCTTTCAGGGTTTTTTTTTTTAGCCAGAAAGGTTTATTGAGTAGAAAAGAGGCTCTGATCGATGTTCGGAACCTGTCAAACCCACAAACTCAACAGCCACTGTCATGATTTACTTGCAGTTGGCTAGAGGTTAGCAGCAATTTCACACCCTGCTTCCAAGACATGTGAGCTATACTTGAAAGCATCAAACCTCCGCGTTTAACCCTTGGCCTCCGTGTTAATTTAAATGCACACTCTTATGGACAATGAATCATAAAATGGAACCAGAGAGACGATAATAGCACTGAAGCTTTTGAGGCCAGTAAACAGGTCAATGAGCAGTGGTTACATATGGAATTATGTGTTTTTAGCATCAAGGCATAAGACCTCCATTCAGGAGTTGATTCCTTTCCTGAAAGCCGCTTAGATGTAATGGACATTGCATGATAAGCTGCACCAAATGCTGTAAGGACTCCCTTTTATTGTTTCGGTTTGATTCAATCACTAAAAGGCACCTAAACTGCTGTGTTTACTTACTGTCAAATGGAAGAAGCTCTGAGTTGATGGAAATGTTAAAGTGCTCATCTGAGTCGCCTTCAGTTGTTACCATGTGCTCACAGCAGTTAAGCTTTATACATGCAGCCATGAATTGTTAGCTGACTTTTTTAAAAGCCAGATTAGGTCTCTCAGCTCTCAGAGAGCAGACAAGCCACTCTGCCTTCTTGATGAAGATTGTTGGGGCTGTATACAGCTTGTGAGGAAGACCTGCAGACACTACCCAGGGCTGAAATAAAAATCAACTCCTCTGCAATGTTCAGTAAAAAAATATATATTTAGCATTTTTTATTTGCAGGTAGTTCTCCTAAAAGTATGCTAAAATGATCATCAATCATAGGTAATGCGGTAAAACACAGAGCTCTTTGATAGAAATGAAACAATTCTGGGTTCATTGTTGGCACTGGAAATGGTATGTTGTATGATTTATAGCATTAAAATATTTATCACAAGTAACAGTTCTCTATCAAGGAATTTACATGTGATTATTGGGTTAGTGTATTATAATGCAGCAATTTATATGGCTTTTATAGTAAGATGAATATGGAAAGTGTGAATTTTATCATAATGTTTTATTTCCTAAATGATATTAATGAAGAAAATGACTAGTACTTGTTGTTGTTGCTTCATTGTGTCCTCCCCTCCCCACTGAAACCAAATCACTTCAGCAAACAACATCCCCACAGCGGTCTTGCACAAATACAATACCATAAAGAGACAATGACAATGACCAGGAATTGGAAATTAATTTATGCCTAGGGGACGCAGTGGTGATTCACGCATTCTGCACACTGCTGAACAAACACACTGTTGATTAGCGGCACAAGAGCCATTGGACCCACAATCAACCAGTTTATTCAAAATCATCATCTAGGCACATTAAGCAAATAGCATTGAGAATCTACAATTGAGGAATTCTGCAATAAGCCGTGGTGAGGTTTAATAAACACACATCTGCAGCCAACCTGAAGTACCAGTGAACAGTGAAAGCAACCAAGTTTGCTCACTTAATTGCTGAGTGCCATTGTCCAGCTCCTGCAAACTCAAACTTGCGTTAGCTGTCGCTCTTTCATGGGTCCAGCTGAGATGATGGGTAATGACCAGACTGTCAACACTCAGAGCAATAGGTTGTCCTCTAACCTCAGCATTCCGTATGGTACTCAAACATATCGACACATGAGACTACAGAAACAGCTAACAACATCAGTGCCCACACAGATATTGCACCGATCAAATTACGCTACCTGGAGAACACTAATGTAGAGGGCGCTGTTACTGCAGAAAAATTCATAAAGCTTACATTTATTTTTATCTTTAATTTTTTTCTATGGGACGAAGTACATGTATTTGATGTATTGGTAAGCTTAGAGCTTATTGGTAAGCTCATTTTCATATGCAGTCTCCTCTTGGCAGATCACAATTAAAAAAACACACACACAATGACAGAACAGCACAAAAAAAAAAAAAAGAAACAAGCAGGACACATAATAAAGAAGTTAAACTTTTGTTTTGATAATTGTATACTAAGCCAAACCAGCCTCATTGCAGGTGTGTTTTCTTTACTTCTTAGAGTGTCTCGTACAGGCGGTTATTCTTTTACTGAGTTCATCCACTCCTGCCCTCCATGGCTTTAATGTACTTTTGGGATAAAGTGATTATATATACCAACACCTGTAGTCTTTGCTATAATAACTACATACTGTATAATAGTAACCTTATAGCACTGTGGCCTCCCATCCCCTAACTTATCCTGACAGAGTAAGAATAAGAATATATGGCAACCCCAGCAAAGTGGCTATGCTGTAAGACTGTAAAGGAGTAAAAGCCAAGCTGAAAGAGAGGGTTCAAAGTGTTACTTTAAAGACATCTAAACAGATATTTGAATGGAAGATCACCTCTAAATCGAGGGCAGGGCCTCTCAAACGAGGGTGACAAGGTCTAATTCCCTCTGCTTCAGAGCCAGTGGACCAGTATTTTGGGTTTGCCAGTACATTGGGCAGATATTGCCATTTTCTAAAACGTCTAATATTGATCTATGGGATAGCATCCCATTCCCATCTTACCTTTACTGGATGGTTAACAGAAGAGAACCAGAGGAAATATGTGGAGAGCGAGAACGATGACATGGGACAAAAGTTTTCTTCTGAACTCAAACCCGTGAAGTTGAAGCTTTTAAGCAGAAGTGATCCTAATGCAGCATTTTAATGAAGTTCTTGTCATCCACATCTGAGTTATTAAGCTAGACTATGGCGAAGCCCACAGCCGCAACGCTCTCCCCTCCCCTTGGATCTCAGAACAGGCTATACTTTACTCTTATTTCAGCCATCTTGCCAGTCTTTCTTAGAGTGATTCAGCCTTTTTGTATGACTTTATCAAGTGACTCAGGGAACTGCGAGGAGGGGATTGGGGAGGAGAACAGATCAAGTGGTTTACTCTAATGAGCCCTGTCAACAGTGCTCTGCCTATAAACAAATGGGGCTGACAGATGACACAGTGGCAGCACTCGTCTCTGTCTCTCCGGCGAACCACCTGTCGACGCCGGTTTTGGACTCCAGGAAATGTGTCGCTCTGTCGAGAAAGCTTACCGGTGCCTTTTCGCTCTCTCTCTCCATCAGTCTCTCTGTCATCTCTCTCCCATTCTTCTTCTCCAAAACACAGACTCACACTTTTTAGGGCATCATGGAAAGTCATTAGTCATTATTTTCTCTGCTGTCTCTCTACCCACACATACGCTGTCACTTGCCAGCTCTCTGCCGCTGCTCGAGAAATTATGAATTATGCTTGTGTCTCACTCTACAGGGGCTGCGACTAGGAAACACCAACCGTAGAGCTGCTGCTCTGTTTATTCCTCCTCTTAAATGTGGACTTTTTTTTCTCCAAGCCCGTCAATCACAATTTAAACTACCCTGGTCACCAAGTATACTGCAGTGCACCATATTGAGACAAACCGCCTAATTTGTATCAGCATTTCACAACTTGTCAACTTGTCGCGTTTGGTGTGACAAAAAGGAAGAGGGCCACTTTTCTGTTGTTGTCATTTATACCCGGCACAGTGGAGACCGCCCGCCACTAAATGTTCTCCATTTCTTAATTTTACTGCGAACGCCAGCATGGATCCGTCGGAGTAGCCTCACTGCCATTCACTCGGGTTTAATTGGTATTCACTTGGAAGCCTGCTTGGCGCTTCACAAGCTGTGCAGCCTCAGTATGAGACTGTTTGACTTTAGTAAGAGCATGTCAGATTAGAGTGTTATTTATAAAAGGGAATGGATGCACAAGTGCCAGAAGAGTCAGGGGTGGAGGGGTTTGGCGTTTTCCAGGCCCCCAGCGCATTGCACATCCCTTGCCTTTCTTCGGGCTTTGGGTATAAGGCTTGCAGGTAGGGCTTGGAGATAAAACAAACTCGATACAGGATCGTGATCCTATTATGTCGATAACTATGATAACCTTCAGTGGAGTTTTTTTCTCAATTGATCACACAGCAGAAATATACACAACAACAGCCAGTCAGTCCCATCTCCTACCGCAAAGAACTGTTTGATCTACCAGTGAAGAAAGTGGATTCCTCTGGAAAGAGGAAAAGAACAAGTGGAGACATGAAAGTACCCGGTGAAAGTGAACTCCAAGTTATCTAACGTTATCCTGCAAGGCTGAGGACATTGTCGACAAGAAGAGTAACATGACTTCAATTATATAATGTATATAATAATAATATATAAGTGGGCTAGATATCTTAAAAGTGAAGTCCAGATTAAGATGGACTGCGAAATATACCATCTAACTGAAGGTATATTTCCAACCAAGATGGGAAACCCATCACCTTGAAAATGTACCATCCCAGCGATAAGGCATGTTGGCAAAGTTAAATGTTTATGTTATTCTATTGTTATGTTAGTAAACTATATTCTAAAGTTTAATTTATGAACCCTCTGGTTTCTTCAGGCTTCAGTCATTCCTAGATTGATTAACCGAGTCTGGTTAGCTTGTGGATTATGCAGCACCCACATTCGGTATAAGCCACGCTTATTCTAGCTATGGAGTATGGATATGAATATAGATAATTTAGTTGGCTGAACAGATAAAAATAATGTGTACTCCCTGATAAAAATCAGTATTGATCAATATGGAAAACAATATCCTGATCATAATTTTTGTCATATTGCCCCGGTGCTACTTGCAGGCTGTAAAAAGCTCTGAGGAGCAGCAAGAAAACACATGTGACAGGCCCTAAGCCGATGACTAAAAATGGGCGCCCTGTACCCGTCTCAAGCTATTTGACAGGTTGATGAACATTTCCAACCGGGGGCTCGCAGCATGTTGCCAAAGAGGATTTTCAAATAGAGTGTCTTTTTTTTCTTTCTTTAATGCATTCAATGGAATAAGAGCATTGTGCATCGTGCTGTGTTCTCATGCCTTTTGTGTTACATAATATGGTATATTGTCCGTGTGTCGCTTGCACAGCGAGCCTACACATGCTCTTTGAAGTGGATAAGTGTAGTCCAAATTATTAATGCTAATTCTGCTACAGCTGATTTAGCTTTCCCCTTGTTAGCAGCACTGAGCGCTCAAAACATACAGTAGAGGCCCCTGAGGGACTGTGTTTCTGCCAATTTCCTTAGCCGTGCTCTCACAGCTCAGAAGAGAGGGGTAGAATGCACTGATTTAGGAAGTGTGTCAGCCTTTCCTAAGAACTTATGCATAGCTAATCCTGTAAAACCCATTGATCACTGACGCACGCCTGTATACGTATTGAGGTATTGATTAAAGATTCTGCAAGGACCCTTATTTAGAATACAGGGCTTTCCCATGGCAGTTTTCTCCTTTAACTGTAGTGCTGCATGTGCCTTAAACAAAGGCCTGAACACAGCCTGTAAATGCACATTTCAGAACTTACTAAACTGAACCTGACCTAATATTTGAATACCATGATAGTGGCATGGCTCTAGGGGTGGCTGTGTTGGTTTGTCAGTTGGCCGGCCCACCAGTTTTATCCAAACTGCTGCACACAGTGAGCTTACATTTTGTACAGACATTCATCTTCCCCTCAATATGAACTGCAATAACTTTGATCTTCAGACTTGTCAAAATACAAAGTAACACATTCTCACAAATATGAAATAATTCATTCTGCAATGGCAATAACATATTAGATTATATATTATAATATTATATAAGTTAGACCCAGGGTGCAAACTACAGGAGCTGGGTCCTCTTAGTAAAACATGAGTAAGACATGAAACACAATTTAAAACATTTTTGGAGGTAAAGTCTAAAATATTGACAATATGCTATTTTTGCCATGCATTTCTATTTTTCTATCACCACGGATTGTGTGTGAAGTTGGGTTATCAATGCATAATTCATGCAGGCACCCTGCATGAGGGTGCTATTTTTGCCATCGAAAAAAACCCCACCACTGTAAAAAAAAAAAAAAAAAAGCCATGGCATAGTTTGCACACTGGTTAGACCAATGCAGAAAATCAGCTTTACCTGTAAGTTCATAACAAGATCACCTTTGCCTTATCCTAGTATTTGCCTGATGAATGTGGCAGGTAGCTCGCCAAGCTAATGCAATGCATTGGCAATGCTCTGCCTCTCTTCCTGCTTCCCAGTGGGAATTGGCTCAGTCAGAAAGGCAGAGAGAGAGACATTTATTAATATACGTAGCTGAAAATAATAAAATCCGAAACCGACCGAAATGTTAGGCTACACAACAAAACAAACCTGACCCTAAATTCAACACGTTGTTAGGAACCAATGGGTTATGTAAGAGCCAATCAAACTAACCATATCCAACCCCAACGCATCAGCCCATGTACTGTATTGTAGTTTCTAACTCTCTTATCTTCTCTGTCGTCACAGGGCTGAAGGTGCGTGAGGTGATGATCAATGTATCCCGCCAGCAGGTGGAGGATTTCCATGGCCCCGAGGACTACTGGTGTCTCTGTGTCGCCTGGAGCCACCTGGGCACCTCCAAGAGTCGCAAGGCTACTGTCCGCATCGCCTGTGAGTATGGAAACACCTCAGTGATCAGTGCTGTCGCAACTGTGTCACAAAGCTTCATGTAACATGCATCTGGCAACATATGGCAAGAAAACTGTTGAACTGACAAGGGAATAGTCTGAGGAGATGGGTGGGTTTCCAAATGAAGTAAACTATCTTGTCTTTGGCCTTATTGTCTATATCAGTCCTAAGTTACAGCTTTTAAACAATCAGTTCAATTGGCTTGAATAAACTTGAATAAAGCCAAATAAATCTACCAGTGTTGGTGTAGGTGAAACTAGTACCTGAAACTTATGTATACTAAATCAACTACTGTGCTAATCAGTAGTGTTTACACTAAGACAGATAAGTTGCCTTGATACAGTAGGCTTAGATTTTGTTCACACTGATCGTATTCAGGTCAAGTCAGACTGAAAATTGTTTTGTACAGACATTCATCTTCCCCTCAATGAAATTGTTTTTCTGCTGCAGTATACACGTCTGCTCTAGATACATGTCCTATGGTCTGCTATAAGAAAACGAAGGGTCAAATCTATATGTTTGTGCATTAAGCAGCTGGAATGCTGTTAGTGCTCTGGCTACATAGTTAGAGAACCTTTCTGAAGACAGCAAATTTCAGTCATTTCAGTCTCAGACAGCAGCCTGAAACACATAAAGAGTGAAACAATCCACACTAGCTTGAAATTCTCCTTTCATCCCGACAGCAAGCAATAAATGAAATGCTCGGAAAAGGGAAAGGAAAAGGAAAGAACCCCAATATGTGTGGCTGTCACAGACGTGTATTAAGCCCAGCCAATCATTTCATTCGGGCCAAATGAAATGATTTGTTGATCGGGAACTTTTCAAAATCTAGCCCTTTCTTGTTAGTTTTTCCAACATTACCTTCTCAAGCTGTAACCAGTTCAGAACAGAACTGCTAATGTCAACACTGGTTAGTTAATATGCTAAACTGCTAACAAAATACCATCTGTCCTTAGCCTGTAAGTTGGAGTTAGCAGAGCAGGATTACTTTGACTTTTCCTACCCCTGGCCGTGGAAGCATGTCACAATGAATAAATTAAAAAATAAGGTCACTTTGACATGATTTTGGACTGTGAGCAGTGATGAATAATTGTGATTTCAGTTGGACTTTAAGTTAACTCCGGTGTGTTTGTCCTTTTATTTCTGTTCATTCAGGCTGATTAGAATTTTCATCCAACCCCCTACAGTATGTTGATAATACAAATGAACTGAGATCTCAACCCACTTCCAGTCAAACTGATGTTGTTCATTTATGACGCAAACATCAAATGGACCAAAGTGTAGGATTTAGTGGCATCTAGCGGTGAAGTTGTAGATTGCGACCAACTGAATACTGCCTGCCTTCCAAGCGTGTAGGAGAAACTATGGTGGCCGCGAAAACACAAAAAGCCCTATCTAAAATCAGTACTTGGTTTGTCAGACAACGTACGAACAGACAATGTAGATAACAAAGATGATTATACACTAATGAAAACATACCTATGAATATTATATTCCATTTCTGCCAATAGATCCTCCTAAATGTTACACACTGGACTTTTAAGTCACATATATGACACTTGTATGGATCAAATAGAACTGATTACAGCTTGTGTCCAGTTATTTCTTGTGACCACCAGAGCAGAATATAAATGGAAAAAATAAATGAAAGATAAAAGCAGATAAAAAATAAAGCCCTCAAGTGCAGTGAGGTAAAGCATGACTGGCTGTCAGTAACTGGAAAAAAAGCTCCTGATTTTTCCCTGGAGGTCCCCCATAGTATTATGATCATGCAGAATGACAGGTCACCAAAACTGATTTACAATGTGTGTCCATGTGACTTCAACCCCATACAGACTGGAGATAAAAAAAGGGGACATTGGTAGACGTTTCTTTTGGACCAAACTATGTAAACACAGCATGCTGACATTATCTTAGCGGAAAATGAATCAGATTTATCAGCGGTGAAATAATCAATGCCCAGAAACGAATGCTGTCTGATCAAGTTTAGACACAATCAGCTATTCACAGCCAGTTGGTGTCCAAATCCAATACTGCTGCCAGAGGGCGTTATAGGTTATCTAGGAGCCCTCCTCTGTGCAGAATTTAATGTTTTTATGTAGCCCTGAAGAGAAAGCTGAGAGAAATCACATACTAAAGAAGTCTTTTCTTGTCCTCTAAAGGAGGGAAGTAAGAATTTGAGTTTAAATATGATGTGATGTCAAAATCTTGATCTGCTTGGATTTGCATATCATTGTCTTTGCACTTACCCACTTGCCAGCTGAACTGAGATTCTGAGGCACGATGACAGAGTCTCCTCCCTGTATTTGGATCCCTTATATGCAGTGAATTGCTCATGATCCTAGGCTACATGAAACCCATTCATAACCCATGTTGAAATTTCAAAGGCACATTCCTACTTTCCAAAAAGGCTGACATTTTAAAGCTTTTCAGTGGATAGCAGCAGTGCAATAACCTATCAAAGGCAGTATTGAGAATGGGCAGAATGGGATCTGTCACTATTGTGTGCACATGAATGCCCGGGATGATCAGAGCAATCCTTGTGCACTTCCTCCATCCAGTGTATCCTCCAAACCACCTTGTCAACAGATTACTCGGCACAGGGCCATGGGATCCTCTCTATCTTATACAGGCTGTAGTGGGTTTTGAAGGTCGTGGCGTGCAGAGCCAGGGGCAGGCCGGCGTGTTAGCTGCTGAAGAGGATTGAGGCCGGGCTGACCGTAACACTTGACACCTGACAGCTGCCTCTTATCTCCCCACACAGACCTGAGGAAAAACTTTGAGCAGGACCCCCAGGGGAAGGAGGTGCCAATCAACGGGATGATCGTTCTGCACTGTCGCCCTCCAGAGGGAGTGCCTGTGGCGGAGGTAAGGCCATCGCCCCTCGCTCCTCCTGCACAGTGGGAAGCTTATACTCCCACTGAGCAGAGGAGATCTGCATCAGAGCGGCCATGCTTATTGTGCGAGTGAAACTGCTCAGGTTTTACCTTCAGCTCCGCTTTCTCTGACCTTTAAAAAGTTAGTCATGGTAGTCAGTCACAATATACATGATTCTAATATTAGCCAGGTTTGTGATCATCTGTGCTGGTTTGTCTTTTATTAGATCCGTCATTTTGTCTGCCCAGATTCTCATGCATTTACCACACTGATGGATCGAACTTCTATATCTGATTATTGACAATGGATAAGAGCCTCAATAACACTTCAGCCTTTGTAGGGATATGATTATATATATGTTGAGACAATGTAAATGTGTCAACAATCAGAGGAATTTACTGTACTGCCTCTAAATTAACGTTACATTTATTTTTAATGTTCTTATGAGACTGTTCAGATTTTTGCATAAATGTGATTAAGCATCTTGATCTGTAAGGGATTTTCTGGCTTTTTTATCCATTAATTTCCAATGGCTTCCAGAAAAACGACCACATTATTATTATTATTATGTACCTATACTATATAGTATACCCAATGCTGTGAGAAGAGGATTTTATCCATAGTGCCTGCTCCTAATCCACTGCATTGCCAGTGTCAGACTTCAGCATGTAGCCATTTTTTATCATCATGTTTTTGTTGTTTTAGTGACAGTTTAGGCTCCAACATAACTCAAGTTGTGGACACACCAGCACAGGACTTAAAATGATCAGGTGTGAACATGTCACAGTGCCCCAGTTTCTTTCGGTGTACTGCATAGCATTCAGGTTTCTTAAAAACATGGGGGTCTTATTCATGTTTTTGGAACCAGGATATGACCCCATCAAATGCAGGTTAAACCTGCAATGAACGTGCCTCAGCCAACTAAATATTGTGTTGACCTGAAAATCTAAGTCGAATGGATTTTACAGTCCATTATTACACAGTTCTCTGGTTCCAGCTTCTCCGTTGTGAATGTTTGGAATATTTTCGAGTCTTCTATCATAGTAAACTGTATATTTGTAAAACCAAAAGACATTATTATGATAGGTATGTTTCCTTGTTATCTAACATTTTATAGACCAAACAATTGAGTCACTGAGAGAATAATCATTAATTGCATCCCTAACATGTCAACCAGGTGTCTCTATTAGGGACGTAATTTGATTGAGCTATATTGACATTTAAACATCATTTAACCCACTGACCGGAAAAGCGCGCGCGAGAGAGAGAGAAAGACAAAGAAAGCGCATGTGTGTGGGCGAACAAAAGTGAGACAGAGAAGAATATGGGTAGCGGGAGAGAATTTTTATTTGGTAATTATTCAGTGTAATTCTTGTGCTTATCAGTGAAGTGTGTGAGGCTACACTGCAGAGTGGAGTCTCTCCTCAGGGTGAAAACGAGAGATTAACCTGTGACAGCTGTGACAGGCTAAAGACCCACATCATACACACATTTCCAGTGGGAAAGGGCTATAAAAGGGATACTCCAAAAGCCTGACCATAACTGGAATATTAATGTGTATGTAAACACAGTCAATATTTACATGTATCAGGACAATCTTTATGAGATGGCTCAGGGTGAAACATACGAATTCTGTTCTAATCCACTAATACTGTAGGGTATTTCTATAGTAGGGGAGGTAGTCACGCCTAGCCAGGCCGTGTTTTTCCACTGCACTGCACAGCGTGGTAAAGTACCATGATGACATGTTGGAGGCGAGCTGGTCACAAACCACAGTAAGAGCATGTCGCCTGCAGCCCTTTTCAGCTCACTCTGGCTGTTTCTGCTTGTACTATTCCTCCCTGTGATATTTAAAATCCTGATCCGCTCCCCAAATAACACAGAGAATGTCAATGTCTGGTTGATTAGACCTGTTTTTATTGAAGAATAGCACGTCTAACAGCAGACTGGATTTTCTATTACTTCCTCAAAATGGAAGAAATATTCGTTTTGCATCAGCAGTTAACTTAACACAGCCAGGGGCGGATCTAGAGAAATATTGATAGGGTGGCCAGAGAGTGGCCCCTTAGGGAGTTGCAGAAATATATATTCTGATTTAATTGCAAACAATTACATATATCAATACTTGCTTGGAAAAGCCCCCAAATGAAGATATTTGAACTCAAAAACATTACATTCTCTTCACTTTAGTAAAGCAATGAATATAAATATCTAAAGGTGGCATTAGAAATCAATTTTCATAGTTTTTCACTGGACTTAAGCCTATCACAGTATAAAAAATAATTTAATTAATATCCATTTTTATCACATTTTTTAAATTAATCTAAATGAATGTGTTATGTTTGAAAGCATAAGCACCAAACAGGGGTGACTGGGGCACTACCAACCCATGCCAGCCTTCTGGATCCAACCCTGAATAGAACTCCAATAGGGCTGAATACAATCAGTAAAAAGCAAAATAAGGCTAATATTGTGCAGTGGAACTAACAACAGAGATTCAGGTACAAGTACAAAGTACAGAGAGCAGAACACTGTCAGAAGGTACCTGGACTGTCTTCAAACCACTCACCCATTCGCACACACTCAAACAACTTGGGACCTCAGTATCGTGCCCAAAAACCAGGGTGCAAAATGATGCATTTGTCCACTGGCCAAATGGCCAATGAATGTTCAAACGTTACTAGCCACTCAATAGGTCACTGCTTTCAAGGCTGGTGTATGAAGCAAATCTACCAGTTGCATATTTTACTGGTGTCCACGGTGGCATGGACACTTAAACATACATCCTGGAGGAGCCAGGGATTGAACCATCAGCCTTCTGAATATTGGACTACCGGCTCTACCTCCTAAGCCGCACACAGGCGCCCCCTGAAAAAGAGACGCATAGCAGTGCAGAGGAGATACGGTCGGCAGTGCTCGGCCCTGCTAACTAGCAGGACCACAGCAGCGCGGCTTGGCAGTATTTAACATTGTTTACCTGCTAAATAGCACTTCACTGTGAATTGTTGCTCTGGTGGTTTTAGCATTTAAATCATACCTTGTGGCAACTTACACCGCTGCTCCCAGTGAGACGGAGAACAGATGCTTCTCGCAGCGTTATCAACCTGCGAGACCGACTTGTGGGGCAAATATAGCATTTAAATGTCTCTGAAAAAACGTCACGAAAAGTGCACATTCCTCTCCTTCTGTACGGTATTTGGCCCAGTGACAATCAGCAAGAACAATGGATGTGTAATTGATGTGTGCAGGGAGCAGATTTAAGCGGAGGTCAACCTCCGACCCTGCGCTGTATAAATGATTCAACATGGAAATAGAGGAGTGATGTCGTTCCAGCGCCGCAGAGTCCATGGCAGGGATAAAAATAGTTGAATCTGAGCAGGACAGACTGAATCACATCCTGCCATCTAGTCCTTTGTCAACACAAATGAGCCCAGCCACAAGAGATGGGAGTGAATAATGTAGAGAGCACAAGGCAGATATCCTCAGCCGAGTCAATATCAGTGCACCTCGTCCATGAAATATTGAGATGGCGTCCATAAGTGTGGTAGTGTGAGGTTTCAGAGTGCAGCTGCAGGATGGATGCCACTGTAGCGGACACAGCGCAGGCCCAATAGAGTGCAAGCCTGTGGTTGGCGGCGCAAACACTGGGCTTCTGAAGGGTGCGTTTGGAAATCACCCTCGTCAGCAAGGATGTCAGAGTGAGCTAATGAGTCTCCAGGCACTCGCAGTGGAATCATTTTGTATCATGGGGTTCCAACGGTTTATTTAAGCAAGAGTCTGTCAGGAATGTCTCGTTGACTCTGGAGGTATTTATTTGCATGAGGGAGTAGATATATAATAGATATATTTCTGACAGTGCTGTAATGTACTGCCATTCTTTCCATCCACTTACCTGTCCCATTAGACTGTATGTTTTCAAGAAACATTTGGCATGTTTTTCCACTTCTCTTTTCAGTTTTGTTTTGTTGGAGTCAGTATTATACTGTACTATGAACTGGAGATGAGATTATCAGTACTTGCTTTTCTAGTATCTAGTTGATACTGAGCTTAGATAGAGACACGTTTATTATTGCTTGAAGATGACATTTAGGGCTGCAACTTCCATTCTCAACAGTTGTAAGTAATTTTAATTTTCTTAATAATTCCCTTTATATTTTTCCCATGGGCCCCATTTGAGAGCTACTGTTTTAAAACATAAAATATTATGCTTTGAATAATAATTTGTGCCTTACTTTTCTACAAAAGAGTTCAAATACCTTGCGAAAAAACTCTCAAAATGATATCTTCTCCCTCTTCCTCATTAAAAAATCCTGAATCTATCAATATGTAGATATTTTTGATTTCAAAAGTTTGCAAAGTGCACTGGACGTTTCAGGTTTCCAGATCAAGTCACATACTGGACCATGGATGGCTTTCACACTAGCTGTGAGGTGACAAAATGAGATCTAAGTTGTTGCTTTGTGTGTAGGCTACATAGCCTTTCAGGCTACATAGCTTCTGTCCTAAACTTCTGATTGGTAGAGCTGGTAAGCTCTGCAGACACTACTCAGGACTCACAAAACCAAACGTTCTCCTCTGCATGATTTGTTTACCATATTTATATTCTGATTTACAGGTGTACTTTTGTTTTATCATTCTAATCAAAAGATGCTATAATTTAACATCAATCAAATACCACATTGAATTGTTATTGATTAAATCAAACATTTGGGATGAAAAAAAATCATCTGTTTGTGTTTAGAGGTATAAATCATGCAAAATCTCAGTCTCACTTTTCCATCAGGGAAGCTAAATATAACTCTCAGGGATGATGCATTAATAATACAAAAACTCTGCCCACATTTTGAATTCTTTTGTTAGACCTCTATAAGGTATGAAGACCACTTTTATTGTGTTTTTACCTCATTATTTTCCTTTAGTGTCTGGTTGTTAAACACCAGTATATTATACAAAATGTGTGGGTGTTATTACATAATGAAGTGGAAATGGTAACATGTTATCAAATTATTACACAATGAGGTGTTATCACATAATGTGTTGTTACAAGCCTCTGTACTAGAATTGAGGAGCCAGAACAAACTGATAATCAGACGTTTTAGACATTGTTATTGAAAATGTTGCACTGAAAGTCAAATGAGGCATTGTATTTGTGCATAAGTGTGTGTGTGTGTATAGGTTATTTATTGTAACAGCATTCATTTTTCAGCCTTTAATGTAAACATTGTAAGCCTCAGTAAATCATCATATAAATCAATATTCTGTTAATGCATTTCTATCACAGTAATTAATCACTATATGAGAACCAACTCTATTCAAAGACCTTTCCGTGACAGTAGCGGTCACTGTAAAGTCTTATATACAAGTGATAAAAATATAACTCACTGCATATCAGACATATCAGCAGGATTGACATTTTTGTAGTATTGGGAGTTGTATGTTGTTTTAGATGACTAAGAAAAAGACAGGAAAAGCTTGTTTTACCTGCTCCTCTGAGCGGCCGTGCCTGCCAGAGGACTGTCATCCCCACACCTCTTTAGTTGTCTCCCTGCGGTACCTTCAAGTCACAGGTCTCCAAATCACTTCTGCAGCACATGTGCCACAACAGTGTGAGTAAAGTGAGTGCATGTAGAACCGCCCTATTGGGAAGCATGAGACGGCATTGTGAGCTGCACTCAAAAGCACATTCAAGAAAAAACAATAAAAAACATGAGTAAAATACATGTTTCATGCTCTGTTGCGGTCATAAAAATACTGACATGGAAATCACAGTTGAGCACTAGTGCTGATGTCAACATAGTGAGAAACTCAGTACAGTACAAGAACAGTACGGTTTTATTTGTCACAGGGTCAGCGGTACAATGGAATGTGTCGGACGAGAAGAGACAGGTCAGCTCAGCAGTAGCAGTGCCAGTCACAATAACAGCACCAGTCATATAAAGATAAAATAAGGTAAAGAAAAAGAAAGAAAGATTAAAATAAAAATGGAATGAGATGAGATAAAATATAGGTATATAAATATGTGTATATGTTATACTTAAGTATATATTAATATGCTGAGTATTGAAGAAGTATCACTGTTATGAATATATAAACATACTATATATATATAAAAATATAAATATACACATTATATGACTATATGAAAAAAGATTGTGTAGTTGTATACAGATGCACATTGTGTATTTATCAGTCCTGGTACAAAAGCAGCAGATATAGTTGAAAGTGCACTTCACAGTCACAGCAGTGCTTTTAGGTTGATGAGTTGAGAAGGTGGTAAAAACTTGAGTCTTCTGGTACGTGCAGCCATGCTTGTGGATCGTCTGCCAGACGGTAACAAGGAGAACAGTCTGTGTGCTGGGTTGCTGTGGTCCTCGATAATGCTGTGTGCCTTACGCAGATGTCATACTATCCTGTATCTTTCCAACTAAGAACAAATCACTTTTAGCCCAAGCTGTGAAACAAGTCTTAAAGCTGACGTGTTAAATATTTTTCATATCAACAATGGATCAAAGGACTATGTGCTATATGAAAGTGTTAAACCCACAGCGAGTTATAATTAACTATGCAGTTCCCCACAGCTCTTCTGAGCCTTTTAGCCTCCTTTAGCTCATCATTTTGATTTTTGGGCAAGCAAACTCCACTGTCATCAACCTCATCTCCATGCTTAGCAAACAGTGTTTTGAGCAAATAGCTCTGATAAGCCCATGGTACACTACCAGCCCAGCACCAAATATAACTATGTGGAGAAGAAAGTTAAATATCTAGCAGGTAACAAAGCCAGATAATTCACAGGAGCTGGTACTGTAGAGACCAAAACGGGTAAAAGGAGAGTGAATAATGGACGGATATTCACCAGGTGGACAGAATGTTCCAATTGAATGCTAATGCCGCTAAGTCGTATGCTGGATTTGTGAATGGGCGACTGTAAACATGTTAACAAGTTAGCCATAACAGCTTCATAAGGTGATAATAGACACAGTGGCCATTTTATTAGGTACATCTGTACAATGTGATGCAGTCTGATACAACTTTACAAAGCTAATTAATGTTCAGTTTTTGGAGAGTTTGTTGGAAATGTGTAAATGAGGTCATGGTTAAAGGTGCTTTGTGCTGCACTACATTATATTGAGAGGTGTTTCTAACTTCTTTTTGTCCTCCCTATTTACACATGATGAGGAGGGTAGAATATTAGAAATACTTCCCAGTATAATACAAAGAATTGTATCAACACGTCTGTGACAGTGTCAACAAAAGCATTATAGGTATAATAAATATTTTATGGCAGAACAGTTGTGCTGCATTGCATTAGATTGTACAGGTCTACCAAATACGACAATGATGGATGTAGTGAATAGTCGACGTAATGTCTGACCAGTAAAATTCCTGTTTAGTTGCTCCTGTTAGTTCCAGACCAGGCTGGTTTGCATTGCAGTTGTCGTTCTTTTTCCAGATTCAGATCTTTCCAAAGAATGCAAACAAAGTCCCAGCATGCAGAGCAGAAGGAGTGTCTAGGCTTTTTACTGGATCTGAAACTCTGAGTTTAATATTCATTCTAAATACAAAGCAGTTATTACAGACATGTAGCGATGTTATTGCAGGTAACAACTTCACCCTCCCCTTCCAAGCATGAAGGAGAAACTAAGCAGGGTGCAAAGCCAATGTTTGGTTTGTCCCTTCTGGGCTCCTGTAGAAACATGGCAGTTCAACATGGCGGACTCCATGGAAGGCGACCCACGGCATCAGATAAAAACAGCTCATTCTAAGTGAACTATTTTCTAGTTACTATATTCCATTTCTGCCAATAGATCATCCTAAACGTTAGATACTGGACCTTTTAAAGACCTTTTCTCAGCTTAGGTTTGTAAGATATGACACAAATGTTATCTTAAACAAAAAAATCTGAAAGGGAATTTTATGAAAATGTGCTCTCTCCCTAGAGTAAAAAATAAAACCTAAAACTTTTTAATCAGTTTTAGTTTTATACCCCTGTGGAAGTAGTTATTGACTGTGTGGAATTTGAAATGTTGCACTGTAAGCCATTTTAAGTGAATAAATCCACTAAGACTTCAAAAATAGCTGAAAAGTAAACATATCCGAACTGTACGGTAGAATGCTGTTACATCAATTGTTATTGTCTCTCCACATTTATAAAACATTTCTTAGTCAGGCGAACTGAGAGAGGCTTCAACTCTAATGCCCAGACATCTTCAGAATTCCATTCAACAGTTAATCAACAGAAAAACACTTGTGGGTGTTTGCTGTTAATTCACATTTAGGACACGGGTGTGTGAATATTGTCTGCGAGTGTAAACTGCAACATTCAAATTCTCAAGTGTTTTGCAACAAAAATTCCTTCATACTTCGTTTCCAAAGAGCAGATACTCTAATTTGCCTATGGTTAATAGAACGTTGAAGCAGTTTATTTGTAATTTCGTTTCGGTGCTCCCGATCCAAAACCAATCCCCCACTTTTACTTCACAGATATCAGGGGGTGTGAATGCAGAGCAGATCTTTTAACTCGGGGAGAAAGAAGTCCATGAGCACCCTGTATAATGAGTTTCTTTTGAGAGGTTACTCTGAGAGAAAGTGTGAAATGAACAGCCAAACTGGAAGCCAATTTCAACTTCCCTGAATGAAAGCCTTTAATCCAAGATGAATCCCCTTGATCTACAGTAGCTCAGGTAGACAGCGCGGGCTACGACACAAAGGGGAATCAACTAAATGCTTCTGCACTGTGATACAAGCTGTTCTCTGTTGAGCTTCACAAAGACATTTGCGATGCTACTCCAAAACAAGTTAGCATTTAACTCTGTCCCACCTCCTGCCTCCTCTGCACTTGTTTCTACTTTCCCATCCCGCTGCCGAGCGCCTCTGTTATTTTCTCATAGGTCAGAGAAAGTCTCTTAGAGAGCAGATGATGAGCTTCATTATTAAGCTAAGCAATTACATCCCCCCAGCCAAGGCCCAAGCTGGGAGCTCCCTCTATTTATTTCGTTAAGATAAGACGGATCGGGGTGGAATAGTAATGCAGTGCCACATTGCTCGGAGGGGAGGAGAGGTGGCATTTGGGAAGCAACGGGGAGGCGGATGGGCGACGCAGGCCCACTTTGTGTTCTCCCCGTATCTTTTCTGATTAACCTCCGGAGCGGGAGGGCAGAGCCAAGCTGCAGATAGCTCCCTCTGACTCTACCTGCTGCTGTCAGGCTTGCCGTTCGTATGAATACACTGAGCCACGCTGAGTTCAAAGTGTCTGCGGGTATCTGTGTGTGTCTGTGTGTGTATGCAGGGGGGTGGGGGGCAATGAGCATGCCTTTCTTTACATGTACTGCTGATTGGTTGCGGGTGGGGGGATCCGTTGGGGGGATTATCTCCATGCTTGGCGGTATGGTTTGTGATATGCTGCTCAGCGGATCCCGTCGGCGTCCCCTGGTCCCCAGGGTGCGCCTGACAGAGGCGCTCAATCCATGTAATTGCGTTGACGAGATACTCTGCAATTAAAAAGTTCCGCCACCAACACCGGCTTTACCACAGGCGGCTGAGATTTGCCCGAAGGGGAGGAGATCATGCTAAATTGTCACACCTAAGCATGACTCAGCAGACAGATTTCTCTTCTGTACTGAAGCGCGCCATTTGTACTGCGTCACCATGACATCAAATGACCATTAGACCCAGGAGTGGGGCGATGAGGCACACAAGCACATGGAAAAATGCGTCAGCTGGCAAGGTCTTGATCAGCGCTCTCCTCATAAGTCTTGATGATGGCTGCGGTGTCACCCGTTACATTGCTCTTCTGTCCTCTAATTGCCCCTCAACCGCCACATTTCTCAGCATCTAATCATCAGCAAATGTCATCTGAATGAGATGTGTGTGTGTACTTAGGTAGATAAGAGGACCTGGCTGCTGTGCAGGGCTGGAGGAGGTGACCTTCAGGGGCGGTCCGGGTATTGAAATCACAGGGAGGAAGCCCTGATGTGGGGCCCCACCTGGAAACCCCTTCGTCAAGGCTGACACTGATGACCACATCCTAATTGAAACAAATGTGCCAATTAGGCAATTCATTTCTCACATCCTCTGCCACACACTTGCCGGGCTAATTTGTATTTGTCCCTTCATTTTTTTTTTCTCCTGCCACCTCCCCCCTCCTTCCCCTCTCTCTCTCTCCCCCTCTCTTTGTGTATCACTCTCTCTTCCCTTCTGCTCGGTGAATCTTTTCATCATTACCCAAGGGCTGTTAGCGGCAGACAGACAGCTAATGTGCAGCGTGGCCCTAAACACTGCGAGGGCCGGCTCGTGCCACACGTTAATTGCCTCTTTCAAGTCGCAAATTTCCCAGGATAAAATTGAAATAAATACATAAAGAGTCGGAGGATGGGGCGGGTGCGGGGGGTGCCACCACTTGTGTCACCCGTTCAGTGACAGATGACTTTAATCATGAAAAATTAGACTCTGTTCCCTGGTCCTCTGTCTCTCTATTTTCTTATCTACCAACGATGCTAAGCGCTTTACCTCTGATGAAGGTAAAATCAGAGCGCTAAAGGCTATCTTTTAATTGTACAGAAGAATCTGGGAGCCTTTGAAGATTGGCTTCCAAGTTTTCTTCAAGGCAAACGGGCTTCAGCCTCCATATTCGTACTCCTTTCCTATGAAAAAGAAAAATTCCTCCTCTTGCTAACATTGGTACAATTGACTCAAATAGGTTTGAAAAAATATCCAATGTGAGGAATGATTACTGTGTTATGATGTTCATTATCATTTTTATTTGTGTCAATATATACCTGCAATCCATCATCCCTGGGCTCTGTGTGTCATTTCTATTTACCCAGTGTTTGCATGCCCACAGGCACTTCCTATTTGCATCCAGCCTGAGTGTTGTTTATTATAAAGGGTGCCTGTGTGCGTCCTATAAATCCATCAGCCTAGCCCATTCTGCCACACTATGAATATAATTTGCAAACGCAGCGATGCAGCTCCTTTACCAGGGTAGGAGCACCAAAGCGTCACTAAGTTTGTAATTCATAATTAGTTTTCCTCTCTGTCGCTGGTAATTGGTTATAGTGCTGCTTTTGACTGCCTAATGTCTTTAGTGTTGGTGGTTGTGCTGCCTAGCTGTGGTTATACAGGGGAGAGACTTTAAATATGAGATCTGCATCTTCTAAGAGACTTTAAATATGAGATCTGCATCTTCTAAGAAGAAGGATCAGTATGCTTGAAACTAGTTTGTATGACAGGTTGTCCGACCTAACCTTGAGATCACGCGAGAATCCATCTTGCCAGACTTCAAGCTATGTGCTTGTGTCCAGCCACAGTGGTTCAGGCCAATCTGCATCTTTGGAGAAACTACTGGAAGCTACAGCATGAGCTACAGGCATGATTTAACACTAGGTGTCTAACCAAGTAGTATTGTTGCCTAAACCTAATCGAAGTACAACTAAAAACTAAAGATAATTTGACAAAAAATATAAAATTATTACATCTAAAAAACAGTGGGAGTTGAACCCCAGTCTCCCAGATGTAGGACTTTACCTTTTACCCATTCATCAACCACTACCTTCTTCCTAGAACTGGCCCTATGTATACTATGTAAAAGCTTTTTTTATCCACTTTCTGTACATCACTTGACAAGCGTGGGGATCCGGCCAATCCTAACGCGTGAATGCTACACAGGGCGTGTCTTGGCAAGAAAAGCATTGGGATTCACCGAGCAGACTGGAGAGTATTTTCCTTATAAGAAGAGCAAATAACGCCACAGAAGGTTTTTCTTGATGCAAAAGAAGTTTTCGCTCTTCTCTAAACTGTTTGACTAAAGAGTTTGACTACGTTACACGGTTAATTGAATATTACCCGAAACTGAGTATATACAGTTGTATTGTTGTAGATCCATTTCACAACAGTATGATTTGACTGAGTTTATGGTTTCACCTGTGACCCTCAAACACCTGACATTGTTCACAAGTCATTACCTCATTCGCTGTCAATGATGCATGCCAAAAGCATCATTTGTGATCCCCTGAACAGGTCTGAGTGCACTGGTGTCCCAGTAAACTAAATGAGGTGTCCAGCTGTCAAATTAGCAGTGCTGACACTGATAGCACAAGTGTTAAAGTTTGACATTTGAAATTGGCACATTTATTTAAATCGACAGTCTGATACAAACCTGTAAACGGTAAAATGATTCCAAATTTGAGATGTGGGAGGAAACAAGACACAAAAGGTTACAGCAGCTGACACCAGAATATTATTTGGACAAACCAAGCAAATTTGTGATAGTACTTTTGTGTTAGTGGAAATCTTTAACAGCCTATAAAGTCACAACTAGTTGACTAACAGACACTCAAGCGATTTAGAGCTCCATTTCTGGAAAGTTAGGAGACTCACAAGAGACAGATGAAAAAATAAAGTTTGCAATCAGTCTGTCAGATGCTGAGTTATCCTGACTTTCAGCCCCTTTTTAACCCAGTGTGGATCAAACTCGAAAAACACTGGATCCTACATTTCCTACAACTCAATAGCAGACCGGCTAACTGTTATAAAGCGCCAAGCAGTGGAACTCCCCATGAACCCAGCAGCCATGGTGATCAGACAAGATTTAAAGGAAACCTCCAGGTTAGCCTAAATTAATTGCAAAATGGAAAAATTACATTACAACACATGCTCACTTTTTAGGTTTTACCTCCAAAAAAGTGCTTCAGATACCCGTCTCACCATCTGACCGCTGGTTCTTCCACTGCTGTCAAACTACCAACATAAGATCCAAGTTGTAATAAACCAAAATGATCCTTAAATAGTGAATTAATATCTTCTATAGAATAGATATTTAATGTTAAATTTTTTTGTGCAAAAGTGCATCACATCTCTGTCCTTTATCGCCTCTCTTGTACAGGTGGAATGGCTAAAAAACGAAGAGCTGCTGAGTTCCCTGACTGACGACAACATCGATACCCGCGCTGACCACAACCTCATCATCAACGAGGCACGACTGTCTGACTCGGGCAACTACACCTGTCTGGCCAGCAACATCGTGGCTAAGAGACGCAGTGCCACAGCCACTGTGATAGTCTTTGGTACGCTCTCCTTCCAGCTGCTGCTATTGCCTTGACAACACATTACAGTGTGCTGACACACTGTTTACATGGCACTTCAGATCAATTTGTTTGGTTTCCTGCACCCCTACACAAGTGATTAAGAGACCCATCTCCATGTTTCCACCGAAGAGCAATGTTTCCTCTTTATTTCGCTGAATGTATTATTCAAAGACTCAATTTACTGCCTCTCATTTAAAATCAATGTGTGCTTTATGAAAGGAAATAAGCCACTGTGTCTTAATCTCATTTAAAAGGAGTGTTGCTTATTAAGTATTTATTTGCCAGAGGCCTTCCAGCTATGCGAGTTCACCAGCTTTGATAGCACTGCTAAACATTTAGCTTCCCCGCGCGTTAAGACAGAGAGATCATTGAGTAAACTGCTTCAGTCAGAGCGTTAAGTGGTCGACTCCAACCTGTCGACCAGTATGAGTCAGTGTCGCCTTTAGAAATGGCAATTCTGTTTAATGGCTGTTTTCTTTGCTTTCGCTGAGTTTCACGTCTTTATCTTAATCCAAGAGCAGGGAACATTGAACTGGCAATTAGGAAAGAGGGAGCTGTATATCCACCACAATGAATGTGCTGTGCTCAATCTGCTCTAGCGGTTATGCATTGTTGCCTTGCAGTGCCTCGGAGCCTGCATAATCATTAATAACCCCCGCTCTTGTTAGAGTATTTAACTATGCCAGAGTTCTGGAAAAGTAATATGTGTTGCTTTGCACTCACTCCACCTCCTCTGCTTCTCTAACTTTGTTGAACTTTCTCCAGTGAACGGCGGCTGGTCCCTGTGGACGGAGTGGTCGGCCTGTAATGTGCCATGTGGGCGGGGTGTCCAGAAACGATCTCGAACCTGTACTAACCCGGCGCCGCTCAACGGCGGGGCTTTCTGCGAGGGCATGTCTGTACAGAAGATCACCTGCAACGCTCTCTGCCCAAGTCAGTTCCAGTTAAACTCTTAAGTTTCTGCATATTGTAACAATAAAGTACATCTTAATGGAGACAGATACACAAGTTACTTCTCTAGGTGTCAAAAGTTATTATTTGCTTGAAAATGTTTAAACTGACATGTCAAAGAATATGACAGACTGCCAAAAATGTAAAAACTGTGTTCACATTTCATTTACTAATATATTATTGCATAACAAGCTATTAATTATTTACACTGCTAGAACAGTTTGTGCTTTCCTTTGTGTTTTCAGATGACATACTCTATTGCCAGGCTTTTTTAGGCACTTTGCACTATAGCTTCATGTCACGCACATTACCATGTTAGACATTTATCCATTGCACATATCCAGGGTGGCTTAAATTACTTGAATGGGCTTAAAATCCTGCCTCATTAGCATTACAGGCAACCAATAATAAGGATTGCGAGGGGGGACAGATCCATAGAGACTTGACAACATCCCTGTACTGCTGGGCTGATAGTGCTAAGTTCTGCATGGAAGAAAAGAAGAAGAACAAAAAGAACAGAGGATTTATGATGCAAAATAAAGTGACTAGAGGAGGCAGCAGTGAGAGAGGGGATATGACTCAGTGTACTGTGTGATTCGGGGGGGAGAAGGTGAGCCGAGGTAGTTCTTGAAGAAATGAGTTTTTACCGTGCAAGAGCAAACACGCAGGGGCTCTGTTGTAGAAGGGTGAGGTTTTGTTCTCACAGAAGGCAAGGGTTATCTTGTAGGGTGAGTGGTGTACACATTCAGGCTCATCAACTTACAGACAAATCTGCAGACTGCAGTTGTATGTCTAGAATCATGTCTTAAAGGCAGGGCTGCTCCAGATTCAAAAATAGTCTTCTGGTTTACCGTGATAGTCCGAGGTCATAAAAAGAGCCTAGAGCAATGCTAGCAGCTCTATGAGGCTATACTCAAACACAGCACAGACCTTTGAGCTACATGCTAACATGCAGATGTTTAGCAGGTAACCATGGCCACCATTTTTGTGTAATAAATGAAGGAAAAATTGGTGCTTTGGCTATAATCATTATTGTGGAAATGTACCCTAACTTTGGCTGAATAATGCTCAACCAACTTAAAGGTCAGCATGTTTCGCAGATACGCAGAATCAGCATGTTGTATTAGTATTAAACAGACTTAGACTTAGACTTCTCTTTATTGATCCTTTTGGGACGACTCCCGCAAGGAAATTGAATTTCCAGCAGCTTACAAAAAGGGGAAGAAAAATAAAGAGGTATAAAAAAATACAGTACAAGATAAACACTATAAACAATAAACTCTTTGCTAGATATAGAAAGTAGACAATAAACAGTAAACAATAAACTCTTGGCTTTATATAGAAAGTAGAGATAAGAATAAAAATAAAATAAGATAAAATTCACGGAAAATGAAATCAAATAAGATAAATGTAGAGAACTGTATAGAGGATACATATAGATACATAAAGATAAATATATAGGACAGTATATGGCATTGTGTTGTTAAACAGTGGATAAGTGGCATTGTGTTGTAAAGAAGTGACATTAAGCAGAAATTAGCAGTTAAATTAAATTAAATTATTGCACTTAAGTGGTGGATCAAGTTATTGCACAAAAAAATAAGTAAGAGTAAGAAGAGTGTCCAGGTAGCAGTAGATTATTATTGCACAGTTATTTCACAGTGAGTGGCTACCACCCTGTTCCTATTGGGAGGAGCAGTCTTCACTGATGCGCTGCTTTACCAGTCCATTTGTCCAGTGTCCTCCCCCCAGCAGTGAGGAGTTGTAGAGTGGATACAATCTCCTCAGGAGTACTACCTGATTCTGTTGGTCTACCTGTACAGGTGGCTGGGGTGTGTTCCAGTCCAGTTTATTATCCAGCCACACCGAGGTACTTGTATGATGCAGCCTGCACCTCAGCAGCAGACGGTGTGGTCTGGCATTGTCAAACCTTTTGGTTTGAGTGTAGGCAGTTAATGTGACACCAGAGAGCAAGTTTGTCCAGTGTCCTCCTAGGATCTTGCCAGTCGCCTGGCCACCCGCTTCCCTTATCCAGATGGGAGTGGACAGAAATATAAGCATTTCTTCCTTATGCTGAAATAAATTGTATAGAAAGTCCAAAAAACAATCCCAAAAAAAAATTAGTCCAGTGCGGTGAGACAGGGTGAGCCAGGCCCGGGTTTAGTGTATGCTGACATCAGTTCATATCCAATACTGAATTGAGAACTTAAAATAGTGAATTCCTCTTAAACCCCTTGGCTCTACATAACCTTGGTGTCCATTTAATTTAAATTTAATTTACATATTTTATGGAGAAAATGTTATCTGGTTGTGTCTGGCTGAGATGATCCTCAACTCATGGTTTGATTTGGTGGTTTCCTAATCGTAAAAAAGTTTGACTTGTTGCTTAGTAACTTCTGCTAACTGTAACTTAGCTGCCATTAGCTAGCTAGTTGTCAGGCCCGGGGCGGTGGGGCGAGCCAGCAGGGAATGCTGACCGGCCTTAGCAGCGTCTACGGACATCATGGTAGAGGCAACGAGACCAAAGGCCCCGTGACCGAAGAACCTAAGAAGAGAAAAAGGAAGAGTGACGCCAAACAAGACCAAATCTTGCTCAGCTGACCGTCTTGCTGTTGCACTAGTAATATAAGTAATATAATATAATATTAGCTGGCTTGCTATGTATTGTGTTGTTGCACTTGCTTGATGTTTGGCTGTTTGCAAAGTTGTCAACTCACATGTACAGCTGCTTATCTTTACGACAGTGGTGTAAAAGTGAATTGCACTCACTCACAAACTGGGGGCACCAAATAACCAAAAATACCGTTTCTCACATAATGTTGCTTTAAATGTTCCTTGCCAAGTCATCTGGTGTTAACATATTTTCTGCCTGTGAAATCAGTTCTTATGTGTTGAAAGCAATGCATTTAAAAGTAACCTAAATATGTTTTCTCAGCCTAATCACCTAATCAAATGTGCAGTGTAGGAATACTAATGAAGGAACGTGCCAGAGTAGTTCGTACAGGAGGTGTTTGCAGAAATCAGGGATGACAGACGGAATACGTTTTCAGGAACAAGTTTAAAGTGGTAAACGGTACATTTAGCAGCTGTCTTCTCCACATTGCCACATTCTGTCAGTAGGGTTCCCAGCTTGAATCTGCACGCCTATACGCTATTATTATCGCGTGTAAAGTGAACATACTTTGAACGTATATAATTTGTCTACCTGCCCTGTTGCACATCCTGTACACTCACTGTAAGCCTCCACATATTGTCTTGTTTTCACAAAGAGCGCGGAAGCTTGAAGGCTGGGCTCAGAAATTGGCGAGGTCATCCAACGAGCGTGCCTCGTGCCAATTTGTTCAGTTTGTGAGGCTTCAGACTGCCAGTGCGCAGATGGGGACAGGCAGTCAGGTCTAGCTTAATGGCAAGGGAGAATGCCAGAACAGGATGAGAGAGAGATGTGGAACTGGTAGAAAGGTACATAAGTCAGGTCGAGAGAATTAGAAAGAATCTCTTTCTATCTTAATTTACAAACTTTTAATACACTGTATTAAAAGTTATAACTCGCTCAAAATGACCACCGTACAGTTTAGTTACAATAGTTAGTTCCATCCTGCATGGGATGAAAGTAAGACATCTTCCATTAGATCTACATAAACAAAAGAAATTTCAAATAATTTAACACCACATAGTAGAAAACAGAAAAGAAATGCTACCAGTTTATCCTGTAAGAGGATTTTTTTCTCTTCTCCGAATAACTGGCTCACTTTAATGTTTTGCATGTGAATTGTCTGCTCTGTCTTTATTAGAATGTCACTAATTAAACATTTGTCCAGTGCTCAGAATGAGTATGTAGTATGGAAATGAGACATAGCTTTAGAGACAATAATTCAGCTTAAAGGCACCCTGTGGAGTTTTTGACCACTAGTGGCACCAAAGTGTATAATACATAGGTAATAATAGGTGGAAACACAGGGCTTTTCACCCAGGAGACTGCTGTTCAAGTCCTTTGTGAAACCAGAAGTCAATGTTGACTACAATCTTTTCCTAAACGTTGTATATTTATTCTTGTTAACGTGATCGCGGAATGAGCGCATGTTGAAAACATGACACTGTCATGCATGGGCGACACAAAACGTGCCACAGTGGACAAGGAGACATGTGTAAAACCTGCAATCACATAATACGTTATTCTTTCAACAATTTTTCGTGCAATTGCAGTGATTGACATTCAGTGGCACTCGTGCTAAAAAGCATAGCAATGTGTCAACAAAAGGCAGAGAAGAAGGCTGCTGCTGGCTAGAAAACATGGATGTAAACAACACAGGTTTTAAAATACTAAACATTTTTAAAAGTTCTGGAAGTTTTAAAAAATGGCTTCGTATATGTTTTATGAGGTTTATTAGGCGTGAAGAATATACAGTTTTTTTGTTAAGAAACACTGAATGCAAACATGACTTCATTTAACAAGAACACTCTACAGTGTTGAATGCAGAGCTTTTTATCCCATAGGCACCCTCATTTTGTAGTCAGCAATTCAAGACCAGTATCCTGGTAAACATTATCCACTTTCTCACCTATTATCAAAATGCTCTTCTCTCTCTAGCGATAAAGTATGTCCGCTTCAAAATATTTGTACAAGCCATATAACATCACATAAATAATTCATTTTTCAAAAGACAGACATTTTAGTCTAGTTCTTAGCTTTAGTGCTAAACTGCCATGTGCCAAACCTTCATTCCATTAATCAATAATGGTGAGTGGGTGTCATTTTCTTATGTTGTGCTTATCTAACTTTTACACCCAAGCTCTACATTTATGCACATACACAGTTTCTAGTTAAAATTGCCAACGACATGCATCTTTTTTTATGACAGTGGCACAGAAAATGACATTGTCAGCCGGCATGGATTTCTACCTCTGATGAGGTGGGTGATCAATAACAATGACTCAGCTTTTGCTTTTCAAGGTGCTGTAAAGTCTGGCTTCAAAACTCACTTTGTGGCTCATGGTCTGACACAAAAGATGGAATTTCTAGACCCTGACTGATGTGTGGGTATCGAAGTTTTCAACTGGCTGCCTCTCACTGCCAATTAAAGCCGTCAACCTTAAACGCAGCCTTAAGAGCGCGGGAGGGCGGGTTATATTTGCCGTGTGGAGTTCACATGAAAAAATAATGAAGTGCAAAAGAAGAGGAATAAGAATTACCTGCTTAAGCAGAGATAAGCAGACCTGTGTCACCACCGTGGCCTGGAGGCCTTGAGGAATGACTGAAGTAGCACGCAGCAGAGAGGGAAGCGGGTGTCGACCTGTTATCAGGGTTGATCCATGTCTATGTGGAAGGAAGGAGATGCAGAAAGGAGCGAGGCGAGGGCTGCGATGAACCCAGCTGTCTGAGCTGCTGATTGACAAGTCCGTCCAGTTGTGACAAGCCAGCCCAGAGCATTGTCTTAATGATGGTCTGAGTGCGGGGAGAGCACAGAGGACGGATGAGGTCAGAGGCTGCAGCATGACGAGGCAGATGGCCACTTAACAAGAAACGGTAAAGAGAGAAGAGAATACTGATAGGAATGAGACTCAAATTGTGGAGACTGAAGTGATTAAACTAAGTCAATACAGATTGGGTACTGCATAGTCCCACTGTTTTGTATTTGTGGCAGTGACATCTACACCTAATTAGACATTGGTTAAGTGATCTCAGACTCCCTAATGTATCAGCTACTATCATCTCTTGCACTGGGAATGGCAGTAATATGAAGAGGATTATGGGAGATTACAGTATAATTTGAAATGTGATTTTTACAATTTAAAGAGAAAGAAGAAGAAGATGATGACACATTCTTCCTCTTACAAATGAATGGTAAAGTCAGTGTTACCTCAGTGAGCAACAGTAGCTAACTGACTTATGGACATAACCAAGGAGATAACAAAGCTAAACACTGTCAACTCTACTCCAGTATAGTTTAACAAAAATAGGTTTCAAGATTAGTAAGCCTCTTTTCATCAAATTCCTACCTTAACTATGTTATGTACCTTAAAAATAGTAACATCAGACCATTGTGTGTTAGGGTTTCAGAAGGATTGAATGGAATGAATGAGATGGATGTAGACAACAGGATGAGTTTTTTCCTGGGCAACTATCACATTGTTCCCAAATGATGTAGATTTTTAGGCATTCCATTATCTCAGCTGGCTTGAAAAATAGTGCATATAACTGCTTTTTTGGGAAAGAATCTCCCAGGGGAGCATGCCCCCAGACTCCCCTAGATTTGGGCTAAGCTGCTAATGTTTACAATGTCTGGCTCTGTCCCTGGAGAGCACATTAAAGGCAAAAAAGCCTGAGAGGGAAGTGCTGCCAAATGCTGTAAAATTAAAGACATCTTCATGAGCAAGGGACGTGGTGTTTAAAGAAGAAAAAAGAAATAAACTGCAGGGACGCCCTCATGTCATATCAAAACTTCCCTTTATGTTTTAAAAAACCTGAATCATGCTATTTAGGAAAGCAGGACATGAGTATGCATGGAAATAATCTGGAAAATAAATACCTGTATACTGTCTGGTGAAAGTATCTGCAGTTACTACCAGAGCTTCATGATAAGTCCGGTCAGAGCTCTGAGAAAATTAGGTACAAACACTCCAGAAGTGCGCGAAAATAACATATTTTAATATTTGCCGCTGACTCACTCTTTAAACTGAATACACTGTTTTTGACTATTTGTTAAAACCAAAGGTATCTTACAGTGGAATGAATGTGGAGATTATTATCGCAGTCCAATCCTGACAATGAGAGACAATGTTGTTTCCTGTTTGCTGTCCCATTCCACTCGCTCTCAGGTCGCCAAACAGTTCTATGTTTAATGCGACTGACGCACAGGTATCCTATACTGTGTCAGTACAGTACTGAGTCTCATTTATTGTATCGAACACTCACTAGTTTACTGTGTAGTTAATAGTAAGTAACGTTACATAGAACGTAAAGAGAAAAGTAGAATGTTGTGCACTTCTTAGGACAGCTTGCAATAAACGCGTACATATTGTAGAGAGCTGCCATGTCATGGTGTCTTGTTTACTTCCGGTACTTCCCTGGATGTCTATATATATTTGTCACCTGTTTTAATTATTTACATGTTTTATACAGTAGTACAATGGGAGTACAACATTTGCTTTGTTTTATTTATCTTACACGGATCCGTGAATAATTCATACAAGATGACTTATGGCTTATGGCGTCATGACAAAGCTTCACGGGGTAAATCCATGTACAGAGCAGTGAAGCGTGTTCACTTTTCCTGGATCAGTTTGGCTCTTTAGATCCTAAAGATCATGGTGCTGTAGCTAAAAGAGATAAACCAGTCAATGATGTTTCTTCAGTGGACTCTGCAGACACACTGCAGACAGACTTGTCTTGTGATGAGTAAGACCAGGCTGCCACTGCAGAGGCTTTAAGCCAAGCTATACTAACAAGTACAATCATTAAATCGTACAGCTAGTGTACATTAGCAATCCTTTTTGCAGTTTTAAATCCATCTATTTATTGCCAGTTTATGTAACATGACAGAGGATGAACCCATAGCGGGTTCATTAAAACTTTAATATTTGCTTCTTTTTTTAACAAAGAAGGTTGTTCTGTAGAAAACAAAATGGAACTAGGTTGAACGAGAAAATAGCACACTAAAATGTATTTCTGAAAAGACTGAAGGCAAGAAATAGCCAACATTGTAACAGAATCTCGACCCATATTTGATCAGCACTGCCTAGTTTGACAATATGATCTGAGTTTGGTGTGTTGAGCTGGAGGGACTCATTGAGAATGACCTGTCAATCACAAGGTAGCCACACCCTAAAGCACACACTGCTTTATGGTCTATTTTACTCTAGATGGGACCATCAGTTACTAAATGAACATCATGCTGTATGGAAAAAGACTGAAACAAGAGATCGAAACCATACACTCATTAGGAAACTGTTAATTGAGTTTACTGAATTAAGTGAGAAGTAGGGTAATTTCTCAATATTATCAGACTTTTTTTTCGCAGCCAATGGAGATCCCCCTGCTGGCCATTAGAAAGAATGCAGGTTTAAGACACTACCATGTTGGCATCACTTCACAGACCTGGAAGCTCTGTCCACTAATTATAAACTGTCAATGATCTGGTGACTAAGAAACTGGGCATGAGAATGTCACAGCAGCAAAAGAAAAAGAATCTTTGGATTGTGAAAAGTATCCACAAAGTGTTAAAAGTGATTCAGAGTTTTGCAGTTGTTACAGTTTCTCAGACTGTATCTATTGTTTACCAGTAGGCAGATGAGCTCATTCAACAGAATCACAGCAACAAGTCAGAGGGGAACTGTCAGGAGAAACAATATGCATACACTCACAAGCGACTGCGGTCAAACTCATAAGCACTCAGCATTCTCTCCGCATCGTACAAACACATCATTTGCATTTCAAGTAGCTGAGGAGAAACCGCAAACAAATGTGGAGTGTAGGTAGGGACTATGGAACACCACAAAGGAAGATTACCTTCTCCACCGCCCACAGACTGTATTATGGGCACCACAACTGCTGCCAAAGAATCTTCAGGCGCCATATGGTCTCCCAATATTTGTTAAGCTAAGCATGATGAGTTCTTCCTTGATCAGATGACAGAGCAAGACGGAGGAATCCCAGCTATTAGCATGCGCCAGGCTGTCTTGGTTTCATAGCCTTGCATCAAATCCCATTATATAAACAGGCCTGGGGGTTAATGGGGAGAAAATGTCTCTCAAGCTGTACCACCACCATTACCCTGTGTATTGTGTGTCATACTGAATACGTGTGTGTGCCCACTAAGGAAACATTTAAATGTTTAATGTGTGTAAATATAGCCCCAAAATGGAATTGGAGACCGTGCCTGCAATTACATAAAAGATAATACAGATGTTCTTTGTTGAAATTAACCCTAAATATCTGTGTCTGTGAGGAGGAAGAACATCAGTCAGAATGTGTTTAGCTTTACTAACAACTCTTAAGTTGACTAATTGACACGTTGTATGTTTTTTAAATCATTATAGAAAGAGAAATGTTAAGAAAAGAATTTGGTTGCCAGCTGTTTCCTCCTGCCTCCAGTCGTAGCCTGCTGACCGAAGCTAACCAGCTGCGAGATAACTCAACTGTGTGGGCACACAACTTAACTAGTTATGTAGGTGGCATTTGTTTGTGGGTCATCTCTGTGAAAATGGGTATAAGATAAAGAGGTAGCTGGCAGCATGCCATAGTCTTGATGCTTAAATCAAAGCTACAAGCTCAGTTCAAAAACTACAATTAGTTCAAAACATGGGACGCTGTGGCCACGGGAATAACAACCTCACTGATGGCTCATTAGCTTGCCCAAAAAAATGCATATTGTGGTACATACTAGGACACTGATATTGGAATGTAAAATCATTAAAGGTCCAGTGTGTAACATTTAGGAGGATCTATTGTCAGGAATGGAATATAATATTCATAGGTATGTTTTTATTAGTGTATAACCACCTGAAAATCACCTTAGAATGAACTGTTTTTCTCTACAGACACAGTGGGGACACTTTCTTTGGCTTGCCTTTTAACTTAGCTGCCACCTGCGTGCCTCAGATTCTTCTCGTCTTTCTGTTTGCCTTTTTGGTATGTGTGCAGACACATGTATATGTTAATGTCTTTGTCCACATTTGTATATATCCTCATGTTGTAGTTGATGGAGGCTGGGACGAGTGGAGCGAATGGACTGTATGCAGCAGCCAGTGCGAGAGGCAGCGGAGTCGGGAATGCAACTCCCCAGCACCCAGACACCGAGGCAAGATGTGCGAAGGGAACAGCGAGGCCACTGAGAACTGCACAGATGGATTGTGTACCCAGAGTAAGGCCTTTCTCCCTGTTGGACATCATCATCATCATTGTCATCATTTTCCTATCATTATCATCATCATATATACGCTCACTGTAACATGGCAAATCAACACAAGCATGTTTGAACAGGAGGTGTGTGTTGGAAAAGTATCACACTGTGGATTGACACAGATGCCCAGTGCATGATAATGTCAGCGCTCTTCCTCCTGTGTGCTGCTCACTTGACATATTGTATGTCATACTGAATCTGTCACAGGGTAGGAAGTGCAGACATTCACTCTTGAATGACGCTTGACGTTTGGAATGAAATGTCATTGCACTGTTTGGGTCATGCACATGCAATGACTTCAAAATTTCAATGATGACTACAGGATGGGGCTGAACGAAGCATTTTTCATATCAAGACTGTGATTTAAAGGTACGCAATTTTCAAATCGCAAGCTGCATGATTTTAATTGTAGCTTACATTAAAGGTGCTGTGAGTGAAATCGGCATTTTGGCTAGCTTCCTGTCCGTTCTTGCAGTCCCCTCCCTCTTCCCCACGTCGTCACACTGAAATTCTGCTGCCTGCGCTTGAACATGCAGAGAGGACCGCCTCTTTGTGGAGTTCTCTCTCCTGATTGGATGAAGCTAGAACAGGATAACAGAAAATGCATTCTCTGGTTGCTATGGAAAGGAGGGACTGGGAGACCCATGTTACTGACTAAACACTCTATATCAGCGATGGCTGTCAGAATGTGGAGCTATTTCATTTAACCAGAAAAATAAAGCTTACAGCAACTTTAATGTCTAAATGAACTGCATGGTTACACTTGGGATTGAAAGTGACACGTGTCTGGATCGTATTTAACAAATACTTTAATTAATCTGTTTTAAATTATCTAATTTATTTACAACAAAAAAACAAGAAAGCAAGAAATCGTCTCTCAGACCGGAGCCGGCTCCCATCGTTGTCTTAAAGGAGCCAGCATGTCGTTCACGACACATCCCTATGTTGTTTATTACTACGTAGACCACCAATATAATGATTTTAATTTATAGAAAATGATCACAATTTAAATCACAGTCCCAATACTGGTCAGAAAAAAATCACAAATTGTTCAGCCCTGCTAGAATGTTCTTATGACTATGATGCTCATTTTGGTTTCCACAGTATACGTTTGGAGAAAGTCAGGTAGAAGAGTGTGTGACTTCATTCCTCTTAAATAAATCAAACTTGTTTTTTGGACTTGTGTTGTGTTGAGATTATTAGCCGACTCAGAGGTATTTCCGAGCCTTTGAGCAGTTTGCACCTCACCACCTTTATCTATGGTGCTATGAGGACAGTAATGATGCCTGCCTGGCCATTATCAGATACTGTAACAGTCAGCAGAAGCTCTCTCTACTCAGGGTGTTGGATCTGAAACCAAACTTGCTAGTCATTTCACAGAGGCTCGGACTTTAATCACCACTTTCTCTCCTCTTTGTCTCATTCTATCTCTCTGTCTTTGCAGATCGAAAGCTGCTACATGACGTTAAACCTCAAAGTGAGTCTTCCTCTGTGGATTTCTTTCATCTTCAACTCCCCCTCCCACCTGCCACTTATATGCAGTGCCCTGAATTCTGGGGGCAAGATTTGATATATTCTAAGTTTAAAGTTAGCTAAAAAAGTCGTTTGCCTTCTCTCAGTAAATACTCTGGAAACTGAAACATCATGAATTACCGCCCTTTAGTTCACTTTGATCTGGGCAACTCCTGTTTTAACCCAAGCAAGCGCTCATTACGCATTCATGTCATTATTCAGTGGTGGACTTTTATGACAACCGCGACATCCCAGCTGTGTTTCTACTTTAAGCCAGGAGATATATTGGTTGTGACAAGTGAACATGTGCTATGTTGTGGAGGATTAATGGGTTGTAATCATTGCAAATGAGCTAATTTGACCAATTTACGGCGCTGTCTTCACATTCCTGTGGCGGCTTTCAATCACTTGCCGGAGTTTGCCCAACTAAGTGATTGTCAGGTGCTAGCTTGAGTGCTTTCATTAGCCTGCCACATTAGTGTAAAAGCCGTGCCTACTGCCGTCTTCGCTGGGCTTTAAGGAAAGCCTGAATGATTGAACAGGGAGTGCGTCAAGCTGGTATCTGGCGAGTGATCACCCTGGTAGGAATACTCTGAATGAATTTGCGTCTGATTGGTCCTCGGGACGACTGGCGACCACCAGTAAGAGCCGCATGAGCTCTGACTGCCTGCACTGCGAGATATCCATCATAGCCATTGGATATAGACCGGTGGGTCTAAAGGCAGTTAGGCTAATCACCCTCCATGTTAGCAGCTTGAGTGTGATATGTAACAGTTTAGAGTAACGGCTGGACATGTTCATTTATTCCTATCTGTGGTGCATAATGTAGCATAGAGAGATCAGACAGATGGTCTGCTCCATCTTACCACTTTCCATCCTTCTTGTTTCATTTCCATGCTGGAGACAGTGTAACACATTGTAACTCTTGCCTTTGTTTGACCTTGAATGTCTACATAAAAACAGTATTGTCTCCACTGCCCCCATCTCCTCCTGAAAGTTTCCAAGTCTTTATTAATATAACAAAGACTACTCTCTTTTATGTGCAACATTTTCAAAAAAGCCTTTTCACTTTTTTTGGCAATGCTGCTTTCATCACAGTAAAAAAGAATAGACCCCTGTGCTGTAGAAATCTCAGAAGAACACATTTACATACTGTACATTCTCAGTAAATTCTGACTGGGACCTCTATTTACATCAGTGGCAGAGAGAATCAGACCTATATTTCTAATTTCCCCAATTAGTTAAAACTCAGTACTCCCTCCATGGTTACCTGGCGTCTTGATAAATTCACTATAATGTGCATTGCTCTCAACCACAAGAATTTTCATGTTAAAAGTCTTGCAACCTCCCCTTTATAGATTATTTTAATGTGAAAAATAATCAGGAAGTGTTGAATTTTGATGACAATACCTCAAAAGAGCTCTCCACCGATTCGGCATTGCATGCTATAACGTCGTCGGACTTGTAATCGGCAGTTCCAAAACATTTTTTTATTCCACGCATTTATCTTCATTGTCAAAACCCGGTGCCTATATTTCCCACAGTGCAACTTGACTGGCAACAATTCAGTCCGAGTTTCGGGTGTGTTATGGTAGTAGTGGCTAATGTAGCCTCGAGCCACTAGCCTCAAACAGAGATGAGGAGCATGCTACAGAGCTCTGGTAAGCTCGGGTCAACTCTACACCAAGCAACAATTGTGGGGCAGTTCATCAGATCTTCATAAGTTATCTCTTATGAAGTTCATTAGATTTTGTGCTGTCCTCTGTGCAGACATAAAAGACTTTCTACAACCCTCTCACATATACAGTAATACTCCCCAAGACCTGTGAACAGTCTTTGTTGTATAGAAGTTCTCTTTTAACAATGATCCGTTGTACAGTAAAGAAAAAATGACTGGTATTAATATGAGTATTAATTGTTTTGAATTGGTGCTGTGGAAATTAACGTTACACAAAATATTGCCATGTGAGCTGTTGTTAGGCTTCAGTGCTTTTGCTTACCTGGCCTTTATTAGCAACTGGCCTTTATTGGTTCGTGCAGACCACACCCCTGGTATTATTATATTATGGCTTTCATATGAGAATTTACGGAAGCTCTCTGTTTTTCGTGTGTCTCGTGTGCTTCAGGTATGGACAGCTCCAACGACGTAGCTCTGTACTCGGGCCTGGGAGCCGGCATCATCGCCGTGGCAATCCTCGTAGTGGCTGTCATGCTGTACAGAAAGAACCACAGCGAGTATGGCGTGGACGTCATCGACTCCTCTGCGCTCGCTGGGGGTTTCCAGTCTTTCAATTTCAAGACCACCAGACAAGGTAAGAGAGAGCGCCATCAACTCCACGCTGACACGCACCGGCGACCACAAGGCCAAAAGGCGGTGTCATCAAAGACCTCTGCGACAGGGCCAACCCGGTGATTGATGGCATTTGTTTGCATCAAGCAGCATGGCTTGCAGCATCCCTATCTGCTTAGGATTTATACCTCCATAATCAGTGAAAGGACCTGTCCTTCTATTTTGACAGACCTGCTCCTCTGTTATTGTGAAGCAGGAGATAATCAATCTCTGATAGAGACCGGCATCACCCCACCCCTTCCCCACAGACCACACATTTGACTGTCAGGCAACCAATCTCCTCCATCAGATTACACTGGCCTAAACCACTGATGGATAAATGTGAGGGGTACGGAACAGTGAACATCAATTCAATTTTTGTTGTGCACAGCAATAACTTCTGTTGGTTATGTGACTGCGGCTGTCCCGGCCAGCCTCGCCACAGGCATTCATATTACTGTCACTGACACTTCTGGGTTAGCGCAAGTGATAGCCATCGTGGCGAGGGGCGATCCATCCTCGCCGCCGCGTTGACAGCGCCGTGAGAAGATCTGCCGGAGCCCACGCTGTGCCCCCCCACCCCCCTTCCACTGCTCCCACAAGGCCCGGGGAGTCGGTCGAGCCCCACCCCTCGTCACGCGACAGACAGGGTGTAAGGAAAACGGGGGGCTACATCCAGCAGGTCATCAATCCTATTTAAATAGGCCAGCTCTCCCCGCAGCCTGCCTGCTGTGCCCTCCACCGGCCACAATCACTCCTTCCATTTTCCTCTCTTTCAGCCTTGGCCGTGGCTCCCCGTGAAATGTAGAACAGTTCCTCACCCCAGTTTGTTTTGGAGGAAGTTGTCGAGGCATTGTATATTAGCCTACTTCTGCCGCGATTGCATTGGTAACATTTTACCCTCCTTTTCATAAACATAGGAAATTACACTTCCTCCAGGGGGGGAAACACCACTTAAAGTGTGTGTTTAATTGCAAATCAGTAGCTTTTTCATGCCTAATAATCACATGGGGGAAAAAAAACACCTTAAATTCTTAAAGAAGCTCTTAAATGCTTTCGGATGGCTCTCTGCTGCCGGAGTGGCTGTAAGGCAGAGTGCTGAATGAGTCTTTGGACCTGACCCTGTCTCTCCACATTACTTCTCCTTCTGAGTGATTTTTAATCAGAGGCCCAATTCCAAACCTATCCCTCAAGGTATTCAACCTGAGGTACATTTCATTAACTTCTCTCATCTCACCACTGCCATTCCATTTTCGCCGCGCCATTCTTAAAGATGCACACTCAAGCGATAATCAGATCATTCTCCACTCAACCGGAGGGGAGAAAATTTCGCAGTGATCGAATGTCAGCTGCAGAGAGGTAATGTCCACTGGGCTGCAGCTCTGACCAAGAGCTGGAATACATACAGAGTCGCCTATAGGCTCCCTGTCACTGTTGGGTTGTTTAGAAATGAAAAATATTTTCATATTTCATGGAACATTAACTTAGTGGCAATTATCTGAAAATGTTATACTATATCATATCTGCTCATGCTTTGTATCATTTGTAATGCTTGTGGAGCATGGTGACCTAGCGGATGAGAGTACATGAGCAATAACACAGATGTCACAGGTTCAATCCAAGCAACGATGTTAATTCTGTACGCTGAAATGAAACCACACTCACTGTTGGCTGAAATGACTGGTGGATGAATGGATTCGGTGATAAGCAGGAAACAATTACCAGACATTTTGAAGTTTAGAATCTGTCTAACGTAGCAGTGAATCATACGTTTATACAAGACAAAATAATGATTGTGAGGCCATTGCATCAGTTTACTGATCGTGGTCTTTGTCAACCATGAAGTTTGTTGTTTTGTAGATCAATACTGATATTAGAGGGAAAAACTCACAGATTACCAATATTAGATTACCAATATATCGGTCAGGCGCTACTTATAAATAAAACATTAAATTAAATACACTACTGTAACAGCCTCTCAGTACATTGCAACACTTCCTGCTACTGCAATACAAGTGAACTCTATCACAGTGGTAGATTCATTGATCTGTACAATAGTAATGTAATAAGCGTTGATACAAATCACAATAAAGATGGCATTTTGTGTTAAAAGTAGGAATTTGTCATTTTGGCTCTTTGCTTTAAGACTTTGAAACTATCTAGGGAAAAGTGTAATAGACAAACAGATTAACTGATTCATCAAGAAAATAATCTGCAGATCAATCACTTATTAAAGATTGATTAGTAGCAGTCCTAGTCACTGTAATTTTATTAAATGTTTTTATTTGAATTGGAGAGGCAGTACAGTTACTAAAATGTGAATACATTTCTGCTATATAATCCATGTCTTAATATGCCAAGAACTCTGTTGAGGAGGCAAAAACGACAGGAAAAGTTGAGTTTTGAAGAACAAGTCAAAACCAATACACCCCATAATGCTCATCACAAATCATGCCCCCGGTAATTAATGATTTCCCTAAAAATAAAACAACATTAGCCTCCTGCCTTGCAACAGGCAACAGCTGGGCAGCAAGGACTCAGTGACTTCGCCGTTATCTTGGCACAGCTCGTCCAGGGGCACCACACGCCTCAGTCTGCCAGATCGATGCGGCGCGCTCCTCGCTCCGTTTGGCAGCGTCGTCACATCTAATGGCCACAGATGAAGACCCCCCTCCGCAGTCTGTTGGGTCCGTACTGGGAGCTGAAGGACTCCCCTCATTTACAGAGCAGTCACCTACACCCCTCCTGGCCCTCCCTCCTGTCCTTCAGGAGGACGACTCAGTGTCCAGAGGAGCTGACTCCAGCAGATGGATTATGGAGATCAAGCTGTGTGTGTGCTTGGTAATTAAATCTAACGCTCTGACCGTGGCTCCGAGCCCTGGACCTTCTGCCCAGGTTGTGCTCCCTTACCTCTGATGCACTGGTCGCCTGCCCGGACATGTTGTTTTAATTGGTGCTGGAGCTTCGCTGGTCAGCTGCAGGACATTTCAGTAGAAGGATTCCAGAAATGTGGCTCTTAAACCGGGTTTAAACTAGAGTAATGCTACCTGAGGATACCCAGGAATTTGTATTCCTTCTGGAGCTTAAAGGTGAATTTAAGCTCAGATCTGCTATGTTTGGTTTTTGTAAAATGATGCAGTAGAATATTTCACTATATTTTGCTGCAGACAGAAATCCCCTAGTAATATTAAATGAATGTGTTTGTTTGAGTGGCACATTTTCTTTCATGTCTCTCCTGTCATGAAAAATGAAGGAATTTTGTTTTGTTTTTGTTTTGCTAAAAAAAAATAAAAACAAACATAATAAAATCTTGACCTTATTTAGCTGTATCTGGGACACCAGTGAATTTCATTATTCCATGGGAGTGCTGTTCAGGAAACACAGAGGTTAGGCTTTGATTCATTAATTAAACGAGTTCCCCAAATAATGCGGGTCCCATGTAAGCGAGGCTTTTAGGTGACTGTGTGCTATCTCTCCGTCTCTGCAGGCAACCCGCTGCTCCTCAACTCCTCGATGCAGCCCGACTTAACAGTGGGACGGACCTACAGCACTCCCCTCTGCTTCCAGGACAGCGCCGACAAAGAGCTCTTCGACCCCCTGCCCGACATCAAGGTCAAAGTTCAGAGCTCCTTTATGGTTTCGCTAGGTGTGGCCGAGCGCGCAGAATTCCACGCCAAAGCCCCCGCAGAGACCTTCCCTCGGGACCTGAGCCGGGACTACTGCAACACCGCGGACAGACGCAAGAAGGGCCTGCTCACCCTCAATGGGCCCTTCAGCGCCGGCAAAGAGCAGCTGAGGACCACCGGCGTATTCGGCCACCCCGGAGGCCGTCTGGTGGTGCCAAACACCGGTGAGTTTCACAGGCAGTCGATAAAAGCACAGACTGAGTTTGTTAGCAGAAAAAGCACTTTCTCAATCTCTTCTTTTTTTGTTCAGCTCACACACCGTACACTTGGTCTCCATAATGAGAGGCTGCAGTAACTTCTCATTATAGCAGCCACCATAAGCCAGCAATGTTTAGACACAAAAAAACATTTTCCACCAATTTTTCTCCACTTCAGTGCTGCTTGTTGTTGCCATAAACGGTCTGCTGTGTGTGCTCAAGCAAATGCAGGCTTTCTTTGTTGGGTTTTGTCGGCACATAAAAAAGTGAACTTTTCTCAGCTCTAGGAGGGGGTACACGGATCCAGAGCAGTGGCTTCCAAAAAGGGCGAGAATAGATCAGCATATTAATAGTGCTCACCAAAACATACAACACATGAATGTTTAACTTAATCAGAGAATAAAACAAGTCATACAATAAACAACATAACATAAACAAAATAATAGAAACCAGCATGATTCTACAGTGGCCCAGAATGGAAAACCCAAACACTGGCTGTAGATAGGGCCTTTTGCGGCCAGCATAGTTCCTACTACAAACTCACAGCCCGTTCTCATTCCCAGGTCATCAAATACAGATGCGAGTAGTGTTCAGTTAGATGCAATCTGCAACTTCACCACTAGACACCACTAAATCCTACACGCTGGTCCTTTAAATACCATATATTTTTGGTTGCCAAAAGCACCCTCTGGTGTCTCCCAGGGTTCAGGATGCTCATGGCTTCATCTCCTAACAGTACAAGTCATTCAACCTGGTCTGGGGTAAAGGTTCTAGTTAATTTGCTGGCTATACCTTCTACCTAACTACTCTAGCAAGCCTGTTCCTGAGCCTGGAGTTCAGGTGACCAACATGTAAAGTGGCGACTCAATCAAAGTGACTCACTTTAAAGCTATTGAGTCTCCTAAGAAGATAAAGAGGTTTTGCGCATTCCTGGAAAATATTAAAGCTCAGACAGCAGTGCAGGGCACTGTTTCCCAAAAGGACCTTGAAGGTGCGTAGATTTTTCGTTTTATCTAGTGGTATAGTTGCAGATCACAATTAATTTGCTTCACCCACCCTTTCCAAACACGATGGAAAAACTATGGTGGCTGCAAAACGCACAAAAATATGTCTACAGCCAGGTTTGGTTTGGTTTGTCACTTCTGGGCTGCTGTAGAAACATGGCTCTAGATTGGGGCGTTTTTCACATGATTTGTGGCCACCGTAGTTCCTCCTTTGCACTTGGAAGAGGAGAGTGAAACGAGGGAGTTGCAGTCTTCAACTGCACTGTTAGATGCCACTTAATCCTACACACTGGACCTTTAAAGCAATAGATTTTTGAGGAAATATGCTTATTTACTCTCTACTGTCTGTAAACTTAATATAAAGCTGCAACCAGCTGCCGGTTAGCCTAGCTTAGCTTAAGACTGGAAACAGTTAAAAAATCCACCTAGCAGCATCTCTAATGCTCCCTGATTAAATTGTTTGTTTAATGTGTCAAATTACCTCCTTTTGGTGTGCTATAATGCAGAATCATTAATAATGTATGCTCTGCTTATTGTGTCCATAACTTATCCTTAACATAAATCATGCATGTGCTGTATGTGCAACACACATATACAAGCCATAAAAACATGTCAAATTTAAAGAAATACATATGATCGCATACATATGAAAAATATAAAAAATATAGAATTTAAAAAAAAATCATCTTACCTTCCTCGGGTCCAGTTTTGCAAACCTGCACCTTCAAAGCTCAGTACTGGAACCAACCCGTTACCTACAATTAGTCAAATCAGAATCCACCCTGACTCATTAAGATACCCAACCTGTGATTAAACGCACGTTACACACACTATTACGAAGCATAATTAACAGCAGGCTACCATCTATAATGCTGCTCACTAAGCTGCTGCTGCTGCTGCTGCTGCTGCTGCGTCCACACAGATTATAGAAAGTTGTGCTGTTGGGAAAGTGTCTGTCTGTTGGTTCAGCACCTGTGCTCCTGCTGCAGCTGTATGTTGTTTCCTCAGGGGCGATGTGCCAAGCTTGCAGCTTGCATAGTAACAATAATCCTGGTAGCTGATTAAGCTTGATAATAATTAGCTGATTTAGATGTTGCTTGCACAATCATTTTTGTTTCTGCCCGCCCCCCCCACATTTAGCTAATTTTTACTGTGCCCTGTGAACTTCTATAAATATATTTTTTTTACCTGTTACACAACTTTTTGTGTTACAAGTTGATAAAAGATTTTAGCAACATGCATTTTTGCTGCACAGCAACTCAGCTTGTTAAAGTAAGTCACGTTCTTATTATATCACAACTAATAATACACCTACACACTCCTTAGACACCACATATTGTAAGCTGTTGCTAAGATCCATCAGTGCCGTTGCCAAGACAGGTAGCTGTTTGTTATTCCTCCACATCCTGCCTCTCTCGGGCAAACAGGGGTCAAACTGTCACTGTGTCCCGCCAACACAAACAGAGCGACTGGAGCAGTTTGCATGGACCGTTACAGTTGTCACCAGGTCAACAGTCCGCACGTACCCTTGCACTTACAGCCCCCCTCCTGCGCTCCTTGTGTACGTGGCAGTGGCCCTCGGCTGGCGTGGAGAGGTGGAGTGAAATCAGCCTCCTGTGGTCGTCTTTCAGGCTGAGGGTCTGAGTGAAGGAGCCGCTGCCGTCAAGTGCAGCACTCACACGGCCTGTCTGCAGGGACCACTATTCATTAGACTGAATAGCCAGCCATACACACCTCTTTAACGCAGATGACTGGAGCTCTCGTTACTTTAGTGACATGGAACCAAAATAGCAACATCCTTGCATCTGTACAGTTAAGTTGACTTTTAAAAGCAGTCTTTTAAAGAGTGGAAAAACTGCAAAAAATATATTTCCTCACTCAACTTTAGTAGCATCCATGTAAATCCTTTGTAAGCCCAGGTTGTGAAATTTCTGCCGTCTCAATACAGCGGTAACTACAATCATTGGTGGTGTTCACAGAATTGAAAAGTGGTATTTAAAAAGTTCAGCAACAACATCTGCTTCCAGAAAACAATGTCCTGTTACTCTGCAAAATCTACAGACTGCACTTTGAACATTACTAATTGTAACTACTTTCCACCAAAGAAATAGACCCTCTAAAGTGACCAAGAGACTTAAGAAAGCACATACAAATGGACAAAATGCAAGCACAAGAAGAAAAGATCTTCACTAAAAAATTGCTATAATTACATAAAGCACAACAGCAAATTAAGAAACACTCACCAATCTGGAAAAACACGTGCAGCCTAAAGAAACACGCTGCAAACAGAAGAAACCCAGGCAAATATAAATACTGCAAGCCATTTCAATACCAACTAATGGGGTAAACCATTCACCAGTGATGCTGAATGTTTATGTTAGTAATAACATTGTGATTGTCAATATAACCTAGGATGTTAGTCATACAGCTAGCTAAATATTTGCTAACTATTGTTTTTTTTTTTGTTAGATTTGAGTAAAACCCCAGAAACTTCTGTTGTGTTTATGTTTCAGCATTACTGCTGGTGTTGTCTGTATGTGCAGCGCTTTTCTGTATGTCGTGGTGGAAGAGGGGTTCTCCTGATCTGCACTTCTCTTCCGAATAGTTCCCATTTGGAGCCAAAGTTGTTGTGTTTCTGAACCATTCATTTTACCTCCACTTACTATCTTACCATCACATCTTAGCTCAAAACTAATCATGGATGGAAGCATGAACGTGACTCATAGCAGGCTGATATTGAAACAAAATATTATAAAATGTTATATTTCAGAGATTCCTATGCTTACCACAAGAGGCAGCTCATGTACCTTAACAAAGTTTGACAGCCAGTGGTATAGAGCTTTAATATTATACAACCCCCAACAGAATTTCCAGAAAACGCACATCAACACACACATTCACACATTTTTTTATATGTGCGTACATTAATACTAAAGAAGAAAATGTAAGTACATGCCAAGAAACGGTTCCCACAATCTAAGCGTTGCCTCAAGCATTCACAATATTTGGTTTGGTGAGAAAAAATGATCATAAACAGAACTTATTTTTACAGGAGAACTCCGCAGGGTTCCTTTAATGTGTGTACAGTTGGGTCTTTTCAGTGTATTCTTTTAAATGCATATTTTTTGTCAGAGTGCAGACGATGTTTGCTTCATTTGCTCGTTCTTCATGCTTCGTGCTGTTTGGTTTTTTTTTTTGCTTGAACCGACCCTTTAAATAGTGCTATACTTTAAAGATGTGCTTGTTGTACTGTTGGCTGAGAATCTTCACATCTGTCTCTGCAGAGCAGCCGCCGCTAACATGTGACACAGAATGTTTATTTAATGAAAACAAACGAGTTAAAATGCACACTTCAAAGATGGCCGACGTCTCACAAATATTACAAAATATTCACTTTCAACAGAGCTGACAAAACCAGCTTTATCTGTCATCTCCCACTCTGCTCCTCTGCTCCTTTTATTTGTTAAAGCAGGTCTTTTATATTCCCTCCTCTCTTCAGTGTGAATGCTTCACCATTCACACAGAAGCAGATGAATAATGTCAGGCAACAGTGGCGGGGCAGTGTTGCTCCGCAGAAATCTCCACTTGCCTCTCAAAAGATGTTGCATAATCAAAAGTGTAGCGAGCGTTGCTGGTTCGGGAGATCAGAATAAATAGAACAGACAGTTTTCTTTTTCCAGATAGTGTCAGACAAACTGTGTTTACAACTTCATTCAAATCAAATATCGATTCATCCATCTATATTGTGAACAGTACACATTTATTCCAGGCTGATCAGTCTGTAGATCCTGTCTTGTTTGGTAGTTCTTAAAGTACTAGTGAAAACTGTAGCGGCCACTCAGATGATGTTAGAAAAACAAGCTTTTTTGCACGGTTCATCCAGACTGTTGATCCAGTCATCTCCATATTCAGTGGGGATCCATTCTTGACAAATTGTGTTTTAAAAAGTTTTGGTAGTCCTTATGGCTAGTCAGTTTTATACATATTTAATGATATGTTCCCTTGAGTGCAAAGCCTGATAGTGATCCAACTGGAGACAAATCAAAAGAGATTGAATTGGCTTTGAGTCAGGCCCAAATCTATAACGACAGTCAGTGAGAAAACATCACTACTGCAGTGGGCCGATCACAATTCAGCAGACCATAGACACTCTTGTGTGTGTCCACTTCTCTTTAAACCTGCAGTATGTAGGGCACCAAGTGAGCCTGTGCAATTTCCTAATTAGACCACAAATCATTTAGATGTATTTCACAAGTGGGCTCTAAAACTGTGAGGGATAGAACAGAAATGAATTGTGAATACACGCAAGACGTCATTTTGTATCTCGGGAAACTGAGACTGAATGGGAAAAGATAGATAAACAGAGATAGACAGGGTGCTATGTTTTGCAAACTCCTCCTACACCATTAATCCAAACCTCATCTGTATCCGAACAAAGAAAGTCTACCAGTGGATTACTTTTACATTGTGAAACATATTTAACAAATGAAGCTGTTGTCTGATAAGAGGAAGGGAGGACGTTGAGGTTGATGTTCAAAGCTTGTGACTGTAACGTGGGAGGCTGCTGTTCACAGCCTGTTGTGTACCAACAGTCAATGTTGTTTTATTTTAACCACGACTATGAAAAAAGCAGCCTGTGTACCTAAACTTAAGAAACCTTAACCATAAACTGAATGGAAACAGCAAATTTCAAAAGAAGAAACATGGCTTCTGTAATTTAAAGATCCCCTCCCTCCTTGGCTAAGGTTGGTTATTTACAGACAACGAAAGGGAATGACAGCTGACCGATCAACCTTAATTTATCAAGGTATTAGAACGCACAGGTTGAGGCACAGCAAAATAATTACTTGACATGTCTAATTATGCTTGTTTAATATGAAAGAAGAAGAGTCATGGCTGTGTGTTCAAAATGATCAGTGTTTGCATGGGCCATGATATGTGTTTTTTATAGTATTTCTATTTCTGCTAAAAGTCATATTTGAACATTTTGTTTTGACACTTAAGTTTGGTTCACCTCATACATATTCCCATAAACCCTGCATGTACGACATGCTGTAAGCCCTTATTTTGCCCTACACTGTCAGGCGACTGGAGATGTTGACGTTGACGCATTTGTGTGTGTTTTCCAGGGGTCAGCCTGCTGGTGCCTCATGGAGCCGTGGCTGAAAATATGTCCTGGGAGATGTACATGGTGATCAATCAGGGAGAGGCAAGGTGAGGCCAGAGTTTACCCAAATATCATTTCAAGCATCTATCTGTCTGTCAGTGTCCCTCTATCTTATCATCCATCTCCCCTGACTCTCCATCCGCTGTCCTCACTGTCCTGGTTCTCTCTAATTATTTACCATCCGTTGTTACTTCCATCACAGCCGAAGCGTTAAGTCAGTAGCCGTTCGATAGGACCTTCACTTCTCGAGACTCTGTTGTCTTACTGAAGCAGATTATAGAGTTGCAAGTTTAATACGCTCTATAATTGGTGGCTTAATTACAGCAGTATTAGATTCAAGCACGCTCATATCAAAGAAATATGTTTTCTTACTGTTTATTGTCTGAGCTGAGTTCAGCTTAATGAGCTTTTGTTATTTATTATCATGCCTACTTCACTCATTCTTTCCTCCAAGTATGACATTAAAAGATTTTCAAGCTTTAAAAGATAAATTAGAGGATTTATTGTCACTGGATTTAAAGACTATAATAGGAAGGCAGGCCAATCTGAACATACTGGTATAGTATTAAAGTAAATGAGTTATGTCTCTGTCATTGATTTTCCTTTCAAACCATTAGCTGCAGTGCTTTAGTGCTGATCCATTTATAGTTAACTAATTAGCATATGAAAGCAAAACATTTTATTTTTTATAATTATATTGGGATATTTGTTATTTATTAGTATTTATAGCAATTATATGATATGAATAAGTTTAGTTTGTGTTTGGACTAAGCTGGACGGATTTCTTAATTAGATTCTGTGTAGACAGTATGCTGAGGCAATAGGGCTGTGTAGTCTGGCAGTACAATATGTATCATGATACAGGGGTTACGATTCAATATATTGCGATACTGAAGGAAAGGCAACGTATTGCAATTTCTTTTAACATCCAACATCATAGCCTTCAGTTTACGTTTACGATTACTGTAGTGGTTGGGGGTTTATGCACTAAAATCAATTCAGTGTCTTTAAGAATCACACAACAAAAAATATCGTGATACTCAAGTATATCGATATTTTCTTGAGGGAACACACCAGAAACCTTTTATCTGTGTTGCTGCCGGTACACTGTTACATAGCTGTATTATTCAAGTGTGTCCACGGCTCTGGGAAGGTCAGTCCAGAATAGACTAACCAATAGCCAATAGACAGGCCTGATCCAAGCCATATCCTGCCCATATATTTGGATTTGCAGTTGTTACATGCAAAAGCAAAATAGATGAATTGAGAGCAAACAATGTGAGAGAGCATCATCAAAACTGGGGAACTGGCAATCAGGAGAAAGCTTTACTTTCAGTAAAATAAAGTTTTCTTCTCAGTGAATTAGTGTTTGATCTCACAACTGTTTTTGAAGTATTTCTTTAGCTGCAGTGCTGAAGGTTCACTCTCAAATACATTATATGTGACTCTCTATATGCTCTTTATATATATATATATATATAAACCCAAACAATTAGAACATTGAAGACATCCCACACAGCATTTCTAATTATGTTTGAGGTTTTATTTAAATGCTAAAGCATAAGGATGGTGTTATACTACATTCCCGACAATAAATAAACTAACATTGACTGTCTCCCACTACTGTGTGTGGGCATTGGTTTCTAGCAAATGTTACTCAAACAGAAGGAAATAGTGCATTTGTTGGGGACTACTTTCAGCCCTGGATCAATACACATTTGCAATACACATTAATTATCGGCATTTTCAATCCATTCATCATCAGTCTTGGCCCTAAAACAAACAAAAATAATGTATTTGTGGGCAGTGGTTCATACAGAGGGTAGATGTGTGACCCTCCCTATGGCCATCCACACATTTCTGTGTGTAAAGCGGCAGGCTGTGTGACAGATGGGCCCAGCAAGCACTGCAGCCTATCTTCCCACTCCCTATAGGAGTCCTCTAGATGTCACGATATGGGTGTTCATTTTCCAGAAGCCCCTCACAGGTGGTAGTCTGGGCTTTGATGTCCCAGCTGCTGTGGAGAAACTCAAGTTCCCGTTGCGCGACCCCAGGGGGCTCTGCAATAGAGTCCTTCATTTAGCCAACGGACTCATAGGAAGCAAAGTCAAACCCCCAATCCTCCAATCTCTTTTTCGTCCCCGCCACTCTGCCGAGAGTCAATATGTAGTTATGTACTCCACTCGGTGTCAACAATGTGGCGCTCTGGGAGAGAGTCACGACCCGGGAAGCTTGTTTAAACGATGATGAATGCAGTGATGAATGGAGCGTGCTGCACTGACGGACATGCACGGCGGAATAGAAGGCGCAGACGTCTCCTGAGGCCTTTCATCTCGGCAGTGCAAGCATTATGTATTCTGATCACAGCTAGGTAATGACCCTTGGATGGACTGAGCTTCTCTCCAGGGGGGTTTTGCACGCTCTTCCCCGCGGAGAGCCACAAGGGTTTCCAGTTTCCTCTGAAGTGTCAGTTTATTCTCACACCCGCTCCGCTCTAACAAAGTCACAAAAGAAAAAAGACCCCACAAAATGCACACATTAACGGTAAAAATGACAGGGCTGTGGATCGGCTTGACTGAAATAATAAGGTGCAAACAGCGCCTGTAAGGACACAGAGTCTTTGTTAAATTCCATTTTCCCTTTAAAAGAGTTATGATACATGTTTTTGACTGACCTCAAAGAATGCGGAGCAGCTCTACTTTGTTGTCACATATGCTATAAAGTACATAAAGACCCATGGATCTCTAGTTTCTGCAGCAAATCCTCTTTAGGCAGTATTGTTGAAATGTATGTGTAATCCATGATGCCTTTATCAGTCTTTACAAGAAGGTCTAGAGCTGCCTTTATCTTCTGTTATAGATTTGTACCTGCCAGCATAAAGCGTCTGGTTTTTCCCACTGGTTTATCCACCTTTGAAACACTTCAAAATATTTCAGGCTCCAACCTGACAGTATTTGGTTTGGACCACAGAGGTGCTTTTCAAGTGCCTATTTTTTCCTCCGCTCTGTGTGAGCGGAGAGATGTTTACTGTAGACACCCATATTTCTCCCTTAGGTCTGTTGTGCTTGTCATCTCGCCAGCTGTCAATCACTGTCTACATCCTGGCAGGCCGGGGGGACATGCAGAGAATTGTATCCTTTCTTTCCCGCTGCAGCGTCCGGCCCCAATCCCTGTCCAACCTACTTTTCCACACCCCGATAGAGTCCCATTAAAGCTTCATTTTAAAAAGATGTGTGGTTTGAGCTTTTCAAAGGCTCATCTAAATCTTTTTGAAGGTGTGGTTTTGCTTAGGTCAGACATATTTTCCTCTGAGGTTTTATGAGTGCTTTGTATTGTAAGATAAATCCCTCAACCTACTGAGGCAGAAACAGCTTTTGTCCTGGTAGGAAAAGAGCTTTTAATGATGAAACTAGTTTCCATATGTGTGCTTTATGAAAGGGGCCCGGTTGAACATTTGGGACATAGCACTGTTATTTATTGTCGTCTAGATGCTCCCGGTTAAGTTTTATTTAATAAATCAGAAAAATTCTCTGAACTCAAAGTGCATTGAAGCTCTATGGAGTGTGAGGGCTGAAATGATAATCTAATATACACGGTTGTCAGGAGAAGTGCACCAGTGCGTAGGTGTGACATGGCTTCCTGTTCGCATGCCTGGCCCTCCAGTCAGAGTCCAGGTTGCCCACAGTGGCTGACCCAGCTGATCTGTTTTTCTGGAAGTGGCAGCTCCTGCTTTAAGCCATCAGCTCTCATGGTCCACAGATCTCACAGCACAGATCTCTGGACAGTCACACACAGTGTTCATGGTTTCGGTCCAGAGTGCACAACTCCATGTCCCCACCAAGGTGACATCACACTTTAGAAATAAGAGCTGTGAAACTTCAAACTGAGGTCTATCTTGATGGTTGGACAGGTCATCTATCCATTTACAGAATGTCACTGACATTCCCCCTACTTGTGTGTTATGCTGTCTGGCTCATGTGATGTAACATTGTTTTAGGATCCCCTCTTATTGTACTGGCACTTATTGTGTACATGTTTCTATGTAAATAACTGAAATGTAATATCCAGCTAGTCAAACTTACTCAAAAGCTCTGTCAATACAATACATCTGGCAATACAATACATATCATGATACAGAGGTATCAATATATTGCGATATATTTTATTTTGTTTCTTTAATCTAATTGTAGAAAAACTGTCATAGATTAAAGAATTTAAAAAGGTTTAGCAAATTGTTTTACAACCAGAGCAGTGGGATCTGCATTTGTATTTATCACGTCCCTGTACCATCCAACATCACAGCCCTCAGTTTACAACACTGCTAGATAGAGGTTGGGGGTTTAAACACAAAAACCGAAAGTTTTTGAGAATCAATACAGTAAAACAAAAACAAAACTGCAATACTGTAGTGCATCGATATTTTCTCCCCCCCCCCGCAGCATTTACTGTTATCATTACTGAATTATTCAAACTCTGTGAAAGAGAGCTGAACACTCACAAGTTTACACATACTGTAAATTCTGACCTTACTTAACTCATGCATAAAGAATCTTTAATCTGAAAAAGGCTTCTGTTAGAAAAATGGCTTTATTTGTAATGTCCCGTTTTAATATGTATATGTTATTATATTTTCCTGTCTACTGCACTGCTCCCATTTATTTTGCTGTTGATGATGATGATTCATGCACACTATTAGCTTCCTCCTCTTCCTCCTGTTGTCTTGATATTTTCAAGATAATGTAAGTTTCCACAGCATTAATTCTAGAAACACAAAAGATAAGAATAATAAATAAGAACTTCACTAATACGTTCCAGTCACTGCCACTTTTTGTTGTTTGTTCGCTGGTAAGCTTTCCCTTTTCTGGTAGACTTTTATTGTGAAACATTTGCAGGAAGTGTTTAAGGAAGTAGCTTGACAGCGATGGAAAAAATGACAAAGTAAAAACGGGCTTAGAGCAGAATATTATTGGGTGGGTCATTTCTCTGCTGTCATTTATGGCACTTACTTTTAATTATGTGGTAACACTGATACATACACTACTATACTATACTATATATATATATATATATACAGGTGTATAGTATCGTATATATATATATATATATATATATACTATACTATACACCTGTGTTTTGTGGTAATTATAAATGGTGATTTAAATGTCATAGATACACTTCAACATGTTTTATTTAAACAGCAGAGAATTGTTAAATGTCCTTGTACCTCGAAACACGACAGTATATCTCTGACGATATATCCATGTACTAGTAAAAATTGTCACATCAGGGTAATATTAAACATAAGCTTTTAATTTGTAATGCCAAAGGTTTACATTTAGGATTGATGGTGATGCTAGAGAACAGTTCATAGAGCATCCAGAATTGAAAAAAATCATCTTTAAGGAAGAGCAAATGTGCTTATTACATTTTTAATTTTGTGTGGCAAAACAGAGGTGCTAGAGGAAAGGCCAAGAGGTCACCAAGATCATTACGAATCATCCTCTGAGGACCACGGATATTAACAGCAAATTCCCTGAAAATCTGGACAGTCGTTGAGATGTCTTGCATTAAATACAGTGTAAATGGTTAGGCCCAGTATTGATTGACATTGCAATCCCTAAGGCCCTACCACAAAATATACCAAATCTTCAAAATAAAACCTGTGTTAATGACACGTTTAAAGGTTTTATTCCTTTATTTTGTGAGCAATAACACCTATAAAAAGGAATGGAGATTAAACTGGACATTGATTTTCAGTGTGGTCATCATCTTTTCCATTTCCTGTTGAAATAGACCCATGACTCACCTGGAATCCACACACAGACACACACAAACACACACATCTCTGTCCTTTATTGACTTTATCAAAACAAGAAGTGAACAATTGATTGTGAGGCATTCAGGTTCTTTTGATGAACTCATTACCAACACAGCAGTGAGCCTGAAAGGTTACAACGACAAGTTGAGTATACAGTGCATATACCACAATATGTATCCATTGATAATTGTATTCTAGTCAGGATGGAAAAGCCTTCGAAACAGCAGTTAAAGCACAAGACATTAAACTTCTCCATACTGTCCATGGCAAAAATCACACATTATTGTGATCAATATTAATAGTGGTGGTGGTAATAAATATATAATCACAACCCTAACAGCCATAACATTAAGCGTTTTTTTGGATATGAGTCAAGAATCACTGTCTGCAGTACAAAAGCAAGAAACATACACAATGGTTCAACTTGGCAAGGTATACCACTGTTTGTGTGCCAGCTGGACAAGCGCTTCAAACATTTATTCAACTTGTTCTGTGATTTTGAACGTTATTTTTAGTTATCTGAATAGCACTCTCGATGATAAGTGACCAAATGGCATGGTGAGTTGTTTCAAGTGATTAGCCTTGTTGCTTACACTCATTTTCCATGTCAAGTGTAGTACACCAAGGTCTGGGACTAGAGATGAAGTGGCATCAAAGTTAGTGGAATAGTCATTATGATGGTATTATAAATCCAGGCACAGTGCCGTGTGATGTTTTTTTAAACAGCTCGGTGATTAGGTTAAGTTATTGTAAATGTTTTACAGAGCTCTTCTTTCAATCAAGTAACTTTGCTGGTCCTTGATTACTGAAGTCGATTTGATGAATGCTTTGCAGTTCAGACTTTGCCGTTATGAATGATCAAAGCCGAGAGAACTGAAACTGTCTCTGCTGGATATTGCAACGCACAAAGCTTCACCTCTAGATGCCTGTTTGATTTATGTATCCATGCACCGCATAAGGTGTCTGCATCAACTTAAAAATGGACAAAAGCACAGTGGGACAAACAGGTGGGAGACTACAAGCAAATAAAGGTGAAGCTAATGGAGCGTGCTAATGTGTGCATTTATTAAGTCCGCCATCTCCTCTGCTGGCCCAATCTGCCACTTTGCACGGCTCCCCGGGTCCATGAGGAGTGAGTCATCGCTCACTTTAAATAATGTACCTCGTCTAGGGGCTCAAGAAGCTGCCGTATAGAGCCCTTCATCGTGATGACAAGTGGAACTGAGAAGAGTTTATGCTAGCCTCAGCCGGCTTCTGTAAGGTTGCCGGACTCTTGGGCCCCGAGCTGCAGGCTGCTTAAGGAGCAGGTAATCTGCTCCTTGCCTACACTTTACATTAAATGTGTGATCAGGCTCAGGGCTGTTGGCTGAGGGATCGAGAGCTCTCTCCAGACCAGTCAAGAGCACTGTTGACATAGGAGAAAAAGTGATTGTGAGCGAAGAGACGCAGCGAAGAGGGTGAGGTGGTTGTGCAATGAGATGGTACCTGCAAGGTCTAATAGCAAGAGACAATGGGTCAGATGTTAAGGCAGTAATTGGGAAGTCTGGAGTGGATGTCAGCAGCCAGAAAGAGCATGAAGCAGCTTTTAATTCAGAGTGGTTTTAAGACTGGGGTCCAGGTACCAACAGGGCTCCTTGAGTAGGTTTTTAAGGGTTCACCACAAAAGGAGGAATGGAATATTTAAATTTTTATCATATTTTATGGAAATTGGGACAACAAGGCAAGAAATAGGGTTTTCTGTTTTTATTGATTTTAACTTATAGTGATCCTAGTTTGATCACTGATTGACTGTGAAGACTTTATAATCTTGAAAACTTAAAAAAAACATTTAAAAAAATTTCCTTTGGACAAAATCCTCTTTGGTGTAATGTGCATCTATTGTGGGGGTCCTTGACATGAAAAGGTTGGGGAACCCTTGAGAAAAGCTACTGTAATGTCTACTGCCGTATCAAGTCCACTCTTTCTGTTCTTTCTTTCTAAAGAAGGAGAAATTAATTATCTGTACTGAATACTCGCTTCAGCCAAGTACTAAATAATGTATTTTAACTACTGTGGGAATGTGGCAACATCACTAAATTGACATTTGACAAGAAACACAAGCGGTCAGACAAACTTAGGTTATAAACCAACCTCCAAACTAAAAGAAAAAGACAATAAGAGCTTAAATTCTTTAAAATTTTCTATCTTAGACGTTATTGTGTCATTTATGTTGGATTAAGTGGTTTAGATGATCATGCTGAACTGTTTACCGTCTGATCATCTGACCGCTCATCTTTATTGTCCCTTTGAACTTTAGTAGCAATGTAGCTCTGTTTGCAGATCTCACCAATTTCTTAATGGGTACAGTGTTATCATAATAGAAATAATGGTCAAAAATACAAAGACCATGTTGTAATAAACTAAAATTGCTCTTTTACATGCAGCACCTCTGTAACAGCAGATTGGGCTGAATCTTACACTAATCCGCTACTGAACCATTAGGCATTCCTCTTCATTCTCTACCTGTTAGTTTTAAGTCATTGTGTATTTTGCACTAATGCTGCTGCTCCCATGACGTCCATAAATCACTTCTCATTCAAAGCAGGAAACCCTAACAAATCAACACTCTCAGATCTCTGATCTGTGATGACTGATGTGAGCTTAGAGAGCTTTGTTCAGGCGTTGATCTCCTCTGTCATGATCCCGCCTGCCCTTTTTTTCGAAAAACCAACCACCGCTGCTGCTGCCACCATCCACTGGCGAGACCTGTTTGTTGTAAGCCGCTTTTAATGAGTGTACTCCAACTCGCCGGCAAATCACAGTGACTTTTTCACCTGCACTGGAACAAATTCCAGCAGCCTGGCTCTGTAGAAATAACTTGAACTTGAGGAGTCAACATGAGTTCTTAACGCAGCACCAGCTCATATGATGGCTCTGAGATAATAAATAGAAACTCTTTAATATGGAAAGTCATTTAAAGATAACAGCCTACAATCTTAATGATTACAGCAAGAAATATGCTGCCATTTACAACACCGGGCACAATGTGGCTGATGGTTTATTTTTATCACAGATTATGGATCATGTAAGTGAGATTCAAAAAACCTCTTCTTGTTCCTACAGTGTGATATTTGACACTAGAAGGATGTTTTCACATTTATCTGTAGTCTTTATGTCTATAGTTTGAAGTCTGTCCTGGTCCAGTATGCAACTTGTACAGTGTGATGTAGAAACCTGAAGCCACCAGTGCACATCCACTGAGAATGGACTTTAGAGTGAAGGAGGAGACATCTTGTGTCCAGCAGGGAAACTTTAGAAATGAACAACATTTGCATGTTCATAGAGGTAGAAGGAGTAGATGAGTGGATGTTTTTCAGAAAAAAAAACACATCAGACACACATTATTGTTCCAAGTAGACTATTATAGTCTACTATATACTATATATATCCTAATACATGATACATGTCTGGAGGGGATCTTTAAGAGTAGTGCAGAATGCTCAATATCAATAGCATTTATGATCCTGTAAAGCACTTTCATTCACTTTCAAAGCAAAGTCATTCTGCTGATGCGTCACCAAATGTAAGCACAGGCTGTGTCTTTCCTCTGCAGGAACACAGCTTCTGTTTATGTATTTTTTACAATGTGCCTTATTCTGTGTACCTGTGTGTGTCACTGTGTGTTTAGTGTCCAAACACTGGAAGGCTGTGAAATCCTCCTGGGCCCAGAGGTTACATACGGTCCTCCGGGTCTGGACCTCTTCTGCCCAGTGGCCATGACCATCGCTCACTGTGCCGAGGTGGACGCCGAGAACTGGAACATCCAGCTCAAGAGGAAAACCCAGGACAGCAAATGGGAGGTGAGAGCTGCAGGCCCACACCTGTCAAGTACAGCACAGCCCATCAAGATCTAGGTCTGGCCCAGACATGGCGCTCGGCTCTCCTCGGTTGTCTTTTTCCTCGGTGGCTTTATTGTTTTTTTTGTAGCTAAATGTCAACAGGAATGAATGCTGGGTAAACCCCACCAAACTTCAGCTTCCACTGTCTGTGTTTGCAATATACAGGCCCCCACCGCAAAGACTACACTGTAAATGATATTGACGTGCAGATGCATTGATTTTGTAGACAGAGTTAGCACCAGAAAAGATAAAGATTTTCTACAAATAAAAAGTAGACATACTATTGAGGTCCTGCAGTGATGTCACCATATTGAAGGCTGCAATCAATACGCTGTGGCCATGAATAACAGTGGCTAATTCACTGCTTTTACATGAATCAGTATTTAAATGTTTCCACCCACAGTTGTTCGAGGAAGGCAATTACGTGTGTGTTCATTTGACTACCATCCTGCTTAAAAATAGCGTGTTTTTCCATGTAACTCCAGCTGCAACATCTGGATCTAGAAAGCTAGTGACAAAAGACTAACTAAAGAAATCAAACACTTAGCTGATGCGTCTGAACATCATAATAATACCTTTATGCTTTCCCTTGAGTTCGGGTTCAACCCACTTGAGACCCATCTGTTCCTTAATTAGATAATGCAGCTATGGCACATATCTCAACCGGCCGCAGGCTTATTTTGTTGTAAACCTTTAAACTGCACTGATGTATGTTTTGCACATAACAATGGGTGAAATGACTGTATATGGTGAAAAGGATCGCTAATTAAGATAATTAACATCCAACTTTGTTCCCCTTTGTAAGCTTTTCAGCATAACTTTTGAAAGTCATCATTTATAGAATGTAAAGTCTCCCAACTTTAAGCAACTTTAGCCAAAACAATGCTTTGTTCTTCTTGTCATTTAAACCTCCGCCATGGCACATTGAAGTGCTGATATCCATAATAGGGCTGTATCAAATGTCATTGTTTTTTATTCGAAGCTTCTATTGAGGTTTTCAAACAAAACTTCAAAAGTCTGTGGTCATGTTTGATGACGTCATCACCCTAGGAAAAATGTAGGAAATCTTAAACAAAAAAGTCCTTCATCAGATTAAATGTGTAATTTTTTAGTCAAGCTAGGGAGGAAGGTGAGGGAATGCCGTTAGTGAGCACAAAGCAGTAAATCCCAAAAATAAGAAGACGTTTTATGTAGGCCTGTAGCGATGCGTCGATGACGTCAACACGTTGTCGTCAAAATTACGACAATGTCATATGTTTGCGTCAACACTTCGCCACAGCTCGCCACAGCTCGCCACACACACGTGGGAGACCAAAACTTTGCAGAATGGAGGACTAAACAGCAACCTCCTCACAGAATTCCCAACAAAGCCCTGCAAAAAGCCCCAATAAAAGAAAAAGCCCTAAAAAAACAGCTCGCCCTAAATCATCGAAGGAATGGGAATACTTCAAATTTAGTTCCAAACGTAAAGGTGTCGTTATTTGCGCTCTTTGCCAAATGGAGTCGGCATACCACACCAGCACAACAGCAATGTGGGAGCGTCTGAAACGGAGGCAGCCCATTGTCACTCGTGAAGGAGACAATAACAGTTCAGTACTAACGTTGGCTAAATTCATTTCATGTTTGTGTGGTGTGTTGTGTAGCTTGAGCTCTGAGCACTTCGGTGGTGCTAGCTAACTATCTTAGCTCTCCGTGCAGTTTGTTCGCGCTAGGTTAGTAGCTAACGTTAACGTAAGCTAGCTACTGGCGCCTAGACAGCTGTGTTTAGCTAACGTTAGTTATCATCTGATGTTGGCTTGAATGGTAGCTAGCTTACGGCTGCAGAACACAGCTATCTATAGTAGCTAACGTTAGCTAATGTGAACTTTAGCTACTAACCTAGCACGAACAAGCTGCTAGATCTAGCTAACGTTAGCAAGCAGATTGCAGTAGCTTGTAACATTATCTGTCTAACTGAAAAATAATCGTTAGATTAATCGTCCAATTAGTCGTTAGATTAGTCGACTAATCGATAAAATAATCGCCCGATTAATCGTTTAATAAATAATCGTTTACTAGCGTTACTATCGTTTACTACCCTAGTTTTATGATTGTTTCACAGCGGTTATGTTTCAAAGCACAAATAAACACAGCCAGACCTCCGCATAACCCTGCGGGAAGGACGAATTGCCAGATGTTGTGTGAAGGAACCGCTGTGTGGGTTGCTCAGGTTCCCTCATCACACAAAACCTTGACACAGACAAGCATAGGAGACAGTGATGGAGACACGTGTATATATATGTAAACGATTATCTCGTGTAAAACTAGCTACCATCAGACATCTAATGCCAACAGGACAGAGTATAGCTTACAGTATTTTCTCCCTATTTTGTCCGCATGGCAGCAATAACATCAACTGAAGGACCTCAATATCAACACTGGATGTCATTTAACACCAAGATTGGTTGATATTTACCTGGTTGTTTCCACCCATCAATGGAGGACAGTGAGTTTTGTAAATGGACGTTAAAGTCATGTTCCTTGACATAAGATGCCACGGGTTGTTGACTCTGTTTTCTCCCTCTGTTCGCTGACCTTTATAAAAATATACGTGCTTTAAGTGATAAAAGCTCCAGTTAGTCAGCGTGACATGCGACTGGTGAATTATGTGTGAGCCCGTACTGTCAGGGCTTTGTGGGTGAGCTCAATGATCCGGCCTTATGCTCTCTGTGGGTCCAGAGGGTGACATAAGGCCACAGGAAGGTAGTGCTGAAGGTCTGACAGGAGGAAAATAAAGAAACAATTACAGCGTGTAATGGCCAGGAAGAGGCATGGCTGCTGTCACTCAGTGGGGGTGGGGGGGGTGGGGGGGGGGTGGGGGGGAGAAGAGGTATCGATTAGTGGATCAGGGGAAGACATGGCGCGTTGAATTTAGATGTGAGGCAATCAGGAGGAGAGTCATTGAGATTGTTTCTCTGCTGACCACGACTGTCCATTTGCTGAACACCCCCCCACACACACACACACACACACACACACACACCGTCAATACAACTCTCACCCGATACTTTGCGTTTTTCTTGTTAGTTTCGCTCTGATGCTTTGGAACAGGACACATTGTATCTTTCCAGCTCTTTATGTGTATGTGTTTTCAACAATGTCAGCTTCTTCCTCTTTTTCCCCTCCAGTGAAGAAGATTGTTTTTACTGGTCTAGATGCAGTCCAGAGAGCTTAATCCCAAACCCAAAGGCATAACAAGCCCAATCACTGTCGTCACTTTGCATTATTTGTTTGTGTTTTTTAACAGAAACCAGCAAGATGATAACAAGACTGGGGGGGGGGGGGCACAAATAATGAAGAGAATATTCAGTCAGGCGGTAATGTAAATGTAAATCTGATGTAAAGTTCTGGCAAGCCGAGCATGGGTCAGGATAATGAATGCCGCAGGTTTGCCCCTGGCTGTTGTGGTGGTTGTCAGCACATAAAAGAGCTTGTTATTTACAGGAAGACCAGCCGGATTTGCCTGCTTTCTACATTGTCTTCTTCTGTCCTGAATAATGTTTTTCTAGCGATAGAGATTGCTGCTATAGAGCATATTCAAGAGCTGCAGCGGCCTCTGCAAAAACTTTTTTAGTATTACTAGCTCAGAGCAGACAGGCTTTTCGATGTGTTTTTGGTGTGTTGGAATGCATGTTCAGCATGTAGCTGTAGTTTCTTTTAGTACTAATAATAATACAAATAATGATAATAAAAATGGATTACATTTATATAACGCTCTATCTTGATACCCAAAGTGCTCCACAGAAACGGGGACAAACTCACCTCAACCACCACCAGTGTGTGGCACCCAGGTGGGGTGATGCACGGCAGCCATTTTGCATCAGAATGCTCACCAAACATCAGCTTGAAATGGAGAGGCAGGGAAATAGAGCCAATTACTTTGGGGGATGATTAGGTGGCCAGATGGAGAGAGCCAGGTTGGGAATTTTGCCAGGACACTGGGGAATCCCCTACTCTTTGATGTGGGATCTCTAATGACCACAGTGAATCCGGAATTCGGTTTAATGTCTCATCCGAAGGACATTGTCACTAAATCCCTATTACAGCACATCTGCAACCCATAGAATAGAATCAACTTTATTATCACATATACAATTATACACAGTAACCTCTGCATTTAACCCATCCTAAGTACTGCAGCCAGTGTATGGCGCCCAGGGACCAACTCCACATCTAAGCTAAAGCCTTGGTCAAGGGAAGTGACTGCAGAAATGAACCTTAACATACATGTTTTTGAGTGCCCAGAGCACCCGGAGAAAACCCACACAGACACGGGAAGAACATACAAGTTCCACACAGACATGCCCCAGCCAGGAATCCAATCCACACTGTGCTTTGTGCTTTTTAAACAAAGTATAATAAAGCTTATTCACATTTATTCAAAGTCAAAGGCAAAGTACAAAACAGTCTCAAGGTCTGCTGTTCTGGAGCTTTTGAACATATGACAGGATCTTCCTCAGCAAAAGCAGTTGCACATTTTTCATGGAAATGTACATTTGTGCAATTTTCAATTTTTTCCCAAGCACTTAAATAGAAAATAGAAAACTTTGTCTGCTTTGCAGCTGCTGCGTTCAAGGTTAAGAGTGCAGTCTCAACTAAAGTAAGGCTGTTTCTGCTGCCAAAGTAGAAAGAAAAATTACAGATAGTCTGAATAAAAGAAATAAATGCCCGATAAGGTCTGTCTTAGATTATTCTTATCTAAATAAGAAAGCTTAACTGTAAGTATACATTTTATTCTTTTATCATTTCACTGAGTGTAAAAAGAAACTGAAGTTCATAGGAGTATCTATTGTCAGAAATGGAATATAATATTCATAGGTATGTTTTCATTAGTCTGTAATCAGCTGAAAATAGGAATCATTGTGTTTTTGTTGCCTTAGAATGAGCTGTTTTTATCTACATAGGGAGCAGGCCCTCTTCTATGGAGTCCGCCATGTTGAACCGCCATGTTTCTAAAGGAGCCCAGAAAAGACAACCCAAACACTGGTTGTAGATAATTTTGTTGCCACCGTAGTTTTTGCTACATGCTTGGAAGATTGAGCTGTATTCAGTTGGTTGCAATCTGTAACTACACCACTAGATGCCACTAAATGCTACACACTGGTCCTTTAATTATTTCTACATAACATTAATTAATGGCAAAACAATAAAAAAATAAAAACAAAACATCTTTATTTATTATTTATTAAGAGTTTAAATGACCAGTGTTTAAAAACAAAAAAAAAACCAAATGACATATTTGGATTTATGTACCAAATGTGGACTCTTTGTCATGCAAACTGCTGTGTTTTGTTCTTCTTGTAATTTCTTTAAAGCCTAGCATAGGTTACCATGGTGACGTAAACTGGATCCCAAAGTCAAGCCCAAAGGTACTGTAGCCTGCTAACGTCGTTGGTTAGACAGCTACAGTACCTTCTCCGTACATGACACACAGACATGAGATTGATATCAGTCTCCTTCTATATCTTACAATCTTACGCAAGTGGCTGGCAAAATACAGAAAACAGAAGTTGTGGCTCCCTCTCTTCCCTCATTTGTCCATCTTTGTAATCTTTACTGAGATGGCACCTGAAGCTTCTGCAGATTAGAAACCTTGTTGACTCTCTTCAGGTCAATCAGTCAAGAGATTAATGTTGTTTTGATTAGCCCTTCTGTTGACATCTTATTTCCTTCAGAGGTGTGTGCGTTCTGTCAGTTTGTATATCTTCTTCCTCCTCCTTTCAGTTCAGGCTCATGTTTACCTAACCTTGCTTTTCATATGCACTCTAGCTTGGCTATTGTGTGATCAAAAAAATAAGTTTCTTTTCAATGTAAGAGGGCAATTTCTCAAGATGTGCAAGTGTTGCAAATGAGGACTGGAAGGAGACCGGAGGGAATATGAATAAATACGAGATTCATGTCGCTTTGAGATTTTGCTCTAATATTAAAAGGGCATGGAGATCTTCAGAGCTTCTTGGTTAGAAATAATGAGTTGCCATTGAGGTCTAACCTAGAGAGAGAGGGAGAGCGAGAGAGAGAGAGAGAGAGGGGGGGTTTTGAAGATGCATTATACCTGCAAATGCACAGTGCTATTAAAATACCCTTGTTTCAGCTGTCATTAAAATACACACTACCCACAGAAGACTCCACTGTGCGCTCAGCCACAGTATATTATTATTCACTACCATATTGCAGTGTGTTAAGCTGTGCTTATGAGGATGCAGAAAGCATAAGTACAGAATGCATAAATGTAAAGTATTCACAGAAGGAATCCCAACACCTGACATGAATGTGGCTGAACAGACTGGTAACATTTCTCACTTTATGTTGCATCTCATTGAGTGATTCAGTGGCTGATTATAATGTATGAGCAGATAAAATGTATTTGCAAACAGAAGAAAATGAATTGGGCCCAGTGTACTGTGTGTTTTTGGCTTCATTCTTCTTTGTAAATGTTTTATCCTGATGAGTTGTGATACAGTTCTGGTCTGATGCCAAGATGGCCAACATAATCCATTATTCACTGAGCTGGAACATTGCTCTAAGTGCGCTTAGTACATCCCTTAAAGCATGATAGTATGTCAAAAAAATAAGGTTGGGGTTATTCTGTATTTCTCTTATTGCCACCCTTCCCACAAAAAGACCAATCAATAATCTGTCTCTCAATACTTTTCGACATGTACGAGCAAATCTTTAACACCGAATCCTTAAACTGAACTTAGTATTCTGATTCCTCGACAGCGACTCGTCTTGTCTTTAAGTTTTATTCGGTATAAAAAGTCTACTGAAAAAGTGTACTGATAATTATCTGTACATCAATGAGTACATTGCAAACAGCAACTGCTAATAGCTAATTTGATATACTTTTACACTAAGCTCCATCTCCTGACTATTGGTTTGCTTTCCTATTGCTTTAATTTTTTTAAATGCGTAAATTCCTTAAACAGTTGGGTACTGTAGTGTTTATCAAATGTAATTTGAACAGGCAGAAAAACTTTGTTGGTTGGGGATTTTTTTAACCGCGGACTGATACACATGCAGTCCTCTAGTGAGTATTTACAGCAGTTAGACTTTGACTATACAGACAATACTCGAAAATTCATTGTTGGTTTTGGTGGTTTCATGTTGAGAGAAAATAAAATGTCACCACAAAGTGATCTTGCAACTATAGAACATCTACCAAATGGATGTCAGTGTCAGTTTCCAATCGCAAAAATTAACCCCTAAACTTAAAAATAAAAATATAAAACATCAATTAAGTATTTTCATGATGTTGAAGTGCTCTCTTATCGGTCACATGATAAAGAACTGTAGCATTGTGGCTAACGCTGTTTTAGAAGAAGTGAGTGAACAGGAGGAGGTTTTCTGTCTTGCAGGACATGATGGCTGATAACGTGACTTTTGATTGCCATACTGTCAGTTGGCTTGTGATGGTCCCATTAAATTGTGTACATATATTTCATGGATTATATTTGCTGGAACAGGAGTTACAACATACTTTGTGACAGTATTGTGAGAAGTTTGGATAATGACAGGAAGATATGTGAAGGGGAATTTGGAGCAGTCTGTCTGGATTATCCTGATGCAGAAAAGCCTCACCTTTTGGCTCCCACGCAGGTGAAAACAAATATTTACCAATGATATATATCATTTGAGTTTTGTTCAAAGCATATTTCCCTTTAAGTGAAGTTGGATGTTTTCACTGGAATTGGAGACACACTATTTATGATCTCTGTCACAACAATGAGCTGCTTTGGCTCGTCATTATTTCCCATTGGTATAACAGAACCTCCTGCTGGGTTTATGTCCTCTCTTCTGAAGATTGAAGGGAAAGGAAAGGAAAGGAAAGGAAAGGAAAGACAGTACATAAAAGATTCCTTAATTCCAGTTGGAAATAATGAAGTGCTTCCCGGCTGCTGTTGTCATCTCATAAATAAAACACTCTGTATTGTCCATAATGACTATTTTGTGTTCTGCTATGTACTAACACCATCACTCATGTAGGAAATGATTTTCACATTCTCAGGAGACTGCTTACAACCTGTGTCGTTTTTTTGCTTTGTGATTTAAACCTGCGTGATGTTACCTACACCATTACTCAACTGCAGTGTACCAGAACTCAACCCATAATACATTCTACTGTATACAGAACTTCATTTGCACAGTCTTCCAGTCACATCTATGTAGCTCTGGGCATGAATATTTAGTTCTACAATAGACTTCAGCAACATACTCAGTATCACAGGCGCAGAAGCATGTTGAAGGGTTTCTCTGCAGGTCTCGGAACTCTTAAGATAAAGTCCGGTAAGTTCTGAGTATTGGAAGGTTGTTCCAAGGTTTGCTTATTGACGTACAATATGAGGTTTCATGAATGGATTATATTGATTTCCCTCTAATGATATTTTCATTAACCAGAGGAACCTGAAATATTCTTGAAGAGTTAATTGTATAGAAACAAAATAATTGTAAATTGTATAGTGAATAGGGGGATACATCTACAAATGTACATGATAAGCCTTTGGGTGTACTTGTATGTGTTATAGGTAATGATATGTAGTATGTTATATACATACATACACATGTACAGTATATGTATACATGTATGTATGTATATATATACATATGATACAGTGTGTGTACATTTGTGCATATAGCACAATTATTAAAGCTGCAGTAGGTCATTTTTATACAAATATTTTTTGTCATATTTGCTGCAACTTTAACTATATCCTGACAGTAGTACATGAGACAGATAATCTCTAAAACAGGTTCCTCTGGCTCCTGGAACCGGATTTTTCATAGATTATCTCTCTTGTGTAGGGTGTACTTTCAGGGCGCAGTGAAAATTTCAGCAAATTTAACAAAAAGTTATTTTTATAAAAGTTACCTACTGCAGCTTTAACCCAGAAATTGCACACAAAAGCTTTAATCTTATTTTAGTGTCAATTAAATCAATCTGCCATGTTCAGTGTCATTTTAAGGTATAAATAATGTTGGTTTTAGGAAGAGTACCGAAGACATACAAGATATGTCCAGATTTCATTATAGGAACATCCAGCAAAATAGAACCAAATAGTTCAAACCGAGACAAGAGTTAACTCCCTTTGTTGGCACTCCTTTAACCCAAAACCCTTTTGTGCTAATTCTCTCTTCTGTTGTTACCATTATCTCTACATTAACCTCCCTCACCTGCTGAACTGAACTGGAGTCCTGGAGATGGAGTAGTGATCGCAGCAAACCTTAATTAGTACCTTAACATAGACAGACCTGTTCACAGAACTAACCGGTCTAAAATGTGAATAGATATTTATGAGATGATGTGTGTATACAAGTGTACTACAGTATATTTGACGTCTGCTCACAGTATCATTATACACTCAATTTTGGATTAATGCCGTTGTTTTGTGTGGAAACTGTGGAAAGTTTACCGACAAATTTGTTGGATGTAAAACTGATCAAAGTGTTTCAGTGCTCCAGCTAATTCAATCTTTTCTTGCATAAATTCCAAAGACCATTCACATTGGAATATGTGGTCCATGTGCATTTTGTATTTGAATACTATAAAAGAACCAAATAAATCCTGTACTTGATGTACCTGATGAACCAAATTATTAACGTGAAGGCCAGCTTTCTACACTGTTCTGTTGCATGTATGGTCAGCACACCATTTACTTTAATTGTGACAGGTTCTTGGATGCTTGGACGAATTCAGTTTATTTTTGTCTTGTTCCAGTTCCCTGGTCTTGCATGTTAACGAAAGTGATTATCTGTTCATCCACCCCGTGTTTTGGGTTCTATCTTGGACCATTCTACACCTTTTTACCAAGTTTAATGAAAATCAGGACAGTATTTTTTCCGTAACCCTGCTGGCAGACAAACAAATGGTGCCTCCTTGGCAGAGGATATAAAGTACAAGTGGTCAACAGTGTGCAGGATTTTTTTGGGATCTTTCATGGTCAGAGTTCATCGTATGACACAGCTGTCCGCAAGACTTACTAGAGTGCAAGAATTTAGTATTGAGCGTTTGAATATTAAAAATTTCATTGAATATACAAGAAATTGAATATTTGATGTGATATGTTCTAGCTGACGGTTATCAGCAGGCTGCTGACATCAGGAAGATACCGACCGCGTCCTCATGGCTACCACCTCTGATCTTTATTGCAGGAGGTGATGTCAGTGGAGGAGGAGTCCACTTCCTGTTACTGCCTGATGGACTCGACGAGCTGCCACCTGCTGCTGGACCAGCCGGGCTCGTACGCCCTGGTGGGCGAGCCCCTGACGCAGGCTGCCGTCAAGAGGCTGAAGCTGGCTGTGTTTGGGAGCATGGAGGTCGGCTCCATGAGCTACAGCCTGCGGGTGTACTGTGTGGACGACACGCCACACGCCTTTCAGGTAGGGGGAGGACTCTGGTTAGGTCTTTGGCTCATTGTTCTTTATTGTTGATCCAACAAAGGTCATTGTCACAATAGAGGATGTGGCCTGGGGAGTAATTGATTACATGTATCTGAGTTAAGTAATCAGGATACAAAAAAAGGTAACTGGAATCCATTACACTTACAGAAAAATGGACATAATCAGATTCCATACAGTTAGTAAAAATGTGGATTATTTAGCAGGATTACAATTTTACATCATACATCAGTTTTTCCTTAAAAATACGCTGAGCAGAGAACACATTGTTGATGCTAAAAATCTTGGTTTCCATTTTCTTTTCTAATATTACATTGTTCTGTTGTCACATACACATACATCAATACTTGCATATTTTGTGTTGAGGTAATCGAAAAGTAACTGAAACTAATCAAGTTACGTTATTTTATTAGTGAAACTTGAATTTAACAGGTAGTGAGTAAGGAATCCACACAAGGAATTTTTAATTATAAAACATCTAAATACTGATGCCTCTATATGACCTACATAAACAAGATCAGATCAGCGAGAAGGCTGACTCTTCGGTATAGTCATTCTTAATGCCGGATTCGGTCGGATTCCCCTTGATATAAATAAAACGAGATGGCCGGAATCGACAAAGAATTCAAGTTCCTTGTTGCTGCTGTATGTAGCAAATATGTCCTCTAACCCAGTCTGACTTTATACACGAATCCGGCAATCTGGTTTGTGTGCCATCTAGTGGCACCGCCATTACTGCGATGGCAAGACGTAGTGACTGTGTGATCTTTATTCAAAACTTACATACAGACATTTGTTTACGATAATAGAGAAAAAAAGGACCAACATTATCAATCAAGAGTTGCATTTAATCATCACAGATCAGTTATATTAGTAAAAATGTAAAGTAAATACAAATTAATATCTTGCATTCAAACACACATATTGGCGACTTGTTTACTGCTAGTACTTTCCTGGATTCTTGTATAAACTAATTATTTATAGGGAAAAGGCTTATTTAAAGATGGACTGGTGTATTTGTAACGTGTGCCAATGTACATTCCCCAATGCTTCCACTTCACATGTTCAAGAATGCAATAACGGTTATACTATTTACCTCTTTTGCCAGTACTTGAGTTATTTGCCTCTTTAGTTGTACTTAATGGCATGACATCAGCACCATTTAATTATTATGAATATTTATCATATATGAACACATGTATAGCATTTAGCAGCATTAAGCAGCTAGAGAGCCAGATATTTCCTCCAGGAGCTGGTGGAGGGTGAAAACGAAACCTAAAAGGAGACCGAGTATTGGACTGACATTAGGTTGCCAGAAACACAACTCCAAATGAATGTTCCAGTGTCCTTGTTAGTCTGCATAATCCACAGAGCACACTGTCCATTTCTTAGTCCTAGGGAAACTGTTAATGAGGTTTGGGGATTAACCAGAGTAAATGGGACGTTATTTCTTGGAAGACGCTTTGCTTTTGAATGTCATTTTTCAAAGCTGTGAGCTCCACAAATTGAAAGTTCAGTAGGAAACATTTAGGAGGGAGAGAACCGGAATATAATATTCATAGGATTTTATTTGTGTATAATCACCTGAAAATAAGACTCATTGTGTTTTTGTTGCCTTAGCATGAGCTATTGTTATCTACAGAGGAAGCGGGTCCTCTTTTACGGAGTCTACCATGTTGAACCGCCATGTTTCTACAGTGGACCAGAACTAACAGACCAAACACTGTCTGTAGATAGGACTTTTCACAAGTTTCATAGCCACCGTATTTGGCTTTTGGCTGAGCTGTATTCAAATGGTTGTAATCTGCAATTTCGCCACTAGATACCACTAAATCCTACACAGGGGTCTTTAAGAGGTCACAAAAACATATCACGTACCTCTTATGATATCTAGCTATGCAGATAGTTTTAATTTTCTCATATTTCTTACTTATTTCTTACTCACTGCTTGCATTACAAGTGTGTAGGAGAAACTATGGGGGCCACAAAAAACACCAAAGGCCTTATTTAGCACTAGTGTGTGGTTGGTTTGTCCATTCTGGGAAACTATAGAAGAGAACGCATTCCCTCTGTAGATAAATATGACTCATTCTAAGGTAACGAATAAACAATCATTTTTTTCTTAGGTGAAAACATAGTTAGAAATAGATCCTCCTAAATGTTACACACTGGATCTTTAAATGAACAGGTCATCAAAGTAAGACTGATACAATTGGGGTGATTTTTATCTTCAATTAAACTGCTGTTGGTTAATGAGTGGCTTTAATGTCACTATTGTATGGTTCTGTTTTGTTTTGAGAGAGCGAGATACAATAGGAGCATTTTTTACTCATTTCCCCAAAGTCCAGAATTCAAACCAGCATATTCAGCAGTCTTTCTGCAACTGTGAATCACAACATTGGCTGTCTCTGTCCTCTTTCACAAAAACGTGAGGATGCACATTTTCACTTTAGCAATTCCTACTCTATTAGGAAGTACATATTGTAGGTCATGGCCTAGATTCAAACTGAACATCTTGTGTGTCTGTGGTTTTTGCCTGGGCTGTCTGAGGCAGCAGGGACCTCAGCATGTGCTGTCTACCAGTGAAACCATGTGAGTGATTGCAGATTCATTACCACTGTGAAACAATACTGCAGAGCCGATAGTGGGGACTCTGTAACCGCCTGACAGGTTCTCTTCCAGAGGTTTTAATGGACTGAGACAAAGGCTGCCGTACTGTAATCACTGCCATTCACATGTTAACCAATCATTCTTTTTTTTTTATCTTGTTTGATTTGATTATCCTTCAGCGACCTATAGGGTTTTTAAGCATTGAGATCTCATCAGTGAACATCAGGGAAATCAAGCTTCCCATCTTCCCTGGAGAGACTAGAAGAAGAACAGAAGAGCTGAACAGAGCACCGCGAGCCTCGTGACTGACTCTGCCTCCTGACTGCCTTTCTGTCATGTCGCAGCCGTCAGCGGCAGCTGGCTTTAAAATGTATTCTGGATTTGGTTTATGAATTCCCAGCCTGCCGAGCAGATGCCAGACTTTTGCGCGTCCCTTGGGCTCCTGTCTGTTAGCACCATGTCTCTGCTGTGTGTTTTCCAAGCTCCGGCACAATCATATACTGGATTCTGGATCAACAGGAAGCCTGATGCAACACAAACACAGTTTCTTCAGCTGAGGCCGAGAGAGGGTTATGATTGGCATTTTTCTGATATTTTCTGTGATATTGCACAATGCTGCTGTCTCCTTTGAAAGAGTACCTCTTCAGCAAGTCAAACTTTCTGAACACAAACTGATGCACTTAAAGATCCCATCATCACTTCATCTCATTCTAAAATTTGCAGCAGAGGTGTGAACTCAAATCACAAATTTTATGACTTTAGACTGGACAAAATCAAAAAAGACTTGCAACTTGACATGGACTTGGACACTACTGATTCACGACTTCACTTGGACTTGATCCCTTTGACTTAAAAAAATACTTGATACCTTCCCGCAAGCCCAAAGATTAAAAAGTATAAAATGTGCAAAGAATCAGTTCAATACCTGAATCAACGTTATGTCGACACTAACAGCATCCAATCGCATGCAGGAGAGAACCATGAAGAACAAAAGTTTTGTTAGTGCTGTAAACCTGCCCAATATCACTGTAATATACATTTTAAACTGCTTTTGAGCAGCTTATGCTAAGAAATAATATCCTCATTGTGATCAACCTGTAACACAGTCATCAAAATACCATTACCATTAAAATGAAGGTAGTTATTTACAAAAACAGAAAGTGTGGGACATTCACTGAGAAATATTGGTGACTCTATTCAAGAGAGAAGTTAAGGTCTGCCCAGAAAGTTGTTAGATTTGTTTCAAGGTGTCTTTTGAAAAAAAGTCCCTAAAGGGGTCTTAAAAGTTATAAATCTAGAGAGAAAGTCGCTAAGGTGGCAACACTGGCTCCAACCTGCAGCTTCCTAACTTTGTGTATGCAGAACTTTTCCTCTCAGAGCCCTGGACTCCCAAAATAACTCCAACAACTTTGCAATTCCTTTGTCTGGATTTCTCATTCTTGGTTGACATTGCAACACTCCCTTAGCTGTAAAACATGATCTAAGACACATCAGTTGTGCGTGATGTGTCCAACAGCAGATCAGCAGCAGTCACAGTCTACACAAAACTTCAATCATAGCATTCTTGACAGCTTCAGATCAGTTCAAACAGGGGAACCATATC